>NC_142579.1:36035000-38437500 GCF_041283825.1 Pyrus communis | reverse complement strand
TACTACCCCACAAAACCCATTAATTGCACCTAATTTTTTCCACTCAACCATACCTAATTTTGACATTGATTCTCAACATGTATATCCATATCATTATAGGTGGAACACACCTATATTAAAGAATATAAATTTTATGTGTTTAAATAATATTGACCTACCTTTTTAAGCGATCATAATGTAAAATAAATATGAACGTTGCATACATATCATTGTATGCCAAAGTTAGTAAAGGAACACATGTATATATGAAAAAGTACGTACATACGTACGTTTCTTTCGAGTTTCGTGCTATATATGACTACTAACATTGATTACACACTGATTGGAGTTCGAGGAGGCACCCAACAAGAACTACTTCCATTTTCTATTTTTAATACGGATGAGTTTAAATGCATTGTGGGAGATGACTAGGAGTTTCGTACTCCCATTAATAAAGGGTTCAGAATACAAGGAAAGCTGGCTTATGATAGTGGCTAGGGTTGTTGTTTTACTATTTCCCGGATTGGCAGCTCAAGCTACTCAAGATTATGTCAATGTTACTCGATTGGCATCGATCCCTTCCTAAATGCCGCTCCTAAAACCCTACCTCCAGAAAAAAATAATAATAACAAAAATAAAATAAAAATAAAATCTAAAGTTGATTTAATTTACGTCAACCTGCTAGCTACTAATAAGTCAACAGGTAGACGATACACTACTCAAAAAAGTTTCTTTCGCGGCAAAACTTCTCCCAGCGAACATGGTTTTTGTGGGTAAAGTTTGATGAACCAAATAAAATTGTTATTTTATATGTTATATCCTATATATAGATTTATCTATTCTATATATGATCTATGTTATGGAATATATAAATCCTACAAGAGTGATTTTCATTTACCTGATGATCGATGTGAATTTGAATTCATGCACTTACTAGTAGCAGAACTCTTTAAATACCACCATTCAGTAAACCTCAATGAACTCCTCTATGAACTTCTCAGTTGTGCTCTCAATTACCAAGATAAGAATTTTTCCTTACAAGAGATTATTAAGAGCACGAGTGTTCGAAAATTAACTACTCGATCGTTCACTTAATCGCAAAGGGAGCTGATTGAGAAAACTACAGAGTAGAATATTGTAGTTATATTTGTACAACGACAAGAAGCTTCATTGTTTGGAAAAAATTGAACATAGTATACAATCTGAAGTCTTTGATTTATATACACACAAGCATCATTGGTCACTGAATCACCAACAATTTGCTCACTAGTAGGGTTTTGGAGGAGGAACCCAACAAGGCTACTTCAATGTGTTCTGGTTCATACCGAAGTGCCTAAATGCATTGTGGGAGCTGATTAGGAGCTTCATACTGCCGTTAAAAAGGGGGTTGCGGAATACAAGGAAAGCTGATTATGAGGATGCTTTGGGTAGTTGGTTTAGTAATTCCTGGATTGGCAGCTCATGCTTCTCAAGATTTGTCAATATTGTGATGTCTGTGAGTAAACCCATTATAAAGCAATTTCCCCACCACAACCACTGTCTATACCTGGGTCGACATCTCAATGGACTTCATAGAGGGGTGACGCGACTCAACTGCCAAGGAGTGGCACTGAGCACAGCGAAGTGGAGTAGGGAGAGGGGCTCCCATTGGCAAGTGCAAAATCATTTATACTGGTGGTGATTGACAGGTTGACTAAGTACGAACATTTCCTCCTACTAGCTCATCCATATACTATATTGCTAAAACTGTTGCTGATGTGTTTGTGAAAGGTGTGCTCAAGTTACATGGTACGCCTAATACCATTGTGAGTGATAGAGATCCGAGCGGAAGTCCTTCCTTCACTTGCCCACGCCCAAAAACGTATTCCTCTGGTAAATAATTCTGAAGTCGATTAACGGCACAGTTGTGTTGGGCCGGTGTGGCTCTAAAGCTTTTCTTTGTATTTGGTTTTATGAGACATGATTGGGGAGATTCTGTTTATACCCATTTTATACTCGTATGTAAATTTATCACAAACAGCTTAATATCTTCTTAAAACAGAATACACACACACACACACATATACATATATACACATATACATATACATATATAATTTATTGAGCACCCAAATTATGGTTTTGTTTTAAAATTTTAAAAGGAGACCAGTTGGGGGTTCACCATTGCAGCTCATCTTTTTGGGGATTGGAAAGACTTATAGAGGCATTTCAACCTCCATCTGGCCACCATCGTGTGATTCACCTGTGCCAAGAATCAAATTAAAGATGTGCCTTGTGGAATACAGGCTTGAAGCTTGCTCCCAACCACTGAACCACCCCATGGTGATTCCCAAATTATGGTTTTGAAGCAACAAAAAGAACAAACAAATGGAAAATGATGATACTGCATTGAATTTGTATTAATAGGCAGAAATTTGATTGGAATGGATAAAACACTATTTTATTTCAAGGTATAGCAAAAAAAGAAATAAAAAACTGTGACCATCTTGGAAGTTCTACCCCTACAGAGCCCCAAGACCTTGGATATATACAATTATTCCATGTCCAAGATGATGTTGAAGATTTTAATCGCTCGAGTTCTTGTTTCTCTTCTCATTCTCCAACTTGCTTATTCTGATAAAACGGTACTAATCCTTTAATGGTATTATTTGCGGTTTTTGACTGACCCATAATTACAACACATCGTGTTTCAGGTGATCACAACCTTTGCTGAAAACCCTTATCCCCAGTCAAAAATAGATATTACTAGTTATATCACAAGTAATCTTCACACAATTTTTCTTTAAATGTGCATTCGATTTATATATATGTAATGGGAGGTAGTATGCAAAGTGTATGGAATAAGCTTGAATATAAAGTTAGTTTTTGTTGCATGTGTTTTTGCAATGGCATATTAAGGTCCTATTGAGAAAGATTTATAATTTTTTTGTTTTGAATCAACGATATTATTTGCACTAAATGGAGGGTGAGTTTAGCCTCACAATGGACTATCAATAATGTGGTTCAAATTTGTCTTTAGTGAAAATCGAATCTAAGACCTCTTATTTATAAATAAAGAGAAACACCACTAAACCGTAATATTAAGTGATGAGAAAGATATAAAATTGAGTTGGTTTGATCGAAGAGAAAGATAAGGGGGGAAAGTTAAGTAATATACATACATATATATATATATGTATGTATATGTATGAGTTTGATTGACTTCTTTTAGCGAAACGGGGTCACAGGAATTATTTGGAGGCCAAAGAAAGTTGAAATGTGACTAGAATGGTGTGGCAGTGGTCATCAATTACCAAGGAAAGAGATAAATAAATGAGTTGTTTTTATAGGAATTTACTTTTTCATTCCGTTTTAATTTATTTTGATTCTATTTAATTTTTGTTTTGGATTTGGGATTTTTCTATCATGCTCTAGACCAGTGGTCGATGGAAAAAATTAGCCCAGCGCCTAGTGCACACCATTGTAGTCACATTTCAGCTTCCTTTGGTCTCCAAATAATTCCTTTCTAAACCCATTTCACTACAAGATGTCAATCAAACTCATTTTTTTAAGGAAAACTAATGAAAAAGACTTGAAAACTTTGAGTTTTAACGATAAAGGCAAAATAAAGGGTAAAGTGAATAGTATCAGGATTGAATTTTAGTGTAAAAATGTGGTTTTTCGTTAAAGTGAACAGTACTATGAGTTTTTCGTTAAAGTTCTTTTTTTTTTATATGCATATATTACTTAACCGTCTTCCTTATCCTTGTCTTCGATCAAACCAACTCAAGTATATATCTTTCTCAGTAGGACCCTAATATGCCATTGCAAAAACACATGCAAAAATCAGCTTTATATTCAAGTCTATTCCATACACTTTTCGTACTACTAGAATCGTATAAGAGCATAGGAATTAGATACTCTTTCAAATTTCAAACATATATATCTAGCTCATGCAAATCCTCTCTAACACTTTCTTCTCAAAAGTATTTAATTCCTATGCTCTGATACCATTCTAGCAATATGCAAAGTGCATGGAATGGGCTTGAGAATAAAGCTGGTTTTTGCATGTGTTTCTGCACAAGGATAAAGAGTGTTGTAACTCATCTAAAAGGACTTTCTATTGTCTAAAATGAGGAAAAGTACATGGAAATTAATGCAGCTATTGCCAAACCCATGGTCTCCAAATTATTAAGTAAATTATATGCATCCAATGTGCCGTCGCGCTTTCCCATTTTCCATCGTTATAACGAGCTCAATGCATCACTCCTACAATCTGTCACTCGTCACTTACAGTAACTAGCCCATGTTAAATCCAGAAAAGTTTGCTCTCTCTCTCGGCCAAACCCAAAAGTGAGGAAAAGTACATTCAGATGTTGGTATTGTTGGAGAGATTTTTCAATGTGACAGGTACACGGGATGATACATCACATGTCATACAAATGATGAGATATATGTGCTAAAATGTTAATAATTTAAAAAATAAAATTTTCCACCACTTCTATTAAAACACATAATGTACCACTTGTGTTCATGTTACAATAAAAAATTTATCGTATTGTTGAACCCACGTAATTAATTCGCTCTCACAGCTAAAACAACTTGTCCCTCTTAATTAGCTAAAAGCGAAACGCCGAAACCTTTCTTCCCTAGATAATCACCCAGAGTGAGGAAAAGCAAGTCGTCTTTATTAATTAAGCCGGGTATTTGTGTAGGTTCTGCAAATGAACAACGAAGAAGAAGACTGTTCTATTTTATAAAATGACTTGACTAAAATAATGTCATTTTAAACTAAATTATTAAAAAAAAAATTAAAAGCAAGTCTTCTTTACTAAGCCATGCGAGGGAGCACTACAACATAGTAGATTGTAATCCATCATAAACACTGTCCGGTTAAGAATCTAAACATGGTAAAATGTTTCAGTTTCTACCACGAGCAATTCACGTTATCCAATGCAATATAACCATAGATTGTTTCCACGATACACTGGGATCTAATATCATGCATTATAATCACCAAATTTACACATTTACTACAATATAATAATTAGGGTAATGTACAAAAAACTACCTCAACTATTGGGATCACGACAGTTTCATACCTCATCTTTTAAAATTGACAATGTCATACCTCCGTCAATTTTTCTATTAAGTGCTGACGTGGCAAGAGACAGAGACCACTCACTAATCCAACTGGATTAAAAAATAATTAAATATATTTTTAATAATTAAATATTAAAAAAATTAAGAATAAAAAAACAAAACAAAAAAATTTCCTAGGGGTGTGGCATACCCTTTCCCCTCTCCTTCTTCTTCTTCTTCCTTCTTCTGGGCTTTTTTTTTTTTTTTTTTTTTTTTTTTTTTCTGGGTTGCAGTTTCCTTTTTTTTTTTCCTCCTCCTCTTCTTCCTCCTTCTTCTTCTTCGGTTCTTCCTCCTCCTTTTGGGGGGGGTTTTCAAATTTTTTTATTTTTTTATTTTTTTTCCTCCTCTTCTTCCTCCTTCTTCTTCGATTCTTCGATTCTTCCTCCTTCTCTTGGGGGGGGGGGGGCCAGGTGGGGTTGGGTTTTCAAACTTTTATTTATTTATTATTTTTTTCCCTCCTCCTCTTCTTCCTCCTCCTTCTTCTTCTTCGGTTCTTCCTCCTTCTGCTGGGGGGCAGGTGGGGTTGGGTTTTCAAATTTTTTTTTTGGTGTTAAAGATTAAGCAGAAGAAGATGAAGATGGGGAAGAGAGAGAGGGGGAGGGAAGGGACGACTAAGGTTTATTTATTTATTTATTATTTTAATATTTAAAAAATATTAAAAAAAAATTTAGTTTTTAATAATATTTTTTTAATAGAAAGTGGTCCCAGTCTCTTGACACGTCAGCACTTAACAGAAAAATTGACGGAGATATGACATTGTCACAAATTCGTAAGATGCGGTATGACATTGTCAATTTTAAAAGATGAAGTATGAAACTGTCATGACCCCAATAGTTGAGGTAGTTTTTTGTACTTTACCCTAATAATTACAAATAAACAAACTGAAAAAGAAATCAATATGATAATTGGGAAAAACTAATAAAAGATTTTTTGTTAACCAAAATTCTATGACATTACGGTAAGATCCTCCACACTTCACTTTAATTTAAGAAGATTATGATTACAAGTAAATATGTAAAACACAAAATATGAAAAAAAAATTGTAAAATGAGGGAAACTGCGCATCTCTGCCATTATCATCAAATAATATGTTATTAATATAAAATAAGTTCGTTAATAACAATTACTGCATTATACTATATCTTATGATTTATCAAATTTAATTTAAAATTTTAATCTTTCTAACAATTATCCTATCATCATATACATAACTACACGTGGAACTCACGTATTGTGCAATCCAAACTAAAAAACTGCTTCCATAGTTTTATAATATTTAATGTCTTTTCGAACTCAATTTGCAATGGGCGTGTAATAAGATTCATTCCCATGCCATGTGTTGACGTACACTTACCAACCCCGTACGTCTGTGTATGCTATTATTTCACAAACATGTGTTATCATCTGGGTGGATTAATTAATGTCATAATTTGTCAAAAATTAATAAGATTAGGATGTAGACCTAACCTTAATCTAACCTCGTATCCTTTCCTTGTTTGTACTTGAAGTTAATCCACAAGTTTCAATTTGTGAATGAGTATCGTCGTTTGAATTTTCTTTTCCACAAAAAATTAATGAGATTAAGACGTAGACCTAACTTTGTATTTTGTGAGAATCTCGATGATTTTCAAATCATATTCGTTTATGTACATTATACAGTTAGAAATTATTGTAAATTTTTTTATTTAAAATTGAATGTAAACAGTAACTAACAAAAACTAATTACACGATGAACGAATAACAAAAAAAGAATTATCTAAATGTTACATGAAATTATAGCCACTTGAGTACCTCAATAGGTGAGCTTTCCTTTAAGTACAAACTGAGAAAGAAGATTCTCGTCGGATTTTTTTTATGAGTATTATAAAAATCTTAATTATATCTTTTTATCGTACATCGTACGGACAGAAATTGTAAATTTTTTATTTAAAATTAGTTTTATGATTTGTTAGGTCGATGCATGCCGCCATTGCGATCTCTGATTGCAGCACAAAGGAGACACACACCCAGCACAAAAGGAGGGGGCAAGCATGCTGCCACGGCGACCTCTGATTGGAGGTCGGCTTCTCCAGTCAACATAGCCTTCCCAACTGGTGCGGAGCTACTGTTCTTGCTCTTACAGGAGCCATTACCAAAACTCATGAGGCTTAGGAAAAAACAGGCATGAAAAGAACTAAAGTGTAGAGATGAAAGGGAAAAAAATAAAAGGAGAATATAAAGAAAGAGGAACCCACTATTTTCTCTCCTGTGCCTCTCTTTTTCTCCCACTTGAGGGTTCCATTTAATTTGGATCGGATCCCTGATGCCAGAGGATTTTGATTAGGAATAAAGAGTGGCGAGTGGTGGGAAATTAAAGAGGTGAAAATTTCAAATTTTAAAGATATTTGAAATTTTGCAAAATTTTGGTGTTCCACTTTCTTAATTTTTTTTAATTATGTATAATTATACCATATATTTATGTAAGCGGTAAATAAAAAAATAAAAAAAGTTTTAATGAAACACTTCCGGTACTGTTCACTTTTAATGAAAAATCATATTTTTACCTTTTCCTGATACTATTCACTACACCTTTATATGTTATTTTTCATTAAAACTAATTTTTTTTTTAACTTTTCGTTAGTTTTTCTTTAAAAAAATGGCATTATGGATACTAGGTACTAGTCTTTCTGCACGCGCCTTGAAATTCCTTGAAACTGACGACATCATGCACGCATCTCCAGCTGTCGTCAATGAATAAGATCATCATCCATCTTGTTTGTACCTTCTTCTCTCCAATGACATCAAAGGTTTTTAATTTCTTATGCAGTTATTTGAGTGCTATGCAACAATCAACTGAACCGAAACCGCTAAGTCTGCAACGTAGGTTCCTTCACGTTTGTGTTTCCATTTTTTTCTTTTTAGTTTATTTTTTATTTACTTTGCTTTCTGGTTTCGTTTTTTATTTGGATATTTCTATCATTTATTAATATTCCTAATAGTAAATCACGTGAGTTAAATTTCTTTGTTTGAGTGGCTTTATAGTTTAATTATTTTTGGTGAAGTTTTGAGACACCAAACTTGACTTCTAACATTCTAATATTAGAGATATCTACAACGTGCAACTATGCGTGTTGTCATTCACTATCATGTACAACATGCTAAGATTTGTCCGTGATAAAAAATTCTCAATTCTCAATTTCTTTTTTCCCTATCTACAACAGATCTTCACCAGACCATAACCAGCTACTCCACTTTTCTCATCTCTACCACCACTTAACCTCCTAATTTTCAAATTTAAGTAAGTTTTCTATGTTCATCTAAATTTATAATATAGACTATTAAAATTGATGTGTATTGGATAAAAAAAAAATCATTATAGATTACAAGTATTTCAAACCTATTATTATTAAGAAGAAATTCCCATCTTCACCACCACTAAATATCCTAATTTTCAACTTTAAGTAAATTTTTTATCTTAGTCAAAATTAATAATATAGGATATTAAAATTGATATGCATTGGATAAAGTCATAACAGATTATAATTACTGCTAAGTTGTTATGATTATTGAGGCGAAATTTCTGAACTTTTATAATAAGGAGTTGATCTTTTGTTTGACAAAGTATCGTCGTTATTTATGTCCAACTTCATATTGATGTCAAAATATGACACAAATGTAGCTCAAGGGAGGTCACGACGTAATGCCCACAAAAATGACCATTTCAATAAGACAAGTAACAAATTGCTCATTCATTTGGCTAGTTTGAGTCCACACGATTCTTTTATAGTTTATGACAAAAACAACTACTTTATCTCATTTAATTGTATCCTAGAAATTTTACAAAGCATACCTATCAGCACTTGAAGATCAACTTAATAGTAATCATTCTATGTGTTTTTATTTATTTTTTATTTTAACAAAATCATTCTATGCGTTTAATAAGTGATTTTTTTCTTCTCAAATGCAAGGGATTAATGGTCTTGCTAAGAAAAATAGTGGAAAAATGGTTGCATCAAGTTTTTCAATACGTGTATTTACTTGTTGAATTAACTTTGTTTTTACCAGTTGAAATTGCTTCAGTGGAAATAGCATTTTTTGCCATGAATCTCATTAAGTGTCTATTCTATAACAAAATGGAATATATGGTTAAATGAAAACTTAGTTTTTTACATTGAGAAAGATGTTTTGTCTTGTATTGACAAAGAAACTATCATGCCACGTTTTCAAATTTTGAAACCTTGTCATGGACAAATTTAGTCTCTGTAGTTTGTAATGTTGTTGGTTCAAAGATTATGAATGAAAAGTTAATAGTTTATCAATTAATTTTTCAATGTTATTTTCATCTAATCTTTTTCAGAATCTTTATATTAGGATCACCCGATATTAGAATTCTAGATCCGTCACTGCAGAGAACATAATAGACACACGAGAAACAGATAAAACACGAAAAACACTTGCCGCTTAAAGAACAATATTCAATAATAATATTTCTAAAAGTCCTTTAATAAGTAATTATGGAAAATAAAATAAGCAACCTAATTCATTTCAAATTAAGAAATAATCCCTTGATTTGCCATTCATCACCATGTATAAATATAGAGTCCCTTCCCTCCTATCATGGACATAATCCAATTGCCAATTACTATCATGGCTTCTAAGGGACCTGCCTGTCTCAGTTATGTATTTCTCAAGCCCGAAGAAGCAACTTTCATCGAGCTCATTCGACTCCTCTTTTCCTCTGACATAGAAAAGAGAAACTTCATCACCTCCTCGGCAGTAAGAAAACTTGACTTCAAACGGAGGTTGTTAATCTTCTTCTCTACCGTGATTCAATGCATCCTCCTTCTCTTCAGAAAACCCATGGCTTGGCTTGGGGGTGTTCTGGAGAAGTGGCTAAATCTTGTATCAAGCAACGGTGGATTGCTCATGCTCATCCTAAACTGGCTAAAAGGTGTGTCTCATAACTGTCGTTTATAAGATTTGCAAACTCCCGATTAATTCCTTTGTTGTACGACCCTTCGCCTTCGGGTGATGACAGACAATTCAGGTCCTGCACCAAATGGAACATTCTTTGATCTTTATCTTTATTAAGCTAATTCTAGCTCGTTACCTCGTATGCTTCACGACTTAAGCTAACACCAACGTCTTTAACTCGAAATTTTAAACAAGGAAAATATACGTAACAAACTAATTAATGCGTTTGTAAAAGAAGACCGGATGAGTTATATTTAAATATTTTTCAGTTTATTAAACCAACCAATGCAGCCAAACTGGTGATCAGAACACCAAAATTAACCTAGTGGCAACACAATAATTAAAGTAAATCATTATTCATATTTTGGTCATTAATATAATTCTATTGCTTAATTAGTTAAATGAGTAATTAAGGGGGCGGTGTGCAGGAAAGGTGGTGATACCATATACATCATCAACCAAATCCCTGCTTGGATTTCTTGACACACGAATTGAATTAGACCACAACATGAAACCTGACGACACAAGATATAAAGGGTCGCTGTCCATGATGGCAGCCAAATTGTCGTACGAGAATGAAGAATTCACTGAAAAAGTTGTCAGTGAATACTGGAAGGTAATTTATTTAATTAGCACTATTATTAATTTGAAGTGTTAACAACAACAACTACTAATCGTTTTGGAATGCGCAGATGAAACGCGTAGCGTTCTACAAATTTTGGAATGGTACGGAACCACTTGAATTGTGGTTTTATGATTTTATTTCTTATAGTTTGGGCAACTCTAATTTCGGTTCTTGTAATTCAAATAATAGGTTTTGCAGCGTTTTCACAGCTAGGATCCCTATCTACTAAAATTTTAATTTCTTATGATGGCGAACGATCAATCATGCATAAGTCCTTGTCCAGACAACAAATACGAATGAACTGCCACTAAATTAATAGTTAAGCAATTAATTAGTGAAGCAAACTATGAGAGATGTTTTGACCATAGTGAGCTACAAAGCTATAATTTGGAAAATTGAAGGACGAGGACCCTAAACTACATGGCTACAATCGACAAAATACGAGAACAAAATCATATATGGTTTAGCATTTTTTATCTTGTTCTTATTGCATATCATAAAAAATTTCCCACAGGTTACGAGAAACGAGAATCAACCCAAGCCTTCGTGTTCCAAGACACAACATCTGACCCCAACTTGGTTTGGGTCGCATTTAGAGGCACTGAACCATTCAGCGCCGACGATTGGAGGACAGATTTTGACATCTCATGGTGCGAGTTTGCCGGAATCGGCAAGACCCACGGAGGCTTCATGAAAGCTCTCGGCATGCAAACAGAGCAAAGCTGGCCCCTCGAACCCGAAACAGAAGATCATGAGTTCGCTTACTACAAAATCAGACAAATTCTGATGGATTTATTGCAAGAAAACAAGAATGCCAAATTTATATTGACAGGTCACAGCTTGGGAGGGGCACTGGCGGTGCTGTTTGCGTCGGTGCTGGCAATGCATGACTACGAGGAGAAATATGCATGGTTGATGGAGAAGCTGGAGGGGGTGTACACCTTTGGACAGCCGAGGGTGGGGGATGAGAAATTTGCGGGCTATGTGACGAAGAAGCTGAAAAATTATGGGGTGAGGTATATGAGGTATGTTTATTCCAATGACTTGGTGCCTAGGGTACCATTTGATGATACAACCCTATTGTTTAAGCACGTTGCTCCATGCCTTTATTTCAACAGCTTCTATAAAGGGAAGGTTAGTCTCTCTCTCTCTCTCTCTCTCTCTCTCTCTCTCTCTCTCTCTCTCTCTCGTGTACTATTAGTAATTTAGTACACACAAAGCATATACGCTCGTTAACAAATATAGATTGATATCATTATTTGTAGAACAAACTTGCATTAAAGAAAATAAATTTTATGTGTCTAAATAACATTTACCTAACTTGTTAAGCGATCATAATGTGAATGTAAGTATCAAATGCTTTTTCTTATAATACTAGTTACATAATCATTGAATCTATGAGATTTCTCTTCTCGCAATACTATATTAGACGCACGATATAAAATGTGAATGATCGAGGGTTATTGAACATTGTATACGTATCTATTGTATACTAAAGTTAGTAAACGAACACATGTATATACATTAAAAAGTGCGTATGTACGTTTCTTTCAAGTTTCATGCTATACGACTAACAGTGATTACACATTGTGATTGGAACCAGGAGTTGGAGGAGGCACCCAACAAGAACTACTTCAATTTGCTATTCTTCATACCGATGCGGTTAAATGCGTTGTGGGAGCTGATTAGGAGTTTCATACTCCCATTAATAAAGGGTTCAGAATACAAGGAAAGCTGGCTTATGATAATGGCTAGGTTTTTTGGTTTAATATTTCCTGGATTGGTAGCTCATGCTCCTCAAGATTATGTCAATGTTACTCGATTGGGATCGATCCCGTCCCACATGCCACTCCCAAAAGCTTACCTCCAGAAAATAAATCTAAAGTTAATTCAAGTTATGTTAGTCTAGCTACTAATAATCCAACTGGACAAACGATACACTACTAAAAAAAAGTTACTTTCGCAGCAAAACTTCTCCCGGAAAACATGGTGTTTGCTGGGAAAGGTTGACAAACCAAATAAATTCGTTATGTTATATGCTATAGCCTATATACAACTTTATTTATTCTATGTATGATCGATGTTATGGAATAAATCATTCAAGAGTGATTTTATTTACCGATGATAGATATGAGTTTGAACTCATGGATCGTATGTTGGCCTAACAAATTCTTTCGATTTTCAAATTTCAAGTACTTACACACTGAACAAATACTAACTCCAAACGCAACATTGGATTGTATCGGAAACTTCAAATGCATGAAGATGTAGATTTTTTCCCTTGAGCTACCAAAGACCTATCTTTTTTGCCTTCCCAAATCGAGAGTGTGAAGAATTTAGCCGTGAACCAAACTGCGAAAGGATTAGTTTTCCTCTCCCCCTCCATCGATCGATCCATCTGTGAACCAAACTAGGGTTATATTTTAAGGAGATGAAACTTAAGATGCAAGGCACGTAATTTTCAGTCATACAAATTCAATGCCTTTTGCATTTACTTAATCAGGATTTGAGCACCCAAATTACCTGCTTTTAATAAATCGGAGAGGTTGTGCTTTAACATAACACGAACCATTGTCATTTCTAAAAGTTTTTAAACTACAATGGTTCGTGTTATGTTAAAGCACAATCACCATTCATGATTCATCATAAGAAACAACACAGATTGAGGAGCTAATATTTGGAAGAAAAAAAAGGAATACAATTTTGCAGAGACCAATTACCTTGCTTTATAGCTTGAGCGGAGCAACATGTGGCTGGATTAGGCATCAGAAAGCATGGCATGTAAAACAACCACTGAAAGAACCCATATGACGAGTTCTTCGGATTGATAAAGCTTTACGTGAGGTCCTCGCAACTTGTGCTTGGTCGACTGAGCTTCTCATGTCTTGAGCTTTCTTCTGAGCCGATCTCAACTTGTTCATGATTTTATCCATTGATGACGATCGCGTCTTTTCAAGCTTCATCTGAACCAGATTGAAGTAAGGGCCAATAGTTGCAGAGCATACATACAAAAATGCATGTCTAATATGTGTGCGCGTGTGTGAGAGAGAGGGATATAGTTGCAGAGCATATATACAAAAATGCATGTCTAATATGTGTGTGCGAGAGAGAGAGAGAGAGAGAGAGAGAGAGAGAGAGATGAGAAACCTCCAGTTTCCGTATTGCTGCCTCAGCTTTTGCCCTCTGAAGGTTCTCCCAAGCAGTGATTTTTGCTTCCTCTCTATTAACTCTGAAGAATAGACATGTATCAGCACATATTTTTGAATATTAGTTCATATAACAATATTCATTTTCCTTAGAAATAAATAATGCACAATGAACAAATTGGGTGGCAAACGTACTTTGAAATGCTCTTCGACGTGTCAGAGAGATCCCAAGCAGCAGATTGAACGTCTGCATCCTTCTTTTTCCAACCATCACCAATATGAGAACCCTTCCCAGGCCTTCGAGCTTTATGCTTCTTGGACCACCTTGTCATAGTGACCCGTTCATCTACCTGCACATCCCTGACTTCCGACTTTGAAGAAGCCGCACTCTGCACTTCCAAAATAGGCAGACCAGAGGAAGTGGAGGCAGAGTAAGAAGCCCGTGCTCTGGGAGATGAGTGAGCGCTATCTGGGCTCATCTGGGTTGCCATGTCCCTTCTTGAAACTGCCCGAGATACATTCGTAGCTGCATCCTTGACCATATTGGGGCCATCAAACTTTACATCTGGTGTAAATAAATCAATGTAAAGTTGTAAACAGACCATCCATGCATAAGTACACTAGTTCTAACAATTCTGAATCGATGTCAACCGTTGTTTGATGACATGGTAATTAAACCACCTTCATTAATTGCTCATTCATTCGACAATCTAGTGATTGTTATTAAATCACTCAGCTCAATTAAGAAACTGACGTCCAATTAGCAAATTAAACACTAACCTTGAGAGTCAGGCAATGAAGACTGCTGCTCCAGCACCTCAGAGCAACCATGAACACTAACCGAACGAGCAATGCAAGGCTCTGCCCGCGTCGTAAAGCTACCATTTTCGGCACTGGACTGGAACCCCAACCCATCAGCTGATATAACAGCAGCCGAAAACGGAGAAGCAGCCATGAAATTACTCACATTGGTCCCATCAAACATTGGCATTGCCGGCGAGTACAATGAGTAATACGCAACCCCAGAAGGCCCAAGCGGACCACTCTTCGACTTGGGCCGCCTCTGGGTCTGCTGATAAGCTGGCCTCACCACGCCATCCCCCTGAACGGGACTCAAAATCCACCTCTCAGCATCTTCCCACTTAGACGGCAATGTCCTCCCGTTACTAAACGGCAACATCGCAGCCGTCGTATTCTTCCTACCCACATTGTTATGCGATGGGACTCGCTCCGAGCTCCAACCCTTTTGAACTCCGAGACTCGCGTGCCGGTAACTCGGTGTGCCGGGACTGGGGAAGTTACCCGATTTCCGAGACGCCATTGAACCCTTCTTTATCGCGCCTAATCTCGGCGAGGACACAGAGGCATTGTTGTTCAAGTCCAACGAGGCGGGTCTCGGCCGGTCTAGCTTCTTCGATAGAGCTTCAGATCTGGACCGCCGGTCCTGGCATTCTATACAAACAAACAAAAAACCCAAAAGCTAAAAGCTAAAAGCTGAGAATTTTGATTGGTTAGGACCGGATTGGACTGGATTGGACAGGACTAATTTGGACCGGGATTTTACCTTTGAGGGCGAGAGAGAAGGAGCTTCTGGCGGAATCGAGGACGAAATCTGAGTCGGAGTCCTCCTTTTGAACTGCGCGAGCTCGAAGCAGCCAAAAGCAATAGTGAGAGTTTGAAAATTGAAAAAGTGAGGGAAAAAAGCAACGTCGTTTCTGAGCTGTAAATACCTTTGGCTTTTTCTCCCCTTGCGGAGAGACGACGAGTGTGCTGAAAAGCGTGGATTCTGTTCGGATCCGGATCGCGATCTGGACCACTCGAGCTTTCCTCGTGGCGGCGATCGCGTGGGGCCGAGTTCTGCTGCATCCAAATCAACATGTCAACAATTTTCCAGTCAGTTAATTAAGCATGCAATCAGAAAATGCGAGTTCATTTCGGTACCGGAGAGATCTCAGAGGCGGTGGAGTCGTCGTGGTCGAAGGAGCAGAGGTCGACGCTGGCGGAGGCGGAGGAGAAGAGGCTGAAGTTCGACTCTAAGGCGAAGATTACGGAGTCAGTGCTCGGGTCGCGGACTCGGAAACCCGGTCTCTGCTCCTGCATTTTTCAGATTACCAAATTTGTTCGTTGAAGATCCCGCTGAGAGTAACGGAGGGAGTGTGAAATGGCGGGTATTATACGATTATGTCACTGTCATTAAGCAAACCTAATCACGCTTAAGATTTTGTTTAACGAATCAAATAGACAGTAGTGTTTAATTAAAGGGGATTAATTATAATTTTTGCTATTTTTAATGCTGGGTCGTGATTAGCTTTGACTAAGATAAAATAACAGTGGTCTTTATTTTTAGAGAACTTTAACGAAAAATTGCTGGTACTGTTTTTTTTAACGAAAAATCATATTTTTACATTAAAAAGTTAATTCTGATACTATTTATTTTACTCTTTATTTTATCATTATCGTTAAAACTCAAAATTTTTAAACTATTTACATTTTTTTTTTTTTGACAAACAATAAGTTATTTAAATAATTAAATTTTAAAACGAAGAAAAATCGATAGATTGAACTTGCATTCGAATGCAGAAGTATTATTATTTTCTCTTACGTTAAAGCACTCTATGCAAAAGACAAAAATGATTGTGGGGCCCATGTGTCATGTGGCAGGAGCTGGGTCCCGATTTGGAGTTTGGGGTGGGCAAACATGGATTCTTATCTTGGGGATTTCGAGAATTCCTGCGATCGTTTATCGTGCGATAAGAAATTATTTAAAATTTAAAATTAAATATAAATAATATTTAACAAAAAATTGATCATACGATATACGATAAATGATCACAATTACGAAATCTTCAAAATCCTCAGGAAAAGAATTCGACAACAATCCTTTTTCGTGAAACATGGTAGCATGGACTTTATGGTGTGACTTTTGGTGACAAGGAATTTGAATTTTTGATGATAATATTGACAAACCAATGAGTGTTTTGGACGAATTTTTTTACAATGAATTATGATTTATGAATTTTTGTTGCGTGTGATAATGTTTTATGATTTAAGAGTGGATCTTGCGCTATAAATCAACGTGGCTAATTGATTTTGTATTAGATGTTGATATTTTATTATAATATTAGAATTAGCAACATGTCAGCATCGTAAGTTTCGTTAAGACGTGTATTTAATATCATCTCAATTAAGTTACTTTCTTGCCCACGTTAGAAGTGTGAACATAATATTATTTAGCTTGCTTGACTCTTCTTCACACATATGTTAATATGATAAGTCGATTTATTGGCCAGGTTTTAAATAAATGATGATATTCGCACATTTATTTTTACTTTTTATATATTTATTCTCAATTTTTTACTGTAAAATTAAATAAATTGAAGAATATCAATGATAAAAAAATTAACAAAGGTATGTATTATGTAAAAATTGATGTGTAAATAGTACTTTTCTATGAACATTGGCTATTAATTGCGAAAACTAGTGTGATCAATGGGTCAACAAGCTGATGTTTTGTCCTCGACGGATACCTAAAGTTACTTCGCCTAAATTTTTAGATCGATATTTTTCAGATGCTAACGTTATAGAATGAGTTTTTGATATTTAATTTTTCAGTTGCGAATTGTATTTTTTTATCAAATCAATCACTAGTTGTTTGAAAGATGATAAGTGATGACTTGACATATTACATCACTCTCGTTCAAGGATGGAGCCACCTTGGGGCGCGAGGGTTGGGGGCACAGTTTTGCTTTTTGAAAAATGTACATATTGAATATAAATTAAACGTGATGCATATTCGGCCATATAATTTATAAATAATCGATTGATAAATCGGATAGAAAATTAATAGATGAATGATAACGTGATTATTTTTATAGACAGAGATATATTTGATGATATGAGTAATGAAGTTATCATGCAACGTTTTCAAAACATGTCGAGGGTTATTGTAATATGTTGTATGAAAAACATTATGAAATATGGTGGTGTTTTGTCTGATAAATTCTTAAGCTTTTAAATTTATGACTTTGTTTGTTTAAGGATGCCCCTATTAACACATATCTATTACTTCGTCCCTGTCTCGTTGATTCTCAACTCGAGTGCGCTCATGTTAAAGCATGCATGTGCTACTAATCATCTTTTTGTTTTTCTTCTTTTGTTGGAAGGAACTACCAGTCATCTTTGGTGGTTTTTTAGGTTGAATCATCTTTTGGTGGTTAGGGATTTGGATCCTCTTCTGAGCCCAAGGAGAGGATCCTCCTGATCAAAGGACTTGGGTCATTGGATGAAAATCCAACTGCTATAATTATTATAACTTTAAAGAGATCTTTTGTTTGTAGCCATTAGATTTTCATTCAACGGCCCAAGTCATTTGGTCAAGAAGATCCTCTCATTGGGCTCAAGAGGGGATCCTCCGGTGGTTAGAATATGGTGGGAGGGAAGTGTTTTAACTTAAAGGTAACTTTGAAATTGGAAAGTTAAAGAAAGGATCGAGAGTTTTTAAGGTAAAAATAGAACTACTCAAAAAGTAAATCGTAAATGTGTTTTGTATAAAATGCAGTGAGAAATTCAGTCAAACAGAGAAAAATCAGGAGAGATAAGATTTTGGATTGTATAAAATGCAATAGGTACGCTAATGCCACTATTCTAAACTTATAACGCTATGTTTTGTTTTTTAACTTTTTTACAGAATAATGTTTTATCAAACATTTCGTACTAACATATTCAGTGTAGATAAATGATTTTGTTCATGGAACCAGATCCTCTCAGGATTCCAATAATTTAAACCGAATGATCAAATGATTTGGACTGTTGAAATTTGATCTAACAGTTACAAATAGGAGTCCATTCTAAAAATTATAATAATTGTAGCCGTTTGATCAAATTTCAACAGTCCGGATCGAAAGATCATTGGGCTCAGATTATTGGGATCCGAAAAGGTTCCGATTCCTTTGTTCATACACTAGATCCACGTCACTTGTGATAGTCCTATTCAAAATCCAACATGTGTTTGTATTTTGTATAATTGGAAATGAACTAGTATTACTTCTTAAATTTAAAGTTAAAATTGTGAAAACTGAAGAGAATTTAACGAAGAAGAAGAACAATACTTGGCTACCTAAAGAAGAGTATGAACTCCTACTCAGAACTCTTAGTGCTTTAATCATAGAGCTTCGTGCTTATGATCAGAACCGTTCATACTATGAATCATACTGTAAAGATCATCTCTGCAAAAAAAAAAAAAATTAAACTAAGGTCGTTTAGTCAATCTATTGTAGTAAATACATAGATGATTCATAATACTTTTACCAATATCGTTCATTTGTTTTTAAACAGTTTGATGACTAAACAATCTTAGTTTTAATTGATATTCTACAGAGACGAACTTTATAACGGATAATTTTGAGTAGGAATTCCTACTCATTTTTGAGTAGCCAAGTATTGTTCAGAGAAGAATACATATTTCAATTCCAAAAACCACCAAATCCCCTCCAACCTCAATTCCAGAAACCATCTATGCCACGAACTCAGGTAAATCCATGAGAAAACTGATGAGCCATAAAAGAAGGAAAGATTGGGAATATTAGTTTACAAAAATAAAAAAATAAAAAAAAAGATTGGGAATATTTTGACTACCGATAAGGTCGTCGGGCCATCATTATGTCCGGCCCATGGCAATGGACAACATAAACGGCTAAACTCGTGCCGCTTAAACCGGTTTTATGCAGCTAAAATCACATTATAATAAATTCCCTATATTCTCCACTGGAAACTTTTAAATCTGACTCGAGAATAAGTGTTCTGATCTCTGTATTTAATTCACTCAAATTTAATTAGTTCTTGATTTGTTTACGGAGTAACGAAGATGACGCCTTACAACAATAATAAAAAACAATTATGCCTACGCACTCTAATGCTGGTTTGATCCTCATCAATACCCCTCGCTCTTAACACTAACACTATCGTTTGTCACCTAAAAAAAAAAAAAAAAAAAATTATCAACCTTGATTTGTCAAGAATTGCTCTACTTCCATTAAATTGGTCAGCACGACCGACCAAGAGTTTACAGGACGGCCACTATATACTGCCGGTAATCCCGGTTTTGTAACCGCGTCGTAAAAACAAAGTTTTCTTGCTGTAAAAGTAAATATTTCAATCAGAACCCAACTCATTGATACATGCCTACTGCTTACCACACGACTTTTAATTGCACAAGACTGGCTTACAGGACTCTACAATTTTACAAAGCTGAAACTTTGTCTTCAGAGCCAACACATGGTTTTGGGGAGGTTAAGATGTATGCAACCGCACCTGTTTCCGGACAAACTGTTTCTACTACTCGAAACTGCAACTGTTTGATCGCGTTTCACAAGTCATTACGTTACGTTAAGGTGCTGCTCAAAACCTCACCACCTGATGAATAGTCTACATTATCGTCATCTACTGGCCATGTCACTGAAGTAAGCAGTTATCCCCTTCAACTTGCCATTTAAGAAGTTTTTCTCGACCTGAGATCAAATAATACCCCAACAGTCGGAGATAAGAGTACAATACTCCGTTTGGTGATACATAAAAGTTGATGCAATGTACTTTCAGAAAAGAGTTAACAATGTTCTAAACAGTAAGACTAGTGGCATTCTAGGTGGATGATTCCCTCAAGGCAGTGCTATCCTTTGGTGGGAAGTGGGGAGGACAAGAAACTTGAAGGCGTTATAGACTGAAAAGGGAAATGATAACACACCGTTTCTCCCCTCCTACACACCCCTATTTAATTATGTCCGTTATCTCCATTTGATTTGTTTAATCCAAAGGCCAGGAATAAAGAGGCACGTGTGAGAGGCTAAAATGAGTGCGAATATCAACTCCCCATTGAAAAAAACAAATAAAGAAAGTACCTCTAGTGACCATGGCTGAGACCCCGATAGAGCGATCTCTGCTAATTGGTTGATATCAACATTTCTTGGGAGAAACATGACAATCCTAGAAGCAACTTCCTTTGCAATGTTAAAGAGAAAATATCTGCACGAATAATCGACCTAGTTACATTGAGCCAGAGAGAATGAGATAAACTAATATGATTACCAACTCCAAAAGTTAAAAGAAAAAACATAGGAAAAGAAGAGGAAAACACACCCATCATGTGGCTTAAGCATTGTCTTCATGTCGTATGTCTCTACTTTTGCATAATCAGGTCCTCCCCACGGGGGTGACAAAAAGACCGTGTCTGCCTGAAGTAAAGGAAAATTTGAGAACTGAAGAAATTTGGAAAAGCATGGGAAATAAACCATAGGTCCAAAGCACAAGGTTTAGTAAAGCATAACTGAAAGCATTTTGCAGTCCCAAACCATACAAACTACGAAATTGAAAACTGTGAACACATAGGAAGTCAGTTTTAGTACCTTCAGCTTTGGTGCCAGGCGGAAAAAGTCCCCCTTTATGAAATCTATCCTGTCATCAACCCCATAGATGGCAGCATTATGCTGTGCATAATCAATCTTCCTTGGATCAATATCAATTGCAATTACATGTTTGCTTCTGCAACATCGCATGTATAAGAAAATGATGGAATTAGGATTTCATCCCTAGCTAGCCTATAACTTTGATTGAAACCTTATGAATCTGAAAATCTTGATTGAAGGACATTAAATGTTGTCCATATCACCATGCACTTAGAAATGAAATTACATGTCATATTTTCAGTTTTTTTTAATAGTTTCTGTTTTCCTATTTTATCTTTGTTGTTGTTTTAAAGGAAAAATAGTAAAAATTGTATGAGATATGACCCACATCTGTGCAAATTGGATGGAATTCCCACCAACTCCAGTAAAACAGTCAATGATGACGTCACTACCACATCTTTCTGCATGATGCCTAGCTAGAAGCTCTGGAGTGACAGAGAACCATCCTTCCTCATCCATTTTTATACCATCATCGTATCTGGAGAATAATAGGTACCGTTGACACCAATATTTTCCCATATCAGCAGAAAACTCTTTGAACAGCTCTTGAAATAGAAGCTCTGCTATATGAGGATTGGTCATCAGAAAGGATGTAACTATATAAAGAAATTATAAATGCACTAATAGCAGCAATAAAATTAAGTCTTTGACCTTCGTTCTCATTAGATAATTTTCTCTGAATTTTCTTTCTTCTCACTTTCTTCTTCCGTTTTTGTACAGCAGGGTCAAGCTGCATTTCCAACTGGTTTGTTGCCAAAACTTCATTTCCTGAATGCATATTACTATCCTCAGACACTTCATCAGTGTATTTATGGGACAAGCTGCGAACAAAAAATTAGTAGACAAAAGCTCATATCAGTTTTAGAAAAACAAAGCTGAAACAGACCAATCAAGACCGTTATTCTAAATTTTACCTGCTTGTATTTAATATTTGAAACGCATCAAAATCTTCACAATCTTTGAGAGTTTCCTGACAAAAATTAGGTTCATTACGCTCTTTATTGAGTTCAATAGTATTTTGTTCATCAGTCTGTTCAGCAAGAATTGGTTGCAAACCACTGTTGCAGACATCATCAGAAATCAACTGCTTGGTTTTGTTTCTGATACTGTGAGCACCATGCAATGAAAACAAAGTCTCAGGATCATCACAAAGTAATATCATACACACAAATTAGATTCGTAATCTCAACAGCAAAACAAAAAAAAAAAAAAATAGAAAGATGATAAATATACCTAGCGATATGATCCTGGACATCTGATGAGAAGCATGATGCATTCCCATCATTGCAGGTGTTATTGTTCTCGTCGATTTCATCTGAATGTACCGGACATCTGCTTACAGTGACAGTTGACAAAGTGGTTTCAGACATAGAAGTGTCAACAGTGAGTTCAATCCCCCCGGAGATCTCATGATATGGCTGACCCTGTGAAACATCTTGAGTAATTGATTCTTGGAATGAATCAGTTTTACTCACACCACATAAATCTGTTGCCTTTGAGTCAGTGCTAACATCAATCTCCATTACTTCAGAAATCACATCATTTGGCTTACATATGGCATCAATAGATGCTAAATATTCCATGCCTGGGGGTGGATACCATGTGGAAGTATGCGTTTTGATATTATAGAAGTAATTTCTCATGTAGTAAGAATCCCAATATACCATCCAGTCTCCGCAATCAACGTTGTCTTGGCAGTCAGTTCCATCAGGGTCAAGCACTTCTGAACACATGGAATATGAAATTGACTCAGAAACCTGTTGCGGTTCAGGGATATAGTCCTCGCATGTTTTGGTAAGTTCTGCTTCGTGGGAAGCCACTAATGAACACTCTAAGTGATCATGCTCCATTAATATTTCACCTGATTCTGTCTCATCATTGCCAACAGCAGCATCTGCTGAGCAGCTTTCAGGGCAACGTCCAGCATCTAAATCAGTTGAGCTCACCGCAATTCTCATTATGTCGTTGAGCACATGGCCCCTGTGTAAAGGGTCACAACCCTGGGCATCATTACAAACGACGGCCAATATTCCATCACGATCTTGTTCTTTGACAGCATCACCAGTAATCTCAGTTGAATTTTCTGGATTATCTCCTTCAACACAAGGGCACTGAAATTCAACAGCACCCGCTGCAACATCAGAGGAAGATGATTCACTTTGGCCCATCATTGGCAAACAACACAAAGAACTGCTTGTGTTACCATCGAATATCATAGGAGAAACAATCTCCCCCTCACTCACTTTGGAAGGCTCCATTGCTCCACCTACAACGTCCAGAGAACTGTCTGGTTGCTTCGGGCGCATTCCCTTTCTTCTACCCTCCGTCTTTCTGTTCCTCTTCTGCAAATTCGTACCAGCATCAAGTTATCAACACACCACAAAAAAAAAAAAAGCAACTATATGCTTCTAAATTGTGATGGTAAATGTGAACGTCAAAGAATGAAAGAAGCAGTATTCTATCTCCAACTGAAATGCCATCATTCTACATATACCGACACACACGGAAATGTATCAAAGACGGATGTTAACTCACCTCCTTATTAGTGTTGAATGAGACGGGAAGCCCCAGCGCATTCATCTGGTTAGTAAGCTCCATATCCTCCGCCAAAGTCCCACATTCTAAAACCCCGAAATTCGCCACTAAAATCGTTAATACCACCAAATACAAATAACTTAACTATAGCTATAAACACATAACAAAGAAATCATGAAATCGAATTACTAACCATCGCCGCCGTCGCCAGCTGGTTTCTGAAATTACACGGCGAAATCCAAAGCGTTCAGTATAAAGTCTCAAATTTTCGAAAGAAAAGTGTGATTGAGCTAAAAGAATCAAAAGACTTACAGGCCGGCTCATGGAAAAGGACCTGTCTTTCGTCTCCTTTGAGCCGTCGTCCCTGTCCAAGCACACACAGAGAGTAAAGTCAGTGCCCTAATATTTGATAGGAGAGAGAGAGAGAGGGAGAGACGAACCAGAGAAAGACTTCGGTGAGCTTGAAGAGAGAGCCTAGAGCTCTCATGGCGGGAACTTGCTCTTCCAGTTCGGCCATGGTGACCATGGCCGCCAACTGCTTCAAATTATTCGCCACCTCGTTTTGTAGCACCGCCCAAATACCGACGCGACGCCGTTTCCGTCAGGAGGGAAAAAGGTAAAAGCAATTAAGAAAATATGGGTTAATTACATACTTGCCTCCTAATCTTCTGAGATTGTTTCATTGTAGTCCAACAACTCTGTTCGTCACTTTTGGTCCTGGAACTTTTGAGATTGTGTTTAATGAGGAAACATTCGACTTAAAAATAAAAAATAAAAAATAAAAAAGAGAGATAGAAAGTTAGTTGGAGGAGCAACTTGGGATATTAGAGAAATTTAGGACCAGATAAAAATATTCAGTAAAGTTAAAGGGGCGCATTTGCAATAAACTCATAAATTAGTGATAAAGCAATCCTGTTTTTCCTAGGTTTTTCTTTTCCCTTTCAATAAACCATAACGAAGACAGTCACACAGGAAAATCAACTTGAGAGGAAACATGGAAGACGACGAGATAGAGGAGGGGATGCTGGTGGAGGAAGACGCCGCTCCGCCGCCGCCGAAGAAGCCGGGAAAATCCCCGTACGAAATGCTTCAGGAGAGCAAGTTCTCAGTGGAGGACATAGTGACGAAGATGCTCACCATCAAAAAAGAAGCGAAACCTAAATCGGAGCTCCGCGAGCTTGTCACTCAGATGTTCCTCAACTTCGTCACCCTCCGCCAGGTTCTCAAATCTTTCTAGGGTTTCACATTTTTCAAAAATTAGGGCTTTAGGGTTGTTGAATTTCGTGTTTTGTATGATTGAATATTGAATTTGCAGGCGAATCGTTCGATCTTGCTCGAGGAGGACCGCGTGAAAGCGGAGACGGAGAGTGCGAAGGCGCCGGTGGACTTGACGACGCTGCAGCTCCACAATCTGATGTACGAGAAGAGCCACTACGTGAAGGCCATTAAAGCTTGCAAGGACTTCAAGTCTAAGTACCCGGACATTGAGCTGGTCCCGGAAGAAGAGTTCTTTCGCGACGCCCCGGCCGATATCAAGGAGCCGACGCTGTCGAATGATGCAGGGCACGACATTATGCTCAAGAGGCTCAATTTCGAGCTCCACCAGCGCAAGGAGCTCTGCAAGCATCATGAGAAGCTTGAGATTCATAAGAAGGGTCTGTTGGAGACGATTGCCAATCGGAAGAAGTTCTTGTCCAGTCTTCCTTCGCACTTAAAGTCCCTAAAGAAGGCTTCTTTGCCGGTGCAGAACCAATTGGGGCTTCAGCATACCAAGAAGCTCAAGCAGCATCACGCTGCAGAGTTGCTTCCGCCGCCTCTGTATGTAGTTTACTCGCAGTTCATGGCGCAGAAGGAGGCATTTGATGAACAGATTGAGTTGGATATAGTGGGGAGTGTGAAGGACGCTCAAGCTTTTGCCCATAAGCAAGCAAATAAGGAGACTGGTAAGTACTGCTTGACTCTTACTGTGTAGAATCGTAGATACGGATATAAATTTGGATGCCTTATGGTGGTTTGCAGTTGCCCGGTTGAAAACTAATCGATTTTCGACGATTTGGTTTTCGTTTTGGATTTGGTTTTGGCCTGCTTAGCATTAATGTTGTGTAATGGAACAGGCATTTCTACCAATGTAGAGACTAGTAGGGAGGATGATGCACTGGATGAGGAAGATGATGGGCAGAGAAGGAGAAAGCGGCCAAAGAGGGCTCCAGTCAAGCAAAACCTTGAACAGTCTGGACTGTATCAAGTTCATCCGCTGAAAATCATCCTTCATATTTATGATGATGAGGTTTCTGATCCCAAGTCTGCAAAACTTATCACCCTCAAGTTTGAGTTTTTGTTGAAGTTGAATGTGGTATGTGTTGGAATTGAAGGATCCAATGATGCAGCGGAAAATAACACCTTATGCAACCTATTCCCAGATGACACTGGCCTTGAGCTTCCCCATCAGGTTATTTCTCCTCTGTTCGTTTTTTTTGGTGGTCTTCGGTTATCTTTATGCCTCTTCTATTGATGTCTATTATATTAAGTATTCATAATCCTCGGTAATTTTTTTTGTTTTTGTTGATACAGTCAGCCAAGCTCGTTGTGGGTGATACTCTTGCATTTGATGAAAAGAGAACTTCCCGTCCGTATAAGTGGGCCCAGCATTTATCGGGAATTGATTTCTTGCCTGAGGTGGCACCTTTGCTTGCTGCCCCTGAAACTCCAAGTGGTGATACAGCTAAAAGTGATGCTGTTATATCTGGTCTGTCACTTTACCGCCAGCAGAACCGAATACAGACAGTTGTGCGAAGAATTCGCTCTCGGAGAAAAGCTCAGATGGCTCTTGTGTGAGTCACCAGTATATTTAGAGTCTTGAATCGTCAAGAACATTCTGGAAACTCTATAGGATAAGAATAAATGTGGTCAAATCCTAATGCTAGCAATTGTGTTTTGTTTTACCTGGTTGCTACTGCTTTGGTATTTTTCCTGATATAAAGTAGTATGTGTTATGCTTGTTTCTTTGGTGCTTGCTCCTTTCTTTGGATCTTAGCTCCGCTCTATCTGTCTACAACTTGTATGCCTATTAGAGAAATTTTATTTCTTTTGCAAATCCCTTAGTGTTTTGTTTGCAAGTGTGGTTAGGTATGCCTATGTTGAGAAGTTTGGCATTCTTTGATTGGCTTACAGGGAACAGATTGAATCACTTATGAAGCTTAAATGGCCGTCTGTGTCTTGTGAAAGTGTTCCATGGGCTTTGCATACCCCTTTGTGCAAATTGCATGGTTTTTCACCTGTTGGGCCTCCACCTAATGTGGCATCATCTTTGTCTGTCCTAGATAAGGAGCAGGGTCAGGAGCCTATGGATGTCGATTTGGTTGGACGATCTGGTTCTTCGAAGGAAGAGCTGGAGAGTGTCAGAGAAGATGGGGAACTTCCATCTTTAGTTCCAGCTGCATCCATTGCCAATGTTAGTAAACTTGCTCACCATAAAGGAGCTAGTCTTGACCACTCCAGACGGCCGTCCTTACTTTCAAAAACACCTCCAATCAGCAAGGCCAAATCGCTAAGTTATAAGAAACTGGATGAAGATTTAGATCTTCTTCTGGATACAGAGAGTGATCAGGACGAACCTGCACGTGTGCTAGAGGAAGAAAATTTAGCGTCTGTTGAATGCTTTGAGATGGCTGGAACGTCATGGGTGGATTTTGGGGTCAGAGAATATTGTCTTGTTTTAACCAGGAGAGTTGACAGGGATAAGAGGAATATGAAGTTAGAAGCCAAGGTAGCTAGTAATTCATAGAGTCACACTTGGTCATGCTTTTGCTTCAAATATAACTTTTTCACATAGCTTATCATTTCTATTCTGGCAGATTAAGATCAGCATGGAGTATCCATTAAGGCCTCCCTATTTTGCACTCAGTCTTAGCACTATATCTGGAGAAAACTCTAAAGAGAGCGATGACTCTGAGTGCTTCAATGAACTTCGTGCAATGGAAGCAGAGGTAAGCAGCTGATAACATAGGAATTACTATCATGATTAAATCAGTAAGGGGCGGCTTTTGCTCTGCACTTTCACAAGCAAACCATCTAGACTGCATTTATTATCCGATTACCTTACCTTATTTTTTGTGGTGACTACATTGTTGTTCCTCTGCGGAACTGGAATTCACAATTTCCTTTTCGTTCTTCTAGGTCAATCTGCACATGGTGAAGATGTTACCTCAAAGTGAAGAAAATAATATCTTAGCTCATCAGGTTTGTTGTGTAGCAATGTTATTCGACTATTACATGGACGAAGCATCCCCATCTTCTGAAAAGAGACGGAGCACTTCTGTTGTTGATGTTGGCTTGTGCAAGCCCGTCAGTGGTCAGATTGTTGCCAGATCATTCAGAGGAAGGGATCGCAGGAAGATGATATCCTGGAAGGACATGGAATGCACTTCAGGCTATCCTTACTAGACCTGTAGTTTTGGAATCTGAAATGCGAGTCTGGAGTTGGTGAAGGGAGCATCAATGACCTTTGTCACCATTGGCACAGTATCTTAACGGAAACAGAGTGAGCAACATTCTGGTGGTATCGAGGTCAGCTGGTAACTTCTCGTTTGATGAGTCTTACATTCAGTTTGCAGTAGAAGATCAATCGAGAGGAAAAGAACAACCCTCCCTGTGAAACACTCAGTAGTTGACAGTAGGGTTTGTGTCGATCCCAAAGCTAAGGCATATTTGTTTAAACTTGTAAAACGCTCGTGATTACTGTACGAAAGAGATTTTATCGATTGAGGATTCATTCATTCATGGTTTCCTTATTGTTTTAATTATTTCACTTCTTTCGTGTACATAAAATTCTTGAAACATTAACATAGGAAAAAGGTAACAGAAACCAAAGATCCCACAAGTGGTCTGATGCTCAGATGACAAGAATATGAACTAGATACGTAAAGCTCAAATCTACAGCACACACTAAACTCTCAAAAAATCTACACCACTAGACATCATGTCCCCTTTGAATATTTACAGCACCCCTTCCAATCACATTCCTCTTCCCTCCCGGCACTTCACCACGGACCCGTCATCGTTCTTCTCAAGCATCGCTTCTTCCCGCGTTGAAGGTTTAAAATCTCCACGTTCTGCAAAGTGATCAAATTCCAAACGATTCATCAAACTATAAAACGTCGATGTATCCAGAGTCGTAAAAGATTGTTAAGCAGCAATTTTAATGCAGTTTTGAGCCCTTTTCGGTGCGATGGCCTGTATATAAACATTCTTCAACCCCAAGTAATAATATTAGGGCAACTGGTTACACCACATTGCAGAAATGTATTAAATTTATTCAGATTAGGAACGGTACAGCAACTGATATAGTCTTAATTTTGACAAAAAAATAAAATAAAATAGTTCATGTACTGATTTGAAAAAGAAGTAAGAACAATCGAAGTACCTGATTCTTCTGCACTTCCGCCATTTGAGCCTGTTTTTTCTGCAGCTCTTGGTTCTCCTCCTTCAGTTTTGCAACTTCTGCTTCCAATTCCATTGTGTAAGCCTGGCAGAAGCACAAAGACAATGTATTAGAAACACAGAGAAATTATGAGATGCTATAAAATGCAATTATATTAGTCTTCCTCTTTTCGTCCCATGCAGTTCAATCTTAAAGCAGAACTAATGAAGGCTAACCCTTACTAATCAATCTTTTAACGATTCGACTTTATACACACCGACTACTTAACGTTACTTTTCCTTAAAACAAGTGTTTCCATTACCTTGTAATAAACTGGATCCTTAAAACTTGTCATGACTGTAACTTCTCAAAATCTTTCATCTCTTTGACACGTTGAATCGCTATCACATTTACCATTCTCCCGCATGAATCTTTCATGAAGTTTTGGGATACAAAAAGTCATTAGATGATAAATGCAGAAAGGTAAATGTCTAGCAAAATTGATATAATTTGACAACAAGATGAAACTAGTTTAATCTTGATGTCATTGTATTTCTTTTTATTTTTTTAACCTTCTCCAGAACTACTTTTAAATACTAAACACACAGAAAAAACTTAACTGCATCTGCATCCACCATAAGTATTGCTATATAACTTAAACCTATTAAGATGTTCAACTAAAACCTGATCTTAGCCGAAAGGACGAGAGATGTATAACTGTGGTGTTAAGAATCAGCTATGACCTTCGATTTAAGTTCAGCATCTCCTAATCGTATCGAAGATAGCGGCTTAACGCAGATCTATAAGCTTAAACTTTTAAGATGGCATCCACAATCTCTTTAGTTCAAATACTAACTCATACAAACGTACCATCTTTCAAACACAATCAGTGAGCTAATAAAATTTCATACTTCCATTCAATGTTTCTTTATTTACTTTTTACATTTCGGAGCTTGAACTTCTGTATTCTGGTAATTAATATCTCAAATTTACTATAAACTGAAACTACAATATATGTAAGCATGACGAAGCAGCAAAGAATGGAAGACATATTCACCTGCTTGCGAGCTCTGGACCTGGCAGCTGATTCTCTGTTCTTAATCATTCTTCTCTGCCTTCTCTCAACAACCTTCTCCACAGGCCCGCCGCCTTTCCTCCCCCTAAAGCCGCCATTAAACACATAAGGCACCGGTGACACGGATGACGTATCAGTACCATTACTCTTCCCAACCCCATCAGATGACAACTGGTTCGCAGGTGAAGGCGTCGCCACACGAATAGCTCCTGCAACTCCTAATCCAACCATTCCCATCCCTGAACTCGGAGCCAAAGCGCCATTCATACCCTGATCACCGATTCCCATCATCCCACCCCTCATTCCAGGACTACCCAACTGAGTATTTGGCCCAATAGGCAGCTGAGAAGTGTTGTAAGTCACAGGTTGCTGCTTGGGAAATATTTGCTGCTGCTGCTGCGGCAACTGTTGCTGTTGCTGATGCTGATTTGATCTAACCCCATTAGCATTCAATGGCAAATTTGACCCCTGATTCGGAACCTGATGATTATTGTTCTCGGAAACTCGATTCCCCATCACGCCAACCCCGCGATTCAGTTGCTGAAACTCGAATCCCAAACTACCAGAATTACCAAAACGAGACAAATCACCATAAAAAGCAGCACCATTAGGCTTTGGAGCCATTTGTGCATCTTCTCTCACAACCCCAGCTCTTACCAAAAACTCCTCCAAAGTCATCTCCCCCAAAGTCTGCTGCCTCTGAGGCATATTAGACCCGCCGGCACCCGTTCCTTCTTTTGAAAGGTTCTTCCACACTTCATCCACAGTTTTCTGGCTTAGGGTCCGGGGCAGGGTCAGAGAGCCCTGCCTCTGCAGTGACCCACCACCGCCGTGGCCAAGCCCGTCTTGGCCACCAGCGGCTCCACCAGCCGGCGCCATAATCTGAGTCTCTTCAGCCGTCCATATGCTTTTCAGAAGCTCATCCATGTTCATAGACCCAAAATCCTTCCCTGGGCCTCCAATGGTGTTCTGCAACTCCTCAAACGTCAGCGAATAGATCGACGACTGCCTCGCTAACGGCGGCTCGTTCCCAAATCCCTTGAAGTTCATGTTGGTCCCCATTTTTCTGTGAAATCTGATCCAACAAACAGAGCCCCAAAAAAAAAAAAAAAATCAGATTTTTACTTGTCTTTTCCTATGACTCAGAGCTTCCCTTCAGCTCACGGAACTCAACATTGTCAACTTTCACCCATAAAAAACCAGAGTTTGAAAAACACAGACCAAAATCTCAGCTACCCCTCATCAATTCACACTCCAAAGCTCAGATTTTTTTTAATTAAATAACAAAAATCCTGAAAAACCCACCTAAAAAAACGTCACAAAATCCAAGTTCTGTAAAAAATAAAAAAATACCCAGATCAAAAAGCACAACACTTAACACATATCAGCAAGAACTAAGAAGTAAAGACTGAAACTTTGAAGAACCATACTGTCCAAAAACACTAAAAACTATTATAAATTAAGATGAACAACAAAAAGGAGAGAGAGAGAGAGAGAGAGAGAGAGAGAGAATCGGGGTTTTATTTATTTATTTATTTTTATAATTTACCTTTGTTACTACTTTGGGAATTTTTGGGAAAATGTTGGTGTTTCCTGGTGGCTGCGGCTCCTCCTGCTTCTTTAGGACTCTGGTGGAAGCGCCAAGTGTCTGCTGCCCCTTTGCCCCTTCGCCTTTGCCTTTTAAGACACCCGGCACTGCGGAAGGTGCAGGATTATCATTATTTAATTTCTTAAATTATTGAAGTAATGGGCGGCGTGGACCAATCGGATGAGACTGGGGAGGATATGATGCGACTGCTGGCCAATCAGGTTGCGCGATGTGGGCATATCTGGGCCGTCCACGTTTTCTTGAATGGAGGGTCGGATTTGGTGGTTTGAATTTTAATGGTGGTGGCGACGGGATAAGAATAAGAACTAGTGGATTGTAACACGCTCACAGAAAAAGCGTTTGGTCCACTGACGTTAGGTCCGGGGTATTTTCGTCCATCAAAAATGTTTATTTATTTATTTTTTGTTTGGTGCATGTGAAAGCAGTGAGCCGACAACGGTCGGCCCTGAGGACAAAGTTCCAGATATTTCATTTTTTGAACTAGGGTAAAATTAGGGGTTCCATTCGAGTGGGTTGAGCAGGTTATGGTCAATTCAATCCTAATCAGACATTTTTAATTTGAGTTTGTGTTGAGTTCATATTTATGCGAGGTTTTTAGATTTAGATTTGAATTGGGTTCAGATTTATTCGAGTTGGGTATGAGTTTGTCCAACTTTAATAAGTTCAATCTTGTTGCGTATCATTTTATACGATAAATCTCAAGTTTGTAGCCATATAACGTCAAAATCATTTAAAAATCAATTTTACACATCACCATTTGTAGAAAAAATAAAATAGTGTGGGACGCATTTCTAAAGTTTCAACCATGCAAGTTGAAATTATATTACAAGACAATACAAAAGAAACGTAAAAGCATCACTATCATTTATTGTTCAAATGAAATTCAAACAATAAATTTAAGTAAAGCGCATCCAAACTTGTACTTATAGCTTATATGAAATGAACTTGTACTTATAGCTTATATGAAATGAAGTGGACAGATAATGTGCATGAGCAATTCGGGCTAAAAATCAAATTGAGTTTCGGTTAACATGAGTGGCCAAATCATCAACCCAACTCAATTCAATAGATAAACAGATTGAGGTCAGGTTGAATTGGAGCAAGTTTTTACTTTATTTTAACTTGCCCGATTGGATTTAAAATCAAAATAGACATGGACCTATTCAAAATAACTCAATCCAAATTACACCCCTAAGTGAAACACCCCAAAAAAAGAACCAACAAACACTCAACCATTAAGACAAATCAAACGGGTCCTCGCAGCCCCTGCGATACCATCCATCACCAGCGACCCAATCCAAGCAGGCCGGTCCAAGATTTCAGATATTTTCTATCAGGTAAAACCTGTAATTTTAGTTTAACTGGTTGTACGATAATACCCTTGTAATTGTTCGTAATTTTCGTTAATGGACCATGGGCTTCGACCAAATGGAGGAGCGGGATGCGAACGGCTCGCGGCGGGCCTTGTGCTGTGGGGTAAACGCCGTCAGTCAAGCTAGTTGTGCACTATTATTTTTTGGTAAAAAAGAAATAAGTAGATCAAAAGAGAATAAATGAACATAAATAACCAAGTATTGAAAGAAAACTGAGGAACTAAGGACTCGTCTGAAAATATCTTTAAAATGTTAGAAAATACTTTTGATAAAATTAATTTTAAGTTCCAAAAATACTTTAAATATTTTTTTTAAAGAAAAATCAGATATGTACTTCCCGCATAAAACACTTAAAGTACTTTTTCGGAATTCACTTGGATTTTTACTAAGTATCGGTTTCAAAAATATTTTCACGAAAAACGTTTTCGGTTATTTTAAAATCACTTTCAAATGAGCACTAAAACAAAAATGAGGGGAATAAATTTTATAAACTCTTTTTTTTCCGCACATTAACATTTTTGTTAATTCTTCCAGTGTTAATAATTTTTTTAATTTGTTAAATGGCCAAAAAAAGAAGTCAATTGAAAGAAAATTAAGAAACTGAAATAAAAAGAGTACAAAAAGAGAAAATAAGCACGTCGAATCAGTAAAAATAAACGACTTGAAATATTTTTGGTCCAATAAATAGAAACTTGAACTGAAAGTTCATTTTGAACTAAGAAAAGTAGATTTAGATGTAGTTTAGTTTTTGGCTAGAGTATTGTGCTATTATTTGTACGCCAAATCAACATTCTAAAGTAATTTAGTTTATATTAGTATACTACGACAAGTATTTTGATCTCGAAGCATCCATTTTTATTTGTATCCATGGAGATTCTTAGATTTTATTTTACGTCATTAATCATACTTTAATCAAAACTTACATTTTATGAAATCGTGAATTAAGTACGAGAGTCTCGTAATTAGTAAGTGATGTTAATACGAGGATTGATACTGAAAGTCAACTAAAGTTTTTCATGTAATTATATTTTGTAATGTGATTAGAAAAATAAATTTTCATATAGTTTAATTGATCGTTACACTATAGCACACGCAATTATAGAAAGTTGTATGGCTGTAATTGGTAGCCGAATCTCTTTATCTATTTTAATTTGAGCAAATGAAGAAAGTTAGAAGGTCATGGAAGCTCTTGATTTTGACAATCTGGTCCCATTGTCTCACCCTGTAAAATAATCAATGGACGGTGCGGGTTCTTTAGACCTAGATTGTGTAATCATACCACCTTACTCACTTTTTTTTTTAATTTCAGAAAGTTTTGGTTGGTAAACTTAATGTTCTGGCAGTTATTTGATAAATTTCTAAATGCAAAAACTAAGCTGGATAAATCGAATAAGTTCAACAAATTTTGTCTTACAATTATAGTCCATAAGGGATGAGACTCTATAAGAATTGTTTTTACTCGATTCTAACTTTATGTTATCATACAACATCAATTTTTTTACCTAAGAAAGTGTTGGTTACCAAGGTTCAAAATAAAGTACTATTTCGAGTGTCTGGTGAACTTTTGAATGTATGCAACTAGTTTATTAAATTGAACAATAGTTTGACATAATATGTCAGTCACATGTAGAGATGCGAGACTTTATAAGATTGATTCCGACTCAATTCCGATCTTATCCAGTTCTGAACAGCTGACCAAAAGAAATCCATCGAGAGGTATGGTCTTTGTCATACGTAGTGGACTTTTCAAGTGAAGACGTGGATGTTGGAAGTGAAGTTTTTGCTTGTGGACTAAGGTCATTTATGTAAAGGACAATTAGTACTTTGCTATCTCCACATCCAAGGCATGCACTTTGATTCTTTTAGGGTAAGAAAGGGAGGCAGATGAATTGACGATAGAAAAGAGAGGCACATGGTGCTGGCACTATGCAAATTCACACAAAAATTCAATCGATAAACATCATAAGTTGCTGCTGGCAGTCTAAGATTGGAAGCAAAGAAAATGGACAAAAGTTGTCGAGCATGTGCCCCTCCTCCTAAAATATTGCCTTAATAGAACACTTTGTTGCAATGCTTTGTTTTTAAGTTTTCCTCGTTTGGGTTGTAGTCTTTATCCTTTGCGAAAGATTAGTTTTAAAACATGATGAACTAAGTGCATGTGAATTCTCGGAACACAGCTCAACAAGTTATGATTAAGATAAATGATTTCTGCCACGACGCAGAAATTACTTATGACGATAATGCAGAAATCACTTCTGATGATAATATATATCTTATTATAAAACAAATGTTACGGATGATATAATGATTCATTACTTCATTTTACATATAAGCTTTTCTTGTTAATATCGAAGATTAAACTCGTCTATCAAACAATTATAAACGCGTTTCCAAGCAGTATGACTATGAATTACATAGCAGAAAATACTAAAATGGAAAACTAAAGACTTGGAAACTCAGAAGTCATTCATCTGTCACATATGCGTCTATCGCAGTCAAAGACTCAAAAGGAATTCTCCAGGTGCTACTTATTTTAATTAACATCCTCTAATTGGTAGTAGTAGTTGTACTTTAAATTTACTTACTTTTTAGTAGTGGTCGGAGTCTTTGCCCAAAAAAGGTTCGGTTTTTAATAGCAAGTTATCTCTGTACATGGTATGGTGCCACGTTCCCTACAAAAAACCACCAATTCTGGAGGATAAAAAACAAATGAAACATTCTAGAGAAGTATTGCTAATGCTTTCGCAGATGTGAGTGCATAACTGCACAATGCGTACGTGTGTGTTCAATGGATGCCTGCGCGGCACTTGTAGTTCTTACTATAGTGACTGGTAAGAGCTCTTCAAAGTTGAAAACCTCATCCCATCCAATTATTTCTTGGCCGAAAATGGCATTGGATATAGTTGTGGGAACACAAAGCAGCAGTTGGTTTTTTTGGTGTGATAAGATTCAGAATTTGATTGATGCGCCACAACTCGAAAGGAATAGAGAGAAGATGACATTTGCATTTGGGAATGCTATGTAATGCTTATCTTACGATGTTATATAATGAATCAATGATCGCAAAGAAGAGGTTTCCAATTTACCCTCTAAGTATATCTAATATGTATGGATGTTAAGAGGAAAAATTATACAGTAGTGCGGTAGCACCGTTGGCGTTGAGTGGTGTTCCACTAGAATTTTGCCATTTATACAACTTAATACATGTCAACAATAACTTAAACTCTGACGTTAATTAATACCAAAAATGTTGCTAGATTCAATTTTGAGCCAAAGATATCAATTTGCCTAGACCATAAGGCTCTGATTAGATTATTGTTTAGTTATCTAAGATTATCAAATAAAAAGACATATTGTTGGATGATTAAACATAGTGAGTAAGAAAACATATTGTTGTAATCATCATGCAACATTACAAGATATGAATCGACTCCTTTAAGATAGAACAAAAAGGGTCAAATAAGTAGATTGTAAACATTCATGTTTGCTCGGAGAAAATCAATCTTGTAATCGTTTTCGTATTTTCTCATGTCGTAACAAGAGAGTTAGACCCAATCCAATCGGAAATAGCTGAAGTTGACACATTTAGCTACAACCGAGAGGTGATGTGATGGTTGTTATAGCACTCGTCGACGCGACGTCTCGTTTGCTTGGCACTTGGCAGATATCAGTTGGGGATCACCCCGGCAGTGACACGAAACTGAAAGTGTAGGTTAAAGATTGAATGGCTTTTGAGTGCTCTCTAATTAATCGCATAATGCTTGATATCCTTGTCGCTGAATTTGGAGCACTAGATAACGATAATGATACGGGACAGCTGTTGGTTATTGACGGCGATACGACCAATCTGTTTTCTTCTGCTACATAATCTCGTTAAAATGCCGTTATATATGCTTTTCATTCACATTTCTTTTCCTTTTTCTTGTAAAAATAATAATAATAATAATCTCAATGTTTCCAATTTTGAGCAAGATTAGTTTTGATACTGCCTCCCATTTATTGTCTTTTGTGTAAAAAGCAACAGCATTTCAGAGTACGGGTGGATACAATTCGGTTTGCTTTACCTTTAAAATTAAGAACCAAAATGAATAATATAATTGACTTAATTCGGTATTAGTTTGGTATGATCGGTTCTGTTCGGTTCGGAAAAGAGAGGAGGGGAAGAGAATGGGGAGAGAGAGAGAGAGGTGGGAACTGGGAAGGACGTGGTGAAAGCAAAGTGGGAAGAGAGTGAAGAGAGGGGAAAATGGACCAAGTGCAATGGAACTATGATTTGTGTGACAAAACCAGGGCCAAAACTGACTCCATTTTTACAGTTCGATTCAACCTAGTTCATCATGTGAGTCACTCCCATTGTAACTCCAAATCACTGTGGAAACTATGAAACATAGTTTGAAGTGACGAAATGTGTTAGGATAGTCGCGCATGTGCGTGAGTGATCATTGATGCAAGTGTTAGTCATGTTGCATCACAGCATCAGTGACTAGAAGCCACTCACGTGTGTAAACGACTTTCCTAGGCAACTCCTCTTTAAGTTACTAACCGGAGGAACAAAATCATAACCACAAGCTTTTTAAGATTTCTTGGTCCATTTTAACCAAGATTATTTCATAGCCTATGCACACCGTGGGAATTCGCACAGAAACAAGAGATTAGAAAGTGAGTTGGGACTGGATGATTTTATGAATAATTTTGTAAATTCAAATTATTGGAGTGAATAATAAGAATTTACCATATCTACTTATACTTTCCAACATCTTGCTCTTAATAATTTAAAATTGACATATAACAAGCAATATTTCCTTGACGTACAAGTTATACAAAGTCGGATGATTCGACAAATCTAGCTTCATAAACTGCGTCCGAGCTTTCGGAAATGTCTGAGAACGAATCTAACTTATGCTTAAGAAAGATAATTTCGAATTATTTCATAGCTGAATGGGAGTGCGTCTTCAGTGTGAATCCTCATTTGATTGGAATACATGAAAACAAATACAAACCAAGCGAACTTAACAGGAGATAACATTGAAACAAATACAAACAGAGATTTCTCATCAACACTGCATGAGCATGACATTAACTGGGAAAAAGCAACATTGCGAACTGGAAGCCGGTCTACTGCTGCTGCTTGTTGTATGACAGAATGGAATAAACTGTTTGTATCAATGTCAAAACTGTAACAACCCCGACAGTAATGTAAAGATTAATCAATTCCAGGGGATTTCTGAAATAAACTTCTAACTGAGCACGCCACTTGTTCCAGGGTGTCCCACAAAATTTATTCAGATCCTTGTAGAGTCTTGCGTAAGAAAAATTGTAAACGATGATACCATTGGAAAGATTATTCAAGAGCCAGGCCATGTCATCGCCCACAAAATTTTCTATAACTCCTCTCTTGATAAGAAGCTCTACATCTTCCTTGGACTTAATAAGGTGATCCAACAACACAGCATAAGAGGCATATTTACTCACACCGGTTATTGTTTCACACTGTTCATAAGCGACGAGATTTCTAAACAGCGATTCTCCGTTCTTATGAACCCTTATTGGTGGAATTCGCAACACTCCATCTTCGAAGGTTATGTTGAGCATGTCATCATTTTTTCGACCCCTAGCAAGCATGACTCCTGATCCTGCAAGCTCTGTCACAGAGGGAATCGGGGACCACCATAAGGGCTCATGCGCGTCATCTGATCCATACGATCCGATCAGAGAGTTTCTTATGAAGTCGAGTAAATGTTTGCTTCCCGATGGTCCATTGGCCCGTGGATGCTGTATATCCAACTGAAGAGTTTGAACTTGAGGTGGATGCTTGATAAGTCTGTCTTGGTCTAACAGATGCATCCCCAAGCTATGCTCCCGAAAATATTGTAGAGTAATCTCAGGAAGTGAACGAGAACGAGTATGGTTATCGTTACCTGTACTGGTTTCCCGCGTGAGATCAAATAAACGGTCAATAACTCTCCAAGGAAGCTGGTTTTCAAGAAGAAGCAAGTCATTTATAAGCGCCGTGCGCATCCATGACTTGTGGAACACAGGATCTTCGTCCTCGGTTTGCACCTCTCCTGAAGACTTCCTGAAGAGTTCGATAATGAAGCATCCATCAACCACCAGCATTTCCACAAAACCATCACTGCTCATATCAACTTTTTCTTCATAGCTTTTCCGGCAATCTTCTTCTATACCTCTAATAGCTTCGACAAAGTGCTTTAAACCAGTTTTTCGAGTCTGATCTCGCTGAAGCAGGCCATGCAAATACCACAATTTAATTCCTTCCATGGTTTGCAAATTCGATCCACGGTGCAATGGTCCAATTGAGATCAAACGTGGAACATAAACTCTTTCGTAATCATTACGCAGCACATTAGGGACTCTAAATATGGAATGATGACCGCGTAACGGGGACTGCGGCTTAAGTTTTCCTTGAATCGAGAATGCTAACTCTTCATTTTCATTTCTCAAACTATATGCTTCCATTTCATTCGCGTTCCAACTCCGTGTCGATTAATTGAAAATCTGCTTTAAACAGGGGGAAAATAGAATTATAACTCCTACTACTCCCTGCAGCTCTAATATACTTTATGTAAGACTTTTTCCCTCAAATTTACAGTGAATTTTCAAAGTGCTATAGCTTAACACATTTCTGATTTGCCAATATATATGTGTGTGTGTGTGTATATATATATATATATAATTATTATTGGCACTCCAAAAATGTCATTTTGCATTCCAAACTTTTTATAATTAGAAAGAAAAATATACAAGAGTGTAGAATGAACTTTTTGGAGTACTAATAAAAATTCTCTATATTTATATTATACAGGTAATTGACAGAATAAGAGATAAGAACATGTTTGACACATAATTATATAAGTTTTTGTGGAAGAAACTTACAAAGATGATCGGTTTTGATGTAATTAATTCTCGTCGGCCTGCAGGTTCTTGCTCGGATATATGTTCTGAAAATATCTCAGTATTTTATACAAAATGAGATTTTTATATATTTAGTATATAAAAAGATTTGGAATTAGGCAAGTAAAGGGGCACGTGATTCTTGACTTGGAAGTAGCCAAGTAATCGGGCAACGTGATTCTTGCAAAAACCCATTTGGTGATTCGTTTCTTCATTTGATTGGGTTCCTTCAAACTTTTAATGCCTTTTATGTCTCTCAAGCATCGGATATTAAAGTAATACTTCATATGTCATAATACAAGTGGAAGAAATTTTACCAATTGAACACGTTTGGAATCCCAAAGGACCCACTGCATCAATGGATGGAACCCAATATTGTATGTGGCGTGAATTGACTCCCAACCATTGGTGCAAGTGTTTGCCCCCTCTGCATCAAGCATCAATAGCGGGAAGCCACTCGCCCACAAGCACAATAATGTTTTGTACTTGAAGGATTCATGGTTCCTGAGATTGGCATAACTCTTCATTTTGGTTAAAATCAATAAAACTAGTCCTTAAATTTGTCTACCGTCAATCATTTTGGTACTTCTGTAAAATATCTATTAAATAAGAATAAAATAATAAAAATACTCTCAAAATTTGTCAACTCATTTTGGTTCAACCATTTATCGAATTGAGGGTATTTCTATCATTTTGGTCCTTATTTAAAAGAGATTCACAAAAGGAACAAAACGATTGACTGTGGAAAATTTAGGGACCACTTTTATTAGTTTCAAATCTCCGGATTACAGTGAGGAGTTATGCCAATGTCAGGAGCTATTTTAGCTAAAATGCCGAGAGAATAATAGCAAGCCAACACAATTTTATTCATCACAGCATTTACTCCCGCATTTTTACTAAAGTCGCATCATGTACCTTGAAAGAATCTACCATATCTATTACTACTACTTTCCAACATCTTACTCTGTAACAATTTAAAATTGACACATAGCAAGCAATGCGGAACGAACAAAAAATTTTCTTTGACATACAGTTATACGAAGTCAGACGATTCGACAAATCTAGCTTCATAAACCGCGTCTGCGCTTTCGGAAATGTCTGAGAATGAAGCTGTCTGCGTATAAAGGATAATTCTTCCTTATCAGCCCCTTTATGCATTTCCAATATGAAAAGTCGACTAGTGTTCCGTCCTTTTGAACAATGAACAAACATCTTGAGCTTTCAAAATCCGGGTGATAACCAACCTGTCAACCCAAAACGAGAAAAACGCATCACTTAAGAAGCAGATTTACTTTTAATACAAATATAGCATGCTTGAGAAAAACCCCAAATCACTCATCTTTGATAAAGCGTTGGATGCAGAAAAAGTTTTTCGTATTTGGTTTTAAATTTCAAAAACGACTATCTGAAGCCAAGTTCCATCATTTTGGAAGCATATATGCTTCTACATGCACTGCGATCCTTTCGGGATACTAGGGGTGGATTAGCATTTCTTTGGTCAGTTCATTATATTCCTTCTAAACACCATATATCAACAAGTAAGAATTGTTACTTATCGTTCTCAGGTAAAAGCCATATCTGAAACAATACAGATAACTAGATATCTAAGGGGAACTAGAGAGATTGAGCTCCAACCCCCTTCCACAATAAGTGGAGTGTAAAACACTCCCACATTGGAGTGCGGGTGTTTGGAGGGGAAGCGATACTAAAATATGACGAAGGAAGAAGATCACAATCGTGGCCGCCATACCCAAGTTCTCGTAGCTGAGTTTGGAGGATAAAAGATGGATGATGCTTTATGAGTCAGACTTGAATCAAAATTAAATTTAAAAAGTAGTCAAAACCCGAAAGCAATCAAGTCTGATCAATGCCAAAACAGAAATGACAATCAGCTAGCAGAAGCTATCCAGCAACAGGCATATCCAAAAAGATACTATTCATGTTTCTCTAGATGCTCAGTTGCCAAAATCCTCTCACTCAAAAGCACTTCTACAAACGAAAGTCATAGAGATCATACAAAAAATGGGCAATCGGGTAATCGATCCACGGAATTGTAAAGCAGCTTAATTCAAAAGCACCAAAACACTAAAACACTAAAATGGGCAATCAAGATTCAAGACCAACATCCAATAACCAAAATTGGCACCAAAACACTAAACCCCAGAATTGAAAACCAGCTTAATCCAAAAGCAGCTTAATCTGCGACAATTGAACAAAGAAACAGAATTTACCGTGATATAATCGATCCCAGAACCGATCTTCTTCTTAGCTTCAGGATGAAACGGAAGCAGCCTTTGGAGAACAGTCTTCTGATGCTCAGGACTCAATCTATCTCCACTCTCATACTTCCCCGAATGAAGAATCATCCTCACAAACCCTACCAGCGGAACCGTCTCCTCCAAAATCTTATCCTCCCAATCGACCCACTTCCCGTCTTCTCCCTCATCTTCCTCCGAATTCCCATCCATGTCCTTTCCAGACGACACCACCGGCTTCCGGAGCAGTTCCGGGTCGGGCCCCGGCGTCTCGGGCCTCCCAATTCTGCTTCCCCCGTCGGCTCCCGTCTTCAGGGAGCAGAGGCGGGGGTGGGGCGACTTCGCTTTGAGGAAAGGGAAGGATAGAGTTAGGGGGCAGAGCTGGAGGGTGAGGGAGTTTATGTGGTGGTGGAGGAGCGGCGGTGATCTGGAGAGAGATGCCATGGCTGCGCGCCCAGAGGTACTAGTTGCTAGTTGCTGTGACTAAAAGGTGCTTTTTTGGTAATCACTTTTTCTCATAGTTCTTCAAAGTTGAAGGCTTGCAGACCCATCATCAGTTACAGTCAGCCCCTGTAGAGCTTTAGCAGATAAACAAGGAAATGCTTGCGAGGTTCTCTACTCTCCACCTCGCTTCAGGTTTTGGGCCAAGAGCCCAAGCCCAATATAAAAACACTATTTGAGCTTGGATTGTGCTTCGGTCAAGGTGCATGTGTTGGCGCCTGTTGAGTTCTAACCGTTGATGTATTGTGCGCTCCCACAAATTGACGGTCATAGTCACCTAGCCATAACAATTCTCTTGGAAATATGTTACCACGCATATATATATCTACTTATCTTATATTTCTATTTCTCTTAAGGTAATCGCATTGACTAAAAAGAATGTGCTCTTTCTATGCGAGTTCAAATTAACCTATGCTCAATCTAGATTGGTTTAGATTAAAGATACTACTCGTATCGAGATTAAAAAGTAAAGTAGGAAGGCCTAGAGTTGAAATTTGGAGACCTCAACCATGTGTGGAGCTCTTTGCATTATATATATAAGTAGCATATTTGGCATTATCTATCAGTCTATGCAAAGCAACAATTTCAGCTGTCCAATACCACCGGCTTTCGATTCTGCTGCCACCGTCCAGCCCAGTCTTCAGCCCAAAAAGACGAGCACGGTTCGTAGTACAAGGAAGGAGAGCGAGGGAGGAGAGAGGCCATTGCACTGCCGTAGCTACTAAGCTACTGCTGTAATTAAAGTATGATTTTTAACTTCTCAGCTCTAGCACCATAGCTAGATTAAGTTAAATTTTAAGGACTTTTGCGTGGTCAGTTGTCAATTTCTTTGGTAGCATGGACCTTGGTGGTATGAATTTCTCAGAATCTGCAGATACACATATACATAATTACATATGCAGTATATATATATATATATGTATATATTATTCTGAGAGGTTAGCAAGTAGCAGTCCGGTACAAACGCAGCCAGAATTGGGTAGTTAAGGCAACTATACTCACGGATTTTTAGTTCAAGGACGAAAGCTCTAATCGGGACAAAGTCCAAGGACCCACGCTGTAGTTTCTTAGTTGGGGAACTCAGCTCGAGCAACAGCTGCAGGTAAATTTACGTTTGCAGTACTAATTTTGCAACCTTATATTTGCATCACAATATCAGCAATTCGTTTTTGTTTTGCAGCGATCAATCTCCTCATCAGCAAAGAAGTTGTGGCCATTGTCAGAAGACTGACCATGCAGGAAGCAGATCTTATCTCTGAGATTGATAATACCACCGAGAATATTTTTCCCATCATATCCCTTACTTCCACTGCAGCGAGCCCACGATCAGTGTCATTTCAAAGCCCAATTTTCATCCAAATAGCTAACAATATCGTCTTCCACACGCAATGCGTTGCAGCCTTAGTTGGTCATTTCCAATGGCGAAAGGTGACTGCAGTTTACGAGAACAACAATGAGTTTTTCTCCACTTCAGGGATCAAAACTCTCCTCTCTGATTCACTTAGATTGGTCAAGTCAACGATTAAACACCACCGAGACTTCCCATCCTTGTCTTCACTCTCTAACTCGGATGCCTTTGTTGAACAAGAGCTAAAGAAGTTGAGACGCAAGAGAAATAGGGTCTTCATAGTCATGAAATTCTCTTTGCAGTCAGCAGTCATTTTCTTCGAAAAAGTGAAGGAGATGGGCATGATGGACAAAGGCTATGCGTAGTCACAGATGAGATTGCAAGCCTTCTCGATTCTGTTAACACCTCTGTCAAGTATAATGTGCAAGGTGTTATTGGTGTTAAAGCCAATTTTGTCGAAACAACGAGTCATTCAGACAATTCAAAACCAGATTTCGCAGGATATACGGACTACAGTACCCTGACGAAGAAGAAACATCTAGTCCTAGTATCTTCACTCTCTGAGCTTATGATGCAGTTGCGGCCATTACTCGAGCAGTGACAATATTGCAAGAGTGAAATGCTACCTCAAAAGAATTGTCTCAAAATATTTTGTCTACTGCTTCACGAGGTCTCAGTAGCATGCTAGAATTCAAGAATGGTATGCTATCACAACCACTGACATTTAAAATCATTAACGTGGCTGGAAAAAACTACAGAGAGATGGCATTCTGGTCGCCAAGATACGGTTTCTCAAAGAACTTGATGAAAAAGGGGATGGCTACTGGTTTTTCTGAAGTTTTGGGGCCAATCTATTGGCCTGGTGGCTTACAAACAACCCCAAAATGCTGTGCTCCGGTTAATGTGGTTCGGCCCTTAAAAATAGGGGTTCCTGCCAGGGGTGCATTCAAGCAGTTTGTGAACGTAAGATATTACCCTGACAAGAATGAGACACGCATCTCAGGATTTTCAATCGATGTGTTTAAAGCAGCTGTCCAACATCTTCCTTATCAGTTGCCTTACGTGTCCATTCCCTTCAATGGCTCGTAGGATGAAATGGTGATACTGGTGTAAAAAAAGGTAGAGAATCTCTTTCTTCTGGTTTCTCGTATTAACACTACACTGATGACCATTTTAATCTATCTAAAGCAGAGCTTTGATGCAGCTGTGGGTGATTTCAAAGTCATATCTGATCGGTATCATTATGTTGAACATAAGCTCGGGGCTTGAGATGGTTGTTACCGTGAAGCCAGAGAAGCTCAAGGAAAAATCGATGTTCATGCATGCCTTCACCAAAGAAATGTGGTTCCTACTGTTTGTTACACACCTTTCTGTATGTTTGACCGTCTGGTAAATTGAAAATAATGGAGACAACCCCAAATTAAAGGGCACTGGGGCAATGCTTTGGTTCTCTGTCACCGTCCTCTTCTTTGCACACAGTAAGTACTGTCATAGAAAACGAAAACATTCATACTGCTTGTCGCAGTCCCTCGATCGCATACAGCCTAACATGTTTTAATACATATACAGGAGAGCGAGTTCATAACAATTGGGCTCGGTTGGTTCTGGCTCCATAGTTGGTTGTGATTCTAGTTGTAACGGCCACTTTCACACCTCCACGATGACACTCTCTCTCAAGTCCAACCATCTGTGCTTGATATTGAAACTCTTCAAAAAATGAATGCAACCGTTGGTTGTAATGGCAACTCTTTTATTGTTAGATATTTGACCGATGTTTTAGATTTTAGGCCCGAAAACATCAAGGGCATAGCCTTCTTAGGTGACTACCCAAATGCCTTTGAGAAGCAAGATATTGCAGTAGCTTTCTTTGTCGTGCCTCATGCTAAAGCCTTCCTCGCAAAATACTGCACGGGCTACACAAAAACCAGACGTGTTTACAAGCCTAGCGGTTTTGGATTTCTGTGTTTCTTTCTCCCCTCCCTTCCTTAAACATCATGTAGTCATTTTAATTTGTTTCTGTGTATCGTTACATGTACCATACGGATCATTGTCTACATATAATCCTTTTGAAAGGATGGTAATGCTGGAGGTAATCTCGTTGTCTGCTGCAGGTTTTTCCGAAGGGTTCTCATCTGGAGATTGACATCTCGGAGGCAATACTAGAGGTAACTGAGAATGGACAAGTTGAAAAATTGGAAGAAGAAATGCTGACCGGGCTGTCCTCTCCAAACTGTACAAACAAATTGAATGGTGGTCCAATGGGAATAGGTCCTGGTCCTTTCTCTGGCCTATTTCTAATTTCTAGTCTTGCTTGTTCATTGGCAATTTTGGTTGTAGTTGCACGTACCGCGGGTAAGCATCTGCGAGACTTGAGCTACACGCGACTATGAGCAATGTTAATCGACAAAAAAATGTGGAGACACTTAGCCTAGAGCTACCGATTTGTAGCTCAGTCAATGGCATGCTCTTAATCGACTAATCAAGTCTCTTGTAAATTTATATCATTATTCAGTTCAATGCATCGGCATACAAAAGTGTGTCTAAAAGTTGAGTGGCAAAAACATGAAATGCATTTACTTTAACTACATGCAACCTTTTCAAAACTTATCTTTTTATTATCCAAAAAAAAAAAAAAAACAATTGGGACCCTCCACATGCAGCACGATGCGGATTTTCTTTAGAAGAACCATCTGTATTAAGTGCAATCTAAGAAAATTAAGGAGACCAAAGCTTGTGTGTTCAATTTAGATTGGAAGACCTCAAACAGTCAAACATGTGCGGAGCTCTTTGGATTATGTGTAAGTGCCATATTGGGCAGTATCTATCAGTCTACGCATATTGGGCGGTTTTCGATTCTACTGCCACCGTCCGGCCCAGTCTGCAGCCCATAAAGACGGGCGCGGTTCGTAGTAAGGGGAAGGAGAGAGAGGGAGAGAGGCCATTGCAGTGCCGTAGCTACTAAGCTACTGCTGTAATTAAAGCATGATTTTTAACTTCTAAGCTCTACCACAATAGCTAAATTAAGTTAAATTTTAATAAATTTTGCCTGGTAAGTTGTCAATTTATTTTGAGCATAGACCTTGGTGGTATGAATTTCTCAGAATCTGCATATAGACATATACACGAATATATATATATATATATATATATATATATATATATATTTGTGAGACATTAACATTATGCAGGAAGCTGCCATGGCATTCCGAGATGATACAATTTATTTGGCTTCGATATCACACCGATTTTTACCTGAGAATTAATACTTCGTCTCCCATTTAACAATTCATCATGTCGCTATCATATACGACATCAAGTTTATCTTCAAATCTGTTTCCGAGAATCTACATATATTATTCTGAGTCAAATGCTATTCGTGTGATGTAAATGTAGGTAGTTAAGACACTTATTCTCACGGATTTTTAGTTCAAGGATCAAAGCTTCAATCGGGTCAAAGTCTAAAGAAAGTTGAGGTTATACCATAAAATCAAGGGGAAACTTGATATAAGTCCAATTTTTTGAGCCAATAGTATGAATAGTCCAATTTATTAAAATAAGTCCAATTTGTTATATTTAATTATCTAATTATCAATAGTTATTTGTTCAATGATAAGATTTATTATAAAAATCAAATTTCTTCCCAATTATCTCTTTGCTTATTTCTTTTTATTTATCTTTTTGTTATTTCTCGTTCTTCCTCCTACTTTAAACCCCATTTATAGATTTTATTTTTAATTTTAATAATCAACCTATATCACAGGTTAATTATATTTATCTACCTATATGACAGATTCTTTTTTTATAATCAACCTGTCACAGATTAATGTGTCTTGCTTGTAGGTATGTTATGTTTTTTTACCTTTTAATTAGGTTTCATATCTCACGTATAGGTATTATATACATTCATATATTTGTTACTTGAGTTAGGGTATAATGTTTTGCAGATAAATTTATGTTAGTATATTAGTTTTTTTGTTATAAGATATTAAATATATTCTTTTGGAGTTGGAAAATGCATAATATTAGAAGATTTTAATTGATTTTTAATATTTTTAGAAAACGTAAAATGAGTATAAAAGAAATAAAAACATATAATTAGATAACTAGACTCACTCCTAAAAACACTCTACATTTTTGGACCTGGATCTAAAAGCTCCTAAAATCAATTGGCAGTATAAGGAGTAGCCCAACTTCTTATAAGCCCTTATATGGTTTGGTCTCTCAGTGACGTGAGACTTTATCTTCGCATTCTCACAAAGTCCAAGACCTATGGTGTACTTTTTTAGTTGAGGACTTGAAACAAGTGGGGAATTCTTTGCATTGTATAATACATGTTATTCTCATTTGTCCGGTAATATTCTTTGTATCTTGCTATGACTTTAGGGTATGTGCCTCCTACTTGGGGAGGCTTATTAGTCCCATTGATCTGTTGAGTGTTGACTTTCATAAAATATTGCACCCCAGAAAACCATAAAAACAAGTTAGGAGAAAATCGTCGTTGAAATGTTATGTAAAACAAATACGATAAAATATAAATTTCAGAAAAATCCCCCAACTTTGAATTTTTCATGATTCCTGCTGTGCCTAAAGTCAAGTCATCAAGCTCTAAATACCATGAATGCTGTATATTTCGGAAGGACTAACAACGAAAAGCAAGAATGCTTCGTGGTCTTTCCTTCTTTCTGGTATTGCTATTGTTTGTGAGTTCAGCCAAGGCTAATGGAAGAGAGGAAAAATGTCAACTAACTCAACAGATAACTGCAAGAATCGGTTGTGTCATCGATCTCAGCTCTCGCGTGGGTAAGGAACAAAAAATCGCCATGGAAATGGCTGTCCAAGATCTTTTTAAGTCGACCTGCGCTAAAGTGGATTTGCACCTGAAAGATTCTCTAGGGAACTCAGCTCGAGCAACGGCTGCAGGTAAATTTATATTCGCAGTACCAATTTGTAACCTTATATTTGAATGCCGATATCAGCGGTTTGTTTTTGTTTTGCAGCAATCAATCTCCTCAGCAGCAAACAGGTTGTGGCCATTGTCGGAGGACTGACCGTGCAGGAAGCAGCTCTTATCTCTGAGATTGATAATATCACCGAGAGTATTGTTCCCATCATATCCCTTACTTCCACTGCAACGATGCCGCGATCAGCGTCACCTCAAAGGCCAATTTTCATCCAAATAGCTAACGATATCGTCTTTCACATGCAATGCGTTGCAGCCTTAGTTGGTCATTTCCAATGGCGAAAGGTGACTGCAGTTTACGAGCACAACAATGAATTTTCTTCCACTTCAGGGATCATAGCTCTCCTCTCTCATTCACTTAGCTCGGTCAACTCAGAGATTGAACACCACCGAGATTTCCCATCCTTGTCTTCTCTCTCTAACTCGGATGCCTTCGTTGAAGAAGAGCTAAAGAAGTTGAGAAGCAAGAACAATAGGGTCTTCATAGTCATGCAATTCTCTTTGCAGTCAGCTGTCTTTTTCTTCGAAAAAGTGAAGCAGATGGGCATGATGGACAAGGGCTATGCGTGGATTGTCACAGATGAGATTGCAAGCCTTCTCGATTCTGTTAACATTTCTGTCAAGTATAATATGCAAGGTATTATTGGTATTAAAACCAATTTTTTCGAAACAACCGCATCATTCAGACAGTTCAAAACCAGATTTCGCAGGATATACGGACTACAGTACCCTGACGAAGAAGAAACTTCTAGTCCTAGTATCTTCGCTCTCCGAGCTTATGATGCAATTGGGGCCATTACTCGAGCGGTGACAATATTGCAACATGGAAATGCTACCTCAGAAGAATTGTCTCAAAAAATTTTGTCTACTGCTTCCCTAGGTCTTAGTGGCATGCTAGAATTCAAGAACGGTATGCTATCACAACCACCGACGTTTCAAATCATTAATGTGGTTGGGAGAAGCTACAGAGAGATGGCATTCTGGTCGCCAAGATACGGTTTCTCAAAGAGCTTGATGGAAAAGGGGATGGATAATGGTTTTTCTGAAGTTTTGGGTTCAACCTATTGGCCTGGTGGCTTACAAACAACCCCAAATTGGTGGACTCCGGTCAATGTGGATCGACCCTTAAAGATAGGGGTTCCTGCAAGGGGTGCATTCAAGCAGTTTGTGGACGTAAGACATGGTCCTGGCACGAATGAAACACGCATCTCGGGATTTTCAATCGATGTGTTTAAAGCAGCTGTCGAATATCTCCCTTATCAGTTGCCTTACGAGCTAGTTCCCTTCAATGGCTCGTATGATGAAATGGTGAAACTGGTCTACAATAAGGTAGAGATTATTTTCTTCTGGTTTTTCGTATTAACGCTGTTTTCCTAGGGCTCTATTCTATAGACACTGATGACCATTTTAATCTATTTAAAGCAGAGCTTTGATGCAGCTGTTGGTGATTTCGAAGTCATATCTGATCGGTATCATTATGTTGAATTCACACAGCCATACATAAGCTCGGGGCTTGAGATGGTTGTTCCAGTGAAACCAGATAAGCTGAAGGAAAAATGGATGTTCATGCGTGCCTTCACCACAGAAATGTGGTTCATGTTGTTTGTTACACACCTTTCTGTATGTTTCGTTGTCTGGTTAATTGAAAATGAACATGGAGACAACCCCGAAATAAAGGGAATTGGGGCAATGCTTTGGTTCTCTGTCACCGTCCTCTTCTTTGCACACAGTAAGTACTCTCATAAAAAACGAAAACATTCATACTGCTTTGTCGGAGTCCCTCCATTGCGTACAGCCTAACATGCTTTCGTATATATGCAGGGGAACAAGTTCATAACAATTGGGCTCGGTTGGTTCTGGCTCCATGGTTGGTTGTGATTCTTGCTGTAACGGCCACTTTCACTGCAAGCCTCACCTCCATGATGACTCTCTCTCAAGTCCACCCGTCCATGCTTGATATTGGCACACTTCATAAAATGAATGCAACCGTTGGTTGTAATGGCAACTCTTTTATTGTTAGATATTTGACCGATGTTTTAGATTTTAGACCCGAAAACATCAAAAGTATTACCTCCATAGGTGACTACCCAAATGCCTTTGAGAAGCAAGATATTGCAGCGGCTTTCTTTGTTGTGCCTCATGCTAAAGTCTTCCTCGCAAAATACTGCAAGGGCTACGTGACAACAGGGCCTGTTTACAAGCCTAGCGGTTTTGGATTTGTGTGTTTCTCCTCTCCCTTCTTTAAACATTGTATAGTCGTGTTTAATTTGTTTCTGCATAGCTGACATGAACCATATTTACGGATCATGCTGTGCACATAAAATCCTTTTGAAGGGATAGTAATGCTAGAGGTAACTGAGTAAGTCATTTTTTTCTCGTTGTCTGCCGCAGGTTTTTCCAAAGGGTTCTCCTCTGGCTATTGACATCTCGGAGGCAATGCTAGAGGCAACTGAGAATGGACAAATCGAAAAATTGGAAAAGCAAATGCTGGCCGGGCTGTCATCTCCTAACTGTAATTCTTCAAACAACTTGAATGGTGGTCCAGTAGGAATAGGTCCTGGTCCTTTCTCTGGCCTATTTCAAATTTCTGGTCTTGCTTGTTCGTTGGCATATTTGGTTATAGTTGCACGTATAGTGCGTAAGCATCTGCAGGACTTGAGCTACACGCGACTACGAGCAATGTTAACCGACACAAAAATGTGGAGACACTTAGCCTAGAGCTACCGGAATTCTAAGCATCATTGTTCCAGAAACACGTACCTTACTTTAGCTGATTAAACAAAATTGTAAGCTCAGTCAGTGGCACACGACTTGTTGCCGGCGAATGTGAATTTACATGTTTCCGCATTCTTCCCTTTCAATGATTTTCATATCCGGCCAAAGTCAGTTCCGTTGTTTGGTTTCAGTTTATTTCAGGCAGGATTGTTTGTAAACCCTGTAACTGCTAGCTGCTAAATAAGAGCACCGGGCGATCTTAATGAATCCAGCCACTTGAATTTTGAGGTCTGCCAGCCTCCTCCCAAAAGCATGCTCGCGAAACTTGGTTACATCCTCGGTCTTTTTTGATATTTCGCTCGCACTTTGGACGCGGCTGTGTGTTTTCAGTAATCCAATCTATATTATCAACGCATTCTATATTTTCCAACTCATCTTTGTTCTTCAACATCATCCACTTTGCCACAATATCGCAGTTCACGGGACTCAGACCTTCCTCGTTATAATTTGAACAAAATCTGTAAGAGCAGAGGCATGAAACATCACAAGTTCCGTAGCCACCAATAAAGTCTACAGCACAGTTGCAACCGGGAGCAGGGCACCACTTTCTCTTCCCGTTACTATCTTCCACATAAGACCTCAGAAGGTACCGCGAATACTTAGCCTTATCGGCATCACCATTGCCTTTGGTTGCCAACACAGAGAGGACCAAATCTTCGCCAACAGCAGCGCCACAGCACAGATGAGGACATTTTAGAGACAAACATCCAACACCATCTTTGCCAATCGATTCACTTACATAAGCTGCCCAACATGCTCTACAAAAAAAAATGGCCACAGAAACCGGAGCTCATTCTATGATCTCCACCACCAGCACCATATGTGTCGAAGCAAATTTCGCAAGTAAACGAACCAACACTTCGATCAACAAGTGGAACGTTCCTAAGCAATCCCATATGTTTCCAAGTGCACTTGTCATGTTATGCCACTCAAATTTTAGTTAATTTTAACGTACAATAGTGGGCAAATGTAGGTTAAGTTTGTTGACCAATTAATAAGTATGGTGTCTTTGCGTTTAAATTTCTTTCAAAGTAGATTTGAATCATTTTTATCGCATTGTCATTGGTTTGTTTTGTCATTAACTATAAAGAAAATATACGATTGAGTGTAATTAGAGCAACTTACAAAATACAAGTTCACTGTTCACCGTAGCATCATGTGCTAGCAATACAACCTCATATGCAAAAAAACTCATCGTTGTATTACTAATGCAAAGCAAGTATGAAAGTTTTGTACCCGTACCAAGCAAGTCATTTTTACATAATTGGCGCACCACCGTCACATCATTCCAAGTACAAAATGGTTTTCCACTCCAAGTCCAGCCCAAAACCCGATCAAAACCAGTACAGTCCAGCTATTTTCAGATTCAGCCTTTGCTTTTCAACGTACAGATCTCCGCCGACACACCCAGTCGTCTGTACACTCACCTTTTCCTCTCTCTCTCTCTCTCTCTCCTCTTTCTCTCTCTCTCTAAAAAGTCAGAAACGAAATTTAATAAAATAAAAATTAAAAATCCTGCCGCTAAGATTCCAGTTCATGCGAGGAATACGGTGGAGTCGATTGCACTCCATTCCCTATTAAATCCATCGAAATAAAACAAAACCAGATTATTTATTAAGTAATTAATTAATTTATCCAGCCAAGCATGTATAAATAGTGAATATTATTTATAAATTTTGTACTCTCACCGTCTCACGCATGTGCCAGTGCAGACTCCCTAGTATCCCTTCTGAACTCTTACTCTGTCATTTTCGCAAGCACTTGGTGCGCTAGATCTCTCCTCGAATTCCTGCCACCGGAAGCTTCTCTTCTCCGCCGCTGAAATGTTGAGCTTTTGAACCGTTTTGATCGGGTTCGTCGGTGGAGATGGACGGCGGCGATGGGACGATGAGGCTCGGTGCTCTTAACTTGAAGCCGGATCGGGTCGGCGGCTTCGAGTCGGGTCCCGACGTGTCGGTTTCGTCGCCGGTCACGAGGCAGAAGGCTGTGGCGGCAAAGCAGTTCATTGAGAATCACTACAAGAACTACCTTCAAGGTCTGCAGGATCGCAAAGAGAGGTACTTTGCGCATTTTTTTATTTTTTAATTCGTCAAAAGTTTCAAAATTTGTATTGATTGTGATTCCAATTAGAAATCTCGAACTTCGTCTTCGATTCGTGCACACAGTTCTGCTAATACTGCATTTGTGTGTTTAAGCTCGATTTTTGAAATGCTTAATTTTTCCCTTTTGTTTCAATCAATCTTTTCCATATTAATGATAGTTTCAGTTTTTCTTTTGCTATTTATGTTATCTGTATGGCATTTTCGAAAACTCGAGCAACTGGAAGAACTAATTCTGATACGATTACTCGATTTAGCTGTGAACTTTAGTTTACTTGTTGTTCGCATTTATGGAGCGGTTTGAGTTAGTGCTGAACATGAAGGAATTGAAAATGTGTTGTTACTGAGATTAGACAATTTTTTTGTTATAGACGTCGAGCGCTTCAAAGGAAAGTACAAGAAGATCAGATACCGAGTGAGGAAGAAGAGGAGATGATGAGGAATTTGGAACGCCGAGAAACAGAATATATGAGGATGCAAAGACGTAAAATTGGCATTGATGATTTTGAGCAATTAACTGTGATTGGCAAAGGTGCATTTGGTGAGGTATGTGAATTATCATATTTCACAGAACTACTTCGGTTTTCCCTTATTGGCAAAGGAGAATCTCTCCAGTTCAAATAGCTCTTGTATAAGCTTTATGGGTACTTGCATAGCTTTGATAATTATGGGTATATGCTGAAGAAAAAATTATTGGTTACTTATATGTTTTGACCTACCTATATAGAATGAAATATACTGCCTGTCGTTAAAATATGGTACCATTCTTTTGTGTTTAATAATTGCAGGTAAGGTTATGTCGTGCTAAAGGTACAGGAGAGATTTATGCCATGAAGAAACTGAAGAAATCAGAGATGCTTAGTCGCGGACAGGTGACTGTTTAAAATTTTAAGAACTGTATCTCTAAAATCTTATTCCTTGCGGTATAGGAGAAGACTATCTTTGCTGCTGTACCCATTAGCTCCTTGTATACGAAGCAGTTCTATAAAGTATTGGTTCTAATTAGAAAACTGAGTACCCTAAGAATTGATCTATATTTATTTTAATACAATCATGTTACGCTAACATGATACTTGTCTTGATATTGTATGATATTACCATATCATTGTCCGTCATGATATATTGTCTTTCGATACAATATTACCATATCATTGTGCGTCATGATATATTGTCTTTTTGCATTTTAGGTTGAGCATGTGCGTTCTGAGAGGAACTTGCTTGCGGAGGTTGATAGTCGGTGCATTGTAAAACTTCATTATTCGTTTCAAGATTCTGATTTCTTGTACCTTATCATGGAGTACTTACCTGGTGGTGATATTATGACATTACTGATGAGAGAAGATACTCTTTCTGAAGATGTTGCTCGTTTCTACATGGCAGAGAGTATTCTGGCTATTCACTCAATCCATCAACACAACTACATTCATAGGTGTGACAGTTGTGTACCGTTTCAAATTTTAGTCAATAGCAACAAGTTTTTTCTCCTTTCCACTTGGTTTTTGGTTCGATAGTATTTTAGTTCAATATAAAGGTGATTTGGATGTGGACACATTTGGGTTCTCTAGCAGGTTCTTACCGTTAACGTACACAGACACAAAAGGAACACATAAAAACACACGAAACTCCATGTTATTTGAAAAAGTACTTGTTTCGGAGTCAAAACAGTTAAACTTACATCTACGTGACCTTGTTCTTCATATAGGGACATAAAACCAGATAACCTGATACTGGATAAAAATGGCCATTTGAAGCTTTCAGATTTTGGCTTGTGTAAACCTCTGGATGACAAGTATTCAACATTGTTGCTGGAAAATGATGATTTGACCTCCCAGGAATCTATATCTGAAACTGAAGGACAGTCTGGTTGTGATAAGGTTCCTTGGTTGATGCCAAAAGAACAGTTACAACAATGGAAACGAAATCGCCGTGCCTTGGTAATTTAATCCGATTTTCTTTTCAATTCTTCTTGAAATACTCATCCAAAATATTGAATTAAGTATGCTGACATATCAAGCAGTGATGCACTTTTTTATGCAGACTATTTGAAATTTGTAACTTCTTCACTTCGTAGTTATTGAGTGACTAATTGTAATTGTTCTGAGTTACTAAAAACATCCATCTTGTTTAGGCTTATTCAACCGTTGGAACTCTTGACTATATGGCACCTGAGGTGTTGCTCAAGAAAGGCTATGGAATAGAGTGTGATTGGTGGTCCTTAGGGGCAATTATGTATGAGATGCTTGTAGGCTATCCTCCCTTCTACTCTGATGACCCAAGGATCACATGCCGCAAGGTAATATCGTGATTGTATTTCTTAGATATTTGAAACAATCCTTTATAATTGCAGCAGAGTTAGACAACATTACTGTTTTCTGTAGATAATCAATTGGAGGACATACCTGAAATTCCCTGACGAACCCAAAATCTCGGAAGAAGCAAAGGATCTGATCTGTCACTTGTTATGTGATGTTGAGTCAAGGCTTGGGACTCATGGAGCAGAAGAAATTAAGGTAAGTTACCAGGTTTCAAAGAACTAATGATGTTCTGTATGAGTATCACATGAAATTTCAAGGAACTACTGTTTTTGAAATAACTGCTATAATGTAGAAATTAAACCTGAAAGTAATCACATGGTGGGGTGTGCTGAAATAGTTATTGTACTATACATAAGTAAACAAATGCAATGGATTGTTCTTAAATTATTTTACTCATGAATGTTAATGTTGTAATATATTCTTGTTTGATATTTGTTCACTTATAAAGCTAATGTTTCTCAGGCCCATCCATGGTTCAGATCTACTCAGTGGGACAGGCTGTATGAAGGCGAAGCTGCATATAAACCCAGAGTCATCGGAGACTTGGACACTCAGAATTTCGAGAAGTTTCCTGAAGTGAGTTCACTGATATTGATTTGGAATCTTATCCTTTAGTGGGACAAAATTTAAACTTTTTTAAGATGAACCGATGAAGATATAGATATGCCTGATATTCTTTGCACATTTGTATTTCCTTAGGAGGCCTGGCACTATCTTTTGGGTCCATGTCTTTAAGCATATTTTTGTTGAATCAGAACCAAATATTGTTGTTAACTTCCTTCCCTCTTTTTTGCCCCATTATATAGGTAGAGGGACCGCCATCTACAATGCCAACAGTGGGACCTTGGCGGAAGGTAAACTTCATATTCCCTATTCATATTCTCGTGTTGGGACCAAGATGCTGAAATCTCTGTTATGCTCTTTAAATTTTGTTTTCCCTTTAAGTAAAGCATTTTCTTCACATGTCCAATAGCGTCCCCCGTTACCCCTGCCAGCACGCTACAAAGCATTTTATGAGAGGGGATTGTTTTAGTTCTCTATTCTAATCAGTGCTGTATCAGTATGAAGCCTTACCTGATTTAGCTTGTTTGGCATTGCAGATGTTAACATCAAAAGATACCAATTTCATTGGATACACCTTTAAGAAATCCGATGTCCTTAAATCGCTTGAAAGTTCAGGTCTGCTTCTGACATGAGAAAATGAATCATATTTCATGGAGATGTCACATTATTCTTTGTGCCTCTTTCAAAATTTATGCCTAGCCTTATACTTGGGCCATACGTTGTAGGTACAGATATGAGATCAAATGGATCTTCAAAGTCCCCTTCTCTGATTTCCTTGTTAGGTACGGTTTTCTTGCAGTTACATCTTTTATCTCAACTCTCAGTGTATTGGCATAGAGTTATAGCATCATTATCTATAGGCAGTTTCATCTGTTATCCAATAATTCAAGACTCCGGCATCCGATAATTATAATTTTTTTAGTTCCTGGAACACAACAGCTGGCTAAATTTTACCTTACTCTTTCTGCTTCCTGCAATTGCAGGTAGAATTGACCTGCAAGACACTGTGATACCGGAGGGTGATCCGAAGCAGGAAATCTAAATTTTGTACTGCACCGCGTATTCTTATTTTCTTCATGCACGTGATCTGCAACGGAAGACGTCGTTACTATTCAAGATTAGATTCGGCAACACGTGCTTATTACACGAAGACATGAATAAAAAGGTCAGCTCAAAGTTGATATGATCTTGGGTGCTATTTCTTTTATGACACCACCCCAAATACGCCTTTGATGTATAACTATTGTAAAATCCATCATTCTTAAGCTAAACATTTATCCCCGCTCCCCCTATTTTTCGGAGATTTGTTGTTTTAACATATAGAGAGATCCCCCTTTGGTACAAACTTTCGTTGTACATTAACAGGTTAATTCAGTTTTGTCTATCAGAATGGATACATGTTTGAAATTTGTATCACATTAACTAGTTGTATGGATGCTGTGTCAAATTGAATTTGATACCAACGACACATTATTTTGACCGGTGCGATGTTCTAACCGAGGGGAGGAGGATTTGAACTTAGAATGTAAGGTGGGCAGGCACATTGTTCTGACCAATTGGCCTCGCTCACGTTACGCCTCCATTTGTTGTTGACAAACTGGATAAGAGGACAAAAAATGAAGTTATTTTGGGGTAACAAGGATTCCGGAGATTCTCAAATTATGCTTATTCATCGTACATCGTACGGTCAAAAATTATTTAAAATAAAATATAAATAGTATTTAACGAAAATTGATCGCATGATGTACAATAAACGGATACGATTTGAAGATCCGGAGGGGATTCTCATTCATTTTGGGGGGCTTCACTTGTCCATTTGTTCTAGCAGAGAAAATCACTTATCCATTTGTGCACTCATTATTTTTGTGACAAGTGGCACCGCCAAACTTTGATGAATGCATATCTGTTGGCTTGCAATTATCAATGCTATCAACTCATTTAATTAACTATGTGGTAACATAATTAACTATGTGGTAACATAATATTTAGCCAAAACAATGTTTATAACTTTATGTGGTTAAGAATAATTAGATGATCACATGATTTTCGATAGATCCATTTTTATAAAGATATTTTACAAGATATGATCAATTTTTATAAAGAATTTAAAAAGATAGATGGTTTAAAGTTACATTGCATTATGTGAAAAAATGAGAAAAAAATAAAAGAAATGCGTGCAAAGGTAATGTGGCTAGCTTTCTCAGCCAATACAAAGGATCTTGTAGTTCTGAGCTTTAACCAAGTTGATTATTGCAGTGTGCTACATTATTTGCATTCAAGTTTGAATCTCCTCTTTATAGATTAGATGAATTTAGTATAATAACCTTATCCTTTGTTAAAAAAAAAAATATTGAAGTGATGAGTTCAAATTTTCTACACTCAATTTGTGTATGTTGCTTCTCTGTTGTCTCTATCATTGATTAACACGGGTTATAAACTTAGCCCTCCTTACTTTTATTATTATAAACTTAACACATGTCAATTAATAATCAATGTCACAAATAAGCCGCATGCAAAATGCGTGCATAGATTTGATCTTTGAATGATTTTTTAGCCAAAATGGTCAATAAGATTTGCATAACTCCTCATTTTGATCATGAGATTTGAAATCAATAGAATTGGTTCATGAGTTTGTCCACCATCAATCATTTTGGTCATTCCTTGAAAAAAATTCATTAAATAAGAATAGAATAACTAAAATACCCTTAATTTTTGTCAAATTATTTTGACCCATTATTTATTAAGTTGATGGTATATTTGTTGTTTTGATCATTATTTAATATAATTTTGCACAGAATAACCAAAATGATTGATGGTGGACAATCTCAGAGACCACTTTTATTGATTTTAAATCTCAAATATCAAAATAACGTGTTATACAAATCTCAAAAATTATTTTGACTAAAAAGCCTCTCCGGTTTTACAACTACCCATTTTCCTGTTGATGAGATGAAGTTGCTTTTAGTTGTAATGATGCAATGCATGAATTCTCATCGAGTTAGTCCTAGAAAGAGCTATATTCAATGGACCTCATCCAAGTGATCCGATTCTGACTTGCCCAATTATACCCTTGGAATTTTCTATGATCCAGATACCACCTCATTTTTGGGGCCCTACTCACAGATATTTTCTGATCCCGGATCTACACTTTTTATTTTTGTCTATTTTGAACTCATATTTTAAATTGTAATATATAATACAATCAAATTATAATTGAAATAAATTTTTTTAGAATAAATCAATGTTTTAACCAATAAAAAAATTAATAAAAATTATTGGAAGATATTGTCAAGTTTGAACGAGGATCTTTTGAAGGATCTCGGGAATTCTCAAATTATGTCTGTTTATCATCTATCGTGTGACTACTTTTTATCAGGTATTATTCATGTTTAATTTTAAATAAAATAATTTAAAATAATTTCTGACCGCACGATGTATCATGAAAGAACACGATGATCTCGAAAAGATCCTCATTCGTCAAGTTTGACAACAATTCTATTGCTGCAAATTCATATCATGTCAAAAATTTACATTTGTATTAGAAACTGTTATTATTAGAGAAATTATATTCACATACCTCAAATTACTTCTCCCACATCCTTTTAATTTTAATATTTTTTACACACCACTCACACTTCATAGAAAAATATTAAAAAATTAAGAAGGTGTGGGAGAAATAATTTGGGATGTGTGAATATAATCTTCCTATTATTAATGTGGACTTTTTTATATTTCTTTTAAAAATACTCTAAAATATCCCTAAAGAAGGGTCTAGGAAAAAAGAATCAAATTGCAAACTTTGAATTATTTAGTGAGGCAGAACTTTCATAAAAGTGATGGCATTTCTTTATCCCAACACGTCGTTTTCTTCCATAATTTTAAATTTCAGTGATTCCATTGGACCTCACCAAATTCAGATATTTATGTTTAAGGAAACTAATCACCAATGTTACCCCAACATTCTTCTCACTGTTATTTTCAAACTTTCAACTTGGCTTTTAATCTGTTAATATTTTTTTTATAATGTATTAACTTACTATCAACCGTCAAACGAAATAAATTAATAAAGAGTTACTTTTGGATGTTCAAGTGAAGATAGCTAACAGATGTAAGGCCGTATTCAATGGAAAATGTCAAATTATTAGAATTAAATTAAAATTGATGGCTGATATGTTATCTAAATTCTTATGTTAAATTTTGTGTTTGTCTAACCAAATTGTTAAATGTTATTTTTCTATTAATTTTGAGCTTTAAATGGTTATATTTGGTGTGACATACGTTCTTATCAACATTGTGATTGTGTAAATCCTAAGTAGAGATAAAATAGGAATCATTTGGGATCTAGAAGATATATCCTAATAAACTTTGTATTACTTGGAGAATAAGTTTATTTCCACCTTATTACTATAAATAAAGGCACAAAGATTGATGAATAAACACACAATTCCTCAAGTCTATTCTCGAATATCCTTCTCTTCCTTTTGCCGCACCCCTTTGTAGAATACAGGCCACAACAATATTTGTTAAAAAAATTGTTGAAACAATATTGGTTGAAATGTTAGTGGAATAAGGAATCCACCATTGAGCTAATAAAAAATAAATTTGACATTGATGGCAAATTTGACTTCTAAATACACAAACTTTAAATCCAGTTAGCAAATAACAGTTCGGCTTGAAAGATTTTTTATGTCAAATTTGTACAATCATATCTCCACCTAGGATGTAAAATCTCCTTTATAGATGCTCTATTAATTCGAAAAGGGCCGAAAAAATGGCACTTTTTTACCCATTGAGAAGGCTCGTAACCAAACTAAATGATGACCAAAAAATGGAACATCAGTTAAGATGTAAAAAATTGGCACTTTTTTACCCATTATTAGACCGATCAAAATTAGATATTTTACGGTATTACATCAATCAGATATTAAAGATATAGAAATGAGATAAGGATAATACAGTGAAAACTAATTATTTCGAGATTTGAAAATAATCTTTTCCCTTGAAAAAAGTGGAGAGAAGTCTATGAGTTTGATTGGTCAATTAAACGATTGAATTAATGTTTGAGAAATACTAAAATATCTTTTGACATCAGAAGCTCAAACGAAGAAACCAAACAAATATCAAGAAGAAAACGATTGGACCACCGACCGGACCCAAAAGGGAAAGAGCGCGCGCGCAGAAGCGTTGCGGGTTGACGGTAAAAAGTGGGGATGCCACGTAATCCAGAAAGATCGAAAACCAAATCGGCAAAAGATATTTTGGAGGCCTCCAATAAATATCTGGGCTGCCTCAATCGAACCCTGGAGTGACGTGGCGACGCCATGGCCCAATGACACGTGTAAAAGGGCGACAACTGTTCGGTTTCGTTCCCATCACCGCCTCCAAAAGGACCAAAACCCCCCTTCACATTTCTTCACATTTTAATTCCTCCAACTCTTTCCCCTTTCGTCTCCTTCTGGAATCATCTGAAAATTTTCAGAACTCCAAAAAAAAAAAACAAAAAAAAAAATCTTAGATTCTGAGAGGTGGGTGTTTTTTTGGTAGTTATGGATAATTTCATGGGGGGAGAGTTGAAGGTTTCTATGCAGACCGGTGAGCGGCTGGGCGGGGATGTTGCGCCGGCGGAGGACCCTCCTTCCGACGGCTTGGTACAGCCCTTTTTTTATTTATTATTTGCTGAAAAATCATTACTTGGATCTTTTTCGGTGTTTCCCATTTCTTAGTTTTGAGAATTACAAATTTTTGCAGGAATAATAAAACCCAATTAAACTTAAATTTGTATTGGAAATTCTTCATCTTTGAGCTGGGATCTAATGGAAATTGCACCCAGATGGGGTTGACTTATTTTATAGATTTTTATAAATAATTAGAATATAAAATCATTCTTATATATATATTTTTCCCCAATCCTTCTTAGGTTCTTATATTAATTAGAAATATGGGTTTTTATTCTATGAATATAATGTGTGATATTTGTCATGCCTCTGCTCATCTGGGTAAATATTAATTGAATGTCAAATTTTCCTTATTGATATTTATGCAAGTAATATATTGTCAGTGTGTATGAAATTGTTTGTGTTAGTTTGAATGTTTTCTGAAGATTTTGTGATGATTTTGTGCAACTTGTATTAGGGTATAGCGGCTCCGACTGAAACTATGTCTACAGAATGGACGGATGAGAAACACAGCATGTACCTGAAATCCATGGAAGCATCATTTGTTAACCGGTTGTATAATTCCATGGATTCGCGTGGTCGGAACTCGCAGAAGGGGAATTCATCGCATCCGAAATTGTCAAGGCAAAAGCAACCCCAGTTTAATTCTCGTGCCCCTTCCGGCCGGGTCTGAACTCAGTCTATTACTTTAAATGGATTATGGATTTTCGTGTTGTATTGTATGATTATGGTTGATTCATTCGGAATTATTTGTTTGCTGCAGTTTAAGGTACTTCGAGGCGGTTGCTGGCAGAAAGTCAATTTTGTAATAGCTGAGGCTGAAGCAAGGGCAGATGAAGATCTTCTGGCGAATCCGTGGTTCCTGCACTTTAGATCTGCCGGCAAGCCCAAAGAATTTGAATCTCCCATTGTCCAAGAACTGGATGCATCACTATGTGAAGAAGTCGATTCAAGTAGGAAGAAGGAAATGACGGGTGCACCAGCTACATGCTCGACGCAGTTTCATGCATCTCACTCTCAGTTGCGCCATCAGGATATGGTTGGAAGCAACACAGGTGCTCTCAGCTACACTTTGGTGTGTTTGCTGGAAAATTGATTAGTGAAATATCGTGCCTCATTCATTCAGTCTTCAATTTTTATCTTTTAAGATTTGAACTCGGTTATAGTCATTGTGAAGTAGTTGCGATTTAGATGGCCCGAACGTAGAAATAGAACAATGGAAATATGGTTGGACATCTTTCATGCATTTTGCAGACACGATTCATTTTCAGCATCGCAAAGTAACGATAAATGTTAGTCCTTTAAGGCCGAATGGATCGTAATTCGTTCTCTCTCTCTACAATTGTCTGAAACAGGAGTTCTATCTATATGTTATACATCCCAAAAAGTTTTTGGCTCATATTTTGTTTATTCTTGCAGAGGTCTCGGATCAGAATTTTGTCGATGAAGATATCAAAGAAAAGGCAGTTGGTTCATGTGACGGTAAGAGGATGAAAACTCTTATACTTAGTACCTCAAGTAACGATCAGGTAATGTCTTCAATGCATTATGCTACTACCATACTATCGTATCATGTGGCGATGGAGTCCTAAAATTGTTGTTCTCTTTCTGCAACTTTAGGTTGTTCCACTCCGCAAGCCTGCCGGTACCTGACGATGTAACTAAGAATGGTATACTATTGCTACAGCTAGAGGAAAGGAGACCGTGTAAGAGAAAATGGATGCATTGGACGATTATTTTGTAACCTACGAAATTACGGATGGATATTGGAGACTGCAGATGGGCGCTAGACACCGAGTTAAAAGTGCTGTTGTCTACACGCATACTTTAGTGTGTATGTCAATGGGAGAGGTGGAGAGGTAGATAAAGTTCAATCAAGGCATTTGTTCATATGTTTTGAACACGAGTACAAGTGACATCGGAACAGCAGGAGTAGGAAATCGGGTGCCAGAATGTGCTGTTATTATGCCTGTATAGATTTGGTTTATCTCATTAGTCATTGTTGTTGGTACCATTGCCGATTACTAGTACTGTATTGATTGAACGTTGTATCTCATTTTTTTCGGGCGAGGTAGAAACCAGCAGTTCAGACAGCTTACTGTCTACTGCGGCCGGGCCTTGTGCGCTGCAATCACTGTAATGACTGTTGAACCAAGCCTGAAATAAAGTAAAATCAACCCTTCAGGAAGTATTTGTTAAATTTTCTATGGTTTAGTTTGTGTTCCTTGAAAGTCTGGGATTTCGATGAAAACAAGGTAGACGCCATCTTTTGAATTGTTTATTGCTAGTGATGCAGATTCTTTCTTATAGCTTGTGACATCACGTGATAACTATCTAATAGAGTGGTTCCATTGAGATAATATATGGGGTGCAAAAGAGTTTTTCTCCGCTAGCGGTCAACTGACTCTACCTCTTTGTAAGAGAGTTTTTCTCTGCTAGCGGTCAACCAACTCTACCTCCTTGTAAGCCGTCTGTCGATATCGATAAAGTTGATGATTACAACTACTTCGGGTTCCACAGGTGATAGTTAGGGTTTCTGGTTTCGAACATTTATATGGGTGGTGTAATTTAAATTGAGGTGAGACATTCAATTGTGAACTGAAAAATGCGAGAAGTAGGACTTAAAGTTTGAACGTGGTAAGAAATTGGTGATGTCTGTCGTACTTGTTTTTGAAAGACTTGGTGGAGGCTTGATGGAGGCTGCGTTTTTGGTAGGAATTAGGAAGTTCATACGTGTAAGCCGCCCATGTTTTGTATTGAGAGTGGAGTAGGAATGATTACCTACTTTTTGGAGTCACAAAATATGACAAACCATAAACATGCAAGTTCTTTAATCCCACTATTAATATCGTGTTTACATATTAATCGAATTCATTATTAAGTTCAAACATAAACGCTATTGTGAAAAGTAAAATACATTTTAAGTGATTTTTTTTAAAAGGAGTAGCTGATGATTTCACTATGATAGTCCATCCTTTAGAAATTCGAAAAAACTTAAGAAACATTTCAATTTCTGATTCACCACTATCAGAAACTAAACACAAAACGTGCCGTACTCGATAGTGCTGGGCAATGACATTATATCCGTCTACTTCGACCCCTGCCGTAATTAAAATAGATTAAAATATGGACACGTCAACCTAAAATCCGTAAACGCATCCGGATCGTTCTTATTTTTGGTCCACTGCCAAGTCTAATCCCTTGGCTTCTGAGACTTTCGTATACCTCTCACGTAAATTCCTCAGCTTTTACGTCCCAAACTTTGCAAACATTTTTTACCAAAAAAAGAAAACTTATTAAACATTTGGGGCTTTCAATCTCCCTGTCAATTCGATCGCGTTCCATCGCAATTAGGGGTTCCCGATCGCAGAACCTCACAATGCTGCCGTTCTGGTCGAGCACGACCTCGAAGGCGGTGGGGTCCTTGCTCTCCCGCAGAATCGGTCCCAGGCATCTGGTCCGGTCCAGCCGGAAATTCGACCCGATTCGGTGCTTTAGTAGCATTGTGGGCATAGAAACCCCGTCATCATCGGTCCACAAATGGACCGCCGATTCCCAGCTGGATTTCAATTACAGGTCACGGAGGCAATTTCTCGGCTGCGGCGACGGCGAAGAAGGCGGCGTGTTATCCAAAGTTTATGAGGAGAGGCGCGTATTGGGGTAATTTTTCTTCAATTTCATAATTTTCTGATTTTCTGACCATCCCCTATGGTAGCTGCTTTTAAACGATTTCACTTGTATTTAGAATTTCTGTTTAGTTCAAAGGCAATGGAGCTCTTGATATGTATTCTGGCATTATAATATTTGACATTGTATTAATTAATGACCCAATTGATTACCAGCCATGAAAGATTTCGTCTTGAATGCCGAATTTCATTTTTGTATCGTTTTGATGTATCCCTCATTTGATTGCCATGTGAGATAGACATGGGCTGATGCATTTTTGGAATCTAGGTATTCTCCGGAGCAGTTATACGATGTGGTTGCTGCGGTAGACTTGTATCATGGTTTCGTTCCCTGGTGTCAGCGGTCTGGCATAATTAAAAATTATCGGGATGGATCATTTGATGCTGAGCTCGAGATTGGGTTTAAATTTCTTGTTGAAAGTTACGTCTCCCATGTCGAATTAGAGAGACCAAAGCGTATAAAGGCAATCATTTTTCTTCAAGCTTGCCATGATTCCTTCTATATGTTTCTATTACCATCCATGTGTTAACATTTCTGCTCGCTGATAGTTGATCAATAGTATTGTAGTAGTTCACTGGTGATATACTCTGATTTTCTGAACTCTGTTAACAAAATACCTGAGACTTATATGTGAGCTACCAGAGAATATCTAAACACCATTTTGTTTTTAGCTGCCTTTGCGTCACAGACATTAGGTTTCACTGAGGTGTCCAGGGGTTTTCTTTGGATTATGTTGAAGGAGTTTCGCTTGCGTTTTAGAACATTGGGAGATGACGTTAGTTTATACTATAATTCATCCAAAAGTTAATTTGTAACTTGTTACTATATTCTCAAAAACAAAAAAAATATTTGTGTTATTTGAGCTTGGAGACATTGTGTGTTTTTGTAGTAGTGAGTGTGAGAGAAACTGACCAATGTACCTGCTGAAATCACACACTTGGAGTTTTGAAGTTGATGGTGTGCTTAGGATTGGCATGGCATGTACCAGATCTTGCATGCTTATTGGGATACAAAATTTTGATTGAATTCTTCCTAAAATTATGTTTGTGCGTTTGGCTTAAACATGACAAGTTAGAGCAACAATAGATTGTTGTTGATGGTTGAAAAGAAAAACCTCAGTACTGTCAGTCTGTCACTTTTGTAAGTCGTTGGATGGCTAATTTAGTTTGTCACTAATATCTTGGTATCGTTTATCGATGTGATTTTTCAAACTAGTATTTTAAGTGGTTCTTACTGAATATACCCTGAATTTGTTGCTTTGCTTTGTTAGTTTTGCTTTTGGTTTTATTTTTGAAAGTTCGGTTTTTAACAGTCTCTATTTCTGTTTTAATTCTAGTCAACTGTATCAAATAGTTCCCTTTTCGATCATCTCATAAACATCTGGGAATTCAATCCGGGGCCAGTTCCAGGATCTTGCAGCCTTTATTTCTTGGTGGATTTTAAATTCCAGTCACCACTTTACCGACAGGTAAGGTTCTTTATTCAGTATTAGACTTTCTTCCGTGGCAGTTATTCAGCAACCACATAAATTATCCTGAATTCTTCATTGTCTAAAGTTTGAAGATGAGAATTTAAATCATGATGAACTCGATTAATAATTGTGATGTGGCAATGATTCTTGTCCCAGGTGGCATCGGTATTCTTTAAGGAGGTGGTCTCTAAGCTTGTTGGTTCATTTAATGAGCAATGTCGTTTGATATATGGACCAGGAGTTCGAGTACTTGAAAACTCATATGGACAAAGGGCATGAGGTTTGACATTTTTCCCCATTAAACAAAGCGTTTATGAGCTTCTGTGTAATGCAGTCCGCAATATGATTGAATTCGGTATGATAGTCCCCCATGCCCAGAGGCTCATTATTTTTTTATCATAGTCAGTGCTTAAGCCACTGGGCGGCAGAGGGTTTCTTCTGTTATAATACAATTTATGCTTAATAGATTTTTGATGTCTTCCGTACATGTGCTCACTAGAATGAAGTTTAACACCACAGCAGCGTCTCTAGACCAGTTTTCAGTTCAGTAGGACTGCAATTGCAATCTTAAATCGGTTCCGATGTATCGACGTTATTGTTTCCTTTGTTAATGATAAAAACACGATCAAGTTTCTGTCATGTACCTCTCTGATGGTGGCTTCAATCTGTAGTTCGGTTTTGTTTGCAACCCTCTATGTATGAAGCTATTGCATTCCTGATCCCTGTGATTTTGGTTAGGCATTGCTGTATTTTTGAAATGCGTCCCTAATATTTGTTTGGGTAACTTACGTTTTGCACTCTTAAGTTTAGTTGGAATCGCAACCTCATACATCTTTAAAACATTTCATCTCATATACAAACTTGAGATTTGTTTGCAACCCTCTATGTATGAATCAGGAGCTATTGCATTCCTGATCCCTGTGATTTTGGTTAGGCATTGCTGTATTTTTGAAATGCGTCCCTAATATTTGTTTGGGTAACTTACGTTTTACACTCTTAAGTTTAGTTGGAATCGCAACCTCATACATCTTTAAAACATTTCATCTCATATACAAACTTGAGATTTGTTTGCAACCCTCTATGTATGAATCAGGAGCTATTGCATTCCTGATCCCTGTGATTTTGGTTAGGCATTGCTGTATTTTTGAAATGCGTCCCTAATATTTGTTTGGGTAACTTACGTTTTGCAATCTTAAGTTTAGTTGGAATCGCAACCTCATACATCTTTAAAACATTTCATCTCATATACAAACTTGAGATTGACGCGGCTGCCAACTTGTAGCACATGACTAAACAACTAATATTTTTTATAATCAAGTATATTTTATTAGTTGTTTCGTCATGTGGCATAAATCGGCAGTCACGTCAAGTTTCAACACAAATGTGGAACATATTATCATGTCATCACTTAACAGCTAACTTAACAGGATGTATGAAAGTACAACTAAAATATAAGTTTATGTATGAGATTGAAATGTTTTAAAGATTTTGTATAAATATTGCAATTGTTCTCAAATCTGAGAGTGCAAAACGTAACCCTATTAGTTATCCTTTTGACCGGAAAGTCGCCAGAAACTTTCTTTGTATTGATCCATGCTTGCTTGGCAAAATCCTGAGATTTTGTATTGAAATTGTGTGGCTAAAGACCCAACACGGATCCAAAAATTATTGAACCAAAATGCTGCTGAGGAGAGGATGGGAGTCCAAACAATAATGGAGCACGGCAGACCAAACAGATGAAGATAAACTGAGATAACAATCAAAAGGGGTTGTTGGCCGCAAAGGAGAAAATGAAAGGTAGAAAAGGGGATGGTCCGATGGTTGTTAAACGGGGAAATGGGTTCTATGTCATGAATGACATTCATGATAGCGAACTGTAAGCTTGATAAACATTGTTGACTCGTTTTTTTCTGCAAATTAAACTTTTGAGACTAGTAGTTGCACCTCACCAACATTAAGAATGGAAACGGTTCGGTTTAGATAGGTCACCTCCAAAACCATGCATAACCATCAAATTTCAAAGATAGGTTTGCGATTGAAAAGCAGGTGATTACATGTACTTAATAACAGGTCTGTTTGGTTTTTTAAGTGTCAAAACTGAGAACCAAACTGAATCAAACCATAATTGACTCTGTTAGGTTTTTAATATTGTGGTTGTTTTACCAACAAAGTCGATCATGATTTGAACCGGTTTGGTTCTTTGTTAGGGTTTTTTCACCGGTTCAAATGCCCCCAACCAACTTCATCAGCTGCAAAACTATTTATTGTACCATTGCACCGTATCTACCGAATTATCCATCATAGCAAACTGGTTTTATGTCAAAAAGTGGTATCAATCAGTAATGGTACGATTTCTGTACCGAACCATTTTTTTAACATATTTGTCGATTTGTTCTCTAAATTTTATGGAGCTATCAATTTGGTAGAGTATTCGTGTTCAAAACGAAAACCAATACTAAACGACATGCCATTTCTGTCCATACCAAACTCAGTCCAAAATAGCCGCACTTTTGTACATGCCTACTGCAGTCCGCACTCGTTCAATCAAATTACCAAAACAAATATTGAAATATAAGCTTAACTGCAAGCAAAATCATCTTCTTGATTTTTGAAATGAATTTAAAAAAAAAAAAAACCTAATGATACAATATATGAGGCAATTTTATTTTATTTTCAGTGGGACATAAAACCATCTCTAAAGAAGATGTCAGATTTTAAATGAAATGTCATGCAATCAAATTTGAAAGTATAAAAAAGTTCCAACCGATGTACTAATCCTAAGTGAATTGACATATGAATTTTTTACTGCCAAATTTGACATATGAAAAAAATGTTGTCGACTATTTTTTAATTATTTTATTAGAGACATTAGTTATAAATCTTGAAAATCAATTTTAATTGATTTCTTTTTTAAAATAGATTAATGGGTTAAGGAAGAAAAAATTGACATTATCACGTCGTCAGTTATCAAATTAACATTTGATATTTATCTTTTAGAATAATGCTAGTGAAGCTAAATTATATAAACAAAATTTGCATACCAATAATATGGTTGTAGATTATTAGATTATTAATTAAATATTAATTAATATGTTTATTTTTTATTATTAACATATTATTTAATTTATAAATTTTATTAAATAAAATTTAATCTACTTAACATTATTTTATTTTTTAACATCTCCCTTCGAAATCTAATCTGAATATTCTGACCGACATTGGGGTTTTGTCAGGTTATAGCACACTTTAGATATAGTGACCACTGTCCTGACCCACAGAGGGCTAAGAAAATCATGGAAGACATTTGGTGGTGTATGAGCCCGCTTTGACTGAGTAAACGTTACACAAATTGTGTAAACTTTTGATCCATCAACTTCTTATGAGAATAATTAGTAAAGAGTTGTCACCCTCTAGCAGCCCATTTGAGGGCACTGTAGATTCTTATATACCTCAAAAATTAACCAATAATTCATGCACTTTTGGAGATTCGCCAGCTGGAATTGTGACACAGCTGAGTAAAAACTTTGATTTCGATCCCACTAGGATCATCTTGTAATGCAACTATTTTTGTTCATCAACCAAAAGTGATGATGATGTTCATCGTCCTAAAGTGGTGGTGATGTTCATCATTCTAAAGTGATGATCATGTTTACCACCCTATTGATTACCGTTGCATGAGTTTGATTTACTCTATTTGTTATACAAATCTTTAAACTTAAAATAATCTAACAATAATTTTAGTGAGCATAACGAACAAAAATACACTCTCTTGTAATTTTGAAGGATGAGGGCCAAAGAAATTCATGGTCTACACAAAGCTCACCACGTATCTTATCCAAACAACTAATAAGATGTTATTGCATCATTATTTACTTTTCACTTAGGATTTCAATGGCAAGCTAGCATATCGATAACTATGTATTTGGAGTATCAAGGGTATTAATTATAGATGACAAGTTTGTAGTCAATAGTTTGTCGATTGAGTTTGCAAAATATGTTACGTAATTAGGCAGCCTAACTTAATATTCTTTAAATAATTAGAAATGGGAACCGAAAACATTGATCATATTGAAACCATGACTCGTGAAGAACATAGTTGGCCATATATAATATCTTGCTTCACTTGGCTTAACCACGTGTTTTGTCTGATCATCCAATCAGACATTAATAAATTTGTCATTTATTTTTTACGTACGTAAATTTTCATTATTAATAGTAATGACTTATAGATATTTGCTAACATTAAATAATCAACATGTTACGTAATCAAGTATCCTGATCCAAAGTCCTCTCAATGATTGGAGATTGGAACCACAAATATTTCATTAAAATGACCCCAAATTATTTGGATTACATGGAAGTAACACAGCTGGCTTACCTATATGGGAATATGTCTTTTATCTTCTCGACCGCCGACTGATTGATGGTGCTCAACAGATGATTATCCACCGTGTGTTTACAGAATTAAAGAATCCAATGGCCTAACTTTCTTTTTTATCGTTTTTTGTTTTTTCTTCAATTCCTTATCGATTTCAATAATTTTGCAATGAAGGAGGCATGCAGAAACTCCATTCTTGCCAGAAAGGTGTTATGGAGATGGGAAACATTTGGGTTTGGATATAATCATTGTTTCCTTCCTTCAATTAGTCTAATCACGTAATTTAAAGTTTAAACATCATTAGTACCTCAGTACCTCTGAAACATGTTAGCAGCTGGCACATCATTACAACGAGATTAGACATACTTACAGATAGAAGAGAAATGCTAACGAAACTCTTTTAAAAGTGAGACTTCTTATAGACTCTTCGTTACCTCATGTTTTTAGATAATGTTGACACGAGATTGACGTTAAACTACAAGGTGGCAAGAATCTATAAAGAGTTTTACTTGAAAAGAGTTTCGTTAACATTTCTCATAGATACAGTACTTCCTCCTTCCCAAGGGGAACAAAGTGCTCATACTTCGATAATATCTAAGATATTTACACTGATACAAACTTCATAATTGGAACTATGCAATATCTTTATCATCATAAAAAACTTCAACTCTACAAAAGTTTATTCAATTTGAATACTGTTTAGTTATTCGTATAAAAAAATATTTTCGTAATTATCGGTATATTCTATATATAAGTGACTAAATAATTTCCAAATCAAATGACACTTGTAGGGATTGAAGAATTTATTGCTCTAAATGACACTAAAGATAGACAGCTAAAAGTTATAAATGGTTCATGCAATTGTGTACAAGTAGAATGCAGGGCCAATCTTGAAGTTAGTCGGATAAGGCGACCGCCTAGAGAGCCCGATCTCGGCGGATCCCAAATTTTTTTTTTCTTTTCTATCTATGTTGTAATATAATAAAAATTAAGTGAGAGATCGCAGTACTACAATCTGGTGCCACTTAGTACTACGATTTAGTAATATTCTTTTTCACTAGTAAGTGAGAGGTCTACGGTTCGATTTTCGCTAAAGGTGAATTTGAATCATATTATTACTAGTCTATTGTAAGGCTAACCCATTTTCTTATCTCGTTAGTGTAGATAATATCATTTGTTAAAAATAAAAGTAAGCCAAAGTTAGCAAATGAGTTGCGAGTGTGGTGGAAATAGAGTGTGCAATGCTTCGTAGTGTTTTGTAGAGTGTGTTGCTTTCCTTTTTCTCTTGTTTTTTTTATTTTTATTTATTTATTTTAGTTTTGGCCTTTCCAGCTTCCAATAACCATTAGATGTTTCTCGATACAGCCCTAGTCGTTTTCTCTCTTCGTTTCACAAAAAATTATATATCTGGAGAAAATTTGTCCATGTTTCAAAATTTCCATCATTGCAAAAAAAAAAAAAAAAAAAAAAAAGGTAAAAAAGGTCGGTTTGATTCTTTATCGTTTGCTCCTGTGTTTGATATTATTATTTTTAATTATATTTGATATAAAAATAGACTTTTTCATGTATTTAGCGAATTTTTTTGTACATGTCAATATACAATGGGTCGAGGATTAGAGAATTCTAGGACCTGACTTCAAACGCTCACGTAGGGCCCCTAAATTTTCAAGGCCGGGCCTGGTTGAATGCCATCCTAAATCCAATATTTGTTTAATTGGGGACCAATTATGTATAAGAATGAACTTCATACCGTAATAAGTTACAATTGTTCTTGGTCTTATCTTAAGGAGAAACACCTCTACATAGTGATAAAAGTCTAAGATGAACTAAATAGTTATCTAAAGTTGTTTGGGACAATACTTTTAGTTTTTAGAGTTGATATCACGTCTTTGAGCTTGTGGATACATATGTGCAAGAAATAACATACTTAGCCCCGAAAGAATCCTATTTAGGAAATACAACATCCATTAAGGATAAATAAGTCAATAAATAATATTTTTAACAACACCTGTATTAAATAATAATCTCCCTAAACTTATTAAATTGGTTTGTTCCGAACTGTATGACTTCATGGAAGCTTACTGTATATAAAAAACATTTTCTGACTAGTTTAGCAACTGATTTCAATATGTTTTAAACAACATACTAAATTTATAACTTTGGGTCAAAAGATAATTTTGGTAAGTTCACATTTCTTGTAATAGAGTCATTGAATCCCATTGAAACTTAACATCATGTTGTAATATTGTTAAATATGAAGGTTTTGGACCCAAAAGTCAATAACGTAGTAGGTAATTTCACGATGCCCACTAATAATATCTTATGTCTATATGGTAAGAAGACATCCATGCCGTAACAATCAAAGTTAGTATGATATCATTATAATTTTTAAGGTTGTAGAGAAATAACTAAACCTTAATTAATTCAAAGGTATCTAATGAACAAGATAATTCACTAAATTTAATCAACGGTCTAAATTACTTTTTAAATTTTATTAAAACAAAGGCACTAATACCACATTTTTCTGTAAAGAGTAGTATAGATACGTTATATGAATATTATAACCTGCAGAACAATTGCACCTGTAAGAGTTATATCATCTGTCATAACTCAAAACCCTACTACACAATAGCGAGTATGGCCTTTTTTTCCCATAGCAGCTTTGCTGCCAACTTCATGAACTGGATGGGGTGCCTTGAAACAATTTTCATGCTCTTTGGTTCAATGTTTAATTTTGCAAAATATATAATGATAGGCATTTAGCTATTAACTCGTGCTTATTTTTTCGTGAGAAACAAAAGACTGATTAAACGTGTGACGAGAGTCTAATATTATATAATATACCTAGCCTCTATATATATAGCTAACTATGTAGGTCTAGGTGAGATATCATATGGCCTTAATTCGTATCTTTAGCCATTTATCTGTAAAGGAAGCTGCATTCTATGTGTGAATCTTTGTGGCGGCTATCAAACGACACAGTACACTCGTTCATCACTCTCTCTCCAGGCATGCATTGCATATATTACACCTTGCAAACCAAGAAGTGACCGGTTGACAGAGAAATATATATTATGATGACGATACGAGCGATCTCAAATCTTCATATCTTTATTTGATCCGTTTTCTGGTGCTTTGCATGCATTGCATGTAGAGCAAATCTATAGTCGATATCTATATAGCCCCAACCTTTTCTCATCACACATCATAATATATAATGCCTCTGATGAATTTCAGATCTAATATCTCCCAGTATAATTTTCTACTGGATTTACCTGGACTCGACTAGATCTCGCACAATCTATATCATGACCAGCTTCATGATTATGCTTCTGTGTCCAAGCCGGGATGTTACGCTCAATGTTTATGCATGAAACTTGAAATATCTACAATTCTTTTTATATACTAAGTTTTGTATTTAGTGTTGAGGGTATGAATACATTGCAAAAAGATAAGGAACATGAAGGTGAGCTACTTCTCATGTTGTCAACTAATTTTATAGTTGAACTTCAACTTTATTCATTTAGAATTTAAGGTTTACGCTAGGTAGTGCTGTACATTACCTACATGTGTTTTTGTGTGCATATAAATACCTAAGTTGGTGTGTTGTGTGTCCGGCCGGCCGTGTGTTGCATATGTGTGCAGACCCCTTCTTCTAGCACCATCTAAAACGTGGTAGTATAAGCTAGGTAGTGGACGAGTGTAACAAACACAATCTTCGTTCCCCACTAAAAACCAGTCTTATTAGCAGCCCTGAAGATAATTCTCCAAAATGTTGATTCCTAGCTGCACGTGTATGTGGTAATGGGGGCAGTAGTTACATGTATGTGGTAATGGGGGCACTAGTTACTAGCTAGTCTATCAACCTAACACGTGCTCAACATTTCTTTTTTATTGATAATATTCTTAACTTGTATGATATAGTATAAGATGTTTATATTGTCCGAATGCCTACATTTGATTCATTGATAAACTTGATTCTTTTTTTATTGAATTTTTTTGTCAGACCGTCTAACGATATAAAATGTTGATATCGTTATAATGGAATATGAGTCATTGATAGGTTTGATTATTTCTTTTTTCATTGGCTATATTCGTTTGTCAAATTGTCTGATAATATGAAACGCTTATATTATCATAATGTGAACATGAGTCACTCATAAACTCGAACTATTTTTCAAATATGTCTTATTCATTGTTTTAACAACATAAGAATTAAGAAGACAATGTAGCATTATCCAAACATTCCCTCTAATATAAATTTGGATTTTGAATTTTCAGCCAGAGAACTCACTAATACATCAAATCATGACTAACCTTACAAGTAGTTAAGGTGAAGCAAAGTGTACTTCCTATAGTGTTCCATACCAGATTAAAGCACCCATCCAAGTTGATTAGATTGCCACCACCACCATTTCACCACCAAACTTCTTAGAATAGTTACACTAAGTTTATTTTCTTTCTAATTTCTTCAATGATAAACATAAGTAGTACTGCAACCACAGTACCACTGCATGCCTAATTAAGCATTAATGCCCTTGAAGCTTTAAAACTTAATCGTACATTTGTGGTGTTATGCATGGTGGGATTCATCGTACATTGGGACATGCAAGCATATATATATGAACAGACACCTGTCCCAATAATACAGACCATTATATATACAATATAATATATATATATATAGACACACACGTATATATTTACTAGGATTTCTGGGTCCCAAACCACCAATCAGCATCAAACACCTCCCCAACTCTGAAAAAGGTAAGAGATATCGTGTGGAGGTTTCTGGTACACTTTGTGCCTTCCAGTACACATGACATTCGTACCATGCATGATTGCCACGTTGACGGGCTTGCCAAACATGCCCTAAAAAACCAAACAAGAGTTATTGTTGTGGGGGGAGGATTTGGAGCAAGCAAATGTTCGTAGCTTTGTGTTTCAATTGTTGAGCATGTGAAGTTTGAAAGCGATGGAGACCAACTGTGAGAGAGAGAGAGAGAGAGAGAGAGAGAGAGCATTACCAACACAACATATTGTATGTGTAGGCATACACCAGTCACTCATCATTCGTTTTGATTTGGACATTGTTTCCGTGCATTCAGGTGCGCATATTCGACTTCTGTCCGGAGAAGTCGACAGTACTAATAAATTGTACGTGTTCAGATAAATACATAATCAAGCTACACCTTCAGCCCTAAGAGCTGTAAAACACGTGGTCAGGGTTTGTACATACAAGAGGTGGTCACACATATAGTTGGAAAAACATGGGAAATACATTATGTATTAAGGCACTCCTCATATAGTCCTCATAGTTTTTACATGTCTAGTTAGAGCAATGTAAAATATATGGTAACAGATCCCGTCTTGTTTCTGGTTGAGTTCTGCTGTTCGTGTGTTGCCTCTTTCCATTGTATCGGAAAATAGATGGCTGTGTTTTGCAAATACCGCATAAACTATTTAAGGTTTATACAAATATCACTAAAGTTTTTAAGCAATTTACTGTGTGGATTGTACTTTTTAGCGTGAATGTACGATCACCTCTGTTAGTTTTCATAGCATTACGTGTCACGCACTTGGGCGCTTTGACTCCTAGATGATTTAGGGTGATTGTGCTCACTGGAGAAAGAGAATCCTTGGATTTTCCAATCACATCCATTTATCGTATATTTTGTAGTCAGTTTTTATCAGATATTGTTTATATTCAATTTTAAATAAAAAAATTTATAATAATTTTTGACCCCACGATGTACAATGAACGAATGTAATTGAAAGATCTTCAAGATCCTTATAAAGAGAATCCGTCGAGGATCCCCCAGCTCACTAAAGAACATAATTGTGTTGACTTGATTTGGCTCTTTTGTATGCTCACTAGCTTTAGTAAACTTATCCAAGTGTGCTAAAGGTCTTGAAATGAAATCCTAAAAAATATTGAGAGTGTGAATACCGCGTCAAGGAATTAAAAAAAAAAAAACACACATTTTGTGTGACGTCAACGTAAGGAAGAGAGCAGGCATGTTGCAGCCCTTGTGTCCTAATCAAATTTCTTATGGAATAATGTTAGGAAGATCAAAATTTTAAATCAGATTTATAAATTAAATGATGTATCACTAATATGAATAAGCACGTTAATAAAAACTTAAGTAATAATCCAATTATCAACAATCATTTCATTTACAAATTTAGTTTAAAATTTTGATCTCCCTATCATTACCCTTTCTTATAAAACCTGAAAAAGTGGTAGATTCACACTAAACGTCAGTCTTGGTGGAATTTCTTTGCGCAGTACGTATTTACGCACACCACTAATAAGAATTCAGGTTGTGTTCATGAAACTTTCCTAATTAATTAGAATATGAATTAAGGAATATTGCTTGCATCACTCACTCTCTATAAGAGGAATGCACATATTTTACAATTTACAAATAATGTATCTTCATTATATAAATTTCTTGATTGGGAACAACTCAATTTCTTAATCTTCATTTGAAGATTATTCCCACAAAAATCCATTCGAATTGGAAATCATTTATGCATCCAAATGTATAAAACCAATAGATGGTATGAGAATCAAGGAACATATTTATAATGAACCGTCAATTTATTTAATGCATTTGGATGACTAAATAATCTCCAATTTAGATGAATTTTTGTATAGATGATCTCAAATGAAGATTAAAAATTGAACTATTTCGGCTATAAAACTTACATGATAAGAATATGTTATTAGAAAATAATCAAATATGTGCATTCCCTCCGTGAGGGAATGCAAGTATTATTCTAATTGCTTAATGTTTTGTTAAGTGATTTGGAGGCATGCACACAACCCACAAAACACCCGATTATTGCGTAGTTTACCAGTACTATTATACCTAAGTAAACACCAGAATTAAAGTCTAATTTAACATTAGAGTTTAGTGGAAAAATTATATTAGAAAATGAAAATCTTTTCCATTTTATAATACTTGAACTACATTTTGTATTTAAAAGAACAAAGGTGATAGATGGCACCATGGTTTGGTTTTTTTCTTTTCTTTTCAGAAAGCTGTTCATTGTTTGATTTCACATGTTAACATATTAAGTTTCGACACTAGTCACATATATTACTGAAGGGAAATGAAGGTCGACCTTTCTTCGTTCCCATTGGGAGAGGGTATCTTTCGTGTATCCTTTAAAAATGATTGAAAACTTGCAGTCACATGTGCCCTACACATGTCCTGCCCTTTACCGTGCCAAATTTTAATAGGTCTAAAGACTATATTTCCATATTTTCTCGTACTTCGCAGTTGTACATTGCAGCATATATAATTATTATGTCGATGAGATTCACTGGGAAATCCACATTATTTCCTTCAGAATTGCACATGCACCCTTCCAAAGAAAATTTATGAATATTCTTTTCCCCAGGTTCTAATTATTATGTCGATGAGATTCACTGGGAAATCCACATTATTTCCTTCAGAATTGCACATGCACCCTTCCAAAGAAAATTTATGAATATTCTTTTCCTCAGGTTCTAAGTAAATTAATTTGGTATAGCAATGTTCTAAAAGATGCTAGGCGCTAGTCGGAGGTTTAGTCGCCTAGGCGGGGTCTAGGCGAACTAGACGGATTTAAGTAAATCTATTATATTTCGTGTAAATAAGTGTTTGTTTATACTTAAAATATATATAATTTCATTATAAACTACAAAATAGAATGACATATATATTATGAAATATTAGAACATAATGAAAACGTGAGGAACAAGCATATAATGTGTTCATTTAACTATTCAGCAAGTCTATTACAATTTATTGAAAAAATAAAATACAAAATGAAAGTTATCTATTTTCTGTCTAAGTGAGTCGCAACCTAAGTGGGTGCCTAGGCTGTCTGGCGGGCTAGGCGGGTGCCTCAACAGGTCTAGGCACCCTTTTTTAATTTTCAAACGCCTAGGCATTAATCGGAGCGGTGTCCAGCTGCCTAGCGCCTAGGTGGGGCCTAGGGGCGCTAGGCGGGGATTTTAGAACAGTGGGTATAAGTGAATGGGGTAACGATTGAATTCAAACTCACCAAATCCGTAGTAAGTAATGTTAGGAAAATCAAATAATGTAAATGTTGATGAATATATTATTACTTAAGTGTTGATTAACATGCTTATTTTCTATTGGTGACACATAATTTGGTTTGCAAATTTGGTTTCTCTAGCATTATCCATCTGTAAATTTAAAATTTCAATAACATGCATTTTGAAATGAAAAGGGTAATGATAGAGAGACTGAATTTGTAGAAAAAATTTGTAAACTAAATAACATAGAAGTTGATAATTGGATTATTATTTAAATATTAATTAACGTGCTTATTTCTTGTTGGTTTTCAAATTTAGTCTACCTAACATAAAACAAAATTACGTACGTACCCTAATATGATCTCCTTGTAATCTCCGAGCCGAGTAACTTTCCAGTGTGCATTCTGATTGTAATAGTCAGGACTCACATAATGTAACTAATTAGTCCGTCTATGATAGGAAAAGCAAATGCGTATAACCAATACTATATATCTTAAGTTGTATATAAATTTTTCGACCGTTCATATTATAACCCATAAATTAGTACGATATATGTGTTGAGAGATGTGAGGAACAAACCTTGTTAGTGGCTTATATGGTCTTGGACTACTCTCATATTACCAATTGATTTTATGGAGAAATCCTAATTTTATCATGGTATAAGAGCAAGTTGTTCCCGTGTGAAAGCTTAAGAGCCACACATGCTCACGCGTCATCCACTTGGCCACACGTGCAGGGGCTTGTTGAGAGTTCAAATGTGAGGAACAATTTGTCCGACATCAATGAGGGGGCTTGTTGAGAGTTCAAATGTGAGGAACAATTTGTCCGACATCAATGAGGGACAAACCTTGTTAATGACTTATACCAATTAGTTTTATGATGAAATCCTAATTTCATCAATATCAACGTGTCACCTACAAAATACAAACAAAATGCGTCTCCAGTGAGCCCCAGGAGAATCAACGAGGACCACGAGGACGATCTGATCTGGAAGGTGAGATATAATGAGAATTTTAGAAACGATGAACTGGATGCCACTATGGCCATTCATCTGCCCCATCAAGATTCTTGGATTATTCCCTCCCCATTTCCGACTCTCTAGGTTTAATTAACGTCCCACTCATTTCACCCAAAAAAAAAAGGTCCCACTCAAAAAAAAAAAAAAAAAAAAAGGTTCATCACTTTCTGTTTATACTTTGATGATTTGACCAATATATCTGTATACACACACATAAATGATAATGTTGGTGAATTAAGTTGTTACAAGGAGATCAAACTCATACTAAAATGTATAGACATAATTATTTGTTATCACTACAATAAAACATCATTTATGATCAAAATACATTATTGAAACATGGATAAAAAAATTCCCAGCTAGCTAGTTAATGTTGCATGTCATTTGGTTTTCAAATTCATGTTGTAACCTCAAGAAGAAAAATAAAATGAAAACACTTAACTGTAAATAATATAGCCGCCTAACCAACACATTAATAAATCATATACAAGTTCAATACCAAAAAATAAAAACCAATTGACACAAAGTCAAGAAACAAATCTTCTAGGCATATTCTAATTAACCCTGTAAGTTTGAAAATGATTATGAATCAGGTAATGTAACTAGGGACTGTTATATATTTCATACTCTACTAATACATTCCTCAATTCCTTATGTATAACACAATTTCTATTCAATATATGTACATTAAAGTTTAACAAATATACATAAATTATTAATTATAAACACAATTTTTTTATGCAAGTTTCTAAGGGTGATTTACCTGTAAAAAAATTTGAAACACGATCTGTCATCATGAAGCAATATTACTAGGGACTACTGTATTAACATTCCAGTCACTGTCGAAGTCCATGGAAAATGCTAGTGGTCTCCTACAGGGAGTAATTAAAGAGGACGGTGGAGTGGTTAGATTACCTTGTCTCCAAGCTAATTAAAATCATCCATATATTCTCGTACTCATGGACGGAGCCAATAGAGGCTCACTGGGGGCAGATACCCCCACTGAAGTAATTTGTTTGTTAAGTTGTAGACTAGAGTTATGTAATATACACACGTTATCTTCGAAGAAAATATATGTATCTAATATCCAACATACCTTCATTGTCACATCTCGGGCTCGACTCAACCGTAGCATGATATTATCCGCTTTGAGCCCCGACCACGCCCTCACGGTTTTGTTTCTGGGAACTCACACGAGAACTTCCCAGTGGGTCATCCATCCTAGGAAAGCTCTCACGCGAACTCGCTTAACTTCGGAGTTCTTACGGAACCCAAAGCCAGTGAGCCTTATATGTATATTTTCATCTCTACGTAGCACGATGCCTTTTGGCTCTTATTCTATCATTCAAACTGAAAAACTCATCTCCCGCCTATCATGTATTAATATTTTTCTCACCACTTTTCCACTTTCCACTGCTATACTGGAATTTTTGTAACATGAAATTGTGATACATCATCATTTGAAAGTATCCCTATTATCATATTAAGTATAAACCACACTATAATAAAGTTTTCTTAGTTAATTTTCGGGATGCCCCCACTAAAAAAAAATTGTAGCTTCGTCCGTGTCGTACTGTTAAGCACATAGCTAGAAGATTTTCGAATACCCTGTTGAAAATCGCAATCCAAAGACAACAAGATCAGTTTAATTTGTCTTGGATTGCCTCCTTTTCTAATAATGTCAAGAAACCTAAATAGTTAAGACCAAGTTAAGCATGCATGCATGTCACTTATATTTTAGACGGAGCACATTTCTTACCTTTCAAATTTTAATTAACTTTGATGGTAAATCAACAGTACTAATTAGCCAAGTATTTTTACCATATTTGTAACTTTATTACCTTTTTAATTTAGGATTAGGAGACAGCAATGCGGTTAATATAGACTGAGGTCGCATGCATCCCTTTGTATTTCAAGTAGATAAGGAATGCACTTAAGTGTCTAAATATGGTTAAAGTGCTTGATTATCATGTTAACAATGGTGTGTTGAAAGAAATGAAAAAAATGGAAGATCTTAATTGATGATTCATTAAACCTAATTTTTTAAAATTCAAAATATTACATTGAATAGATTTACTTATTTCAAATACATTGTATTTTGTAGTTCTATTATTTGCTAATCAATTAAGATTATTGTTGAAATTCTAAATATGAAAGGGGGAATGTAAAACTTTGTTGTTTTGAGTTGATATACATTTTCAATATCCTCACATGCCAAATGGTGCAATTTTCAGTATACTCACATGCCAAACGATACAAGTGAATTTGTCTGAATTATTAGAGGAATTCGAACTTGAGTGCAATAGAGCACGCTGTTTTGACTAACCTGACTATATATAAGACCAAGTTTGCAATTTAGTTGGTATTGCTTATTTTCCTCGATTTGAGAAATCTCTTGTACAATGTCATATACTCTAGCTTAGATTCAAGTTTATTGTCGGGTTAGAATGAAAGTTGTGCACTTGTTATACTCTTGTTCAACTTAGGTTTAACCCCAAAAATAAATCAAAATTTATATCGATTAGATTGGACTGAGCCTCCTAGATTTTTTGTAACAACATATTACAAGGCTAATTTTTAAATTCCAAAAGTAATTACAACGCTAGTGTTTTTACTTTCTGGATTAAGGGCTGGTTTGGTATTGCTGTACTTTGAAAAAAAGCTGCTTCTGCTGTGCTGTGAGAATAAGCAGCTGTGAAATAAAGCAGCAGAGTGTTTGGTAAACTTTTTTGTAAAAGTGCTTTTGAAAAAAAAAAAAAAAAGGCAGTATTAGAGTGTTTGGTAAACTTTTATGTAAAACAGATGTGAAAAAAAACTGGTTTTTCAAAGCTGGGTTTTGCAGCTTCTTGTTTTTGGCTTTTTTTCATCCAAAACTGTGAAAAAAAGCTGAAGTTGAGTGTTTACCAAACACAAAAACAGCTCCCAGCTTTTTTTGATAGCAGCTTTTTTCAGAATCACCTCAATACCAAACCAGGTCTAAGCATGTCCAAGAAAATCCAAGGGGATTCGTATGGGGCTAAAAAAAAATTAACGTAGAAAGGTGAAAAATGGTTTGAACAACGAAGCAATTAACCCTGCAAGGTGAAAATTGTGTATACAGGTAATGAATTTCTTGTTGCTATAGTTAGAAATTGGATCCCGAGTCTCTTCATTTAGAGAATGTATTTACTTACGTTTTAAAAAATCTAAACCATTTGAATGATCCAACAGGTCAAAGTAACCACGTTAGCCTAGAGGGTAAATTTGTAACATTCTCAAAATTGACGGTAATAGCTTTGTGAATTACAAATTGGAAAATTATATAACAAAACAAAAGCAAAGAGAATATTAACAAGCGAGCTTGACTATTTTTAGCTTTCATACTTCTTTCTCTCAAGATGTTGAGAGGCAAAATTCCACTAGATTTCTCGTCCTTTTTAGTGTATGCTTAATGTTGGAACGTGTATTGTATTAAAGAGAAATAACACAATCAGATGAAGAAAAAAAATTCAAAATCGTGTTACTCATGGAACACAAGATGAGGGACTAGATGATTGATCAAGACCTGTTAACAGAGTAGAAAACAGAAGGGGAGATGAAAGAAAATTAGCGGAATTGGCGTGGCTTACTTTAAGCCATCAGATTGTTTGGTTGGTTTAGATTTTTCGAAATGCAAGTAAATGCACAAGTTCAAGATGTAGAGACTCAGGATCCTCTGGAAATTTGTGTACCTTATTTACCATATACACCTGGCAACCAATTCTCCAATCGACACTTGTCCCCACATTTTGTCTGTCGCTACTCTCTTCTGCAACCTTTTACCTCTATATAAACTGCTTCTTCTTCCTCTCTACCAGTGGCTCAAAATTAGCAAAGCATACAACTCGTCTTTTTTACTACAAAACCTCACCAACTAAATTAGCATTCTCACTAAGAAAGAGATTGAGAGAAAGCCATCGGGTTTAGGGTTTAGCGTTTAGAGATCGATGGATGCAATTTTGACCTACGTTTTGATCTTGCTCTTCACCCTTCTGTCATTTGTAATTTTTATGAAAAGGGACAAGAGAGGAGGACAAGTACCCCAGAAAGGGGCTCAGCTCCCTCCAGGTTCATTAGGTTGGCCTTATATAGGAGAGACCCTCCAGCTCTATTCTCAAAACCCAAACACCTTCTTTTCTTCCAAACAGAAAAGGTACGTAGGTCAAATTGCCCCCCATTTCCTCGTCGATCAGGCTGTTTTTTTTTCCTGACCTCTGAACATTTCTATGCTCTATACTTTGTTCAGGTACGGAGAGATTTTCAAAACGCATATCCTGGGATGTCCAAGTGTCATGCTGGCAAGCCCCGAGGCCGCAAAGTTTGTATTGGTGACTCGAGCTCACTTGTTCAAGCCCACGTATCCCAAAAGCAAAGAGCGTTTGATTGGTCCGTCAGCGCTGTTTTTTCACCAAGGAGATTACCATATGCGGATGAGGAAATTAGTTCAAGGATCTCTCTCCCTTGACATTATTCGAAATTTGGTGCCTCATATTGAAGGCTTAGCTGTTTCTGCCACAGATTCCTGGGCCACTGGCCAAGTCATCGACACCTTCCATCATATGAAGAAGGTGAGATTTTCCTATCCTAAAATCCTTAATTTTGTTTTAAGCGATAGTATGAAAGAATTACGGAAGATTAGTTATTCGTCAATAGTCGCATGCGAAACCATGTAATCGTGATAAAATACAATTAAATAAAAAGATCTTTGACTATGCCCTTTTTGTTTAAACAAATGGGTTATCTAAAAAGTACTGTTCATATTTCATATGATAAAGTTTCTTGTCTTTGCTCGTATGGTTTTTATTTTGACTGACTTTTATTTTATTTTATTTATTGTGTCCTCGTAGTTATCTTTCGAGGTTGGTATACTTGCAATTCTTGGCAATTTGGAGGCACATTACAAAGAAGAGCTCAAAAAGAATTACACCATTGTGGACAAAGGCTACAATTCATTCCCCACAAACTTTCCGGGCACACCATACAAAAAGGCTTTATTGGTATTTTTTTAAATTCATGTAATTAATTATTTTTGTCAAATTTTCATGTAATTATTGATTAAATCTAAACATGTTTTTGATAAACTAATTGTATCGATTATTTGTAGGCAAGGAAGAGGCTAAGAGTGATTTTGGGTGACATTATATGTGATAGGAAGGAGAAGAGATTACTCGAACAAGATCTATTAGGTTGCATGTTGAACCCAAAAGATGAAAAGGTTGAAGTCATAACTGATGACCAAATTGCTGACAACATTTTGGGTGTGCTTTTTGCTGCTCAAGACACCACAGCTAGTGTAATGACCTGGATTGTCAAGTACCTCCACGATGACCCTAAGCTTCTAGAGGCTGTAAAGGTACTATAAAGACACTTCAACAAATGATATATTCAGTTGTTCATGCATGCGAGTAATTTCTCATTGTTTTTATCATTGTGAAGATCCACAACTACCCATGCGTATAAGCAATGTTTAATCCTTTAATTACTGTAAAACTCACACTTCATCAATAGTTAGAAATCAAGTATGATAAGCTTACAACTATGTATATGTATGGACACCAAAATACAGCTATAGCCATATCATCGTGGTTCTTTCTAGAACAACTCACTTTCACACCATTTGTTGTCTCTTTATCCGTAAAATGATATGACAATTTTGTTTATATTTAAGTATACTTGCCTAATTTGCAGGCTGAGCAGAAGATAATTCGTGAAGCAAATGAAGAAGGCCAGCACCCATTGAGCTGGGCACAGACTAGAAACATGCCAGTTAGTCACAAGGTATGAGATATATGCATGCACTGTCTCATACGATGCAATCATACAAGAAATGGAATTATATTTTTACTTAATTTGTTGCTAACTGTAGGGAATTACGTGTCTTCTTTCTTTCTCAGGTTATTTTAGAGAGTTTGAGAATGGCAACTATTATATCTTTTGCCTTTAGAGAGGCTGTCGTTGATGTGGAATACAAAGGTACTTACAAGACTATAAATTAATAAACAATTTTCTATAAGTTACACATATGAGGTGGCATTTAAATTTTTCTTATGATTTTCGCACTCTTTTCTTCTTATCAACTTATGCACATTTTTTGGTTTTTTTTTTCTTTCCATTGATTAACATTTAATTCATTATGTCTATTGATTCTATACTATGCGATAATCATGTCTCTAATTTTTTAATGACATTCACAAGAGACATTTTGTCATACATAATTGTATCATCTTGTCCCCAAATTTTTAATGAAATTGCTCCTATAAGATATATATCCAAGACGAAATAATTGGTCATGAACGAAAGTTAGTGAAGGATAGTACTATTTCACACATCTTTTTACCTCTTAAATACCCTTGTTAATCCATCGATATTTTTCAATTTATTCAATTCGACGGTCGAAAATTAAGAAGATTGTGTGATAGGTAAAATATGTATGTGTATAGCAACACCCTTAATAGAAAAGAAACAAAAACAAAAATTTAATTATTGATGACTACATACACATTTTCTACTTGTTTGGTCAAACATATTCTCTTGTTTCTAGCATATGTGCATTAATTTGTCTAACTAGAAAATGAGATGTAGTAGCCATAAGAACAAATAAACCTAGAGATGTATATATGATTGACGGTGGAATATGTCACAGGGTACTTGATTCCAAAAGGTTGGAAAGTGATGCCTTTGTTCAGGAACATTCATCACAATCCTGAATATTTTGCCGACCCTCTGAAATTCGATCTTTCTAGATTCGAGGTATGGGGACTACTGTTCCTTTTTTTCTGTTCTTGCTCATTCTACCCCTCTATATCTAAACTTATAAGATCACGAGAATTTTAGAATTTATGAGTATATTGTAAAATTTAACTGTGAGATGTGCGTTAATAAATTATATATAAAAAGTTTAACGGATGAATCTGAACCATTTAAAATACAAATATATATTATTGTACGTTGATGTAAAGTAGGATAAGATATAACGTACTATAATTATTAACAACCAATGTATTTTGATGTTTTAATTAAACTGTGTTTGATGCTTAATTAGGTGGCACCAAAGCCAAATACATTTATGCCATTTGGAAGTGGAGTGCATGCTTGCCCCGGAAACGAGCTTGCAAAGCTGGAAATGCTGGTTATGATGCACCATTTGGTCACCAAGTTGAAGTGGGAAGTAGTGGGATCCCAAAGTGAGATTCAATATAGCCCCTTCCCTGTGCCTCTGCATGGACTCCCAACCAAATTTTGGAAACAATCTGCCTGATGTAGTTGATTTCTCATAACCCTCCCCAATTTAACTCATCCTCATATTTCATGTTTTTTTGTAAGCATCTCAACCGATAAGTTAAATTGCTATGCAGACACAAAATTGCAAGAATTGAAGGAGAAAACCATTAAGTAGTCAAATCCTCATAGATTTGAGGCACTGAGGGCAATGTCAAAATTGGCATCCCATAAGATTTGTTTTCAAATATTATTTTAATATTTTTTAATGTTGGTCATGTGACTATCCGTCCCGAATTATTATATATTTTTCAACTCGATAGCGTGGAAATGACGATGTTTCCCTTGAAATGTTGTAATACGATTGTGTAATCGGGCCTAAGGAATTGACCAACCGTCTCCCATAAATTTGGACCCAATTAGAATTTGGGTTTGTTTTAGATTGATTTTCTTTTGCCCTAAACCTCATGGCCCAATCAGGGCCTTGATTCTTTTATTTTGACCTATCCCATGGCTCACACACACGTGCAACCATCTGCTTCTCCTTCTTTCTTGAACTCTCTCTCTCCGTACACTCAAACTTACAGCTCTCAAATCCTTCCAAAACCTCACAGATCGTCTTTAACTTAGTCACCATCATCTTCTTCTTGACTCCACGAGCCTGTCTATACCTGTAGTTGAGAGAGCAATTGACGGGATCACGGGATACCCGAACTCCGGTAAGGAGTGAAATTATCTCCGGCATGATCGAGGGTGTTTCACTTAGTTTCGAGGTTTAGTAAGGTAATTACTCAACTTATCTAACATGTTAGACTAATTTTGGTTAAGTTTGGACGTCAAAATAAGCTCGGTAGTGAGTTTGTAGGAGTAGCCGGCTTTTCAAGGATTTTTCTGGTCATTTTTCGTCGAATTTAGGACCCCAAATAGGTAAGAACGTGCTCTTCTTGTTCAGGGCTTCAATTTGATATAAAATTCATGAAATTTGGTGTTGAAATGATAGAGATATTGAGATTCAAAGTTTTTACAGAAACCGGCAAGTGCAGCAGCGGCCAACGACGGATTCTGGCGAACCATCGGAGAAGACAGAGCATATTCCGTCAAGTTTGACAGAATATTCTTAACGACGTCAGGTATATTTAACGGAATATTCTATTTTTTAACGGAATATTCCCTAACGGCGTGAGGGTTATTATCAGCGTGCCAGGTATGTGCCTGAGCATGGTCGGCACGTGAGGGCGTGTGGGACGTCGGAAAATTATTCCAAAAATATGGGGATGCTCGTGGTGTTGAGTAGGCCACGATGGTATATTCAAATACCCCAATTAAGCAACGTATGAGAAGTTATTTTATAGTGATGGTTATGTGCTTTAAAATAACATTAAAATAGTTGTTTCATATATAGGTGAGACATTTCCAGAGGACGAACGCAACCAGGCGAGACTTGGGGGTTACGATCAAGCTACATACCAGTGAGTGGGCTTTTTGGTTATATATATATACACATATATATGCCTTATGTTTCCCAGAAACTGTTTAAATGGTTTTTACGTTTTAAATACCATGTCGTATACATTACATATTAGTATATGCTCTAATATAGCTGTGCATATTTTTGCTCAACGTCATGGACGCTCGGGTAAGCTTCAGGTGAGTATATAGTGATGGTTGTGATGGTAGTGTGTATGATTATGATGAGTTGCTTTTAGTGATTTATATCCTGTACCCCGGTGTTAGTGCTTCACCCGAGGATAGGGGGTAGCCTTCACATGATCGTTCACCTACCGCACCACACGCTCACCTTGGATCCAAGGCAGGTGCCAGCTTGTCGTACACACCAAATTAGGTGGTTCCGACTCGCAGGTGACTTGCAATACTTCGCACAACCTTCACATGATTGTAGCACTTGAGCGTACTTATTTACACCTAGCCTGTCGTACAGACCACATTGGTGGTTCCGACTCGTGTGCATGATTTGATTTGATTGTTGAGTTATAGATTTAGCCGTACATGTAATATCCCGAAAATTTTAAGTAGTGATTAAGAGTGGATTGCTGGTGGCCATTGTTAGCAAAATTAATTTACCTTGTTTGAGGTTTGGATCAATTGGCCTTTGGCCCATTAAAAGTTCTCTTACTATTGAGACCAAGCCTTGGATTGAAAAGAAAAGAACTAAAAGAAGAGGAAAAAAAATGACGCTTATGTTAGTAAGGAGAAAAGGTTTGAGCACATTCTAGAAAAACCTTTTCTTTTGTTGATCTCCTCTCCAGCCAAGAGAGATGAAGAAATTCCTCTCCTTTAGCTCTTAAACTTTCAAAAAAAAAAAAAAAAAAATTAAGGAAGAGGAATTTAGTTTTCTTTTCCTCTATTTGTGAAGATTAGGACAAGTGAGGATCCTTCCTTTGTCTCTATTAGAGGTATCTATTTCTTACCTTGGAAATCTATTTGATATTTGGTTTGATAACCCATAAATTGATTTGGGTGGGAGTAGGAAACATGAAAGTATCATATTGCATGTTATAGTTTTTGAGATGAGCACCAAGTGTTTGTTTAAAGTCCCCAATTAACCTTGAATTAGGGTATGTTGTCTAGTATTTTGTATGAGGAGTGTGTGATGATTTTTCTTACTTATAGATAAGGAAGAGAAGGACAAGGTGACTACTAAACAAGTCGACGAACACCATGGGAGTTGAATATCAAGAAATTGTGTTGAGGAAATTTCAACCATAAAAATATTTAGATTTTCTATTCTTACTTGATAAAGAATTGTTGGCATTTGAGCACTATTTCAACGTTTTCCATTTTCGATTATGTGAAAGAAGTGAAGCAAATGTTTTTAATGGGTTGATTTCTAATGATTTTAATTTTCTTCCTACAACTTTGGGGAAGTTTAAAATGATTTCAAAGGCTGTCAAGATTTCGTTCTAACGTGCATGACTTTTATGTTACTCATTATGAGATTCTGAAGCATGTTGAGATGAATGTTTGATTTTGAAAGTAGATGGAAAGTAGTATAATACATGTGCTGTTGAGAATGTTGAGAAATGTATGAATGGGCACAATGACTAGTGAAATTGTTAGATTATGGGCACAATGACCCAATGTTCCGCGTGGAAAGCTCTATGTGTGGGCTGTAAGAATGGGTTATCAATGTGACAGATATGTGTGGTATATATGTTGGCCAGGTATATTATGATTCTATCCAATCTGCTAATCACTTGTTTGGGATAAAAGAGAAACTTTGTGATCAGTTGTGCTATTGTTTCTTTTAATGACAATGGCTCTATTATCTTTATGATGAAATAAGTGTTTTTGAACCGTGTGTTGTACCGTGTTGTTATCAAAGCTGTTTATGCTCTGAAACTTTGGTTTTCCTACCATCTATTACTTACAAGCATTTTAGAGTATAATTCCAGTGTTGGATTACGTAGTGGTGGATATAAACTGTTTTGAATCACTATTATCATTTTTCGGCATGCACTAGAAATTTTAAATGACTACGGACTTACTGAAAAACCCTACTGGGCATTTATGCTCACCCATTTTTCTAAAAATGTATTTTTCAAGTGGTGTAGGGTTGACTTGCTGGGTTTCGAGTTACAGCTCTATTCTGGACTAGTAGAAGGGAGTCCAGGCGTATCTTTTGGGTGAGTTGCCAAAGTATTTGTATAGTTAATCTTAGACTGTAAATGATCTTTTTGTTGCGTTGTAGACTAAGAAGGGGTAGGCCAAAATGGGTTAGTGTCTCTACTTACCTGGGCAATGAAAACCATGTGTATATATAATTACCTGTCTTTTGGCTTGTATAAATTATGCTCATGTACATTTTCATCAAATGACCTGAACACGTTTTTGTTGTATGAAACCTTGAAGGTCTTTTGTGAACTTATTATAGCCTATAAGGCTTAATGAATTGCCTTTGGAGAATCACTATGAACTGGGTTATGTTTAAAACTGTGGGTGATTATCTACTATCTAGGTGACATTTTGAAAATTTCAGATTTGTACCCTTTGGAACATATTCAGCTTTATTTCCAAAGTGACTTGGTGTTGCTGAAACTGTTTTTTTTTTTTTAGAAAAACAGCAGCATGCCTATTTTAGATTTAAATTTTCCTAGGCTTCCCGAACTCAAAAATCAATGAAATTTTAACACAACTTAGTTTTATGTGTCTACTTGGAATCTGGAAAAATTCACACTTTTTTTTTTGAACGAGTTATTTTTGGTGAATTTTACAGTTCAGGTTGTCTTTGCAGTTTGTATTTGTGATATCCCATCCCCAAAATTATTATTTTATTTTATTCTTGATGTATTTCGAAGATTTGATTGGAACTAGTTCTTTATTTCTCCAAATTTGAGAAAAATGAAGTGAGGGGTACTTTAGTTATTTCCAATTTTATCGATCTTTTCAGTCAACTCTTGAATTAGTTAGATAAAGTTCGATTCCATGGGCGCATAGGCGTAAACAGATCTTATTTCCGAGTCAGAACGGAGAAGTTAAAGTCGTTTGAAGTTGATGGCATTTTGGTAATTTTACTAAAATGCTATAAATGGGAGGGAAACCTCCAGAAAAGGGGGAGGTTTCTGAAAATGGAAGGGGGTAGCTGCACTAACCCGTTTTAGGGAGACTTGGACCCGTTAACCCACAAACTTGACCCGCTTGTATCTTCTTCATCATAGTTCTGTTTTGGGTGATTTTGGTGTCCATGGAAAGCTCTTGACGAACCCTACATCTTTGTAGTGTTAGATTTCCCAATTTCTTTTCCATCTTTGCAGTTCGAAGCCACAAAGCCCACGACTTTTCTAGCGGTTTTATCATTTTTCCGGTGGTTCTGGCAATCATTTCCTTCGAGTGAGGTATGAAACTTCATCTACTCTTCATAATCTTCAAGTTGGTATGCTTAGTTTGTGCTTTCGTATTCATTTTAGAGTTGGATGTTTAGAACCCTAGAAATCCGGTTTTCTCCGGTGAATTTGGATGGTTTCCGATTAGAAATTATCGTCGGCCTAGTTGTGAAAAATGTTTCCCTTGTTGAGCTCTAGCTACCACGTAAATTTGAGCTCATCTAGTTAATGTTGAAAATTTGGGGTTTCTAAACCCTTCATCTTGACTACCACCGCGTGTGGTGGTGCGTGGGATCATTCACGAGTATTGTCTAGGTTTTAAATACCTTTTAGTGACCCTGTGAACCTATGTCTAGCTCGGTTTCTAAAGATTCAATTGTTTGGTGTGGTGATCAATTTGGACCGCCACTTGTTTGTGTGATTGACGACAATCCGACTGTTGGATCATAAGGAAATTTTAGTATGTTATTTTAGATGCATAATGTGGACTTTGGGAAGTTATGGATCATAAATCTGATGTACGGATCTTCAAGATCGAATTACGTAGAGTGGTGGACCCTATTGTTGACCGAGAGTTGAATGGTGGTCAACATGTCTCAATATGTTTTAAATAATAAAATTAGTACTATGGGAGACTTAAGTGAAGTCTAGTGGGCCTACATTGGTTAGAGAGTGACTTGAACATATGTGATATGTTTATTACATTGCTTTCTTATATTGGTATCATCTGTGAATTTGACCTAGTTTTATAATGTGATTATATATATATATATTTAGTCATTGACCTATGTTTATTAAACATGATCTGGCTTGTGTATTGATGATGATCGTGATATGTGATTTGACATGCATATTTGAAAGGTGGTTGATTTACATAGATGGTATGATATGATGAAATGTGAGTGATTTTAATATATGTGAATATGAAATGGTTTTATTATGTTTCCTATAAATTGTTAATTTTTATATTTAGCCATCGAGGTAGTTTATGAAGTGGGATTTGATGTGCATATTGGAAATATGGTTTGTTTTGTATGATTGGCTTGATTTGATGAAAGGTGAGGGCTAGTAGTAGACTAGGACCCTGCTTGGTTAATCCGCATTGGGTGGTCACTAGTGGTCCTGCTTGGTTAATCCGCATTGGGGGACCATACTATATGCATGGATCGTGCTTGGTTAATCTGCGTTGGGCGATCCTTATGGCCATGTATGCTTAGGAATGATCATGCTTGGTTAATCCGCATTGGGTGATCACTTCCTAACAACTGTAGGAGTGACTCTGCTTGGTTAATCCGTATTGGGGGGTCACGACCTGCTGGGTTACTTTCTTGGGGGTGGCTTTGCTTGGTTAATCCGCTTTGGGGGGCCACTTCCTATTTGGTTACTTACGTAGGCTTCAGTTGAACTGCATCCCTCTAGTCGTACTTTTCATTGTGTTGTATGAGATTATGGTTGTGAGATATTGTGATTTGTTTCAGATGAACCGTTGGATGTCTAGGTGACTCCTTCAGAGTTTTCAAAAGTTTGGTATTGATTTCTTATGAATGATTTATATTCAAGGTTTATAAATTGTGATTGATGGCTGGTTTTATTATTGTATCAAATGCTTATTTTATTGTCACTCACCTGAGCCTCTCAGCTTATCTGAGTGCCTGATTTGCCAGTGCACAAATTCCATAATATTGGCATTGACTTTACATATGACAGGTCTGGGTAGATTATGAGAAACCGCTTGATATTTTGGTTCCGTTGAGTGGTCCGGAACCTGATGTTGTTGTATTCCGTTGAGTGGTCCGGAATCCTTGCTCTTGTTTATTCCGTAAGGTGATCTTAGAATCCTAAATTTGAGTATATGGGAATTACCACAATAGATATTGTGAATATAAATTAGAATTACCATGTTTATTACTCATAATCCAAGTGGGGAATTATATAGGGTTTCTTGGTTAATTCGTGAAATGTTATGTTATCGCACTGTTTGAATAACGTTATTAAATGCTAAGATCGTGCATCTTAGATTTATGAATTGATTAATTGACGGGATTGTGGAATGACGTTGGATATGAGTGTGGTTATTATGAGTATTTTAGTTGATTAATATTTCTAGAGAATAATATGTACTTTGTTGATTCTTAAATATGTTACACGCTATGAAATGCGATTTTATGTGGGAAACATGATGATTTATGTGATGGATGAAGTGGAAATGTTAATCGTCATGTGGGATTGTTATGTTGGATATCATTGTTATTGTTATGATTAGACTTGTTGATAAATGTGCCTAGAGAATGGTATTGTACATCGTTGGTTCTTTGAAATGATATATGTTGTGAATTGCGGTATCATGTTGCGACATAATGACCTATATATTGATGGAGGGGAAATCATGATTTTCAGGTGGGTTTGTTATGTAACCCTGAGTCTAGTAATTTCATGCTTGTCAAGTTCTATTGATTGATTGGGAAATGTTATGCTTTTCGACTTAATCGGATTGTGTTATATGTCAATTATTGTGCATGACGAACTACGAATGGCTTGATCCCTATTTAGGATACGTAGGTAGTCTAACGGAGAGGTTAGATGTAGCCATAAAGCATACGAAAAATTACTAATGCGATTCGATTATTGAGTTGTGCTTTGCCCATATCCCAGAGGTGGGCTATGATAGATACGGATTTTTGGTGACGTCACGTATCAATTCTGGACGTATGTCGGGATTGGAGTGTGACAGTATTACCACAAGAAGTCTTTTAACTCTATTTCTTTAAGTTAGCTTTGTAGTTTTGGATTAATGTATTTGTTGAGTTTAAATTTTCATTGACAAAATCTTAAGTTACACCCTTAAACAACCACTTTGTTTTATTTATTTCTCTTAATCTCACACCTAAAGTTTTGGGGTGTGACAGTACAGGTAATGTTAGGTGACTCCGGCTGATATGTCACTTTATATTAGTGCAATTCACATGGCTTACTTATTCATGGTTGAGATGATTGTCATGGCATACACATGGTTTGTTATTCTCAAGTTTAGTTTGCATAGATGTTTACAGTATTATTTTCTGAGAACCTTATACGGGTTTTACGTTGAGGGGTTATTATATTTGAAAAGACAAATGGCTTTGAAAAGTTTTGTTTTTACCCACTCACACTTTTTGTTTTATGCCCCTCCAGGTTCTAGATAGAAGTTCGTGTCGGTGGCTCACGAGGACTTCATGGCGGATTCTGACAGACATCCACCAGTGTAGGGTTTCATTTATGATATGTACAATTAGTAATTAGACTTCTGGACTGCATCCTGATACCCACGCTCTGGTTATATGTGTCATTTACTCTAAACATTTACACTCGTACTTATGCTAGTCTAGTGTAAATTAGTTAGTAGGTTTTTATTTACCCGTATTTTCATATCACGTTCACTTCCGCATAGCATACGTGGCTACGTCATCCTTTCGTGACGGCCAGCATGCTTCGATTAGAGTTGGGGTGTGTTAGGTCATATTTTTCTTTTAAAATTAATAAAATAATATATTATATTTAGAGTGCACTCACAATTTATAGAGTGTCAAATTGCTACGTAGACCAAACGCAAATTTATCATTTTAGATTTGATATCACTTTTGAGATGCTCTGAGGCACGTTTCAATTTTTTACTCCATTTTCTCTTTTTTATGGGAGTGATCAGAAACTAAAATGCTTCACTTTGTATTGAAAAAGCGCATTATTGGGCTGTTGTTGACATGAGTATGGATACCATTGACGAGTTCGTTCTTTAAGAAACGGGCTTCTTATTCATAGACCTGGGTTTTATATTATTATCAATCTTTGTCATTCAACAAGTGTACTAGTTAAATACTCTCGCATGTTCTAACTTTATCCAAATATAGCTTCATAGGTTCTTTGAGTTACAACACTACTAATTGACAAATGCTTAGTTGGAATAACAGAAACGCTGATCCCTAAAATCTCATCCAACAACAAAAATAAAGAGAGAGATGAATCGCATCCATTCTGCAATCATTTGTAATTTGCTAATCAAGAATGAATGTGACATAATTTGGTTGAGCTCAATATATCTAGGATATATATAAGGGTGTGATATCTGCACACCCATTTTTACTTCTCACACACCTTTTTAATTTTCAGCTTTCGGATTGAATGAATTAAAGGATATCAAAGGACATAAATTAACAGGGAGCGTGTGAGAAGTTAAAAATGATGTGTAGATAGCACACCCCTGTATATACACATCACATGCAACACGTACACTATAAGAGGAGGGATTGCTATTACACTATGGGTCGTTTTATTTAGAAAAAAGTCAAGGTAACCAACTTAAAGAAATGTTCGAGTTCCCTTGAAATCGCTCATTCTGTTGCTAACGACTCTATTTTACGGGAATGAAATGTCTCCTTTGGTGGTTAGTGTGCTTTTTCATTGCCTTCTCTTGGGATTGTTCTTTTCTTTTTTCTGGCTGTGTTGATGCACTTTGGTTCTTGGTTGCTGCAGTTTGCTGCTACTTATTTTGTAAAGTTGCTTCTCTTATCCAACAGAAAAAAAATAATAGTAATTAATAATGTTCTGATCATTCTAACCACAGCATACACCAAGGACGCAAAACTCATCCTCTTCTCATGTTGGTAACCACACATTTTTTGTTCCTTTCTACCTTTTCACCCTCTCCCTTTGGGTGAACTTTTATCACATCATTAATACAAAGCTTATTCAGTATTTGAATTGATCCAGCACTGTTCTTTTTTTCTTTAGATATCCGAGCGCTTCTCTTCACATCATCACCTTCTCTTCCTCTCTTCCACCATGGCCAGTATGATTGAAACAAAATCTGAAAGCAATGAAGATGATAGGGTGGACAATGACGTTTCACGCTTATTTGGTCTTCGTGGGTTTAGGGCGTAAGTGAAAATAGTCCTTTAGTGATAATTAAATTAATTATAAAAATTAAGAAATTGATGAAACTGCTCAAGAACAGATTGTTAGCATTGTTAGGGTTTGTTGTTGAAACATAGTTGTTAGCTATTTAACAGAGTCGTTAGTTGTTTAACAGTATGCTAAGTAATGAATTGCATAGTGAGTAGCCAATGTAATGAGTATATATATAGTTGTAATTACAGCTCATAATATGACTACTATCAATCTATTCACAAAATTATGTTTTCCATATCTTGCATCTTTGTACAACCTTTAGAAATAATTCAAACTCAAAGTGATGTCTGGGATACTGCTCCAATATAATTTGTTGAAGGGTTCAAGTCCTGCTCCAATATAATTTTTTGAAGGGTTCAAGTATTATGTCTATGAATATACAAGATTGACTTGAATCTTTCCAATGGACGGAGGTGGCGAGTTTGTAAACAATAAATTCAAACATTTCTTCCTAGAAAAAAGGTATAATACATTAAAAAAAAAAAAAAAATCATGTCCTCCCACCATGCAGAATGGACTTGCAAAATGCAAACATAGACATCCATTAGAAACTGTTATTAGCTTACAACAAACTGTCAAATTACCACCCAAATTTTGGTTTCATGCTTGTGATGGATCTGTTCCAAATGAAGTCAACATCTGTAGTTTGCAAATCAAGAAAATTGTGACATGATTGGAGCACTCAATATATCAGAACAAGTATATGTGGAGTGAATGCTTTTACATTATTTACAGATAAATGCCTTATTAATTAACTAGCTCGAGTATCTTGAGATGCTGGACTTGTGTATTTACTAATGGCTGCAGTGATCCTCTCTTTGTCTCTAGTTGGAAATGCTTCCAAGAGGATCCCGTCTTTATAGAAATGGAAGAGCGGCACCGTCTGCATCGTTTCATAAAAAAAATAAAGCTAAGAGGATAATAGATTGATAATAAGCCTTATATAAATTAAAATTTCGTGTATGCCGATCGTATAAGAGTGACAGTATCAATGGTTGTAAGAGTGACATTTGTCACCAGATTAAGGAGAGAGTTGTTAGATTGGTTAGTGAGTTGTTATGATGGTTAGTTTGAGATAAGTCAGTTAGATTTTTTGTTAAGGAGATTGTGTAGCAACTTTCGCATAAATATTGTAATGCTCATAGCAATTTATTCTCTCTCTACAATTCTTCATTCTCTCTCTAGTTTTTTTTCTTCTTCTCTGTTCTTTTGCAAATATATCAGTGAATCTATATATATTGATAGATCTGTTTAATTAGTGCCAATTCAGTTCAAATTTTTATTAAAAGTTTGTAAACATTTCTATTTTTGTATATTCCCTAGTAGTTAACTCGATGAGCATGTTGCAATTCAAGTGCCATGATTCAGCTTAACATAAATGCATATAATAAGTTTGTGAGCACTCAATCAAACTAACATATAAGACTAGTGTGCAATGTTTCCTTTGAAACCAATCAATCGAGAGAAAGTTACCTTAATTCTAAGTCGATCAGCAACCTCGGATTGTTCGTCGTACTCATCAATTACCTGCAGTAATTAGTAAAAATCCTTACCAGAATTATATATTGAGCTAATAAAGCAAATTAAGTTGAAATCACAATGGCGTTTGTACGGTGAAATGATCCTATAAGGAACGAGGAAGGTATTATCCTAACAATAAGGCTCACATTATGCTTCAAGAAGATAACAGCAGCTTCTCCATCACCAGCTCCCTTACACAGCTTCGAAAACCCTTGCTCTATGTACTTGCAGCTCCCACACGAAGTCCGATAAAAATCTACGACAACCAAAGCACCAGTTTCTTTGGCCGTTTCGAGAATTTTGCTGAACTCCGCGTCGGTACTAAACTCTCTAACACATTCAACGGGACACACATCATCGTCGTCTTCCTCGGTCAATTCTCCTAGGTTTCCAGACGCCACTCGGACCTCTACGTGACCGAATGCGTGGCGGTATCCCGAAACTTCCAATCCTTTGATGATGTTTGATGGAAAATTTGCTTTCACGAGACAAAATTTAACTTGGAAGGGACTTGTTGAACCATGTTTAGTGTTTGGATTTGTGACGAAGTTGAAAGAGGCTGTGGCCTTGCTGCCGTATAGAATGGTCTGCCTTTGCATTAGAACAAACGCCAAAATTGAAGAGTGGGGTTTTTGGGGAGATAAGTTCTTGGCGGTTGATATGCTCCCAATTGCCATATCTGAACTCTGAATTGTTCTACCCATTCAGAAGGTGCCACGACATCACCAACCATATCGGATTGGCCTTCCTAACGACAACTTTTTGGGCCGGTTATGTTTTTCATGAATTGGCTTTTGAGTAAAAGTAAAAAAATAGTCTGATTTGTTTAAAAAATTTATTTCTAACCAATATCTAGATTGTAATTCTATAGAGTTTATCAGACTATTATTTAGGTAAAGGGTATCAGGGTGGTGAAATGTAACCCCTTTAAGCCTTTTTTTGGGACTCAGGTCATCTCCAACCGAAGGGGTTACGTTTAACCCTCCGTCTAGATTATAGCCCTACAAGAAATTATTTTTTAGTAAACAGTGCTAGACCATATCTATATACAATTTTTAACCGAAGGGGGCTATTTTTTAGCCCCTCAATAATTTATTAATTTAAGTTTGTTCTTTAATTTTATCGGTTAATTAAATTAAACTATCATATTAAAATAAGATTTCCAGACATCTTTTCAGGATCACTTATCCCTAAATGTTGTTTTAAGTTGTATGTTATTAAATATTTAATTTTAAGTTGTATGTTATTAAATATTTAATTTTACTTGCATGTTAACAACTTAGACAGAAAAATGAGATAAGATAGTATGGAAATGTGAAAATGATGTGAAAAAATGGTGTAGAAATAGTTTAGGTATTTATAAGAAAAAATTAGAATTTTTTAATATTCCTTTTTAAATTCTGTCTTAAAAAAAAAAAGAAAAAATGAAGTGGTTACATAACGCCAGCTAGCAGCACAACTAGGCCCAACTTTTAGGGCTGACTGTGACATCCCACATCGCCCAGGGGAGTGATCCTTAAATGTATATTCTCATCCCTACCTAGCACGAGGCCTTTTGGGAGCTCACTGGCTTCGGATTCCGTAAGAACTCCGAAGTTTAGCGAGAAAGGGGCTAGAGCAATCCCATGATGGGTGACCCACTGAGAAGTTACTCGTGAGTTCCCAAAAACAAAACCGTGAGGGAATGGTAAGCCCAAAGTGGACAATATCGTGCTACGGTAGTGGAGTGGGCCCGGGAAGTGGTTCCGTCCCGGGCGGGGATGTGACACTGACTATGTTTGCCCATCCATATGGCCATTTGGCTATAGTTTGGTTAGGCGGGTCCCAAATTTTTTTTAGCCCAACCCTTCATTAGACCTACTCCAACCTTTGAGTAAAACTCAAATTTTATGTTCAAAACTTATCCTAACTTGCTCCAACCTTGGAGCAAATATGAGTTAAAACTCAAAACTCATTTATAGGCCAAATTTAGTCCAGGATTCCCCTTGGTTTAGTGGGGTTTGTCCATCATATATGTATATTTTTGTCATATTTATAATTATAAATTCATTGAATCCAACAGTAAAAAAAAAAAAAAATCTAACGGTACAAATTTAAATCCAATGGTTAAAGTAATAAATTTTTTTTTCTTGTATGTGTTTTATATTCTTTCATAGCGTTTCACGAGTTTCATGGTGTCGCTTAGTAATTTTTCAATATTTATCGGAATCTAAATATTTTTATGTGAAAATATTTATAAAATTAAATTAGGATAGTCTACATAATTTTTTTTCTTTTAAAAAAGTTACTTTAAGAAAAAATTAGCCTAAATTCATTATTTAATGATCTGGGGCTAAAATTTTAACCCATAAGGATTGGATCAAAAAAGCTATTTATGAGTTAAAACCTAAATTTTATAGGCTAAAAATTTTAGATTTTAACCTAAGGGTTAGAGATAGTCTTTGTGTCACAACAGGCTATGTTTTGGCCTATAACCCTTTAGCCGACTCAGTTGGAGATGACGTTAGCTCCTCAATTGCAATAATTAATTCACATGTTACGGGCCTCACGGCTAGATTTAAAAACATTAAACGGTAGTTTAATTAAATTAACTAATTTATAATATAAACCTAAAACCAATAATTTTTTTATAGAATTATATGTAATCCATTCGATTAGACCAACTCCAATGGTGGGTTAAAAGTCAAATTACCTCCAAAAATTTCCCCCCAAACCCAATCCAACCCAAGGGGAAAATTTGGACTAAATGTTAAATGCTAAACCAAGGCCAAATCCCCCCCCCCCCCAAAATTTAGCCCAGAAATCAGAGTGGACTCCACCCAATATTTATTGAAATTTAAATTTTTTTAGATTAAAATGTTCATAAAATTAATTTATGATAGTCTACATATTTATTTAAAAAAAAAATTTAATTTAACAAAAAAAATAACCTAAGTTCATTCTTTAATAATTCTGGACTAAAATTTTAGGCTAGAACGGTTGGAGCAGAAAAGCTGTTTTTAGGTTAAAAGCTAAATTTTTCAGGTTAAAATATTTAATTTTTAACCCAACAATTGGAGATGGTCTTAAAGATAACATAATACTGTTTATTTACAACTAATTTTTTTGTAGAGCTATTAATCTAAAACAGAGTTATTGATTTCGAAGTAAGGTCCCAGAAAAATTCAAATTTATGATGCCAGACCAACCGAACGATAAAAACTACCAGAAAATAAAGTTATGGGAATGCGTGCCTTGTCCGTCATCTGATCTCTTCAGGCGCGGTTAGTTCGCGCGTGATCTTATACGACAATTAAATTCTCCAACCAAATTAACTAGTCTCTTAGAAATCGAACGATAAAAACGACGTAGTTGCGAGGCCCTTTACATCTCGATACTTGCAGAGTTGAAGAGAGAGAGAGAAGCAATGGCGAGCGGTGCGGAGCTGAAGTCGGAGAGCTTGTTCGAGCTGATGAAAGAGCACCTGAAAACCGACGCCGGCAAAGAAATTACTAAGAAAATCGGACTCGTCTATCAGATCAACATCGCACCCAAGGTAGGCTCCACCACTCGCCGACCTTCCTCAAATTCTCTAAATCTGATAAATTCCCAATTTTCCCTTGACTTTCTGAGTTGAAATCGCAGAAAATTGGATTCAATGAGGTGATTTTTACAGTTGATCTTAAGAAAGGCGAGGTCAAGAAAGGTTAGGGTTTCTGATTTTGGTTTGCTCTTAATCCTAATTAATTAATCAATTTAGGGCCTGTTGAGATTGTTTGTGGTTAAAAGCGTTTTGTGATGGTCGAAAGTGTATTTTTTTTCACGTTTGGCAGAAAAATTTAAAAGCGATTTGGCATATATGTAAGTACTGTCCGAAGAAGCACCTAGAAGAAAATGCTTTTGATTGCCTTTGGCTGAAAAAATAAAGAAATCTATTTGGCTCATATGTAAGTGCTTTTTGAAGAAGCCCTTCTGGGAAGAAGCACCTAGAAAAGGCCCTTAATAATTATGTTTAATGTATGAAAGGTGAGAGCTTTTCCTGAAATCTGAGCTGAAATTACAGGGGCATATGAAGGAGGGAAGCCAGATGCAACTTTTTCGTTCAAGGATGATGATTTCATTAAGGTGGCGCTAGGGAAGATGAACCCACAAATCGCTTTCATGAGGGGGGCAATGAAGATCAAGGGCAGCCTGAGTGCGGCCACGAAATTCACACCTGACATTTTCCCCAAGCCTGCCAAGATGTGAGATTTCGGATTTTAGGCCTAATTATATTTTGATTGCTTCAAATGAATTTCTCAAATACTAGGAAACTTTGAACCGATGGGAATTTTAGCTTTCCACTAAAGAGAAACTAGAAGTCAATTAGATGAAAGCTTGTGCTCTTTGATATGTGAATCATTTCGTACTTAATGCAATAAGCTGCCGATTCGAATATGACTGAGGGTTTTTTTTCTTATAATATTTGTTATTTTTCTTGTGTTTTCCTGCAAATTTGCTATCTGTAGTCTTTGGATATTTGGGAGTTGGGTGGCTTCAGGGGTTTGATTTGGCTGCAAAACAGGGAAAATCAGCCAACTCAATGATAAACTGAAAGGGAAATGAACTCCGTGCACCCCTTTCACCTTGTATATATCCATGTTTTTTCTGTCATTTGGTGTTCCTTTTATGTATCCAATATAACGGGCAGAAATAAACTGGGGTGTGCCGAAATTGCCTCACAACTGAAACTCTGATAATGAAAAAGAAAGAGAGTAGCAGTTTTCCACCAAAAACAATAAGTGAAACAATTCATTGTTATGATGTTGGCTGGGGCAGAACCCAATGAGGCTAAATCTTGGGTGTAATCGGTCCTTGATCCCCTTCACTCTATCTCTCACATAGACCAGCATGCGTTTGTCCAAGAAGAAAAAAAGGTCTTAGTTAAAGGATGTTGAAAGTATATGATTGTGAATTGATTTCATGAATGTTGCCTAACCTTTTGAAAAACTGATCGCATTTGGACGAGTCAGCCCTTTTCTAGCTGAACACACACCGCATGATACTTTGGATTTGCTTCAGTATATCTTGTTGTTCAAACTGGCTGACTCTCTGGAGTTTCAATCTCCACTTGTCTTGGCTGTTTAATTATAAAATGCGTGACTTTTGGTAAAGTCAACTCCACGAGATAACTAAAGGCACCATGAACTTCCTCATTTCCTTCTGCTTTTGCCTGTGCATTTCTCTCTTGCCCTCCTTTGGAACCCCCGCTGTGTTGTATTAGGTAACTACGCTATATGCACTTCTCTTTTACAGATTACGTTTAGCCTGTTATGAATGCGCATTTTGAATTTTGATGTCTTTGAATATGATACAGGGGTTCAAGTAAAAAAGGAGGGTGGTACAACTCACTCAAGACCTCCATTCTTGAACTTGCTGACTCTGGCATCACCCCATGTCTGGCTTCCTCCGCCTCACGCTAATGGAACCGAGGGTATTTACTGGCTACTAGCCTATCACTATCTCTGTATAATTGCATTTTTTGTTTAATAATCCCAAGTAATCAATAATGTTCTCTCGCTAGACTGTGAATCTGGATTGCACATTCTGGCAAGATAATAATTCGTTACCATTATTCAAACATTTCAGGATGCTCTCCGGAAGGCTATACGATCTTGATGCATCGAGAATTGAAGTTCCTATTTACTGCCAGGCATGAGAAGGGAATCAAAGCCATAGACGTTGTGATAAACCACAGAGCAGCTGTCAAACAAGATGAGAACGGACTATGGAGCATATTTGAAGGTGGAAAGCCGGATGGACGTCTTGACTTCGATGCCTCCTTGATTTGCAGGGATGACAATGACCACCCTTTTGGCACTGGCAACCCAGACACAGGAGACAACTTCCCGTTCACAGCTGACATGGACCACAGAAACCCTAGGCTTCAAAGCGAGTTGTCTGATTGGATGATCTGGTTGAAAACCGAAATAGGGTTTGATGGATGGAGGTTTGGCTCTAGCTTAACCAAGCTCTACATGGACAGAACTTTGCCGGAATTCGCAGTTGCCGAGTACTGGCGTTGGATTCAGAACCAAGATGCACATAGGAAATTAGGAATGAAATAGTTAGTTGGATTCAGGCATTGGGGGTGTTGTCACGACGTTTGATATGACAACCAAGTATATTATGGATGTTTCTGTGGAGGGTGAGCCACGGAGGCTAAAGGATTCAAATGGGAAACCACCAGGGTTGATCGGCATCAAGCCAGAAGGTGCTGTGACATTTATCGACAATCATGAAACTTGGTCTCAAAACTGTTGCCTTTCCCATCTGATAAAAGTCCGGCTTGGATATGCTTACATTCTCACCCATCCTGGCACCCCAAGCATAGTAAGTACTAAACATCGATTTACTGGAAAATGTTCTTTTGTCATACTATCTAACCACACAATTAGTTTATGTTGCAGAATAGAATTCGGATCACCATTTATATTGACTTTTTCATAAATTTGTGATTCAGATTCACAATATGACAACATAATTATTCGTCTAGTAACGTAAAACATGCGTCGTCTTATTGAATTGGGAAATCTTCTTTTGTCATGCTGTCTAATAGCTAGCGCAAGTGGTTTATAATTATATTACCAAATAGTCAACTTGGATCAATATTAATCTTATTTTTTCTTGATTATGTGAGACAGATTCACAGTTTAATAACATTAATTATTTGCATAGTAATATAAATCTGGCAAGAGAACATTCATGTACATATTTCAACTTCTAAATTACCTTGTTTTCGGTGTGGCAGTTCTATGATCACTTCTTTGAGTGGGGGTGGCCGAAGGACCCTATACGCAATTTGACAGCAATAAGGGCAAGGAATGGGATCAATTCCAAGAGCAGTGTGACTATCTTAGCTGCCGAGGGTGACCTATATATGGCCAACATCGACGACAAGATAGTAATGAAGATTTGGCCAAGGTTGGACCTCGGAGACCTTGATCCCACAAACTCAAACTTCCATGTTGCCAGAAGTGGGGATGACTTTGCTGTGTGGGAGAGAAACGAACTCGAAAAAGCTTGTTAAAATGATGTGTAATGTAATAGAATTATTAAGGCCTATATAAACGTTCTTAGCCAATTGAGTTATAAACCCCAGCTCGTAGTTCAAACAATTATGTTGATAGATCGTCGGTTCTAGTTAGCTCGTCTAGAGATGGAACATTTGAACTTAAGACATTTAAACTAATTTATTCCTTCTAAACGACATTCTAATTAGTTATATTCATACTACTAGAATGGAGATTCGAATTCGGGTGAAGGAGAGCAGAGAGTTTTCAAACTATGGTATTAGTTTTTTACTAATGAACTAGATTCACTTGAAATGTTAAGCTTGTCTTTTTATCCTGATAACAAAATTGTCTCTGTTTTGGTAGCGCGATACTGTTAGTGGATTAAATATTTAGTTGTTAGGAGAGAGAAAAATCGGTGAAAATCAAATCGCACTAAGGTACATATACATGATTGTATTCACGATTGCGGTAAAACACCATCTGCTTGTCTTTTTATTACTCAATTATAAAGCAGCTGCACACTGTGGCTCTGCCCTCCTCCACCACAAAAACCCAAAAAACAGAAGCTGCACACTCTAAAAACTTTCGCGCCAAACTTGAGTATGAACTTGGCCTTTTCTTTCGGCCTCTCTGCGAAGCCCAACCTTCCCTATTTCCACTCTCTCCTAAAATCTCACAGCGAAAGCAAAAATCCTAAACAGGCACTGCTTCTTTTTCGCCAGTTGTTTGAGTACAATTTGAAGCCCAATGATCTCACTTTCTCTCTGCTCCTTAAATCCTGCACTTCTTCCTCCTCCTCGGGTTTTAATTCAGTGAGCTCAAAACTAGAAGCAAATCAGATTCATACCCACTTGCTGAAATCAGGTGTCAATCGATATGTATATGTGAGTACTGCTCTTCTTGATTTGTATATGAAATTGGGTTGTGTAAGGGCTGCCCAGAAGGTGTTTGATGATATGCCTGACAGAGATGTTGTCTCATGGAATGCGTTGATTTCTGGGTTTTCTCGAAATGGGTATGCTTTTGAAGCGTTGAATTGCTTTGTCCGAATGTGTAGAGAGGGGCTTTGTCCTTGTCGGACGACTTTGGTTAGTTTGGTTCCGTCGTGTGGTAGGCAAGAGTTAGTTTTTCTTGGGAAATGTGTTCATGGGTTTGGAATTAAGGCGGGCCTGGATTCGGATTCTAACGTGAAGAATGTGCTTACCTCGATGTATGCTAAATCTGCAGATTTGGAGGCGGCGGAGCTCTTGTTTGAAGAGATAGTTGACAAGAGTGTAGTTTCTTGGAATACTATGATTGGCGCTTATGGACAAAATGGTTTCTTTCATGAGGCAATGCTTGTCTTTAAACAAATGCAGGAGGAAAATGTTCCGGCCAATCTGGTGACCATGGTAAGCCTCCTGTCAGCAAATGCAAATCCTGAGTCTACCCATTGTCATGCCCTTAAAACTGGTCATGCAAATGATGCTTCTGTGATTACTTCGCTAATTTGTGAATATGCAACACGAGGGAACACAGAATCCGGAAAACTGCTTTACAGGTCATTGCCTCAGAAGAACTTGGTTTCCCTGACTGCAATTATTTCAAGCTATGCTGAGAAAGATAACATAGCTCAGGTACTGGAATGCTTTGCACACTTGCAGCGGTTAGACATGAAACTGGACGCAGTTTCTATGGTTTGCATCCTTCATGGGATAAAAGTCCCTGTTGATATTGGCCTTGGACTTGCTTTCCATGGTTATGGAATAAAGATTGGGCTGACGGCTGATTCTTTGGTTGCAAATTGTTTGATAAGCATGTACTCGAGGTTTGACAAGATAGAAGCCGCTTTTTCTTTATTCCTTGATATGCAAGCAAAATCGTTGCTTACTTGGAATTCTTTGATATCGGGATGTGTACAAGTGGGAAGGTCAAGTGATGCCCTGGACTTGTTTCTCCAAATGAAAATGTCCGGATATAGTCCAGATAGCATCACTGTTTCTAGCTTACTATCTGGGTGTGGCCAAATTGGGTACTTGCGATTTGGGGAGAAACTTCATAACTATGTCCTCCGAAACAATCTTGAAGTGGAAGATTTTGTTGGAACCGCTCTTATAGACATGTACACCAAGTGTGGAAGAATAGAACTTGCTGAAAGGGTGTTTAAGAGCATCCAAGAACCATGTTTGGCATCATGGAACTCAATCCTCTTGGGTTATAGCCACTACGGGTCAGAACATAGAGCTCTTGCTTGCTTCTTGAAAATGCAAGAGCAGGGGATAATGCCCGATAATATCACTTTTTTGGGAGTTTTCGTTGCTTGTGCTCATGGAGGTTTTGTTGAGGAGGGAAGAAAATATTTCCAAATAATGAGGGAAGAGTTCAATATAGTGCCACGCTTGCAACACTGCGCTTGCATGGTTGGTCTCTTTGGCCGCGCGGGCTTCTTCCAGGAGGCATTGGTTTTCATCAGAGATATGGAGATGGAGCCCGACTTCGCAGTGTGGGGAGCCTTGCTGAATGCTTGTTGCATCCACCAAGAGGTGAAGCTTGGGGAGTACATAGCCAAAAAGTTGTTTCTCTTGGACAGTAAAAGTGGCGGGTTCTTCGTGCTGATCTCAAATCTTTATGCGGTTAAAGGGATGTGGGACGATGTAGCTAGGGTGAGGGAGATGATGAGAGAGACCGGAGGGGACGGTTGTTCAGGAGTGAGTGTTATTGAGACGAATGTAAGTTTGTGCTTGAATAAACCTAGTTTGAATACACATTTTGGGCAGATTCTGTTTATATAATCATCTCTAGACCTGATTTTGGTATCACCATTACATCTCTCGAATGTTTTGCATAAATTTTGAAAAACATGATTCGTAAAAAATGACATGAGAATAAGTTTATGACGGATTATGTAGCACTACAATGTTTTAGCCAGAAAATTTTGATGTGCGTTTTGAAACGAATCAAGTTATCTATTATTATACCAATACATCACGTCATTTGTGTATCAAATAAACGTTATGATGGTTACTGTAGTTCTTTCCATAACTAAACAATTTTTGTAAAATGCCACGAGAATAAGTCATGACTTAACCCGGCTCCCACCAACCCGACCCGACCCCGGCCCAATCATACTTTTAGAAACCCTAACGGAAAAGTAAGACGATGCCAAAAAACCGCAAAAGCGCTCCCAAATTTGAAATTTGAACTTTTCATCCCAACACACCATCTCACTCTCAGACTCCCAAAGCTCTCATCTTTCACATACCATTTCCCAAATCTTCGTACAAAAATGGGCGGAGCTCACAGCCGCGAACACCTCGAGCTTTCCGACTCCGACGAGGAAGAGAGCGAAGAGCAGGAGAGCTACGAGGACGTGGAGGAAACTGAAGCCGACCAGCGCCAGAGATCCGCCGAGCGGGGAACCAAAACGCCGTCGTCGGCTGCATTAGACGACGTGGACGCCAAGCTCAAGGCTTTGAGTCTCAAGTACGGGTCTTCTTCCAGGAACACGAATCTGAAGAATCCGGTGAAGCTGTACCTCCACATTGGAGGGAACACCCCAAAAGCGAAATGGGTAACTTCCGAAAAACTCACTTCTTTCAATTTTATTAAGACATCTCGAATGGAGGTTGATAATGATGAGGAGGAAGAGGAAGAAGAGGAATTTGATGAGGAGGGTTTGTGGGTTTTGAGGGTGGGGGCCAAAGTTAAGGCTAAGGTATCGGCCGAGATGCAATTGCTCACTTTTGCCGATCAGCGGCGTGTCGATTTCTTTGCCAGAGGCGTGTGGGCAATGAAGTTTTTCAGTGATGAGGAGTATAGTGCTTTTGTGATTAAGTACAATGACTGTTTGTTTGAGAACACTTATGGGTATGAGGCCACTGAGGAGAACAGGGTGAAGGTTTATGGGAAAGATTTTGTTGGGTGGGCGAAGCCCGAAATGGCGGATGATTCGGTCTGGGAAGATGCGGAGGATAATTTTTTGAAGAGCCCTGGCTCAGCAACACCAGTGAGGGGAAATCAGAATTTGAGAGAGGAGTTTGAGGAGGCCCACAATGGCGGTATACAGAGCTTGGCATTAGGTGCATTGGACAATAGTTTCTTGGTGGGGAACTCTGGCATTCAGGTTGTTAAGAATTTTGCTCATGGAATACATGGTAAAGGTGTTTATGTGAATTTTGATGATGGGAGCTATGGAGGCGGTTCAAATTTGGCACGGTCTACACCTAGGAAGGCTCTGCTGATGAAGGCCGAGACTAACATGCTCCTTATGAGTCCGATGAATGAAGGGAAGCCTCATACAACCGGGCTCCATCAGCTTGATATCGAAACCGGGAAGGTTGTTACTGAGTGGAAGTTTGAGAAAGATGGAGCTGACATTACAATGAGGGATATCACAAATGATAGTAAGGGAGCACAGTTGGACCCCTCAGGATCGACATTCTTGGGTTTGGATGACAACAGGCTTTGCCGGTGGGATATGCGTGATAGGAAGGGAATGGTTCAGGACCTTGCAGCTTCTAGTGGTCCTGTTCTCAATTGGAACCAAGGGCATCAGTTCTCAAGAGGGACTAACTTTCAGTGCTTTGCTAGCACTGGTGATGGCTCAATTGCTGTTGGGTCGCTTGATGGGAAGATCAGGTTGTACTCGATCAATTCGATGAGGCAGGCGAAAACTGCTTTTCCAGGCCTTGGTTCACCTATTACTCATGTTGATGTTACTTTTGATGGGAAGTGGATTTTGGGCACAACGGACACCTATTTGATCCTCATCTGCACAATCTTTACTGATAAGGATGGCAAGACAAAGACTGGTTTTAGCGGGCGTATGGGAAATAGAATTTCAGCTCCAAGACTGCTGAAGCTGACTCCCCTGGATTCACATTTGGCGGGCACAAATAACAAGTTTCGTAATGCTCAGTTTTCGTGGGTAAGTATATGTATTTTCAGCCTGTTGGTTAGAAATATTTTTCTGTTATTTGGTGGGGCTATGCAACATTATGTTGCTTCTTCCTTTTGTTTGTGGTGATGAAAATATTAGTTTCCATCTGCTGTAATGTGCATGATTTAGTGGCCTCTCTTAAACCTGGTTTGCTAAGTCATGAATAGAACCTGAAATGTGAATCTACCATCCTACAGTATCAAAAATGGTTGGACTGTTTTCTATTATTTAGAATTCCCCCCTTTTGGCATTCCTTTTCCTAAATTATATGCACACGCACGTCCACTTCAGACCTGAAAGTTGGAATAATTTTCGGTTCAGTGTATGTTTTAGTGTTGAATTGCTGAAAGATGGAGAATAGATTGGTTTTACATCGAAGGTTCTAATGGTGGGGTTGTCATGTATAAAACTAATTTGTCTGGCTTTTCCCCTCTCTCTTCCAAGTAACTTCTAGATTTTGAATGCGGTTTTTGTTGATTTAACTAAATATCCATTAGGAGGTTTATATAACTTCTAAAAATTCCCAATTTCTTTTCGCTTTTAATGACTACTATTAGAACTCTGGTCTTACATATGAACTTTAGTTTGGAGTATTTCAGTACATTGATGGTAGTACCGATTTTGGTTGGTTGGAGCATTGTCTATGAATGGAAAATGTCTAGGCAATTAACATTCTGAACTCAGTTTATTTTTCTTGTAGCCATATGACTTTGTTTGGTAGAAGATTATGATAATCTTGTTTTACATTATTGTTCAGGTCACGGAGAACGGGAAGCAGGAGCGACATCTGGTTGCAACTGTGGGCAAATTTAGTGTGGTTTGGAACTTTCAACAGGTGAAAGATGGCTCACACGAGTGCTACCGCAACCAGCAGGGCTTGAAGAGCTGCTACTGCTACAAGATAGTCCCCAAGGATGACTCCATTGTCGACAGTTGCTTCATGCATGACAAGTTTGCAGTTACTGACTCACCTGAGGCCCCACTTGTGATTGCAACCCCTCTGAAAGTCAGCTCCTTCAGCATATCCAGTACCAATAGACAATTGTCTCTGCAGTGAACGTTCTAATTTTCTATTAAGAACTTACACTTGTATTTGTTTTTTTTTTCCCGTCAAGTATTTGTAGGGTATACTCTTTAAGCTAGGTCGTGCCGGTAATGAACTATGTTGAATTGTACTCATGTTCTGAAGGAATTTCAATGGTAATCTAATGATTTCCAGCAATAATAGTGCTTGAATTCTTGTTGAAGCATGGTTTGGTAAATTTTCTTTTCCATCTTCCAGCAATATTTGAACATTTTCCCACTTCTTTTTAGTGACCTGGATATTTTAACGTTATGTCCAAGTGGTCCTTATTTCTCATATATATATGTATAATCCATGCACACATAAAATTTGTGGACCTCTTGATAGAAAGATAGGAGAGAAATGGCTGCTGCAGTGGAGAGAGGTTTCGTTGTGCAGCCATGTCCTTTATCCTTTGTTTCTAATAAGAACACATCAAGGCCCTCATTTGCTATCGGGCATGGCAAACCAGCAAGGGCTCGAGGTTTTGCCCGCCATGTGGCTCAAGCCCAAGTGCGCCCTACATGGCTCCCAGGGCTTGACCCACCAGCCTACCTCGACGGAAGGTAAGTGCCTCAAGAAGCTGGTTCAATTTGATTTCATTTCTCTTGCTTTTTTCCCCTATTTAGGTTCACACTCCTTGTCCCTCTTCAACAGCTTGGCTGGGGATTTTGGGTTTGACCCGCTTGGACTCGGGGAGGACCCGGAAAGCTTGAGGTGGTATGTGCAGGCAGAGCTGGTTCATGCTCGCTTTGCAATGCTTGGAGTTGCAGGAATTCTACTTACAGATGTAAGACCAAAATGGCATTCTGTTTCTCGCTGTGGACTCATTTGGAAATTCCAAAATAAATTTCAATTATTTGATTTTAATACCTACCACATATTGTAGATAAGAAGTTTGAGGGCAGTGTAGCATTGTAATTTTACTTAACGACTGTGGATAAATGTAAAAAAATGAAACTAGTGATTTTTTTTTGCAGTTACTGAGGGTAACAGGGCTTCTTAGTGTACCAGTTTGGTACAATGCAGGTGCAGTTAAATTTGGCTTTGCTAATACAGAAACTCTGCTCATTGTCCAATGTATCTTGATGGGGTAAGTTCTGTTTTAATCTGCATTGGCTAGAGTGGATTTGGTTCCCTTATGCACCCGAGTTTGAATCGTTCTCTCCGCAGTTTGAACTTATTTAAAGTAAACTGTCGCTTGATCCGAAAGATATTTCTGTTTTGATTGTGATTCTGTGTTAATGTTCTCCTTTCCTGCTGTGCTTGTAGATTTGTTGAAACTAAAAGATACATGGATTTCAAAACTCCTGGATCTCAAGCCAAAGATGGATCATTCTTTGGATTGGAATCTGCACTTGAAGGTTTAGAACCTGGGTAATCTTATTTGATTCACAATCCCATCCTTACTCTATCAAGTGTTGTTGCTAATTCACTCACGTTACAACACGAGTATTCAATTTCAACACTACACGCAAGCTCAACGACATATGAACATTGATGTCTACCTATATTATGATATGAAGTTGATTAATAACACCGCGTGTATGTCAGATATCCCGGAGGTCCGTTGCTGAACCCTCTTGGTCTGGCAAAAGATATCAAGAATGCTCATGAGTGGAAGCTTAAAGAGATTAAGAACGGTATAAAATGCGTTGTTTCGTTGATTTTTCCAAATCAATATCTTCCATTTCAGTCTTATTTTCTAGTTGGATTGTTGCTTCAAATTGGTTGTGTGTTGTTGCAGGACGGCTTGCAATGGTGGCGATGCTGGGTTTCTTTGTGCAAGCATCTGTGACTCATGTGGGACCCATTGATAATCTTCTGGAGCACCTCTCCAACCCATGGCACAGAACCATAGTTCAGACCCTTGCAAACTCTTCTTAAATGTAAATCCAAGTCTATGGTCTTTGTATGTGCCAATGTAACAATGTTCAATGGTTGCAGTACCATCGTCTATCTTTGGACTTATGTTGGTTGTTTATGTCATTAAATAATGACACGATGAGGATTAAAGAGATAGATTCGTAAATATATGCAACTAGTTACACTTAGCATATTCTTCGGAAGAAGCTCAATTCCAAACTTTTATTTGCATCTTGGTGGTTAGGTTCACAAACTTCACATATCATTGTCGGTCATGTAGAGTTCCATAAAAATCGTAGAAATACCGTTGTGGTTAAGTTTGTTATTGAGTCTAAATAAAAAAATTTAGAATTTTCTTAATTTTTTTCCATTTGCAAGTCATGTACAAGTGTAAAAATATTAGAGAATAAAGTCTCAACTAGAAGATACAACAAAATAACATATAGCTTATGTGCGAGTTCCACTCTTAATATCATTGAAATATTCTTGTAATAAAACACATTACCTAGTAATAGGCAAGTATTTGACGAAAAAATGGTAATAAATGGGTAAATTGGAACAATATCAATAATATAAATCATGTGTATAAGAATAATATCGATAACATTGGTGGCATATGATGCCCCGACTTAAAAAGTTAATGCCTTAAAAAACGTTGAAGTATTACTCTTATGCTAGTTTTCACCATTAGACACGAGGCGGACTTCGCGTGGCGTTGGTTTGACGCACATAACCGACCTTTCCTAGCGGGAGTAGAAAAGTAGACGTTCAAATCTCAGCCGTGGGATAAAATGAACGGTTCAGATGTAATAAAGTGAAACGGTAAGATGTGTTGGAATTTATAAGGAGAGAGAGAGAGGAGGCAAAGGTTCTCACTTTTGCCTAATAAGGAGCCCCCTGCTGTGATTTTGCTTCCAATTTTCAAAAAACCCAGATTGTGTTGGAATTTTCAGTCCGCGAAGCGACAAAAGCCTTTTCGGGTATGAATTTTCTGTTCAGTGTGCTATAATTTTTCAGAAACTTTGAATTTTTACGGTTTTGATTTGGGTTTTTAGGGTTTTATAGGGGATTTGATTTGGGTTTTGATTTTTCCTAGGGTTTTTTTTTACGTGTCAATGAATTCAGGGACGATTGGTTTTATGATTTCGTATTAGATTAGATATTAGTTGAAATTTGAATCTGCTGCTTGAAACGATGAACTGCTATTGGGGTTTCTTTTATAATTTTGATTTTGGATTAGATGTACGATTTATAGATTTGAAGTTTAAATCTTTGATTCATACAAATTTAAAATTATTTGTCGAAGTTGCGGAAGAACTTTATGTGTATAAATTGGATTGTGTGCCAAACGGTACAAACCCTAACCCTAGGTCGGTAGCCCTGATTTTCGATTTGTATTTGTCTTTTTTTTTTTTTTTTTGGCAGAATACAATGGCGAGAGGAGCTAAGAGGAAGGCCAGCCAGAGAGAAGAAAACAAGGAAAATTCAACCAAGGCAGACAACCACAAAGAACAATCCAGCAAGGCCGCCACTCGGTCAAAGCGGGTCAAGGCATCGCACCCCCAATCCGAGCCCGAGTACTTTGAGGAGCCTCGTCAGTTGGAAGATCTCTGGAAGGCTGCCTTTCCTGTTGGAACAGAGTGGGATCACTTGGACAAGGTGTACCAATTCAAGTGGGATTTCTCAAACCTTGAAAAAGCATTTGAAGAGGGGGGCAAGCTGCACGATCTTGGGAACAACAAAGTGTATCTCTTTGGTGGTACAGAGCCTCAACAAGTCCCCTATAAGGGTGATTTGAAAATTATTTACATACCTATTGTGGTGGCTGTTGTATCGCCTTGCCCACCTTCTGACAAAATTGGGATTAAGTCGGTTCAGAGAGAGACTGAAGAAATTGTTCCAATGAAACAGATGAAAATGGATTGGATTCCATATATTCCTTATGACAAGAGAGACAGCCAAGTTGTTGAATATAGTCGAAATTCTCCTCAAATATTTGTGCTGGGATGCACTCAGAGACGGGCTTCCTTGAAACACATGAAGATTGATCGTCTAAAGAAATTTGACTACTGCTTGCCGTATCTAATGCCGATCAAGGAAGAGGAGCTTGAGCTGAGCACCGAGGTCGACATACTTTTTCCACAGGAACCAAATCCACCGGTTTACTGTGTGTTTGATTGGCAGTTTGATGAAGTTGAGGAGTTCACTGACGAGCGGATAAAAGAGGAGGAACTATCTGCAGATCAAAAGGATGCCTTCATGGAGTTTGTCAAGGAGAAAGTGCGTCAACAAAAGAAAGAAAACCGAGAGAAAAAGGAGGCCCGCAAACAAGAATTTGAAAAAATGAGTACGGAAACTAAAGCAGCATTTGAAAATTTGAGGTATTACAAGTTCTACCCCGTGCAAACACCCGATACTCCTGACATATCAGGTGTCAAGGCTGCATACATCAACAGGTACTACAACAAGGCTCATGAGGTTCTGTGATTAGTTTCACTTTCACCGATATCCTTGTTGGCCTGCGCGTAATGCCTACGGTAATTGAAACTTTTGTGTTTAATGCGTCCCAAAGTGTTGGGAAAAGAGAAAATTTTCGCATACTCCTGTTGTTCTTGTTGTTTGATCTCATTTGAAATCATATAAAGACAAGGTCTCATTAAATTTTGTAGCGACTCTGGTCATTTATTTACCTTCTGTTCGAATAATGCTTCAAATATAAAACTTGAGGTATTGTTTTGGATGAGTTAAACTTGTCTTGTTTTCTTGTACGGCCGATTAGAAGGGTGATTTTCACTTCAATGAAATATTTTTGTTTGATGGCTTGTTGTCCTCGCTGAATCAGAAAGAGTTGAGATGTCTCGTTTTGTTTCGTTTCGGCTTTAACTTGTATGCTTCTTAAAAAAGACTTTTGTGTAGAGTTTAGAAGCTGTACCCCTCTATCTTTCAACACTTTCTTAGTTTCATTCACATTCTTGTTCTGCTTGGTTCTGAAGCAAAATCAATTGCTTAAACTTAATTGCATTGTGCCGGCGAGGAGCAATTTTCGTCGGTGTAAACTTCCGATCATTTCTAACTCCAATCAGGAGCGAAGTTACAAATTATCTCTTAGCCTATGTTATAGATAGGAAGGGAGATTGACGATGGTCAAGTTATGCGACTCTCGCTCAGAAAACTGACCGAACACAGATGGAGAGAGCAGCTCCCGTAGTCATGTGATTAGTACCGTTGTTTTCGGATCAATAAAACTTCATCGAAACTATGAATGAATAAAAAAAAAAAGTGTGAATTTCAACTAGAAGTAGCTCACGGAAATCTCAAACCCAAATTCTTTCATTACAGCAAACACGAACCGACTTTTACAGAGTTTTCGAGGCCTACAGATTATACAGAAGTTCTGTTATTCTCCCTTCTCAATATTCAGGCACCAACAATATTAACCTCTGCTCCAAAACCATCCTTACAGCGACCAAAACTATCATCCAAGTAACTTATCATACAACAAACAATTTACCAGTATCGTCATGTACACTCGAGTAAACATCTGTCAGATCAATCCACCATTTACGGTCACTCTGAGAGAAACCACCCTGTAAAAAAAGGAGGTAAAAAATCACAACAACAAAGACGTGTACTGGTTTCAATCAAGAGTTATTTAACTTGTTTTGATGCGCCCTTCTTCTGGCCAAGAACATAAATATCCGTGGGAAGAACGACTTCTTTTTCTTCTTTCCCTGCTTTACTTCTGGGGGTGATGGACCAGCTTCGATGGGGCTTCCAAGTCCATACTTGGGGCTTGATGAATATTGCTCAGATGCGGCAGAATCAGGTGCGCAGTCAAAGTCCTTGGATTCTTTCCTTGCCTCAAAACTGGCCTTCGGGCTTTTAGTGGCAGTTGCTGCTGCCTGAGCAGATTCACCAAGCTTTCGCCGTTGCTCATGTTCGGCCCTCCACTTTCTCAACTCCTGCTCAACCCCCAACTTGCCTGCCTTGGCTTTCTCAGCCTTCTCCATTGCAATCTTGAGTGCTTCTTTTCTCGCAGCCATTTCCCGATTAACTTCTTCCAACTTTTCCAAGCTTTTGAGCTCAGACTCCTTGGCCACATCGATTTGGGAACTTGCAGCTGCAACTCTCGCGTTCGCCTGTTCTTCTGCATCATGGGCCCGTTTGCTGAGCTCATAATACTCTGCTACAGAAAGAGTTACCCCAGTGGGTGAATCAGTATCATTGGTGCTTCTGGCTTGTTCACTCTCTTGCAAAGCTTTAATTGCTGCTAATGCCAACTTCTCGGAGGCTCTAGCAGCCTCTATTTCCTTTTGCGCCGCAAGTAATCTACTTTCCACAGTACTTGCTCCAGCCTTTGCTTGCTCTGCTCCTTCCCTTGCCTTGCGCAGCTCTTCACCAGCCATTTCAGAAAGTACCTTTGCCTGGTCAGCCTCCTGTGCTGCTTGCTGTAATTCTTTGGGTAGCTCAATCATCTTCTCTCTGGCTTCTTTCTCCTTCATCTGAACTAGAGCTATTTCCGACCTAGTCTTCTCCAGGTCAGCTTCAAGAGATGCAACAGCCACTGATGCCATTCCCTCTCTCTGCCTAATGGTGGCAAGAGCTGACTTCTCACTTTCAAGTTCCGATTTTAATGATGTGGCAGCCACCTTCAAGATATTTACTTCAGCAACTGCTTTCTCTATGTTGAGCTTCACTTCCTCCAGCTCCTTCTTTGCAGAAGCAACTGCTGCTTGTATATCGGTATGAGTTTTCTTCTCTGGTTCCTGTAGCCCATCTTTCAAGACTCCTCCATTTTCCACCTTTAATCTTGATTCCATATATGCAGCTAATTCAGATTTCAAATCAAGTAGTAAGGCCAAGGCTGTGTCTAGTTTTGACTTGAGATCCTCAGCCGACAATATTTGGTGGTTAAGTTTCTGAAGCTCCTCTTCTGCCTGCTTTAACTCCTTCTCCCAATGAAGCGAATCTTGTTCCTTGGCCATGACTGCTCCAATCCTTTGTTCCTCTGCTTCCAAATGAGCGGCATGCGCAGCCTCTAATGACTCCTTTGTGGCAATTAGCTCAATCGTCAGTTCTTCCACTGTTTTCTCCACTTCCTTGGATGCAGAAATGGCCTCTTCAGCTTTTTTAATGGCTGTATCTTTCTCGGTGACTAAAGAAGCATATTCCTTGTACAGCGTTTCCAGCTCCTCTTTAACAGATTTCAGCTCTGTCACCGCAGCTGTATGCCTCGCCTTAGCAACCTCAAGCTGTGCCTTGGCTGCAACACTAGCCTCGTCAGCTATACCTTGCTCCATCTCTTCCACCCTTAGTTTGGCAAGTTCGGAGTCTTGTTTTGCCTGTTGTTCTTCTGTTTGTGCTCTCTCCAGGTTGAGCTTCAATTCTTCTACGAGTCTCTTAGTGCTATCCAGCTCCTTCAATACTTGAACCTTTGCATTTTCGGCACCCTCTGATTGTTTCCTATACTCAGGAATCTCCTCCTGTGCTTTCTCAAGTTCTTGCTCCACAATCTTGCGTCTCTGCACAGCCAAAGAAGAGATTACGATTTGTTTTAGAAAACGTAGGTATTTTCCGGATTTCAACATAATCCTTAGACGAGAGTTTCATTTAAAAAGGAAAAAACCAAACAACCACTCGATTATGGATTCAAAAGAAAGGGGATTGTGAACTTTAACACCAACAGAAAACAATAAATAGCTAATAAAACAGAAAAAATAAAGAAAATGTACCTCCACAGTTTGGATTCTATGGGCTTTCCAATCAACAATTCCTCCAAATTTGGAAACAGCTTCTTTAACTGATTCAAAAGGTGCAGTTGTATCAATAAGGCCTCTGTTCTTAGCACTCTTAGGGGAATCAGTGACGACTGATTTTCTTGCAGAGAAGCTAGCAAACTTTGCATTGGGTGATGAGACTACATTGTTCACATATGCCAGCTTAGCACTCTTAGGAGAATAAATGGCTTCAGCTTTGTTAACAGCAATTCTGGAAACTTTTATATTGGGTAGAGAACGTGTCGTGGGTTGCACTACCTTGTCAGCATTTTTAGGATCAGAATCTTCCGCCATGGTACCCTGAACATCTGTCTCTGTTTTATTGACCGTACTTACTGAGGCTGAGGCTGGAGTATCTGTTGGATGAAGTTGATTTTGTTCCTGAGATGCACTATTTGAAACACTATCGACACTTTTGGGACCCAGATCTTCCACCGGACTATCCTTAGTATCTTTCTCTGTGACTGTAGCGATTGAGGGTGGGGTATCTGTTGGAAGAAGTTGACTTTGTTCTGGAGATGTGCTATTTGAAGCATGTTCTGCAGCTGGTAATTTACCATTTTCCATTGCTGATGAGCTAGAAGCCGGATTATCTGTTGGAAGTGGTTGATTTTGTTCCAGAGAGGGTCCTCCGTCAGAAGAACTTAGTGTAATTTCTAATTTAGGGTTGTCCATCGTTGGCAAATGACTGTTACTTTCAACACTGTCATGCTTTTCCGAATTTGCAGGAGCATCCCCGGCGGATTGTTGATTATGGTTGGAGGACGAAGAAGATTCTGGAGGAGGCATTACTTCTGCAGTTTTCACAACCTCCATTCCTAGTAAGTGTGAGCAAAATCTACAATCCAAGTAAAAGAAATCGGATCAACAAAACAGAAACAAAACAGTAAATCACTGCATAAAAGCCAAGAAAATTAGAGCTTCTAACATGTAGGACCTTTATAACCAAATATTTTTTGCATTATTTCATCAGAATTTGCATTCTTTTAGACTCAAAATATCACGTTCTATGAAATTGTAGTAAAAATATTAGATTTTCGATTCTCCGGTCTAAAACCAACCAATCCAAAATTACTATCCTTAGTTTGCTGGGGTTGTATCGACTTTCAATTATCGAAATTCTCAGAAAAATAAATAAATTTCCAAAAAAAAAAAAACATCCATCCAAACAGCTGCCACGCATACAAGGAATAATAAGAACAATTAAATAGCAAGCTGCATGTAAAAATACCAATCCAAGAACTTCGAATACTCACTTAGATCATCAATTCCACATAATTAAAAAAAAAAAAATCCAAATCCAATCCAAAACAGTGAATTGAAACAGCTAATTTGCAAGAACAAGTGTAATCAGAGCAAAAACATAAATAAAAATTCAAACTTTAAACCAAAAATTAATTGAGAGAGAGAGAGAGAGAGGAACGTACCGGAATAACGAGAAGCGATTGAAAGGAAAGTGGGAATGGAGTTTCGGATATCAAAGGAGGCTGAAAATTAAGGCAAAAAAAAAAGCACAAAAAGGGATAAAAATTAGCAAAAAATAGCAGCCAAGAAATCGGAGTTAAAAATAGAGCGAAGAGAAAAATAGCGGGGGAAGGAAGAGAGCAGAGAGATGAGTGGAGCCTACCTCCTCCTCGTCTCGTCACACACGGACTGCATCCATCTGTACGCTCCTTCTTCCAATCTCTCATCTTTCAGTTTTTCACTCTCTCTTTTTTTCAATTTTTTTTATTGGGGATTTGACCAACGGAAAGGCGGGGAGGTTTTGTCCGTTGGATTGCGTGGTGCAGCTCAGCTCAGCTGCCCTCCTTCTGTCCAGCTCACCACCCCCCTCAAAGAAGAAGAAAAGCATTTTAATGCGCAATATGAGACCACCTTTTTTTTTTTTTTTTTTTGATTTTTTACTTCTAGTTTCTTACTAAAATAAATAATTAGATATTCGTTGAAAGCGAACAAAGATTTGAAATTCTGAACTGAGTTCGAACGTTGATGCATTTATTGAGCCTCTGTTTTGATGTACCATTTAATTAGAAAATAAAAATACATCACATCTACTGAAGTTGAATTGAATGAAAAATTAGTATGTCGTTTATGTAACGGAATAATTACTATTTTGAAAAATAAATAAATTTTAAAATATGATCGTATTATACTATTTCGTAAAAAATACTCAAGTGGATCTTGATGCACTAGGATTAGTATGGAACCGCTTTTTAGATTCTTGAAGAAAAAAAATTTGGACTCAAACTATTATGGCAAGGGATTTGATTTTTAACACATTTTTTCTTTTCGCATGCGTATTTCAAGTTTATTTTCAATCGTTAGATCGAATAAAGTAAAGAAAATAAGATTGCAAATGAAAAAGGAAAGATAGAATGATTGCAACAGATTGTTATTAACAACCTAAATAAGTTTTTTTTTTTAATTTGTTGATGAAATTTTGCAATTAATTATTCTTGACAAAGTTTGGAATATAATATTCAAATATTTTGTCATAAAATATTTATATATTATTGTGTTTGTTTTGTTTGTGTACGTGCTAGTTGTGGATGGGCACTAAGAGACATGTATTAGTTAGAAAGGGCATCCATATGTGATTGCTTTCCTTAATTTTTTCATAAGATTAAAAATATAAGACAGTACATCAATTAAGTTAAGATATTTTGATTTAATTAATAAATACTGTTTGATTAAGACTTGGAACACACACTGTTTACAACTAAAGATAATTATTACATAAAGTAAATAAAGGCACCGCCCACCGTGGATAATGTGTTTACTGAAGATACTCTGGCTCAAAATGACTCTATTGCCCATGCCACGTTTTCCCTTTGAGAAGTAATTATTTAATCACACTCTTTTTAGTCTGTTACATTTAATTTTTTAGTCATAACAGTTGATTTCGTTTTATTTATTTCGTTGATCATATGTAAAAATTAATGCGCAAGAAGATAAAAATAAATGTGTAAAAATCACTTTCTTCTTTTCATGATTGTATTAATTTTAAATCAATAGAAATCAAATCACAATGTAACACGTATGAGAATGTAGCTTAATGGACATAAAACTCTACGCGTAAGCAGCCCCCAACGGTCCAAAAGCTCCCCGATCTGGCCAAAACTGCCGGGACCATTGATTCTAGTGTGGGTTTCAGAATTTGAGTAACTGTTGGAGTATGGCGTTTTGCGAGTGAGTGGGTGAGAGATGTTCCATTTCTGTCAAATTTTGGGATTTGTGGCTCCAGCCACGTTCGGTGGTTTTTGTGGTACATACGCACTTCAAAACTGAAATGTGAGGTCTTTGCCCTTAAACCTTATGCAGCAACAAACAAGATTCCCAAATCCCCAAAAGGTCAACAGCTACTACTTTTTTGTTTTCTTCCTAAGAAATATCGAGATTGATTATGATTTTTACGTAGACGCGAGTTAAGTCAATTAGATATAATATATCTTAGGATACACTCTTGTTTGTACATCTTGTATAACACAATTTGCAATTAAAAAAAAAGGAAAAACATCATCATCCCATTTGTGTGTATGATGCATATATGTATGACATATTTCAACAAAAACAAAGATAAAATCGGAATTTACAAGAATCGAAAAGAGGAAATTAAAAATAATAATGTTAGGAAGATTAAATTTCTAAACCAATTTTTGTAAACCAAATTATTAGGATGTTGATAATTGGATTATGTTTAATAGCTAGTGAGACGAAATTTCTAAACCAATTTTTGGAAAGATTTTTTAGTGTGACCAAAACACAAGGTGATACATCATGTGTCACTATACAAATGATGGGATATGTGTGTTAGAAAGTTAATAACTTAAAAAACAAAATTTCCCACCACTTGCATAAAAACATGTGATGTACCCCCGTGTTCCTATCACAATGAAAAATTTCTCCAATTTTTATAAACCAAATGATTAGGATGTTGATGACATACTACATCGTCCAGAAGAGTGGATCTTGTAAGCTTTATATGTATATTCCCATCTCTACCTAGCACGAGGCCTTTTGGGAGCTCACTGGCTTCGAGTTCTGTAGGAACTCCGAAGTTAAGCGAGTAGCGCGCGAGAGTCATCATATGATAGGTGATCTACTGGGAAGTTCTCGTGTGAGTTCCCAGAAACAAAACCGTGAGGGCGTGGTCGGGGCCCAAAGCGGACAATATCATGCTATGGTGGAGTCGGGAAGATACATATAAGGCTTACAGGATCCACACCCCTGGACGATGTGGGATGTTACAATCGAACTTCCCAGTGGGTCACCCATCATAAGATTGCTTTCACACGCTACTCGCTTAACTTCGGAGTTCCTACAAAACTCGAAGCCAGTGAACTCCCAAAAGGCCTCGTGCTAGGTAGAGATGGGAATATACACACAAGGCTTACAGGATTCACTCCCCTGGGCGATGTGGGATGTTACAGTTGATGATTGGATTATGGTTAATGATGGAGAGACTAAATTTGTAGACAAAACTTGCAAACTAAATAATATGTCACCAATAAAAATGAGCACGTTTATCAACGCCTAAGTAATAATTCAACCTTCAACTTCCATGTCATTTAGTTTAGCCTATTTTGTTTACAAATTTAGTCTGCCTAGCATTACCATATTTCAACCAAATTTTGTAAACCAAATATGTGGTTTTTTATGATTGAATTATTACTTAAGTATTGATTAACGTGCTTATTTTCTATTGGTGACACATCATTTGGTTTGCAAATTTGGTTTCAAAAGTTGGTCTACTTGGCATTAACCTTGAATTATTACTTAAGTGTTGATGAACGTGCTCATTTTCTATCGTGACACATCATTTTGTTTGCAAATTTAGTTTAAAAACTTAATTTCCCTAGCATTATCCAATTAAAAAACATATATATATTCTTTTATGCCACCAAACAGTGGCGAAGCTATGTGAGGGCGAGGAGTGGCGGCCGCCCCTCCCTTTGCCGGAAAACACGCCTAGGAGCTCTGGTTCAGCCCCTCCGCTCTCGTCGGAATTCATGGCACCTGTAAAAATGGGTTTCATGAAGGAGGAATTGGGGATCGGTTTGATGAAAGACAAAGGTTTCAGTGAAGGAGAGGGTTCAACGGAGAAAAGAGGTTTGTAGAACTATTCAAGTTAGAATCGACGAAAAGGTTGGACTAAGGGGTGGGTGGGTGTTCGACGGAGGAGAAAGGGACTAAAGGGTGAGATTTGTAGTGATGGTAAGATGGTAGGAAGAGGAGAGGTTGTGTTTGGTCACGGGTTGAATGGGAAACTTAGTGTTTGGTTACAAATGTAGCGAGAAAGTATAGATGACAGGTGTTTCAAGATTATTGGACCACATAAGAAGTAAGTAAAATTTGGGTACTCCCTTGTCAGTACCCAAGTCTTATCTGTTTGTGTGTGAGTTTTAAAGACATGTGTTGGATAATTATTGGGCCACCTAATAAGTCAGTAAAAATTGGGTACTAACACCTTACCCAAGTATTTACCCACCACTTCTCTTATGGTCCTTATCTTTCTGCCTCACTTGTTTGTTTACCCATTTCCCCCCTTTTTTTCTCTTCTAACCCCACATTTTTTTTGTGGTTTATTAACCCATTTCTCTCCTTTTTTTTTTTCTTTTTCTTTTTATTTATTTATTCTTGTATGCATTTTTATCTTATCTTTTAAGACTCCTACCGTATTTATCTTAAACTCTCATATTATTTATAAATATTGTTTAATGCTTATTTTACGATAATTTAAATCCATCTAGGTTCCTGCCTATATCTCGCCTAGGCACCTAGCTGCTAGGTCCCAGTCCGCTGTTTGACTAGCACCTAACATTTTTAAGGATCTAATCCTAACCAATTTAAGCTTCTTACATTGGCTTTGATGTTATTGCTTACAATCATTTTGGTGGAGAGACTATCTTCTGTTATGAATATTGACTCAAAACTTTGCACTCTCCAATGTGAAAGCAACCACTTTGATTGAACCTTGCATTTTTTTGAATTTCGCCCCGCCCCTCGACAAATCCTGACTTCGCCACTGCCACCAAATGTTCTCGTCTAGGATCCGTGATATTTATCTTCCAATGTTCATCTGGAAACCCTAATTCTCTCGCCTTACTTAGTGCCCACTCCAAATTACCTTTCCTCTCCTTCGTCAACCCACAAAACCTCTGCAACCGCTCGTCCACCGTGTCGTAAACCTTCCACCACCGCTCGTGCACTACGTCAGTCGCGTAGACACGAAATCCCTCCACGTTCCAATTACAATCATAATCCCTATAACAAAGCCATGGTTTCCACCCCACGTAATGTATCGTAAAAACCTTTGGAGGGTCCGCCCTATACAGTTCATCCATAAACGTCGTCCCGTTAGGAAGTAAATCATCCCATTTTAAGTTATCCGAAACATGGTTAAAATGGATTTGTATGGTCTTTCCAAGCTTATCCCACTCACTCAAATCTTTCCTTCCATATTTACCAGACCAATTTTCATCGTCCCCTTTCCCATTGTTCGATTCAAAAAGCTTGGCACCTCTATCTTGCTCATACCGCCTTCAGACATCGTTATATTGCCTTCGGTCTCCTCCTATACTGGCTTCATGATCTTAACTCCATTATCCACCTGCTTACACAAAAACAGATGAGTGGCCGCATAGCCAACAAATTAATATTAACAGTTGACAGAAGGGCACAAATTATGTTAACCGAAAGACAATTAGACTAGTATCTTGAAAGAGGTTTAGTTTATTCAACTTCGGTATATGACTGAATATTGATTGTGGTTCTTTAGTTTTATCTCCAAATGTTATATCATTGCCAATGCACTCAAATAAGAGTCAAATATAACTTTTGCAATCAAATGCATAAGCATATATGATTTTTGGAGTCGAATGCAGAATCAAATATGACTTTGCACTTAACTCCGGAGTCATGTATGACTCCAAATTTTATAATGCATTGGACATAAATTGAGTTAAAAATAGATATTTGACTCCAACTTTTAATGTGCATTGCTTTAATATGACATGACCTTGGGTTTGGCTATAAATTTGGGTTGAAAAACTGAACAGGTGATTAAGCATAGTAACATTCTTAGAAATATGTAATTAGAATCTAATAAATTATCATTTACCCCCTCAATTCTGAATAACCCTAACCAAATGAATGACTAATAACGAAAACAAAAGGGCACCTTACCTTGTGATGCCACTCTCGCAATGAGCACCTAATAAGAGAGGCTGCGCTCTCGTCATAGATGGAGGAAGATGGCTGGAGAAGAAGGGCAACATAAACAATGAAAAAGAAGGTAATAAAAACCAAGTTGATTCGGATCACAAAAGCAGCTTTCATCATGTTTTGAAGACCACGTCCAGCTTCAATTACCTATTGGCAACTCTCTCTCTCTCTCTCTCTCTCTCTCTCTCTCTCTCTCTCTCTCTCTCTCTCTCTCTCTCTCTCTCTCTCTCTCTCTACACGATTAGATTTAATAAACACTAGTTAATCATGGGGATTAGAAAAAAATAACATATATATTGTGAGTGGAATTTAGCAGCTGTAGTTGGAGAAGCCGGTTTTCCATATTTTGGACTTCCTTCCCCTTGCATACAACAACAAACAAGGTCGGAGAACAGAAGGTTTTGCTTCTTCCGTTCAGTTGTTCCATGATAGTAATAGTTATAGCTATGGAAAATTTAATTATTTTGGATTTCGAAAAATACCCTTGGTTTGTCTCCACTATTAATTAAGTGTAGCTTTCTTTAGATTAACTTTAGAATAATACTTGCATCTCCATGTGGGGTTGCACATATCCCCATTTGCTAATAACGTACATTAACGGACTAAACCAATGATCGGAACCATTCAATTTATTAATCTTCATTTGAATATCACTTCTACAAAAAATCATTTGAATTAGAGATCGTTTTATCATCCAAATGTATTGAATAAATGGACGGTTCATCATGAATATATTAATTGATACCTATAATGTCTATTTTTTTTTTTTTAATTTGAATGACTAATGATCTTCGATTGAAATGATTTTTTTTTGTAGAAGTGATCTTCAAATGAAGATAAAGAATTAAACAATTCCGATCATTAATTTTATTTGAAGATACGTTATCTGCAAACGAGAAAATACATGGGAGGAATACAAGTATTATCTTTGTTATATTGATCTAATCAATAGGATCCTAACTCAAAATCCAACATTATGACATGACAAGTGACAACAGTACATGTACCATATTATTTCAGTATGTTACAAGCAAAATTAAAAAAAAAAAGAAAAAAAAAGGTGAATACAAAGGTGTCCAAGCAAGAGGTCTTCTGCTCAAATTACGTTAGGACCAGAAATTTCTTATAATTTTACATATTTCATTTGTGATGGTACTTTAGTTGGTACACCCAAGTAGTTTTGTTCAACTAATCTTACATGCTCGTATCATTTCCCTACCACATCTGACTGATCATTGTATCATATAATCTGCATAAATGAGGAAACAAGAGAATGTAGGAAAGAGAACAAAGAGAACGCAGAGAGAGAGAGAGAGAGAGAGAGAGAGAGAGAGAGAGAAACGAGCACAGTTTACAGTTGTAGATTTACCTGTGCCATGGAAGAGAGATCTAGACCTTCTTCAGTCGTTGATTTACTTATGCTCATATTGTTGCTCTGAATCGGTGACCCTGCTTGATTGTGGTCACGGGTGGGATGAAATTCCCCATAACATTTTCGGGTCCGGAAATGGTATATAACCGTGACTTGCCACCAGTTGTTCCCATTTTTTAAAAGGAAAAAAATAACTAGCTTAACTTGTTTTTAAGCCATCTTTTATTGAAAGATTCTTCAAATAATTAGCCTATTTGTGAGACATCTTATTCAGTCAATTTAACATTCTATTTTAAGGATCTTAATTGTCTGTTTTTTAAGTCATTATTCATAATATCATTGAAAAAAAAAATGAGCTTATTACACAATATCTAAAGATGAGGTTTCATTATAAAATTAATTGATAATATGTGAAACTAATTGGCAATATGAGGAGTAATTCAACTTACTGATAAGCTCGTGCAAGGTCTCATTTTCCCATCAATGTAGAACTCATTCTCAACACACCCCCTTATATGTGCCAATCCAATTTATCGTAGTTCATTAGTTAACATGTTGGTTAGCCAAACACGCAGACACCATAAACATGGTAATGTGAAGAAAGCTGAGATTCTACCATAAAAACAATTGGCAAAATAGAGAGTAGCACAAGTTAATTATTAGTCCATATAAAGTCTCTCCTCCTATCAATGTGGATGCATCTTAACACGCTCTTTAACGTGTGATAAATTTTCAAGCCAAATACATAGACAATATAAACGGGTTGACATAGAGCACATATAATTGTTAGATTGTATATGTAAAAAAACATTTTCTAATACTAAAAAAAAGTAGATTCGACATATATAATTGTTAGACTATATGTAAAACAATCTGTTCTAATACTAAAAAAAAGTAGGTTCAACAAGCTAAAAAGGTGTGACACAAACATCTCCCGTTCTGGTTTCTATATATATTTCTTTAGCCCATCAAGTTGTGTGAAAAGTTTATACGTAAATCTTACTGATTCAGTTGACCAAAAAAGATATTATACACCCCCTTGCTAAATTTATAATGCAATTTCTACCCTGTGTTCAGTTTTGAAAGCATTTAGTTTCTTTGGGCCAATAAATTTCGTTACACGTTCGTATGTGGTGATCCTTAATTTAGTTGGTATACCAAATTATTTTAATTAGCTCAACCAATCTTTCATCTCCGTATCCTTTCCCTATCAAACCTGATCAACCATCGATCCTCGCATTACATTACACGCAATCAGATTAATGAGTTTTGTCTCTTAATGTTTGCTCTTAAGTCTTAGTAACAGATAGTGGCCAGCTTAATTACGAGAAAAAAATTGTCACTTCAGCTGGTTTACATAATCACTGGCACATAATAAAATATGCTTAATTTGACAAATCATAAATAATTAAAACATCTATTTGTGATAAAATAAATAATGAACACGATTTTTCTGAAAACAACATGACTACAGTTTAACTAAACAATTGAATATTTTACCAACATGATCTTTTAAGAATTTACCCAAAAAATTAACGTTTGAATCACTAACTCCATAACAAGCACGTCCCTCAGTTAAGCTCACCCACTTTTCTATATCAATTAGCTAATATAATGCATACCATATTGTTACCCGTATCTCTCTAAGCTCAAAGCTACAAATAATTGTATCTGTCATTTATGTGAAAATTGTCACGCTTCCATCTCGATCTTGTGCATCTCTATTAAGTATTAACACATACTTACAAGTTAAAGGAAAACACATTATCCCAGGATATGAGTACATGCATAATGTATATATAGTCTGGTTATGGAAGGGACATCTCCTATATTTCTGTGAACAAAAAATGACAAGAAAAATTAATATGAATGAACAAAAAAAACATATAAATTCTGCTATGCCACCACATTTTTCCGTCTAGGGTCTTTGATTTTGATCTTCCAATGCCCATTTGGAAACCCTAACTTTCTCGCCCTTCTTCGTTCCCAGTCCAAATCATTCTTCCTTATCTTCGTCAGCCCACAAAACTTCTGCAACCCCTCGTCCATGCCGTCATGGAACCTCCACCACCGCTCGTGCGCCACATCACTCGCGTAGACAAGTTGTTCCGCCACGTCCCAGTTACAATCATAATCCCTATAACAAACCCATGGCTTCCATCCCAAGTAGTGTATCGTATAAAGCTTCGGTGGGTCCGCCCCAAACAGCTCATCCTTAACCGTCCTCTCGCTTGTCGTGTTCGCCCAAAAATTCTTCAAAAAGTTCATCCTCCGCGGTAGCCGGTGCCACCACACGAAGACCTCGTTGAGGTAGCCTTGGTCGCCACCGTTGTACGATACGATGTCACTTCGGTGGTCCATCAAAAACTGGAACGTGCAGTTGGAGGGCTCGATGACCATGATGCCGGAGTTGAAGATGTAAACGTCGTTGCCGGTGGCTGACATTTGCGGGAAGTGGAAGAGAAGGTCGAGGTTTCGAAGGACAATAATGTCGGCGTCGATAAAGATGATTTTGTCATATTCAGTGAGCTGCCATAGTCGGAACTTGCTGTAGTTGTACTCGTTGTAGGTACCATTTTCGGCTCTAGGGTTTCTGATTCGTTCGATGACGTGGAGCTTCCAGCCGGCGGCTGAGAGAGCTTCTCGCTTGAGGGCGGAGATGGAGTTGTCTAGGAGGAGGACAAGGTCGCGTCTGGTGCCGGTTTGGAGTAGACTCCTGGCTAAGGTTATGGCGCCACAAACGTACATATCGGAGGAGTGGAGGACTGTGACGTAGGCTTCTCGTTTGGGTTTGTTTGTTGTGCTTCGAATTTTAGTCAGATCATACACTTGATCAATTCCTGTAACAATATTAAGTTCTCATCAATTACAGATTTTTCATCATCAATTATGTGATTTGGATCACATTTATTGTCACAATGTTGATCATATTTTTGCCATATATGTTTTTCGCTATGTTTGTTCTTTTAATCAAGTTAACAAATTTGTGACTATATTTCAAAATCTCGTAACAACTCTTTGTAACTTTTTACTGAATTGTTAGTGGTGTACAATTATGTAGTTATCTCTCTAATCAGTATTAAATTACTTAAGAAAAAAAAGAAATAGATATATAATTATATACAATAATATATTTCAAAAATGATGTCAGAATTTGGAGGCATACCTTGTTGTCCCCATAAAGGCAAAGCCAAATTGCAAGTACCAATAGGCAATGATACCTTTTGCCGTAACCTAGCCATATCTGGCTCAAACAACCACCAATCCCCTTCCCGTTTGACTAAATCATTGCACCTAAATATCTCCAGCATTGGCCTACACTTGCTCCAAAACACCACTTTAGTTGTCTTCCTGTTCCAATCCTTCCTTCCTTTCCTCGCAGCCAAATTAGCCGCTATAAGATGAACTTGGAGCCTAAACACCTCCCTCCTCCACCCTTCTTCCGGATAATTGCATGGCAACTTAGCAACCACCATGTGCATCTTCTCGTAAATTTGAAGATCTGGCATTGGTATCTCCGGGCATGTTGGGACGTCACTCTCTTCCTCTTCGTCAATCCACTCGGGAAATAAATCATCCCATTTGAAATTATCCGAAACCCGATCAAAACGGATCGGAATTGTCTTTCCATGCTTATCCCACTCACTCAAATCATTCTCATCCATATTTACCATGCCAATTTTCATCCCTTTTCTCATTGTTTCATTCAAAAAGCTTGGCACCTCTATCTTGCTCATATTGGCTTTAGGCCTTGATATGTTGTCTTTGGTCTCCTCCAATACTGGCTTAACGATCTTCTCCATTGTCCACCTGCTTACACAAAAACGGGCTTTAATATATAGAACTCCGTCTATAAATACGTTATGAGAAATTAAATTTGTTTGGCTGGAGAGTATGGTCGTAAGGCTGAAAACTTGAAAGAATTGACGGAAGGTACCGCACCTGGAGCATGCTGCTTAATAAGTAATTTGTTTAGCCAAAATGAATGATTAATTAAAGAGAAATGGCTCACCTTACCTTGTGATTGCACTCTCGCAATGAGCACCTAATAAGAGAAGCTGCATTCTCGTAGTAGACGGAGGAGGATGGGTGGAGCAGAAGGGCAGCATAGACAACGAAAAACAAAGCAATTAAAACCAAGTTGATTTTGATCACCATAGCAGATTTGAAAGAAGTAGCCTTCATCATCTTTTGAAGACGAGCATGTCCTTCCATCATCTTTTGGGAACTCTCTGTATATAGATAGACACACACACACATATATATATATCGACTCTCTCTCTCTCTCTCTCTCTCTCTCTCTCTCTCTCTCCAATTAGGAAATATATGTTTTGGGAGATAAATTTAGCTGCAGTGGTTAGAGAGCTAAAGACAGCGAAATTAGAGTAAATCTCAAAGAAAAGAAAACCATTTAAAAAGCTCGAGCGTCGTTGCCTTGTTTTGGACTTCCCCTCCCCTCGCAGACAACAACAAAAGGTCGGCGCGTAGCTTCTTCTTGTTCCATGATAGTAAATTAGTAATAGTACTTGTGGTTAATGGCAATTTTAATATTTTCCAAATTCCAAAAATACTCTTGGTAGTCATCACTGTCAATTTAATTGATTATGAATGAAATTATGTTCGAATGTAGGATTGTAACTTAAACTTTAACAATAATATAACAAGATAATACACGTATTATTTCAATTCAATTTGTTAAAAGGGGTGCTAAAAAGAATTACCGTAACTTGAAAAACAAAACTAACAAAGTTGAAAAACAAAAATAACAATCATGTCATAAGCACTTGAAGTTATATATCCTTAATAACTCGTTTTGTTTTTAAATTTGTCTTATCCTCCCGTTAAATAAAAGCAATAGATAGGAGGGCAGGGGTGACAACTGACAAATGGCAATATCGGTACTTTAAAGTAAATACAAAGGTATCCAATCCAGGCCCCCAACTTCAACAACTTAATGGTTGTCCTGTCATCTTCCTTCATGCAATGCAATGTCGCTTTTACCCCTTATGAAATTGTGTGGTTGCACCTATATATCCACATTTTCTCATTATTTTCTCCTCCTCCATAAAATGCAATTGATTTATAACTTATCAATAGGCTTTAGGTTAGACATCAGCACATCATGGTTTTTGGATTAAATGTTAACATCTTGATTTGTGACCAACTGAAGATGGGGCCTTGAGTAAACTTTATCAATGTCCTCTAGATCCAAGAGTGTGTTACATATGTCACATATTAGTCCATGATTTTGGTAATGTAATACTCAAGAGTTCGTTTGGTGTTTGGAATTTATCCCTAGGACTGTATGTCCTAACACAAGGTTAGAATTCTAGCACTTTCGAAGTGATTTTTTGCTGATGGCTCAAGCCCTACCAAAAAGAATTGAATGAGATTAGATAAATTTATGTAACTGAAGGTATGTAAGATAATGAGGAGATGAATTTTCGTTTCAAGGAGTTCGGAGGAAAAAGTTTCCTTCATCAGTAATCTATTGTCTACCTTTGAGTTGGACAAAATTTCTTAATCTTATCGACTATTGTTGAACATACTCTGAACACAGTGAATTATTCAATCATATCTAATCCAATCTAGGCACTAAACCCAAAAAAAAAAAAATCCTTAATAACAATTGTGTAGATGGGGAAAATATTTAATAGTATTATATTGTTTAACACACATCATCATATGAATTCCGATTGAGAAAAAAAGTACAGATTCATGATGATTTTTCACAAGAATCCAACAACCACCCATCACCAAATCCACATACACAAACAAAACCCCAACACCAAATCCACATATTCTTGCTGTGGAGTGTTTTTCAATAGCAGGTTAATCAAGCTTACATTAGGGGTTTCGTGGTTGACATTCTTTTCGGCAAACTATTTCTCAACGTGCATTATTACCCTTTTATCCTTAAAGTACCACCCGAAACAACGTCGTCTTACAAGATAATACACAACATAGCATTCCTGTCGTAGAACTTCCATACAATATATAGTGTGGTCTAGCATTAAGCCTTTCAACATGTGTTACACGGGGATTGGAGAGCGACATGGTGTATAAATAGTTGAATACTCTTAACCCGTCTACGATACCAGGAACATTGATACACTCTCTAGAGAACAATGACATCAAATTTACCGAATAATTTCCACTAGAGTGCACAGTTGGCAATTCACTCACCTCCAGCAAAGAAAAATTTGGGTTGTTCCATTCTGCCATGTTCTCTTCCAAGCTCTGCTTCCCTTTGCATATCATCGACCAGCTCCGGGGGAAAACAAAGAATGAGCGAGCATGATGGCGGACCTGCCTTATTTATGAGAACCTTTTGAAACATGCAAGGGGCTCACTGCTAATTGAAATCCTCGCACGGTTAGTTGAAGATGGGCTCTGTACGTTTCAGGCTTTAACCACATCTTGAATGTGTTGGGAGTAGCTTTTTCCCGGTGGAATGAAAATCAGGTCTTCCCAGCCTGAATTCTTTTCGCTTGACTGCATTAACATTGAACTTCTTTCAACAAAAATACTAGAGAGTAGGAGCAAAAGAACAAATAAAATAAAAAAATTGCAGTAACCAGACCAAATACCTCCATTTTTCTCAAAACGTCTTCCAAACTGCCAACCTGTTAAAACATTTTATTGAAATGATGAGAATGCAATAAAGCAACGGGAAGCCTTAGCAACAGATATGATAACACATTTTCTTCCTATTTTCCGACTGTAATGAAATTTTTTGCACATCAATTATCTAGAAATGTTTTCCATTTTAAAGAGTAAAAAGCATTGACAACAGCTTATACAACACCATAATATGTTGAGAAACCCCAGGTCCTCTAGATGCTCTTGAGACCTTTGACAATTCTTTTTCTATATCTTCCTGCACCATGGAAAATAAATTTAATTATGTCTAAACCAATCTCATAAAAGCAAGTTACTTGACAAAACAATACATAAATATGAGCTCGAGGCTTCAATTCTAAGTACCCTGGTGAAATATATTGGGCAGTAACGCTTGTTTTTCTTCTTCATAACCAGAAGGTCCGACTGTAAACACAAATTTACTCATAAGATAATCGCCATATTCACACAAGCAATTCCAGAAGGTCCGACTCTAAACAAAAATTTAGTCGTAAGATAATCGCCATATTCACCCAAGCAATTCCACTGCCTAAGGATCACTCCCAGATAATGCCCACCAATTCACTAGATCTGAGAACACCAATATGACAACTCTACTGCCTGGGCACTTATAGAAGCCCATAAGGTCAGGCAATTCCCAAAACATAAACTTGTTTTTTTTTTTTTTTTTTCAATATACAATGAAAATGCACTACTCATGTGTGAATTACTAATGTCATCCATATCATGCACTACAAAGTTGGAGGTGTTCATCCCCTGGATCGTCCTACCTAGCATGTTTCAAATACTCCTGCAATCTATTAATTACAATCAACAAGTAGACTAGCCTACCTGAAAAACAGGAACTCCATCAAATGCACTCCTGTCAGAGGATTTGAGCTACAAAACAGAAAATGATTGTGAGCCAATCTTAATTGTTTCAGAAAAGAAATTACAGATTCATGTAATGCATACCCAGTTTGAATTGTCTTAAAAGATACAGTCAACATGTAAGGACAGGCAGTAGACTTTCTGTACGAACACAGTTTAACGTGTTGCATCTAATATATCCATTTCATCGAAGCTCCTTGTTCTCACTATGCACTAGATGTCTTAAAAATTGATATTCGAGAGTGTCGATATGAAGGCCCATATGACAGTCATTCCAAGAGTTTCTTCCAAGACAATTACTAATGAAGACAGAAGTCCAGTATAATGCATGTCATACAGGGTTCATTGGGCGAAGCAAGTGTCCAAGGGCCACTAGGGGCATAAGGAATGAAAGTGCTTGTGGATTATGTATCAAAACATAGACATACCATAGTGAAGCCGTAAGACCATAAAAAAATATAAAAAATATAAAAAAAAAAAAAAAAAAAAGAGGGTCAATTGTAACTGAAATATAAAGCAAATACATAATGAAAAACAGAAACCTCGAGTGCATTCCTTATTTGAACCGGGTCAGGCAGAAACCGGAATGCAATTCCTTCAACCTTCAGCATGTACACCTATAAGATACAGAGTAATGCTAAATCGTATGGATCTACCACTGTACATAATATCTAAGTTTAGGGCAACAAGTAATGTGGAAATTAGTAGCATAACACTAACACTAGTTCTCGTTACACTTTAAAAGGGGGGCATGTCATACGACCCCCATAACTTTGATAATCTGAGACCATATGCTGCCCACTAGATGGAACCTTTCCTCAAATTCTCGCCACTCACAGATATGTTTTATCCTTACTTGTTCAACTATTGAAATTACTTGACACCAAATTCTAGCCTACAAATGATTAATTCGCAAGTTCACAGGCAATGTAATAATATGGAATTCTGGTTACTGTGTGCTAATTGCTTTCCATTTTATACCAAGTCACCTGGTCAAGAGTAATCGGGACAACTTTAGCCGCACTTCGTAATTCTCTCCTCGATCGAACCTGAATCACCCAAATACAAAACCAGCTGAAAATTCAAGCAAAAAATAACATCCACATTTCAAATCACTGACTTCTCAACAATCCCAATTTATCTAAATGCATCTCTTTCAGCCAAAAAATCAAGCAAAACATTAAATTTCCACTCAATGAACCTAAATGCAACTAATTCCTCCATCCAATTAACCTCTAAATGCAACTAATTACTCATCCTACTAATCTTTCCCTCCAAAAAAAATTAAAAATGCTAACTTGAGCGAGGAATGCTTCGGCGTCTTCCTGCCGAAAGCAAAGCAATCCAATGGACTTGCTCTCATTGGGATCAGAGATGAGCACGAACTCATTGTTCGAATTGCTAACCGTATACACCGCCGTGCCGGCCAGGCTCTTCGCCACGTGGTCCGAGCTGAGGGTAGCGGCCAGGGCGTGATTGCTCTGAGCCAGCCACGCGAAGGGCGGAGCAACCGGAGCCGAACACATGCGCCTGCTCGCCAGCGGCGCGCAGTTTCCAGCTAGGATTCCCGCGAGCCGCTTGGTGTCTTCGAAACGGGTGGAGAGCTCGGCGCCGAGGCGGAGGCAGTGCTGGTGTATGAAGGTGGAGAGCGAGAGCAGAGGGTTTGAGCGCGGGTAGGTCTTCGCGGACTCCATCGTCTCTGTGCGTGAGCCGAGTAAAGCTGAATGGTTTTTTTGATAAAGTTAAATAATTAAATAAAACTTATTGGGCTAAATATTGCAACCCACTTTAACTTATAATTAATGGCCCAATACAATCCAGCCTATGCAGTTCGGTGGCCCACTCCGTAATGCCACAGTTTTTTGAAGCGTGGCCGTTGCCTCTTAAACACCTTCTAAAGGTGCTTATTGATTGTTAGGTCATCTCCAACCGAAAGAGGGTCAGAGGGTTCCCTTTAGTCCTATAGTTCTCCAAGAAATTATATTTTAATAAACAGTGTCAAGCCATATTTCATACCATCTTCAACCGAGGGGGCCAAAGGGCTATAAGTCAAACATAGCCCTGTAACAAAAAATCATCTCCAACCGAGGGAGCCAAAGGGTCATAGGCCAAACATAATTTATTATTTTAATTGAATTAATATGGTTACTTAAATAATTTTTCAATATGTAATCTCAGTAACTTTTCAAATAGGTTTTCGAGTTACACGTGTCGCTAAAATGAGTAACTCTCCAGATTTCTTGTTGACTCAATAATTTTTCGGAACGGATTTTGACTGGCACATGTCGCTAAAGTGAGTAATTCTCCAAATTTCTTGTTGATATGTAATCTCAATAAATTTTCGGAACAGATTTCAAATGACACGTGTTGTTAAAGTGAGTAACTCTCTAGATTTATTGTCAATATGTAATCTCCCTCAATAATAGTTTTATGTTGTTAAATGTTTTTTTTAATGTTATTTAAGTTTCATGTTGTTTAAGTTTGAATAACTCCACCAATCTAGTGTGGAGATTGTGTTGTTTAATGTAGCTTCACGTAGCTTAATGGTGTAGGCCCGATGCAGGAGGAGTTGCCTTCCACTGCATCTAGAGGGTAGCAAGGTCCGTTCTTGACAACATGGCTATAAAGAGCTTCTGCATGAAGTTTCAAATGACAACAAATTGCACCGTCTCAAATCTGAGGAAAATGATGAATCAAGTATGATGGAAATTTAGCCGATAGAGGATAAGAGAATCAGGAGAATCCACAAGGTACTAGGTTCTGATGACGTTGTACTTGTTGGATTTCTTCTCAAGGAATCTGATATTACGTTAGATGATGCTTATGCTTTATACTATTCTGTTGCATACCGTGATCGTTCTCGGTCTAGGCAAGGCCATGAATTGTGAAAGTTGTATCCTAAGGTTGTTAAAGAGGCTCTCCACTATGTTGCTGCTTGCTGTTGCATACTGCATCATTCTTAAAGCCATCAAGACAATTACACTTGGTGAGTTTTTGAACTCAACTCATTCACATCCAGATCATGAATGTTTGGAATCTATACCATAGAGGCCAACGATAGACAATAACTCCCTCCCTCCCCACCCCCCCCCCCCAGCGGGGAACACAGCTTATAACTTTCATCATACTGTGCTCTCCAAACAGCAACTCTTCTCAAAGGTAATTACCACTTGATTAGATTATTATTAATATTTCTTTGATAAAATTACTGAATAAATCCCCTATTAGGATGATAGGATTGTACATTATTCCGTGCCATATCCACACACTCTTTATCCATTTGGCATCTAAAGGGGTAATGGTTGTCTACTTGTCTGCATAATATCCATAATGTTAAACACATCTCACATTTGAATCTTTGACTCATTGAAAAAAAAATGCATATGGTGAGAAAATTATCGATGCCATGGTGTGCTGTCGAATGTAGATCAAGGAATCAATTTTTTATGCTAAATAATTTATGAGTAAAACTTGTCCTCACAAACCAACTTGTAAGTGAAGGATACCTAAAAGTTCATGCAGACCAGTCCTATAGTTTTATTCGATGTGAGATATTTTGAGGCAATGCTATATATGTTTCCCTTTATTCTTATAAGGACACCCCTCTTGTTTGTATGTTTTGAGAATTTCAACTAGGAGTACACATAGTGCTCCTATTGAGACCTCAAAACTATTTCCTTTTAGTCCAAAGAAATACATTGACCTAGGGGTTTAACGTCCTTAGTTTTAGTAAGTAGTGAATTGCCTTAGCTGGTAGAGCTTAGGACCGTTTCTGAGATTTTGAGAGCCCTGTGCAAAATTTGTAAAAGGGGCCCTTCTTAAGATAGTTTTAAGTTTTGAAAAAGTATGACAATGTATTGATACTAGAAAATAAAGTCACTTAGTATTACAGTCTAGTGGTATTCCTCTTCACTTGTATGTGAGAGGTCTTATGTTCAATTCTCGCTAAAGACGAATTTGAACAATATTATTGTTAGCCCATTGTGAAGTTTAACCCACTCTCCCACCCTCTTAGCGTAGATAATATCGTTTGTTCAAAAAAAAAAAAAATTCAAAACAAACTTTAGCACTTACTGATTGTATGTTTACAAATATCCTTAATGATAAGTAAAAATAGCTACAAACATAACCTTCACTAAATAATCAAAAGCAGTGTTATTTCTTAAACAGCCAAACATGAAAAATAAAAAAAATAAAAAAAAAATAAAACCTCTAACTTTATAGTTCACTTGAATATATATAACGTTGTTATATTATAAAATTAAGAAACTGTCGCTTTTCAGGGTGTTATTATTGACACTCAAAAAATCTCATTGTACTTCAAGTTTTTATATTTAGAAAGGAAAAAAAAAATACTCTTATAAGGAGTGCACAATGCGGTTTAAAGTGCTAACAAAAGCAATTTTTTAAATATAGAACATTATTACATGATGCTAGATGGCAAAAATTTAGGGGATCCTTCAAATTTGAGGCCACGTGCGACTACACCTTTTGCTCCTCCTCAATGCCCCCTCTAATAGAGCTCTATTATTTAACGCACTGTTTCTTGGGTTCAGACTCTCCCCCTCATTATAATATGTTTGAGAGTAGTAATACATTGCTTGTACTAATGGTAAAAAAATTCTTTAACCTACCAAAAAATAATACAAGCTTATTGTAAAACCTCTATATACGTGTTGAGAGTCCTTCCATCCAAATGGTCTAAGAGTTTCTCGATTTGAATACAAAAGTAAGGATGAAACTTGCATTATTTTTGATAAAGACGAAAGTCATCATTTTCTTATAAAGATGAAATGCGACATTGTTTTATCGTACAAAAGTAATATTCAAGATAAAGATTTTTTCTCCAGAGAATGAGAAAAGTATGGTCCATAAATTAATGCATGCAACTTTGGGGATACGAATAAAAACGTTCCTTTAAAGCATATCAAGAGGCTTCACCCTAAAGTTGATAATTATTCCCTTCAATCACTCTTTGCGAATAATTCCATATTGCCAAGCATATTTCTACTGTAGTAAACTTTTATCACTTGTAGTAATAAACATGAGTATCTTTGAGGTAGGAAAGTTAGGTTTGCTATAACACATAGGAAAAATGCATCTTGAATAGAGTTAACAATATACAATCAGTTGCTAATTCTTCAAATTAACAAGTTGGATCCCGCACAAGTTTTATTTAAAAGTATTGTTGGGTAAAGAGTTTGAAAATAAAATTTGGACTCCATATGACAAGATAAAGTCAATATATTAATATTTTAAAATGTGAGATAAAATGTAAAGAGTGTTGAAAAATGGGTTTGAGTGACAAATTTTTAAAGTAGCATATAAATGCCAAATGAGTTAATAAATGACATTTTTAAAGATAAGAGTAATCTTAATCAGTAACATCTTTCACTAGTTGTTTAACTGAAGAACTTTATTAGACAATATATACCATCTTATCAACTTGTATTTGCAGAGGGGCAATGTCACATCCTGGTCCAAACTCCCACCACATCCCAGACTCGACTCCACCATAGCATGATATTGTCTGCTTTGGGTCCCTATCACACCCTCACGGTTTTGTTTATGGGAACTCACACGAGAACTTCCCAGTGGGTCACCCATCCTGAGATTGCTCTCGTGCAAACTCACTTAACTTCGAAGTTCCTACGGAATCCGAAGCCAATGAGCTCCCAAAAGGCAGTGCTAGGTAGAGATGGGAATATACATATAAGGCTTACAAGATCCACTCCTCTGGGCAATGTGGAATGTTACAATCCATCCCCTTAGGGGCCCGACGTCCTCATCGGCACACTTCCGGCTAGGTATTGGCTTTGATACCAAATTGTCACATCCTGGCCCAGGCCCCCACCACATCTTGGGCTCGATTCCACCGTAGCACGATATTGTCCGCTTTGGGCCCCTACCACACCCTCACGGTTTTGTTTCTGGGAACTCACACGAGAACTTCCCAGTGGGTCATCCATCATAGGATTGCTCTTGTGCGAACTCGCTTAACTTCGGAGTTCCTACAGAACTCGAAACCAGTGAGCTCTCAAAAGGCCTCATGCTAGGTAGAGATGATAATATACATATAAAGCTTATAGGATCCATTTCCTTAAACAATATGAGATGTTACAGGCAACTATTGCCGTGGTTGATGATAAGTGCTTTATCAAGTGTAGCGGATTCCATTCAGCAAATTATTTTAGGAGTTGTCAATATCACTCTAAAAGCGTCATCATGTGCTTTCCACAATGAAAAAGATAGGGTATATTATCAATTTCTCCCCTAAACTTGTGACCATTGGCCAATTTCCCCCTGAACTTTAATTTTGGCCAATTTCCCCCCTCAACTCTCATAATTAGTCAATTCCCCCCCTGAACTTTAATTTGGCCAATTTCCCCCCTCAACTCTCAAAATTAGTCAATTTGCACCCTACTGTTAATTTTTTTTTTTTTTATTTTAATTTTCCATCTATTCTTTTCTTAATTTTCAATCTCTCTAATAGCTTCCAACAAAGTACTAAAATTAACATAAACTCACCTGCATAATATAGGGTAAAATGTACAAAAACATAATACAATTAGTATGTGACATGGGTTGATTATAAGAAAAAGTTATGAATCGGGTTTAAAGCATGTAGAAGAAGAAATAATAACAAAAAGAAATAATAATCCTAAACTCATGGATCAAACCTATTTCAATAAAATGGGTTATTCTTAATAAGGAGTCGAAAATTATGAATAGACTAGCCGTTTTTTACTAAAGCTTGATTCTCCGCAATTTACTTGAACTTAGCTTTCACTTTTATAAAGAAAATTGTATTCACATACAAAAATTTACACATCAATCCTTTTTGTTATCAATTTTGTATAGTCAAAAATCAAATAAAATTACTCCATACTGATTTATTATGACTAATAATACTATCTATGATAAATTGTAAAATTCTAAATTTTAATCTATTTCTAATAGGATAAAGATATAGGAACATGATTAACATACATCTTATTTAGTTTCTTACACACACTTGTTTAATTATGATCAAATTAAAAATTTAACAGTAGGGTGCAAATTGACTAAGTATAAGAGTTGAGGGGGGAAATTGGCTAAATTAAAGTTGAGGGGGGAAATTGACTAATCATGAGAGTTCAGGGGGGAAATTGGCCAAAATTAAAGTTGAGGGGGGAAATTGGCTAATGGTCACAAGTTCAGGGGGGAAATTGATAATATACCCAAAAAGATAAGACAAAACATAGAGGAATAATTATATCTACAAAATCGGATTACCTTAAAGTTAAGTTCGTCTTCCTTCTTTTTCGACAATCTGAAGCCAACCTATGTACGAATCTGTAAGACTGTAACCAAGAAATTGAATCAAACAATGAAGGAAGTGATTAGTAAAGAAATACTGATGAAAAAGAGTGTTAAAATTAAAATACAGAATCCTATACGAAAAAGGGCGTTAAAGCCATCCCACATAGGAACCAAGAGATCCAATAAAACCATTGATCTTGTTGTTCCTCATCGTCTGGCGTCGACCTCGAGTCCCACCACCACCATCGACTAGTTCGGTTAACTTGTTTAAAAGCTGAATGTCAATAAAGGCCCCCCCATCTAGAATTTGCCCTTACAAAACTATAAAACTACGAAACTACGTAGAAGTTGAATGTCAATAAATACAGCATGTAGAGGAAATACCTGAAACCTATGATGTCCTTTTCTTTTACCTGATGTGAGATATTTTGTAACTGTACCATCCTTAAGCTTTATACTTACAAAGACAACACATGTGCATTAGTTTTACTCTTGTTTATCCAAGTCAAATTAGTTTGATTTTATCTTCTAAATTATATGGGTTAGATCAGGGGACGCACATTTTTTTGTGCGGAGAACTTTGACGGAATAAGGGAATTTTATTGATATGGAAAAGGAAAAAAATTACACCTAGTTGCAGAGTTGGGAGAGGAGGAGGGAAATAAACCTTACGGTTTTTATTCTGCAACTTTTTATCAAGGATATGACTCTATATTTCAATTGATAATTCATAAATCATCTTTGCAAGATTTTAAACAAATCCAAAATCATTCAGACATCCATTTGGAATGAAAAAAATAAACAAATATATATAGTTCTCCAAAGAAACAATAAAATGATCACCATTTAATTCGACGGTCATGTATGATTTCGAATTTAAGTACTATATTTTGGGTAAAGATGATATTTCAAAGAAGATCCAAAATATAAATAATTGGATCATTAAAATATAACATAAAGTGAACCCTAAAAAATTGGGTAAAAAAATGTCTCCCGATCCATACCTATTTTCCAAGAGGTTTCACGAATCTAATTATCAACCAAACAAAAAGAAAAATCGTAAGGCCTCATAAAGATAAACCCAAAAGTTGAACAAACTATTCCCTTCCATCACTGTCCATAACAAGCATTGGCAGATGAAGAATTTTACTGTTACAAGCTTTACCGCTGCAAAAGTTTCATGCTTTATGTGCACGCAAAAATCTAGTCCACGTATATACAAATACAAGAAAATTAAAACTAATCCGCTAGAAATTGAACTACAACATGCAGCATCTAGAAGTTAGTTGGAACAAGATAAAAATGACTCAACAAAAGAAGATAGGGAACCTTTTAATTTCTTCCTGGGAATCAATTATTATTTAGAGAGAGAGAGAGAGAGAGAGAGAGAGTGATTGGCTGGTAGCATGGTATAATATAAAAAACTATAAAACTTTGTACGTTGCCAACATTACTAAATGAGTGCTGTTATTCAGTTCACATACTCATCCATTCTCTTATATATGTGAATCGCATTCTATATAAGTGAGATTCATGAGAGAGGTAGGTAGTCAAAAACTGTAGCCAAACAACATTATTCTTTCTTAATGTCCCAAATGTATATCAACTTAGAATCAACCAAATGCTGACCAAAATACTTTAGATTGGTAGTTATATAAAATGAAAAAATTGACTACTTACATATTTCTACACGTGGACCCTTGAGGTCCAAGAATTAAAATAATTCCTATTGTACAGAGTGTGCCCATGCATGAGGGGATCGGGCTCTTGACCGGGCATAGCCCTATATATATGTGTATATCTGCCCTTTAATTTCATAGTGCAAGCAAGTGACCTCAGCCTTAATTTCTTGTAGTATTTGCAAATTAAGATCACGCTAGCAGATCAACTTAAAGAGTATAATGCCCAATATAATCCCCCAAAACGAGCGTGAGACTAAGTATAAGCGGTTCAAAATACCCTACACAAAGGAGCAGATATTGAAGATTTTCAAAAGATACGACAAGGACGGAGACGGCCAACTTTCCAAGGCCGAGCTCAAGGAAGCTTTCGCTGAACTCGGCGCGATATGCCCTGGCCTTAGAGCTTGGGATGGTCGTAGGCATGCTGATGACGACGGCGATGGCTTCATTTCTATAGACAAGGAGTTGGACAAGCTTGGCGACTATACCGTGGGCGTTGGGTATATCGTAAATTAGTATAATGAGTTTAATATCACTCACGTGCCATGTATATTAAAGATCTTACTCATATTTTTATATATTTTGCTATATGTGTGTGTAAGTGTATAGTATAACGAATAAAAGAGGCGACCTTTCGTAGCCCCTTATTGGACAAGGTAATATATTTGGGATCTCGAGTCTCTACATTTATCATTTGTGCATCTCGAGTATTATCTAGGAGTTTGTATCAATCTACGCCAGAATTACTGTATTACACCGTTTGCACCGTATCCCATCTCTCCTTCATTTATGTTCTCCTCCGTGACTATTCAGTCTGTTCTGCTTTTGTTCTCCATATCATCATATTCGTAAACCTGAAATCTCATAAACCCATGAAATAACCATGACCTTCATTAGATGCAAATCATGTCCACGTTTTGAAATCCAAATAGAAATGAATAATCTCATAATTTTGTCATTTTGGATTATTTGGAACTCTTTCTTCCCCAATTCCACCTCTTCAGATCGTCTTCTTCCTTTTCCTATTTTTTCAGTTCACCTTATATATTCCTAAACCAATAAACCCAAAAAAGCTTTTCACCTCCATTTTTTTTCTTAATTTTATGGGCTACATTTATTTCCTTCAAATTTTCTGCTGATTTGAGGAAAAAAAAAAAGAGAGAGAGGCATTTTTGGCCTATGAAGTTGAGATTGGGAATTGTGATATGGAAAATGAAAGTTACAGAGAGATGGGATACAGTGCAAATGATATAATACATTAAACTGACCTGGATAGATTGAAATTCATTAGATTAAGATAATGGTTAATATTTAATTAAATGTGTGTAAATACATGAATACTAAATACTGAGACTCATGATCCATGTAATTGATCCCTGATTATATATCATGTAATATATCCAATTAAGCAAAACAGCTACAAAATAAAGAAATAAATTTTGCTTTACTAGTTAGTGATATTTATGTATATTTCTGTAATATATTCATGCATGTAGGCCGCATGATAAAATTTTATCATATAAAAATTGTTCGAAAATCTTTTAATTATTCTCCTTAATATATCCGTTTTAAAAATAATTATCGGACTCAAGTTCGCAGAAGGAAAAAAAATCTCGTGCTTAAACTTGCTTCTTTATTTGTTCATGAGAAATGTGTTAAGGAGAATCATCACATATAGGATCACTACAAATTCATGAAAATATATATTAGAGGTATTTTATATTTAATAAACCAATAATGCTGATATTTAGTACTACGGTCTAGTGATATTTTTTTTACTTGTAAGTGAGAGGTCTTAGGTTCGATTCTCACCAAAAGCAAATGTGAACCATATTATTGCTAGCCGATTGTGAAGCTTAACCCAATCCTCCATCCTCTTAGTGTAGATAATATCGTTTGTTAAAAAAAAAAAAAAAAAAAAAACCCGTTAATGCTATTTTATTTATTTATTTAGACACATTACAAATGCACTTTCTAATATAGGTAAGTTTGTTAGTGCATGTAGAACTCACATGTATTAGAGTGTGTTCTTCTATTTTAAGGTAATACTAGGGAGACTAAATTTGTAGACTAATTTAATAAACTAATTAATGACATGGAAGTTGATTGGATTATTACTTAAGTGTTCATTAACACGCTTATTTCTTATTGGTGACACATCATTTAGTTTACAAATTTAGTCTACAAGTTTATTCTACCTAGCATTACTCTTTGTTTTAAAGGGACCAGGGCAGTCTATCATTTCGGGGGTTGAAAAGATTCATAGAGGCATTTCAGCTATGCCAATAATGTTAGTTTTGTGAAACCATATAGTAGCACTCGTAAGAAAATCAACAAATTAATATAAGTCTTTTCTTTTTGGAAGTGATTTCCGCATTTCATTATTCTCTCTTCCACTCCTTCCTTTTTTGGTGTGGAACGAATTACTGAAAAGAGAATTAGATGCATGAAAAAACAGAAAATGAGTGCATAAAAATGAATACTCTTTAAAGGAAAAAAAAAATAACGTTTACATGAAATAATAGTCTCAAGTTTCATAACCCAACATATGAGGGTTTATGAAATACAAAGATTTGATCTAACTCAATACACCTTGCACAAACAAAGAGCATATACAAGATATGGACAGTACTCCATGGAAGCCAGATGAAAACAGGAATCTGATAGGGATTATAATGAAAGGCTAGGATGTTGCCACTTGTATGGAGATTAGAAAGTTCGTTAAGTTGTTAGTTTGTTAAGAAGGCTGAGATGTATAAATACAGAAAGATGTACTAGCTTGGAGGTTAAGAAAATATACTGAAGATTACAGTTTCTATACTTCTCTCTCTCTAAATTCTCTCGACTTTCTCTCTCTATATTTCTGTCTATATTAGTTTACATGGTATCAATCGCCATGAAAGCTCACGCTTGATCTTCGATCCAAGTCTTCCGCAGCTCTGATTCTTCGTCTTCATCTCTCTTTCTGCTTCTTGCTGGTAATTTCTGGTTGAATTCTTTGTGTTTACTCTGCAATCTAGGGTTTATCTTCATCCCTAGGGTTCTGCAACTGTACTACTGGTTGCGATTCGTCTTCTTCAATTCGTGCACTCCAAGTGTTTGGTGTTTGGTCTCAGCAACATTTCTGCCAAATTCAGCAGTCTTCGACCTGCACGAGTGTAAAAATGGTAACTGCCTCTCAATTACAGCTTCTTCAATCTCCGATAACTGCATTGGTGTCATCGATTTCCACATCTGTGAGTGTTAAACTGGATGATTCGAATTATCTGAATTGGCACTTTCAAATGAAATTACTACTTGAAAGTAATGGAATCCTAGGGTTTGTTGATGGATCTCATCCCTGTCCTGCTCGATTTAGCGCAATATCTGGCGATTCTGTTGATAATTTGTTGTCTTCCACTGATAGTGATGAGTATTTGGTTTGGATGATGCATGATAAAGCCTTGATGCAATTACTTACTGCATCCTTGAGTCCTGTAGCCATGTCTTGTGCGATTGGGAGTACCAGTTCTCAAGAGCTTTGGATTCGATTACAAGAGCAGTTTTCCACTGTCTCGAAGACTTGCATTTTTCAGATGAAATCGAATCTACAAACAATTAAGAAGGGTTCTAATTCCATTACTCAGTATTTGCAGAAGATAAAGGAAGCCAGAGATTATCTTTCTGCTGCTGGGGTTAATTTTCTGGATGAGGACATTGCTATACTTGCACTCAATGGTTTACCCGCAGAGTACAATACTTTTCGGACTGTGATAAGGGGACGTGAGAGTGTCATTTCTCTGAAGAAGCTATTCTCGAGTCCACTATCAATGCACCATTTATGACAGCCATGGTTGCCAATACTCCACCTCCGAGAGGATCCTCTCACCCAAGCTATGTACCTGGTGGTTTCAAGCCGTTCACTGTTAATAAGAACAAGGGCAAGGGCAGGTTCAATCACTACACCAGGACTTTTTCACCTCGACAATATATGCCTACTCAGACACATGTCATTCAAACTCCAAGTCCTGGTATTCTTGGTCAATTTCCCAATACACAACAGCCTATTCTTTCTGCTCCACCTGAGAAGTCAAGGTGTCAAATTTGTGGCCGATTCAATCACACTACATGGTTCTGTTTTTATAATGAGAAGGGTCCCAACTATATTGGTGCTGCTGCTCATCCTGCCTATTCCCCGATGGCGTCCTCTTCACAGCAAGGGTATCAGTACTCTCCAGTTGCTGCCTATTCGTCACAAATGACTCACTCACAGGCTCCCCTGCATGCTTATCATACTATGGTCTCACAATCCACTCCTTCACCTACTTCTACCTCTAATTCCCAAATGTGGATCACTGATTCTGGCGCCACGAATCATATGACTGCTGATCTCTCCAACTTATCACTGGCATCTCCTTATCCTACTAATGAAGTCATCCAAACTGCAAATGGTGAAGGTTTGCATGTCTCTCACATTGGTAGCACTGTTCTTAAACCTTCTGCTTATCCTATCCACTTGAAATCTGTGTTATATGTTCCCAAATTAACACAGAATCTTCTTTCGGTCCATAGGATATGTTTGGACAATAACTGTTGGCTTATTTTCGATGCCTTCTGTTTTTGGATTCAGGACAAGGCCACAGGGAGGATTCTATACAAAGGGCTGTGCAGTAATGGACTCTATCCCATTTCTTCCCCTGCCACTGTCTGTCCTGCAACTTCTCACAGTTCTGTCCCATCTAAAGCTTTCATTGGTCAGCTTGTTAACTCTAATGTCTGGCACAATCGATTAGGACATCCATCCAATTCTGTTGTATCTCTCATGTTGCATAAGTCTAATATTGTTTTTCCCAAAGCCTCTAGTCATGTCATGTGTCAAAGTTGTTTAGAGGGAAAATTTTGCAAACTACCTTTTTCTTCCAGTGTCAATAAATCTGTAATTCCATTTGAAGTGGTGCATAATGATCTTTGGGGTCCTCCACCTTGTAAATCTGTGGATGGGTATAGGTATTATGTTGTATTCATTGATGAATGTACCAGATATTCCTGGATTTTCCCATTGGTTAATAAATCTGATCTTTGTGCCATTTTTGTTGGGTTTCATGCTTATGTTCTCACCCAATTTTCTGCAAGTATCAAAGTTTTGCAAAGTGATGGGGGTGGTGAATACATTAGCAAATCTCTTCAATCCTTTCTTTTACAAAAAGGCATTTCCCATCAGAAATCATGCCCTTACACCCCTGAACAAAATGGCATGGCTGAACGCAAGCATAGACATCTCATTGAAACCACAGTCACACTGTTACAAACAGCCAAAATACCCTCCCAGTTTTGGTCTTTTGCATGTCAAACAGCTCTCTATCTTATTAATAGGATGCCTACTCCCATATTGTCTAACAAGTCTCCCTTTGAAGTCCTATATGGTGCTGTCCCAGTCATTACTCACTTGAGAATTTTTGGGTGTGCTTGTTATCCTTTATTACGCCCATATAACTCCACTAAACTTCAAGCCAAGACTACCAAGTGTGTCTTCTTGGGTTATGCTTCCAAATACAAAGGGTACATTTGTTATCTTGTGTCTCAACATAAATTCTTTGTGTCTAGACATGTGATGTTTAATGAGTATGAATTTCCTTATACAACTCTTTTGGCACAAACACAAACCAAATCCTCTGCCTCATTTGATGGTCTTTTTTCATCTCATGTGGTCACATCTCATAATATAGTCACATCTCCTTCTCCACTTATTAATTCCAGCCCGTCAAGTCTCTCTGAACCATCCCCCAGTCCATCATCTGTTGTGTCTTCCTCCATACCTCAATCCATTACTGGTGCAGTTTCAGCCACATCTCCCATCCCTGTGGCTCCTGATCATAGTCCAGATATTGTACACGTGGTTTCCTCTATCCCGCAGTTCAACTTACATCCGATGCAAACTCGAAGTAAGAGTGGTATTATAAAGAAGAAGGTGTTCCTTTCCACTCTTGAGACCTCTAATGATATTGATCTGTCCCTAAGTGAACCAGCCTCATATAAATCTGCTCTTAAGAGTTCAGTGTGGTCTGAAGCAATAAAGGATGAGATCAGTGCTCTACATAAGCAAGGGACATGGAGTTTAGTCTCTTTACCCGCCAATAAAAACTTAGTGGGCTGTAAATGGATCTTCAAAATCAAAAGACATTCAGATGGGTCCATAGCAAGGCATAAAGCTCGATTAGTTGCCAAAGGTTTTAGTCAAGAACCGGGTCTTGATTACAGTGAAACGTTTAGCCCAGTTGTCAAACCCACCACAGTGAGGATTGTTTTAGCTCTTGCTGCACATTTCAATTGGTCACTCCATCAACTCGATGTCAAGAATGCCTTTCTTCATGGCATTCTGCAAGAAGAAGTATACATGGCACAGCCACCTGGATTTGAGGATACTCAGAATCTGTCTTTGGTCTGCAAGTTACATAAATCCCTTTATGGCTTGAAGCAGGCACCCAGGGCATGGAATGAAAGGTTCACTTCTTTCTTGCCTCGGTTGGGATTTCATAACACTTACTCTGATTCCTCCTTATTTGTGAAGACTGTTGGTGCCCATACTGTGATATTGTTGCTCTATGTTGATGACATTATCCTCACAGGCAGTGATCTTCCTGAGATCCAACAAGTGATTCGGGATTTAACTTCTGAATTTGATATCAAGGACTTAGGTCCCCTTCACTTCTTTCTGGGCATTCAGATTTCTAAAACCCCAAACGGTCTGTTTCTGTCACAACAGAAATATGTGCAGGATTTACTTGCTAAAACAGAAATGCTTAAGTCCAAGCCGTGTGATACACCCTGTCTTCCATACACCAGATTACTCACGGATGATGGGGGTACCATATGCTAATCCTACCATGTATAGAAGTGTAGTGGGCGCACTTCAATACCTTACATTTACCAGGCTGGATATTGCCTTTTCTGTGCACCAAGTTTGCCAGTTCATGCAGAATCCGATGGTATCTCATTTCACTGCTGTCAAAAGGATTTTGCGCTATTTGAAAGGCACAATGGAGTTTGGTATCAACTACTCTAAGGGTGATTTGACTTTACATGCGTTTAGCGATGCTGATTGGGCGGGGGATCCCAATGATCGCCGGTCAACAACTGGTCTGGTTGTGTTCTTAGGCAATAACCCTATCTCCTGGTCATCCAAGAAGCAACAAACAGTTTCACGATCCTCAACTGAGGCGGAATATCGTGCTTTATCTACCACGGCAGCTGAACTGGACTGGATTCAACAGATTCTTACTTTCCTGCATATTCCCATCTCTGCGACACCTGTGCTGTTTTGTGACAACCTTTCTGCTATTGCCTTGTCTTTCAACCCAGTTCAACATCAACGGACCAAACACATTGAAATTGATGTGCACTTTGTGCGGGAGAGGGTTGCCAAACACAAGCTACTGGTGCAGTTTGTATCCTCCAAAGAACAGTTTGCTGATGTTTTAACCAAAGGCCTCAGTGCCCCTTTGTTTCGCTTTCATTGTACCAATCTCATGTTAGTATCCTCCAAACATGCGCTTGTGGGGGGATGATAGGGATTATAATGAAAGGCTAGGATGTTGCCACTTGTATGGAGATTAGAAAGTTCGTTAAGTTGTTAGTTTGTTAAGAAGGCTGAGATGTATAAATACAGAAAGATGTACTAGCTTGGAGGTTAAGAAAATATACTGAAGATTACAGTTTCTATACTTCTCTCTCTCTAAATTCTCTCGACTTTCTCTCTCTATATTTCTGTCTATATTAGTTTACAGAATCTTCGAGAGACTTGTACACCCGTGCCTAAGAAGAACCATATAGCAGCACATGAGCCATAGCACCAGGGACCAACAGCACCACCACAAGGAAGGCTCAACATCCTTGCGGAGTGGGAAGTCAGAATACCATTGTTCTAAAAATCGGCCTAGGCGGAGCTTAGGTGGTGGGCGGTGGCCAGCCGTTCTGATTAAGGTCAAATTATTTGATAAGTCGGAAAACCCATTTGGCGGTGCGTAAGCGAGGGTCTAGGCGGGCTAGGCGGAGCAGGCAGGGCTGGGCGGCTGAGAGATCTGCTTGGGCGATTGAGTTTGTCTGAAAAAGAATTGCATCCAGAACGAAAAGCGTGAAGTTTAGTGGCCACCGACAAGAAGATGCATTAACGAGAGCAGCGGGTGAGAAGATGAAGACGATGAATAGTTTAAATGACCTATATTATAGGTCGTCGTTTGCTATTAAGTGGATCCGCTACTTTTCGTTTACCAAAGCTAAATGAGTTTAAAATTTAATGGCCTTCTTGACCCAACCAAAAACGTCCAAAACAACAATATAACAAAAGAAAGTTAATGGGCTTTTTCATTTCTAGTGTTTTATTAGACTTAGTGGACCTACATTAAGTTTTTAATATTTGAAAATTTCAAGTATAATGTAATTATTCATATGTTTTATAGTAACTTTAATAAAAATAAAGAAATATTATATGCAATGTCATCCAATACTAGTATAGGTTTTTTTCTAAGTAAAAATAGACACTATTAATATGAGATATAATAATTTACTCAAATCCGCATAGCCCGTCTAATTCCCTCCTAGCCGCTTAGGCGCTAGGTTCTAGCTCGCCGTCTAACTAGCGCCTAGCATGTTTTAGAAGAATTCCACTAATCCACCATAATTTTTAGTCCACGTCTTATATATACATTCGACTATGCACGTATTTCATATGCCATGTTTATTTATTTACTCTAATTACGTTAAAAAATTTAATTTCTTTAAAAGTTTCCTTTCGATCGATAATTGAAAAAAAGGAAAAGTGGTTGGTGTATGCAATAATGAGATACTTTGTTTTTTTTTTTTTTTTTTTTTTTTTTTGTAGGATGTTAAACTCGTATTTGGCCCCTAAATTTTGTTATAGTTTTCTACTTTCGTCCTTCAACTTTTTCATCTATAATTGGTCCCTAAATTTTTGAAAGTGTGTTAAATAATGCGATGAAAGAAAGTAACAAGTAATTTTTGTTACAAAGGTGACAAATACGACACCATTTTTATTAAGGCGTTTCAATAATCTATTACAATGACCAAAATGCCCTTGATTGATTAGAACGTGGAATATGTTTATCTAGAAAAATGGACAAAACCAACAAAAATGAATAAGCTTGATCTAATTGTGACAGCCCGTTCCGGATTTTCGAATCATAGGGGTGAAATGACGATTTTACCCCTAGTATGGTTGTTTCGTTGTGTGGTTGTTTTTGGGTGTTGCTTGGCTAGTTTTGGACCACACACACACCACACTCACTCACTCTCTCTCTCTCTTGCCCTGTCCCGAGCCCTCTCTCTTTCCCATTTCTATTCTTCTTGTACGGACGACAACCAAAACCATCCAAACCTTCACAGATAGAGGAAACAAATTATATATTCATGCTCGTGAGGTCCGTAGGAGTTCAACCATACCCATTTCAGGTAAGGATACCTTCGTTTTCACGTCGAACTCGGGATACCCTGATTTGGTCACTGTTCATGCACACGTTAATTCTTGTGTTTTTGGGAATTTCAAGCTTGTAGGAAGCTTGGTGAGGTCCTTAGGAGGCTCGGGGTGGTTCGTTTGAAGGTTTTGGACGTCGGGATCGTGAGTTACAAGGTTGGCCGGAGTTGGTGGTGTTTTTCCGACGAGATTCCGTGGATTGTAGTGCTTGAAAGTGGTATGGATTTGTTCCTCTTGTTGTAAGCTTCATTTTGGTACCAATTTTGTGAAATTTGGTTGAAAAACGAGTGAGATACAAGGTTTTAAAGTTTTCCTGATTTTCTGGTACCGAAGCTTCGCCGGAGAAGATGATGGAATATTCCGTCAGTTTGGACGGAATATTCCTAACGGCGTTAACGGAATCCGTTAGAGTTAACGGAATATTCCTGATGGCGTTAACTGACGCCGTCAGTGTGCCAGGCACGTGCCTGCGCGTGGGCGGCGCGTGTGGCCGTGCCTTGGCCGGCGCGTTGGGGAGCGTGCGGCGGTGGAAAATTTTTCTAAAAATATGAGGATGTTCCTGAGGTTGAGTAGATCACGTTGGTGTATTCATACACCCCATTTGAGCATTGTATGAGAAGTTATTTCGTAAGGTTGGTTATGTGCTTTAAAATTAACGTTTTTATAGTTGTTTCGCATATAGGTGAGACCTATCCCGAGGACAAGCGCGGTCACTCGAGGCAAGGGGGTTACGACCCTTCTACATACCAGTGAGTGGGCTTTTGGTTTTCCGTATATACCTACATACTTATGTTTTTTCCCAGAAAATGAATTGAAACGTTTATACGTTTTTATGCCATGCATTATGTTTGCCGTTTGTTTATGCATTATTAGTAGCCTATATATATATATATATATGTATGTTGGTGCTGCGGGCGCACAGGTAAGTGCCAGGTGAGTATGGTTTATGCTTATTTTCAGTAGTGGTTTGAGATGCATAGAGAGCTCATAACCTGCACCCCCGGTCTTAGTGCTCCCGCCCAGAGTTGGGCACAGTCCTTCACGTGATGTTCACCTCCCGCACCACATGCTCATCTTGGATCCAAGTTAGGTGCACAGTCCTGTCGTACAGACCACTTTAGGTGGTTCCGACTCGTAGGTGACCCGCGATTCGTCGCCCAGCCTTCATGTGATCGTAGCACTCGAGCGTACTTATTATACACCTAGTCCTGTCGTACAGACCACTTTAGGTGGTTCCGACTCGTGTGTAGGTACAGTTAGCGAGATGGAGATTTGAGCTCTAGATTCAGCCGTACAGGTCACGTTAGGTGACTTCGGCTGACAGATTCATGGCATTGATTTTGACATTTTCCTGAGCACTTGCATTTATTCGAGGCATTTGGCATGGCATATTTCTGAACATGACTTATATATATATATATATATATATATATATATATATATTATACTTTTCTGGGAAGTATACAGGTTTTACGGCGAGGGGTTAGAACTTGTTTATGAAATGGTTTTTGAAAAGCTTTGTTTTTGCCCACTCACACTTTTCGTTTTGCGCCCCTCCAGGTTCTAGTTGGCTAGCACTTGTGGTGGCTTCCCAGAGGATTTCCCCGACATATCTGACAGATTATCACCAGTGTAGGACCACCTTTGAGTGTGTTTTTGTAGTGTCGTTCCTCCCGGACTGCATTAGGTCTTCGTGCTCTGAACTTTGTTTTCACACTTACGCTTGCACATGTATGTTCTTACTTGGTGTAAAGCTGATTTTTTTTATTATTCGTACTTTTAATATTATTTTATTAGCTTCCGCACTGTGCACATGGTTACGTCACTTCCACGTGACGACCAGCATGCCTTGATCTCGGTCGGGATGTGTCACTAATTCAAATATATATATTTTTTTAAATATGACAGTAATGGATCCAATGGAAGAAGCTAGTTTTACCTTAGCAACATGATTATAACCGACTTGAACAAATGATGTGATTTAATAATTTTTTCTTGCACGTGCAACAATTTAATTAATCATTTCAGTGTTACATGGCTTTGTCAATCTTTCATCTCTCTTTGAAATCTACAGGAGTTACGAAGATTTGATGTCGGGTTGAAATTTACAATATGATACGTTCCAAGCAACCACGTATTAAATTGAGTCCACTAGTAATTCTATGATCTATCAACCTTTGTAGTTGATTCACTGATGTACTTATTTTACACATTTTCAAAGTTTAAGGACCAACTTGAGACCAAAAACAGTTAGAAGAGTTAAAATGGAAAACTCCAAAAGTTTAGGGGCCAAATGTTAATTATCCCTTTGTGTTTTTCCTAGGAAATTCTTCTTGCACAAACATTTTCACTGATATGCTAGTTTACCAAACCCCCTATGGTATAATATTGTGGATTCTGATATGCTAGTTTACCAATGGTGTATTCTGATTCTTTCCAATCCAAGATATTTAGGTCGACGTTTGATGAATGCAATAAAATACTAATAATTTGATTTAACTCATTTATATCATGCGTTGTGCAATTATCTATATGCCTAACTAATTTAAATAATTGTCTCTTTGTATCCAAAAAAAATAAAAAGAAAACAGAGGCTTCCCAAACATAAAAAAGTTGAATTATCGACAGATATGAAGAATTTTACTGTGATCCATTGTAGCGTTCGGCACTTCATCACTCACTTCTAGAGATCAATATAAAACTGCTGGGGAAATCAAAGCTAGCTCATCGCAAACCCATATGACCTAGTCAACAAGAATAACCTATATTTATCCATCACTTTGCAAAGTTCCATACTTCACGTACACGCGCAAAAACAAAACTTATTTAAAAGTTGGGTGTGACTAGGCATCCTATATAGAATTTGCGCATACAAAACTATAAATACAACTTGTAGAGGATATTAAGGCTAAAACTTATGCTATCTTTTTCTTTTACTTGATGTGAGATATTTTGAGACCGTACCATCTTTAAGTTTATTCTTACAAAGATAACCCATGTGCTATAATTTTATTCTTGTTTTGTCCAAGTCAAATTAATTTGACTCTATTTTCTACAAGAAAGATAGCCTTGATATATAGATTAGATTGGGAGACGTATACTTTTTGACAAACATTTTAATTTTTAACACACCTTTTTATGGTTATCATTCCGTAACCTTTTTCAAGGATATGAATTTTTTATATTTTATCATCATTCATAGATCATCTTATGCAAGAAATTAAATAAATCTAAAATCATTAAGACGTTCATTTGTAGTAAAGAAGTAAGCAAATATATTTAATTCTACAAAAAGAAAAGAAAAAAAAGGTACTAAAATGACTGCCATTTTGTCTGACAGTCATATGGTTTCGATATTAGGTAGTATGTTTTGGACACTATTCTAAAATTCCCTCCCAGTGCCGCCTAGGCCGTACTTAGGCGTTAGGCGGCTAGTCATCGCTCTGATTAATCCCTAGGCGTTTGAAGATTAGGAATGGGCGCCTAGACCTGCTTAGGTGCTTACTTAGCCCGTCTAGACCCGCCTTGGTCACGACTCTCACTTAGATAGAAAATATATAACTTTTATTTTGCATTTTATATTTTTCAATAAATTTTAAAAGACTTGTTGAATACTTAGATCAACACACATGATATATGTGTTCCTCATGTTTGCATTATGTTCTAATACTTTATAATCTATATGTCATTCTATGTTGCAATTTATGTATTCCAGTGAAATTATGTATTTTTTAAGTATAATCAAACACTTATTTATACGAGATATAATATATTTACTTAAATTCGCCTAGTCCGCCTAGGCTTTGCCCTAGCACCTAGGCGCTAGGCCCCCACTCGCCCAACTAGAGCCTAGCGTCTTTTAAAACCTTGATTTTGATAGAGATGATCTTTTGAGAGAAGATCTCAAAGCAATGCCGGTCTAAAGTTTTCGGAGACCCAAGACGAAAACTCAAATGATGCCCTTTTTATAGACAAAGTAGTTGAAAATTTTCTTTTACAAAAGATTAATTAATTTCATTCACATTATTAAGAGTTTTTTATTTTTTACTTGTGGTCCAATATCTTAATGAATTGAGTGTTTGGTTTCCAGCTATGCGTCCGAGTCCGAAACTGCCTTCTCTTCTAAATTATTTTAATAATTACGAACCATCTCCATCGTCTTAACATTTAAATAGTGGATTAGGTAATAATAGATGTTAAGTTTAACACAACAAAAAAATGGCAATCTGATGAAAGAAAGTTTAGCTTATGCCATAAGAGATTAAGCGCAAATGCAACCTATCCCTCATAGCAATGGGAAGAACCCAACCCCATTAGAATGCCCCGTCCTCTTATGACCCGAACCAAGAAAACCCAATTAGTTATTTTTATATGGTTACGATCCTTAAATAAAAAATTGTAATTGGGAAATAGAGTTAACCCTGACAACAAAATTAATTGAAAGCAATAGATGAATGAAGTATTCAAGTGGCTTGAAAGCACTTAGCGCCTCGTATTTAAATTTCTTCCCTGTAGTTTGATGGATATTCTATGGTTTGTAAAAATAAAAAAGATAAACGAAAGATTGTGTATTTGTACCTTATTCGATATTTGTTTACCAACTTGAATATATATTCCTATTCCTATTCCTATGGCTATTTGTATTAGGGAAGGATTTCAAATTCGATGGACGGTATCTTTTCCTAATTCTATGTTGTATGGAAATTACATATGCAAGTAATTACTACTATAATTGAATGCAAAAACAATGAAAAAAAAAAAAAAAGCCAAACAATCAAACAAAGAAAAATGCTAGCAGCGTAAAATGAAAAACAGAATTTGAATGAGTAGAAATCAAATACCTTGTACAGTTGAATACAATTGCATGTATTGTAGTCCGTAGACTTGAATTTTCTGCTTGGATTGTAATTTTTTTTGCATAATTGTGAGAAAAGAGGAAAGAGGAGAAGATGTGGAAGAAAAAATTCATAATTGTGAATTCTTGAAAGGGATGTGCTATTCACACACTTATCTTTCATTTTCACATGCCCTTTTAATTTTTTATCATCTGATCAAATAAATTGAAGAATATCAAAAAACATAAATTAATATGAATGTATAGGAGGTAAAACAAAGTAGGGTTGTGAATAGCATCTCACTTCTTGAAATAGGTAGATAATTTAATTTACTCCCGGCTCTTTGAAATTGGGAATTTAGAAGTTGGAGGGAGACGGGAAGGGAAAAGGGTTTTTCCTTCTTTTTTTTTCATGTGTTTGTTCTCTTTCTTACGCGCAAGGAGCAACGCAATTCTTTCTTATCGTGGCATGAAAACCATTATTTAATTATTGTAATTTGTTTACATTATATCTAAATGGACTTAAAATTTTTTTGGCACCCTCCTTGGTTTGAGCCCTAGATTCGTGCCCTAGTAGCCCTGAGCTAGAGTAGGCTCTGCCTCAAAATGTATATCAAACTATGCATCTGTCAATTCTAATCATATATAGAATTAAGGAACCTTGCATATTAAAACAAGTTGCTGTTTGGCACTGGGAAGGGCTAGAACCGGCTTTGCCTTAAAATGTGTATCAAACTATGCATCGGTCAATTCTAATCATCTATAGAATTAAGGGACCTTGCATATTAAAACATGTTGATGTTGGGCACTTTCCCAGAGGTTTCACAAATCCAGCCAAACAAAACAAAATAAAAAATCCCAAGGCCTCAAAATGATGAACCCAAAAGTTGAACAAATTATTCCATAACAGTCCACAACAAACATTGGCAGATGAGAATCTAGTCAACATACATACGAGTCCACATATATGCAGAATCTAGTACCAAAAGTTGAACAAACTATTCGTTAACATCACTGTCCGTTACTATTGCAAAGTTCCATGCTTTATGTGCAAAATCCAGTCCACATATATACAAGAAAATTATAAATAATTCGCTAGAAATTGAATTATAACATGCAGCTCTTAGAAGTTAGCTAGAATAAGAAAAAAAATGACTCAACAAAAGAAGATTGAACACCTTTTACTTCCATCCATGGGAATCAATTTTTGCTTAGAGGGAGAGTAATGAGCGGGTAGCGTGGCATAATATACAAAACTATAGGACTTAGTACATGGCCGATATTATTAAATGAGTGCTGCTATTCTACTCACATTAATATATTAATCATAATACACCTATTTTCTTATATATGTGGATCGCATGTATAATTGTACATAAGTGAGATTCATGAGAGAGATAGTAGTCAAGAGCTATAGTTGAGTAACATTATTCTTTATTAGTGTTCCAAATGTATATCAACTTAGTATAATCCAAATGCTGACCAAAATACTTTTGGTAGTTATATAAAAAGAAAAATTGACTACTTATATATTTCTACACGTGGACCCCAGAGGTCCAAGAATTAAAATAATTCCTACGGTAGAGACTGGAGAGTGCTCATGCAGAATGAATCCTCTTCGGATCCTCTTTGTGAGTGTTCATTGTACATCGTATGGTTAGAAATTATTTTAAATATTTTTATTTAAAATTAAATATAAACAGTACTTGACGAAAATTGATCGTACCATATATAATAAACGGACATGATTTGAGGATTCCCAGGATCTTTACAAAGAGAATCAGGAGAGGATTCTCATTCACCCATGCATGCAGCGGACCGGACTCTGGACCGGGCAGAGCCCTATATGTATGTATGTATGTATGTATGTATGTATGTATGTATAAATCTGCCCTTAATTTCATAGTGCAAGCAGGTCACCTCAGCCTTAATTTCTTGTAGTATTTTCCAAATTAAGATCACGCTAGCTAGTTGATCAAGTTAAAGAGTATAATGCCCCGTGTTCGCCTCACAAACAAAGATGACACAAAGGTGCAGATAATGAAGATTTTCAAAAGATTCGATAAGGACGGAGACGCCCATGCAACTTTCCAAGACCGAGCTCAAGGCAGCTTTGGCAGCTTTCGCTGAACTTGGAGCGAAATGGCCTGCCTTTAGAGCTTGGGAAGGTCTTAGGCATGCAAATGACAACGGCGACGGCTTAATTTCTATAGACAAGGAGCTGGACAAGGTTGTCGACCATGCCGTGAATCTTGGGTATACTGCAAATTAGTATAATCAGTTTAATATCACTTATGTGCAGTATATATTAAAGATCTTACTCGTTGTGTCTGGTATTTCTATATATATATATATATATATATATTTTTTTTTTTTGTTGTATGTGTGTACGTGTATTCTGTAACGAATAAAGGAGGTGACCTTTCGCATCCCCTCGTTGGACAGGGTATAATATATTTGGGATCTCGAGTCTCTACATTTAGCATCTGTGGATAGTTAAATCTTAACTATTGGGTTAATCTAGGAGTTTGTATCAATCCACGTCAAAATTATATGTTGTATTACACTGTTTACACCGTATCTCATCTCTCCTTCACGTATGTTCTCTTTCGCAACTGTTCTACTTTTGTTCTCCATATAATTAATCATATTCGCAAACCTGAAATCTCATAAATCCATGAATAATCATGACCTCCATTAGGTTCAAATCATGTCCACGTTTTGAAATCCAAATAGTAATGAATAATCCCATAATTTTATCATTTTGGATTATTTGGAAGTTGGAACTATTTTGAGGACCAGAAAGACTTACATGCACTTCAGCCAGGCCAATAATGTCAGTTTTGTGAAACCATGTAGGAGTACTCGTAAGAAAATCAACAAGCCAATGTAAATCTTTTATTTTTGGAAATGATTTCCACATTTCATTATTCTCTCTTGCACTCCTTCCTTTTTTAGTGTGGAACAAATAACTCAAAAAAGAGACGTGTACAAAAAAGAAGAATGAATACTCTTTAAAGAAATAAAAAAAAAATTAAATAAATAAAGTTTACATTAAATAGTAGTCTCAAGTTCATAACCCAACAGAGGAGGGTTTATGAAAGAGAAAGATTTGATCTAAATCAATACACCTTGCACAAACAAAGAGCACATACAAGATATGGACAATACTCCATATATAGAAGCCAGATGAAAACACGAGTCTTTGAGAGACTTGTACCACCCGTGCCTAAGAAGAACCATAGCAGCACATGAGCCATAGCACCGGGGACCAGCAGCACCGCCACAAGGAAGGCTCAACATCCTTGCCGACTGAGAAGTCAGAATACCACTAATCCACCATAATTTTTAGTCCACATGTCTTATATATGCATTCGACTATGCACGTATTTCATATGGAATGTTTATTTATTTACTCTAATTATGTTAAAATTTTCAATTTCTTTAAAAGTTTCCTTTCGATGATGACCTTAAAAAAAACTTCCAATCCATGTGACTACGTTCTTCCCACTTTTGGTACACACACAAATCAGAATCCTTATATCAATATCCATGGCTCCAAAATAATATTATCATATCAGATAGTTGGAAAAAGGAAAAGTGGTTGGTGTGTCTACTATAACTATAAGCAATAATATGAGATACCTTGTTTTCCTTCTCCTTTTTTTTTCTTTTCTTTTTTTATTTATTTATTTTTTTGGCGAGGTGTTAAATTCGTACTTGGCCCCTAATTTCTTTTACAGTTTTCTACTTTCGTCCTTCAACTTTTTCATCTATAGTTGGTCCCTAAATTTTTGAAAGTGTGTTAAATAATGCAATGAAAGAAAGTAATTTTTGTTTCAAAGGTGACAAATATGCCACCACTTTTTTAAGGGCATTTAAATATTCATTTACAATGACCAAAATGCCCTTGATTTATCAAAACATGAATATGTTTGTCTATAATATACATTTATGCTGAAAAAAATGAACAAAACCATAAAAAATGAATAAGTTGATCCAATTCGAATATTTTTGTTTTAAATGAATCCAATTGAAGAAGCTAGTTTTACCTTAGGGACATGATTATAACCGACTTGAACAAATGATGTGATTTAATATTTTTTTTTTTTACAGATGCAACAATTTAATTAGTTATTTCAGTGTTACATTGCTTTGCCTCTCATCTCTCTTTGAAATCTACAGAAGGTGATGTCGGGTTGAAGTTTACAATGTGGTACATTCCAACCAGCCACGCATCGAATTGAATCCACTAGTGGTTCTATCAACCTTTGTAGTTGGGTCACTGATGTCCTTATTTTTCACATTTTCAAAGTTTGAGGACCAACTTGAGACCAAAAACAGTTAGAAGAGTTAAAGTGGAAAACTCCAAGAGTTTAGGGGGGCAAATGTTGATTAACCCTTTGTGTTTTTTGTAGGAATTTTTTCTTGCACAAACACCTTGACTGATATATATGCTAGTTTACCAAACCACCTTTGAGATAAGATTGTGGATTCCATGGGTCCTCAGATAAGAGGGCGGCGAAAAGAATCCATAAAAGATGATTATCTTTTTTGATTGATGGCCCGTGATGTATTCTGATTCTCTCCAATCCCACATATTAGGTCGACTGTTTGATGAATGCAATCAAATACTGATAATTTGATTTAGTTCGTTCAAATTAGGCATTCTGCAACTCTCTGTCTCTACGTGTCCAAAGAAAGAAAAGGAAAACAGAGGCTTCCTAAACCTTAAAAAGTTGAATTATTCCTGTCTGTCTCCGTTAATTATTGACATATATATATATATATATATATATATATGAAAAACTGCTGGAAGAATCAAAACTAGCTCATCGCAAACCCATATGACTAGTCAACAAGAATAACCTATATATTATCCATCACTTTGCAAAGTTCCACACTTTAAGTACACGCACAAAACAAAACTTATTTGAAAATTGGGTGTCACTAGGCATCTTATATAGAATTTGTCCTTACAACACTATAAATACAACTTGTGGAGGATATACCTAAAACCTGTGCCATCCTTTACGCGATGTGAAATATTTTGAGATGTACCATCCTTAAATTTTATTCTTATAAAGACAACACATGTGCTATAGTTTTATTCTTGTTTTTTTTTTCTTTAAATGGGGGATAACTGGTGATAAACTACGTTTATCCGTCCCTTCTGGACTCGAAGATGTTATGGAAAATTTCACCTTGTATGTGACTATAATTTTATTCTTATTTATCCAAGTCAAATTAATTTGACTTTATTTTCTACAAGAAATATAGCTTTGATATATGGGTTAGATTCGGTGACGTACATTTTTGACAAACATTTTAACATTTTTTTTTTATGGTTATCATTATGTAACATTTTTCAAGGATATGAACCTTCTATATTTCAATTCATCGTTCATAAGTCATTATCGCAAGAAATTAAACATATCCAAAATCATTAGGACATTTATTTGTAGTGAAGAAAATGGACGAACATATGATTATACAAAGAAATACTAAAATGGTTATCATTTTTGTCTGATAGTCATATTGCTTCGAATTGAGGTAATATATTTTATTTTGTTTGACGGTTATATGAGGATTGGTGGTTATATGGGATGGCTGGTGGTGATGGAGAAAGAGATGAAGATGGGATGCTCGGGTGGGAAAAGAGGGGTGGGCCCCATTTTATTTTGTTTTACTTTAGTTTTTTATTTAATTTTTTTTATAATTAATTATTTTTTATATGCTATGTCATCAAATATGTGAGTCATTCATTCGTCACATCATTACTTAACAAGAAAATTATCGGTTTAATTAACGGATGTATGAAATTACAACAAAATACAAGTTTGTGTAGAAAATTAAAATGTTTTAAAAATATTATATGAGATTGCAATTGCATCCAACTTCGAGCAAGTAAAATATAATTTACCTCTTTTTTTACGTCATAGTGGTCTAGGCCATGAACTCTTGCCCTACTAGTCTTGGGCCAAAGCTGGCCCTATGTCAAAATGCGTATATGTATCCTTCAATCCTATCCCTACACAGAATTAAGAGACCTTGCCTATAAATACATGCTGGGCACTTTCCAAGAGGTTTTCCAAATCTTAAAAGCATTTCCAGTGAGTTCCTAAATAGGGATAACCATCGTATAAAATGAGTATTAAACAAATATAGGGACAAAATGGATCTTCAATGGATCGGAAAGTGAGTCCCTAAAGTATAGGAACTCACCGGATACATAGTGTATGGCTTCACATATAAGGACTATACATGGACAACCGTAAGTGAAAAACAGAGGCCACAATCTTGATTGAAGCTTTTAATACTTTTAATTAATTAAAAAAAAAGTTAACATAAACAAAAAAAAAATATGGGGAACTTTAACGAAAAGCTCAAGATATTGTTCACTTTAACGAAAAGTTCCAGGTATTGTTCACTTTAACGAAAAACCATATTTTTACACTAAAAGTAAATCATGATACTATTCAATTTACCTTTTATTTTATCCTTATCGTTAAAACTCAAAATTTTCAAGTCATTTTCATTAGTTTTCCTAAAAAAATGTGCATCTTGGATGAAAAATGGGCTCAAAATCTTGATTAATGATTTTAATTAATTAAAAAAAAGATTAATATAAACAAAAAATGTGCACCTAATCAAATTATCACATAAAATCATAAAAAATTCAAATTTTAAACTTCAAATTTTGGGATCTACTATTCCCATTGAATGCAATATTCTTTTAGGGACATAAAGATTCTCTTTAAATGAGTACTAAAAAATAATGATGATAGTCCCTAAATAAAGACTTCTATTGGAGTTGCTCTTAGGCTTCGTAAAGATGGACTAAGATTATCTCTCCTCCTCTTTCCATCACTCTTCCATCCCCTCATCTCACATTCTCTATTTTGTCTTTCTCCTTCTATAAAAAATTAACATAAGATGTTAACGTGACTTAACTGTAACCATTTAAATAGAAGAAAATAGAAAGGAAAAGAAAAAAAAAGAAGGAATAGAATCCTACTCCCATAAAGATAAACCCAGAGGTTGAACAAACTATTCGTTTCCATCACTGTCCATAGCAAACATTGGCAGATGAGAATCTAGTCAACATATAGACTAGTCCACATATGTACAAGAATCTAGTACCAAAAGTTGAACAAACTATTTGTTTCCATCAGTCTGTTACTACTGCAAAGTTCGATGATGTATGTGCACGCAAAAATCTAGCCCACCTGTATATAAGAAAATTACAAATAATCCACTGGTAGCGTGGTATAATATGCAAAAATATAGAACTTGGTACATTGCCAATATTACTAGAGAATTGTTATTAGCACTAAAAAATTCTCGTTTTATACTCCAAATTTTTTATATTGAGAAAGAAAAATACATTTGTGAGAAGTGTAGAATGAGATTTTTGAAATACCAATAACACTTTCCTATTACTAAATGCTATATTAATCATTTTACTTACCTATTCTTTTAGATATGTGGATAGCATGTACATAAGTGAGATTCATGAGAGAGATAAGTAGCCAAGAACTGTAGTTAAATAAAATTATTCTTTCTTAATGTCCCAAATGTGTATCAACCTAGGATCAACCAAATGCTGACCAAAATACTTTAGGTTGGTAGTTATATATAAAAAAAGGATAATGCTAAGGAGATCAAATTTTTTAATTAACTTTGCAAACCAAATGATATGTCACCAATAGGAAATAAGATTATCTCCAAAGGAGATGTAAAAAATGCCACATAGATATATAACGGTAACAAATGACATACAATTTACTTCAACCGAGATGATAAAGTTGACAAGGAAAATACGGCTAAGCTGACATAGATAAAGATATGTCAAATTTGAATCTGCCTTCAAATTTGATTTTTGTTATTTCCAAAGGCGTTCCACTTGCCTTACCTTAAATGTTAGCATATTTAAATATTATTTTATTATTTTTAAACCAACAACCCAACTTTTATTATTTTTGTTTGAAAAAACATAAATGAAGCATAAATTTTGGCATACCAAGTGGATGAAAAATATTAACAATATGTGAAATTGTCAAGTCAGCCATCAAATTTAAATTTGACGTTTTGAATTTAACTTCTCATTTGGAGATGCTCTAAGCACGTTAATTAACATTTAAATAATAATCCAATCATCAACAGTCACATTATTTGGTTTACAAAATTTAGTTTAAAATTTTAATTTTCCTAGCATTACTCAAAGAAAAATTGACTAATTGTATATTTCTACATGTGGACCCCTGAGGTCCAAGAATTAGAATAATTCTTATGGTCTGGAGTAGGGTTGGGCACAGCCCGGGCCGGGTCCAAATTTGAAGGAACCGGATTGGAACCGGTTAAAAATGAAACAGGGCAGGCCGAGCCGGGTTCTGAGATTTCTAAATTTGGAACCGAACCTAACCCGACCCGTTTCAAACTGGTCAATTCCACCCGGTTTCACGGGTTTTTGTCAGCAAACACAAATGAGAGTCATGGGACGACCTCGTTGAGGTCATTGATCGAGTCAAGAGCACTTAGAATCGGTCGAATGACACCAAATTGGGCGGTCACCAGCCGAGTTGGAGCTTCGCGCCCATCATCTTCTCTGATATGCAAGAAGCCATCTTCATTTTCTCCGATTTGCAACAAGCCATCTTCATCTTCTCTGATATGCACCAAGTTATCTTCATCTTCTCTGTTCTGCAACAAGCCATCTTCATCCATAAATTCATTGATAACAACAAAACTTAATCAAAACATAAAAATTTGGTCAAAAATGGACCAACGGAACCTCTTCCATTTAAATTTTTGAACCAAAAGCCAAATAATTCCAACAAATTAGATATTTTGGATTTTCAATTTCATATCCTTTCAAGTAAAGATCAAAACGTAAAATTCAAAAACAAAAGATCCAATCTTTGGGGAAAAGCCATGTTACTGAAACCAAAGAAAAACTGAAGAAGAAAAAAATGATGAAAAATATCAAATTGAAGAAAACCCAACAACAAAATCAGATGAAATATGATAACTCACCAAGCAATAAAATCCGAGAGCAACTAGAGAAGAGATTATCCATGGTAGAAGAACCGAAACTAAAACTTCTCCTTGTGATTATCTCCAAGACCTAGATAGCTTGTTGTGCTCGATATTCAATCAGTGATAGCGAGAAAGACTAGAGAAGAAGAAGAATAAGTGATTATCTATAAGACCCAGATAGCTTTTTGTGCTTGATATTCAATCAGTGATAGCGAGAGAGACTAGAGAAGAATTTGAGAGCGATTAGAGAAGAGATTATCCATAGCGGAAGAACCGAAACTAAAACTTCTCCTTGTGATTATCTCCAAGACCCAGATAGCTTTTTGTGCTTGATATTCAATTAGTGATAGCGAGAGAGACTAAAGAAGAAGAAATGATTATCTCCAAGACCCATATAGCTTTTTGTGCTCGATATTCAATCAGTGATAGCGAGAAAGATGAAGAAAAAGAAGAAAGAAGAGGAGAAGAAGGAGAACCATATAGCTTTTTGTGCTCGATATTCAATCAGAAAAGAAGAAGAAGAAGAAGAAGAAGAAGAAGAAGAAGAAGAAGAAGAAGAAGAAGAAGAAGAAGAAAAAGAAAAAGAAAGAGAAAAAGAAAAAGAAGAAGAAGAAGAAGAAGAAAAAGAAGGAGAAAGAGGAGGAGGAGGAGGAGGAGGAGAACTAGATAGCTTTTTGTGCTCGATATTCAATCAGAGAAGAAGAAGAAGAAGAAAAAGAAGAAGAACAATGAGGATGAAGAGAACTAGATAGCTTTTTGCGTTTGATATTCAATCGGAGAAAAAGAAGAAGAAGAAGACCCAAATAGCTTTTTGTGCTCGATATTTAATCAATGATACCGAGAGAGACGAAGAAGAAGGTTCGGGGAAATGCACAGTGAGTCAGCGAGTCTCTGAGTTGGCTTGCTCAATGAGTCAGCGAAGCTCCGAGTCGACTTGCTCTCTCCTCGCCGAGATTAAATTATAGATTTTGTGACAGAGGTGTCCGAAGAGAGAAAGAGAAACTGGGGGAGAGAGAAAGAGAGACTGGGGGAGAGAGAGATTGAGAATCGACAAATTCGAATGGGAGGACTGAGGAGAAGAGAGTCTTCGAGAAGGTGTGAGAAAATAGGAAAGGAATGGGAAAATGTTACAAACGGGCCAGTCCGGGACCCTCTTTTTCTATACATTTGGAACCGGCCCGCCCCTAAAATTTCATCGCACCGCCTCGTCCCGTTTCTCTTATTAAAAAATTGGAACCGACCCGTACCTACCCCAAACCTTGATTACCCGCCCTGATCTACAGTTCCTATACCCATTTGCCTGCCCCTAGTTCGAAATGTGGCCATGCATGCAGAAGACTGGGCTCTTGACCGAGCAGAGCCCTATATATATGCACAAATCTGCCCTTAATTTCATATTGCAAGTAAGTCACTTCAGCCTTAAGTTCTTGTAGTATTTTGCAAATTAAGATCACACTAATTAATCAGTTGAAGAGAATTAATGCGGCGTCAGGATGCATAATGATATCATCAACATAGAGTAATAGCACAATGATTGAAAAACTATCACACTTGACAAATAGAGAGGGATCTGCATATGAGAAATTGAACCCTAGCTCAAGTAAAAAACTTGAAAACTTGTCATTCTAGGCTCTGGGAGCTTGCTTAAGACTATATAAAGATCTCTACAATTTGCAAACATAATCTGGACAACTAGGATCCACAAACCCTTGAGGCTAAGACATGTAAACTTCTTCCTCAAGAAAGCTATGCAACAAAGCATTCTTGACATCTAGCTGTTTAAGCTACCAGTTATGAGATGCAGCTAAGGACAGAACCAATCTAACTGTGGTTGGTTTAACCACAAGACTAAAGGTTTCATAGTAATCAAGACCAGCCTTTTGAGAGTACCCCTTAGCTACAAGTCTGGCTTTGTACCTAGCCACTGAACCATCTGGATTTTTCTTAATCTTGTAAATCCATTTGCAACCTACAAGATTTTTGTTAGGTCGTAAAGGTACAAGTTTCCAAGTTTGTTGTTGAACTAGAGCATCCATCTATTCTTTCATGGCAGTTTTCCACTGAATACACTTAATTGCAATATTAAAATATTGAGGTTTTTTTTTAATACAGACTCTTTTATCTACTTGAACAGAGAACACTTTCTTTCTAACAATCCCAGATTATCAACCTGGTTTGCATTAGATGATAATTATGTGAAGTAATACACACTGGTTGCAGATTATCAACCTGAAACACTACAACATTTGGATGAGCTTCTGAGTACACAGAAGGTATGATTTCTGAAGAAGAACCAGCACTTGTGGATGAATGAACAAGATCACCAGAACTATTGTGTTGAGAAGATGTGGACTGAGTAACATGTTGAAGTCTAGAGGTAAGAGTAGTGGGGTGTGGTGAACCAATAAAGGGAAATGTTGGGGAAACATAAGTTGTATGTATGAATGTATTTGTATACACAATAGGTCTTGGGGAAGAAGACTGACCAGAATCAACTTTAGGAGTGTAAGACAAGACATGAGGGAATATATGATTCATAAAAAATAACATGTCTAGACATCAACAACTTATGATCTTTGAGAGATAAACATATATACCCTTTGTATTATGTAGCATACCCTAGAAAAATACATTCAGTAGTTTTAAGGTCAAGTTTATTGGTTCTATAGGGTTTCTTAGAAAGATAACACAGACACCTAAATATTCTCAAATGTTCAAGCTTAGGTAGAGAATGATGTAACATTTCAAAGGAAGACTTCGTATGTAGAACAGGTGTAGGCATTCTGTTTATTAGAAAAGTAGCAATAGCACAGGCATGAAACCAGAACTGTGAAGGTAATGAGGCTTGTTGTAAAAGTGTAATAGTTGTCTCTACAACATGTATATTTTTTCTCTCAGCCAACCCATTTTGTTTTGGGGTATAAGAACAGGATTTTTGAAAGGCAATGCCTTTGGTAAGAAGAAATTGCTTAAACTGAGTACTAATGTATTCCCCATCACCATCACTTTGCAATATTTTCACATGAGCAGCAAAGTAATTTGAAACAAAGGTAAGAAAGTTGACAAAAACAGTGGACACTGCAGCTTTATTATTCAGTGAAAAAATCCAGGTATATCTTGTACATTCATCTATAAAGGAAACATAATACTTGTAACCTTCTATAGACATACTAGGTGAGGGAACCCAAACATTAGTGTGAATTACTTCAAAAGGTGTATTAGACTTTGAAGCAATTACAGGAAAAGGTAATTTTGTAAACTTGCCTTGTAAGCAAGCTTTACATGTATGAAACTGAGAGTTACAAGGAAAAGATATACGAGATTTACTAAGTGATGCATCAACTACAAAATGTGTAGGATGTCCTAATCTGTAATGCCATAATGCAAAAGAAACCCTTTGACCCACATAAGCTACTGGAGAAGAAAAGTCAGATATAAACCTCTGTAGCTTGAGTATGGGAAGAGGATAAATAACATTATTACTCAGCTCTTGGAATAGCATTCTCCCAGTGAACTTGTCATGTATACAGAGAAAAACATCATCAACTATACATCAACACTTATTATCTTTGCACAACTGATTCATGAATAGTAAGTGTTGAGACAATTTTGGGACATGAAACACAGAATTCAACTTAAACTTATGTGACTTAGTGGAAAGAGAAGATGAACCAATACATTTGATAGCTAAACATTCACCACTAGCACTAGTCACAATATCATTGGATGGATAAGTTGTTGCCATGTGCAAGTTTGATAAGTTGGAAGTCATATATGATTGGTTGTTCCAGAGTCAAGTAGCCAGAAATCTTGTGAAGTTACTGAGGTAGTTTGTGCTTACATAGCAAGAGGAGTATGTGACTGAGTCATATTGGGGTGATACATACGTGGTATGATAGAAGGTTGAAATAGTGAACCTTAGGACTGTAGGAACATGCCTTGAGAAAATCCAAATAGATTCCACACATGAGCTTGACCATATTGTCCATTAGTCATTTGAGCAGGCATAGATGAAGAAAAACCCTGAGAAGAATGTCCTGGAAATCCTGGATAAGTCTTATTCCTATCAAAGCATGTAGCAGCAACATGACCAACTCTGTGACATATCTGACACCCATGTTGAAAACAGTTCAATGCAGAGTGGCCTTTGCGATCATAGATTTGGCATATTTGATTTGGATTATAAGGCTGAGACATTGACTGTTGTGTTCCATTATTCTGAGAAGTGTTGGATACATCATAGAACTTAGACTGAGTATAACCTCCTTGAGGATAAAACTGAGTAATAGAACCATTATGCTGTCCTCCAGAATTATTCCCATAAAATTTCTTCATTTTCCTTTGCCTTTGTAATTATTGCCCCTAAAATTGTTGTATGAACCAAAACCATGTTGAGTGACAAAAGCCATAGGAACATTAGTCATATATGGCATAGGCAATTGCTAAAAACCTTGAGGCACCTGCTGAAAACCTTGGAGTGGCATGGGTGACATTGGCATAAATGGCAGTGAAGCATTAAGAGTACCAACAAAACCTTGATTCATTGTTGATGCAGACTTTATTCCTGATGAACCATCATGATCAAAACCAGATCTAGATGTTTAAGTGAACATGGTAGACATCAAATGAATCTGTTTAGTAGCTTCATCCAGAGTTTTCTTCTGCCTTCAATTGAGATCGTAATTCTTTGAGTGAAACAAGGTTCTCCATTCCACGTATAACTGATTTAATTGTATTATACTCACTTGGCAGACCTTTCAGTGCAACAATTACAATGTCCTCATCGGAAATGGTTACACCAGCAGCAGCTAGCTGATCTCTAGACTCCTTGATCCTCTGAAGATATGCATCAACACATTCAGGTTCTTTCTTGATTTTCTGCAAGTCAATCTTGACTTGAACAATACTTGTTCTAGTAACACTACAAAACCATTCTCCAAGATTCATCCACATCTCTTTGGAACTCTAATAGCCAATAATACAAGACAAAGCAGAAGGAGACAATGTAGCAAAAATCAAAGTCATCAAAGCTTTGTCATGAATCTTCCATACTTTGTACGCATCAGAGACATGGTGATTGTTATCAACAGTATCTTCCTCAGAATCAAAATCCTCAAATTTAGAAGGACATGGAATATAATGATTCACAAGACAAACAATTCCATTTCCTTCCAACAATAGATCTATTTGAAAGTTCCATGTAACATAGTTGGAATCATAGAGTTTCACCGTTGCAATATTCCTAACACTCGGAATTAAAGACGAAATAAGAGATTGTGTAAGCGCTAATTGAATAGAATTCACCATAGCTTTCATCAATTTGTGTGTCATACTTCAACAATCTTGAGACAATTTTAATCCTCAAGAACAGCACACAAATTCAATTGAACCCACCAACAACAACAATAAGCCAGTAATTGCAGAAATCAACAATCTTGTGAATACAAAACAAGAAACCCCCAAATCTTAGGGTTACAAATTATTAGAAAGCTGTAAACAATTCACAGATCAAACACGGATGGGCTGAAAGAAACGAAAGAATCAACAGAACATGATGTACGACGATGATCAAGAAACCAACAATTCAACCGACTGAAACATCGATCAACAAATCACAGATAGCACAGTGCGAACACCAAACACCGATACACAATAAGAGAAGACAAAAAACTAATGATCGGAGATGTCACCTAACACTAATCACAACTGGAGAAGAGTAGCGGAAGCACAAAGGATCGTGAACGGGAGGAGTGAGCCACTCCCGGCAATGATACCATGTCAACAACGTAAAAGCTTAAGAACTAAGTAAACTAGAGAGAGAAATAAAAGAAAGAAAGTTTGTTAAAACTGAATATTTTCTTTCGTTCAACTTGTTTAGAATAATTACAACTATTGATATTTATACATTAGTGAGACACCTTTTTACTAACTAAGACCACTACCAATAACACATAGACACTTGTCATAATCCTATGCACTCATAATCTCATCAATTCTATCACCGTGGTGTATTCTGATTCTCTCCAACCCCAAATAATAGGTCAACTGTTTGATGAATGCAACAATGAAATATTAATAATTTGATTTAGTTCGTTCATATCATGCGTTCTGCAACTATCTATATGCCTAACTAATTTAAATAATTGTCTCTACGTGTCCAAAGAAAGAAAATGAGAACAGATGCTTCCCAAACCTTAAAAAGTTGATTTGTTATTTTCAATCTCTGTGAACTGTTGTCAGATATGCATAATTTTGTTGTGATCCATTGTAGCTTTCGGCATTTCATCACTCACTTGTAGAGATCAAAATGAAACTGCTGGAAAAGTCAAAGCTAGCTCATCGCAAACCCATGTGACCTAATCAACAAGAATAACCTATATATATAAATTATCCATCACTTTGCAAAGTTCCATGCTTTACGTACACGCACAAAAACAAACCAAAAAAATATCACATATACCAATTATTTAGATGCTATTGTTTGGGAAGATTTGGATGAAGCATAATATTTCAGTTTAATTGATGGGAATTAAATATTATTTAATTCTCGAACATAAGGCTAGGGTTTAGGGTACCCCCACAAGCACATAGTGCTATACATAAAAGCCACTAACCCTCTACTTACATACATACATACATATATATATATATATGTCCTTTCTTGTACTTCCTGTAGAAAGTGAGCAAATCAGTCAGAGGCTTAGAATTTGAAGATTAATATGGTTAGAGAGATCCGGGTTCCGTGCTGGAATACCAAGGAGCCTACAGTTGTCGATAAGAAGGTCCAAATAATTCCGTGGACGAAGGAGCAGATTATGGAAGTGTTTAAAAGTTTTGACAAGGATGGAGACGGCAGGCTTTCAAAGGAAGAGCTGAAGGCAGCCTTCAAGAAATTTGAGTCGCGTTGGAGCTCCTTCAGAGCTTGGACAGCACTATGGCATGCAGATGCCAACAAGGACGGCTTTATTTCTATTGACGACGAGATCGGAGAACTTACCAGTTATGCCCTAAAATGTGGGTATAAACTGTAAATTAAGCTGAAGTACAGGGTTTGTTCTAGTTCTATCTGTGTACTTATAGTATTAAGGAGTCTCTGATAATGTAATATATGTCTCCTCATATGTATGCATCTGTGTGTGTGTGTGTATGGTGTGTGTGTATGGTACGTAGTCTTTAATTACATATGAGTAGCTGTAGCTCTCTCTCTCTCTCTCTCTCTCTCTCTCTCTATATATATATATATATATATATCTGTGTACTTATAGTATTAAGGAGTCTCTGATAATATAATTTATGTCTCCTCGTATGTATGCATCTGTGTGTATGTATAGTACGTAGTCTTGAATTACATATGAGTAGCTGTAGCTATAAATATATATATATATATATATATATATAAGTATTATTGACATTCCAAAAATCTCATTCTACACTTCTCACAAATATATTTTTCTTTCTTAATATAGAAAGTTTGGAGGGTAGAATGAGATTTTTAGAATGCTAATAACAATTCCCTACACACACACACAATGCATATGGCAGCAACGGGGAAGGCAAGGTAGAGGTAAAATATTCTTCTGAAATCTAAGTAGCAGGAGAAAAACGAACATCTAAATTGTCACTATTGTGAATTTTGACTGTACGAAGATCTAAATTACCACCTGTGCTCTTATTTCGTGTTCCAATTTGCCCTATCCATTGATTCCTGTCAACAAAACTGTTTAGTAGCTGACGGGGCATAGACATATGAGAAATTTATCAATTAAAGTGAAATACAGCTTATCCTTTTTCTGGCAAAGGGGACCAGCTGGTGGTATTTCATTCTCTTCTTAGTTACTATCATGCAATTCACTAACGTTAGAAATTGAACCCAAGACATGCCGTATGAAATAGGGATCTGATATTCGTCCTCAACCATTGAGCTATCTCGTGAAGGTTAATCAAATACTGTTTATGAAATTGAAAAGAAAATTAAAACAAAGAAAAAAAAAAAAACCTCAGCCATCTATTCATCTTGTTTTTAAGAATTACAGTTTCCTTCATCTTTCTAGTTGGGGGTGTTGTGTTGATGGTGGCATTTGTTGTAGCTATTGGTTTGTGTACAGGTTATTCGGCAAGCGTGAATGCCCGTTTTGTCCCTTCCATTTTCGTATATCTTCGCATAGATATTTTTTCCTTCTACTTTTTGAGACTGAGATACAAAAGATGCCTGAAGAAATGGAAGAGAAAGAGAAAGAAAAAGGGACTGAAGGGAGGAGACACGTGTGGGTTGATTATTTTCTTCTAATTTTCTTTTTAGTTAAGAAATTTATTAAATGTTCATGCTACACCAGCTACTTAACGATTTTATTGACGGAATTAACGGAACCTGTCAAACTGAAACACAAAACAAGAACACACGTGGTAAAATGAGACACAATAGAGTGTAAGGGTAAATTGAGACTTGTTGAAGAGAATAAGAGCCATTGCCAAAAATAGGCCTAAAAAGATTAAATTAATTAAACAGAATTGGGTTCATCTAGGTGTCATCACCTGATAACTTTGAAACATATTTTTAACATAAACGGCAATGACTACATTGATGACCTGGTAATAGACAAGAAACAAAATTGGTAACTTTTAAACTTAAAAGACCAAACTAATGAGTTGACGTAAAATTTTCTTAATACATTTACCAAATAAAAGTCCGCAAATCATGTATTATTTGACTAACTATTCCTACATTACGTGAGCACACACAGGAATACGCCCAATTTTACACAAGTTCCTAATACTAATTACTAAGGGAGGTAAATGCAAAAACCTATACACCTCAACTAGTCTCTATACCCCTCTACGCCGCGGAAGAAACGCCAAAACATCACCGAAGACCGCAAAAAAGGATACGCTAAAGATTTTCTAGGCCGAGGCTGAAATAAGGTTAGATGTTTTCATGAAGACATGCAAGTCCGGCCTAGAAAATCTTTAACGTACTCATTTTAACATCTCGCAAAATGTGAGTACGGGAAAAACAACAGGGGTTCCACAGAAGGACCAAAACTACATACTTGAATCCACATGAGAAATCAATATGCATTTGGAAACAATAACTTTACAGATAAAGATACATGTGAATGCCTATTTACCCATTTGACTTCTAAAGAATAGTTACAACTTGAAGTGGTCACGGAATATATATGAACAGACTATACAAAATTAGATTGAACAGAAAAAGAGGGGAAAAAAAATGAAGCAGCAGCATGGAGGTGGGACTGATCCAACTCTTCTACGTGCGCCTATCTTCAATATATTGTTTCAGGTCGCCAATAAATCAGTCAGCCGGGTAAATGTAGACATTTAGACAATAATTCCTAGCTACACACTGTCCTAAAATGTCTTGATAAAGTTAGCATTGTCATTCTACAACCAAAAACTCCATGCACAGCTTCTGACAGATTAAGTGAATGAGAAATTGGGATTTACCTCAGCGGTTCTAAACACAGGCATGGCGAAATTTATCTGTCTCCATATCTAGAGGAGGCTAGCTACAGAAAGCAATGAACTCCCTTCAACACCTCAGACATTGATATCGGGCAGGGGGAGTTTCCAGAAATTCCACGTATTAAAGTCCTCCTGCAATCAACAGGGAAAAAAAACAAAAAGCATGCTCAAATGGTTAGTGACCACAAAGGAAAGAGAGGACGGTGGGGAAAGAAAAAGGCCTTTTTTATCAAAATAAGGCCTCTATGAATATTTAAAGTTGAAAAATCAAAACCTGCTCAGATGAGTTCGTGGATGGAAACATGCCATTCACTAGAGCATGAAGAGAGCTATATGACTTTGTGTCAACTCGGCGGTTCACAGCAACCTCACCCTGCATACCCAAATCATCAAAAGGAAAAGTAGGCATTTGACATTACTCAATTACAGATATATGGATTGCTGCTAAATTATCATGAACATCATAATTACCTTGGGATTAATAATGAATATTTTTCCTTTCGGGATTCCAACCTTAAGGTAGCTGAACTCATCGGTATCTCTGTTTCCAAAGCCAGCATAGAATGGATTACAATCAGAAGGGAACAATGATTTGATATCCTGAAAAATAGGAAAATGTAAGATATTTAAAAGAATATTTGAACCCATAATATTGTTTGGACGTATCCTATGAAACAAATTATTTAACATCAGGAACATGATAAAACACGCAGTAAAACAAGTGAATAGGTCAAGATAAACCCTATACACTAACCTCTAAGCATGCGATCTTGAATTCATGAGGAGCTCTCCTGATAACTGAGGAAAACAGTGTCGGTCTATGCATTAGAAACTACATACAACTTAGTAAAAAGAAAATTGCATGTGATGTCTAGTGATCTAAGTAAAGGTAATTTACATTCCGCTCTGTTAGCCACTAAAATCTTTTTCTCAACAAATGCATTATTCAGCAAGGAAATGATGCTCTTCCTCTCTATGAAACGCAGTTTACCATTTCAGTTTTATCGGGATAAGTGCAAAAAAAGGGCAATGAACCGAACTTATAACATGCCTGAAAAACTAAATGGGACACTTTAGCAATTTAAATTAAACATCTGTTGAAGTTCTAGAAAAAGAAGTGCACCCACATCACTTACCTTCGCGAAAGAGAGAAGGAAAAAGTCCATCTGGGGAAATAACAACGGGACCATCTGGCAAAGCCTTCCCATCCTGCATATTTCAAAGCAAAGAAATAAATAAACACGGTATTTTGGTCACTTTTATTTGAAAATGCAAATCACGGATTTAGCATGAGTTAAGCATATGACACCTGCTTAAGGTTGAATAAAAAATGTCTGGTGAGAGAGGCTTGAGAAATGGCACGTGCACTCAAAAAAAGCAATTGAAATCCATTTTCCTGCACCATAGAAATAATAACCAATTCCTTTTAAGATGCAACTTCAGTGTAGTTATATAAGTAATTCATACATAAAACGTAATAAGTGGGTCACAGACGGGCCAACAGGAGATGAGAGACGGCACATTATAAAGGTAATCAAGACTATAATTTGTAAGGTGATGACATCATATGACTGAAGAAGTGGGTCACAGACGGGCCAACATATCAGGTTTGTGAGACCCAATGTGTTTTCGTCTACATATGTTGGCTACAGGCCAACCCAGCAGAGTGCTCAAAATACATGGTAAGGAGTGATGAATGCAATGTGAAAATTGCCATCACTAAATAAACATGATTTCAAAACAATAATCATCATGAGCACTAGAATATTAAAGGACAAGACAAACAAACCTTAATGGCTGAAAACAAATGTGTAACACCTACATGTGACCAATCTACCCCAACCAAGGGCATGAATTGACCTAGAACATCTGACCTGTAAAACAAAGTTGTAAACCAAGCGGGATCAGACCAAGAGAATCCCCAGTAATCAACAAGTGAATGCATAAAGAACTGAACCGTTATAGAAAACCTACTGTTACTCATATTTGATAAATATATCTAAAAAACCACTGTAGTTCATTATTTATCCAGAAAAAATTTGTCAAAATACAATGTACCAAAGATTTTTTTTTTTTTTTAAAGAACAGACTTACTTTGTGATTGTCCCATCCACATCTGAGATCACTATGCGTGTGTTCCATTTCCACAAATAAATTCTGGCATCAACCTGTTGAGCAACAAGAACTATAAGAAAAGGACAGTAACTATATCTGAAAAACAAACAGCCAGAATGAGAACGAAAATAAAAATCACAACAATAAACAACCTGCTGCTTCCCCAGCATTGCAGTAAAGAATGTGAAGGTTACTGTATTCTTCCCTTCCTTCAGTTTCAAGGAAGCCAGCTGCTCAGACGTTGGAGCGAGTGCCCTTTCCATTTTCTTCATCCCCTTGGGTGTAAGCATATTCTTATGTCCATCTGTGCCAACGGTGCTCTCTGAAGCATTCTCAGCTTCAGGACTTTTACTGCCATTCACATCTGGCTGCATTGCTGTCCTGGAATTTGATCCCCTAAAACCGAAGGGCCAGAGTTTCCAACTTCCACTGGCGGCAACATTTGCTTTGGATGGATCTCCTGTAATAGTTTTCTCAACTCAGTGGACAGCTAATATGCCCTTGAGATCAAATATTTGCACTTTCCCAAGTAAAATCATCCTAAAGCAGCTATATCCCATGAAAACAACTAAGAATTCAGGTAATAAGTCCATCAATTAGTACATATATCAAGATCCAATTTTTCAGAAAATGTTTGACAAGCAGTACATATAAGAAGTGTTTGCAACGAGAGCTTTGCATAAAGCAAAATTTATGTCACTTTCTACATTTTACCACTTAAGGATTATTTTGTTCCTGAAAAAAAAAATGAGGCCCTTCCAATTTTCGTCACAGAGAAAATTCTGGCAAATAAGTCGAACAAAACATAAAGTGAAAAAAGAATAGTAAGAAAATTCTGGCAATAAGTCAAACAAAAAATAAAGTGAAAAAATGGTCATATTAGTCATATTTCACTGACTTGGAATATATCAATTCTTAATAGTGTACTGTAATTATGTACACACTACCGACAAGAAAGCAAATAGAATTTTTTCAACATTCAGTGCGGGAAATCCTCGTTTGTAAAATATCATACAAGCAAATATCCAAGTTTCTCACCAACTGCAGAACAGGCAGGACCATCTTTGAGCTCCGCTGAACCTGAAGCATTCTCGCTATCTGGTGTTTCCAGTGCTAATTGTTGCTCTTCTTCTCTGTCAAACTTTCTAAAGCTCAAATCATCTTTACATTGCCATATCGACTTCAAGGGATGGACATTTGAGTCCAGAGAATGGCTTAATGGATAATGAAGATCAAGTGCAGTCAACTTGTCAGTCTGAGGCCACATAATAGGCAATGATTCGACCAGCCTCCCAACTTCCTTGCCAGCAGCAGCCGTATGATATCTCGGAATACCAACTGCAGCTGATGCTGCCTTCAGTTTTCCAGTTGATTTCTGAAAATCAGTTGAGGGATCTTCTGGAATAAACTTTTCCAGAGATGAATATGATTCATAATTTGTACCGTCTTTTGGACTGCACAAGAGACTATTTTCTCCGCCTACACATGATGGAAAATGTGACTCCGTGCACTGAACCTCAGTGACTCTGATTTCATCATCACTGAAGAGGAATTGTTCTTCCTCTAGTCTCACTGGCAACACACTTGCTGCTTCTGTCACAACATGGCCATTAACGGACTTATAAGGGGTTTGTAAATCACATGATGCGACATCTTCCTCTTCTATATTTTCCTCCTCTTGAACTCGATCACAAGAGGTGCTTAAACTAGACATGCTCTGTGACTCAACTTTTTGAACTGAATCAGGTAATGAATTTTCCTGGACTGTTTGACTATTGCATGGTTGAACTATTGCTGGCCCTTCAGGGCCCGCAATACAGTCTGTGCATGAATGTGTATCTGTCTCTTGTAAACAAATTTCAGGAGCCTCCACTAATTGTACCTTCACAGAAGTATTATCAGCATGTTGCCCAGTAACTGAATCCTGATGAAGAACACTAAATACCTCAGTCTGAAGCATCCAGGTGTATACATAATTAAGAATAATGTTAGCTAATTGATCATTTATAACCAAATTCTGTTTCCTAACTGAGCGTATTTGAGTTGGTAAATAAGTCATAGAAAACACTGCATCTGAAAATTCCTAAATAACTTTAAAATTTTGGTTTCTATTGCAACAGATTTGATAGAAAGATTACCTTAGACAGCAGCTCAGTTCTGGCATGCACTGTTTCAGCATGAACATGAACTTGCCCACTTCCTTCTCTGGCAATGTACAATGTTTCACAACAAATAAAGGGTTGGACTTGATCTATCCCACCAGCTGTATGAGAAATTCCACAGCCAGGTAATACAACATCTTTCTCATCCAAATGCTTGCCAGGGCAAGCTTCTAGGTCAACCAAACTTTGAATTTCCGGATCAGAACATGTGGCATTGGATATGACAGCCATTGCATTCCCATCATGTTCAGTTGCCGCAATAATAGATTCATCAACGTCGCTAGATACTCTAGACACAGGCAGAGACGAGCTCAACTGGCTTTGCTTGGCATCAATCTGCATATCTTCATTAACCAACATATTAGGAGATGAAAAACGGGAAGCATTGTCCTTCCCAGTTTTCTTAATGGCAAGACTAGTGGACCAGTTCACTTCCAAAAGGTTTGCTGCAAACTCCGCCCGCTCCAACGAATCCACCCTACTCACCCCGCTATCAACCCCCTCTTCCTCCTTACTCTTGCGCTCCTTCATCGACCTGCTCCCAAATAACCCTAAAATTCTTGACCTCCGGGAGTTAGTCCTGGACAAAATCTTCCCATTAGGCGTTTCAATCTGACCAACTGGTGTCAAATTCTCAGCATCATAATTGCAACTCATGGACTTCAATGGCTGCCCGTTTTCTCGACATTGCTCATCCGTCTCATCACTTGAAGACGAAGGATACAACACAGCTTCCCCTTCCTCTGCATCAACCTCCCTAAGAAAATAAGCTTCCCCTTTATGATCCAAATACATATGGCAACTAGCATCCTCCCCATTGACATTAATGTTTACCACCTTCTCCTTTGTCTTCAAAACCCCTTGAAACTTCCCAAATTTCACATTCCACGCCGACGATTTGAAGCTCCCATCTTGTTGTTCAACTACAATTATATCCACAGCTCCACCAAACGGGTGGAACGGGCCGGAGGCCTGTACAACGCCTCGGGATATATAACTCCCTAGCCTCCCAACCGCATACATCCTATTCCTCCCCTATCAAATTTCTCAGGACACCAAAATCTCAAAACTCAATCATAATTTACACACACCCGGTCGATTTCCTCAGGAAAAACCTTCAAAGCAACCAACTTTTAATCCAAAAATTGAATTCTGAGACAACCCAGACGACCAATTTACCAAGACTGCATTACAATATAACAACCCAATTGATCAAAACCCAAAATTTAACAACTTCCCACAGTTTTAGCTCCAAATCAGTTACTGCATGCATCAGAAAAAGAACAAAATCCCTCTCAAGGGTCCCTTTTTTTAATCAGAATCCCCCACAAACAGCTCGAAATCAAGAAACAAACAAGAAAGAGCATCAAATTCAATGGAAGACCAAGCTCTGTGGAACCGCCAAAGGAAGTTATGGTGATGAAAGCATATTCCGTCTTAGTTATTCCAATGTGCCCAGCCTTCAATCATCGTTCAAATTCCAACAAATATATAAAGGCACCGCATTTTTCTTTTTCTTTTTTTCTTCTTCCCCTTATTCTTCTGACTAGCAGCGATGATGGATTCAATAAATAAGAAAAAAAAAACCCAGAAAAAAAGAAGAGGAATTAATCTAAACTAAATAAATAAAAGGGTTGGAGAAATGAAACTGACCTGAAACGAGGATGAGAAAGAAAGAGTGCTATCTCTACGGAAAGAGAGAGTGTTGTTTTCTTGGCAATCTCGAGTTGTTGCACGTAAGCATATGAGAGATCATTCAAGTGGAGGGATTTTATATGTCCACGAACACCGCTTGTTATAATTATTTTTTTTCAAAAAAAAAGACCAGTTAAGATGTGCCGTATAAAATACGAACTTGAAATTTATAAAAAATTATTAAGAAATCTCATGGTGGTTCATCACTTATTATAATTAAGTGAAACGTGAATTCTATTCTTCAATTGTGCTCTTATATTTTTTTTGCTTCAATACTAATTTCTCTTACATTTTCTTTTATAACGGGGTATAAACCTTAAAAAAAATAAAAAAAAATCATATATGAATATCACGAGACTTCAGCTATATGTGTGACTAACAATAAATAATAAAAAAACTTATTGAAAACAAAACAAAACAAAAAAAAAAAACTGAACTCAAACGGCATGATTTTGTGTTTAGCGGTGCGATTTTACTAGAAAAAAATCTGTTATCTAGGAGACGCATGGGGTTATAGGTGGCGTGGCATTGACTTGAGTTAGGTAGACAATTGATTAAGTGGGGTCCAAGTAACCTTTTGCCGCCATGTGGAAATATGTCCAACTTTTTCTTTGTTGTACCAAAATAAAATAAAGTTGACAACCATATCGCCAGTGAAATCTACCTATATATCACCTAATCAAAATATGAATGCTAATCTATTTAACTCAAAAACATTTTTGGGAAAAAAAAAAAAAAAACTCAAAAACTTTGAAATCTCCAATTTTTAAGCTTCAACCAACAAAAGTACCATTCGTGATTGGATCATTCTTACTTTCGATTTGTCATGATAGCACGGTGATTTTCATTATGATTTATTTTACGCTGTTGTGTTGATTGTGACGCAATGCGATAAGAAAGAAAATTAAACAATAATTTGAAATATTAGTAATGTTGGAATCAAAATCGGAAACAAAATCTAAGAAATAGCAAACTTTGAAAAATATCTTCAAAACTTAAAATCGAATTGGACATTATAAACTTAAAATCCATAGATCACATCTTTTGCAGTGGATTTGACTCTAGCACGGAAGCTCATAACCCAGATTTGAAATGGTTTTGTTGTCGATTTTGTTCTTTTTAAATTGTTGTTTGTCTGCTTCGTTATCTGTTCCACATCACGTACGTGCATAGGGATACAACTGCAATGACTGCTGTGACACAATTCAAGTTGGTCATCAACTTGATTCAGCAATTGACCGCATATTAAATCAAATGGTACAAAATTGCCTATACTTTGATGCCCATTTGCTCTACTCATCAAATAAGGATATAGATATGGAATCAAAGCAGCTTCGAGTTTGCGTCATCAACACTCGAGATGAGCAGTTAAACTGTGTTTGACAAGCGATAGTTACTGTTGACTTAAATTGTTAGTTGTTAGTGAGAGAAAATATCAATGAGGATCAAACCGGTATTATAGTGCATAAACACTATTATTTTTTGTCATTACAGTAACCCGCCATAAGCAATTTGAGCTAATTTATCAATTTCGACAAAATGTTTTTATGTTAGATGACTAATTGATCTCGCATATATATAATATGAATAGATTGAATCATTAGTACAAAGTCCTATGAATCGACTATTAAATTATTTTGAAATAAAAAATTGACAACTTTTGTAAAGCTAAGTACTGTTCTATATATATAGACATGATCATATGAGATTATGAGTTAGTGTCCTAGTCAGTTATTTAAAACTACGATGGAATTCATTAACGGCTGGTAGTTGGGTGTTGACCATGGAGTTGCCAACAAGATCCTCTCTTAATTCTTTTGATGAGGATCCTAGGGATCCTTGAATCATGTTCGTTCATCGTACATAATACTGTCAGTTTTTGTCAAGTACTGTTTATGTTTATTTTTAAATAAAAATATTTAAAATGATTTCTTACCGCACGATATACAATAAATGGACACGATTCACGAATTTTCAAATCTTCAAAAAGAAGATATAACGAGGATCCAGACTCATGGAGTTGCACAACATGCAAGCAAGTGGGGCATATCATATGAAATATCCGCATACATTTATAGGATATTTCTTTCCAGTTTTCAATTATAAAAAGGAATGAAGGTGATTCACGATGCTGCGGGTTTTAAAGTTGCATAAAATATGCAACCGTCGTAACGAGGTAAATAGATGAAGTTATACGTCTCTTGCTTTCAATCATGATTTATGCACCAGTCACTAAAATTGTGCATATAAACAAAATGTACCAAGAGTCTTTGATGTTGTAAAACAATCCTGAGCCAATATCAACAAATAAATTTTTGGATACAAACGGTACTCTATTTTAATAGATTGGGGCATTTCAGTTAATCACTTACTAAGGCCATCATTAAGAATTATTCAAAATCCAATTTAATCGAACCTAAGATTTTTTACTTAATTCACACAAAAATTTTTGCCTTTTCACATATTATTCTCAATTTTCGGCCATTTGATTGAATGAATTGAAGAAGATTAATAGATAAAAATTAACACAAGAAAGAAGAAAATAAAGATGACCGTGTAAATAACACTACCCAACATTATCAATGACGAGCAAAATGAATTGAAAACCCTTGCTTGCTCATATTTGGTTCATGTGGGCAACTTGGGCTTTGGGTTGGTAGATCAAGGGCATACACATTGGGCTGAGTCGTGTTGAGCTTTCACCATGCCCATGGGCGTGACTCGAATAATGAGCTTGCCAACAAACAGGCTTCATGTCCATTTCTAATGAAAAACCGATTCTCCTCCCTTTTTTTGTTGGGTGGTCTTCTTAGAATTACAAGGGAGCAATGAGAAATTTGTTAACGGAGCTAAATTTTGGATATGTTTAATGCGTTCAGTTCAGCCTAATTTATTGGACGTTTGGACGTTTAACCACTCTTAAGGGTCTCGAGCATAGCCAATGGAGGTTCAAGCACAACTCGAGGGGATCCAGAACTGTTTGAGGGGGCTCGGGTGGATATATTTCTAGATTTTTAAGAATGCAGCCTGAAAGTGTTTAATGTGTTAGTAAAAATGCTAGTTTTCCAATTTAGTTGTATTCTTATATTAGGTAGGGTAAAATGCATCTGAGATCTCATTTTTCAGTCCCAACCCTTAATAGGCTTTGAGATTTTATTGGCTTGATAAAAAGTTCTTTGGGAAAATATGCAAAATTAATCATGAGTTGTAAGATGTCCTTGAGCCAAGCAGCAACAAACTTTTATTATGTTGGTCACCATCTAATGCTTTGGAAAACTGTCACATATATATATATATATATATATATATATATATGCAGCTACAGGTGAGGAGAAAAGCTTACTATCACACATTGTATATACTCATTTTCTTTATATCTCTTATCACAGGTCGTGTGAAAAAGAGAGATACAGAGAGAAGATGAGCAACATGTTTTATGGAAGTTTCTCTCGTAGCTAAGGCCAACGAGCTCCAGTCATAGTGAGCACCGACACACAAGGCACTATCCCTAGTGTTTTAGGAGTGTAAAGTCCAATTGGAAGAAAAAGGGTTTTTGTTGGGAGCCCCCTTTCTCTTTTTGTACCCTTAAATGATTAAAAGGAACAAAAGACATGCACATTCAAGGAATTGGGTGGTTTTTTTTTCGGTTTGGTGGGATTGTGAATGCTATGTGACACTATAACAAACATAGAAGATGACACCACAAAAAGTAATGAGTCATTCAATCACTTCTGCACCACATCTTTAATCACAAAGTATGATTCAATTAGAGCCATCTGATTTGCTCGTATGTGTTTTGATTTGTATTACCTTGTGCATTATTGTTAACTCGAATGATAATTGTACTTGTGAATTTGCTTTCTTTTTCTAAATCCTGCGGCTGTCAACCCCATTTGACCCACAATCACATTGTGTTCTGTTGGTACCACCTTCTCTTTTTTACAGCCCCTTACGCTTTTGATAGGTAAAGGTTCTAGTTTTTTCTCAGTACCTCGTTTTGTAGGGACTAGGAACACATTAAAGTTCAATTGTTTCTTTTCATGACATGCTTGTGTGGGTAAATTACCGATTGTATACAACTTTGTACATGTCTCTTTCATCATGTGATGATAGAGATATATATATATCTAATTTTACACAACTGAAAACATGAAAAAATTTCATTCTCATGTGCGTATTCTTTGTGTGATGATTTTATACTCTCATAGTTTATAGTTTTTCTAAAACTTTGGAAAATGGAGATCTTGATGGAAACTTTAGACCGCAGTTAACTATGTACGTTACATGAAAAAATCAGTTGGTCACAAGAAACTTCCTAGAGATAAATACTAAAGAGGGAAATGATTTTTAAACTCCCTTTTTCTCTCTCTATATTTATTTTTTTTTAACCTTTAGATTGAATTAAATAATAATTAAAAAAAAAAAAAGAATCAAGAGACAAAAATAAGGGCTTCAAAATCAGTGTGCCCTGAAAAACGAGTCTAGCTACTTGTGTAACAATAAAAAAAAATGCATCTACTCTCATGAATTGGCCATGTTTGGATCCTGAACCCATTTGAATGCAGATGGAGTAATCTACTGAACAAAATTGTTTAACTCATTTAATACATACACCATCATCATATATGCTATTATATATATGAAAATCCCCTATATATGCAAATAACAAATAAAATACGAATATAAAATTTCCCCTGATTTTTACCTTCCTAGGCTCTAGCTATCTAATTTTCTTCAACATTTGGGCTTCTCTTCTGTGGCATTGGAGTTCTTGCAGTGAGCAATTGCAGCTTGAATTGCAGCCTGCAACTCTTCCATGGTGCTGTCACTTGTAGAACAAGGAACTTTAGTGGCAGCAGTTGCAACAAGATGCCCGCTATTCGTTGGAGACGTCCTTATCGATGCCGGAGCCGAAAACTCCCCCCTCCCACCTTTCAACTCATGCTTGGTTAACATACTCAAATTCCCTGAAAACGAATAGGGTTGCCGTCGTAACTGCCCCTTCTCTCTCCTCCCTCTAAACAACAACAGCGGCCTCACCATTCTCACGTACCTCTTCAGCATTTGACTAATATCAAACTTCACCTTCCTCTTGTTCTTCATCTCCTTGTTCTCCTCCTTTTCATCATTTTCACAATTTTTTCGCCATCTGGGAAGCCCGAAAATTGAAAAGGACTTGGACTTTGTTCCTCCCCTGGTCTCGTGTTTGCTTCCCTGACGTGGGATTCTCTTGTCAATGCTGCTGCAGCTGTTGTTCTTGTTGTTTAGGATGTTTCGGTTTCGAATGCAGTTTTCGGCATAGGTGGTAGCGGTTTCCCTGGCTGGTTTTTGATCTTCTAGCGGCTCTTTGATGGGGAGGGTGAAGCTGTCGAGGGAGTTGGTGGAGGAGCGAGGAGAGACGGGCAGGTGAGAGAGAAACTGGAGAGGAAGGAGGTGGCCGTGGAAGAATATTTCGTCTGCGGGGGACAAATCAATGGCGAAAGAAGGTGGGGTGGTGGTTTTGGATTTGGATTGGTGATTAGGGTTTGATGTGGAAGAAGAAGTGTGGAGCGAGAGAGTGAAGGAGAATTCATGGGAGGGGGAGGAGGAAGATGAAGGTGGTGAGGCAGGGGCAGTTTTTGGCAACGGTTTTAACCTTTCTTCTTCATGCCTGCTGAAGGTGTCCAGAGCCATTTCTCTGGTTTTTTCCAGCTGATGCGTGGCCATAACTCAAATGATTTTGTTGAAAATTTGAAAAAAGGATCAAAACCCCAATTTCTGATTTTTTTTTTTTCTCTAAAAGATTTTGGTTCTTTGAATAGTACCAAACCTTTCGGGGGAGAGATAAGAAGATCAGGAAGCAGTGGAGAGAGAGGAGACGGGAGAGAGAAATAGTTGGGCTTCCATTGTCTTTTATGCAGAATAATCCATATTTCCATGCATTATTAATTCTTTTTTATGAATAATGGCTTTATAGATGGAAATACGGATTTGGATCCTCTCCGGAGCCCAAGGAGAGGATCCTCCTGATCAACACATGTGGACCGTTAGATTTTCATCCAACTGCTATAATTATTATAACTTTAAAGGGACCCCCTATTTGTATCTGTTGAATAAAAATCTAACGGCTCACATATGTTGGTCAGGAGGATCCTCTCCTTAGGCTCCGGAGAGGATCCAAATCCGGAAAATACTTCACTAAGAATTTCTATAATCCTGTCACAGTCTAACATCTGTGTATAAATTTTTCGTTTAATATTATTATTAAACAGTGATTCGTTGAAACGAGCAACGATTCCTTTCTGAGAAGTAACCAAGCATTTTTCATTATACATAGTAGAATGGGATGAGATGATAAATTTAGCTGTATTTCTATAGGTTGGTGGGTCCTTGTCGAAATCTAACAGCTACTGAGAAGGATTTGCGAACTTAGGGTCAGAAACATCCAAACTTGCTCTAAAAAGGGAGAGGAGAATGGCGAGGCAACACTTTGTTTCGGGTTTAAGTCTTTGTATTTAACTGTTTTGCCACTGAGGACTGGTCCTCCCTCGTCCTCTCATGTTTTCTCTCTCACGTACACCGTACACGGTAAAAATGCAAAACCCTAGCTGGCTAGGGTTTATTACTGCCCCGTATTATCAAGAGAATCTTCAAGTTTTATAAACCAAAGGCACTTATTTGCTCCTGCCTTTCGCTTTTACTATATGCGCCACTACAACAACGTTGGGGAAGGTGTTTGTACTGTTTCAGATTTCTAGTATATCTATAATCTATGTATGTTGTGTGTGATGTCAGATGGCACTCGTGGGAGTTGAAGGCCTTTTGATCGAGAAGATAAGATTTCAAACCAAGCAAAACACCGGATACACGTATGGCATGATTATTTATTTATTTATTTTAGAAATGAGATTGGGAAGTCATGAATTAAAGATAATTTGGATTACATGCTGTAACATGAACTTAACTCATCATTTGTCGACTTCATATACAAAATAAGTAAGGAAAGTTATAAATCAGAATAACCCTAATGTTAAATTTTAAATAACTAACTCGTTTAAGAATACAATTCTGGAATTTTAGTATTTATTAGACTATGCAGGTATTTACATTAGAACAATATCGGAGTGTGAAGGGACAAGGAGTCACAATGTATGACTCCACTAGCAAGCTTCAATTAAACGCAAAAAATATTTGAGGGGCACATCATAAATTCTCCACGGACGCTTTCCTTTTTTACCCTCTCTGAAGTTTTCTAAGACGTTCTTTGGAATGAACTTGAGGACGAGGCAAAATGTAACCTAATGCAACCTCGCTTGTAATGTACAACTCTAGAATCTTGGTATAAACATGTTAGTACAAGGCAATACATTGGAATCCTAAAGCATCACTGTTCCACCATGCATGAAGGAAAGCTATTGTGCGTTCGCCTGCCACTAATCTTCGACTGAAGGGATGACTTAATGTGTTTACTAACATTTGCGTATTAAAATTAGATCAATGTGCAAATTTAGTTTCTCAATTATTACCTAAGTGAAAGTTAGGTCCTTAAACATTTTATTTTTATTTTTAAAAATCAGTTCTTAAACTAATTAAAATCTGACAATTACATCCCTAGTATTAGATCTGAAATTATTCTATACAATTTTCCGTTAAATTAAGTCGCATAATTTGCAGTTAAAAATGCAGAAACTTATTTTGATTTTTTACTTCTCATGTATGAAGTTAAAAATGATGTGGCAATAACTCTCACATTATAATTTGTAATCTATACTTGAAAATTCAAGACTTAAATTGATTAGGGGAAAAAGGTTAATCCAATTCTCTTTCTCTCTTATTTTCTTTCGTATTCCTCACTTTCTTGGTCCACAATTTTCTCTTTTCAAATAAGTAAATTTGTTACAACTTTCTCCTTGTGCAATATATTCCTTTGTATAATTAAAATAAAAAAATAAATAAAAAACTAAGAACACCTCTCATTTTCTATTGAGTAACGTGAAGCTTGGATTAAAGTTTCAAACCATCTTCTCGACGATTGTGATTCTCAAATCTTAAACCTCACGGGCTCATATCTTGATCATCTAATATGTCAAAGTTGTCTACTTCCAGTTGACACTGAGATATCTTCATATCCTAATCTCTGTAAAACGATCCCATTGTCTAACGCAAGTTGCGTAGGGAGACAGAACACAACCGTGGTCCGTGGTCTTTGTATATAATATATACATCTGTGTAAACTGCCTAAAATAATTAAATGCAAATGATTGATGATTCAACGTCGGAGAGAGAAGGGCCCATATCATGATATTTTGTCATAAGATTAACCATGAAGACCAAGATTGGATTCATATGGTTCACCCATCAAACAGTTTTGAAACATTTGATGCATGACATCGGAGGAGGTCCTGGGGAAGAAAAATTATTGTGTGCAGTCACCTTACCACAACAAAAGATCACGTGAAGGGTGGAGAAAATTTTTTGCAGTCATTGCTCGATCACGTGAGAAGAGATAAAAGTTTAATTGCATACAACTAGTTGCATATTTGAGTCCAATTTTGTTTTATCAAAATGAAGATTATATAAGATGTTTGTGTACAAGAATTGTTTTGGGAGTAAGGTTTTCCACATGAACGTGTGAGAAGCCAATTAGAACGGTCTTAATTTCTTTATCACTAATTGTATAAACAACGACTTTTTTTCTCTTGTCACGTGTCAAATGATGAGACAAACTCATGTTGTAAAGTTACATAACGAAAGAAATAAATACATGATTGTTTAAAATCTCACATTGTGTGTTATTTTATTGGTTGTATACAACCAGTCTCTCATGACATGTCATACAATGAATAGATTCACGTGACTCATCAATAATGCACATTATGAATCACGTGACTGTATATGATCAAATGCACACAGTGTGAATGATAGTTGATTAGTCGTATACAACAAGAACTTCTTTGTAAGAAGGTTTTATTTTTCTACAAAATAAAAAGTAATTTACGCAAACCGCTTTAGATTAAATCAATCTCAACCAATACAAATAACAAATAAATGTGTGTAAAAAGAGACAAAAAGTATGTCCTTTATCATATGATGATGTGAGCAACCCTAATACATGAGAGGGGTGATGAATATACAACTAAATAATGGGGTGGCAAATTTTGCAGGTGAAAAACAAAATTGTAAAGTTAGGTGTGTGAGTGATGGTAGACCCAAACACACGAGCACGCAGTGGTCCATGAGGCATCATCCATAGTAGAGGAATTTTGTTCGTATGGTTAAGCTCAACATCTCAATCATGTACCAATTATTGTGGATGTGGTCGACTAACTCAACCCATCTTGGCCACTTCTTACACCATTCAAATTCTCATATTCTAATTTCTCATTTCTCTAAAGGATAAGATTATACTTACTTAAAAGGTGGAATTTTCCCCCGAGAATACAAGCAACATGGTTTATTATTTCACGTTTTATAGTAAGTGTGAACGATGTAGTTCACATATATGTCCTGATTTTAGTATACTATTAAAAGACAAATATATGACATGTTTATTTAACAGAAATGGAATAAGAAAGCAATGAGAGAACTTAGAAATAGGAAAAGTATGGAAAGAAAATCAGTGCTAGTTGATCTGATTTTGATTCCCTTCGTGTTAGTAAACATAAGGGAAAGTTTGGAACTGAATTGGTTTTCATTCCTCTATTTTAGTAAAATTAGGGAACTAAAAAATAGAAATGATTTTAATTCTCATTCCTTATAAATAAACATGTCTGCCTATTACAATTTGAGTTGAATAATAACGTTATCCGATGATGTTACATGTACATTGCAAAAATAGACCAGTTGAGAGAGAGAGGAAGAAGAAAACATGGCATAAAACAAAGATTTCGCACTCACTCCATAGGGGATATCTTAATAGAGAGTCTGTAAAGTTTGCCCTTCTTCCTTTTTGCTTTAGCCAGTAGCCACTCATATTCTTATTCTTTCTACTTTTTTCAGAGGATTACCAGGTCAAAGGAAACCCTAAAGCCATCGAGAAGCAAAAAAGGTGACAACTACCAAACAAACGCCAGCGTGTGAGGTTTTGTACATTAGGGCGCAAATTAAACGGTGAGCTGGCAGACCCTACCAAATGGTCCGGTTTGGTTCGATTTTTCGAGCCAAACCAAACCCGCAAAAGCAGGTTCAATCTCAGAAGTTTCAAGGATCGTTAGCACAACAACAGTCAAATAAAGTCAACCAATTCTATTGTGCCGACGAGCTTCCATTTCTTACCTCAAGATGGAGAAATTTTTAACTGTGACGAGAACACAAGTGGTATACCACGTGTTTTAATAGGAGTGGTGGGAAAATTTTTTGTTTAAGTTACTAACTTTTTAACACACATATCCCACCATTTGTATAATGACATATCATGTACCATTTCGTGTACCCGTCACACTGAAAAATCTCTCCCTCTAGTTGTCACAAAAAGGTCCCTTGTGTGGAACATGTAATGTTTTTTCTTTAAAGAAAATTAACGAAAATGGTACCAACCATTTATTTCAAAGAGTTTAATACCCTAACGTATCCAAAATAGGGCTGGACTATAGTTCTATCTCACACACAACAAGGATACATCTTAGTGAGGTGCAACCAGTTGCGTCACATTTTACGTAAAGAAAGAATTACTAATACGGGGATTTACAACCAGTTATATATTAGAATCTCTACTGACAGTTAGTTGTGCATTTAAACAAAAAATAAAAGTAAAAAATTCATCCTCGCATAACATATATTAACAAATCAAAACAAGACATGAAAATCGAAACTCCAATCAACAAACTAGCAAAGCTCACATGTAACGTGGCTCCTTTAAACCAACATGCCAAATGGTCCCTGCTACTTGCTGCCAGCCTTAACCTCAAAATAACACGAAAGAGAGGGATTGAGACCCTCGGTACGAAAAACTTGTAAAGCGGATTAATGACAAGCACAGCCGCGCTCAAGGTCACTACACTACCAAATGACGACGACGACTCCAAACAACCGAACTTGACAGCAAACGAAATTGATGAACAAAATAATTCAGTAGATTCAAGTGCACATTGCGAATCCATGAAAAAAAAACCTATCAAATGATTCCCTTTTTGGTTCATTTATAAATTACAATTACAGCAACCCTTTTGACCATTTGAAGAACAATGGCTGGAAACCAGGGAATTTACAAAGAGGGAAAGGAGAGACATCAGTAGAAAAGAATGAAAAGACATCTTTCGTAAGGCAAGGAAAAATAAAAATTCATCGTCAATTTTCCCCCTACTGTGTAAGGAATCTGTCTGAGGTCTCATCAAGTTCACCTATATAATAATATTACACCGAAGAGTGTTTTGATTCAAAGTTAGCTCTGTAAAATAGAAGGGTATGGATCCAGAGAGAAAGTACCTCCGATGCATATTTATGCTTGCCCTTCCAGCTTTAGCACGGCTGTTTACGTGGCTCTGAAGTCAAAAAAAGGGATCTTAAAGAAAGCATGCAGCTCTATCTGGGATCTTCCGACTTGAAACATGAGAACATGAGATAGATTCAGATAGGGTTTCTAAGTTGAGTGCCAAAACGGATCTTGTTCTTGTAAATCCCCGTGAGATATTGAAGGGAAATAGCATCAATAGATGCACCACCTTCCCATTCATCAACAACCTCAAAGTAATTTTGTTAGTGCTCTCGAATGAAAATAATGCTGAGGAAGGTTGGCTAATCACTATCGCTATCATGTCTTCCTGAAAGAAACAAACCGAAATAAATTAGAGGATGTGCCATAAATTTGAAAAACAACAAAAATAAATGAATAAAATATAATAAAAATTGAAAGAGACGGGGGAAAGTTTGTCATACTTCCTGATGGTCTTTTCCCCTCCATAGCCTCTTTTTTCCCTTGGCAACTCGAGCAGAGGAAGGGCCCATCCCAAGGTCGCAATTTTCCTGGGTTCGATGATCCAGTGTGTATCGAAATACCCTCTCCTGGTTTAATTTCTACTTGACAAACTGCACACATAAACAATTTGAACATGTTGCAGAGCGGGTATTTTGTATCTAACCTGCATTCCACACAATAATCCTATCAGAAGCCAGAATATCGACATAAACCCCCACCAGACAAAGTCATACTGAAATGAAACAACTCCACGATAGAAAGTTCAAGTGTTAACAAAACTTCCAAACAAAAATACAACACTTCACATGACGCCTGACGCGAAGATCAAAATAAAGTTTAGTCTACACTCTTATGAAGATGTTTCTTAAGCACAAACCTTTCGGAAAGCGAAGCAGAACCTTCCTCAAATAACTCCTCCACCTCGTCTGGCTCAATATATTCTTTTTCAACACTAGAAGATGATTCAGAGGATTTTTTCTTAAACATGGATTTAAACAACACTCCTTTTCCCTGCCTCTTTGGTTGGGGTAATGAAACTTGTGGCTTCTCTTGTGGTAAAATATCGATCACAATGCAGGTTGTATCATCCCGAAGTCCCTTATGCCCTACAGCATCCTGGAAATAGAACAAAAAGTTTAAAACATAGTATTGAAGTAAGAAAGCAAGATTCCTCCCAGCCAGCACAATAGTTCTGGCAAAGCATCTAAAGCATGGGTCAAGGCGCCAAAGCTATGGAATATATAAAAAATCTACCATTATACAGAAAACTGAGACATATAGCTGCTATCATACCTTTACAATTTGTGCAGCTGCAGCGTCCGGTGGCATCCCACGGCAACAATCAAGAGCTTCTTCTGCAGACAAAGCATCCCAGACACCATCACTTGATATGATAAGTCTGCCACCTGCGGTTGACAACTACGGGGAAAAAGTACAACATTTTGTGTAAGACAATCATATCAAATGAAGCCCGAAAGAATACTGTAGTTTCAACAATGAAAAGTAACAGGTGATTATTTCAACCAATCATAATAATATAAGGGCAATTATTTCAAAGGTTCAAAGTAATACAATAGTTGCTTCTATGAATGTCTGCGGAATCTTTTGGCATCACAATATAAGAGGGAATCATGCACATGGAAATCAAAACAAGGGCACTAAAATATAACAAGACTAGAAACAAACCTTGATTTGCTTTACATAAGGAACAGGAACAATGAACTCCCCCACGTCCATATCACCAATGGATCGTGACAGACACAAGCCACCAGGCCAACACCTCAAAGGACCGATCTTCAAGGAAAAAAAAAATATCCAAATTAGTTTGTCTGTGCATTTTCAAGATTAATCTTATCAACATCAGGGTCCTACATATATTCAACCTATCCTTAGGCGCACGTGTCTCATCCACCAGGAATTAATATGCCTTTCTTAAGATCTTAATTTGTGTTTGTACAGAAAACTTCGTGAACAATACACTTAAGTAAGGCATGAATAAAAGTTACCTCTGCCCCCCCACCAGTATTAAGCCGACCAACCTCGCCCCCACTTGAGGTGATACGCTGTCTCCTATTAAAATTTAGTTGGAGGGTTAATAAAGGTTACAGATAGTTAAGTGAGTCATAAAATATATTATACAGAGAACTTACTCCTCTTCATTGATTTCAAGCCTATGATCTGCTGATAAATAGTAAACTCCACCTTCAGCAGGTTCAACTATGCAACGAGAATCGCCGACAGATGCAACAGATATGACCCATCCTTCAATAATCACAAACGTGACAGTTGTTCCTGACGTTTGAGCTGAAAGATGGCAATAAAATGCATGAAATCATGCACACAACAAAACAAGAAATTAACTATTATACTAAAACTCATAAAAATTACAAAATCAAATGTACAACTGGTAACCCTCAAATACAACAATTAACTTATTCGTTGATATCCTTAAGCATGCATGCTCTCCAAAATGGACGAAAACATTTTGATAACACATAAACAAGAAGAAAAATTTATACACACATTTTTTAAGGATCTCATGTACATTGCATGTGCATGTTTTGGGAGTTTAAGTTAGGGTAAGTTAAGCTAAGAAAGTGAAAAATATACATGGGGATTGAGTGGCTCTATAACTGGAAAAAAGTAGCAATAGGCATACAGTTAACTTATAATCTTATATAAACCAAAGTATGATTAACATGCAGTATAAGTTGGATATATGAGCAATTTCATAAACGGTGTGGATTTGAGATGCTTTCTCTAACAAGGGATAATATTATGCATCTCCCCTTATGACCAAGGCACCGCCGAACCAGCTACTTATTAACTCTAGTTTCCATAGCATGCACAGGTTACAAAGGTAATCCAGTTTCAAACTATACAAAAATACCCACATATCAATATTTATGATAGGAATTTTACTGAAGGAAATACCATTCAGTGTTGGTCGATATTAAGGTAGAGCAAGAGCTAAAATTAAAAACAGATTAAAATCATCCATACCTCTCTCTTGGAATTCTTTGTCTGTTTTGACAAAGCCTGCTACAAAAGCCCTTGGCAATGCTGCTACCCATTCATCTCTGTTTAGATCTGAAGGGATAGCAGCCAAAACATTAGTTAGAAGATTCTCCTTGGAGTAAATAGCGGCTGCTGACCCATTATGCCCATCAAATAGCTGCAAGAAATAGTCCAGTAAGAATATATCCAGGCTTCTTCAATAATGGGTTTTCCAGTCTTGATAAAATTTGAAAAATAAATAAAACCGAGTTCCCTAGATTAGGTAGGAGCAAAAAGGACTAACAATGTTTATAATCTACATAATCCTTAAAATGGCTTAAAAGAACTTGATTGTTTATCAAACATGGGCACAAGTTTGAAATTCCCAGCACAACCACCAAATCGCACATGGCTAGTCAAACCATCACAGCAATCAACTACATACTCAGATACATCTAGTTTATGTAAATATTATGCATCGTAAACACCAAAAGATCACATATCAAAACACAAAGAAGGAAGTCATGAACAACCACACACCTAAACTAGGTGATCAACATTTTTAAGCATACCATTTGGTCAAAAAGTTTACCAATTTGATGAACATCAAAGTTAGCTATTTCTACATTTTTGTCAATACAAATGGTAGACAATCGGAAAACAAAAGGAAACAAACAATGAAAGAATAATACCCCGAAAACTGAATACGTAGAAACTCCATCTCCCACAATTCTTTGACATTCCGTCTTTACCAACGTGAAATCCTCTCCTTTCTTGCTCTGACTCGCCTGACCGTGTATAATCTCCGGTCTCTCAATCTTCTCATTGGCCAATTCACGCTTGAGCAGCACCGAAAGCGGAACAGTTTGATGATTTTCGCTCTTAGTGGACATTGTTCCCCAAATTCAAACACCTCCACACACAGCTTCTCTCTCTCTCTCTCTCTCTCTCTCTCTCTCTCTCTCTCTCTCTCCCCTCCTCCTAACTCTATTCCTCCATCGCCGATTCTCAATCCAAATCCTGCAAAACAAAACAAAAACCAGCACATACGCGCGTCAATCAAACGCACTGTTTCGAGCATTCTCAAATCTAATCACAAATCTAAATCCTTTCCCAAAAAAAATGGTCAATATCAGCAGCTAAAACGTCAACAAATCACCGAGATCTTCAAACGAAAGGGCACTCACAAAAACGAATCGGACGATTTTCACCGTCTCAAAAGCTGTAAATTTTATGAACAAATGCAAAGAAACCGCAATGCGGATATGAACACGAATCCGAGAAAATGAGGAGAAAAATTACAGGAAGAGAAGGACCGATCAGCAAACAGCAATGACGATTACGCGCGAAGGAGACGAGAGCGAGGCGCGGCGGAAGCGACGACGGTGGCGGGTTGGTGTGATCGAGAAACGTGGATCCCGGCGCACTGCGGAAATTCCATTCTCTTTCGAGAGAGCGAATAATGAGATGGAAAAAGCACAAATGAAATGAACATGTTCTTCTCCTTTCCTTTCTTCTTTTAACAAAAACAAAATTAAATGAAATAAAATAAAGAAAAATAAAATTAGAGAGAAAATATTAATTAATAAATATTTACTGGCGCTGACGTGGCAGGAAATGGCGCTGTTTCTTAAATTCGGCGCTCCGAGCCGCGTCTCTGACGCGCCGTTTGACTTGTGTGCCGCGCTAGAGTCGAGCGAAAAGGATTTGCTTCGCGACTTCTTCGTGGATCTATCTGCCTCTCGCTCTATAGTTCTGTGTGGGCCCAGGGGGAGGGTGGGCTCCGGTGGGGCCCTTGCGTGTGAGGAATCTGAAGTCGACCAATTAAGACAAACTATGTGATTTGTTTTTTTTTGTATTTTTTTTTTCTTTTTAGCAAAGAAGACTCAAAAACTCGACAAGGACTCGGTCAAGAAAAGTAAACCCCTCACAAAACACTAATCACAATATCAAATTCTTACACAATGACCGTTTTAGCCGGTTACTATAATTAATGTTTTTTCATTTACTTGTTACTAGTTTTGGATTTAAGTGGTATTTGATTTGTTGAAGAAGTCATCTAAAAATGAAATCATCAATCATTATCTTGTCTTATGCCGATACTTGGTTTAGGAAGTAATGTGGTTCATTTTCCAGTATATTATACTTGCACGAGATTCATTAAATTTCCAATAATGGTAAAGTAGATAAGATATGCGTAAATGCTTATGTAAGTAGCTGAAAGCATTTCTTAACTAGACGAAAGACCATTAGATTATTCTTTCACGATGAGTTGATAATCATGTAACAAGTATCACATCTTAAAAATGTGTTTACCAACCACATAGATAATGCAAGGTGCTTGTAAACCTGATATCTAAGTTTAAATTTATGTCTTCATATCACTCAAAGAAAGAAAGAAAAAACTGTAAGTAGAATTATCACAAACTTCTTCTCAAGCCTCCAATCAAAACAGACGTCATCCTAAGAGAATACAAATTTCGAGTTAACGTGTCAAGCAAGTGCTGGAGGCTAGATGCAAAATCTAGCCACTCAAAACGATTATATACTTATCGATTTTTTTTGTTATAATGGGTCCCGCCCTCTCAGGACTAGCACTGAGGCTAGTTTGGCCTCACAGGACGGCTAGGTGTCAATTTGACTAGGCAAATTTTGTCTTCTTCTTTTTTTTTTTTTTTTTCACTTTTAAGCATCCACAAAGTTGAGACATAATGATAAACATTTTTTTGTTTCAGATTAATGTTAATGATTCATCATAACACAACGTTGATGTCACGTAGTTCAAAGATTGTGATCAAGTGTGGGACCCATGGGGCCTTAAGGGACCCCACAGGAACATTTATTTTTCGCTTGGAAAAAACCTAACCGCTTGTCCCGCCCTCCACCTGGAAGGTCCGGAATTCTCGGCGCCAGTTAACAACCAACTCCGCGTAAAGGCAAGTCAATTAATCAGGCACGCCAATACATAATATTATTTTTTACATTAATAATGAATAATGATCGGCTCAAAAGCTTGAGGAGCTTGGGATTCCAGTGGCTCATTCGGCTTCGTTCAGTGAATCCGGCTGTACACGATCACAGCTCCATCATTCACACATGTTGCGCGGACGCAGAGGCATGTTTGATTTATTTGCATTTGTTTTTTTTTGTTTGCAAGCTGGAAATGCCCAAAGCTTTTCGGCCTAGCAAATTAAATTAAATTAAATATGGTCTTTTGCTTGCCTGCCCATGTTGAAGAAATTGCAAAACAATTAAATGAAAATAACTTGGTTTTATGCCAAATAGTCTCGTTTTGAAGGAAAAACTCTGAATCCAAATCGTTATTGCATTTATCTACTGTTAAATTTTAGATGAGCAATTTTTCTTGTAATTTGATTATATAATGTTTTTACTGATATAATCAATCAAGAAGAATGATTTTATTTCCGTACGTATACTCTCGTGAGTACATAGTAACTAGAAGAAGAAAAAGACGTGCGAAAATCCTTCTACTTTAAAGTTCTCTAAAGTAATTGATTGCCATTTGCCATGGAAAAGTTTTATTGGGGTTGTGGTGTGATTGGCAATGAAGTCAACAGCTTCAATTGATTGCCAATTGCCATGGAAAAGTTTTCATAGGCTCTGAACCCCCACGTGCCCATAACATGCAATATAGCTGTCTTTCTTTATCAAGTGTGTATATATATGGAGAAAGAAGGGAATTACAGATAAGAAAATGATCCTGTCCATTCATATTTGGGTCATCATGATCATGGGGTTCATATATATCTCTCGATGAACAGCAGATATGATTGACTCATCTGCAGAAACTACGACTCTCTCTGCTACACAAAAAGCAACAAACGGAGCTCATTGCAAATTTTACATATAAAACTCTCCACATTCCAATCCCCTAACTCTTTTACCTGCAAAAAGTAAAAGGATAGAGTGAGAAAGTGAAAAGCAAAGAGAATTTGTTTTGTAACTAATTGTATATTCGTTTTTGTTTAATTAATAGGATTAGAAATCGCGAGTATAAATAGAGAATCTATCTTGGAATCGGTTGTATATCTATTTTTACCAATCTCTCATTACTAAATAAGAGAGATAAAAAATACATATATACAACCAAAGATAATTACAAATCTCTCGAATATAAGAGGATTAAGATGAGTAAAATCTCTACAAGGAAAGCCATTGGAAGACAAAAATAGGATACATATATGGATGTTTGAAAGAGAAAAGTTAAACCATAATAAATTGAATAACTTGCATATATTCGTTTTGCAACTGATTGTATATTCGTTTTTGTTTAACTAATAGGATTAGAAATCGTGAGTACAAATAGAGAATCTATCTTGTAACCGGTTGTATATCTATTTTTACCAATCTCTCATTACTAAATAAGAGAGATAAACAATACATATATACAACCAAAGATAGTTACAAATTTCTCGAAAATAAGAGGATTAAGATGAGTAAAATCTCTACAAGGAAAGCCATCGGAAGACAAAAATAGGATACATGTATGAATGTTTGAAAGGGACAATTTAAACCATAATAAATTGAATAACTTGCGTGAAGGTCACATGGTTTCTATATAAACACCGACAGTTGCATCACATTTGTGGTCCTTTCGCATATGCAACTTGTTTCATTTATATGTACTAACTGCCCCCTCCATCTGGTGTTCCTATAAAGACATCACAAATGAACTAAGGAATACGTAGATTTTATAACACGTGTATCTATTTGTTAAATTAATATTCTTACACCATATCAGTTCACGTTATTCAAATTAACGATTTTACTGACCAACTTGACAAAAGGAATAGAGTCACACATTTCCAAGTATACATCATGTATACCATTAGCGGATGAAATATCAACTATATTGTCTAATCATGCTATAACTCGTAGATTGGTATATTATAACACGTGAATAAGTAAATTCGACGGCAACAAGAATGATCAGAATTAAATTACCTAAGTTGATACTTCTGAGCTTGCCTGTCCGGGTCTTTCCACCCGTATAATGTACACCTGAGAAGATTATACAAGTGCATTAGACATTAAACAAAACTGGTCTGGAAACAAAGAAGATTACTTGACTTATCGGAAGTTCAAGTGCAAAATACGGAAGGTTTTTATGCAGCTTTGTCAATTACCTTGAACGTCGTAGGCCGGATCAATTGAAAAACCAATGCATCACCATCCACCAGATCATGAGCAACTGCAAATCCTTTCCATCCGCCGCTGAGTCCTGTTTTTCGGGCCAAGTATATGGTCGGGTACTCGTCGCCATCTTCATCGATCAGTGTCATAACTTCATCACCCTTTGGGAGGTGGTTCTTGCAGAAGCTGACATGAAGACCCTGTTGCCAATTACACAAGATACGATTGCATACACAATATGAAGCAGCACTTCGGACATATACTGAGCAAATACAACTTTCTTCATCGACAGCACATTGCTACATTGTCCAGCGACTGCTCCAATATTTAAGATTTCGGAGAGGGATATACGTTTCACTACGGTTCACACCAACTTAATCACATGCACAGTGCAACGGGTGTGGGGTTTTATACAAAAAAAACTCGGTGCGACTGGTAGTGAAACCATTCATTCTATGTAGTATTTTACTTTGTCGGGTTTTCGATATGAGACTTTACATTCTTCTAACATATAAAACACAAATAAACTGAAAATGTTGTTCAAAACAGTTGGTTTCTTTCTTAACAAACAATTCCATACCAGACAAACGGCATACAGTGAAAGGATGAGACTAATGTTTACCAGCCAGAATCCACCGGTGACATGTGATTGGAGCATTGTTTTCACAAGTGTCGGGTGATCGGATCCCAAACTGGCCTCTAATTCGTCGGCTTTCACCATCGCGGCGGCTCTGGCTTCATCGGAAGCATACACCCGGTTCGCCACATCCCTATGCCGATTAGTAGCGTAGCTCCTTCTCGGAATCATTACTCGCTCCGCCACAACCTGTCACAAACCATGACATAAAAAATTGAAACTTTACATACAATGCCAGAGGCCCAGAAGAACCCTACTCAAAAATACACATTCAAAAGCCAAAGACTGAAGCTTTGAGCAAGTAGAGGGAAAATTTAATGACCCACTTCTTTGTAATCGGGTGCAGGTCGATTTGCAACCCGGGTGGACCTCCTCACCTCCACCATCTGCACCTCATACGTGCGAGGCTTCCCAGCGCGCTTCATCTGAAAATACAGGAAGAATAGGCAGAATGTGAAGTGTGTTTACAGAGAAATATATATATATATATGTGTGTGTGTGTGTGTGTGTGTGTGTGTAGAGAGAGAGAGAGAGAGAGAGAGAGAGAGTTGTAGGGATTACAGGGGAGGGTTTGGGAGAATTTGGGGTTTTGTTAAGAGCTTGAGCAAGCATAGGCAGATTGAGAGCTTCCATTCTCTTTTTGTTTTCCACCAATCGCTGCTGGCGAGACTCCTCGTACGACAATTTAGACTTTGCCATCACCATTTTCCGAGAACCAAACAGAAAATTTTCTCGGACTTTCTCTGTCTCTCTCTGGTTTTTTTGGTTTTTGGGTGGAAGGATGAAGCGAAATGGTGGCAACAGTGTGAATATTTAAAAGAGTCGTTGCTAGTCGACCGTTGGGTTCCCACTGCCTTGAGAAATGGTCTGCACCCAGCAGTAAATATTTATTCTTTTTTTTTTTTTTTTTCGAGTTCGTAAATATTTTGTTTTTACCTCCATTAAAATTAATATTAAAGTGGTGAATTCAAACTTTCAAATTTACCATCGGTCTAGTGACTGTAAATCTGGTGAAATGCAGCAGCATTTTTGTCACATGTTGGGTCACATACGATTAGATTGATATACTAACACAAGGATATTTAAATCTAACTAAGTTTATCTCGATGCAACAATCAAACAACTGGAGGTTTTAGTTTAGTCATCGCTTGTCGCGTGTCCATGTTAAAGAAAATCTTGAGTGAAATATAGAAGCAGAGAAACGTGAAAGATAAGAGTAACTCGGATGTTCATTCATATTTGTTCGTTTCATGGGTTCTTCATACAAGTCTTAAAGGGACACCGGAGAACATTCAAAAATATGATTGCAGACGATTGCTTCATCGCTAACCCTACAAGGCTCCCTTGGTGGTTTCTATTACACACAAAAAAACATGTAATTTTCTCGAAACAAATAAAGCTCGTCGCTGAACAGAGTCTGTCAAAATCCTTTTTACCTGCAATAGTAAGTAAAAGAGCTGCGTGAGGGAGAAGACAGGAGAATTAAGACGAACAAAATCGCTTGAACGCTAATGAGGTAAAAACTGCCAACAACATTATTCAGAAAGCAACCTAGTCCAAGAGGCAAACAAGGAAGAACGCCATTCGTTCAGTTACGGGAAAACTGAAGGCAACTTCGGGTACATGCATCGTAGTATGCCATTCAAGCAACTTGGGGCATTAGAATTTAGAAGATACATCGTTTCTACGTATAACACAGACAGATGCATCATGCAAGCTTATGTAACTTCAATGATGTGATAAATTTTTCGAGTCTTGAACTTTCGAGAAGTCTTTATTCTAACTAAATAAATGCAAACAACTGCCTTGCGTAGTGTTTGCATATGAAGAATCAACTCTGAAACTAGCTTAAAGTTCATTAAATCACAGCTTTGTAGGTTTTCTCGCAGCAGAACAAACATTGGGCTTGATATGTTGAAGAACTTGGGAAACCATAAGCAAATGAGTAAATGTATGACTTGGTCAAGAGGCTACATATGAAATGTGCATTTACAAATCGTAGAAAACATCACTAGCAGTCTTAGATGACGAGGAAGCGGTAGAAATCAGATGACATATTGTTCAACCATTTGTCAATGCATAGCTGAAAGGGCAAGAGAAAAATACTTAAAACTTTACCTCAGCAACAATGACCACAAAAAACCCAACATTGACATTAGTTAAAGCTTGTAGCCCTATTCAGCTCTTTCCACCCTTATAATGTACACCTGAAATGACAATGCGAGTACATGAAACAAAAAACGCACACTGAAACCAGGATGATAGGGTGGTCTCATACAGCAAATGGACATATGTAGAGAACTTATCTAGTTTAATTAATTGGTATCTATTAAAGGTAATATACTTATTCTGGAGCTTAACAAAGAATCAGCCTCATTTAACCAAACCAAGTGTAAAATACTAAAACTTTTATGCAGCTTGTGAACTAAACTGTTGTAATTTCAGTTCAACTTTGTCAAGAAACCTGTAACCAAACCTTGAGTGTTTTAGGCCGAATTCGTTGAAAGACCAATGCATCCCCATCCACCAAACCATGATCAATTGCGAACCCTCTCCATCCACCACTGAGTCCTCTTTTCTCAGCCAAGTATATAACCTCGCACTCATCCTCATCCTCATCTATCAAAGTCACAATATCATCACGTTTCGGGAGGTTCTTGCTGCAGAAATATTTTGGAAGACCCTGTTGCAGTTTGCAGACATTAAACAGAATGAGTGCAAGTACGCCTATACTTACACATTATGAAGTAGGATACTGAAGATAATTGATAACACACGTAGGCCTCGTTTAGCGTCTAGGATTAGACTGAAATGGATAACCCACTATATTCAAGGTATACTGAAAGAAGGAATGCAAAAATTGTGTCCAACTTGCAGGTGGAAGATAGATTACTCATTAAGGAAACTTATCCGCGGATACCCTAAAATGGTAGGATTAGAAGGGATAAGTTCTTTTCATGTCTAATTCCCTCAAAATAAAAAATCGATTGCCTTGCCTTCAATATACCTTGAATATAGTGGGTTAGCCATTTCAATCCAATCCTAGAGCCAAATTTCACATCAAACAGAACGTCAATCGAACAATGTCTCAGTTCTTGAATCAGTTGAGATAATGTACAAAGTTCGCAAGCTTTTTAACAACCAACCAACAGTATATAGAATACAGAAGAAACATACAATGAAAATGTGAAATATATATCATATGAAGCAGACTAATTTACCAGCCAGAATCCACCGGTGACATGGGATTGCAGCATCGGTTTCACCATGGTCGGGTAACTGGATCCCAAACCGGACTCTAATGCCTCAGCTCTCGCAGTGGCGTCATCTCTGGCCTCATCCGAAGCATAAACCCGGTTCGACAAATCCCTATGTCTATTAGTAGAATACCTTCTGGGCCTCATCTCCCGATCCACCACAACCTTCTACAAACCATAAAATCATTAAAGATTTCAACTTTCCAATTCGAAAACAAAAAGAAAGAAGCATATGATCAATCAGAGGAAAAATCAAAATACCCACCACTTCTTTGTAGACTGGGGTCGGAAGATTTGCCACCCGGGAGGACCTCCTCACCTCCACCAACTGCTTCTCCACCGTGCGGGCCTTCGCGCGCTTCATCTGCGAATAAAAGAGAAATTAAGAATGAGAGCTTTTTTTTCTTTTTTTTTTGTGTGAGAGAAGGAGGGGTCGAGGGTTTTAGGGATTACAGGGGAGGGTTTTGGAGAATTTGAGTTTTTTTTAAGAGATTGAGCAAGCATAGGCAGATTCAGAGCTTCCATTCTCTTCTTGTTTTCCTCCATTCGCTGCCGGCGAGACTCCTCGTACGATAACTTAGGCGCCACCATTTTTTTTCCCGAGAAACAAACAGAAAATTTTCTTGGGCTCTCTCCCTCGTGGGAAATTGTAAATTTGAAAACCCAGTGGTAGTCGACTGCTAAGTTCCCCACTGCGTTGAGTAATTGATGCGTCACAGGTAAAGCTGATTGGTCAGCACTCAACTTTGAATTTAAGCTGAATAGTCTATTCCTTTCTCAACCAATTAGCGTCAAATCGATCCAACGGTTGAGATTCGAATTTTCAAAATTTACCACTTGCAATCCTAGTTACCCAATGGTTCTTAAGGGCGTGTTTACTTGAGATAAACGGAATAAGGGTAATGCTAATAAAGACCAAGTGCGTAAATTAAATTTTGTATATTAAATAACATGAAAGTTTGTAATTGGATTATGATTTAAGTATTGATAGACATGCTCATATGTATTTGTGACATATCATTTAGTTTGTAAATTTTGTCTACAAATTTAGTCTTCCTAACATTATTATTGGATTATTAATTTAATGTTGATTACCGTACTTATTTTTTGTTAATGCCACATCATTTAATTATAAATTCAATCTACCTAACATTAGAAATGAAAAAAAATTAAATTTATCATTTGATTAATGTTTATCAAGATTTCATTGTTTAAACTCTAAATGAGATACATGATTGTATATTCATTACTATTTTGAAAATATTAAATATTTTTAGTGTTATTTTGTACACATGAATGATTTGATTGATTTTTCATAAAAAGAAACAAAGTAAGACGAAATTGAGTTTCAAGTTCAAAATGACATAAGTTGACTTTCGTTGGACAAAGTATGACCAAACTCATATTTTCTTAAGATTTATTTTGGTATAAGAAACTTTAAGACTAACCTATCGTGAGACTTTACCTATATATAGATAATATCGTTTGTTAAATAAATAAATAAATAAAATAAAATAAAAAACATTAATATTTTGCCAAACTCATACGATTCATTTCTTTTCTACATTTACAGCTTCCTCTAATATTCATTACAACGATTCTCATCACCCACCTAAAGTTTCTTCAGTGCCAGTACATGTTTTATGCCGGAGAATGAGATCATCGTCGGCTTACCGCCTCCGAATGTACCTTATCCTCCTTATTCCAGAAACAAAGCAAGAAATGAAAAAGTAAAGATAACAAACTTCATCTCTCTTGTCTTGTGCCAAATTATAATCTTGAGCGACGTATGCACTTGATTGGATTAAAGGGGGCATGTCGTCTTCTTGAAGCGATTGAGCTGCCTTTCCCGTTCAAAGAACCTGATGACGACTTTATATCCCAATCCTCAACAGTCTTTGGAACACAGACGTCGAAAAGGATCTGACCAAGAACCCCGTGGGCATTCATGCTTGGAGTTGGCGGGTTAGGCAGGTGAATTATCCCTTCCTTGCGCTCGTCTTGCATGGACCCAACATCTCTACCTCCCTCGTACTCCATTGAGCCGGGCGTGAAGAAGTGATCACTTGAGGCCAGAGTGACTCCTCGAAACCCATTTGAGCCTCCTGCAGCTTTTCTAAGGCTATTCATTGGTTCATTGTCAACGATCTCATCTTGTGTTGCCTGCATGCCAATTGTTTCCCCTTCCAGCCGTCTAATTCTTAGGGAATAAACTCTGGTTGCTTTACCAAGGAGTTCGGTTATGGCAGCCTTGTAGTCAACTGGATAATGCTTGTAATGACCTGTGAGTGAAACAATGAATCAAGTTGTAGGATTTTAGTATATTCACATATGCTATCGATAAGAGAGAAGAAAGTAAATAAATAAGAATTTGGAAAGAAAGGAAATAAATAAGAACTGGCTGACGTGGAGCACATGTGGTCATTGGACTTCACATGCAGGCTAACCTGCTCTTATACCATGAAGAAAGTTGAGGTTCTACTGTAAAATCAATGGCAATATGGTGAAACCCCAACTTCTTCCTATTATTAGAGCAGTTGTCCCAGATATGATGCCCAACAGCCACACATGCTCCACCATCACACGTGAGGGGGAATAAATCTCATATTGATGGGAGGAGGAACCTTGCATCGGCTTATAAGTTGGGCTACTCCCCATATTACCAATAAGTTTTATGGGAGAACCTCAACTTTCTCAATAAATAGCCTTTGAGTTTAAGTTTAGAAGCATACCTACGTGAGGAGAGCCATTCCATTTTACTAGTTTAACATCAGCCCCAAGTTCTCGTAAGCGTTGCGAAAAATTATAGATAACTTGATAGGGGGCAAGATCGTCATTCTCCGAGCATAAGATGAGATACGGCGCCTGCATGCCCTGCATAAGAATCATAAAGAATAAATGAAGAGAACAAAATGACATTTTAGATAGAGGACAGCCTGGAGTATACTTAGTTACTCACAATTGTGGAGTAGAGAGTCTGCCAATACTCAGCACGTTGTGACTCAAACCTGTTAAGAAAGAGCGCATCGAGCCCAGATGCAATGCTCTGCGCCATCCAGGATGCAAATCTTGGTGGCTTAGATATTTTCAGGACACTTGGGTGAAGAACGAATTTAGCACCCAGATCACTAGTAAAGTCCACTGGACAGGAATCAAAGATGTGGCCAGAAATACAGTCTTTAACCAGTCGGCAATCATCCTTCACGGTCAAAAAGATGAAGATTAATAAGATTACGGATAATAGAACTCTCAAAACTGTAAGAATCAGTCCAAATGGAACGTTCCACCCCATATTGCCCCTAACATAAAAAATACCAATGATCACCTAAAATATTTCAGTGATAAATGAGATTGGCAGTCGTTTTCTTCATTGGTCCCCTTATGTGACGCCTCAACGTCTTTTAAATACAAAAATTACATTATTTTTTATAAGTCAAGTCAGTCACTAATGAAATTCAAAGGAATAAAAGAGTATACCAGACTCAGTTTTTCTTCACAAGTTCCCTCAATTATCTGCACAAAATGAAAGATGCAGTCAATACTTATCCTCAATCAATTGGATGCTTGCTACTTTACATGACCAGTGAAATCCTTTTGACATTGAAAGTACGAAAAAATATGGAGCATTCAGAACTGAAAGGAGTTTACCTGAAGAACTTTGAGCATACAGGCTTTTGGACCACCAGAAAAAGAAGCGAAGACCACTGGGCAAGGCTTAATCTTCAACTCCTGTATTTCATATAAAAAGGAAAGCGGTAATTGGTCAACTTTACTCAGGAAAATCAATTAAACAGGTTCTTTAGTATCTCTGAACCTATTAATATATAACTGTGGTATAAGTTACAACTGACCTCAACAAGTTCATTTAGAATATCCGTTGCTATAGTTGTAGCCTTCTCAGGGAAGAACCTGCAGAAATCATGCATATCAAACGTTAGTCCAAAATCAAAATGATGCGTGCAAACCGCCCCATGTCATTCTACAAGTAGCAATTATACATAAATGATTGATTGCAGCCACAAAAACAGACAGATCCAAACATAATAGCTCAAGTTCTGCAAGTTCTGCAAGTTATTTTGAGCTTTGAAACATTTAAAGATTGAATTTTAAGGCGAATTATATCATCACTGGGAGGAAGAATATAAACAACGATGTACTTAGTAATCTTCTTGAAACATTCATGTACAAAAGAATAATTCCGTCAATTAAAGGCAGTCCTTCCTTTCTCTGTAACATGCCTGCTGCCAGGAATGTTTCCCTAAACGCCGCCAACTAGTATAAATAAGTTGCAAGCCATCGAAATAATATTTCTCCTCCACAAATTTACGTATTCATCAAAACAAGTCAAACCCGATTGGGAACGAAAGTAAAAGCAGAAACTTGATAGGAAAAACATCACCAATTCAGCGAAAATATCCGAACAACAACTTACATATTGAGAAATTGAGAGTGGCAGACCAAAGAGTTCCAACCCAAAGACGAGTAGAGCTCCACGAAGCTCTTCAGCTGCCTCTCCTGGCTCGACATCCACGCAAACAACACCACTATCCCTTCAACCCCATCGCTCCGCCGCTGCTTCCTTCCCCAATAACACCGACCCCCGAACCCCCACATCTCCTCCGCCGCTCCCAGCAACCCAACTCTTTCTTTCTGCAGAATTCTCAGAACTCGAGCTGAAAAACGCTGACTTTTCGAATTGGGTTTCTCTAGGAACTGCAGATAATTATTGGGTTGGAGTTCAATTCGATCAAACGGATGAAGAGATGGAGGGTGTGATTATCTGGTTTCCATCCCAAGTAAAAAGCTTGCATCTTTCGGGCAGGGGAATGGGCGTTTTTCCAGCTTTGGACTTTTTGGACTTTCTGCTGATTTTGAGAGAGCGAGAGAGAGAGAGAGAGAGAGAGAGAGAGAGAGAGGAGAGGGTGGGAGGGAGGGGAGGTCGGACAGATAACTTTGCTCTGATTTGTCCAAACTGTCATATTTTTGGGTGCACTGAATATATATATGTGTGTGTACATATATATATATATATATATATGGGATAGAATCAAGTAACAAATATTTTTATAAATACTTTTACATTTTTTTCAAGCCTTTTGATTATATGATATCCAATGGTTCTTATTTATTCATTAAATGACATAGATGCTTATATTGATTTTAACTAGTATTAAACATAAAATAAAACTGAAAAAAACATAAAATCTGAAAAATAAAAAATATAATTAAAAAAGGAAGGTAATTTAACTGAAATTGGTTCTCTCGTTTCTATTTCAATCAAAACTTGGATTCAGACTTCGAATCTAATAAAAAAAGAGAATTGCTATTAGCACTTCAAAAATGTTATTCTACACTCCAAACTTTCTATATTTGGTAAGAAAAATACACTTATAAAGAGTATAGAATGAGATTTTTGAAGTACCAACAACACTTTTCAAAAAAAATCATGAAACTTTACTGAAAACAGCTTCGAGGGGTCGCCCCATTTCTTCTTGTGTTATCTCGAAGGCAGCCTGAATCAATGCATGCCATATGCTATAATAAATTAAGCAAACCCCACAAAGTAGAAGTGTCTCATCACAAATGCAAGCAACTGGAACCAATAACTTTTTGGTAAATTGAGATTCTACCTTATTGGGGAAGGGAGGAACGTCATCTTGAAGAATGCACAGTTCGTTCATATAATCTTCTCTGATAATATCAGGTCTGTTTGCGAGAACCTTTCAATACATGGGTGAAATCAGGCATGTGTTTGATTGCACAAGCATATGAATTTAAAGAAGAAGTTTCATGATATTTTTATTAGGGTTCAAAGTCTGAATCCAAGTCTTGATCGAAATAGGAATTAGAGAACCAATTTCACTTAAATTATCTTTCTTTTTTAATTATATTTTTTATTTTCCAGATTTTATGTTTTTTTTTATCTTTAATAGTAATTAAAATTCACATAAGCATCCATGTCATTTAATAAATAAATAAGAACTCTTAGATGTCATGTAATCAAAAGGCTTAAAAAGAGTGTAAAAGCATTTGTAAAAATTTTTGTTTCTGAATCTTATCCCTATATAGATATATAAAGGGTCAAAATATAATTGATTAATTTTTTTTAAGTTTTTAATTAATTGTATTATTATATTTGATGTACTTGTTGTGTGAGCACATTGAAAAAAAAATTCTTTTTTATGCTCGACATATTAGGACATTTGGTCTGATTTGTACAAAGTTATACTTGTAATACCTGGAACACAATTGAGTACATCAAGAATCATAATATAAATAATTATATTTTCTTTTTTCAAATATTGAACCACTTCTCATAACATTTATTATATTAAACCGTGCCGTAGCACACTAAAAATTCTTTCCACACTTCGCCACCAAACGCGTGCCAGATTCTGTAAGTTTAAGCCTTAATCCACTAGTAGAAAAATCACTTTGAGCGACGTAGGTACCTTCGTCGTGCAAAGTCAAAAATCGTTGCCTGAAAAATAGCACAACAAAACCTTCATCGTGCAAAGGCAGTGACAATAGGATTTGCGCAACGAAGAGGAAACACACGTCGCTTAATGACAATTTGTGCGACGCAGGGAGTCCGTCGCGCAAAGTGATTTAGGTGGCTTTGCGCGACATAGGACATGTGTTGCGCCAAGTGGCTTAGTGGCTTTGAGCGACGTAGGCATGCATCATGCAAACCCTTTTTTTTTTTTGTTTATGTCAAAAAAAAAAATTTAATTTTTTTTAATAAATATTGTAATTAAATTCTAAACAATAATTAATTAACCAAGCAAAAGTATTTAGTTATAAAATATATGAAATTGTACATACAAGATGTCCGAACAAAAAAAAAAACTACAATTAGTCTTCTAGGTTTGATACATCAAGCTACTGGGTATCAGCAGGGCGAGGTAGCTCTGAGGTCAAAGGTAGAGTAAGATCAAGTGCTGGTAGCGAGATTTGGAGGTCGGACATCTATATGGCTCGTACAAGGTCTCTCACCGTCCAGGCATAGGTCCTCATCTCCTCGCTGGGCCTTTATCTCCTCACCCTGGACCGCAAGCTAACCTTTTAGGGTTGTCACTTCCTCCTTTAATGCATTGACCTCTGCTGTGTTAAATATGGAAGAAGAGGCACATGTCTCATGAACCCGCGCTTTACCCATACACCGAACAACCTTGTCATGATGACGACTGAAGTTTTGATCCAAGACATAAGTCAGGATCTGAAAACCTACATCCTCGAGTACCGTGACATCCTCGATCGGGGTCTCTAGGGGAAGCTGCGATGTTGCTTCTTAGAGAACAGCAGTGCTCTTTTCCACCATAACAACCTGTAATAATAAAGAAAAAACATATAATGTTTAATAACAAAATATAAATAATATTTGAACGATTCATACATATAAGAATAATAAGAATTACATATACTTACATGAAACTGATCCGTGGTCTCATCACCAGGTCGAACGTAAACCTCCTCGAACAGGTCGATCTCTAAAAACTTATAACCATCTTGAAGAAAAAAAACATTAAGAAAATTTTATTAATCAATAATAATAAATAAATTGTATAAAATTTCAAAGTTAATATACTTTTACCTGATGTCGTGCCTCAAGCCTATACGAAAAGGGTTTCGAACCGAAATGGTGGAGAAGTGTCTTTGACTCCCGAGCTTTCTTGCTAGCAATAGATTTCTTCTGTTAAACACACAATATACATGTTAGTGCAACTATTTGAAATAAAATAATAATAAAAGCTTAAAAAATAACTAAAACAATAATAAATTATTATTAAAATATTATGTACATACCACAAATTTTGGGTCTGTAAAATGTTTGCAGAGCCACTCCCAATCCTCCGGTCGGTCCTGCAACTCGATTGGAACATATAGGCGAGCAATCTCCGGATCATTCCATCGCTTAAAATACGTGTGAAAACTGTTCTTGCACTATTTGTACCAGGTTGCTAAAGACTCCTCTAAGTAGGCCATGGCCTCGGGGGATATGTCCTGAAGATCATAAATGACCTACGAATATAAAAAGGACAATTTTGTCGAATAACAACACCACATCTACTAACGACGCTGCTATGTTGCTGTGAGGTAGCCGCTTCACGATGTCGCGGGTCATACGCAATCTTGATCTTGGAGGCGGCCTGACGTACGCTATGTACCTACTTCAGCATTCAACTAGACCCCCTGATTTTTTTTTAGCTAGCCAAAAATACTTAAATGGTGAAAACCCTAAGCTTAAATTTGTACAAAAAAATCGACACAACTTCTCCTGATAGTATAGTATTTCCCAAAACCTTAAAATAGTAAAATAACAGTAATTCACAACCCGCAAAGACTCCTGCTCGCGGCGGCGCCGATGAGGCCGCCGTGCACTGAGCGGCTAAACCAACACTAATGACGTCAATGAGACGGGCACCTGAGACACCGTAGGAGTAGCCTCATTAAGGGGTGTAGGCTCCCCAATCAATGGAGCACTCACGCCTGGAGTAGTAAATGCTGATAATGCGGGAGGCGCATTGGTCACACTCCGACGATGAGTGATCAACTGCGACATCTATACACTTTTTGAACAATAAAAATATAACATTAGAAACTAATCATTTCTTGCATTTGAAATTAGAAGAAAAAAGCAAAGAAAACTGAACAAATAAACCATGTGTGAAGAAAGCAAAGAAAACTGAACAAACATTAACCGAAGATTAAAAAGTGTAATGAATCCAAGGCAGCACGATTGATTAAAAAAAGTTAAACCTAAACCAAGAGACCTATCCTAATCTATCAAACACCAACCCAACTTTCTATAATTTGATCTCCTAGGCTTAGTGTGTTTAATCACAACAATTACTAATCGAAGGTAGCACGATGGACTGTTTTTTTTTTTACTACATATAATTTGATCTCCCAAGCTTAGTGTGTTTAATCACAAAAATTACTAATCGAAACGACTAAAGAAAACAAATTACCAAATCCATAATCCTTTGCAAACAGAGCCAGTCAAAGTTAGTACCTCTACTTATCAAGAACTCAATTCTATGTACACATGAAGATCGACTTAAGACAATATCAGATCACTATCCAATGCTCAATTCACATCCAAATATCCAATTTCCTCAAACAAAAAAAATAGACAATTTAAACAAAGAAAACTAATCCTTCCTTGCGTTTGAAACTAGAAGAAAAAAGTAAAGAAAACTGAACAAATAAACCAACTTTGGAATTTTAGGAAAAACAAAAAGTACACACTGCATGCATTAACATGCAGCAGTTGACCTTTGGGGATGAAAGGAGAGCATTTTCCTTCTTGTCTATGGTGAGATTAAATTGTTAGCATCTAATCAAACTGCGGTGAAAAAATACAACAATTGTGATTGACATATAAATAGGAATGAATTTTCCCGTTTCGCATTATAATTGGAGAGTGTTAAGTAGGAAAGGTAAAACATTTCAATACAATACTTTAAAAAAAAAAAACTGACATGAGGAAATTAAAGTTACTTTTGCATATCCATGACCATTACAAAGAAATAATTGCAGCATTACGAAGTAATAGCTTTTGCTAAATTTGATCATTTACCCTTAAGGAAAAAAAGTTAAATTTGCTATTTGCAACCTAAATCCTTCATCTCACGCTCAAGGAATTAATGATGGAATAAGCTTATGCACTCCTGGAAGAGATATTGAAATGGTAGACCCCTGTGTTTTTCTTTTTCCTAACACGAATTGCCAACAGACTAACGACATAAACCATGAACAAATTATTCAACATACAACCTAATATTCGACAGCCGGCCAATCACTCTTACCATACTATCCTTCCATCTGCAAGCATTTACATTTCTAACGTATCACTTAAACTAGGTGAGATGAAAAAATGCCAAGATGGCAAAATGGGTCCGGAATTATAATCACATTAGCTAGGGTTTTGAAACGATAAAAGTGAATATATTCTTGCGCCATGAAGTAAAGACACAGGAAAACCAAATGTACAAAAACACATGTTGGACTTCATTACTCTTATCGTCCCTACCAATATCAAATCACTATCCAATGCTCAATTCACATCCAAATATTCAATTTCCTCAAACAAAAAAAATATACGATTTAAGCAAATAACCTGCAGACAAGATTCACTTTAATCAATATCCAAGTTCCTCAATCGCCTAAACCTTCCTTCCTCCCTAGTCCACCAAGAACACCTCCATGTTCATACACAAAACACATATACAGATCAACAAAATTGCAAAAACTTCAGACAATCAACTCGAATCACATCACGAAAAAAGCAATCTGACCCTAAACCAGAACCAACATCCAATTTTATCTGGAGATTTCGACAAAGTACTCAAAAATCGACATGCAATTTGAGCCTAAGCCCTAAATAACAAAAACCCATAAAAAAACAGAAACCCTTACCTTTATTTTGGGACTTGATTCGCGTGGCGGGCCGTTGTTTAGAACGAGAGGGAGAGAGACAACCGACAGAGTAGTGGTGGTGGTGGTTGGATTTGAGATTGTGAAGAGGAAAGACATGTTTGGGTTCAAGATTTGGGGTTGAAGCTTGCGAAGAAGAGGAGAGAGTGGTCTACGGGAAAGAGAGAGGGGGAGAAATGAGCGAGAGGGAAACGTGAGGTCTACGGGAAAGAAATAGTTGGGGTCCAAACTTGGAAACTTGAAAAAAAAACGCCTATTTTTCAGTATTGCACCACCAAAATTATCACAACTGGCATGACATAAGTATACAATTTGACGTCGCACAAAGTGGTTTTACGCGACGATCACATTAAGGTGTCTCGCAAGGTATTATTTAAAAAAAAAAATTATAAAAAATACTGAAAATATGACTTTCCTCCTTTCAAATTCAATTTTTTTACTTAAACCCTACAATAATATATTTTTTCTAACAAAAACCCACAATAATTTTTTTTTACATATATATCATTCAATTTCTTAAGTGTTATAAGTACAAAATAAATAAATTAAAATATACTTAGTAAATATATATACCATTGAACTTGATGGGAAACACATTGTACGAAACTAGTTTCAAAGATCCAACCGTCAAACTTGTTTGTATATGCTTCGAGATTGCATACACAAGTAATGGGACAAACCTTTTCAACGGTTATAAACGAAAAATCTCCATTTAACAATAGTTTTAACTCCGATTTTGATGATTTTTTATAGCTACACTCTTGGATCCTATATGAATACAAGAACTAATTCGATCGTCAATTTAAAATATTTACACAAGTGGATACTATAAAATCTTATGTTATACTTAATGAAAGTATAAATAAACTCCAAATGTTAATAAAGTATAAAAAAACCTTGTACGACGTATGTATAAAGATTTTGAGAGGGAGGGAGGTAGGTGCGGTGGGACAGATAACTTTGCTCTGATTTGTCCAAACTGTCGTATTTTTCGGTGCATTGAAAATATTCAACAACTTCTCATGATATTTATTATACTAAACCGTTGCAGCACACCAAAAATTCTCTCCACACTTCGCCACCAAAAAAGCGTGCCAAATCCTGTAAGTTTGAGCCTTTAATCATGGAAATACGCTTACTTCACACGTGGTGGTGTTTTATTGAATGGAGGTGTCAGCACGCTGGATAGACATAGACCCGTACGCCAAAGAGTTGCTAATTTTGTGAGTTATTTTTTTATCGCCCTTTTTTGCGTTTGATTTTTTGGGGGAAGATTAGTCCGTGTAGTAACGTTGTTTGATAACTTTGTCGTTTTCTTGCACTGTTTCCACCTTCATTCAAATTGGCTGTTATTCTATTGATTCAAATTCTAGTCCATCTAATTTGTCATTTTCAATTCTATTGACTCAAATTCTAGTCCATCTAATTTGTCATTTTCATTTCAACTACGCAGGTGTGTTTGGCTGCTATTCTATTGACTCAAATCCTAGTCCATCTAATTTGTCTTTTTCATTTCAACTACGCGTTCAACGCACCCGCTTATGAGATAAACCATTGCCCTGAATGATTGCATTTGCATAAATAAACCATTTAAATACCAGTCAAATTTTTTTTTGCTTTTTCGACTCTTAATTTGAATTTGAGCCATTTATTTTTTTAAACGTTCAAATTTGACCCCCTACATTCAAATTTGTCAATTTTTCTACATGATTGGAGCACGAGGAGATTAGTGCACACTTCAATACATCGTCAATTTTTAAGCCGGGAGTGAAAATTTTGGATTATTGCCACTTGTATCAGGACATAAAATCTACATAATTTTGAAGGACTGAGTAGTTTAATTACAAGTCATTGACTCAGATCCGCTAGCAGTGTTTCAAGTGCCTCATTCGTGAGAGGGATGTGCAAGCAATCCTGGCCGTCAGAATTCCTTTCGGTCTTCACCAACTCATGATCTTTGAATTCTGTCATATGGGAGTTAAGGGTAAGCTGGCTGCTCACAAGGAACCGCTCTCGACAGGTTGCGTAGAGATTATCAATCGGCATCCCTGAACAATACGGAAGTTATCAGATAACGGATGGAATGGATTATAGAGGTTAAAGCTCCAAGAGTTAATATAGTCTTTATAGCTACTTACCTTCTTCGTTCGAGTGGGATAGTTGATATTCTGCAAGAACTTTGAACACGCTCTGAGCATTGGATGTGAAACTCTGCAAAACTATTGTAGCACCTTTGGCACTTTGGGTGGTATTTCCATGTGCAAGGATCAGCGGAATGAGCATTCCTTCGACCTTGTATGGTGCAAAGGTAGGAACGTGATGCCAGCACCAGTTGAACTGTGTGTGAACCATCTTCTTGTCCCACACTATTAAAGGAAAAGAAGGTGTGATTAAGTTGATGGCATATGATATTGTTGTTTTGCAGAGTAACAAAAAACGGTTTCTTTAGTTTTATGTTTATGAAGACAGAGACGCAAAGTTTCAGGAACCAACATGAGTCAGAGACTCAGAATTCAGAGGTCCTAAGTAAACCGATATAACAAGTTATAACAAGAAAAGACTTACAAAGAGGTGCATTCACATGATCAATAGAGGCCATAATGCGAATATGAGAACAAGAAGCAACTTGTGCAAGACACTGTTGGTTTTCCAAGTCCCTTGATCCAGGTCCATCAATGTTGTGAATGACGACACATACTACACATTCGTTTGTGGTATCTTCCGATCCATCCAAAAATGCAAGAAGATCATCCATGGATCTGGAATTAAATGGCTGTTGCGCTTTGGACGAGCTCCTGGAAGGACTCCTTTTGGTTTTCAATTGATCCCACAGAAGTTCAGCTAAGGCTACCACAACCTACATTGCAAACATTTGGTAGCCCGGTAAAGCCATACAATTGGTAAATGTAGAACGATAACAAAATGCTTTGGAACCGTATCCAAAATATATTACCTGTTTTATATTTGTTCCCTGCAGATATCCATTGACAACAACCACAGAATACTCGGTTAACGATGTTGAAGCAAAATCTACAAGCAAGGCCTTCTTAGATCCAAATCCATACATAAGAAGGCCAAGACCACATCTACACATTAAAAAAGGGTGAATAAGAACACACATTAGCAGAACCTTTCAACTATAATCTACGGAAAAACTGATTCGAAATGGAAGGCATCAAGTCCACAACTAAATCATTTGTTAAAAGAATATAACGCAACTCCTTGTTGTAAGAAAATATTAGTAGATATTGCCTATAGAATGAATGCATCAAAGCAGTTGTGGTCAATTATATACTCAAGTACAAAAAAGCACTATAATTTGTGGCATATGCAGCCAGAATGATCAATACGTTCTCTTTTGGCAAACAATTTGCAAGTCCATCTGGATGAGAACATTACGGGCTCGTTTGGTGCCCAGGATTGGCATGAATTGAATAACTCACTATATTCAAGGCATGTTCATGGACAAGTCATGATGAAAACTTATCACTTGCAATCGCAATAAACTAGTGGGATATCGAGGCCTCGTAACTTATCCCTTCTAATCCCTAGAAAATGAAAATTCCTTCACCTCTATTTTCATTTCTCATTTCGTTGTACACCTAACCATACGAGTTATCCAATCCTAGACACAAACGAAACCTGAATGCCGAAATAGAAACAAAGAAATCTAAAAACCCAATTGAAATAACAGCATTTCAAACATTTCTAATCAATCTACAAGCTAGAGGAATACCAAAGCTCAAAAGCCCATTCTGGGTACGAACTCTTATAACTATTCATCACATCCTTCACCTCTTTCTCGTGTTTGGGTTCGATTTGAGCCGCCGCCGCAACTAGTTCCGGCCAAAGTTTCAAGATTTAACAAAATTAACAAAAAAATTTGGAAATTTTGAAGGAATTGAAGGCGACCCAGCATTACCTGTTCGTCGACGATATCGATATCTGAGATCTTCGACTGCGATTTCTTGCCGGAACCGCGGAGCTCCTTTGCCAGAAAGTAGTTTCTGGAGAACCCAAACTTTTCGTTCTCGCCGTCGTTCATCTCCATGGCTTTGATTTCGACTTGATTGCAGCCCCCAAATCACTCCAAGTCTCAGAGGACGTGTGCCCTAGTAAAGCTGCTTTTTGCAGTTCTTGATTTTCCCGCGATTTTTCTCCTGTTCTTTTGAGTAACTGGACATGGGCCGAGTCTGGACTATTGGGCCACTTTTACTGTTTTCCCTTGTAAGCCCCATTCTTTTTTAGTCACTTGTCTAACGGCTTGTTTAAAACTACTTTTGAAAAAGCATTTACGGCGTTTTTGCAATAAGTGATTTTACTATAAGCACGTTAATTTTTTAATTAAAACTTCCAAGTTTTTATTGGAAAGTATTTGTATGCCTCATAAACATTTTAAAATTTTGGTGCAACACTTAGTTAGGAACGTTACTTTGTAATTCAAAAGTTGTCTCAAACAATCCGTACTATTGCTAACAAATTAAACATAATAACCACATTAGAATTGAGCAAAACACGGTAACCAGCAATATCTTATGAACAAAAAAATAAAATTAGACAACACGAAATTAAATCAAATTCTTAATTAGAATGTGATAGTTGACTTCTTACAAAGGAACGTTTACCTTAAGTGAAGCAAATTCGTGTTCTCCAAAAAAAAAAAAAAAAAAAAACAAGAAAAAAAAAATTCGTTTGTTGTGGTCTTACCAATTTCATAGTTTCACGTTATTTAATATTGGGGGCGGACGTGGGGTTCAATTGTTTTACACAACTTTTAACAGTGTTTATGTGAATACTACTTTATAATGTATTTTAATAATTTGAATCGTTTACTTTTTAGAATATATGTAGTGAAGAAAATGAACACATGCGATTCTACAAAGAAACTTTAAACCCTTAGTTGTTCAGATTTGGGTGATTTTTGATAGACATGATATTTAAGGGAAGACTTTAATGATAAACGGTTTAAATAGTTAAAATACATGACGAAGTGTACCTCATAAAAATGTGTGTTGACAATTGTGTAAAATGATAGTGACACAGAACTGTCCCAATAAATATTATATGCTATAATTTCCAAGTGAGCCTAGAGTTTACAAGTAAAGAAAGAGATCATCTCCGGATCCCTTCCATCAAACTCTCGGTTTCCTACAATTAATCCGATAATTAATCCAAAGTTGATTAAGATATTCGAATTAAATAAATTGTCCTCAATTCTCGACACGTGGCAACTAGGAGAAGAAATAAATTATGTTTAGTGTGCCGACAATTATACGTGTCACATCCTCCTAATAAATTAAAAAAATAAAACTATGGCACATCACATCTTTCTATTGTTGTATAAAATGAAATATATGCACGTATGACTAGCTTGATTAGGTATATATCACAAATTAAAAAATATATATATATATTATTATTTAATTGGATACTGATCACAATTTAAGTAAAATATATTTGCTCACTAAATTTTTGATATACTTGATAAGTGAGTATAATCATTAAATATTTGTTACTAACAGCAGACATGAATTCAAACTTAAGGCATTTTCTGCCAAATTTGTGTTGGATGGTGAAAAGTTTACTTGAAATTTTACACAATTAAAGTTTAAGGGTTGGTTTGGTATTGCTGTGCTTTGAAAAAAAACTGATTCTGCTGTGCTGTGAGAATAAGCGGCTGTGAAATAAAGCAGCAGAGTATTTGGTAAACTTTTTTGTAAATGTGCTTTTGAAAAAAAAAAAAAAAAACAGTATTATAGTGTTTGGTAAACTTTTATGTAAAACAGATATGAAAAAAAGCCGATTTTTCAAAGCTGGGTTTTGCAACTTCTTGTTTTTGGCTTTCTTTTCACCCAAAACTGTGAAAAAAAGCTGAAGCTGAATGTTTACCAAACACAAAAACAACTCCCAGCTTTTTTTTATATCAGTTTTTTTCAGAATTACCTCAGTACCAAATCAGGTCTAAATCAATTAGTTAAAAAATTGTCAAATCTACTGGGTTAAAATTAGGTTTGGTTCCAACAACAAAAATGATTATTTTGCTATGGTGTCAAAATTTTGAGGTTCCTAGATTCAAATTAAATTTAGTTGAGTGACATTTACTTGCTTACAATCGATGTGTAATATTTCAAGTTATGTCGGTAGCATCTAAAAACGTTAAAATTTTGTTAATGTCATATTCAAATATGATTGTGCCTGTCACTTAGTACTATTTTTTTTAAAAACGTTTTCAAACTAATTTTTGTACGATTATAGATATTGGAACAAACAAATCTAAAGGAAGAAATGGAGGCAAATTAGTATTGCAAAAATAAAACAAAATAAAAATTAGTTCTCCCAAAATATAACATAGGATTAGGACGTGATCCACCCACGGCGCATGTTAGTGCAAGGCAGAGGAGACAAGGCAAATAGGTTGATTAAGCTGTTTCACCACTACCGAGCAAACACCAACAATCACGGAATCATCTGAGAAAACACCATAATCATTCTTCATTAATCCCCCGCGCAGACCAGGCCACTTATTCTTCATTAATCTTAATCATTATCATTTAATCCCTTTCTCTATCCTAATTACGACGACGGCTTTGCGTGTATCTCACAAAATCGTAGCAAATAAGGCAAGACAGGAAAAACCCAGAAGCCAAAAGCCAAAAGCACTCATTCCACTGCTGCCTTGGAGCAAGGGACAACCTGGGTCTGTCGTCGGAAGAGGGGAGGCTTCGAAAGTTGTGGGCTTTTGGGTTTTTGATCTGGGTCTGGCTCTGATCGATCTGTGAGGTCGGCAGATATGGTGGGATGAAGGAGAAGAGACGAAGGCATGGCTCGGGTAGGAGGAGAATGGGGATTTAAAGGTAGAGGGATTTGGGGTTTTTCGTACAAGAAGACCACTCTCCTCGTTTGCTCCATTAACATCGTTGTTGCTCTCTATGTTCTTCGCTCTCTCTACGGTTCTCTCTACATCTACTCCGATAGAGATACACGCCCCAGTACGTTTCTCTCTCTCTTCTAGCTTCTGTAAATCTTGGTTCTTTGAATGATCCACTAGCTGTTTGAGGTGTTTCTGGTAAAACCCAGTTGGGAATTTAGCTTCATGTTTGATGAGTTTTCTTTAAATTTTGTTGCTTTGGATTATCCACTAGCTGTTTGAGGCGTTTTTCAGAAAACCCAGTTGGGAATTTTGAGGAAATGTTTTGTTTGTGAATTGGTTCAGCGTTTGAGTACACTCCGGATCAGATTAGGAAGATGGAGGAATCAGTTCGGATTCGAAAAGCAGCTGAACCGGTTGAGCTAATTAGATTGGTAAGATATGCATTATGAGTTTTCTGTGGTGGTAGGTAGATCCGTTTGATTGAATCGGTAGAGCGATATGCTGCGAGTCCTTTTAATTTAATGGAGGACTATTCTGTTGTGCGCAAAAGGTAAAGGCACTGAAGAAGGAGCTTTACAGAGAGGTAGCGGTTGAATTGCCGCAGCCTTTGAAACTGAAGATGACTAATGAGATAATTGATAGGTTGAGAACCTTGAGGCCCAAAGCAAATATTACTGAGCAGAGAGGTCAGTGCAGCTCAATTTTATTTTCTTTAGCTTATCTCTTTTTGTTATCTGCATTTCAAGCAAATCTTTTATGTTGGACTAGAATAATTAATAGCCATGCAATATCAAATCTTGTATAAATGGTTTAAAACATAATTCATCATTCCGTGATTTTCAACTCTGTCTTGAAATAGATATGATTATGAATTTATGTTTTATCTTTGTTGATTTCAGTTTTTGTATCTGAAATTAAAATTATCGACATTGATAACAAATTCTAATAACCATTGAGTGGTTCTTTGATACTGTCACATTAAGGTTGAATGAAGTGTCGTTTTCTTGAGCAACTGTACAAGTTTTGGTAAGGGAGACAATCCAAAGATTTCGTAGCTTTAGTTTAAATCCCTAATCATTAGGCTTTTTATGTTTTTCTATAAGTTCATTTTCTGTTTGTGCATGCTTTCCCGTTATCTATTTCTTTATGATATTGTATCATCGTATGGTAGATTTCCTGCTTTCAATATTCCAACTACTTGTTCAGCTTTCTGAAGGAAATTATCCGTTACATATTCAGAAATAGCATATTTAGGAGTGAAGGCGAGAACACGCGTTAAAGGGAAGTTTAGGTAGGTTTCACGTGAAAGGATATAGAAGATTGTCTGTTTTGTCTCGAGGAACAAATTGCTTCCTGATATTCTGGTAGCATGTAAATTTTCTCTTGATTTTATGACAAACCAGATCTTTGTAAGGAAGGGATTGCTTTAGGCATTTCTCTGTATTTCTGTAACCACTCAAAAACTTATAGTCTAACGTAGCTTTTTCTGTTTTCTGTGCCATTTTTGTCTCTTTGGGTAGGTGGTGCATGATGACTTGGATAATTGTTGTTTTTTTTTCCCTGGATAATTGCTTTTCAGTTAACTATGGAATTCTCAATTTATCATGTGACTTAAGTGGGGTCGATACTGATTGTCTTTTTAGTAAGAGTGGCCATAGTTCAGATATGTGAGTACCTTGTGTGTTTTAGTACCTAGATATGTTCCAGTTAAGTATAAAGTGCTTCCACCTTGTTCAAGTTTTGAGTGCTTCTTTCACTCGTACATTACAAGTTTACAACATATTCGCTTAACGATGAAAAGATGCCAAAAGGTTACCCCAGCTCATACCGGAATTCAATTGCATGTAAACCACCAACCTTTGTAAAGTGTTGTTCCCATTAATCAATTTGACCCATTTGGATATATAAATTTGAATTTGTTTAAATTCCCATGGCTACACTAAGTTCTTTACAAACACTTATCAGCTGCTAATAATTAAACTGACCAACTATGATTAGTGTGATGAGCTAAAGGATACAAAATATGTGTTATATAATTCAGTTTATTATTTCTCATTACTTGTAGTAATTAAGTTATCATGTTGATGGTGGTTGCTTAAATAAACAGAAGTAGTTGAAAGATGGTGCAAGGAAAAACTAAAAGAAGCTAAGCAGTTGGCAATTGAGACCGAGGCTTCAAATTCAACAGTCCTTCATGAGGAAGCAGGTATGGTCATTATTTGTGAACTATGTGTGGTTTCTTTTTAGGATTCAATAGCTTATATGATGCAGCAGTCTATGAATGGTAGTACAATTGTTTTGACAAACTCTGGTGTTTACTGTTCTGATTTTGTTTTCTATAGAAATGCTAGTAAAAGCTTTGGAATCTGATTCCACTTGGCTGTTGGAAGATTTGGGCCTTTGGATTCCTCCTGAAATTCGTAACACGGAACATCATGATAAACCTGAGGGTGAAGAAGAGGAGTTAGGTACTTCATCAATTTCGGCTCCATGCCCTTCTCTTCGTTCTATCATTAAAAAAAAATCATCTTTTATTTTCCTTTACAAAATAAAAAGAAAATGTCACGATCCTTGTCTGGTAGTTTTGAGAAGTTTACTCATTTAGATAGTAGAAACTTATTCCATGTGTTGATGTACGTATTCCTTTGATTTTCTGTAGACGATCAAATTTTGCCCGGCAGGCCGCTTCCTCCTGAATGCCATGCAGAAGTTCATACAGATTATGATGGTGCTGCTGTAAGATGGGGGCTTAACCACCACAAAGATAGTGCAGCTGACTGTTGTCAGGCTTGCTTGGATCAAGCTAAACGTGCTAAGCCTAATGAAAAGAGATGTAATATATGGGTTTATTGCCCGTCGGAAACTGGTTGCCATTCTCCAGATATCTATGAGCATAAACTTGGAGAGTGCTGGCTTAAATACGTAAGAACTAAATAACCGTTTCGTTATAATTTATATATTCGTGATTATGTTGATCCAGTTGAGCCTAATATTTCTTGTCTTCAATCATCAAAATGCAGGCAGAAACGCCTAAACTTAATTTCAAGGACAAGTATCCTGAATCATATAGAAACCGCCATCCATCAGCACCACTCGTTGTTCCTTGGGCCTCTGGCATTGTTGGCGCACGATAGGATTTCGCCACTCCCAGCAGAAAAGGACAAACCCTTGTCATTGTAACTTGACCTGCAAAGGCTTACCATATTCTGGAAACATCACAAAACACACGAAGGTACCCTTCACTGGAATACGTAATCATGGTCTCCCTGGGTTTATATACTTTTGTTCCGTTAATTGTTCTGTGAAAAATAGAGGAAAATAGGAAGAGTTTTCGAAGAGAGGGAGATGGAGTGACTGTAAGGTTCAGGATGCGCTCCATGCTGCTTGTTTGTTCACAAGTCATTTTTGTAATACGGTCTGTCATGGTGTTTGGCGCCGATGATTCAAGATAAAGAAGTCCTGGTCGGAGGCATAGTGAGCTTTGTTGTTAGACGTTGAAACTCTCCCCGTGCATCGGTAACGAATGGGGAATATGAATTTCTGTCTCTGAACATTGTGTATTACTCTCTAATTCTTTGGATAACTACATAATGCTCTCTATCCTTACAAGGAGACAGAGTACGAAATTTTCAGTTCTTGTTGCTCAAGTATCGTTTAGCTTGTACCTTTGAGAAGTGATATGTAAGCATTCAACATTTATGTTTTTCTAATGCTCATCGGCTGTATAAAGGATAAAGTACAGTTCCGAATTGAGAGAACCGCAACGGTATGCATTATCTTTTGAGAGAATCTCGACGGTACGAGAGAGCTACGAATTATCTTTTGAGAAAACCTCGATGATACGGGGGAGGTTGAACAATTTTATTAATTAGAGAGCAAAACTTACTTCTACCAACAAGGTAACTTTAGGATGGGGAATTGGGTGTTTATAGTGAAGGTGGGTGGATGATTAGTGAGGATAGTTTGAGTAAATTGGGACCACCCTACTAAACAAACACTTTTGCTAATAAGGGTTTATGTTATGTTCATAAGAAAAAAAAGGGTTTATGTTAGCAGAGGTTTTATCATAAAACGGTAAAGTATTTAATAGTGTTTCGTCAAAGAATCAGTTGACATGTGCTGTTTTTAGAAAGTATTTTTATATATCTATAAGTACTTTTAGAAAGTGTTTTTAAAATAAGTGAAAACATTTTTCATAAAGGTGGTTTTTGAACTAGTTTTTAGTAAAATATAAGTGAATCTTGAAAAAAATATTTAAAGTGTTTTTTGTAAAAAGCATATAATTGATACTTGTTTGAAAATACGTGCTTTTGTGAACTAAAAGTGCTTTCAAATCATTTTGAAAGCAGTTTTAAACTAGCCGTAATTTTTTTATTATTAAATGCAATCATAAAAGCACGTGATAGTAGACGTAACGTTAAGATTTTCATCTTTGCGTCCCTAATAATGGGATGGAGTCATATAAAATGTATTTTGTGTTTTGTCCGTGCTCTACCAGCTATACCAGACTTTAAGAGCCGCTGCCTCTCATCGTCGCTACAAACTGTGAGAGTTTAAGCGATTCCAAGCCCCGCTCTTCGCCGCCCGCCATTATTGATGTCATCGCGCGAGAGATTGGAGCTGACTCGGCCCGCGAAGGTAACTTAATCTCTACGTTTCCCTTTGTTCTTCGTATTTTGGTTGAATTTGTGCATAATCCGATCTTTACTTGGTTCCGAAAAACCAACAATCCGGTTGGATTTAATTCTCTAATTTTTTCTTTTGCACTTTGAAATCATTGTTCTTGTTAAGAATTCTGAAATTCCTGTCAGTCTGTAGCCCCAGTTTTACCTCTGATTTCAAGTTGTGCTTCTTTGAAATTGAAAATTTAGTTTGTGTTCTATACTTGATCTGCAGATTATATACCTATCTGGTTTAGTTGAATTTCAATTTGGGTTTTCGATTCCCAGATGGGTTCAAGCACTTGCTGTCTCCTGTCACAGATTTTATTAGAAAATTAATGAATCAAGCTCAAACCTTTTTTTTATGTTTTGGTTTATGCGCTTGACCGGAGGAACCCAAAAGAGGGACTGCATTCCGGTGGACATCGAGAACGATGGACAAGGGTTAGGGTTTATTGAGCTGCAGAGATAATTAGTAAAATACTTGAATGCCGTTGTATTTTCGTGCTTGATGTTAATTTCCTTGTTTGCAATAGCAATCTTATTAGCGATAGAAGCTTGAATGGTCGATCCAGATGTCTTATGTGTTTGGTCCGATTATTTTTTTAGAACATATCGAAAACCTTAACTTTGTGGCGCGTAGGGGTGTTTGCAATTTGAAATCACGCATCGCATTTGATGGTTCTTTAGATTTGCCTATAAAGAAATTACAGAATTTTTTTCATTTCATATGCAGTGAAGCTAATCGATAGCAAGTAGCTATGAGTATGGTTCTTTGCAACAACTCCATTCAGGAAACTCACTATGAAATACTTTCCGTGAAACAAGATGCAAGCTATGAAGATATCCGAGCAAGCTACCGATCTGCCATCCTTGATAGTCATCCTGATAAATCACAAAGTACCTCTGGATCGGGAGATAGATTCCTGAAGGTGCAAAAGGCTTGGGAAATCCTTGGCGATTCAAGGTCTCGCACACTTTATGATAGCGCACTGCGAGCTTCGAGTCTTGATGCTATGGTTGCAGAAGATATCAGCTTAAAAGATGTGATGGCTGAAGATGCGGGAGAGGCCATTCAGCTCTTTTACCAGTGCCGGTGTGGTGACTATTTCTTCGTTGATTCTTTGGAGTTGGAGAAGATGGGATATGGTTTGTTAAGAGATGGAAGGAAAATATCTTTCGAGGCACAAAACGCATTGCCAGCATCGCTTGTCATCCCCTGCGGGTCTTGTTCTTTGAAAGTTCGGATATTGATCAATTCAGATGATTTTATTACGATTGTTGATAACCATTGAATGGGGGACGAAGGCTTTCGTTTCAAGATTTTAGTTTCAACAGCTTAAAATGACGGGAGCCTTGTGCGTTTCATGTTGAAATTTCATAGAAAATGGGACAAGTTGGACGATAGAAAATGGGACAAGCTGTACTTCGGTCCTGTAGATTCGGTTGTCGCGATTTTTGTTTTGTAGTTTACTAGTTGATTCAATATAAGAACGTACTAATTTCGTGATTTTTTCCGTAGAATTTGCAATTTTTTGTTTTTGATACACGGAATTTGCAATGGATAAGCATTTGCGCTGTTTATATATATTTTTAATCCGAAGATTTGACGGAAATGAGTTCTTATTCTTTAAATGGTACGATTAACAAATTACATAACTTAAATCGCGACAATTGAAATTCGAAAATCGAAGTGGAATTTTTGGAGCTGAATAGCGGCCCAACACTTGTATGGGCCCTTGTACGAGTTTGGTTGCATCAGGAACCCATTACTCTGTTATTATTATTTTTTTCTCAATGACAAAAAAATAAAAATGAAAGTCACGTCCTGAAGAAACAAAATCTAAATTGGGTCTACGATTCTCAGCATCCGATCAGTTGCTGATTTTCCAATCGATCCGATAAGGTTGAAATCCTAATTCTTTATTCCCAGGTACGATATTTTCCTCCTTTTTGGTAATTTTACAAAAAATTAAATAAATTAGGGCACTGTTCTTCCTGTGAAATGAAAGAAATTTGATTTTCATCAAAGATTGTGTTTTTGGGTATTTTAAACTAAAATTCCCAATCGGGTTTCTCATAAATCGGAAACAGGAGATGGGTTCTTCAGAAAAAAGCTCTCAGTGGCGGAGCGTGTTCGACGGCGTGAAGCTGAAGACCATCAAAGCAATGCCGGAAGCTCTAATGGCGGAGATCAACACAGCAATCTGCAATCTCGAGTACGCACGCGCCACCGCTCTTGTCGACTCTCCGTCTTCTTCGTCTTCGACGGGGAAAACGGAGATCCCTGATCAACCGGAATACAGTGCACGAATGGCGGACCAAGCCTACAAGGCAGGCTGCGCAGCCTTGGCAGCTGGGAAACTCGACGAGGCCCTTCTCTCTCTGAACACTTCTCTCTCTATGTGCCCGCCTGATCAGACCTCTGCCGTGACCAAGCTCCACTCTTTGATCTCTCTCACATCTCGGCAGCTCCATAAGTCCACCAGCTGAGTTTATCTTGCCCTTTATAATTAATGCAAGCCATGGTGGGGAAGGAGGAATCGAACTCAGGATCTCGAGTGCAGCGGAGTTTATTATGACATCAAAATTTGGGATGTTTGATTCCAACTTTCCATGCTCTGTTCATGCGGATTTGGAGGTCGGCAACAATAATTTGGAGCTATTTAATGATCAATCAATTGGGGAACAGGGGAGATGTAGACGTTAGTGTCCGGAGCAGATTTCACGAGGGTGGTTGGTGATGGAGATGATGCTTTAAAGCCTTACAGATAAAGATAAGGTTTGAGTACTTGTATAGTTGTATAGGTACAGGATTTTCCTTTGCTCTTGCCTAAAGGTCTAAACACTTGGTTGATTGTTTGATCAGTTGAGATATGAATGATGTATTTAACCATGGTTAATCATTAGTACAGAATTTCCTCTCTTCTTTTCTAAATTTTGGGTTTTTTTTCTATTAATTTAGATATGATTGGTGCCGTTAACGAGCAAATCTGACTTATTACCGATTGTATGCAACTGTGTATTTAGTTGTCAAGGAAGACTCGTCTAATACTTTCAACCTAACAGTACACCAAAACAAGCGACACACATTGTTATGTGTTGTTTTTCTTTTTCTACTTGGCAACTCATTATTAGTTTGGGACCCGCACTGGCATACGTGGTGTAGTTAAGTCGCAATCCATTTTCACATCTAGGGTTTTATATGAACTCGGTGTCTAGGGAGACTAGAGAAAATAAAATCAAAGATATTGCTCAAGAGATCTCAGACTCATGATCTTTCTTTGTTATGATGTTTCCTAGAATTTAACGGCCAAGAAATTTCTAATTAGTTTACCTTTATGTTGGGACACCACATTAATTTCAACTAGTTTCCATTGTCTTTCAATGAAAATGAAATTGGGGAAAGATGCCAAATTTATGTGTTGTGTCAAGATTTTCTTCAGTTGAGACAACATTTTGAGGGCACTCTCACTTTAGGAAAATTCAACAAATAGCTTCGTAAGCGTGGGTTAGGCCAGTTAGGCCCAGTGTGTCTGCTTTTAGCACTCAAGTTCGAGTTGTTCTTCTTATAATTTAAAGTGATTAGAATACTGTCTTGTAAAAAAAAAACAAATATGTCAAGATTAGGTTTGGTATCATGTCCTAATTCCCATGACTTCAACTTAAAGCATGAACATGAAGACTACAGGAGCAGCACTAAATAAAGGAAAAAAAAAAACCGAAGAAACGGATTGAAGTTACAGGTCTTCTTCAATGGGAATAATATTAATGGCCGTGAGATAAGCAAAAGCATTTTCAACCTCAAGGGGAGGAGTTTTAGCTTTTGTTAAAACGTCTAATATGCTTTTTTAGCTTTGTCTTTAACCCAAAGAATAGAAACCAATCTTCTCCATTTTCCAATAAGCTGAGAAGCCGCTGTCAAAAAAAGCAGGTGAAGGTCTAATCCGAACATCATGTCGAGTAAGAATGACACACACCAAAAGCACTAGTTTTGTAGGTATCTCAAAGCACCTCTGGCTTACAGCTTACAAACCCAAAGCACTTTTTTTTTTTCACTCCAACATGAGCATCTTTTATCACGAAGATGAACAATCACCAAATCCTTCCAAAAGATGCAAATTTCTTGCTGCTTGTCTCACCGATGCGTTTGCGAATTGCCATACCGGCAGAAAGCTTTCGGTTTCGAGCCGTGCGGAGGAGTGCTTGACAAGCGACTTTGATGAGGAACAGGAAGTAAGCTATGTACCCGAACAAAGATTTTCCATACAAAATTTTCATGTTTTCATTAATCTATGAGTGTTTTACAGGTTGTTTTATCATTTTTTGTTACTTGTTTTTTCTCCATCAGGTTATTGTGTCTGCGATTCGAAGCCGTGCTATGGAAAAGCTGAGGCGCAAGCCGCGCAGCTTCTCAGATAGCTTTTCTTTCGTCTACTCTTCAAAATCGGGTGATTTATTCATAACACAGAAAGGAGTGGAAAAGCAGGAGGATCATGAAGACGATGAGAAAGCAGATTTTTTATCGGTTGCAAGCTGCCTTTCTTGCTGCTCAAGCGACGCTGCAAGTAGAGACGTGTTTCTTTCTGTCAAGACAAGCTTGTCGCGCTGTTCGAGCCTTAATGGGATCGAGTTTAGAGATTTTCCAAGGCAGTCCATAATTCAGCAGTTCCGTCATTGTGATGGCTGGCCGTTTGGGCTTTGCCGGAAGGCTGTGTTGCTTCCACCGCTGCCAAAGTCGCCCTCTGAGTCGTGGTTGTGGAAAAAAGGCACTAAGTTCGTTAAGATGGTTTAAAGTCGTAGCTCCTCCACCCCCACCACCAACAAAGGAGGTTCAAAGTTCAAGTTATTCAAAGTTATTTCGTGTCTAGATGATTAAATGGATGGAATATAATTCAATTAGAATAAAGTTTTAGTTGAAATGGTAATGTTATACTTTGTGATAAGTAAAGCTATCATATATGCAAATGCACAACTGGACCAAAATGTCTCTATTTAAATGTGTTATAACAAATTAGTATACTTAAATGTTCTTACCTTGACATATTATAATGATTTAGTGTAACGAAACGTCTATATTTAAATATATTGGTAACACAGAAGAAATTATGCAAAATCCGTAAGTGCACAAAAAATTTCATACCTAAAAATTTCTTATACAAGTTACTTACAATAAATTGTTAATGCAAAAGGTAAACAAATAAATGAAAATTATTGGACACTTAAATAAGGAAACCCATGAAATTACCCGAAAAAAAAAAAAAAGAAAAAAAAAAAGAAAGAAGAAGACAAAAAACTGTCATTGAATACATACGTTGACCTTTAATAGAGTGCTTTTGGTCATTTTAATGTTTTTTACACCAATTACTTACTATGTCTCTTCTCTACAATCAGATGTTTTGATGGTTTTTAATTTGTCTAATTTCTTGTAAACATAATCTATGATAAATTAAGATACAGATCATTTTGTTCCGCAATTGCAGCTTTAATGAGATTGAGTCTAGATGATTGAATAGATTGAATAAAATGGACAACTAGAATAAAGTTTATTTGTGAGAAACAAAACAACCTTAAACAGAAGAGAGACAAAACAAAAACAATTAAAAAGTACAAGCCATACAGAAATCTAAAGAACCCCAGAAGCTAAACCCGGAGCACAAGACGAACACCCCTACACAAGAAACTAGAACTAAACGGCGAGTCCTTCAGATTCGAGCAGGGCGTTCGAGCGACGAGCACAGAAAGCTTGGAGATGACGACCGAGTAGACGAAACCTTTTAGCTTCGACCTTTGTGCTTCTTGTTATCGCTCAAGTCACGGCAAACAACATGGAAAACAGCATTAGCAATGTCACCGCGAGAACCCCCTTGCAAAAGCATGCGTCAACGTCATCCTTACCATGTTCAGATTTGAGGAGGAGAGCCTTTAATTCGTCGTTAGTAATTGGTTTTCCGCGAACCTTAGAAGTGACATTGTCAAAACGGGAGCCGACATTGTTGATGACGACTTCAATGACCTCGGTCTCAGGAACAGGAGAACCAGCTAACGTTAGCTTATGCGTAATAGTGCCGACGCGTTGAAGAAATTCAGTAATCGATGAGAAACCGCGAGTAGTGCGATGAAGACGACTACGGAGCTCTGAGATATATTTCTGATGCGAAGAGGCAAATCGTTTCTCCAAAGCTTGCCAAGTTTCGCGAGCGGTATGGTACCGGTGAGCGGTGTCACCAAGCGCATAATGGCTTATGGAGGCATTGATACAGGAGAGAACAAGCTGGTCCTTTTCAACCCAATCTTTAAAATCACGGCTGTCACTGTCGGTTTTGTTTCCAGCATCGTCGGAGAGAAACTAAGGAGGGCAGGGAGAAGAACCATCCACAAAACACATGAGGTTATGACTCTTAAGCAAAGGAACAATTTGGGACAACCAAATAGGGTAATTACTGGAATCGAGCTTGACGGTGATGACGTGAGGGAAGAACAGACCGGGCGACAGAAGCAGAGGTAGAAGAGTTGACCATCGGACAAACAAAATAGTTCCGGTGAAAAGAGAGAAGAATCGAGGGACAACAATCACGAGGTTTTGATTGCTTGAAAAACATATGGTAGAACTTAACTTGCCACAGAACTATGTGGAGAAAGGCGACAATTAGACTGGAGACGGTTTGTGTTACACTTGTAACACACATACAGAGATTAACGCCGTATGAGATTCTCACAGGAGCATATGATAAAATCTAGGACGACTAATTCAATACATTTGATTGGAGATGAATTCTAAATTGAAGTTGTTACAAAGAACTATGAGATTGTAGAAAAATCCAAATTTTTCCTAAACCTGTTATTTTCAACTTGTGCATCGTTCACCATTCAAATGTGTATGTAGTCTTGCAGTGGGAGAAAATCTAGGACGACTAATTCAATACATTTGATCGGAGATGTAGGTCGAATTCGGGTAGTTTATTTCGGCCAACGTGGATTCCCATATCCAAAACCAGCTCGAACTAATTCGTGACTAGACCCTATATTTACTTGCTTTCACATGTGTCCAGTCCGAAACATAACGATGTCTGTTGAGTACACGACAACATTTTAGAGTACCATTGCAGTTCCCTATTTAACCAAATAAATTGAACGTTCTTTTGTTTAGTCCGTGTCTATGGAACCAATGTGTAAAAAATGGACCGTCAATATGTCATTAATAATGTGACACCATGATTTCCAATAAAACGTAATGACGTATTATCGTTGCATATTGTTGGCAATTGTTCCATCATCAATATTATCAACTCAACAGAAGCAAATGAAACAAATCAAACGGAAATTACTTGACGAAACAAACTTACAACGTTATACACCATCACAGATGAAAGAACAGGATGCAACAGTATTCCATTAATAGATCAAGAAAGATATTCTCTTTATTAACTGTCATCAGAAGCTGAACATCTGGCCTGTTTCCAAATATCCAACAAACGCGATTCCAAAAACCGGAAAGCTTCCAATTACGGTAACATTCTCTGAAATGCTGGGATTAAGCTCTTTGCTCAATATATGACCCGGAAAGTCCAGAAGTTCCCAGAACAGAGATCTGCAACAGAATACAAAATCATATGAGCAAGTCTACAAATAGATTCGCATTGATTTGCACACTACAGGTGGATATGCCAAACAGGAGTCCCTGCACTGCGGGATAATAACAAACCATGTACCACAAATGCCGAAATGAAAAGCTTGATGCCTAAGCATTGTTTATGTTGAAAGACCCCTTTCCAGTTCCCACGGGAAGAGCGAAAGAAAATAAGGGGCCGAGTATCATTACCAGACCTAAAATATATATCCTCAAACATGTCAATTTTGATCTTCTATTCTCCTAAGTGAGCTAAATGAGTACGATAATTTTGCTTCAATGCTGCTCATACGGATAAGAAAAGTACCAAATAACTGTACCTATGATTTGATATGGCTTTCTCAAAAGGTAATAATCATGAATTATAAAAGTTATTGACCGAAAATCTTATCTAGCTATAACTTTAATCATCTTTATATTAATACCTTTCCCCACTCAGAACCGATGCCACTGCATCTCATCTTCAAGTATATCAGCTTAGTTCCCAACTCTGTCTCAACCTTCTTCCTCAAATAGGTCTCCTCAGGCCCGAATGCATCCAAATAGGTAATGTAGCGACTGAAAATGGTCTTCACTGCATTCACATACTCATCTGACAATGGCTTGACATTCTACAGACAATACGAAAACACAAAAATCAAGAGAATTGCATAGACAGACGACAGTGAAACCACAAAGTCCCTAATGATTATAATACCTCTCCGCTCATACCAACACTGTCATCAAGTTCCATCTTCAAATTAGTAATCATCCCGCCGAACTCCTCAACAGCCTCCGCTGCCCGGAAAACATTTGTGACAACCTCTTTGCCGGTCTGGTCATCAGTATTCTGAGACAATGCCGCCTTCGCTTCATGGACGACACTATTGGGCAATTCATCCCAACTAGCAGCCAGCAAATCCTTGAAAACATTGAGCAGCGCAGGGTCTTTAATGGCAGGCAAGTGACTCACATCATCACTATAAAATTTCCTACTTCCCAACCCCCTCGAAAACGGGGACTTGTAATCATCTGCGGATTTGCAACATACCCACATGAAATTTCAGCAGAAAATAAAAAAATTTACAAAACCCAGATCATTTTGCATCACACGAAGCTCAAATACGCAGTTTTTATGTAGAAAATCAGATTGCAACAATAACCCATTTCAAATTTGCTTCGTATCTATAAAAAAAAAATTCATTGAAACAAGAAATTGAAGTCGAATAAAGAAGGGGGACGCACCGGAAGAGAGGTCCTTGGCGAGGGGGGATGAGGCACTGAAGAGGGTTCGCGCAGCAGCGGCGGAAGAGTGGAGAGGCTGAGAGTGGCGTAGTAGCTGCTGGTTAGCGGCGGCTATTCGATAAGATCTGGAAGAGACTGAGCGGTAGAGCGATCTCAAAGCTATCATCTTCTCCATTATTACGGACGTTTACAAGAAAATCGATGGGCAGGGAAAACTGGGAAAGGAGAGACGGGTCGCAGAACGGCAAGTGGATTTGTTGACACCTTTGCACAACAATTAGCGTCTCAGGTGGAAATTACTTTTGGGCTTTTATGTTGGGTTTCGGCCTATAGTATTGGGCTGGATACCTGAATTTGTGAGAGTGCATATTTTTTCTTACGATCGCATTAGTTGCAGTTTGATAATATTTTTCGAAATTTAAATTTATTAAAACGGAATTCGTTCAGTGGTGATGCTCACCACCACTTGCGCATGGTGAGCCAAAATATTAACGACTTTGGCGTGAGCAGTGGGTCGAGCAAGACTGCTTTAGTCCATCCATATTTATTTTGCTAGATGGCTCCTTTAGGGTTCAGCTCGTTCGTGCAACCTCCGTCCAACTCCGAGTTTAGTTTGTTGAAGCATGTAAAAATCCAACATAAGAAACACAAAATAAAATACGATGTAAATTTGTTGTTCAACTATTTATAGTATTAGGGTTGCTTTTACGATCCACAAACATTTTTAACGTTATTGATTTGTTATAAAATGCTTTATCCCTTCTAGAATCACTTCCCAACATTGATACAAGATTAATTAAAGAAATGTTGATTTTTAAGTGTATGATGGCAAAGTGAGGAGAAAAAATAATGTGAATGCAACAATCTTCAAATTTCAAACTGTGAAGTCAAAATTGTTGGACATTTTAATGTCCTCATTGCCCACGCAAACACACATTTTCACGCTTTTTTTTCAACGCAGGTAGCTGAAATCTTGCGTTTGTATTTCTATCCACGTCTCGAATTCGTAATTTCCACTTTTTAACATTATTATAATAGTTTATAATATTTTACACTTTCTTTAATAATAAAATATTTTATAAAAGAGATCATTTTTGCTCATCATCATTTAGTGTGGTGTATTCTCATCATCTTATTTATCACCGTTAAATGAGTTTGAATTTCGAGATTCGAATTGTAGATAAGCACAAATCTCAAAATTCAAATTCATCTAACTGTGATAAATAAGATGATGAATATACATCACATTAAATGATGTTGAGCAAAAATGCACTCTTTATAAAAAAAAGATAGCTGAAATCTTGAAGCCTGTAGATCAAATTATTAGACCTTGCTTTGTCCCATTTTCATGTTCCAGAAAGAAACACGTCTTTCATTATTTAGCTTTTTCTTTTGTTTATTTAATTTCGAAATTTGACCACTTTTAGAAAACTAATTGATGTCCAATCAACAATGTTGTTTGTGTTATAAATAGGTCAAAGTTAGTGAGGTAATCTTTTAATGGTAGATGCGAGACATATGTAAAATGTTACACTAAAACTATAGCACAAGATGATAACAAATAAATACAGAGGAATAGATGATGTTATTGATCTTTCTCTCTTTCTGTCTGTATATTTCTCTGTCACTTGAAAACATAGAGAGTGCTGTATTTATAGAGCAACTCCAAACTGATGCATTAACTGCTCATTGAAGTTTACAACACTTCCTTTGACAATACAATCTCCATGCATTTACAAATTCAATTTTACTTTGCATGGGCATTGAAAACTTCTACCAATGCTGGAAAAATTCTGTCAATGTACTTTGGGCATTCATTACCCACCAGTCTTTTCAACACTCCCTCTTGGATGCCCACATATCAACATGAGTTGTCTCGTTAAAACCTTGCTTGGAAAAACCCAGTGGGAAAAAACCATAGCGAAGGAAAAAGAGTACAACTTTTCCTGGATCGTTGATGTAGTGTCAAGTATGCTTATGTTGCCTCGTTAAAACCTTGATATGAAAAACCTAGTGGGAAAAATCCTAATCAAAGGAAAAAGAGTACAACAAGCATGTATCATGGATGCTCCTCCTAATATGTATCTCTCCCTGATACATCGCGCAGTTGAGGCAGAGGAAGAAAATGAACAGTAAAAACCTTAGAGGAAACATTTTTTCTTTCTTTCGTTCGGCAAAAAGAGATGAGAGAATAATTATATTTAGAGACTCATGATGATAACGTGTTATAAATAAGTCAAAGTTAGAGAGGTAACCTTTTAATGGTAGGTGCGAGGCAGATGTAAAATGTCACACTAAAACCATAGCACAAGAGGATAACAAATAAATACAAAGGAATAGATGATGTTATTGATCTTTTTCTCTTTCTGTCTGTATATTTCTCTGTCACTTGAAAACATAGGGAGTGCTGTATTTATAGACCAACTCTAAACTGATGCAATAACTGCTCATTAAAGTTTACAACACTTCCTTTGACAATACAATCTCCATGCATTTACAAATTTAATTTTACTTTGCATGAGCATTGAAAACTTCTACCAATGCTGAAAAAATTCTGCCAATGTACTGTGGGCATTCATTACCCACCAGTCTTTTCAACAGTTGGTGGTTGCTTCTTATATTTTTGGTTAAGCTGGCTGCTTCGCCATATGGAATGGGCTGGAACTTTGTTTGTAATTCTTTTTTTCTTAATATTTTGTTTTAATTTTATAATTCTTTTACACACAGAAACGTATTTCTTTTTGTCTGATTATTACAAATTGCTGGTAAGTTACTACCCACAAAAACGTCTATATACATATACACTTTAGCTTAAAGAGTAGATAACGTTTTTAATACAAGACTTAAACGTGTGACATTGTGACATGGTTAGCACATGGTAGGGCTTAATCCAATTCTCTCACCTTTTAAAATAGAACGTCGTGGTCATTTTGTATTATGGTATAATGATATTCATCTTCATTTGTAAGTGAGAGATCTTAGGTTCAATTCTCGTCAAAAATGAATTCAAACTACATTATTATGGGTAGTTCACTGTAAAGCTTAGTTCACTTTCTATTCCTTTAATATAGATAATATTTGTTTGTTAAAAAAAAAACAAGAAGAAGAACTTTGTGGGGCTTAAAAGAAGTTTAAAAAATTTGTTATTGCAGTAATGTTTTATATTTTATAATAAGAGCCGCTTGTCTTAAAATCATTTATGCTTATAAACACTTATGCAGTTATGCTAGAAGTGTTTTAATTTGCAAGTGTCATTTTAACACAGTGATGGAAAGATGTTGTATCATTGCATGATGACATGAATTTAAACTCTATCAGTGACTAATCTAATATTCATCTTACTAACGTTATCTCGCTCAACTAAAAAAGAAGTGCTTTAATTTGAAATGCACTTAAATTTTATTAAAAAATTAAAGTGCTTGCTTTTTAAACAACATGTCAAAATGCATTTATGAAGAGGACAAGGATTGTCTGTCCTTCCATTTTCGGTGCCCTCCCGTGTCCTTCTGTTTGTGTGGTCACGATTAAGCCACGTCAAACATTTTATATTACTATCTATTTTTGTCTTATTATTTTTATAAAAAAACAATATAAAATGTTGATGTGGCTTAATCGTGACCACACAAAATAGGAGAGCATGGAAGGGCACCGAAAGTGGGAGGGCAGACAATCCTTGTCGTTATGAAGAAACACATGACAGACATTTGACACAGTGATTCCCCAAAATCATTTCTACTACCAAGAAGGCAAGAAGGAGAAGCATTGAAGATTTTCAACCAAGGAACTATAAATGCTTTTATTTTCTATCCGTTGCTTGTGTGAAAGTTAAACTTCTGGTTAGGAAAGGTTGAAATGCCAATATGAGTTTTTTTAACTCCTGAAAATGATAGATAACCGAGACTCGCACCCCTTTAAAAAACAAAAAAATTAAACTAAACCGCACATAATACTGTCTTATTCAACTAACCTAATCTAGCTTCTTCCTTTAAAATACTATATTTATGTACAATTCCATTCCCTCACCTCATCGCATCCCCCCTCCATAAGATAAAATGCATGTCATCGCATAAAATCCTTCACAATCTCCTGTCACTATTATTCAAGTCATACTCCAAAGTCCAAAGCCTCTCTCTCTCTCTCCTCCTCCCCTCCTGCTCCTCCTCCTCACCCTCCTTCTCTCCTTATTTCTCTTTCGTACAAATGGCTGCAATAACCTCACCAGAGGTGTTACTCGAAGTCTTTCCATACCTCCGAGTCCTCAAAGACGGCACAATTGACAGAGTCGCCGGAACCCAAGTTGCTCCTCCAGGCTTAGACCCCGAAACTGGAGTTTTATCCAAAGACATCGTCATCTTACCCCAAACCGGCGTCTCAGCCCGACTCTACCGACCCAACACCGCCAAACCTGGCACAAAACTCCCCCTGGTTGTATACCTCCACGGTGGCGCCTTCTGCATATCCTCAGCCGCCGACCCGTGTTACCACACCAGCCTCAACAATCTTGTTGCAGAAGCCAACGCCATCGCAGTTTCAGTAAATTACAGATTAGCCCCTGAGTACCCGCTCCCCACCGCCTATGAAGACTGCTGGGCCGCCCTCAACTGGGTTTTTAACGGCGGCGAAGATCGTGATTCGTGGGTCAAGGACCACGTCGATTTCGGGCGCGTGTTTTTGGTCGGAGACAGCGCAGGAGCCAACATTGCACACCACTTGGCCTTACGGATCAAGGACTCCGACCCGGATCCGAAGTTGAAAATTGCCGGGATTGGTATGGTTAATCCTTACTTTTGGGGGAAGAAGCCAATTGGCGGGGAGGTGGGGGATTTGGTGAGGAAGTCAATGGTGGACACGTGGTGGAATTTCGTTTGTCCGTCGGAGAAAGGCGGCGATGACCCGCTTATCAACCCGTTTCTGGACGGAGCGCCGGGGTTGGAGGGGTTGGCTTGTGGGAAAGTGCTTGTTATGGTGGCAGAAAAAGATATATTGAGGGATAGAGGGAGGCTTTACTATGAGGAATTGGTGAAGAGCAAATGGGGAGGGAGGAAGGAGTTGATTGAAACACGAGGGGAGGATCATGATTTTCATATCTTTAATCCCAATTGCGACAAGGCTAAGATCTTGATTAGGGATTTGGGTAAGTTCGTTAATCAAGATTAGTGGAGGTGGAATGGATTGGAAGCATTTGTTTTAGTTTGTGGGAAATCTTGTTACGTGGGAAAATGACAAGGTGAAGACCATTTTCAATGGTGGGATTCCTTTGTCAATGTTTGTCATTCATTGTTATTGTTGCTGCAGTTGTCTTTGTTTTCTTTGTAAGGTGATTTGCTTGTTGACAGATGCGAAAGGGATCGTGCCCTCCGGATCCTTTTCATTAAATTTATCTAATCAATAATTCAGATTTTTAAAATTTGATCAAACGGCTAAAAACAGGAACTCATTTTAGAAGTTATAATAATTTTAATCGTTGGATCAAAATTTAAGGGTTCGAATTGATGAATTTAATGAATTTGATGGAAGGAATCCGAAGTAGATCCATTTGCAATAAAATAAATAAAAGCTACTTTCAATAGGATTGTACTTTTGTCAATGTTTGTCATTCATTGTTGTTGTTGTTGCAGTTGTCTTTGTTTCATTTGTAAGGTGATTCGCCTTGTTGATAGATGCGGAAAGGGATCATTTCTGGATCCCTTCAATCAAATCCACTTAATTAACTAATATGGGTATTTAAAATTTGATTAAATAGTTAAAAACATGGGCTCATTTTTAAAATTATAATAACTTTAGTCGTTAGATTAAATTTTAAAAACCTAAATTGATGAATTTGATGGATTTGATGAAAAAGATCTAAAGAATATCCCTTTCGGATAGATGCAATGAAATAAATAAAAGCTACTTGCAATATGATTGTACTTCTCGTTCAAAAAAAATGAAAAATGTACTTTTGTCAATGTTTGTCATTCATTGTTGTTGTTGTTGCAGTTGTCTTTGTTTCATTTGTAAGGTGATTCGCCTTGTTGATAGATGCGGAAATGGATCATCTCTGAATCCCTTCAATCAAATCCACTTAATTAACTAATATGGGTATTTAAAATTTGATTAAACAGTTAAAAACATGGGCTCATTTTAAAAATTATAATAACTTTAATCGTTAGATCAAATTTTAAAAACCTAAATTGATGAATTTGATGGATTTGATGAAAAAGATCTGAAGAATATCCCTTTCGGATAGATGCAATGAAATAAATAAAAGCTACTTGCAATATGATTGTACTTCTCGTTCAAAAATAAAGAAAAAAGAAAAAAAGGATTGTACTAGTGTGATCTATTAATGGGGTTGGGGGCAACATAATAATTGAAAAGGGAGAAACGAATGCGGAATCTCATAGAATGAGGAGAAAAGAACTCGGAATCTCATCGAAAGAGAAAGAGGAGATCAAACAAAGAATTTTTAAGTAGGGTTATTATACAAAATGGTTCATGAGATTTGCATAATCAATAGAAACGGTTCATGAGATTGAAAATCAATAGAAATGGTTCATGAGATTGAAAATCAATAGAAACGGTCACTGAGATTGTCCACCATCCATGATTTTGGTCATTCCGTTAAAAACTCTTTGAGCAATTTTCAAAACTTCGTAAATCAATCAATTCTTAACCAAATTCTACTCATAATATATCAAAATGAAGATAAAAAAGTGTAGAACAATATTATACCTGTTTAGAAACCCAATGATTGCCGGAGGTAGCCGGAAAATAGCCTGAAAGGTGACTAGTCCACTGGAAAATTGGAAAACTCTCTGGAAACTGGGTAAGCTTTAAACGTTCATAACTTCTTCAATACTCAACCAAATCGAGTAATTCAAAAATAAAAATCATACTTCTCAACGAGACGAAGAGAATGATATCTTTCTGTACTACTAAATCGCCATGGTTTGGCCAGAAAACTGCTCGAAAGTGGCTAACTCGAAAATGGTTAGGCACTTTCGAGCCGTTGTTTGACCAAACCACGGCGAGTTAGCCTTCGAAAAAGGTACCATTATCTTCGTTTCGTCAAGAAGTATTATTTTCGTTTTTGAATCACTTGATTTGGTTGAGTATTGAAGAAGTTATGAACGTTTAAAGTTTACCCAGTTTCCAGCGAGTTTTCCAGTTTTTCTGCGGATCAGTCACCTTTCAAGCATTTTTCGGCCATCTCCGGCAACCATTGTGCTTCCAAATATGTATAATCTTATTCTACACTTTCCTATATTCATTTTGATATATTATGGGTCGAATTTGGTAAAGAAACGATTGAGTTACAAAGCTTTGAAAATTGCCCAAAATCGTTTTTAACAGAAGGACCAAAATCACGGACGGTGGACAATCTCAGGGACCATTTCTATTGATTTTCAATCTCAGAAACCATTTCTATTGATCATGCAAATCTCAAGGGCCATTTTGTATAATAACCCTTTTAAGTATAAAGGTGAATTATCAGCTGAGTTATAAATTTTCTTGTGTTATTGCATAATCCTTGAATTAAGTCTAAATAAAACCTTAGCTTTAGGCGTCTCTAATGGGGTAGGCAAACAAAATAAGTAAAACTGTACTATAAAAACTAACGTGTCATGCTGTATGTTCAATTGTCTAAACAAATTATTATTTTCTTTCATCTTTAACCTTTACTTTTATATTTGCCTGCGTGACTTATGGAAATAAGATTTGACTACTCACTTAATCTTTATTGGAGATGCTCAGCCAAAAAGTAAATATATCAAATTAAACCTTGGCTTTGTTTATAGAGGACAACCTGTTCCCGACAGAAAGACGTGCGTAACGTGGACAGTTTAAAAGGCGTTTCTTTGGGATGGCATTGCTCACGGAGAGTGGCCTATATGAAATATGTTCAATGTCACCGGATATTCCGATCCAATAACATAACACCATGAGGATTGAAATTCAAACATATTATTACTGCATTGAAACGGGATACCACGATAGGAGTGGCGCTTTTTGATGTAGTACGTACGAGGCGATGTGTTTCACAAAATAAATAGGAAGGCATGAAGCAAAGGAGACAGATGGAACACCCTTTTCATGTACTATGAACACAATCCATCAGTAAATTTAAACCAACATGGTAACGGTTTTAATTGAAAGTAGAAAATTCTCCAAATATAACAGACGCATCTAGATGCAGCAAGTTTTATGAAACTAGTCTTACATACGCCCATTGTTCAAAGCAATGAAAACTATTCAATGCCTTCTGAAACAGTGAAGACTCGTTTCACACTCACAACTCTCTAGAACACGACAGTGTCGAGCATTGTTCCCAGGGTCTGAACGATGTTGGAGGACATCAGGTTGGAGACATGTTCTTCGAGATGCTTCTTCGCATCCTGCCTTCCTACATTGGCAATTGCAAGCTTCTCGGGTGGTAACTCATCCTCCTCTTGAACTGCTTTGTTGTATTTGACAGCCAAGTTCTTCATCTCCTGCAGAAGCCAAAAGAAAAAAGTTCATCGTGACTTTGGGCGATTAAATTTTAGAGGACCTATAATCAATGCAAACCAGCTCACACTTTGAATTTCCTGAACAAAACATTCCAACAGTCCCTCTAGCAAGAGAGGATGGACCTATAGTACAAAGGGTAACCTCAAACCTTTTCGAAAATTAATTCTGGCAGGTCCTTATAGTTTTTATTCTGTGAGGACATGGACCCCTAACCAGGCACACAACACTGAGACAGGTCTCCATTGGTTTTTTCTTAAACTACAATCCTAGATTTTTGGACAGTCAAAGAAATATCTTGACCTGCCTAGCAGACAACCAGATTTCATGGTTTAAAACTTGCATAAACTACTCCTATGAACATTCTACCACATGAAAGTTGTTACGGCAGATTATCAGGCATACGGTGGCCCTAAATTGCTTTCCTTATCATCCACCACCTACTACTCACCTTCAATAGAAACCATTACCAACGGATGACCTCATACTGATCAAGAAAGCAAAGTGCACGTGATGCTAATAGACTAACTTGGTTCCATGGGTAAATATCACTAACATGTACTTGAGCGATAGACACCCAATTCAACATAAAAATTCAATAGCCCAAACCACCACACTTAAGGTTCACAAAACCTTGCTTACCTCCACAGTTTGCTCATTTGTCTTCGAATGATTATCAAATCGCCTAAGTGTCAGCCCATCTGTCCATTTCTTCTTGTGGAGGTTAAGCAGCATTTTCTCCTCAAGCTCATTCTTTCTGTAATTAATAGCTATAGAGTAATAATGCCGGTTCAAACCATGGATCAATGCCTGAAGAGGAAATTGCATTAAGTCAAAAAGTGGTGATCACAAAGAATGGAGATTAAAATTACTTGTTTAGGACTTACTTGAATGGATGGCTTATTAAGATGCCCAAGATTTGAAGTTGTCTGCCGTGGTTCTTGGCCGAGCATCATTGTTTGTGGGTTAATGAGACGGAAGGCATCTATGACGACCTTTCCCTTCACGCTCTGGATGGGATCAACCACCACAGCCACAGCACGTTGATTCAAAGCTTCAAAGCTCTGCAAGAATAAAAGCATAACAATTACTTACCACAGCCCTCCTACACCAACCAACAATCAAGTTTCTAATCAAGGGCATCACCGCTGGTAATGGTATACCATTACTCAATCTTAGTTGATAAAAAAAAAGGACCAAAGCATGTTTTACATGAACACACATATGATCTCGGTAAACTATTAGGAATTTAAACACATCAAAGATTCAATGTCAGTGGCAACTAAAAATAAATATGTAGAATTGGACCCAGAGAAATTTAAGCCTAGAGGAAATCCTCATATTTGGGGTCCAAAGAGGAAGACTGTAACAACAAAATAGACAGAAGTTAATAGCCAATACAGAACAATGCCAATGAGCCTAAAAACCAACTATTTTCTTCATAACAAAGACATCAACATGCATTGATGTCCACAAATAAATATAACATCTAACATTAAGAGAAACTAATAACTGATAAAAAAATTTCTATGCATGGTTAGAAGTTTGTGTTATCTCAACAAAAAAAATGAATTGAGCTCAATGAAATATAAAGTATGAATCAAACCAACCTGCTGTGTATTAATGTCCACACCAGATAGCCAACAGCCAAATCCAGGATGCGAGTGGTACCACCCTACCACCATCTCCGGTCTGCATTGCCAATCAGTAGAACATATATTATGATAGGGAATCAGCATAACTAGACCGTCATTCATAACAACAAAAGTGCAGAAGCAGCAGAACACAGAGTGAAACCATGACACAATTGTATAAGTATTATACAAGTTAACAATGCAGGTTCTAATAAGCTATTCTAACTTATCATCTAACACAAACTTCACATTGCACTCATCTTCACGAAAATCCACGATTATCAAGCTTCTCACAAACGGAAACGAAAAATTTAAAACTCAGAGCTACATTGGAAATCCATGCACGAGCGCCTTCTACAATAAAATTCTCCAACTGAATCATACAGTTCTTATTAACTTAGTGGTTTTCCGAAAAGAAAAAAAAACGACTGAATGTAATATATGTGCAAGCCAGAAGAAGCAATGACATGTTTATCACTTAAAACTCGGAAAACGGAACTTGTGGAAAGCATTTTCAACAACTACCCAAAATTTCATTAATCAAAGTGGAAGAGTGGATACCTTCCAGTCTGCTTCAGCATATCAAGCATGTTAGTCTGGAAAACATGGTCAACAGCTTCGACACTAACACCAGTACCACTCTGCGGCATCGCAAAGACATCGACAACTCGAACAGTGTACTCATCCACAAACTCACCGAGCATCAATCCCATCACTTCCATGGGGACTCCCGCCCTTCCTATTAATTATCAAGTCCCAAAGCACGAGTAAGAAAAAAATTTAACTACATATAAGAACTCCAGAAACCCTAATTACGATCCCAAATGAATAATTTACACATGATTTACTAACATACTAGCCTATTTTGGGTTTTGAAATCCAAAAAACAAATCCCAAATCCAATGTCCAGAAAGCATCAAATCCCTAAACCCCAATTTCGAGATTCGAAATTCAAGCTGATTCGAGAAGACGTAAATTACTGGAAGACAGAAAGAGGAAGGAGAGAGCTTCACCGTGCTTGAGCATCTTGAGGAGGGCAAGGGAGGAGATGTAAACCTGCTCGGAGGAATCTAGGGTGGGGGAATCTGGAGGAGGGTGGCCCAAAGCTCCTCCGGCGCCGGCGAACATCCTCTGAAGCCTCTCCATGCCAGACATTCTCTTCGCTTTCAGTGTGTTGGGTTTGGGGAGCTCTCTGCTTTTCTTTTCTAGCAAGACAGCTCTGCTCTCGTTTATAAATAAATATTCGGAAAAATCCTCTTTATATTAAAATTTGTTTAATATTATCTGATAGGCCGTTATTTGATTGGTCCAGTTAATAGTTTGGGCTGCTTATGACTAGTGGGCTGAGCCTACGATGAAATACAAACATTTTCAGCCCAAACTACAGACAAATATGAGGACACTGCTAATTCATCTTTTTTTTTTTTTTTTTTTTTTGGGTCAAATGATAGATTTGTAAAATTTAGATGTTAGATTAGGAAGCCGACCGGATTCGAACACACGCCGTAGTGCAAGGGTAACACTCCTCTCCACCACTGTGATAGAGGGGCACTTGCAATGCTATTTCATTTTTCACATGAGAAGTTTTTCAATGTAACTATTAAACTACACTGTGGTTTTAATAGTGCAGTTTGTAACATGATTTTATCAATTAGTGCCATAATTTGAAATGTAAGTCTGTCATCTACTTATATTATAAACATTTTTCTCAAGAGGTAAAATAATTTTATTAGATACGAATGGAAACGTTTATAAACTTAGCAAGAGCATATAAAACCATTCCTATTCATGGTAACCACCATTTCTACAAAAATTAAGATGCAACTAAGTGCGCTGCTTCATTACAAAACCGTGGTATATAAACAAACACTACTCGTATAATAAAAATTTGACAGGATTAAAAGGTAAAGTAAAAAAGGATGTAAGTCATATTAAAGGTAAAAATTTAAGGATAATACTTGTGGCAATTGAAAATGTGGCAAAACATATGACAATTGAAAAAGTAGCGGCATTCATATCTTATATATACCATAATCATAGTAAATGCCCCAGTGGTAAGGGCACATATTCTGGCTTTTAAAATACAAAAAAACAAGAAGATTCTGAGTTCGAAACTCCAAGTTGGTGACTTTGCTTGACTGTGGCTAGGAGGAGGCTGAAATGCCTTTGTGAGTCTTACCGGCCCCAGAAATGAGTGGATAAACGTGGCTTGCCACCAGCTGTCCCCATTTTTAAAAATAAAAAAAAATCTTATATATACCATGTTAGCTTCCTATACAAAATTGAGTCCCACAACATATTTTAACTAAAATTATTGTTTAGCTATGGTGATTTACACAATTAACCACACCACTAAATACTCTCACATATATTAGAGAATATTATTAATGATTTCTATGTGTCTAAATAATATTATTATTGCTTTAAAAAAAATCATTAAAACACTCACAATATATCTCTTGGTTGATTAGTGGTTGATTACCAACCATTCTTCTCTCACTTTTGGCAATTATTAATTCAAAGGGTTGGACTGGAATTAATCATTAATCCGAATAATGGGTATGAAACTTCATTCAAATTTACTTTGAAAAGAGGATTGTTTTGTTGAGAGTATGAATCCAACATTCAATAAGTAGGAAAATTGCATGTTTAAGTAATCAGGCTACTTCTCATATTGTCAATTAGTTTTCCAGCTGTAACAACGAAATGTCAATACAATTTAATGCACCTTAAATGTTTCATATGAACCAAATACCACTAAGAAAACACGACGTTCAAGTTCCTTGATATCTGAAATTTCTTTGTATACTAGAAGAATGTAACAGCGTGTGGCCTGTAGTTGCAGACTTACAGCTATCATGAGCACACAACGTACAATGAAACGATCAAAATCAAAATGCCTAATGCTAATGGAGGCGAAAGACTGAACAAGTTGTAAGTTGGTGATGATAAGGACAGCAATGGCCACAAATTAATGAATTTCCAGACGTTAAATACTGGAATTTTCCGATACCAATATTAATACATGTTGAAAAACGTACGCGTTTAGGAATATTAGTGAACGTTCTGAATCAGTCTACAATAGAAGTCTCAAGGTGACAAATTATGTCACTTTGTATACGGTCTAGTGGTATTTATCTTCATTTGTAAGAGGTCTTAGGTTCGATTATCGTAAAAAACGATTTTGAACCATATTATTGCTATCCCATTGTGAGACTACGCTCACCCTCTCCCCATAGTGTAGATAATATCGTTTGTTGAAAAAAAAAAGTTTGACGAGTTATATGTAGTCTCTAACCATATTATTTTAAATTCCATTCTTTTAAAATTTAGGGAGGGGAGAGTTTCGAACCCCCGGAACGCATGTGTAGAAACTCATCACTTTGTCCACTAGGATATTGAACCACATGCCATGTCGCATGTATTCGGATAAGCAAAAAAATGTTTCCTAGTTGTGGATATGATTCATGAATTTTCCACGGCAAAAATGCATATAAAATTTTCGAAGTACAGTGCTATTTTGAAAATTATTTGCATCCGAAAATTTTATGTGACTACTTGCGAGATCAGTACGTTGCTATATGTGAAATATATACCAACATGGTATATTTTACATGTTATGGATAAACAGTATATAATATTTCTAAGTACGTGAAATTGACGTCGAATTAGTATATATACATGTTGGTATTGAAGTACAAACATGCTTTCTCCATGATCTTGTTATTGACAAACTATCATCGCACAATTAACTAAGCACAAAGAATAAACAAACAACCAAAACACCACACAAAATAAAACGCACGCGCCATGAACACAAAGAACGGTTTTGTCAAAACTCCTACGTCCACTCCGTGGATTACCGAGATATTTCACTAGTATGAAACCCCTTTGATTTACAAGAAAAACCTCCTTTGCTGTCACAAACCCTAGGTCTTTATATCTCGCACTCTCCAAGTGTTTCACTCTGTTGTTCATGTGAACAATCGTCCCCAAAAAGCCTATTTTCCTATTCTATATGGAATAGGAAAGAAAGTGTTATTTCCTATTCTAATAAGAAAGTACACTTTCTTTCTTTTTCCAATTAGGCTTATAGGATTCTTAATTTGTACAAAGAAACTTAATTTTTTCCTAATCCTTGTAGAACAAGAATTTGTGCACTTTTAATTTCCTTAATACAATCCTAAACAAAATATCTGTCAGGAATTTTTAAAATTGGACTGAAATTTTCACTATATAAAGCCTACAACTTCAGGTTCATGACATACCTGCATTCCTCCTGATCAACGGCCTTCCTTTTAGATTCTTAAAACCTCTACTTATTCCCTCAGTTTTACTTTCAAAATATTAAGTCCTGTGCATCACCTTGATCTCTTCCAATACCATTCATGGCAAAATCATGTCTTCACTCTCCCACTAAGGGAAGCCTCATCACTGTTCTTAGCATTGATGGAGGTGGAATAAGAGGGATTATTCCTGGAACTATACTCAGTTTTCTGGAGTCCGAGCTTCAGGTAAATTGACCAATGCATGAGAACTCATATATATATGCTTATTACTTAGGCTTATTATCCTAACATCATGTTATATTGTTACTAATACGATTCAACCGTAACACATGATGGGCGGCGAATTTAAAACTTCGGAGTTGTAGTATCAAGAAATGTATATACATGTGTTTTAATTCTGGTAGATTGATATAATAACACAAAGTTATGTTGGCTATGCAGAAACTGGATGGCAAGGATGCAAGGCTTGCAGATTATTTTGATGTGATTACAGGGACTAGCACAGGTGGCCTTGTAACTGCCATGCTTACCACCCCAGATGAAAACAATCGTCCCTTGTATGCTGCTAAAGATATTAACGCTTTTTATCTTGAAAACTGCCCTAAAATTTTTCCCCAAGACAGGTATATATATTGTCAGATATATTAGCTCTTAAATTTGTTAATTAATGTTATACGGTGACTATATATTAACTGAAAAATAACCTAGCTATTTTCCTTTTAACAACAGTTCTATTGTTGATAACCTCGCTAAGAACTTGAAAGTTTTAGGAAGACCAAAATATGATGGGAAGTATTTACATTCCGTAGTAAAAGAAAGTTAGGAGACAAGCACTTGCGCCACACCTTAACTAACGTTGTAATCCCAACTTTTGATATAAAGCGGCTCCAACCAGTTATCTTCTCCAGCTATCAGGTTTGTTTCTCTCTTAATTCGAACAATATATATACATATATATGGGTCAATATTTTCTTACTGAGAGTCTGCTATTGCATTGCTAAACTGTGAATCTCTCGTACCCTCAAAAATCAATCTGATCAAAAGTTCATGTTCAAATTCTGACAATATAAAAATCTCATATACTGCCAAAACTTTCTTGTTTATGTTCTTATATTCTGCTCCTTGCAATGGTTCTTGATTTTGTATATGCATTTCTGTCGTGATTTTAGTTGAAAAAGAACAATAGCCTAGATGTTTTGCTATCGGATATATGTATCGGAACTTCAGCAGCTCCATACTACCTTCCAGCATATCAATTTAAATCGACTAATCCAACTGGTTAAACAAGAGAATTCAATCTCACTGATGGTGGCGTGGCTGCTAATAACCCGGTATTGATCCGAAAACTTAATTAATTTTCACTATGAACACACGTGTCTGTTCATTAATTTTAAGTATTAATTATTTTTTGTTCTTTTGTTTTAGGCTTTGGTTGCTATGAGCGAAGTTACAAAACAAATCCACAAGGGTAACCCTGATTTCGTTCCTTTGGGTGTAAATGAAAATTTGTATGAGCGGTTCCTAGTTATATCTCTGGGTACCGGTACAACATCTGAGGAGAAGTACGATGCCAAGGAAGCATCTGAGTGGGGTGCTTTGGGATGGTTGATTGGATCTAATTTTTCAGCTCCTCTGGTAGACATATTCAGTCAAGCGAGTAGTGACATGGTTGATTTCCACCTTGCTACCGTTTTTCAAGCTCTTGAGTCTCCCGACAATTATCTTCGAATTCAGGTACGCATGAGCACAATCTTTTTATGATCCAATAACAATTTGATTCAGTAAAGTGAAGAAAATATTACTAGACTAAATGATTAATTTTAACATAGCGAATTAACCTAGCTAGTAAGATATGTATAAAAATTAATGCGTGAAAGTGAAAAATTACTGCAGGATGACACACTGAGTGGAACTCTGGCTTCTGTGGATATTGCTACTTCGGGAAACTTAAATGATCTCGTAAAAGTTGGGGAGAAATTGTTAAACAAACCAGTTTCAAGAGTTGACTTCGATACTGGAAAAGCAAAGCCTGTTCATCCTGAAATTACAAATCAAGAGGCTCTCATAAGGTATTGAATACTGCATACGCACATCACCAAATCCAAAATTAATTTTAAGTTGTAGAACTATATGTGTATATCAAATTTCACTGACTATTTCTTCTTTCAAAAATTGATTTCCATGTGCAGGGTGGCCGGAGTTCTCTCAAGGGAGAGGGCTGAAAGGAGCAAAGTTCATGAACTGAAATCATCATCACCAAATGGAAAGGACGCAGCATCCAACTGATCTTTATATATTCCAGGGCAAAATACAATACTGACCGTATATACACTTCTACATGTATACGATTATATACTATTGAATTTATCCCCTTCATTCAGTTATTTGTTTATGAAAAACAAAAAAGCTATCATAAAGCCATGATGAAATGATAGCTAAACAATTATTTGTCTTGTAATTCAGTACTGAACTTATTTTCTCTCAATAAATACATGTTGGTTCTGATATTAGCATTGTGCCCTTCATTTTTTATTCATGTGATAATCGAGGTAGAGCATACTGCTAGCTCTAGCTAACCTAAGTTAAGTTTCTTTATTCTTTATTTGAAAGGTTATATATACTACCCAAGTATTTTATTTTAGCATAAGTTTTCCTTTTCCTTCTAAGGCAATCCCATGAATTAGAAACGTAACATGGATATCCCAAATAATTAATTGAAACAGACCAGCTCGATCGGAGTTGAGCCAAATAAAGAACAGTACGGCAAAAACTGGATTTTGGTACGTATATGGTGTAACCGAGCCATGCATGAATTATTAAGGAACTAATCGTAAAAAAGAAACAAAAATGTTATTCATAAAGAAAACGAAACTTCTACTTTGCGGAGAATACTCACACATCGGTAGCCAATTTATTATTCTGGACTTTGACGGTTTGAGCCAAGAAAAAGAATTCCGGACATTTGAATTTTTTTGTGTGAAACGAAAAAGTCTTCTATTTTTTTTTTGTCATACACGATCTCATGAGTTTCGAACCCACACTATGGTTTTAAAGCAATACTCATCTCCACCATTGTGGTAGAGGATCACTTCCGAAACAAAAAAATCTTTCCTCTGTATAGAATTTCAACTCATGATTAGGTGAGATCCAATAAAATCTGCCTCGTGTATCCATGGAAGACCTTGTCATTGTGACTTTTTATTTATTTATATTTTGTCTTTTAGGAAAACCTTGTCAGTAGAGAGAAATTTATTGATATAAAAAAAGAAGTTACACCTAATTAGTGGGGACATAAACCTTACCCCTCATAGAGCAAGAAAAATGAAAAATACAAGAAAAGAGAGAGGGGGGGGGGGGGGCGGGGGCGGGGGAGAACATACACCTTACCCATTTTGAAAAAGAATACAAGAAAAAGAAGGGGGGCATAGACCTTACCCTTGAAAAAGAAAATACAAAAAAAAAATTGGGTAGACATAGGCTCCAAACCCCTCCATAAACCTAAAAGGTAAGAACTTGCAAGACAAGAAAAAGAAAGGGGGGGGGGGGGCATAGACCTTAGCCCTCTTGAAAAAGAAAATACAAAAAAAAAAAAGATTGGGTAGACATAGACCCCAAACCCCTCCATTAAACCTAAAAGGTAAAAACCTGCAAGACAAGCTGCAAAATTTTCTTATATGTTTGGAAAAATTCTTTCTAGATACAAATACTAATTAAACTGAATAATGACTACAGATTTCACCCTTGACTAATTTGTGGTTCACATTTGTATTTCTTTAGGAAAACTTTCTTAAGATACTACGAACTTGTAAAGAAAGAAGCATCTACATATACTTCTCAAATCATCTCTGTCTTACGTTGAGAGTATTAATTTCACATGGTGAAAAAAAAAAAATTTTGTATGTGCTTATAAATAATTGAGTTATTCTCTATATTACCAATTGATTTATGGTGGAACCTTAACTTTCTTCATGATATTAGATCAGGTTGTCCCATGTGCTTATAAGTCTAAACCTCAACTTTCTTTGGCTTAGACTTTTCTTTTTGTTGAGCGATCCCCATCTTAAGACTTTTATGCTTGAATTGTTGATGTTAAGAGCAAGTCCACTCATTTTAGGAGGACAAAGAGAAGGCAAGGGCAAGGGCAATGAAATTGTCCTTACTATTCACTTTAAACCATAATTGCCTTTGTGTAAGTCCACCCGTTTAGGAAGAGAAAAGGTAAGGGCAATTACTATTCACTCTAGACAGTATGTTTAATTTGCAAGTACTATCACTTAGTACTACTATCTAATGGTTTTCCTCTTCATTTGTAAGTGAGAGATCTTAGGTTGTCTTAGTCTACTCCCCCACCTCTTTAGTGTAGATAATATCGTTTGTTCAATTTTTTTTTAAGTGTATTGAACGTTTCTTTAATCGTGAACTTTGTAAGATTGTTTTAAGTATAAAAACTTTGTAAGTTTTTTATATTTTTGTATTTTGTCGATTTTTTAACTGTAGGCTAACCCTAGCCGTTGATTTTCATATTTTTTTTTTTATAAATCAAATAAGCCAAATGATGTCACATGATGTGGCACATCAACATATTTTTCAATTTTTCTTTACCGTTGGAAATTCAACGATCTTGATCAACAGACTGTTAAAAATTCAACAGTTGTGGCGCGCAAAAATTGGACCCGTTTGGCTCCAGGTACAACACGTGGGTGGACCCCACCCTGTTGCAAGGCTGACGTCACCATTGCCAGTGGGAGTAAGGCCTTGTAATTGGATTTGGATCCTCGCCAGACACTGACTGTTGATAAAAAATCGTGTGGTTCTAATTAAATGCTTTTTATATTTTTAAAAGTAAAACACCATCGTTTTGCGTAAAAAATAAACAAAAGAAAAAAATTGTGACTGCACGATTTTTGATAAACGGTCTGTGTTCGTTGATCCTTATGATCCTCAGGGAGGGGATCCGAGGATCCAAATCCCTTGCAATTCTTGCAAGGGCAGTCCAACAGGATTGCTGGAGCCCACCAATCGCCAGCCAAAATTTTTCACCGGTAGACCAACAATTTTTGAAGCGAGGGCAATTTGATTCAATTGCCATGGCTTTTGGATCACCGCTAGACATGCTCTAATAGTCGCAGATATTTTTGGATGTAATAGTTCATTACCTTCTAGCTAGTTGAAAATTTATAACCACAGATAACATTTCTTCTGTTCTTTTTTTTTTTTGGCGACAGCAGCTAAGGTAATGAAGAATTAGATTAGAAAAACCATACACCAAGGCAGGGTAGTCAAACAACAAGAATTTGTCGAAAAGAAAACAAGAACCAGTCAAAAGAGCTATAAGAAACGGTACTTGAGCATGCCCAACTAGTCTCTATGAGCCAAAAGGATGAATTATAATCAACTGGGAAATCTCACAAAGAAAAACAAACACCAGTACGCGGTAAACCATGATTTGACAACGCGTTCTGTATTTGTTGATTTTTTTTATGACTTGGATTAATGCCTCTTCTCTAATAAATTGTTCAGACTAGATTCTTCTAGTAAAAAATGTTCATGCAAAAAAATAAATTCAGAGTAGCGTCAAAGAGACAACATGCATATTTGGATTTGGTAGACAATTCTAATGCCAAGATGGCACTTTGCAGCCCTTATGTATTTACGTAACCAACAAGGGTTCGGCTAGAGAGGCTTAGGGTTAGGTTAGACTCACCCAAGGTGATTGAATTAGGGAATTATTTATTTACTGTACACTTTCGTGCTATTATGGATGAGGAATATGGGTCAAAAGTTTCGACACAGTTTTTAAGTTTTCATGGTCACTACTAGAAATATGCTCATTACACACCATTTTTTGCCCACCCTTTGCAATTGGTGGCCATGGATATAAAGTTGCTACTCTTACTATTTTTTGGTGGCTAAACAGTGGGATTCCACTGATATCAGTGGCCTTAAAAATCAGCCACCAATATTGGTATCAGTTAGCTAACTTTATTTCTTAAATTTACTTTTCTTCTACTTTTTTATTACATTATTATTTTGTTCGGACCTGGTGCTGGTTAATTTTTTGGTTTTCAAAGCAGGGATATATATTGATTGGTTCTCAAAACCTATGATGACTTACTAAAGGGAGATAGAGAGGCCAAAACCCATAAAAGGACAGAGCGTTGGACCCTAATCGCATCTCTCGGCCATTATTGCATCGATGATGAAGTCGGGTAGTTCCGTGAACCAGTTGCACTCCCACGATGCGGACAGGGCGTAGCTGTCAAGACTGTGAGCAGCCTCGTTTAGTTGGCGACGGGCGTGGGCAGCGGAAGCTCCACTCCCGCGATGCTGGTTATCTGTTTCTCATACATCGCCCTTTCAATTTCTCATCAGATTAAGCTGCTCGGTTCATTATTTATGTTCGCTTGGGTTTCTTACAATTAATTTGGGGCTGCATCACCTTGAATTGCTTTTAGGGAGTAAAAACAGGTAATTTTGTGTTTCTTATATTTAATTTCAGCATTTTTAAGATCTAACTTTTCAATTTGTTTATTAAGTCTTCGAATCTTTGGAGTTTTTAAAGGTTGGGTTTGAAGTGCTTCTTCTATCTGTTCAAGTTGGATCAAACTGCAAACCATATAGGGTTTAAGCTTATTATTGTTCTTGGAGATATAAGCTAGGTGTTCATTTCTTGTTATATAAATATATGAATTCGTTTACTGTTTCAACGAAAGGACGAGTTAGGCAATCGCAACTACGTTTTTTTTACAAACTACTATCCTTACAGCTTGTACAAACTAAAAGAAAAGGGATATAAGTAGAAATGTCAATGTAAAGTTCCACTGTTGGTTAAGCTTATGCTATACGGATATCGCATTTTCTGTGTATGTTCTGTAAACATCATAAACACAAAAAAAGACTTTGGTAGAGAAAGTGGCTTATTGAAACATGGCTATGAACGAACTTGCATATGATAATTTGTCTGTTTTTAAGTTTTGGTATGCTTTTTAGCTGATACCTACTACCACTGCATGAGAACTAATAGTTAAGCTACATTCCATGCTTCGTTATGTGGTCTACACCTTCAAAACGATGTTATTATTAGTGGACGAGGAAGCGACATGACCTCTGTTGGACAACTCCCTGCTGTTTACCTACGTGCATTCATTTTGTCTCGTCAATAGATATAACTATGCGATTTTCCCTTATTAGAGCTTTTCCACCGCTCTCCAAGAGTGATGGATTAACATTCCATAATCCCATGGGTTGCTGGACACAGCTTTACTAAAGAGCTGTGTCTTTCTTCAGTCACATAGTTACGCATATTCATTAGCTAAATTATGAGTGAATAACAGTTGATATACATTAATTAGATATGTATTATTTATATGAAATATAAACATAATATCACATGGCCGTCCGACAATCATACTGTAAAATTTTAGAAGCACCTGCTAAAAACAACACACTCTAATTTTGGATATATTTTTTTCAGTGTGTTCGTGTTCCATGAAAAGGTATTACTACCATCTTATATGTAAAGAACCAGCTTAAGGTCAAAGTAAGCATCTGTAATGGTTCTGTTTGACAGTCTGAGTCTTCATATTCCAGGTTTGCCTACTAACTGCTTGTAGGCATTGACTTCTTTGTTTAGCAGATGCAGACATCTTTAGCTTGAGCCTGCATTGTTTTTTTTAACCACTTGCGGGGGGTGAGCAAACCCATATGGTCTATTCCTCCATAGATGACGTAGATGATCTAATAAAATCTAGAAGTTATAATCAAAGAGCGGTATAGTAGTACTTCATATCTCTCTCTAACTTCAAGGAGGCTTTTATTGGCACAAACACATTCTCTTTATCAATGACTGTTGGGGTCTCCCTTTTGGTGCTCTCACCTGAGCCAGTTGTCTAAGCACTACAATTTTTTGTCGTACATTGGAACACAGTTTTTATCATGAAGTATTTGCTTCTATTTATTGCTTGGTTTTCTTCTCATTGCCACTTTTCAGTCCATTTTGAGGTACATTATCTGATGTTCTGATAGGGGCATCACCTAAAAAGGTATGACATGATTTGATTTCAGTTTAATGTTTCGTTCATTGTTCAGGGTTGTTACTGTGAATGTTGAAGTTTTGTTTTCTGTTTGAGGTTCTGAATTAGTTTGATAGAAAATTTCGAGCCTTATGACTTACGATGAAAGAATAATTTTTTACTATTTTCATATGATTTAATTTCTGTTCTTGCAGTTTGTTAGGAGCAAGGTCAGTTGTCGAACCACCATTTGTGAGATTTTGTGCGTCACCTAACATGAAACAAAGAAAGTCTTCACACCAAATGGATGCGAATTAGTAAACCATTCAGAACCTAAAACTCATTTCCTTGGTAATCTCCATTACTGTTTGAATTAGTATTGTTATTATTATTATAATTTTGGCCCACAAAGAGAGCTTCATACTAAGAAAATGAGAAGCTTATGAAACCACAACAGGGTGTAAAAGTGATAATGGTGGTTGGGGTGTTAAAAATTGCATATTCCTTCCTTTCTGTTTTCATTAAAATGGTTCTTCAAATCCCATTTCTCTACACTTTTCGAATATGTTATAAATCTTTTCCTACATTTATGCTTATCTCTAATATGAATATAGGTTAGAATTCCTTATCTCACTGTTGGATTTCCCATTCAATTCCTTTTCTGACTGTTGGATTTTCCATAGGGTTTGGGTGCGCAATTACAAGGAAAGAGACAGAGAGAGAGAGGGTGGGTGCATTCATTTTTAGGCACCTTATTGTTCCAATTCTGCAAACTATTGATTATATTCAGTAATGATGGACAAAAGTTGGGCCAGTTTGAATCCGTTTACAGAGGATTACAGAACAGGGCTAGCAAAATTTATCTCAAACTCATTGCAAGTTTCTTCTCTTGATGGCAACATCAAATGTCCATGTGCTAAATGCTTGAATAGGTTCTGGTTGAGTAAGAATGAAGTTGAAGCACATCTAATTGTTGAAGGTATGGACCGTTCATACTTGGAAGGCTCGTGGGTATGGCATGGAGAGACATTTGGTGACCCTATTGCAAGTAGCCAAGCTGCACAACAAAGTGCTACTGTTACTAATCCTTATTGTGAACTAGGCCCCTTGCTTGAAGATATTTTCTCTCGTCCCAGTGTAATGGGTGGCATGCCTATTAATAATCACAGCGGGCAGGAAACTGTGATACCTGCATATGCACGTAAGTTTGAAGCCATGGTGCAAGACGGCAACGCAGAATTATATCCGGGTTGTGGTATGAAGAAAATGGACTTCCTAATACGAGTATTTCAAAACAAGTGTTTATATGGGTGCAGCGAAAGTGCAGTGCAAGCTAATCTTCAGCTTTTGAAACATATACTCCCAAATGGTCATTCTTTACCAAATAACGTGATGAGTACAAAGGGATTGCTGAAAAATTTCATGTTGCCTCACCAAAAGATCCATGCATGTGAAAATGACTGCATGTTGTATTGGAAACATAACAGTGGTTTAGATGCTTGTCAAACATGTGGTGTGTCCAGATATACAACCGAGGTTGATGAGACATCACGAAGCAGTAAAAAGAGAATACCTCGGAAGGTGCTAAGATATTTTCCTATTACACCTCGCTTACAAAGGCTTTACATGTCTCGACACACCAGTGAAGATATGTGTTGACATGGGCTTTCTCGCCCCGAGGATGGCTTCTTAAGACATCCAGCTGATTCCTTTGCATGGAAGCAATTAGATTTGAAATTTCCAACATTTGGTGATGAAATGCGCAATGTACGTCTTGGGTTGGCAAGTGACGGATTCAACCCCTTCGGAAAATGCAGCTCCGACTATAGCATCTGGCCAGTATTGTTGACTGTCTACAATTTACCACCTTGGTTGTGTATGAAAGCACCGTTCATATTGATGGCTTTGTTAATACCGGGAAAAGAATCTCCGGGAAATGATATTGACGTATACCTTGAACCATTAATAGACGAGCTGAAAGTATTGTGGACCTCAGGGGTTCCCACTTATGATACATTTAGGCAAGAGACCTTCACCTTACGAGCAGCTGTTTTATGGACTATTAGCGACTTCCCCGCCTATGGGAACTTGTCCGGTTGGAGCACACATGGGAAATTAGCATGTCCTTGTTGCAACTACAAGACTGAGTCGACATATCTTAAAAAGGGTAGGAAATATTGTTATATGGGTCACCGTCGTTTCTTGCCCATGTCACATGTTTTTCGTCGACAGAGGAAAGCCTTTAATCTTTTTGACGAGAGAGAGCAAGCACCTTCCCCCTTGACCGGATGTGAATGTCGTCGACAGTTGTCCATTTTACGGTTCAAATATGGTAAGACCCCACGGAAAATGGTTGGAGAAAAAAGACCACTACCTAGAGCAACAGTTGGGCCATGGAAGAAACATAGTATTTTCTTCAAGTTGCCGTATTGGGAACATCTTGTGCTTCGACATTGCCTTGATGTCATACACATTGAAAAAAATGTCACTGAAAGTTTGGTTGCAACTCTGCTGGGTATTGTTGGGAAAAGCAAGGATAACTTGAATGCAAGGTTGGATCTGGAATTGATGGGCATGAAACCGGAGTTGCACAGAAAATTTGTCAATGGAAAGCCAAAGATGCCTCCCGGTGTATATACTATGAAACCATTAGAGAAGGAATTGTTTTGCAAGGTTTTAGCCTCAATACAAGTGCCTGACAATTACTCGTCCAATATTTCACGACTTGTGCATACAAAGGAAAAGATCGTAAGGGGACTTAAAAGTCATGATTGGCATGTTTTAATGCAGCAATTCCTTCCAATTGCCATACGTAAATGCCTCCCAACTGCGACTGCACAGATATTATTGGAACTAAGTGCATTCTTCAGACATTTGTGTACTAAAAAAGGGTCAGTGGAATGCTTTCGCAAACTCACACCCAAAATAGTTATGATCCTATGCCAATTGGAAAGGATATTACCGCCTGCATTCTTTGTCGTCAGTCTTCACCTCACAATACATCTTGCCGAGGAAGCTGCACTTGCAGGTCCGGTGCACTACAGATGGATGTACCCAATTGAGAGGTATTCCTTAACTTTTAATATATTTGTATGGTTATTACATCTGTGCATCATACAATTTAGAACAACAAATTTGATGTTGTCCTATTTAAATTAGGTTCCTGCTGACGTTGAAGAAGTATGTTCGAAATAAAAATCGACCAGAGGGAAACATGACCCAAGGATATCTGGCTGAGGAGTGCTTGTCTTTTTGTGGGATGTATTTGGAAGGCGTGGAGACACGTTTGAACCGTCCAAGCCGAAATGCAGATAGAATACGTCCTGACTATGAGGGTGACTTTGACATATTTTGTGCCACTGGGCATTCACTTGGTATGCGGGAAGATTATCATCTTGACAACCACGATTGGGAGATTGCACGATCGTATGTTTTAGCCAATTGTGATAAGTCAATGGCATATAGGAGGTGATTACACTTAAATCTTATATATTGCAGTTAAATGGCACCAACTTCTGAATCTCTCCTTTTGGTTATACAGAGTGAGAATGACTTTATTTTCACATACAGAAGTTACGTGGAGAATGCTCAAAAAACTCGAGGGAGGCGTGTAACCATGCTACAAGCAGAGAAAGAAGCTATTAAATCCTTCCCAGATTGGTTTGAAAAACATGTTAGTACGGAATAAGTTGATTCTGCGTGTACTGGTTTCCTATTTAGCTTCCTATTCTTAACTATGCATATGAACGTGGGTGTAAATTGTGTAGGTTAATCAATTGCAACAATCAAGTGACCCAAGGGCAACTGACGACTTAGTAGCGCTTGCTAATGGACCTAGTAAATGGTGTCGGAGATATAAGATTTTTGTATGTAATGGGTTCAGGTTCAAAGTAATAGGCACACAATCCAATGGGAATTACCAAAACTATGGTGTTTTCCTACAGTCTAATGTTCCAAGTTATGCTGGCCCACGTGACCGGAACCCTGTTACCGGTTTGGTAGACTACTATGGGGTTCTAACAGATGTATTTGAAATCAAGTACCATATGGAACGGACAGTGGTATTATTCAAGTGCAACTGGTTTGATGGCACTTCCAGAAATACAGGTGAGGGAGTAAAATCAGACAGATATGGCTTTAGATTGGTTAACTTCAATAAGATTTCGTCTACAAGTGACCCATTCATTCTCGCATCACAAGCACTACAAGTGTTCTATGTACAAGACCCAACAGATATAGAATGGCATGTTGCAATCAAAACAAGACCACGTGATTTCTTTGATATGTCCTCAACACATGATGATGATCCGTGCGATGGACAAGATGTCGAACATGCAATTGGTGATAATGATGAGGTTCGAGTTAGAATCGATGTAGACGCCCAAGACTTTGAAGATTGCTTGTAAAAGCATCTCACTTTTGATGAACGTACTAGTTATACGAAGTATTGATTCGCTGACAGTGTTGTAGGATATGGAAATATTTGTACATTTTGACATTCATTCCTGAACCAAGCATTGCCCTGACTATTAGTTTTTTGATTTCGTATTATATGCAATATATTTAATTGGTGTCTTTAAGTGGCAGCTTCATGTAGTGTTTGGAAGAAACACTCAACACGTTCGACTATGCACACCGTGCCAAAAATATAAAGAACAAACCAGAGGTGAAAAGTTTGCACCATCCCTGTTCTCACAAATTATATAGTTCAAATGTCTTTCATTCTAACCCTTGTTATGGTTTGTTGTTGGTTAATGTTTCAGGTCAATCAAAAAATGATGAAGTCTGCTTTGATCAACGATTTGTATTCTGAGATTGATCGTATGTTCAAGCAAGGTTGTTAACTGATTCCAGCGTTGATGTGCTCTCAATCTCTCTGTCCAGAGATTTTTTTTTTGTTTCACAGGTTATTTAATGATTCTTTAGTGTTACTGTGCTGCAAGCTAAATTGTATGACATGTTTCTTATGTTCATGCAGAGGTATATGCTGCCAGAGAGAAGAATGGAATATATATACCATGAGATCGTTATGTTAGTGAAGAAGCAGAGAAGAAGGTCTTATTCTTGTCATTTAAATGAATTATGGACTGCTTTTCCTACATTCACAATTGACTGGTTATTAACTTCATTAACTCTTTATTTACTGTATGCAGTGGCTGAAAAGATAGAGCGGATTGAACTTTATTATGATTCAAAAGACAAGGTATCTCCGTCAAGATTTCATTCCTTTCGTTTTGAATAATATTGACTACAAGGTGGGAACTAATATAAACGTTACGTTGGCCTAAGAGCAGCAATTGCTGGAGCTTCAGGAACTTTACAGTTGTCAACAACTTTTGGTTGTACAATTGAATGATAAACTTGGAAAAACTGAGGTAATACATTTGTAATATGGACTTACAGAGTCTCATTTTGTTCTTTCTGCTCTTGTTCTGAGATAATTAAACACTTTATATTCAGATAATGCTTGAGGAAACTGGACATGAACTATATAATCTTGACGACAAGCGTTGACAAGCAAATGCGACCATGAAAGAGAAGGAATTTCTGATAGTCAATCTCCTCCAATTGGGTGAGCAAAGTTGGCTGCTAAAACAAATTGTCGTGCCACCATCTGCATTTTTAGACCATAGATAGATTCTCTCCATTTCATCTTACTTTAAAGTTATACAGTCGACATTCGGGATTATTCTACACTAGTTCATGTTTATATTTATGCATATATTAATTTAAAGCTGGAAGGTACATTTAAATGCCCTTTTCTTACTATTATTCCATTGTTAACTTTCAGAGAAATCACTCGTTGGGCGTGCATTTGAGCTAATTAGAGCAGAGCTAGAGAATGCTGCATCAGATCTCCCTCACAACTTCGGGTTATTTATGATTATGACCATGGATGGTTTTGTAGAGTGGAATGACAAAATTGAAGATGAAAACCGGATACTAGTCAAGAAATTTCAGTCCACATTAACTCAGCACCTTGAAGTCTTGCATAACATTGTGGCATTTGCAGTGACACAACAGGAGCAGCAATTAAAATATATGGAAGAGGACATGCAGTCCTTTGTATCAACGATGGCGGAGGTAAGGTCTAGATAAGAAGATGATTGTCTTTGCATGCATTCCTGAGATTGAATTGTCAGTCTATATACAACTTCATTATTAATTTGGCTTAATTTTGAAAGCTATTGAAGAACTACGAGGAAGATTAGGAAAGCTTAAAAACATGTTTGGTTGTACTATTAAAGCTCTACATGGTATAGCTAGGGATCTTGAAGGAAATTCGCAACCAACGTTTTCTCCTCTAAACTTTGAAGTTTCTAACCATTCATCTGCTCTGGAAGATGTAAGCATTACTTGACTATATATTTTGTCTTCAGATTTCTTTGTTTTTCTGTCATGCTATTTAATGAGCGCAACTGTAGCTGAATACGTATAAATCAAACTACTACACATTATTATAATTGCAAAATACATAGAGTAGTCATACATGATATTGATTCCAGAAACCATCCATACAGAAACAAAAATAACATAACGGTCTATATAGTTACCAACTGCATAGGTTCATAAGATAAACATCCATATCTTGTACGGAGGTACAATCTGAGTATGAATGTTTACATAGAGCAAAAGACTAGAGATTTGTTTTGTAAAGGTTGATATCTTGCATTGCACTAGACATACGTGAATACTAATAGCATAATATAACATCCATTCCCAAACAGGTTCAACTCTTCTTACCATAAGCATCATCGGATGGTGATTTTGCATTCTGCATATCTTTGGGGATGACTTCCTGTTTTGCTTGACCTGTAGCACGATTCATCCAATCACAATGTTCTTGACCACCCACATATTCGCACGCAGCACACTCCTTAACTGCCTTGTACCTTTTTTGAGGATGACGAGTCCTCGCAGTACTGGTACAATCAGAATCAGAATCGAAATGTACAGCATTGCAAATCTCAATAGGATCAAAGCGGTATGAATCACCCGGGAAAAAAGATGATATTATTTTCACTGTGTCACCACTGATGGAAGGTTGCTTTCCACTACTCATTAATTTGTCAATATCACCATTGATGCAAGGATGTTTTCCACTGCTACCATGCTTCATGTAGCCGATTTCGTTGGACCAGGGAGGAATCACATTCACACCGAAACCTGGAAGATCAGATGGAAAGTGCTCATCTTTCAAGATCACATTTTTCGCTGCCTCATCATAACGAGGACAATAAATATTGATCAAGGGATTGGGTGATTGAGGAGGGTAAATAGGCATGTTAGAGCCATGCGAGAAGTCGTTCCATTCACCCGAAGCAGTAGTTGTCTTTGCAGGGGATTTGAACTGCTGGTTAGCACCTGAATCCAGTGTGGGGTTTTGCTCGTACTCGAATTGAATGTGAAAGTTAGCTTCTAGGTAACGCCAAAAATCAGGATCTTCATGATTGGCAGTGAGCACAGGGACAAGGTTTTCTTGGGTGGGAACTGGGGTTGCAATGTTATTGGTTGGGGCACGCATCGTGGGACTAAGCACTTCATGATCCATTGTAGGAAAAAGGTCTTCACTTCTGTTACAAAATAGCTGTCTGCGAGCATTTGGGAATAAAGGCGACATTGGTGATTAGGTGTAAATTTCAGACGAAGTTGAAACTGCTGTACGTCCAAAAACCTCTTCAAGGTTGATATTTATAATTGAGATTAGAATGGAGGGCAGGGCACTTAATTGTAAGTTCACACCCACTTAGTGGATTAACATTTAATTAGGGTGTGGAAAATTAATAGTTCCGGGATTCTTCTTACAAAAGCACTCAAATTTGACCACACAATGCATATGCCAATCTCATCAACCATCTGCCACCTCACAGACTGATCAATTATTTAATGGGTTGCCAATTATTTTATTTGGTAATAGCAACACCTGGCCATTTTTTGTGGCTACCTGCTGACCTCCATAAGTGTGTATGAATTAAATAATTGTTTTCCTAGGGATTACTGGGCGGGAGGATTTCCCGCTCAAGTTAAGTATCTGCCAAATTTTCAATTTGCTGCTCTCAAATAGGAAACGTGTGTGGATTCATTTAATTAACTTTATTCACTTTAGCTGTTTAGATGCATCAAGTTATCAACTCAAAGAAGAAATTATCTTCAGGCAGAGAGGTTACATTAAAGCCATTGCAGCAGGTATCTACCACTCTTCTCTTCTTACTAGGAAATTAATTGAGGTGTTAAATTGAAATGCTTTTGTTTACAAATGTTAATTAAACACTCTTGTGTTGTGTTTACATGAAAAGTTATTACGAAGGTGCTGTGGGTCAGCAAGAATAACTCAGTTGCATCAATGTCGATTGACGAAGGCATCGAAACTCAACCATTGGCATTCAACCTGATGGAACATGACCACATACAGCAATTCACAATTCCAAATAATGTCGAAGGCATCGTGGATGAACGTCAACGTATAACCCGTTCAGTGCAGGCGAGTAGGGGAATAAATAGGCCACGATGGGCACCAAATGGTACAAAGGAGCTGATGAAATTTAATGAGCAAGGGCAGCCGGTAGAGCCTCCTCATACCGTTGCTAGATTTTCTAGGTTCTTAGGAATGCTAGCTCAAGAAGCATCATATTTTCCAATTAATGTAGTTGATTGGAGGCATTTCTACAGGGCTTCAAACATGGATCGTGCTTGGCAGAGGATTAAGGTAAATCAACAGTAAAGGCATTAATGGTTGGTTGGTTTTCCTATATATATAGCTAGTTATTTCATTGCTTTTTAGTTGTAACCCTGGAAAAAAAAAAAACCACATAATGGCATCACATGGCCTATTATTGACTTACTCAACAAGCAGGGTTGAAGCCTTAGGCTTTTAATTATGATTAATGCATTCGAAACCTACTTTGACCTGAACTGCTGTTATCCATACACAAGTTTAACAAATAATTGGCCATGTCAATTATTTTGCAGTTGGTGACTTAGAAAGTAGCAATACAATAAATTGGGGTTCATTGTGATATATTTGAAATGAGATGCACCAATTATGTCGTAAGAGGCTCCATAGACAATTACAATACGGTGTATAGCACATTATACACCACTAAAAGGCAGCATCTATGCAGATTGGTGATGCGCAATGAGGCTTCTTTTAACTTTGTCTGCTGTAAATTTAATTTGTACGATTACACAAATATTTCAAACCTACTGGATGGGTATTACGGGTTCACTATACAAATTCATAATTCATGTATTAAATGATGGTGCATAATTAACAACATCATGTATATGTACATGGGCAGGGGACTCTTGATTGGACAGATGGTATAACACTCGAATTGGAGCCCAAAATTCGGCGGGTTTGTGAGAAGAAGTTGAATGATAGATGGAAGGATTACAAGGCAAACCTGAAGAAGGCATACTATACGCCATGCCTGCACTCACCGTTAGCGGAGAGGTTCCATTGTCATGATGGCCGTGTCAACCAAGGCCAATGGAAATTGTTAGTACAGCTATGGGACACTGTAGATGCTCAGGTAGTACACACAATGATCAAAGTTCTTCCTTTTTTATGCACCATATATGCTTTATTTAGTTATGACATAATGTGGATGATAAATGTATGGATTGTATGTATTGGAAATTAGGATGAATTTCCTTTCACATAGCCCTAATAATGCATGCTAAACTTGGCATCTGTAGAAGCGTGCTACATCATGTAGAAAGAACAGGAAAGCGCTACAAATAAATCACACGACTGGAACCAAGTCTTTTGCGCAATTCAGACACGAACATGTAAGGCTCTGCCGTGAGTTCTGTGTTATGGTAACTTAACTACATGTTAGTGCACATGGAATGAAGGTGCCGGTCGAAAACAATGTTATGAAATTACTCGTCAATTAGTTGTTTGACAATTTCTGTTAACAGGAACAAGCGAATGGAAGCAAACCAGACCGCATCACATTCTTTACGCTAACACATACTCGGAAGAATGGGGAACCAGTGGATGCTCGATCAGCTGCAATAATTGTAAGTATGCCATCAATTACCGGCTGCTACAATTTATCTGTAGGTGAGATATATAAAAGGTTTGTGGAATGTGAACAATCAGGTGTATTAGATTATGTGCTATTTAATGTCAGTGAAACAAAGAGCATAAGGCAACAGCAGCTTGCATTAGTGAATACAGTGAAGTAATGAAAGATTCTGATGCATATGAGTTTATTGGTAGGCACTGTAGTCTGAAGAACAGAACAATAACTAATAGTACTAGTTTTTTTGAGAAACATGGTTGGAATATCTTTGATTTAGAAGGCTTTCAAATGTATATACAGTGCAAATACATTGGTAATTAATTTTGGAAACAACTTGCAGGATGAATTCAATACAAACCTGAAGTTGTACGAGGATAGGAATGAGATCATAACTGATGAGGTTCGGCATATTGTGTACGCTAATGTATTGGGGCCTGAGAGAGACAACCGTGTAAGAGGGTTTGGGACAGGGGTTGTGTGGTCTGATGTGCCAGGTATTATAACTGAGAAAAGGGGAATTTGTAGAGAGGTTGAAGCAATTAAAGCATCGTATGAGGAGCAAAGAAAAGCTGCTAACTTTGAAATTGAGAAACTTAAGATGGAGGCAAGTGAGAGAGAAGAAAGGCAAAGGATTGAGGCAGCAAATGTGGTTGCACAATTGAGGAAAGAATATGCCGAGTCAATGGTGGCACACAATAGACAGGTGGAATTGGAAGTGGAGAATATGAAGCGTGAAATGAGGGCTGAAATTATGTTCGCGCTGAAGAGGGCTGCTGATGGAGGCATGGTGGAACCAAATCACATTGATGTGCCTCAAGTTTGTGTCAATAGAATTGAACAAGGGAATGGTATGGAGATCCAAGCAAGTGGAGAAGTTGAAGATGAGGGTTTTGTTGTGGTACAGAATAATGGCACAGATGATGAGCTTGGGTATCGTCCATGCATGGTGAATGTCACTGGCTTCAGTAAGTGATAAGCTAACTGTGATACGTTTTTGTGAATTTTGCTTCATGTATATATACAAATGCCATAGGGAAGGCATAGATCCAAGTGGGTGGAGTTGTTTGTTCAGTTTGTTGTTGGTGGATGTGCATAGGTACATAGGTGAAACAAAATGTAATGTCATCATCCTTGGGTACTTGGATGTGTTGGACAACAGACTTGAATGTAATATGGTGTCTTTAATAGAGACAAACCTTGTTATTGATAAATGTATGGGGATATAAAGTGTGGTTGGTTGTCAATGTGAATCCTTTTGAAAATTTAAATTTCTTGCCAATTCTATATTAAGAAGCTGAGTTTTAATAGAGTACATAGCTATTACTAAAATGCATGTAATACAATTCCAACCTACCGGACATTTGGAATGCTATAGATTCACACCAGTGTTGGTGCCTAACTTTAAAAGCCACTAATCCTAATAGAGACACATAGGATTGGTGGGTGTATGAGTATAAAAGCCACCAATGTTAGTCTCAAACCTAGCCACTAATAAGAGAGACAATGACATGCTTTGAAATTTAGAAATAATTATAAAATATAAAAATGTTGTACTATTCACATACCCACCAATGTAATATTGGTAGCTATTGTAACAATATAGTCCTCTACATAGGCCACACTCTCTAGTTTAGTGGGTGCTTAGTGGCCATACAGGTTTGCCACCAATATGAGTGGCAACACTTGACAATAGCCACCGAATGAAAAGAGTGGCTTATAGCCAAATTTCTAGTAGTGGGTATTTAATAGTTAATTATTTTAAGATGCAAGTGCTCTATTGGAATTGTCGTGTTGGATTCGAACTGAATCATTCAGAAATAAAAGTCCAGTAGTGTGTTTTGAAAATTATACTTAGTCGTCTAGGTAATGACTTTTTAAGACGCCACATAAAGTCTGACCAATTCTCGTAGACTTGTAGTTGACTTGGCTCGCGATTGTATGTCTATTTGTTTGGCTGAACAACAATTCAGAACAGTTAAGGATAATTAAAATCAAGAAAGTTTGTCATGTTGAAGATTTAAACGAATCAAACATCGAAAAATTAGCGAAATAAACTACAAGATATGATAAATGGTTTCCGTTCTAGTGCAGGTTTTCATGATAAAATTTTACATACACATAGTAAAATCTAAGTTCGAAAACAATATCAGTATGATTAGAATTGAACAGTTGTCCGTCTCCTTCAAATTTTGACATGATATCAAACTGAGTTTTGTGACTGAGCCCTTACCTTGCACCATCGAGTTTAATGTAGGCCCTAATAGTGTCTTTAGCTTGCCCTTTCCGAATTACCAAGTTTAATATCTTGCTACTTGTGAAATTGGCTGCACGTAAGGCCAATAAATTATAATATATAATGAATAATGATTGCACTTTTATTACTATCAAGACTTCTTGTGTTAAAACGTTCACACATGTTGTGTTGTCCAGCCGATAATTAAGATACAAGTTAGAGATACTATTGATATAGTTATGAATGAGCGTTAATCGGGCTCTCTGAAACATTGACATGCATAATAGCATAGGTTGTATTTTAAACTTTTAAATGAAGAATAATAAAGGGTATGTTTATAAGTATGTGCCCATGCCATGCACTATTACAATAACGCTTTGACAAACAAGATCGACATCATTATTAGCACTCTATAAAAACGTGAACCTTTCATGATTGTATGTGGAACTCAAGTACTTTATAGAGTTAATCATCAATAGTTTCAATTTTGTATGTTTAAATATCATCACTAATAAGATTATTACTCGTTTGAATGAATTTTCTTCCCCATTCATACATGCGAGAACATAGCATGTAATCAACAATGCTGAAAATCACCAACTTTATTCACCAAAACACGTTCACACGCTTAATGATCTGTTCATTGTATGTGTAATTATCTTCCTTGTATAATTTAGGCTTATTTTTTTATCACATTCCCTGTAATTCAATTTCGATCCCACTTTACCATTTGAAACTCAAAAGTTACCACTTTACTCTTTGAAATTTAATTTTGATCCCACTTTGTCCATTGAAAATTAAAAATCGTCAATTTACTCTCTGAAACTAGATTTTGATCTTACTTTGCTTTCTGAAACTCAAAGATCGTCACCTTACTCCCTGAAATTCAAAATTCATTTTACATTGCCTTGTTTTTATTTTTTTTAAATAAGTTCATCCCTTCAAAATTTATAATTAGTAAGATGCCAAAATTCACCTTGAAATAAATGCATAGTAAAAAAGAACAAAAAAATAAAAACCATCGTATCTCTTTCACCAGCCACCGCCATTAAAAACATACGAAGAAGGTGTTTTTTTGGGGGGGGGGGGGTAGAAAAAAAAAACAAAAAGTGGAGTGCATATTGAGTTTCAATAAGTAAAATGACAACTTTTGAATTTCAAAGGGCAAAGTGGGATCAAAATCAATTCCAGGGTATAAAGTAGCACTTTTTGAGTTTCAAGAGGTAAAATGAGATCAAAATCGAGTTTCATGGAATAAAGTAGTGGCTTCTGAGTTTCAGGGGGCAAAATGAAATTGAAATTGAATTTCAGGAGCATAACAATAAATAAGCCTATAATTTAAATAGAAAACTAAATTTTAATTCTTAAATAAGATGAAGTTTAGAAAAATGTCTTATATAAGATTAAATATTGATTTTAGTCCCCTAGATTCTATTTAATGTCATCATATGCATTCAATTTCTTTTTATATTTATAATTTTATGGTGTCCATGAATTACATTTTATGTAAAATATTGTAAATTTTAATTTCATTTGAAATTAAAATGAATTAGCCTTATTTGTTGACATTTTCCATCACCAATTTATTGTAAATATCTTATATAACAAAGAAATAATTTTGGTACAAACTTTTCAATATACTTATGTTTTTGCATATTTTCTTATGTGCCACTAATTCATTACAATATATTTAGGTACGGACATTTTGGTACACTAGTTTTAGTATAATATGTTTAGGTACGGACATTTCGGTACACTAGATTGGTATAATATATTTAGGTACGGACATTTCGATACACTAATTTAGTGTAATCTATTTAGGTACATACTTTTCGGTACACCTATGTTTTTGTATATTTTCGTATATGCCATTAATTCATTAAAATATATTTATGTCATGCCCCGATCTCAACACGTGACGCCACCAAATACTTGTATATCTAACATACCCCGCCTCCGGGATATGAATAAATCACCATTCAAGGTCCAAATTGCATAGTAATTTCCAAATATTTTATGGCTGCATCTAACCTCCTCGTTAGACTGCCTACGTATCCTCAACAGGGATCAAGCCCTTCGTAGTTCACCATTTCACTATACTCGAACATTCATCACATAAGTCGTTATGTCCCAACAAAATATCACAATGTATAGCATGCAATCCTTCAAAGAACAAACGACGAAGCACAATCATATTCTCTCGCCATATTTATCAACACGTTTAGTCATAACCATAACAATGATATCCAACGTAATAATCCTATAAGACGAATACTATTTCCACTTCATCTATCACATAAATCATCACGTTCCCACATGAAATCACAATTCATAGCGTGTAACGTATTAAAGAATTGACAAAGCACCTTATTATTCTCTAGAAATATTAATCAACTAACATAATCATAATAACAACACTCATATCCAACGTCATTCCACAATCCCGTCAATTAATCAATACGTGAATCAAGATGCACAATCTTAGCATTTAATTACGTTAATCAAGCAATGCGATAACAAAACATCTCACGAATTAACCAAGGAACTCTATATAATTCCCCACTTGGATTATGAGTAATAAACATGGTAATTCCAATTTATATTCACAATATCTATTGTGGGTAATTCCCATCCACTCGAATTTAGAATTCTAAGATCACCTTAAGGAAATGAACAAGAGCAAGGATTCCGAACCACTCAATGAAATCCAACAACATTGGGTTCCAAACCATTCAACGGAACCAAAATATCAAGCGGTTTCTTGTAATCTACCCAGACCTGTCATATGTAAAGTCAATGCCTACATTATGAGATTGGTGCACTGGCAAATCAGGCACTCATATATGCTACGAGGCTCAGGGTTGTGACAATAATATAAGCATGTGATACAATAATAAAACCAGCCATCAATCACAATTTATAAACCTTGAATATAAATCATTCATAAGAAATCAATACCAAACTTTTGAAAACTCCGAGGAAGTCACCCAACCATCCAACGGTTCGTCTGAAACAATCACAACATCTCGCAACCATATTCTCATACACACAATGGAAAGTAGGGTTAGAGCGACACAGTTTAGCCGAAGTCTACATCCTTGAAGTTATCTCAATCCAAACTCAATGAAATCCAAGGGAGATGCGATCCCGGACCATCACTCAAACGGAATTGTAGAGTAAGAGGGATTCCGGACCATCACTCAACGGAATCCAAACCAGGATACGATTCCGGACCATCACTCAATGGAATCACGAAGTGGAGTAGGAAGGATCCCGGACCATCACTCAACGGAATCAAAACCAGGACACGACTCCAGACCATCACTCAACGGAATCGTGGAGCACAATGCATAACAACCAATCAATGAAACAACACATGAATCAAGTTACTCAAGTTACAAAGACTCAACGAACGAGAATGAAATAATGACACGAGCGTTGACACATGTTTCGAAGCAACAAACCCCATGACAATGAGTTAACGGTCCACTAGTAGCCCTCACCTTTCATTAAATCAAGCCAATCATACAAAACAAACTATATTTCCAATATGCATGTCAAATCCCACTTCATATGACTACATTGATGGCTAAATGTAAAAATTTACAATTTATAAGAAACATAATTATAAAACCATTTCATATTCACATATATTAAAGTCACTAACATTTCATTATATCATACCATCTATGCACATCAACCACCTTTCGAATATGCATATCAATCACATATCATTATCAACATCAGTACACAAGCCAAATCATGTTTAATAACATAGGTCTGGCTAAATATATATATATATATATATATATAATCACATTTCAATAGAAATCACATTATAAAACCAAGTCATATTCACAGATGATACCAATATAAGAAATCAAGGTAATAACCATATTACATACTTAAAAACTCTCATATGTCTCCCACAACAACATTTAATGAGGGATCGAACCGTTGTTCTGCGGTAGGATCCATGATCTTACGTCAATTGCTCCGTAAGATCCAATCATTAGATTTTCACTAGTAAGTTCCTAAGGTCCTTAAACAATATGTACCATAGCATACTAAAATTTAGTGTCAATTCAATGATAAGATCGTCAATTGTTAGAATAATCAAGTGGCAGACCTTATCGATAATATATTCAACTAACAACATTTTCATAAATTGAATGTCACACAACGGGAACCCTAAGATGGGTGTTCTTCAATTCGACCTCCTTGATGTTCCAACACCCCCACAACCTGTTGGGTCTTGTTCCTAGGTCCAAGGGGAGTTGACTACGGGTGGTGGTAGTGGGTGGTGAAACTCACCCGAACGGCGGAATCACCGTCGAGCACCTCCGGTGCTCCAGTGGAGTTCCTTATGATTTTGGGCCTAAAAACCCTCAAATTTCGGTGGAGGTGGTAGAGGGGAGGTTATGGAGTAGTTTTCAGGTGTTGGATGGGTGAATTTCCCCTGAAAAATGGCAGAAATTGGCCGGAATTAGAACTGGGTCGAAACCGGTTTTGTCGACGAGAAGAGGAAGGTCCCTCTCCCCCCCCCCCCTTTTTTTTTTTTTTTTTCTTTTCTTTTTCTTTTTTCTTTCCATTGGCTGCTGCCTATCCCTCCCTCCCCTCCCTCCCCCCCCCCCCCCCCCCCCCCCCCCACAAAAAAAAAAACATCTCATTTGTCCCCTCCTTCTTGTAACTAATTGGCTCCTTAACCCAAATATCTGATTGCCCTCTTACCCACAAAGTGAGAATTAATTAATTCCTAAAATCTATAGTATCACAACTTCAAATGTTCGTAACTATACCGTTATAATCCGGACTCGCAAACAGTTTTCGCCTACACTCCCAAAAACCAATCCATTGCTAGTTCTCCCAACACCGAGCAGAAGGAGAGCTTGGACTTTCTCTCGGACAAACTCAATGAGTAAATAATAACTTTCCAAACTTCACTGTAACTAGTTTAGTTAAAATCTAAATTCAAACAATTTAAAATAAATTCTCGAGAAATAATATAAAATCTCAATAATACAAATACGTAGATTAGAACAATGAAATCCAGGAACGGGATTTCACAATTTAGGTGCGAACATTTCATTTCACTAGTTTAGTAAAATATATTATGGTACAGACGTTTAGGTACACTAAAAAGGAAGTTAAATAAAATTAAAGTGTGACATCCCACATTGCCTAAGGGAGTGATCCTTAAATGTATATTCCCATTTCTACCTAGCATGAGGCCTTTTGGGAGCTCACTGGCTTCAGGTTCCGTAGGAACTCCGAAGTTAAGCGAGAAGGGGCTAGAGCAATCCCATAATGGGTGACCCACTGGGAAGTTGCTCATGAGTTCCCAAAAACAAAACCGTGAGGGAATGGTAAGCCCAAAGCAGACAATATCATGCTACGGTGGTGGAGCGGGCCCGGGAAGTGATCCACCCCGGGCTGGGATGCGACAATTTGGTATCAGAACCTAACCCTGGCCGCGTGTGTGCCGACGAGGACGTCGGACCCCTAAGGGGGGTGGATTGTGACATCCCATATCGCCCAGGGGAGTGATCCTTATATGTATATTCCCATCCCTACCTAGCACGAGGCCTTTTGGGAGCTCACTGACTTCGGGTTTCGTAGGAACTCCGGAGTTAAGCGAGAAGGGGCTAGAGCAATCCCATGATGGGTGACCCACTGGGAAGTTGCTCGTGAGTTCCTAAAAACAAAATCGTGAGGGAATGGTAAGCCCAAAGCGGACAATATCGTGCTACGGTGATGGAGCGGGCCTGGGAAGTGATCCGCTCCGGGGTGGGATGTGACATAAAGAATTAAAATGTGTATAATAATAAATTTAAAATTTAAAATTTAATGTAGAGACATTAAATAAGAATTTTTTTTTTTTTTTTGAGAAAATAAGATATCTATTAAATATGAAAACAAAAATATAATATGAATTTGAATTAAGTACATATTAAATGACTAAAATTTTTATTAAATTTTAATCTTCTTCAAGGATTAAAATTCAAAAGTCCCTAATTTAAATAAGATTTAAAGTGGACTGTTATGCTTGATAGTGTAATCACCTAGAAGATTCATCTGTCATTTTGATTAACCAACCATGTCCACAAGAATGCAATACCTAATTTGAAAAGTCAGGAATAGATAATGGTCCAACTAAAACTTGTTTTGGATACATACCTATAAGCTTAGGGTCAAAGTTGGAGGGGAAAAGATCTCTATATAAGGCGTAGATAGGTACTCAAAGTTCTTACACTCAATTAATCTTGTCATCCCCCAGATTAATTGTCATCACCCAAGTTTGCTTTCTGCATTTGTTTCCGGTTCATAATAGTACTTACCGTTTCGTTCCTACGTACCCTTCCCTGTGCCGACTATCATTCATAATATGCCTTCGTTTTCTCAAATGGAAAGAGCAAGATCATTTCTTCAGTCTCCCACTTATGGAAACCTCGTCACTGTCCTTAGCATTGACGGAGGTGGTATCCGAGGGATTATCCCCGGAACTATACTCAGCTTCCTAGAGTCTGAGCTTCAGGTATAAATATCAATTTAAATCCATAATTTAACTTCAAATTAAAAATGTTAAACGTCACTTTAATTTAATCTCAAGCACAACATATGCTTGCACATTCGAACTAACCTTTACTTTAATTTGTTGGCCATATGCAGAAGCTGGATGGTGAAGATGCAAGGCTGGCAGATTACTTTGATGTAATTACAGGGACTAGCACAGGTGGACTTGTGACTGCCATGCTTACTACCCCAGATGAAAATAATCGTCCCTTGTTTTCTGCTAAAGATATTAACGCTTTCTACCTCGAACACTGCCCGAAAATCTTCCCCCAGGGCAGGTACCTACTTAATTACAATCTTAACTTGAAATCTGTTTGAAATGGACCTTGCATGCGTTGAGAATGAATTCTACAATGATGGGAGAAGACACCTTGCCTAGGTTTTAAGTGAGCTGGGCTACTCACTATATTGCCAATTAATTTTATAGTAGAACCCAATTTTTTTTTCATCAGAGTAGGAGGAAGGATCTTGCATGAACTTATAAGTAATTAAATTAAGTCACTCCATATTGCCAATTGATTTTATAATGAAATCACAACTTTTTTCAATTGCTTCTTATAAGCTTATCGACCTTTTTCATTCGTTAATCCTTTCTTTCTGCTTCTTTTCCTTCCTATATTTCACAAGTCTACACTTGCTAACAATCAGATAATCTTTTTTCTTTTTTTCTTCAGCGCTCCACTAATTGGTGAAGCCGTGGATATGGTTAAAAATTTGACAGGACCAAAATATGATGGGAAATATTTACATAATATAGTGAAGGAAAAATTAGGAGACAAACGATTGAACGACACATTGACTAACGTTATAATCCCAACTTTTGATATAAAGCGGCTCCAACCAACCATCTTTTCCAGCTATGAGGTTGGTTAATTTTTTAATACTCTCTCTTGGAATAATTTTGTGAAAAAGTTTGCTCTTTCTCTACATATATATTTAATGTGTGTATGTTGTTGATTTTAGGCCAAGAAGAAGAGTTGCGTAGATGCTTTACTCTCGGACATATGTATTGCAACTTCAGCAGCACCAACCTACCTTCCAGCACATCATTTTGAAACCAAAACTTCCACTGGTGAAACAAGAGAGTTCCATCTCATTGATGGTGGTGTCGCTGCTAATAACCCGGTAAACATTAATACGTAGTTTCCATAGTTAAAATATGGATAAGACTAATTTGTTATTAAAAACTCGAGTGTTAGAATTTTGAATTTTCATGGGAATACCTATCTAGGAATCCAATCTAAACACCTATATTTTATGTAAAAGATATATTTAGCTATTCATGACAATATAATTACCAACTAGCACTTCGATTTCCTCTAATTAAATTTGTTCATTTCTCAGGCATTGGTTGCCATAAACGAAGTCACGAAGGAAATCCACCAGGGAAATTCCGACTTCAACTTTTCCACGAGACCAACTGGGTATGGTCGGTTCTTAGTTGTATCGTTGGGAACTGGTTCTGCAAAATGTGAGGAGAAGTACCATGCCAATGACGTAGCTAAATGGGGTCTTTTGGCATGGTTGACAAGCGGAGGTTCTTGTCCACTCACCGATGTATTTACCCAAGCCAGCAGTGACATGGTTGATTTTCACCTTGCCACTGTTTTCCAAGCTCTTAACTGTGAGAAAAGTTATCTTCGAATCCAGGTATATATACATCGATCTTTCTATGTATGTTTAAAATACTTACACTTTGACAACAGAGCATACTTATATTGCTATATAAATCAATTATATGCTAAAAAAATATTTACGTGAGTAAAATTTATGTTTGTAGGATGATACATTGGAAAAGACAGTGTCTTCAGTAGACATTGCTACGAAGGAAAACTTGGATAATCTTGTGAAAGTCGGAGAGAAATTGCTGAAAAAGCCTGTTTCAAGGGTGAATATGGATACCGGTGTCTTTGAACCTGCCCATCAATCTACAAATGAAGAGGCTCTCGTAAGGTAATATATAATTTAATCATCATTCACCACATATTTCCACTATATACGTATTTTAGCATGATCATATATGTAATACTATTGATTAAAAATTGCTAATTACTATTTGTTTTCTTGACTAATAATTAATCTTCACGTGCTGCAGGATTGCTGGAATTCTGTCTCGGGAGAGGAAGGTCCGTGAAACGCAATCACCACATGGAAAGGCCGTAACCAACAAGTCCAACTGATGATCAAGCTGCTTTCTCTCACAAACACTTAGTATTCCCTTTAATAAAATTCAATTTTTATTTGGAAGATTAATCAAGTCATTTGAGATAAAATAAAGCACTATATAGAAAAATAATTAACCATATGGTGAAATTATTGCTAATTAGTTACTCTTGTAATTCAGTACTGAAATTCATTATTTTCTCCCCCAATAAATACCGCTCAACTTCTTGGTTTTGATTATTTTTTCATCTTGTAATTTTTGATTCGGTTATGAATTTTTTTCTTCGACAGTTATCAAGGTTTTGTATTCCTTCCTTTTTTTTTTTTTTTCTCAGTCCGCTTAACTCTCTTCCGAAAAGAAAAAAATAAAAAATAAATACTCACCCTGTTTAATTAATTTTTTTTAGCCTTTCACACTGTAAATAAAAATGTGCAGGACACTAAAAAAAGTGTGTGAAAATCAACTCCTAACAATAATAATATTATATATAATTAAAAAAGTTGAAACAACAATATGGCTAAGAGCCATATATAACCAAATTATGCAGAGTTTAATTAACTATCCCCAACATTGCCAATTGACTAAAGTTTGAACAGTTCCGACCAAAGTGTAAATTTCCTTTTCTGTTACGTAATATTCTCAGACTTTTATGTTTTTGTTTCATTGGTTTTGTTGCTTGCTGGAACGAAAAATCAATCTTTAAAGTCTCTTTCGCGGGTCTTTGAGAAACAAGTTCCATCACGAAATGACTCCACTTCCATAAAGCAGTCAGACTCGTATGATAGATAGCTCACGTGTTCTTTATCTAAACAATAATTAATTAAGAGCATTTTACTTATAATTGTGGATTTTGCTGGTAAGAGTCATTATACGACAGACTCATCAAGCATGGACCATAGCTTGACCAAATGGTCAAATATGCATGCTCCTCCAACCGTTCCAAACGCTCACGTATGTCACATCCAACTTTTCAAAACTTTCTTTACGAATCGAATTTTATCGGCGAGAGTGGCTAGGCATGATTAAATTAAACCACATACGAGTGAAAAAAAATATAATTAACCTTGCTTTCATAAGAAAGACAATTACGGAGCAATCTTGTGATTTGGTCAAATATGCATGCTCCTCCAACCGTTCCAAACGCTCACGTATGTCACATCCAACTTTTCAAAACTTTCTTTACGAATCGAATTTTATCGGCGAGAGTGGTTAGGCATGCTTAAATTGAACCACATATGAGTGAAAAAAAATATAATTAACCTTGCTTTCATAAGAAAGACAATTATGTAGCAATCTTGTGATATATATGTATGTGTGTGTGTGTAGCAAGAGGGATGAGGAGTTTTTGCATTTCAAAAGAAAATTATATTTTAAATTTTGTTGAAAGTATTTAATTAGATCAATTGATCATATATAGTTTTAAGCCGCAATTGGTTATTGACTAATACTTTGTTTGAATAAGGAAATTTATAATTACTAAGATTATTAGGTAATTTTAAAATGATATAAATAGAAATGACGAAATTTTATTTTTTAGAATTTGTAAATTTTTTTGTTTGGTTAACCTAGAAGAACAATGACACTTGAATATGAATTTTATTTTTTATTTTTAAACTCTCACTCAAAGAAATTTGGAAGTGACACCTATTTACATGGATTTCAAACTTGACAAATGGAGGTCCCAAATTCAAATTATTTTTTTCACACAGAAATTCTAAATTTATATGTTTATGATTCAAATAAGGAAATTAGTGCATGTCAAATTATAAATTTATATCTTTTGTCAAAATTTCAATTTTATTTTCCTCATCCAAACATAGTATAAGTTTTTTTTATTTTTTATTTTTTTATTTTCTCTTTCGGCAACTTACAATTATTTTGGAAAAGTCATTAAGTTGGCATATACAACACCCGGAAGAAAACTTATTCCAACACAAAAAAGAATCTAAAAGAATAATATCAACAGTATGATGGATCACTTGCCCCCAACTTGACGTTATTACAGCAATTTAATTATCATTCAAATGAATTACCAAAAGAAAAGAGTCACGATTTTTATCCAAAAAACAAAAACGAAAGAATCTTGGCTAGTTTGGTCATAGACTCAAAGGGTGATATATCAGTTAGGCTTTGCAACAGGCGACTTTGCAAGGCGAAGCCACTTCTCTTCAGATAATAGTTTTGCAAACCTGCACAATCACAAATAACAATTTTCTATTACTACAAAAATTTTACCACAGAAACTGTAAAAATTTATATCTGGTTTTGGTAATTGATATGGTGTACCTAGTGAGAGCCTCTTCATTGGACTCGTGTTTTGAAGGCTCAACCCTGCCAGTCTCCAAATTAACCCTAGAAACTGGTTTTTTCAAGAGGCCTTCACCCACTTTGAGAAGATCATCCAAATTCTTCTTGTCGGCTATGTCCACAGAAGATACTTGTCCAGTTAATGTGTCATCCTGCATTTTTGTTTATTGCATTTAATTGTGTTATTACAATTAGATTAGGAGCCTGTATTGGACTCTTGGCAACTAAAAACTAGAATAGTGTTTGGCAGAAAAACATGGATATGGGTCAAACAAACGCTTTCTAAAGAAGTTGTTGAATTTTTAACAGAAATTTTAACATATTTGTAACAAAAACACCTCTAATAAAATTGCTTCATGAGCAAAAGCTATTCTTACAAAAGAAATTCCAAATGCGCCTAATTAACATAGTGTTTTTTGTATCACTTTTATTGATAATTAAGTAGTCAACAATGTAGTAGGTAAATGTGATCCCCTAAATGTAGATTCAGATTTCTCATATTTATATAAAGATAAGAAAGTTGCTGACTGTTTAGCATGGTGTTGATCAATATGGTGTTCAATGTTCATTGGTGGGGTTCATGCCCTCCTTTTGGTTTTATATATGTTCCCCTCTAGTTCTATGTCTTTCTCTATTTATTTGAATAAGAAAGGGGGAAGAGGCGCCAGGCTCTTAGAGAGTGTAGGTACCTTAACCTTTAGGTTTGAGAGTTAGACGCTATGCATTCTACACCGTGTTATATATTAAAAGGAGATAAAGAGATAATATATTGTTTTTTTATTGAACAAATGATGTTATCTGCACTAAGGGAGAGGGGAGGTAGGCTAAGCCTCATAGTGGAATAACAATAATGTGGTTCAAATTTGTTTAGGAGATAATATATCTTAATACTCTATTTAATTAAAAAAATCAATGAAAAATAGTAAATGAAATGTAATAGGGTGACGTAAAGCACGTGCAATGTCCCTCCAATAAAAACCAATTGGCAATATAGAAATTGCCCAACTACTTATAAGCATATGTAACGTCCCTTCTCCCATCAATGTGAGATTTTTTTTATTTTTTTGTCGAACCCATCAATGTAAGATTTATTCTCAACAAATAATAACTAATAACTGGTAAAATTAATTAATGTACCTGAATTCGAAGGTAATTATTCTCCGAATGAAGGGCTTGGAAAACCACATGAAGATGATAATCGACCATATCAGAACTTGATTGACTGAAAACATCAATTACTGGGGTTCCACCACCGCTGGTTAACCAATCTAATAAACCCCACTTGGCAGCAGAATGCGCACGGTATTTGAACTCAGCTTTTGGCGAGCCAGTTCCTAGAGATATCACTAGAAATCGCCCGTAGTTCATGGGCTTTATAGGGAAGAAATCTTCACTCCCACTTATTATTGTCTTTGTCACTTCACCAATTGCAAGTCTGGTCTGGAATAAGACCAAAAATAATGTTGGAAGTCACTAAATCAACCAAATAAAATTTAACCTATGTCTTAAGTTCGAATTAATTCTTATATATACCGGATTATTCGCAGCCACACGCGGGTCTATTAAGGTTAAAATCTTTCACATTCCCTTCTGGGTCAATTGTTTCAAAATAGTAAGCTGGGATATAAGTAGGTGCAGCTGAAGTTGCAATGCATACGTCAGAGAGTAAAGCATCAAAGGATGGTTTGCTTTTCACCTAAGCACCCAAGAAAAGCAGATATTAATTCAACTATATATATCCTTTTCCTTTTAGCTATAAACAGGGGTAAAAATAGCAAAACCAACCTCATAGCTGGAAAATGTAGTTGGCCGGAGCTGTTTTATGTCCAATGTGAGAATGACAACATTAGTCAATGTCTGATGCAGTTTTTTAGAACCAAGTTTCTGCCCAACCAAGTCATGCAGATACTTCCCATCATATTTTGGCCCTGATAGGGCTTTGATAATCTTTGACATTTTCAGAAACAGCGGACAACTGTTGTTTAAAACATTAATGTTCATATTAGAAACTGTGGACTATATGCATGCACCCAAACAAGTACAATGTCAGTGCATAAGAATTTGATTCAAAAACTGTGTACTAGCTTCTTGGATAGAGCTCATAAAGTTGGACAAAGTCGGTTCGTATTTAGCCATAAATTGTTTACTAATCTCTGTGAAATAATTGCAAAATGGTAGGTGAGACTCCAAGCATGAGACTAGTTGGTTATAATGTGAAGCCATATTGGAGGGTTAATAAACAAGGCACTAAGTTTGGCCAAAGCCAAACCCCGTGATATGCTCATGAACTGCATACCCTTAAAGCAAACCTCCATCAAGCATATGCAGCTAATACTTTAAGCTTATTATTAAGATTATCAAGCTCTTCTGTGCGGCTGCGTACAATGAAGCCACATGATGTAATATTCCTTGTCAAAGGGCCACTAGCTAGAAAAAACTGCACGCGTTATATATAATTTGATTCGTATAAGGCGGCGACGCACATTAGCAGTAACTTAAGAAGGTCAATTTGAAGGCCAAAAGTTGCTGGTGTGATTGATCTATTGACCAAATGCAAAGCACTTGTAAGAAATAAAAAATTGGTCTACCATTCAATTATGTCTGCATATAACTTCAACTTGATGGTAAAGTGAATGCTGCATACTTTAATCAAGTTGTATATTGTCATGAGTTTTTCGTGTACTTTGATCAAGGGCGTATGTAGTATTTTGTTGTCCTGTCAGTAACCTTATACTTCAGTAATACCAGAATCATTGTTTGATTCTAATGCTCCTGTCAACAAGGAAGAGGAAGATATTTTAGTTCAGTTTTTTCATACCATGTATCACATTTCAGAAAATAAAATTTTCCACAAAATTATCCCGCATAATTAAATGTGCCCTGCAGTAACTTGGAGGTATATGCTTCTCTTTTAGTATACCACATGACTGGTACCTAAATTTGGCTCCAATATAACTGAAGCGAAAATTAACTTACCAGTTAATTTTTTCTGAACTTACTGAAGTGGTGGTTCAAAACTACAAGTTGTGAGTGGTAGAAATTTCAGTTGTTTTTAGAGCATATACTGTACATACATATTTAAAACCATTGTGTATATAAGCACACTACACCGCAGTGAGTTGGATGAACTTTATAAAGAAAATATTGAAGAGCAAAGAATCACAATGACTCTGTTAGAGGATTTGTTCGACAAGATTTGAAGGATGCAAAAATAAATCATAAGATTGCAGTATGTTCATAAGATTGATGAGTCTGCAATATTTCTCCAACATATAAGCTGTTTTGTTTGCTGTACTCCAATCATTTACTGAAGAAAAAAAAAAGTGCAACTATGCGCAGATCAGTGAAAAACTGAAATTCAATGACTAAAACGGATCGACAAGACTCCGATGTAACAAATTCTAAGACAGTCAATTGGATAGAAAGCTGAGCTTAAGAATAAGCTGCAACTAGCCTCACATTGCTGACCTTGATTTGTACTGCTGCTCACGAGTTATGATGCGGCAGGTGTTGAATAATATAAAGTCCCACGTCAGAAATCTTTCAAAATAATTTTCAATTTATCTCAAGTGGTTCCACTACTACTTGTACTGAAAACTAACACCTGCTGGACTGTACAAGCCATGTGGTTAAGTTAAGGACAATATTGATGTTGATTAGTAGTGGGTCGCTGACCCGCCTCTCTGAAACTGCAGGTTTTGTTAAGAACCAATAGGAAAACCATCGTTAGTGACTCATCTACAATGCTTTAAAAATGCTGTTAAAAAACAAAAAGAAGGCCATCCCTAGTGCTCCATGTTCAATGTTTTACTGATCATTATGTTTAAATGATTTAAGTTTTGTTCATGTCAGATGCCGTGCTTAATTTGGGGGTGTTCATTTGAAACAAAAAAGGAAGCCTGTGCTTTCTGACTGACTGCTTCATATATATTGATGCCAAGAAAAACCAGTTCTTCCTCCCATGGGATTGTTCATGTACTATAAAAAATGCTCTAAATTAGTTAGTGCAAACCCTAGAGGCCAAGATAAATGGTGGCCAACATTCTTCTTTTACCAAATATAATATGATTCACTTAATCTTTAAAGTCTCTGCACAGTTAAACTATACTTGTGGACTGGTTAGTAAAAGTCACATTCGAACTTTAGTAATACAAAATTATATTGGTGCTGTGTCATTCCAACTGACCAAATAGTCAAGCTAATTTGTCACAACGTTTTCAACGGTGATGCATACTATTCTGCCCCCTTTACAGAAAAAACCCCTCAACCAACAAGCAACAAAGTGCCAAACGAGAAAAGTTCTTAAAGTTGAATGTTATAATTAATATCACTATATCTAGAAATAAACTAAAAAAAGTTGGCGAAGTAACGGCTGTTTTTATCGAAAGATGTCCAAGAGGCCGGTCTGGCCACATGTATGTGCATAATATAAACAGAAATATTGGCAAGTTGACTCAGAATTTTTTTTTTCCTTGGAATACTTTGAAGTTTAATGATGAATCACAACATAATAATAGTTGAACTAAGGAATACATTTGCCACCCGACGGGGGATTTATTCGATTACATAAAGAATATTAAAGAATCTAGTATGTTGGATCAAAGGATCATTAGCTGTGTGCACAAAGATTAAAATGTGTTTTTGATGATCAGTTGGGTTTTGCAGTACATTGACCATGTGGCGACTTTGCAAGCCGAAGCCTCTTCTCTTCAGAGAGTAGTTTTGCAAACCCGCAAAAGCATTAAGTGACAATGTATAAAAGGTGGATAAGTTATAAATCAGAGCAATATTAGCATATAGATTGTGGAGATATATATTATGATTAATATATGATCTGTATACCTTATAAGAGTTTCTTCATTAGTCTCATGATTACAAGCTTCAAATTTCCCCGTCTCTAAATTAACCCTAGAAAGTAGAAACAGGTTGTTTCAATAGGCCTTCACCAACATTCACAAGATTGTCCAAATTCTTCTCTGTTGCTATATCTACAGAAGATACGTCCCCATGCAGCTTGTCACCTGCATATTATTATTATTTTTTTCATTCAAATGTATTTGTTAATAAATCTGAACCTTCAATCTTAGTCTCAACTCCATTATTTTATGATGATCTTAGTCGAGTAGAGAGAATTAATTAATACCTGAATTCGAAGGTAGTTTTTCTCAGAGTGAAGGGCTTGGAAAACCACAGAACGGTTAAGATCAACCGTATCAGCACTTCCTTGACTGGAAACATCGATGATCGGTGTCGAGCCTCCGCTGGTTAACCAATTCAATAAGGCCAATTTAGCGGCATTATTCCAAGTTTTTTCCCCTCATCCAAACATAGAGAGAGTTTTTTTTCTTTCAGCGGCTTACAATTATTTTGGAAAAGTCATTAAGTTAGCATATCCAACACCCGGAAGAAAACTTATTCCAACACAAAAAAGAACCTAAAAGAATAATCTATGTTATTGTTCTTGAAAATTCTGAGATGTAAACTTCCAATTCAAAGAAGGAATGATGATCTAAGAAGAAGAAGAAGATAGGAGTGGTTTGCAAAAGACTGATTTTGATATTCTCTTCTCTGCAAATTAGCAGAGGAATTTTTACATTTCATTCACACTGAAAACATGAGGCTGCAACAATATATGCTCGGTATCCCAGTTAGTTACACAGCTGGAATTTTCACAATTACAACCAAATGATCTCAGCCTCTCATTCGATCATAACCTAGGATTCTCACACATAGCATTCATAGTCTTACATCACTTTGCCTTACACTTGTCAATATTCTAGACTAAGTGAATACACAATTTAGGAAAAGGCTTATTTCTTTTTTTTTTTGTTTTTTTGGTACAACGGAGGGCAAAGCCCGGCAAGCAAAACAAAAAGAATCAGGCAAGAACAGCCCTAGGAAAGGCCCTGCCAATAGAGTCAGAAACTAGACAATTACTAGCAGTGGTAGGAGGAGAAACAAAAACATGAAGGCCAAGAGATAGCCCATGACCCAATTCAGCCATGTGATCAGCTGAGGCATTCATTTCTCTATAGATATGAGTGACTTCACATCTCCAATTTTTTCCGATGGCTTCTTTGCAGTCAATAATGAGGTTGTAGAGCGGGTGCGAATCCAGAATAGGTTTTTGGATCAAAGTAACAGCATCCCAGGAATCACATTCAAGGATTACATCCCTGCATCCCTCATCCCAAGCTATAGAAAGGCCCATGAAAACACTCCAAAGCTCAGCTTCCATGATGGTTCCTCTGCCCAAATTAGCAGCAAATCCCTTAATCCAATCCCCTTCAGAATTGCGAATCAAACCTCCAGCACTTATGTGCCTAAATGGGTCCTTACAACTCCCATCTGTATTGATTTTATATCTACCAATTGGCGGGTGGATCCAATGGATTGAGATGATTTGTCTAGGAGGAGCTCATAATAAACAATTTAGGAAAAGGCTTACTTCTAAAACAGCTCACAATAAACAGTATGATGGATCATTTGCCCCCAACTTTTATTACAACAATGTAATTATCATTTAAATTAATTACCAAAACAAAAGAGTTATGATTTTTATCAAAAAAAAAAAAAAATCAAAAACGAAAGAATCTTGGCTAGTCTGGTCATTGTTTAATTAGGCCTTGCGGCATGTCCAACAGGCGACTTTGCGAGGCGAAGCCACTTCTCTTCAGATAATAATTTTGCAAACCTGCAAAATAGCAAGTAACAACTTTCTATTACTACAAAAAATTTACCACAGAAATTGTGGAAATTTAAATCTGGTTTGGGTAATTGATATGGTGTACCTAGTGAGAGCCTCTTCATTGGACTCGTGTTTTGAAGGCTCGACCCTGCCAGTCTCCAAATTAACCCTAGAAACTGGTTTTTTCAACAGGCCTTCACCCACTTTGAGAAGATCATCCAAATTCTTCTTATCGGCTATGTCCACAGAAGATACTTGTCCAGTTAATGTGTCATCCTGCATTTTTGTTTCCATTTAATTGTGTTATTACAATTAGATTAGGAGCCCTTCTTGGACTCTTGGTAACTAAAAACGCTTATAATAGTGTTTGGCCAAAAAAAAACATGGATATGGGTCAAACAAACGCTTTCTGAAGAAGTAATTGAATTTTTAACAGAAATTTTAACATATTTGTAACAAACACCCTAATAATAAAACTGCTTCATGAGCAAAAGCAATTCTTACAAAAGAAATTCCAAATGCGCCTAATTAATGTAGTGTTTTTTGTATCACTTTTATTGATAATTAAGGTAGTCAACAATGTAATTAGTAAATGTGATCGACTATATGTAGATTCAAATTTCGCATTTTTATATAAAGACAAGAAAGTTGCTGACTGTTTGGCATGGTGCTGCTGATCAATACGATGTTCATTGGTGGGGTTCATGCCCTCCTTTTGGTTTTATTTATGTACCCCTCTAGTTCTATGTCTTTCTCTATTTATTAGAATATAAGAGAGGGGGAAGAGGCGCCAGGCTCTTAGAGAGTGTAGGACAGGTGAAGGTTTGAGAGTAAATGCTATGCATCCTACACCGTGTTAATAAAATGAGATAACATATTGTATTTTTATTGAACAAATGATATTATCTATACGAAGAGGGAGGAGGTAGGCTAAGCCTCATAATGAGATAACAATAATGTGGTTTAAATTTGTCTAGGAGATAATATATCTTAATACTCTATTTACTTAAAAAAATCAACAAAAAATAGTAAATGGAATGGGGTGACGTAAAGCATGTGCAAGGTCCCTCCAATAAAACCAATTAGCAATATAGAAATTGCCCAACTACTTAAATATATGCAATGTTTCTTCTTCCATCAATGTGAGATTTATTCTCAATAAGTAATAACTAATAACTGGTAAAATTAATTAATGTACCTGAATTCGAAGGTAATTATTCTCCGAATGAAGGGCTTGGAAAACCACAGAAAGATGATAATCGACCATATCAGAACTTGATTGACTGAAAACATCAATTATTGGGGTTCCACCACCGCTGGTTAACCAATCTAATAAACCCCACTTGGCTGCAGAATGCGCACGGTATTTGAACTCAGCTTTTGCCGAGCCAGTTCCTAGAGATATCACTAGAAATCGCCCGTAGTCCATGGGCTTTATGGGGAAGAAATCTTCACTCCCGCTTATTATTGTCTTTGTCACTTCACCAATTGCAAGTAAAGTCTGGAATATGACCAAAAATAATGTTGGAAGTCATTAAATCAACCAAATAACATTTAACCTATCAGAAAAAGTCTTAAGTTCGAATTAATTCTTATATATACCGGATTATTCGCAGCCACACCGCCATCTATAAGGTTAAAGTCTTTTACATTCCCTTCTGGGTCAATTGTTTCAAAATAGTGAGCTGGTAGATAAGTAGGTGCAGCTGAGGTTGCAATGCATATGTCTGAGAGTAAAGCATCAAAGGATGGTTTACTTTTCACCTAAGCACCCAAGAAAAGCAGATATTAATTCAACTATATATATCCTTTTCTTTTTTGCTATAAACAGGGGGAAAAATAACAAAGTAACAAACCTACCTCATAGCTGGAAAATATAGTTGGCTGGAGCTGTTTTATGTCAAATGTGGGAATGACAACATTAGTCAATGTCTGATGCAGTTTTTTAGAACCAAGTTTCTGCCCAACCAAGTCATGCAGATACTTCCCATCATATTTTGGCCCTGATAGGGCTTTGATAATCTTTGTCATTTTCGGAAACAACGGACAACTGTTGTTTAAAACATTAATGTTCATATTAGAAACTATATATGCAGGAAGAGAATTATTTTCTTTGTTAAGAACAATATGCTCTGTGTCAATATTCTAAAAATTTGACATAAAGATGTGAACATTACTGTTTCTGGGGAAAGATTTTGGGGCAGTGAGTGAGGTAGAAATCCTTAATATCCTTGGCAGCAAACACAGGGCGGTTGTTGTCATCTGGGGTAGCAAGCATTGCAGTCACAAGACCACCAGTGCTTGTTCCTGCAATCACATCAAAATAGTCGGCGATTCTTGCACCCTCACCATCCAACTTCTGCAACATGATCAATGAAATTCGACATTTAGTACTTAATGTGAAACATTGTATAATTTAGCAACTATTCTATGACATGCAATTAATAAGGATGCATATGAAGACGAGATTGAATATCCTAGCTACCTGAAGCTCAGATTCAAGGTAACCAAGAACGGTTCCTGGGATAAGTCCTCTTATTCCACCCCCATCAATGCTGAGAATCGTTATTAAGTTTCCGTAAGTTGGGGCCTGTAATGGTATACTCTTGGTTCTGTCCATGAGACTTTCAGAGATAGAGAAAGAGAGAAAGAGAGAGAAAGAGAGAGAGAGAGAGAGAGATGGATTCTAGAAGAGGCTTTAAGCAAATATATAGCCTGACTGTTTTGGTGAGTTAGCCTTTGAGGGTACCGGGGTACTTATAGACTCCTCTTCATTAAGTTTCCAAGAATATCAACCAAGTTACTGGATCATATGCATGCATGCACCAAACAAGTACAATGTTAGTGGATAAGAATTTGATTATTCAAAAACTTTAGAGTAGCTTCTTGGATACAGCTCATCAAGTTGGACAAAGTTGGTTCGTATTTAGTCATAAATTGTTGACTAACCTCTGTGAAATAATTGCAGAATAGTAGGTGAGACTCCAAGCAAGAGACTAGTTGGTTATAATGTGAAGCCATATTGGAGGGTTAATAAACAAGGCACTGAGTTTGGCCAAATCGAAACCCCATGATACGCTCATGAGCCGCCTACCCTTAAAGCAAACCTCCATTAAGCATGCAGCTAAATACTTCAAGCTTATTATTAAGATTACCAAGTTCTTCTGTGCGGCTTCGTACAATGAAGCCACATGATGTAATATTCCTTGTCAAAGGGCCACTAGCTAGAAAAAATTTACGCGTTATATATAATTTGATTCGTATAAGGCGGCGATGCACATTAGCAGTAACTTAAGAAGGTCAATTCGAAGGCCAAAAGTTGCTATTGTGGTTTGATCTATTGGCCAAATGCAAAGCACTTGTAAGAAATAAAAAATTGGTCTACCATTCAATTATGTCTGCATATAACTTCAACTTGATGGTAAAGTGATGCTGCATAATTTAATCAAGTTGTATATTTTCATGAGTTTTTCTTGTACTTTGATTAAGGGAGTTGTAGTATTTTGTTGTCCTGTCAGTAACCTTATACTTCAGTAATACCAGAATCATTGTATGATTCTAATGCTCCTGTCAACAAGGAAGAGGAAAATATTTTGGTATCTGTTTTTTCATACCATGTATCACTCTCAGAAAATAAAATTTTCCAAAAAATTATCCAGCTTGATTAAATGTGCCCTGCAGTAACTTGGAGGCATATGCTTCTCTTTTAGCATACCACATGACTGGTATACCTAAGTTTGGCGCCAATATAACTGAAGCGAAAATTCACTTACCAGTTAATTTTTTCTGAACTTGCTGAAGTGATGATTCAAAACTAGATGTTGTGAGTGGTAGAACTTCCAGTGGTTCATAAGTATTTAAAACCATTGTGTATATAAGCACACTATGCCGCAGTGAGTTCAGTGAATTTTATAAAGAAAATATTGAAGAGCGAAGAATCACAATGACTCTATTAGAGGATTTGTTCGACAAGATTGAAGGATGCAAAAATAAATCATAAGATTGCAGTATGTTCATAAGATTGATGAGTCTGCTCCAACATATAAGCTGTTTTGTTAGCTATACTCCAATCATTTACTGAAGAAAAAACAAGACCCAACTATGTGCAGATCAGGGAAAAACTGAAATTCAATGAAGAAAACGGATCGACAAGACTCCTGATGTAACAAATTCTAAGACAGTTAATTGGTTAGAAAGCTGACCTTTAGAATAAGCTGCAACTAGCCTCACATTGCAGGCCTTGATTTGTACTGCTGCTCATGAGTCATGATGCGGCAGGTGTTGAATAATATGAAGTCCCACGTCAGAAATCTTTCAAAATAATTTTCAACTTATCTCAAGTGGTTCCACTACTACTTGTACTGAAAACTCACACTTGCCGGACTGTACAAGCCATGTGGTTAATTTAAGGACAATATCGGTGTTGTAAGTAGTGCTGACCCGCCTCTCTGAAACTGCAGGTTTTGTTTAAGAACCAAAAGGAAAGCCATCCCTAGTGATTCATCTACAATGCTTTAAAAATGCTGTTAAAAAAACAAAAAGAAGTCCATCCCTAGTGCTCCATGTTCAATGTTTTCTTGATCATTATGTCTAACTGATTAATTTTTGTTCATGTCAGATGCTGTGCTTTGGGGGCGTTCATTTGAAACAATAAAGGAAGCCTGTACTTTCTGACTGACTGCTTCGTATATATTGATGCCAAGAAAAACCAGTTCTTCATCCCATGGGATTGTTCATGGTACTATAAAAAATGCTCTAAATATATAATATGATTCACTTAATTTTTGAAGTCTCTGCACAGTTAAACTAAGTTTGTGGACTTGTTGGTAAAAGTCACATTCCAACTTGACTAATACAAAATTATATTAAAACTGTCTCATTCCAACTGACCAAATAGTCAAGCTAATTTGTGACAACGTGTTCAACAGTGATGCATCTACTATTCTGCCCATGCAACATTCCCTTTACAGAAAGAAAAAAAAAAAAAAAACCCTCAACCCTTTTGTTTAAACAACAAGCAACAAAGTGCCAAACGAGAAAAGTTCTTAAAGTTGAATGTTGTAATTAATCACTATATCTAGAAATAAACTAAGAAGAGTTGGTGAATTTATGGCTGTTTTTATCGAAAGATCTCCAAGAGGCCGGTCTGGGTACATGGATGTGCATAATATAAAACAGAAATATTGGCAAGTGGACTCAGAATTTTTTTTTTACTTGGAATACTTTGAATTTTATTAATGAATCACTACATAATAATAGATGAACTAAGGAATACATTTGCCACCCCACAATAGGGGATTTATTCGATTACATAAAGAATATTAAAGAATCTAGTATGTTGGATCAAAGGATCATTAGCTGTGTACACAAAGATTAAAATGTGTTTTTGATGAACAGTTGGGTTTTGCAGTACATTAACCATGTGGCGACTTTGCAAGACGAAGCCACTTCTCTTCAGAGAGTAGTTTTGCAAACCTGCAAAATCATAAGTCACAATATTTAAAATGTGGATGAGTTATAAAACGGAAAAATTTAGCATATAGATTGTGGAAATATATATTATGATTAATATATGATCTGTATACTTTATAAGAGCTTCTTCATTAGTCTCATGATTACAAGCTTCAAATTTGCCCGTATCTAAATTAACCCTAGAAACAGGTTGTTTCAATAGGCCTTCACCAACTTTCACAAGATTGTCCAAATTCCTCTCTGTTGCTATATCTACAGAAGATACGTCCCCACGCAGCTTGTCATCCTGCATATTATTATTATTATCATTTAAATGTAATTTGTTAATAAATCTGAACCTTCAATCTTAGTCTCGACTCCATTATTTTATCATGTTATTAGTCGAATAGAGAGAATTAAAGTATACCTGAATTCGAAGGTAGTTTTTCTCAGAGTGAAGGGCTTGGAAAACCACAGAAAGGTTAAGATCAACCATATCAGCACTTCCTTGACTGAAAACATCGATGATCGGTGTTGAGCCTCCGCTGGTTAACCAATTCAATACGCCCCATTTAGCTGCATTATGTGCACTATATTTCAATTCAACTTTTGATGAGCCAGTTCCTAATGATATGACTAGATATCGTCCATAGTCCATAGGTTTGATAGGAAAGAAGTCCGGGCTCCCCTTGATTATTTGCTTTGTCACTTCACCAATAGCAACTAAAGTCTGAAAATTGTCTTGAAGTTATTTTGCTGAACAATATTATTATAAAAGAAATTAATATTCGTTATTTGATGCATTTATAATATGTACCGGATTATTTGCAGCCACCCCACCGTCGATAAGGTTGAATTCTCTAACATTTCCGTTGTGGTCTTTGGTTTCAAAATAATGAGCTGGAAGATAAGTTGGTGCTGCTGAGGTTGCAATGCATATGTCTGAGACTAAGGCATCAAAAGGTGGCTTATGTTTCGCCTGATCGAGCACCCAAGAAAAGTGCATGTTATAACTCAGCAACAAACATATATGTACAGCAAGGCATGTAAAGGTAAAATTAAACCTTGAGAAGAAACTAAAGCGGTGAAGAGGAGAAAGTGAACCTCAAAGCTAGAAAATATTGTTGGCTGGAGATTTTTTATGTCGAATGTAGGAATGACAACATTAGTCAATGTCTGGTGCAGCTTTTTTTCACCAAGCTTTTGCCTAACCAAGCTATGTAGATACTTCCCATTGTACTTTGGTCCTGTTAGACGTTTGATAATCTTTGCAATATGAGGAAACAACGAACGACTATCAATTGAAACATTAAACTAAGATTAGTAACCAGGAAGTATTTATATCCAAAAATGTTGCAATATGCAAATTAGTATGTAAACATTACGTTTCTTGGGGGAATATTTTAGGGCTCTCAGTAAGGTAGAAGTCCTTTATATCTTTGGCAGCAAATAAAGGACGGTTATTCTCATCTGGAGTAGTTAGCATGGCAGTCACAAGACCACCAGTACTTGTTCCTGAAATCACATCAAAATAGTCGGCAAGTCTTGCATCCTCACCATCCAGCTTCTGCAACATGATCCACAACATAAATATAGATAAGTAATTAAATTGATATACGACATTAGATCCTTTTGCAACAGTTCTTAATAAAAAGTAGAGAGTACTAACATTATAATACAGATGGTTAACATGTGAACTGGATAATTATGCTATGTATACTAGCACATGCATGTTAAAGTTGGAGCATCAGACTCAAAATTGAATGGTAACGTTTGATTGAGAAGTCTTGAATTTTATGTCTTGTGATGCAAGGCTTAAAAACACACAGTGAGGTTATGTATATATCCTCAAAAACTAGCAATGCATACTGGATGCATGATTTGCACATGAGTTTGTATCTTGTGAAATGAAGGTCGTATAACATTTATATCCATATACTCCCCGCATAAGATAACCTAAGATATTCATATTCTACCTGAAGCTCGGATTCTAGGAAAACAAGGATGGTTCCTGGGATAAGTCCTCTTATTCCACCCCCATCAATGCTTAGAACAGTGATCAGGTTTCCATAAGTTGGGGGCTGAAGGGGAATGCTAGTGGTTCTTTCCATGACACCTAAGAGTTTTGAACTGCTGCTGTGTGTATAAGAGAGCTGAAGAGAAAGAGTCTGAACTAGTAAAGGCTTTTAGACAAATAGCTAGCTAGAGTTCTTTGGCGAATTTTCCTTTGAGATAACTATAGGTATTTATAGACTCCCTATTACACTCCAAGATTCATCCAAGTTAATAGATCACATGCCCCCCCAAAAAAGTGATTTAATAAACAAGAATGTCAATGGATGTATGCGATTCAAAATTGACCCGGTTTGTATATTTCTTGGATATGGTTTTAGCTGAACACGGCATGTTTTCTAAACAACAAAAGGATATATAATTAAATAATTGTTCATATGTAGTCCAGCAATGCCCTGTGCTAAAGAAAAAAAAATGTTCATTGCCCTCCTATCTAGGTCACGGACAAACATATTTGAGAATTCAAGAATTGTAGGTGAGACTCCAGGAGAATTGTAGGTAAGAGTGATTAGGTGAAACAGTTGAGGTTAGCAAACATACAGGAAACAGCTTGTTAGACCAAACCTCTGCTAATGAAATTTGCCTCACCTCCAAAGGAACCTCCATCAAGAAAACTACAACTGCTCTAGATTTTTAATTACTAAATCCGTTTCTTTTGAACGGACAGCATTCTATGAAGGAATCATGATAAGATTGATGCTGCATTCAAAGGTTTAGTAGAAAATCATATCATATAACGTGCTACAATTAGTTTGATTCGCAAAAGGCGGCAATGATCAACAGGTTACTAAATCCGTTTCTTTTGTGCGGACAGCATTCTATGAAGGAATCATGATAAGATTGATGCTGCATTCAAAGGTTTAGTAGAAAATCATATCATATAACGTGCTACAATTAGTTTGATTCGCAAAAGGCGGCGATGATCAACTGGGGCATAGCAGGTTTATAAGCCAATTAGGATGAATAACAGTGGCACATATTAGTCTACAGTACTCACACGAAACCAAGAATAATGGTCTACCTATGTATCGCTTTATCATGCAAGATGTAATAAAAAGATGTATGGTATCTCAAGGAAATGTTCACAATTTACTTATTCTATGGTCATATGTTTCTCTGTGCCTTGGGTAGGATAGAAGTTATTTATCTATAACCTATCTCGCACTCTATTATATTGTCAACATTTGGATCCGGATCATCACTGCATCGTCTTCTTCAATACACAGTATTCTATAAATAGGAGAAGAAAAACATTTTGCTTCACTTCTTATTTTCCCATACCATATGTACTAGTTTTTCCCCTGACTATAAATTTGGAATTTTTCATACGTTTACTGGTCATTCATTTCCTGGCACATTCCGTAAGCTAAAGTTTTTAACTGAGCATGGTTTGCAAGCAAACTATATCAGAGAGGTAATTAGCTGTCAGAGGCTAGCTGAAGCTAATCCCTCCACCTCAGTTCCTCATCGATTAAGAATTCACTGCGTTTCTAATCTTATCCGGATACAACAAAGTTACTGTAATCCTTCTTCTAGTGCGCTGTGTAAATAGGATGGCGGTATCTTGTAATTGTATTAAATACTCTTGCATAACTAACAAATATTTCTTTTCTAAATTAAGTCTCATTCAAGATTTTGGCCTTCTCATCATTTTTTTCCGCATATGAAAACAGCTGTAACTTAATTATTTGCCCTAGGGTAACCGGAAGATATAAGAACGATATGCTGAAATGCTAAATTCAAGATTTGTACATATATGCAGTCCAAATTAGTGCAAGCTTGTTCAAATTTTTTTGTAAGTGTCAGACAATCATCATGCATGATGAATGAACTGAGAATAAAAAAAGGATGCGCAGATGCAAAAATGCCATAATTAAGATTATGGCATGGTTAACTGAGTCTGCAATAATATACTACTGAGGAACATATTTTTTTCTCCAGGTGGATCGCCATGCCGAGGAAAAAATACGTATCACACTGTACATGAAATATCAAACTCAGAATTCCCAGTCCATGGAAAATGTTTGACAATTAATTCGTTTGAGATTAAAAAACTTTTTTTTTGTCTTTTTCTTTGTCAAGTCATAAAAAAATTGAACTGGCAGCGCTGGGGTTCTTAGTTACAAGTTGGTGACATATTCCATTGCGTACGTGCACGATACTAATATTCAAAACTATAACTTTTCCTTCTATATTCTTATGAGTTTGAGTTCGAGAAAGAAATAAAATATACTGAGTTTTTACTGAAGTTGCTCTCTTCTCAAACATACATAGCAGCCATAGAAGAAAATCATATAGGACGACTAGTCTTAGTTCTTGAACTGCAAGTTATCGTCGTCAAATGTTGGTAGCAATCCAACAAGTTTTGTAACGAAGCTGGAAAATTCTAAACATGCAGAAAAATTAAGCCATCGCCAGCATCATTTATTGAATAACTTTTTCTTGTGCCCAAAACATAAGAAAATAAAGTTTCAAACCATCCAGTATAGGTACTTATAACATATAGAATCCAAAACTCTTACTGTATGAAAGGGGCCTGTGGCATATATGATTATTATTAATTTGAGAGTTTGCTGTCCTACAAATTTGGTCTGCCTTCTAATTCTATCTCAATTAGATTTTGTTGCATTAGTTTTTATTTTCATGTCATCAAAGCTGCCTCAAAGTGATTTATTTGTGATACTTTTATTCATACTAACATGCATCACAAAGTATTCACAATTTGATACAAGTCATACTTAATATGCTACTGGTTTCCTCGATGATGAGGGTTGATCACGAAGGTGCTTCTCTTGCGAAAGCAGCTTATTTGTCGACCTGCATACTGTTCAAATAAAATTTATCATAGGACAGAGGTTTATAATCAACAAGCTAGAATTAATAATTTCACACAATTTATACGAGCCTGTTCATTAGTCTCATCTTTGCAAGATTTTCCAAGTTCTTCTTGGTGGAAACATCAACTAGCATCTACCAAGATTACATTTTATACTTATTTCAGCCATTCCATTTACTAACTAGGCTGAATAATACATAATAAAATGAAGCTACGGATTGATAATAGATGACTGATTGAGCAGTTGATACCTGAATTCCAAGGAAGGTAACAAAAAATTCAGATGCTAGGGATAACTACAGACATACGAAATTGATATCTACACTTGCTCGAGTTAATACATCTACTAATGGGGTAGAAATAGAATGGTCATTTAGTAACTACCCAAGCACTCCCCATATCTGGCTCTGCTTCATCCGCACTATACGTACTTCGCGTCCAATTCATATAATCCCAATTGTAAATCAAATTTGTGTAAGCCACACCGTTAATTTGTTAGTTTCCCAAATTTGAAGGCCACTAATTAATGACGAACATTGGTGAATGCAAAGCTTGAAAAGGCACCGACGTCCATAAGTGTGCATAGAAGGGTGTCTTGTAGGGTGTTTTGTTGTACTGTAATCAGGATATTAACGATTTCCATAATTATGAGAAACTATATGATATGGGGTATGTTTTGTTGGGGTGTAATCAGGAAATACATGATTTACAAAAACCGAGATTTACAAAGTTAGTACTGAAACTTTTCTCCCAAATAATTTCTCATCCATAGCTGTTGAGAAGAATTGTAGTTTGTAGAGAATACAAGAAATAATGAAAATATGTGTCTCTAATGTTCTAGTAATGTTGGTACTCTAGCAACTCAATTCATTACTTTCCTCAGTTTCTCCTCATCTGTAATAGCTAATAAAATTTGTAGAAATCTAAGAAGGGTTTCTCTCCTTAAGACTCTAATCTGATATTTTTCTTGACATGTTGCATTTCCTAGTTTCACCTGTAAATTCGTTTGTCTTTCCAAGCTGCACTTATATTTTTAATTTCCTACCTGTAGTATGAATGAAGAAATGCATGCAAATATGAGTGGCTAGAAAAATCGACTGAAAAAAATCCAGATTCGTAAAAATATCGGCACTTGTAACATGTATTTATATGTTGTTTTCCCAAGCAAAACAAATTGGCATGCTTTTGGAGTAGATCCAATTAGTAAAACATGTATCAGAGGAGACAGGGCCAACAAAACTCTGAAATACCAAGCATCAAGAGTTAGAACATAAAATGAATGAAATTTCATAAAATGATATACTTAATCCTTGTCGCATCGTTCCAGCATACACGATTTTCTGGGAAAATTGAGTTTTGCCTCTCAAATTATACTTTTAAAAACATAACTAAAGTGAGAAAACATGGCAGAACACCATTCGTATGTGTCTTCTATACAATCCAAATCAAATGTTGTGTAAAGAAAAGAAAAAAAGAAGAAAAAACGGTGATTCGGTTTAAGATTAACTCATTGACAGAAAACAATCCAAATTTTCAAAATTCATATTTTAGACTAGATTAAATTATTAAAAAAAACATCAGTGAAGAGCAATAAACAGACATTTTATCGACAGGTCATATACTACCTACTATTCTGTAATTATGCCATCAAAGAAATCAGAAAAGGGTAGTTGAGTGTACCTTCGAACTCAAAATAGTGTTTTGCCTTGCATTATTGCATTATTCCACTTTGAAACTCCTAAAAGGTCGAATGTGCGGTAATAAAAGAAGCCTTGCATTATTGCATTGTTCCACTTTGAAACTCCTAAAAGGTCGAATGTGCGGTAATAAAAGAAAACGTAATAGACATTGAGAGTGAATCTCACATCAAGGAAAGGTGGACCTTGTATATGTGCGTATAAGTAATTGGGTTATTCTTCATATTGTCAATTAGTATTATGGTGGAACCTTAACTTTCTTCATAGTATCAGAACGGGTTGTCTCATGTATGCTCAACGGACACATTTGCTTCACGTCACCCGATTTGTATGTTCAGGTGTTAGACTTGAAAATTCTCCACACATGAGGAGACGTGTTGAGAGTGAATCCCCCATTAGGGAAAGGAGGGACCTTACATCTGTTTATAAGTAATTTGGCTACTTTTTATATTGTCAGTTGATTTTATGACGGAATCCTAACTTTCTACAATAGAGGACCAAAATTGCGGGACTGCATTGTTCGGCTTAACAACAACAATAAGATAAAGGAGAATGACATATACTTGAAAATGGTGCATCTTAAGCAACGGAAAAAAGAAATGAAGTATCAGCAATGGAAATAAGAAATCAGAAATAAGATTGAAACATAAACATAAAATTGTAAGTGATACATAGCTTAATTGTAAACCGTGGTTTCTTGTCAAGCATCTGGTTGTATGAGTACAGACTTCAACAACTTGTCAACAGATGAGCCCTTACCAGTACTTCGACTTCCACAAATTCCTCTGCTCCCCTTTAAATGTACCACCCACAAAACTAATGAAAAGATACGGACATATTTGCGAGCGGCATTTGAAACAAAAAACTGCAAACTAAAAGTAAATATCGTGTCAGCCCAATTTGATTTTTGGCAAATATGTATGGCACGAGAAAACTCGGAATTTTGTATCATTAGTACTTAAACTGGTTTCGTGGATTTTGATATGGTTTGAAGAAAAATGCAGGTTTCTGTGTAATTGAATGATAGAAGAAGAGATAAAAGTTGTGGGGAGCCCTGATGATGTTTTGGCGGAATGACTTCTTATGCGGAACTCTTATACGTTACCCTTATGCGATACTCTATGCAATTACAATATGCATCGGAGAGATTTTATGTATTTTTTATTAAATTTCTTTTTAGGCATCTTTCCTTGAAGCATTGGCATGTACTATTTGGTTGTCAATCGAAATCAAACATCTACAAAAATAAATTTAATTTTAACTAATCAATATGAGAAGTTATTTTAATCATAATTTGTATCACATGACAAATTTGTTCACGAGATACTGATGATTTAATCACAACTTAGGAGTTGTATATATAGATGTCAAATGTAGTATAGAAATATGTATACATATGTAGATTAACTCAGCTGACCAAGACAACGTGCTTTACCATTATCCCCCGCTAGGGGTGCAACTCGGACGTGTTGGTGGGTTGGAAGGTCAACCCAATCCTAATTCAACTTTTACAATTCGGGATTGGGTTCGGGTTGGGTTTTAATATGATTCATTCGGGCTCAAATTTAATTGGGTTTAGGTTTACTTGGGTTGGGTCCGGGTTGCCCAACTTTTTCAAGTTTTAATCGGGTTCATGCAAAGTTTGAATTAAAATACAAGAAATACCAAAGCTAGTACCAAAAGAAAAAAAAAAAAAAAAAAAAAAACACTTCATTGTCCAAAGCTAGTACCCAACTCAAGTCTTGTTGAAGCTCCTGCAGAAAAACAAAGCTAGTACCCAACCGGACATAGATTACAAGCCTCCTTCAAGCAAAAATCAAAGTGTGGCTGCCAGAAAAGCAATTGCTTTCCACAACTCCATGCATTTTTCTATCATAATCTATCAAAAGTCACTAGTGAATCCTCCACGAAGGTGCAAAGGTCATTGAGAAGCATGTTGCACAGCTCAACCCAATCAGGTTTGGTTAATCGAGTTGGGTTGGGAAAATGATCAACCCAACGAGCGGGTTATAACTAAAAAAAACCCACTTGTTCAGGTTTAAAGTCGGGTTGGACATGGGCGGGTTCGAGTTGGTCCAACCCAAGTTGCACCCCTATCCCCCGCCATGACCATCGCATTGCCATTTGTTGGAAACCAGTCACTAAACCCTAGCAAGTCACTTCGTATCACAAGTAATCATGGTTACATAATGTCAATGCCAGCCTTTCTTATTTTCCTTGATTCAAGGCCTTTAACTTGTTGATTACTTCTTAGTCTTGTGTTTGGTGTAAATCACCTTAAATTAAGGAAAGTATGTGTCCTAGGTTTACCCGGTCTCTAGGGTTTCATGTAAAGATGGTTGCTTGTAACCATTTACTTCCTTCTCCTACATATATGCCCTTTTACATTCAGACTCTTTTTATGAAATAGAAATACACTTTGAACCTAAATTTCTATATGGTATCAGAGCAGTGTCATCCTTGACTTGTCTCTGCCCATTTTGTTTCCGCTGTTGTTCTTTTTGAGCTCCAGTAATGGCTGAAGAAAGCTCAGTTAACCTTGAGGAAGATAGCTCTTAGGCATCCCTTTTGAGTTTCTTAGAGGTAGAGGTCAATACCAACCAACTTCTATGTTTAGTCCTGTTGAATGAACTAAATTACCTTCCATGGTCTAGGGGAGTTTCACTTGCCTTAGGAGGAAAGGGAAAGTTAGGGTTCATTAATGGAAGTGCTAAAGCTCCAGATTCTTCTTCCTCAACCTATAAAGCATGGTTGTGCGAGGATCAATTCGTCATGTCTTTGTTGCTCAACACTATGGAGAAACATGTTGTTGAGATATTCAATTACTCTGAATCCTCACAAGATTTGTGGAAATCTATGAAGGATATGTATGGAAACCAGAATGATTATGCTCGGGTATTCTAGTTGAAAAAGGATATTGCTTGCCTTCAGCAAGAAAGAAAATCTTTTGTCCAACATCTTGGCAGTTTGAAGACTATGTGGAATGAGTTGGACGTGTACCTCCCTCACACCACAAATCCTACTATTCTTCTTGAAAGAGCTGAAGAAGACAAGATCTATCACCTGCTTGCAAGTTTTAACTCAGAATATGAGGATCTCAGGAGCCACATCTTAATGAGTATGAAATTACCACCATTCAAGACTGTTTGTGCTACAGTGCAGCGTGAAGAAGCAAGAATGAGGGTGATGAATATGGAGTCTAATCTCAAGTTACCAGAGGCTCGAAGCTATACTGTAAACCACAGGCAGCATGACTCCAAGGTGTACAAAGGAAAAAACCCTCACTTGAAGTGTAAGTATTGCAATGTTGTTGGACACACAGAAAAAAAGGTGATGGGAGCTACACCCTGAACTAAAGCCCAAGTTTAAAGGCAACAGGATGCTGACTCAAAAACATTCATTAGTTGTTTCTTTCAAGGCCCAACATGTTGCCAATCATGCATCCAGCTCGCTTACTCATGGCACAGTAGACTTCACTGCTAATCATGCGGTCCTTATCAATGAGTTTGCAACTTATTTGCTAAGTAAAAGGCATGGATAAGCTACACTAATACCGAAGAATGAAGAAGACAACCACACCGCACTTCTTGGATAGTTTGCAGGATTCCTAGCTGATCATGAGCATGTTTCACGAGACAAAGCCCTAGGTATCCTCAAAGCATTGTCAACTACACTATAAACTAGTGTTAATTATGATTGTTAGATAATTGACTCGGGTGCCAGAAGTCTTTAAGATTGTGGAACCAAGAACATTTCAAAAAACACCTTCTTGCCACATTGGAAGCATGATATGGTTAAAGAGCTAAACGTCTTGGAGGAAAACAACACCTGGAGCATTGTCAAGTTGCCTCTAGGAAAGAAGGCAGTTGGAAGTAAATGGATTTGCAAAACTAAGCTAAAGGCTGATGGTTCCATAGAGAGACACAAAGCCAGATTTGTGGCTCGTGGTTTCACTCAGAAATTTGGGGTTGATTACAAGAAAACTTTTGTCCCTGTAGCTAAGATGAATATTGTAAAGGTGTTGCTATTAATTGTAGTCAATTGTGGTTGGTCTTTGTAACAAAAGGACGTAAAAAAATGTTTTCCTCTACGGAGAACTTCAAGAATAAGTCTACATGCAACCTCCACTGGGTTATACTCAAGTGAAAAATGGAATGGTTTGCAAGCTACACAAGGCGAATTATGGATTGAAGTAGTCTTCACAGGCTTGGTAAGCCAAGCTAAGTTTTGTGTTAGAATAAGTAGGATTCACAAGAAGCAATGTTGATTCCTCCTTATTTATTCGAAATAGTTCAAGTGGCAAACTTTTGGTTCGTATTTATGTTGATGATCTTATCATCACTAGTGACAATGATGGTGAAATTGATGCGTTGAAACACTCTTTACACCAGACATTTTCCATAAAGGAAATTGGGAGATTAAAGTACTTTCTGGGTATTGAGATGGCCACATCTCACAAAGGGTTATTTCTCAATCAAAGAAAGTATGTTGTTGATCGGCTTAATAAAGCTGAGTTCTCTGATTGCAAGCCTGCCATCATACCTCTTGACAGTAAAATGAAGATTGACTTGACTAGAGAACCTCTTAACAATATAAGGTACTACCAAAGATTGGTTGGCAAGCTTATATATCTCACTATTGCACGCCCCGACATTACCTATGTTGTTAGCCTAGTCAGTTAGTTCATGCATGGTCCCACAATGCAACACCTTCAACTTGTCAAACGCATTCTACACTATCTCAAATGTTAAATGGATAGAGGCGTTCTTATATCAAAATATCAGTCCACTGAAATCAATGCCTACACAGATGCAGACTGGGCAAGTAATCCCATTGACAGAAAATTCACTACAGGATATTGCACCTTTGTTGTGGTTAATCTTGTGACATGGAAGAGTAAGAAACAACAAGTTATTGCTCGGTCCAGTGCTAAAGCTAGGTATCGAGCAATGGCAGCCACTGCAAATGAATTAATTTGGCTTAAAAGCCCTGTTTCAGATTTAGGGTTCTCAAGTAAAGCTCCCATGTCCCTCATGTGGGATAATCAAGATGCCATGCACATCGCAGCCAATCATGTCTTTCATGAAAGAACCAAGCACATAAAGGTGGATTGCCATTTCATCCGAGCTCCAGTTCAATCCCACATCATCCAAACTCACTTTACTCGAAGCCATGACCAATTGGCTGACCTATTCACAAGGGCAACATATACACCATTACTACCATGACTATTAAATGAATACACTTGAGCTCTATTTACCCCAAATAGAATACTAATAACAGAAATTTACAAGTAAGAAAATCAAAGCTTAATTTTATTGATAATTGAACAACAAATAAAAGAAAGAATGTATATGTTATAAATCTGTTACAGTGATATCCCAACTGGGATTAATCGAACACGAACAAATATTAAAAGAATGGAGTCTGATGGCATTTGCCCACGTACTCTTGAACCATCAATAACTTTTTACAATTTACAAATCCAAACACTACTAAATTAAAGAATCATGACTTCATCAATCATAGGGTAATATATATCAGTAGGTATTTCCAGCAGGCTCATTAGTTGACCTGCTTGCTTGGCGAAGCAGTTTCTCTTCGGAGAGAAGTTTAGCAAACCTGAAATCATAATTAATTAAGTTCCAAATTTTCATTAATAAATAATCATTACAATATATACATGTGTATTATATATGTGAATAATAATTATGTTATGTACCTTGTAAGAGCCTCTGCATTAGTCTCATGCTTAGAAGCCTCAAACCTGCCACTGTCCAAATTAACCCTGGAAACTGGTTGTTTCAATAACCCTTCACCAACTTTCACAAGATTGGCCAAATTTTTCTTTGTTGCTACATCTACAGAAGATATTGTCCCGTGAAGGGTATCATCCTGCATTTGTTTCCACGAAGGGTATCAGAAATGTTGTTTTGTGTGTCTAAACCATATTACTAGACAAATTAGACTAGCAGCCATGGATAAAATACATTTCAGATGATGATTTCATTACCTGAATTCGAAGATAGTTTTCTTCAGAATTAAAGGCTTGAAAAACGCCAGAAAGGTGAAGATCAACCATATCGGCGCTTGCTTGACTGAAAACGTCAATGATCGGGGTGGAACCACCACTGGTTAACCAATTCAAGAGGCCCCATTTGGCTGCAGCAGATGCATGGTATTCCCGTTCAGCTTTTGATGAGCCAGTTCCTAATGATATTACTAGAAATCGTCCATAGTCCACACGTTTTACAGGAATGATATCTGAATTCTCCTTCTCTATTTCGTTTACCACTTCACAAATAGCAACAAATGTCTGCAAGGTAAAAAATGTTTATGCTATTTTCTAATTAAACCAAGTTTATTATAAATGAAATCTTAGATATACAGTACAACATTCTCTTGTCTGCAATCTATAATAAAAATAATATAACAGAAAATAGGGGTTTGAATCGTGCTATAATATTTACCGGATTATTTGCAGCCACGCCGCCATCTATAAGGTTATATTCTCTAACTGTTCCTGCAGCATACTTGGTTTCAAAATAATGAGCTGGAAGGTAAGTTGGTGCTGCTGAGGTTGCAATGCATATGTCAGAGAGTAAGGCATCGGTGCACGGCTTCTTTTCCACCTGGTAAAAAACCACATAAATGCCCATGCGTATTAGATATCAACTACATATTTTTAGTAATTTTCTGAACTATTTCTTTGGAGATGATGAAGAAGTGAAATTTCCAGATAGAAGAAGGTGATCAAGTACAAACCCTGCAGCTGGAGAAGACAACTGGCTGGAGATTCCGAATGTCGAATGTGGGAATGACAACATTAGTCAATGTGTTGTGCAACTTGTTGTTGCCTAATTTTTGCCTGATCAAGCCATGCAGATACTTGCCGTTGTATTTTGGTCCTGTTAGAGCTTTCATAATCTTTCTTGTATACGGAAACCAACTGTAAACAGAAGTAATATATTGACTATAAAGAATCTTAACCATATACAATAGCAATATAGTAACAAAATAATAAATTTGAAATTTAACATGTAATCCACAAATTTGAAATTTAACTTGTTGTAAAAGCATTACATCTTTTGGGGGAAGATTTTAGGGCATTCACTTAGGTAGAAGTCCTTAAGATCTTTGGCAGCAAACAGTGGGCGGTCATTCTCGTTTGGGGTTGTGAGCATGGCCGTCACAAGACCACCAGTGCTTGTTCCTGCGATCACATCGAAGTAGTCGGCAATTCTTGCATCCTCACCGTCTAGCTTCTGCAAACATTAATCTCAATTTACTACTTTTAAAAAAAAAATATTATTATTGAGGGGAGGAGAAAGATTCGAAACTATTACAATACGTTAGGAAAGAAGAAGTTTTAGGACCTAAGGCACATGGAAACCAGACACCTACCTACTACTTGATAATACATGACATTGAACTACGTATTAACTAGTGTATTACGCATGACCGACGTTGATTAAACTATATGTAACTATAATTTTGTTACACGCAAATGTGGAATGACATGGTGTGTATGCATTCACATATTTGCAAAATTAACCTAATCCGGGAGGGGAACTTGAGACCTCTTCGGACAAAGTTGGAGATAAGTACATGACCAACAAAGTTAACATAATATTGTTAATCACATTACCTGAAGTTCAGATTCAAGAAAACCAAGGATGGTGGCTGGAATAAGGCCTCTTATCCCGCCACCGTCGATGCTGAGAACTGTGATGAGCTTTCTACTGGTTGTTTCCATTAGACAGTTTGAGAAAGGGAGAGGGAGATAGAGCCTGAACAATTGATAAGCTAGAGTTCTTAATTTGGTTGTGATTTCTCCTTGAGAGTAGTTGGTATTTATAGACTTGAGCTTGGTAGCTTGCTTGCGCGAATACGTATACCATTGGTTTTCCAGGAAAGAACCTCTCGCCTTAGATAGTTCATTTCCAACATGGTCACTAACATATTAAACTCATGCTGAAGGCTTTAAGCTCATCCTCCACCTCAGCCCAGCTCCCTAATTAATCCAGAAATTTAGAGGCCAATTAACTGAGTTTGAATCATACTTAAATATAGGGAATGAATTTCGCATACAATTTTTTCTCCTTTTGCACACCCCATTAATTTCTTTCTACTAATTCTCCTTTATTTTATTTAATTGAAGTCCCAAAAATATAAAAACAGGAATATCCATGCAAAGAAAATATAGTGTGAAAATTATTTCTCTAATTATAAAACTCAGACTAATGTATACTAGTCTTATAAACGTGAGAATTTCAAAACGTAATACAAAAATTATTAATTTAGCAAGCTTCTATGATCATAATCCTCGAGGCTCTTCCGTACAGGATTTAAACATGAATGGTTCTTCGTGCTAGTTGCATATCCGCTAGTGGCCAAGTAGTGGTCCCTTCAAAATTTATACATATCCCCATGTCAGCATATGCATACATGTGGGAATATATAATATAACTAGTTTTATTATTCATGTCCTCGTGCCGTCTTATTTATTCGTTCAATTCAAACAACAGAAAAAACGTCACCCGTATTACTGTTGCGTCAACCAAATGGTCCATGGCCCCAAAAGCCAATTCAACAATCAGCTTGATACATAGGACGACATGTAATCGATGGTTTTATCCAATCATACTATATTTATTTATTTAAGGTGAGATGAATTATCTCTCTTCGTTTGCAAGTTTTGAATCACCCTCTCGCTGTTGAATTAGGACTTTCATCTCCTTATGTTTTTATTTTTATTTTTTTTACTTTCACAAGAATTAAAATTAACCAAATGTCCGGTATGTTGTGAAAGGGAGAGACAATATTTATTTTAGTTTCGAAAAACAATGGCTTGAAGTTTGAACTGCTATAATCTCCAAACAGTAAATTTGAGTCTAAAAAGGAATGCACACTATCTTGCCTAACCCAACATCAGCGAAAAGTTTTGGAAAGTTTCTTTTTAATTTTTTATTTATTTTTTATATTGAGACACATACATACAATTTATTATGACATTTTTGGCTCTTACATGTAATGCATTCTTTCTTAAATGGAAACGTGGAAACATTTATTGTATAGTGTAAGAATGAAATTCATAATCAACTAAAAATCCTTATCTGGATTAGAACCGCGATTCGTTGAGCAATCTTTTGAGTATCTACATTTGTCCTTGTATCATGACAACTCCATAGCAAAAACAAATGATCTTCTACTCTCTTTCACTCATCTTATCACAACTCTATTCAATGGGGCTAGAAGAGTTATTTCTGGGTGCCAAATGTGAGAGCAATGACCCTTGTTATATGGTAATAGAGGTAGAATCCGAGTAGGGAACTTCCCATCCTGTAATTCTACTCAAACAAGACTTTATTGCCTAAACTTTAGATTCGTATCTAATTAGGTTTACTAATCGTATCAAGACTTCTATAGTTATAAAAACCTAGTACTACACTCTCCTCATTAGCGTATAAGTATTATTAAAATCAATCTCTGCAATCCTTAATCTATAAGAGACGTTACATACAAGTGTTCAGCTCTAATATAGTCTTACATATAAACATCATAACTAGAACCCTTCATTTTCATATCTAGAAAAATTCTTTCAATTTAAAGACCGTTTAGTCATTCATAAGTGTCGAACAAATCAATGGTTATGGTGATAATTAAGCAACGTACTTATGATAAACGATCAATTTGTATGATCTATATATATAGATGCTAACAGTCTTCAAAATGAATGATTTTTTTCTAAGATGATCTTTAGATAATGATTATCAAACAGAATGGTGTATATGTCATCATGATTATCAAAGATGATATTTGTATGATCTATAGATAATGATGTATATGTCATCATGTATGGAGGAGTGGCTTGATGTAAACTAGAAGAATTGAGAGACGTTCAATGAAGGTTATTTGTTGTTGCATATCCCGAAAGTTAAGGTTTTTTATTTTTCGGCTTGTTGGAGTTAACAAAGCTTTAGTATGGTATGCCAATTTTGGACCCACATAACACACATACGCTTTTGAGTTGATGTGCAGTCAAACTACAACAAACATCGTAATCATGCTATTTTTTCCACTTCACGCTAATCCATATATTTAAGGTCTGTGTTCTGCCACAAAATAAAAGGTGATTACCGTGATTTGCACTGAATTAAGAAGTTTGAAAATGTCAAAAATAAATAAAAATAAAAGAAGAAGAAAGAAAAAGCTGTGTGTGGGAGTTCAGGAAATTAATTCCAAAATCTCATCATTTCACTCTGCATATTCGGTTTAATATCCTCCAAATATATACGTAATGATGCGTGACTAGGATGCCTGCTTCTTGTAATCGTATTTTTGATACTCTTGCGTACATGATGAAGAACTATAGTGTGGAGCCAAAAGTGTTCAAAATATGTATTTATTCAAAACCTATTTCATTCATCCTCATCAAATCCTTCTCACAAGGTAACCTCCAAATATTCATTCAAAATAGGATTAATTAATTGATTTTCTAATTAATCGATTAATTTTCTAATTAATTGAAAAATATTATAATTACACCCTAAAACCACTAAATGTGGCCGGTTCCCACCTCTCCAAAGGGGGCCGGCCACACCCCTATAAATACCACTCCATTTTTCCAAAAAACCTAAGTAGAATCCTCTTGCAAAATTCTCTAAATTCTCCAAACACTTTTCTCTGAAAAATTCTAACTTTGGTTTCGGAGGTTCTTTGGCCAAACCCCCCCCCCTCCAAAATTCATCGTGGGCGCATGAGGCTCTTAGCCTTGACCTAAGTTGTTAATTGTCACTACTACAATATTAGCTTTAGGTGGTGGATGATGGTGGCGGATATTAGAAAAATCATGTTGGATAAAATATATCCGACACATCATTTAATTAGTGACGGATATTAGAAAAATCATGTCGGTTATATCTTACATAAAGTCCTGGCGGATATTTAATGGCTGATATAAAAAAATCATGTCGGATATTTAATATTTTTTAAGATTCTGGCGGTTTTGAAGTTAATTGTGGCAGTTATAACCGACAGAAATTGACTATTTTATTATTTTACTTTCTAGCGGTTATTATTTTAGTATTCTGGCGGTTATAACCGACATAAATGAAAATTTTATTATTTTAATATGTTATATTGATTAAAAATAAATAAATAAATAAACACATATTTAAAATTATTTTTTTCACTCATGACCCTAAAGTCTAATGAACCCAATTCCCACGAGCCATAAATTTTCTGAGAGAATAATAACAACAGACTACAATCTGAAGCTCTATCATTTTTGTAATAAGGATTATGCTCCTTAACAAGCAAGCAACAAGATACAACGAAATTCAAACAATTTTTTTCAATGCGTCACAAATCACATTGTCTGGCACATAAACACACATGAACATTTGGTGTACTCTATCATGTCTGATTGTATTATTTTAAAATGTTATATTGATTAAAAATAAATAAATAAACACATGTTTTAAACATTTTTTTTTTTCACTCATGGCCCTGTCGAATATAACCGACATGAACAAAGCAAGATTTTGGACGACCGCCAGAATAATCTCTGAATGTTTTTTTTATGCGATTTTTTACACATGCTATCTCGGAGTATATACAAATATATATGACGGTTGGATCGTTGAAACTAATTTCGTAGAATGCATATCCTATCAAATTGATAGATTTAGCAAACACTTAAGAGTTAATGTTATACTTCCAATAAGTATAAAATAAGATTTATCCACTAGTGTAAATATTTTAAATTGAAGATTGAATTTATTCATTACATTCTTATAGGGTCGAGGAGTGTAGCTGTAAAAAATCATCAAGATCGGAGTTAAAATAACCGTTAATTTGTGATTTTTCGTTTATAACCGTTGAAAACTTTTGTTCTGTTACCTAATCTCTGAATGTTTGTTTTTTGTGATTTTTTACGTATGCGATCTCGGAGTGTGTACAAACAAGTTTGATGGTTAGATCATTGAAAAAGTTTCGTAGAATGTTTATCGTGTCAAAACGGTAGATTAAATAAACACTTAAGAGTTAATGTTATACTTCCATTAAGTATAAAATAAGATTTTGTGGTATCCACTAGAGTAAATATTTTAAATTGAAGATCAAATTTATTCATTGCATTCTTATAGGGTCAAGGAGTGTAGCTGTAAAAAAATCATTAAAATCGGAGCTAAAATAACCGTTAAATTATGATTTTTCGTTTATAACCGTCGAAAACTTTTGTTCCGTTACGTAATCTCTGAATATTTTTTTTTTACAATTTTTTACGTATGCAATCTCGGAGTGTGTACAAATAAGTTTTACGGTTGGATCATTGAAAAAAGTTTCGTAGAATGCATATCACGTTAAAACGGTAGATTAAACAAACACTTAAGAGTTAATATTATACTTTCATCAAGTATAAAGTAAGATTTGTGGTATCCACTAGTGTAAATATTTTAAATTAAAGATCAAATTAATTCATTGCATTCTTATAGGGTCAAGGAGTGCAGCTGTAAAAAATCATTAAAATCGGAGTCAAAATAACCGTTAAATTGTGATTTTTCGTTTATAACCATCGAAAATTTTTGTTCCGTTATGTAATCTTTGAATGTTTGTTTTTTACAATTTTTTACGTATGCAATCTCATAGTGTGTACAAATAAGTTTGACGGTTGGATCATTGAAAAAAGTTTCGTAGAATGTATATCACGTCAAAACGGTAGATTAAACAAACACTTAGAGTTAATATTATACTTCCATCAATTATAAAGTAAGACTTGTGGTATTCACTAGTGTAAATATTTTAAATTGAAGATCAAATTTATTCATTGCATTCTTATAGGTCGAGGTGTGTAGATATAAAAAAAAATCATTAAAATTGGAGCTAAAATAACCGTTAAATTGTGATTTTTCGTTTATAACCGTAAAAAACTTTTGTCCCATTACGTAATCTTTGAATGTTTGTTTTTTACGATTTTTTACATATGCGATCTTGTAGTATCTACAAACAAGTTTGATGGTTCGATCATTGAAACTAGTTTCGTAGAATGCATATCTCCGTTAAATTTGCCTAAATTTGTAAGTGGAAAAAGTAATTTGTGCTAAATTTTTATTTATATTTTTCAAGTATTGATTAGATAATATTTAGTTTGTGTGATGACATTTTCAGTGTACAATTATCTTTTTGTTTCTTTATTGCATATTTTACATGGATTATTATCTATTAAACCAAACAATTATTTATTTAATTTTTAAAAATGTATTCTATTTAAATACATATTATTTATTAAACCAAACAATTATTATTTTATTTCTTAAAATCGTAACAAAATTTTGGGGGGATTTTTGCCGCCTTTTTTTCTGTCGGTTATAACCGACAGTAATTAAAATGTTTCCGTAGATTTTATATTTTAAAAAAATGTTTCTGTCGGTTTTAACCGACATTAATTAAATTTTCCAGAATAAAATGGCGCTCTCATTTTACTCACTACAAAACTCTCTCTCCTCCCTCGCATTCACCCCCCAAAACCCCCTCTCTCTCTCTGAGTCTCCAACCCAAAACCTTGGGAATTCAAACAGCGCCAGCCATGGCGGACAAGGAGAACTGCCTGCGTGTCACGAGGTCGATGAAGAGAAGGCCCGAGGTTGCAGTGACCCCGGAGTAGCCGGCCACCAAAAAACGCGTGGTGTTGGGAGAGCTCCTGAATGCTGTCGTTCTGGAGAATAAAATGTCTGGGGCGGAGAAGCAGATCCAGAAACGCGGCTCTAGAGGCAAGGCAAAGAAAGTAGTGCCCTTGATCAAAACGATACAGCAGCCGGAGGCGGTCAAGATGACACCCCCCGATCCTGATATTCCCCAAATACCTCGATAGGCACGTGCTGGCCGATACCCGAGGGTGACGAAAGCCATTAATTGATACAAAAGCTAAGAATGAGAAATAAATAAGGGTTATAAATTGAAATACAATGAATTAACAATTTAGGAACGTGTTCAGAGCATACAGCTAATTAGAACACTAAAAGAAATAATATAAAATTGAATGAATAAAGGAGTGGGTCCTACACCGAGACGGCTTGAAGATGCTGATGTTGAAGTGCCTTGACGCCAAAATTGTTTGCCTCGATTCTAAGACCTGAATGGGGGCACAAAATAAATGTGAGTGGACCAAGTTTATATATATACATAATACGAAAACAGTTGTGAACATACTAACCCCCCAAGTTTTAATAATGAAAACTACTAGCATAATAAGTGATAGGTTTACTAAAAACCCTAGCATGCCAAAAACATCTCAAAAGACATATCGCGGAAAAACATCGCAAAAATCAAAATATCAATCATCTCACAGATCGTCTCGTAAGCGTGGTGTGCTGCTAGTAAGATCACTGAATAAATATAACTCCCGGCCCTATGCCAGCACCGTGGTCTCTGCGCCCATAGCCAGAGATTACCAACTCCCGGCCCAATGCCTGCTCCGTGTCCCTTAGCCCGTAGCTAGGGATTATTTCTCCCGGCCTAATTGCTAACATCAGATCCTCGCCCCAGGCGGCATAGTGTCCTCTAGGTACGCACAAATAGTTACGCCTCTCATAAATAACCACTTCATAATATAAAGTCATCTATCGTCTATACTATAAAGAGGGGTTTCTAAACATGTTCTAGCATCCTATCGTCATCTATCAGATAGTCTACCAGTTCATGGTTTTTATAGAAAATACGATATATTAAAATATAGCTCAATATAGGCCAACAATTAATTCCTTGCAAAATAACGAGACGATAATCAACATTTCAATAAACATGCTTAACATAAAATCAATCCATAAACTCGTAAGGCATGCTTTTCATTTATGCAATTAAACTATGAAATCATGTAATTTTAGAAGGGGTTCACTCACAGTACTCAGCTGCCGAAGAGCCACGCAATTAGCAAAGACGGAAACGCCACAATTAATTGCCTCTAAGCACATAAAGGGTACATTTAGTCAAACTCTACTCAAACGACTTATTTTGGAAAAACAGACATCGCAAAAAGGTTCAGGACTTCGAAATTAGCCTAAGAGGGTCTCGAACGAAAACTCGAAAAAGTCAACAAAAAGTCAACGTTGACTGTTGACCAGTCAAAGTCAAAGTCAACGGGTCAAATAGTCAAACCGGGTCAAAGGGTCTTGGGCTTAGGGTTTGGATCTGGATTAGGGCTTAGGTCCTAAAGCCCAAGGGTTTAGGGTTTTGCTACACGGGTCGAAGGCCCTTGTTTTCCCAAAGCCCAAAGGCCTGCTTTGAAAGGGTTTAGGGGGATCGGGCTCAAGCCCTTAACAGAAAGTGGCCCAAATGGCCTATTTGGTTTAAAAGAATTAACTAAAACTAAAATAAAAAGGAAATGGGTTTGGGTTGGGCTCGGCAGGAAAGGCCCAAAGGCCTTGGGTTTGGTGGGTCACCGAATTCCAAGAAAGGAGAAGGCCGGATTTCTGCTGGAGAATTCCTAAGCTCTGATGAAGCTCAAAACTCAACCAAAAGATGTCATTCAATATATCAAATTAAAGCCCCGAAGGTAAGGAATTAAAATATACCCTTGGTTCTTGTCATCGTGGCCGGAGTTGGCCGGAAAACGGCCTGGAAGCCACGGGTGTCTGCTGGAAACTGGGCAAAATACAAATGGATATAACTTCTTCAATACTCAACGAAATTGGGTGAAACAAAAAGGAAAGTTGTATTACTCGACAAGACGAAGAGATTGATACCTTTCATGCCTGCCAATTAGCCGTTATTTGGCCGGAAATTGCCTCGAAAGGGGCGGTGCTCGCCGGAAAACTGAGAAAGTATCCCCAAATTGGTTCTTCTTGGTTTTGACGTCCAAAGCAAGTACAAAGGGGTTAGTTTGCAACCAGTGACGAGGGAAAGATGATCAAAAGGGTTTAGAACTTACCATCGTGACTGGAATTTGAGAAAATACTTTGAGGCTCATCCTCCATACCGGAGCTCGGTAACTCTTTTGCCTTCATCGAGTTTCAATGATGCCGAAAAGGAGCTCAAGGATGGTGGTGTTGTTTGTTGGTGAGAAAAGCCCTCAGAGGGGACTGAGATGGAGAGAGCTGAGAGGGAGAGAAAGTTAAGGGAGGGTGAGACAGAAAGTGACAGAGAGACAGCGAGAGTGAGAGAGACATGCAGATCGGGAAAAGAGAAAGAGAATGGGAGTTGGGTGTTTGCCACGTGGCAGCGTGGGGGAGAAGAGAAATCGAGATAAAGGTCCGAATTAGATTAGGATAAGGGACCAAAAAGAAATTTTCAAAAACCTTTTAGGGAAAATATGAAATTTACAAAATAATTGGGGTGGGGTGTAACACAAGGACGTTGATGCGGTGTTGGATGACCACCAAATGTGTGCCCTGTATGCTCGTGACATTTATGAGTATCTTCAGAAGCTCGAGGTAAAGGGTTATCGAATTGTAGCTTTCTTTTTAAAATTAGAATTTATTGGAAAAATGGGAGCTGGGTTTTGTTGATTTTTGGGTTCTTAGTTTATCTGTGGGTTCTGGTTGCATTGAAATTTGAATTAGGGATAAAGGCTAAAGCTTTCTGGTGATTAGTTTATGTCATTTTTTCTTAGCCAAAGATTAAGCTATATATAGGAACTTCTGGAGTATCTGTAGTCTGGGCTTGGTTTGAAGTGGAATTTACTGGAAAATTGGAGGCGTGTTTTGTTAATGTTTGGGCTTTAAATTTTCTAGCGGTTCTTCTGGTTACTCTGAAATTTGAATTAAGGATAAAGGCTGAAGCTTTCTGGTGATAGTTTATGCAACTTTTGATTAGCAAAAAGTTTGACGCTTAATTTAGCAGGTCTCGTAGTCTCTGTATTTTGTTTTGGTTTGAATTGGAATTTGGAGGTTATTTTGGGTTTTGGGGCATCTGGGCTAATGGTGATGATGGGTTAATATTCAGGCGGATGAAGATCGAAGACCTTAACCCGATTACATGACAAAGATTCAAAAGGATGTAATTGCCAATATGAGAGGAGTCTTAGTGGACTGGTTGGTTGATGTTGCAGAGGAATATAAACTCCTTTCTAACACTCTTTTCCTCACCGTTATGTATATTGATAGATTCCTATCTATGAATGTTCTCAACCGGAAGAGGCTTCAGTTACTTGGTGTTTCTTCGATGCTCATTGTCTCTCTGGGATGTGATTATGCTATTTGATGTTGAGGGTCAGTTCATGTGAAAGTGCAGTGAATATGGAAGGATATGGAAAATGCAAAAAGTGGTTTATATTTTTTATTATTATTAATATATTTTCTGTTGGTTTTAATCGACAGAAATGCTCTTCTTTATTTATTATTAATAAATTCTCTGTCGGATATGTTCGACATAATTTTTGTCGATTTTAACCGACAGAAATGCTCGGATTTATTTATTATTAATATATTCTCTGTCGGTTATATCCGACACAATTTCTGTCAGTTTTAGAGTATCTTCTGTCGGAAAATTCATTTCCTGACACTGGCAATTCTGTCGCTTATTATATCTGCCACTGCATGCATTTTTTGTCGGATTTTGCTTAAAATCCGACAGTAATATACGTCTTTTGTCGGTTTTTGGACCGCCAATTATAGATAATTTTGTAGTAGTGTGTTTTTGTAGGTGCATTTTCGTCAGACTGTAGTCCATGTTTTTTAAATAAAAGCTTAATTTTATTGAGGAACCAACAAACAAGCAACAAATTAACAAAAAGAATGAATATATCGAATACATAGAGATCTATTAGAGTGATATCCCCACAGGATTTATTCGAACACAAACAAATATTGAAAGAGTGAAGTATATATGGTGGCCATTTGCCCCCATACCCTCGAACTATCAATAATTTATTGTAATTTACATTTCCAAACAGTATAACTTAAAGAATTACGACTTGTTATCGTCTTAGGTAACAATCAACCAGTAAATACTTTCAGCATGCCCGTTGGTTGACCCTGCTTGGCGACTCTCTCTTTCGAGAGTAGCTTAGCAAACCTGAAAATTCTAGTTAATTATATGGTTAATTAAGTTACAACTTCCCACTGATCATCATTTACATAAACAAATCTGCAAGTTTAACGATAAATGTTTTACCTTATAAGAGCCTCTACATTTGTCTCATGATTAGAAGCCTCAAATTTACCGTTGTCCAAATTAAGCCGAGAAACTTGTTTCAATAACCCTTCACCAACTTTCACAAGATTGGCCAAATTCCTCTTTGTGGCTATATCCACAGAAGATATGGTCCCATGAAGGGTATCATTCTACGTTCGATATTGTTGTGCTTTGAAAAAAAACTGTTTCTGCTGTGCTGTGAGAATAAGCTCATTTTTGCTGCTTCACGTTTTCAGTTTTTTTTCATCCAAAACTATGAAAATGAGTTGTTTTTAAGTATTTACCAAACACATTCTTTAGGTTAGTTTTTTTTTTATACCCACTTTTTATAAATGCATTTCGTATGACAAGTTCACTACCTGAATTCTAAGATGGTTTTTTTTTTTTTTTTTTTTTCTCCTTCAGAATGAAAGGCTTGGAAAACTCCAGAAAGGTGAAGATCAACCATGTCTCTACGCTTGCTTGACTGAAAACATCAATAATTGGAATGGAGCCACCGCTGGTTAACCAATTCAACAGGCCCCATTTTGCTGCTGAACGTGCATGGTAATTCAGTTCAGCTTTTGATGAGCCAGTTCCTAATGACATCACTAGAAATCTCCCATAGTCCACAGGTTTCACGGGAAAGACGTCTTCTTTATTTCGTTTGTCATTTCACAAACAGCAAGTAAAGTCTGCACCACAAAGTATTTTAAGTGTTTAAGTTATTCTAAACGCTAAGTTTACTTTTAAAAGCAACGGTGTAGATTGAGAGTCTCTGGCAATATATATAACTCCTCCTCTAATATTATACATACCGGATTATTTGTAGCCACGTCGCCATCTATAAGGTTGAATTCTTTATCTTTGCCTGCAGCGTCCTTGGTTTTAAAATAATGAGTTGGAAGATAAGTTGGTGCTGCTGAGGTTGCAATGCATATGTCAAAGAGTAAGGCATCGTAGGTTGGCTTCCTTTTCACCTAACAATCAAAATAATGAGCATATCATATTATATTACAACCATATAAGTAATTTGATTAAATAATTTTTGGACATGAACAAATTTTACAGTGCTTCCACATATAATTCTGGCATATACTAAAAAATTTAGAAATAGTGAATATATCATAAAGAAGGTGAAGTACCCTATGGTTGGAGAAGACGGTTGGATGGAGATTCTTGATGTCAAACGTGGGAATGACAACATTAGTCAATGTGTCGTGCAGTTTTTTGTTGCCCAGTTTTTCTCTGATCAAGCTATGCAGATATTTTCCTTTGTATTTTGGTCCTGCTAGAGATTTGATAATCTTTATCGTATAACGAAAAATTGGCCTGTCTTCCAACTTGATGTGAAATCGGCCTTCCTTAATGGTGAACTACTTGAGCAAGTCTACATTAAGCAGCCTCCTGGTTATGTGATAAAAGGTAATGAACATAAGGTTTACAGACTGAAGAAGGCGTTATATGGACTGAAGCAGACACCTCAAGCCTGGTACAGTTGTATAGAATCACACTTTGAAAAGGCAGGTTTCAGCAAATGTCCATATGAGCACACTCTATTCATCAAGTCTGGAGAAGGAGGTAAAATCCTGATAGTTTGCTTATATGTTGAAGATCTCATTTTCACGGCCAATGATGAGGCTATGTTTGTTGATTTTAAGAATTCTATGATAGCTGAATTTGACATGACTGATCTGGGAAAGATGAAATATTTTCTTGGTATAGAAGTAATGCAAACAACCACTGGATTTTTTATTAGGCAACAGAAATATGTTCAGGAGGTTTTGGAGAGGTTTCACATGGAGAATTGTAATCCAGTTGGGACTCCAACTAAACCGGGATTGAAGCTCACAAGTGATCTTGATGGAGAGAGGGTTGATAGTACTTACTTCAAACAAATTGTTGGAAGTTTAATGTACTTGATAGCCACTCAGCCCGATATTATGTATGCAGTGTGTCTGATTAGCAGGTATATGGAAAGACCAACGGAGCTCCATCTTAGAGTTGCTAAAAGAGTGTTTCATTACTTGAAGGGAACAACAGATTTCTACAAGAAAAATGGAGGATCTATTTTGACTGGTTTCACTAACAGCGATTATGTTGGTGATTTAGATGATAGGCGGAGTACATCTGGCCATGTGTTTATGATGGGTTCAGGTGCCACATCATAGGCATTAAAGAAGCAACAAGTTGTTACTTTGTCCACAACTGAAGTAGAGTTCATAGCTGCAGCAACTTCTACATGTCAAGCAATTTGGTTGAGAAGGATTCTTGAAGAGTTACATTTTTATCAACATGGGCCTACTGTGATTCATTGTGATAATAGTTCAATTATCAAACTATCCAGGAATCTAGTTTTACATGGAAGAAGCAAACATATAGATGTGAGGTATCATTTTCTTCGTGATCTTACAACTGAAAAAACCATTGATTTGATTTATTGGCGAAGTGAAGACCAAGTTGCAGATATCCTGACCAAACCTCTAAAGCTGGAAGCATTTGAGAAGCTGCGTGGATTACTTGGAGTTTGTTCAAGTTCCCTTTTAAACTGATTGCGTAGATGGCATTCAGTTTAAGGGAGGGTGTTAAGATATTTAGTTGTTTGTTTTTCAATAAATTCTTGTTTGTTAGGAAGTATGTTGCTTTTACCTATTCCATAGCAGAATCCCAAATTAGTCGGAGTTGTTAGTCATGGGATTAGATGTTGCTTTATTTTCTGGCTTTCAGTTCTTAGCATTTGTATTTAATTAGACTTCAAGTCAATAAATCAGTATCGCATTCCTTTTACTCATTCTGCAGCAAACTCAGTTTTTAGTTTTACAACATGCCGGAATGAGGCCTCTAATTCCGCCCCCATCGATACTCAGAACTCTGACTATCTTTCCTAAGACTGGGGGGCGCTCTACGCTACCGCTTCTTTCCATCAGATAAGAGAGAGAGAGAGAGACAGAGACAGAGAGATTTTTGAGTTATGCTTTGAGAGAAGTCGTCTTGGTATTTATAGACTGGAACTTTCGTGCATGCGTGTTTCTGCATTGTAACCCATCTTCCAGGAAATATGCAACCTCCCTGAATTGCCGAGCTCTTCCTTCAGAAATTAGGCGAATTAAATAATGTATAGCTATATTTAATTGACTCTTTAATTATAGGTGGGACTGATAATTAATTCTAGTCTTTATAGATTGAGTAACCAAACGTTACACAACAATCCGGCAAGCTCCCATATACGATTAGAGAGATACTTGACTCCAGAAGAATTATACAGAAATTTCCACACAAATTACATCATAGCTAATTCAAGGAATTTTTGTTTATGATCAGTAACTATTTATATTATTTAACACTTTGTATAATAATCTCTATAAGGAATTTTTATTTCAGCCTCCTCCCAGACTTGTGGTCAGGGAAAGGCTTAAATGTCTATGTGAGTCTTTCCGGCCCCTAGAATAGGTGGATAACCATGGCTTGCCACCAGTTGTCCTCTTTTTTTTTTCTTTTTTTTCAAAGAAAAAAACTATAATAAATAAATAGATGGTTCGTATTACTTTTCTCAATTCCGATCATCTAGCATTATACATTTCGATGACCAAAATCTCCTACCAAACTTTATGGAGCCAATGTCCAGCTTGATGAGGCTCTTGCGTATGTAATATACTCCTGCATGCAACATTGACTTGTAAATGTTCATGTAGTGCCTCAAGGGCTTATATATAGGGTAATGTTAGGTAGACCAAATTTTTAAACCAAATTTATAAACTGAATGGTGTGTCCCAATAGTAAAATAAGTACATTAATCAACACTCAAGTAACAATCCAATTATCAACAACCATATCATTTAATTTACAAAATTAAGTTTCAAAATTTGGTCTCTCTAGCATCACCTTACCTTTATATATATGCTCATGCATAAATGGGAATAACTATTGAAATAAAATTTGGGAATAACTATTCTGAAGCAAAAAATAATCCAAAAATTTTTAGAGCTGACCCATATATTTTTACCAATGAATGACGATAATGCTCTTATTCAATTGGTGAGGCCATATTTATTACGCACACAATTCAACTTTGTTGAAGACCTAAATTGCTCGCAAGTGGCCCTTTACCATGGTGGTGGAGAGGAGTGTTACCCTTACACCACGGCGTGGGTTCAACCCCGTTGGCTTCCTAATATAACAAATCTATAGTTTGACCGAAAAAAAAAAAAAAAAAAAGACTTGAACTACTCACTACATTCTCATCAACCTCCCCAAGAAAAGTCAAACATATTAAAGATAAGATATTAATCTTATCTTTAATTAAATGAAGACCGCTCCCTCAAAAAAGTCAAGTAAGGAATCACAACCAAAATTCAATCAGAGCCGGATTTTACAAAATATTATTATTCAATAATATCTTCGTGATAATTATTTCCTACTCCATCTAATAGATGATATGGCTTGGCCAATTAGACGATGACACGTGCATTACAAACTCTACACATGTGGTGGACCCTATGATCTATAAATACAAGTCAAGTAAGGAATCACAACCAAAATTCAATCAGAGCCGGATTTTACAAAATATTATTATTCAATAATATCTTCGTGATAATTATTTCCTACTCCATCTAATAGATGATATGGCTTGGCCAATTAGACGATGACACGTGCATTACAAACTCTACACATGTGGTGGACCCTATGATCTATAAATACCTCAGTCTCCGCTAATTTATGATAAGCGAGACATCAAATTTTTGCGACTACAACCATATATTTCATTTATTCAATGTCATGCAGCCGTGTTTCATTAATTCAGTTCAACAAACAGAAAAAGCGATTGAATTTATTCCATGTCATTGTCAACCAATTGGTCTCACATATGCCACTAGGCAGTAGCCAATTCAACAATATCAGGTTGACACATAGGTTAATATGTAATTTTATCCAATAGGACTTCAAAATCTTCTTTTTAAAGAGTGTGAAGAATATCATCTCTTAGCTTGTAAATAATTAGACTCTAACACGTGCCCTAAAAAAGGTACCAAAACAGTCAGATGTTGGTTTTAAAGGCAACGTATACACCATTACTACCATGACCATCACCACTCGACCATTAAATGAATACACTTGAGCTCTATTTACCCCAAATAGAATACTATTAACAGAAATTTATAAGTAAGAAAATCAAAGCTTAATTTTATTGATAATTGAACAACAAATAAAAGAAAGAATGTATATGTTATACATCTGTTACAGTGATATCCCAACTGGGATTAATCGAACACGAACAAATATTAAAAGAATGGAGTCTGATGGCATTTGCCCACGTACTCTTGAACCATCAATAACTTTTTACAATTTACAAATCCAAACACTACTAAATTAAAGAATCATGACTTCATCAATCATAGGGTAATATATATCAGTAGGTATTTCCAGCAGGCTCATTAGTTGACCTGCTTGCTTGGCGAAACAGCTTCTCTTCGGAGAGTAGTTTAGCAAACCTGAAATCATAATTAATTAAGTTCCAAATTTGCATTAATAAATAATCATTACAATATATACATGTGGATTATATATGTGAATAATAATTATGTTATGTACCTTGTAAGAGCCTCTGCATTAGTCTCATGCTTAGAAGCCTCAAACCTGCCACTGTCCAAATTAACCCTGGAAACTGGTTGTTTCAATAACCCTTCACCAACTTTCACAAGATTGGCCAAATTTTTCTTTGTTGCTACATCTACAGAAGATACTGTCCCGTGAAGGGTATCGTCCTGCATTTGTTTCCACGAAGGGTATCAGAAATGTTGTTTTGTGTGTCTAAACCATATTACTAGACAAATTAGACTAGCAGCCATGGATAAAATACATTTCAGATGATGATTTCATTACCTGAATTCGAAGATAGTTTTCTTCAGAATTAAAGGCTTGAAAAACGCGAGAAAGGTGAAGATCAACCATATCGGCGCTTGCTTGACTGAAAACGTCAATGATTGGGGTGGAACCACCGCTGGTTAACCAATTCAAGAGACCCCATTTGGCTGCAGCAGATGCATGGTATTCCCGTTCAGCTTTTGATGAGCCAGTTCCTAATGATATTACTAGAAATCGTCCATAGTCCACACGTTTTACAGAAACGATATCTGAATTCTCCTTCTCTATTTCGTTTACCACTTCACAAATAGCAACAAATGTCTGCAAGGTAAAAAATGTTTAAGCTATTTTCTAATTAAACCAAGTTTATTATAAATGAAATCTTAGATATACAGTACAACATTCTCTTGTCTGCAATCTATAATAAAAATAATATAACAGAAAATAGGGGTTTGAATCGTGTTATAATAGTTACCGGATTATTTGCAGCCACGCCGCCATCTATAAGGTTATATTCTCTAACTGTTCCTGCAGCATACTTGGTTTCAAAATAATGAGCTGGAAGGTAAGTTGGTGCAGCTGAGGTTGCAATGCATATGTCGGAGAGTAAGGCATCGGTGCACGGCTTCTTTTCCACCTGGTAAAAAACCACATAAATGCCCATGCGTATTAGATATCAACTACATATTTTTAGTAATTTTCTGAACTATTTCTTTGGAGATGATGAAGAAGTGAAATTTCCCGATAGAAGAGGGTGATCAAGTACAAACCCCGCAGCTGGAGAAGACAACTGGCTGGAGATTCCGAATGTCGAATGTGGGAATGACAACATTAGTCAATGTGTTGTGCAACTTGTTGTTGCCTAATTTTTGCCTGATCAAGCCATGCAGATACTTGCCGTTGTATTTTGGTCCTGTTAAAGCTTTCATAATCTTTCTTGTATACGGAAACCAACTGTAAACATAAGTAATATATTGACTATAAAAAATCTTAACCATATACAATAGCAATATAGTAACAAAATAATAAATTTGAAATTTAACAGTTGTAAAAGCATTACATCTTTTGGGGGAAGATTTTAGGGCATTCACTTAGGTAGAAGTCCTTAAGATCTTTGGCAGCAAACAGTGGGCGGTTATTCTCGTTTGGGGTTGTGAGCATGGCTGTCACAAGACCACCAGTGCTTGTTCCTGCGATCACATCGAAGTAGTCGGCAATTCTTGCATCCTCACCGTCCAGCTTCTGCAAACATTAATCTCAATTTACTACTTCAAAAAAAATATATTATTATTGAGGGAAGGGGAAGGATTCGAAACTATTACAATACGATAGGAAAGAAGAAGTTTTAGGACCTAAGGCACATGGAAACCTGACACCTACCTACTACTTGATAATACATGACATTGAACTACGTATTAACTAGTGTATTACGCATGACCGACGTTGATTAAACTATATGTAACTATAATTTTGTTACACGCAAATGTGGAATGACATGGTGAGTATGCATTCACATATTTGCAAAATTAACCTATTCCGGGAGGGGAACTTGAGACCTCTTCGGACAAAGTTGGAGATAAGTACATGACCAACAAAGTTAACATAATATTGTTAATCACATTACCTGAAGTTCAGATTCAAGAAAACCAAGGATGGTGGCTGGAATAAGGCCTCTTATCCCGCCACCGTCGATGCTGAGAACTGTGATGAGCTTTCTACTGGTTATTTCCATTAGACAGTTTGAGAAAGGGAGAGGGAGATGGAGCCTGAACAATTGATAAGCTAGAGTTCTTAATTTGGTTGTGATTTCTCCTTGAGAGTAGTTGGTATTTATAGACTTGAGCTTGGTAGCTTGCTTGCGCGAATACGTATACCATTGGTTTTCCAGGAAAGAACCTCTCCCTTTAGATAGTTCATTTCCAACATGGTCACTATCATATTAAACTCATGCTGAAGGCTTTAAGCTCATCCTCCACCTCACCCCAGCTCCCTAATTAATCCAGAAATTTAGAGGACAATTAACTGAGTTTGAATCATACTTAAATATGGGGAATGAATTTCGCATACAACTTTTTCTCCTTTTGCATACCCTGTTTATTTATTTCTACTAATTCTCCTTTATTTTATTTAATTGAAGTCCCAAAAATATAAAAACAGGAATATCCATGCAAAGAAAATATAGTGTGAAAATTATTTCTCTAATTATAAAAATCAGACTAATGTATACTAGTCATATATATGTGAGAATTTCAAAACGTAATACAAAAATTATTAATTTAGCTAGCTTTTATGATCATAATCCTCGAGGCTGTTCCGTACAGGATGTAAACATGAATGGTTCTTCGTGCTAGTTGCATATCCGGCGCATGCAATATTGACCTGTTATTCAGGACCACTAGTGGCCAAGTAGTGGTCCCTCCAAAATTTATACAAATCCCGATGTCAGCGTATGCATATATGTGGGAATATATAATATAACTGGTTTTATTATTCATTTCCTCGTGCCGTCTTATTTATTCGTTCAATTCAAACAACAGAAAAAACGTCACCCGTATTACTGTTGCGTCAACCAAATGGTCCATGGCCCCAAAAGCCAATTCAACAATCAGCAAGATACATAGGACGACACGTAATTGATGGTTTTATCCAATCATACTATATTTATTTATTTAAGGTGAGATGAACTATCTCTCTTCGTTTGGAAGTTTTGAATCACCCTCCCGCTGTTGAATTAGGACTTTCATCTCTTTATGTTTTTATTTTTATTTTTTTTACATTCACAAGAATTAAAATTGTGACATCTTACATCACTCAGGGGAGTGATCCTTATATATATATATATATATATATATATATATATATATATATATATATATATATATATATATTTTCTCATCCCTACCTAGCACGAGGTCTTTTGGAAGCTCACTGGCTTCGGGTTCCGTAGGAACTCCGAAGTTAAGCGAGAAGGGGGGCTAGAGCAATCCGGGTGACCCACTAGGAAGTTGCTCGTGAGTTCCCAAAAACAAAACCGTGAGGGAATGGTAAGCCCAAAGCGGACAATATTGTGCTACGGTGGTGGAGCGGGCCTGGGAAGCCCCGGGCCGGGATGTGACATTTGGTATCAAAGCCTAACCCTGGTCGTGATGTGCCGACGAGGACGTCGGGCCCCTAAGGGGGGTGGATTGTGACATCCCACATCGCCCAGGGGAGTGATCCTTATATGTATATTCACATCCCTACCTAACACGAGGCCTTTTGGGAGCTCACTGGCTTCGGGTTCCGTAGGAACTCCGAAGTTAAACGAGAAGGGGGCTAGAGCAATCCCATGATGGGTGACCCACTAGGAAGTTGCTCGTGAGTTCCCAAAAACAAAACCGTGAGGGAATGGTAAGCCCAAAACGAACAATATCGTGCTACGGTGGTGGAGCGGGCCCGGAAAGTGATCCGTCCCGGGCGGGGATGTGACAAAAATTAACCAAATGTCCGGTATGTTGTGAAGGGGAGAGACAATATTTATTTTAGTTTCAAAAAACAATGGCTTGAAGTTTGAACTGCTATAATCTCCAAACAGTAAATTTGAGTCTAAAAGGGAATGCACACTATCTTGCCTAACCCAACATCAGCGAAAAGTTAACCAAATGTCCGGTATGTTGTAATGCATTCTTTCTTAAATGCATTCTTTACATTCACAAGAATTAAAATTAACCAAATGTCCGGTATGTTGTAATGCATTCTTTCTTAAATGGAAACGTGGAAACATTTCATTGTATAGTGTAAGAATGAAATTCATAATCAACTAAAAACCCTTATTTGGATTAGAACCGCGATTTGTTGAGCAATCTTTTGAGTATCTACATCTCTCCTTGTATCATGACAACTCCATAGCAAAAACAAATGATCTTCTACTCTCTTTCACTCATCTTATCACAACTCTATTCAATGGGGCTAGAAGGGTTATTTCTGGGTGCCGAATGTGAGAGCAGTGACCCTTGTTATATAGTAATAGAGGTAGAATCCGAGTAGGGAACTTCCCATCATGTAATTCTACTCAAACAAGACTTTATCGCCTAAACTTTAGATTCATATCTAATTAGGTTTACTAATCGTATCAGGACTTCTATAGTTATAAAAACCTAGTAATACACTCTCCTCATTAGCGTACAAGTATTATTAAAATCAATATCTGCAATCCTTAATCTATAAGAGACGTTACATACAAGTGTGCAGCTCTAATATAGTCTCACATATAAACATTATAACCAGAACCCTTCATTTTCATATCTAGAAAAATTCATTCAATTTAAAGACCGTTTAATCATTCATAAGTGTTGAACAAATCAATGGTTATGGTGATAATTAAGCAACGTACTTATGATAAACGGTCAATTTGTATGATCTATATATATGAATGCTAACAGTCTTCAAATTGAATGATTTTTTTCTTCTAAAGATGATCTTTAGATAATGATTATCAAAGAGAATGAACGGCTATGATTATGACGTTTATACGACAAAATGATGTTTATGTCATCATGTATGGAGGAGTAGCTTGATGTAAACTAGAAGAATGGAGAGACGTTCAATGAAGGTTATTTGTTGTTGCATATCCCGAAAGTCAAGGTTTTTTATTTTTCGGCTTGTTGGAGTTAACATAGCTTTAGTATGGCATGTCAATTTTGGACCCACATAACACACCTACGCTTTTTGAATTGATGTGCAGCCAAACTACAACAAACATCGTATTCATGCCATTTTTTCCACTTCACGCTAATCCATATCTTTAAGGTCTGTGTTCTGCCACAAAATAAGAGGTGATTACCGTGATTTGCACTGAATTAAGGAAGCTCGAAAATTTCAAAAATAAATAAAAAGAAAAGAAGAAGAAAGAAAAAGCTGTATGTGGGAGTTCAGGAAATTAATCCCAAAATCTCATCATTTCACTCTGCATATTCGGTTTAATATCCTCCAAATATATACGTAATGTTGCGTGACTAGGATGCCTGCTTCTTGTAATCGTATTTTTGATACTCTTGCGTACATGATGAAGAACTATAGTGTGGAGCCAAAAGTGATCAAAATAGGTATTTATTCAGAATCTATTTCATCCATCCTCATCAAATCCCCCCACAAGGTAACCTCCAAATATTCATTCAAAATAGGATTAATTACCTAAATTAATTAATTGATTTTCTAATTAATCAATCAATTTTCTAATTAATTGCAAGATATTATAATTACACCCTAAAACCACTAAATGTGGCCAGTTCCCACCTCTCCAAAAGGGGTCGGCCACACCCCTATCAATACCACTCCATTTTTTCCAAAAACCTAAGTGGAATCCTCTTGTAAAATTCTCTAAATTCTCCAAACACTTTATCCTAAAAAATTCTAACTTTGGCATCGGAGGTTCTTCGGCCAAGGTCCCCCCCCCCACCCAATTCATCGTGGGCGCGTGAGGCTCTTAGCCTTGACCTAAAGTGTTAATTGTTTTTGTAGGTGCATTTTCGTCCAAGAATAAGAATGAAGAAATTTGCATCCACATATAGACGGTAGTCCATGTTTTTAAAATGAAAGCTTAATTTTATTGAGGAACCAACAAACAAGCAACAAATTAACAAAAAGAGTGAATATATCGAATACAAAGAGATCTATTACAGTGATATCCCAACAGGATTTATTCGAACACAAACAAATATTGAAAGAGAGTGAAGTATATATGGTGGCCATTTGCCCCCATACCCTCGAACTATCAATAATATATTGTAATTTACATTTCCAAACAGTATAACTTAAAGAATTACAACTTGTTATCGTCTTAGGGTAACAATCAATCAGTAAGTATTTTCAGCATGCCCGTTAGTTGACCCTGCTTGACGACTCCTCTTCTCTTTAGTAGTTTAGCAAACCTGAAAATTATAGTTAATTATATAGTTAATTAAGTTACAACTTCCCACTGATCATCATTTACATAAATAAATCTGCAAGTTTAACGATAAATGTTCTACCTTATAAGAGCCTCTGCATTTGTCTCATGATTAGAAGCCTCAAATTTGCCGCTGTCCAAATTAACCCAAGAAACTTGTTGTTTCAATAGCCTTTCACCAACTTTCACAAGATTGGCCAAATTCTTCTTTGTGGCTATATCCACAGAAGATATGGTCCCATGAACGGTATCATCAATTGGCCAAAACTGTTTTTGCTGTGCTGTGAGAATAAGCTCATTTTTGCTGCTTCACGTTTTCAATTTTTTTCATCCAAAACTGTGAAAAAAAGTTCTTTTTAAGTATTTACCAAACACATTTTTGAGATCAGCTTTTTTTTATACCCACTATTTATAAATGCATTTCGTATGACAAGTTTAGTACCTGAATTCTAAGATAGTTTTTTTTTTTTTTTTTTTTTCTTCAGAAGGAAGGGCTTGGAAAACTCCAGAAAGGTGAAGATCAACCATGTCTGTGCTTGCTTGACTAAAAACATCAATGATTGGGGTGGAGCCACCGCTGGTTAACCAATTCAACAAGCTCAATTTTGCTGCAGAACGTGCATGGTATTTCAGTTCAGCTTTTGATGAGCCAATTCCTAATGATATCACTAGAAATCTCTCATAGTCCACAGGTTTCACGGGAAAGACGTCTGGATTCTCCTTCTTTATTTCGTTTGTCATTTCAAAAATAGCAAGTCTGCAAGACAAAGTATTTTAAGTTATTCTAAACGCTAAGTTTACTTTTAAAAGCAATGTTGTAGATTGAGAGTCTCTGGCAATATATATAACTCCTCCTCTAATATTATACATATCGGATTATTTGCAGCCACGCCACCATCTATAAGGTTGAATTCTTTATCTCTGCCTGCAACATCCTTGGTTTTAAAATAATGAGCTGGAAGATAAGTTGGTGCTGCTGAGGTTGCAATGCATATGTCAAAGAGTAAGGCATCGTAGAATGGCTTCCTTTTCACGTGTCAATCAAAATAATAAGCATATCATATTAAATTACAACCATATAAGTAATTTTCTTAAATAGTTTTTGGACATGAACAAATTTTACAGTGCTTCCACATACAATTCTGGCATATACTAAAAAATCTGGAAATAGTGAATATATCATAAAGAAGGTGAAGTACCCTATGGTTGGAGAAGACAGTTGGCTGGAGATTCTTGATGTCAAACGTGGGAATGACAACATTAGTCAATGTGTCGTGCAGTTTTTTGTTGCCCAGTTTTTCTCTGATCAAGCCATGCAGATATTTTCCTTTGTATTTTGGTCCTGCTAGAGCTTTGATAATCTTTATCGTATAACGAAAAATTGGCCTGTTTTCCAACTTGATGTGAAATCGGCCTTCCTTAATGGTGAACTACTTGAGCAAGTCTACATTGAGCAACCTCCTGGTTATGTGATAAAAGGTAATGAACATAAGACTGAAATAGACACCTCAAGCCGTGTACAGTTGTATAGAAGCACACTTTGAAAATGCATGTTTCAGCAAATGTCCATATGAGCACACTCTATTCATCAAGTATGGAGAAAGAGGTAAAATCCTGATAGTTTGCTTATATGTTGATGATCTCATTTTCACGGGCAATGATGAGGCTATGTTTGTTGATTTTAAGAATTCTATGATAGCTGAATTTGACATGACTGATCTGGGAAAGATGAAATATTTTCTTGGTATAGAAGTAATACAAACAGCCACTGGATTTTTTATTGGGCAACAGAACTATGTTCAGGAGGTTTTGGAGAGGTTTCATGTCACATCCCGGCCCAGGGCGGATCACTTCCCAGGCCCGCTCCACCACCGTAGTACGATATTGTCCGCTTTGGGCTTACCATTCCCTCACGGTTTTGTTTTTGGGAACTCACGAGCAACTTCCTAGTGGGTCACCCATCATGGGATTGCTCTAGCCCCCTTCTCGCTTAACTTCGGAGTTCCTATGGAACCCGAAGCCAGTGAGCTCCCAAAAGGCCTCGTGCTAGGTAGGGATGGGAATATACATTTAAGGATCACTCCCCTGGGCGATGTGGGATGCCACAATCCACCCCCCCTTAGGGGCCCGACGTCCTCATCGGCACACCACGACCAGGGTTAGGCTCTGATACCAAATTGTCACATCCTGGCCCGGGGCGGATCACTTCCCAGGCCCGCTCCACCACCGTAGCACGATATTGTCCGCTTTGGGCTTACCATTCCCTCACGGTTTTGTTTTTGGGAACTCACGAGCAACTTCCCAGTGGGTCACCCATCATGAGATTGCTCTAGCCCCCTTCTCGCTTAACTTCGGAGTTCCTACGGAACCCGAAGCCAGTGAGCTCCCAAAAGGTCTCGTGCTAGGTAGGGATGAGAATATACATTTAAGGATCACTCCCCTGGGCGATCTGGGATGCCACAATCCACCCCCCTTAGTGGCCCTACGTCCTTGTCGGCACACCACAACCAGGGTTAGGCTCTGATACCAATCTGACACTCCCCAACCCCGATATTCCCTGAGAATGCACGTTGTAGAGTACAAAACTGCTTCATATCTTCCAATTTTATCGGATGTCCTCATTTCACATGGAGAATTGTAATCCAGTTGGGACTCCAACTAAACCGGGATTGAAGCTCACAAGTGATCTTGATGGAGAGAGGGTTGATAGTACTTACTTCAAACAAATTGTTGGAAGTTTAATGTACTTGACAGCCACTGAGCCCGATATTATGTATGCAGTGTGTCTGATTAGCAGGTATATGGAAAGACCAACGGAGCTGCATCTTAGAGCTGCTAAAAGAGTGTTTCGTTACTTGAAGGGAACAACGGATTTCGGTATTTTCTACAAGAAAAATAGAGGATCTCTTTTGACTGGTTTCACTGACAACGATTATGTTGGTGATTTGGATGATAGGCGGAGTACATCCGGCCATGTGTTTATGATGGGTTCAGGTGCCACATCATGGGCATCCAAGAAGCAACAGGTTGTTACTTTGTCCACAACTGAAGCAAAGTTCATAGCTGCAGCAACTTCTACATGTCAAGTAATTTGGTTGGGAAGGATTCTTGAAGAGTTACATTTTTATCAACATGGGCCTATTGTGATTCATTGTGATAATAGTTCAATTATCAAACTATCCAGGAATCCAATTTTACATGGAAGAAGCAAACATATAGATGTGAGGTATCATTTTCTTCGTGATCTTACAATTGAAAAAACCATTGATTTGGTTTATTGTCGAAGTGAAGACCAAGTTGCAGATATCCTGACCAAACCTCTAAAGCTGGAGGCATTTGAGAAGCTGCGTGGATTACTTGGAGTTTGTTCAAGTTCCTTTTTAAACTGATTGCGTAGATGGCATTCAGTTTAAGGGAGGGTGTTAAGATATTTAGTTGTTTGTTTTTCAATAAATTCCTATTTGTTAGGAAGTATGTTGCTTTTACCTATTCCATAGGAGAATCCCAAATTAGTAGGAGTTGTTAGTTGTGGGATTAGATGTTGCTTTATTTTCTAGCTTTCAGTTATTGGCATTTGTATTTAATTAGACTTCAAGTCAATAATTCAGTATCGCATTCCATTTACTCATTCTGCAGCAAACTCAGTTTTTAGTCATGCCGGAATGAGGCCTCTTATTCCGCCCCCATCGATACTCAGAACTCGGACTATCTTTCCTAAGACTGGGGGGCGCTCTACGCTACCGCTTCTTTCCATCAGATGAGAGAGAGAGAGAGAGAGACAGAGAGAGATTTTTGAGTTATGCTTTGAGAGAAGTAGTCTTGGTATTTATAGACTGGAACTTTCCTGCATGCGTGTTTCTGCTTTGTAACCCATCTTCCAGGAAATATGCAACCTCCCTGAATTGCCGAGCTTTAACTTCAGAAATTAGGCGAATTAACTAATGTATAGCTATATTTAATTGACTCTTTAATTATAGGTGGGACTGACAATTAATTCTAGTCTTTATAGATTGAGTAACCAAACGTTACACAACAATCCGGCAAGCTCCCATATACGATTAGAGAGATACTTGACTCCAGAAGAATTATACAGAAATTTCCACACAAATTACATCATAGCTAATTCAAGGAATTTTTCTTTATGATCAGTAATTGTTTATATTATTTAACACTGTATAATAATCTCTATAAGGAATTTTTATTTCAGCCTCCCCCAGACTTGTGGTCAGGGGAATGCTTAAATGTCTCTGTAAGTTTTTCCGGCCCCTGGAATAGGTGGATAATCATGGCTTGCCACCAGTTATCCTCTTTCTTTTTTCTTTTTTTTTTAAGCAAAAAACTATAATAAATAAATAGATGGTTCGTATTACTTTTCTCGATTCCGATCATGTGGCATTATACATTTCGATGACCAGAATCTCCTACCAAATTTTATGGAGCCAATGTCCAGCTTGATGAGGCTCTTGCGTATGTAATATACTCCTGCATGCAACATTGACTTGTAAATGTTCATGTAGTGCCTCAAGGGCTTATTTATAGGGTAATGCAAGGTAAACCAAATTTATAAACTAAATGGTGTGCCCCAATAGTAAAATAAGTACATTAATCAACACTTAAGTAACAATCCAATTATCAACAACCATATCATTTAATTTACAAAATTAAGTTTCAAAATTTGGTCTCTCTAGCATCACCTTACCTTTATATATATGCTCATGCATAAATGGGAATAACTATTGACATAAAATTTGGGAATAACTATTCTAAAGCAAAAAATAATCCGAAAATTTTTAGAGTTGATACATACATTTTTACCAACGAATGACGATAATGCTCTTATTCAATTGGTGACGCCATATTTATTACGCACGCAATTCAACTTTGTTGAAGACTTGAACTGCTTGCAAGTGGCCCTTTACCACGGTGGTGGAGAGAAGTGCACCACGGGCGTGGGTTCAACCCTGTTGGCTTCCTAATATAACAAATCTATTGTTTGACGACCAAAAAAAAAAAAAAAAAAACTTGAACTACTCACTACAATCTCATCAAGCTCCCCAAGAAAAGTCAAACATATTAAAGATAAGATTAATCACCAAATCTTATCTTTAATTAAATGAAGACCACTCCCTCAAAAAAGTCAAGTAAAAAATCACAACCAAAATTCAGTTAGAGCCAGACTCTACAAAATATTATTATTCAATAATATCTTCGTGATAATTATTTTCTACTCCATCCAATAAATGATACGGCTTGGCGAATTAGACAATGACACGTGCATGACAAACCCTACACATATGGTGGGCCCTATAATCTATAAATACCTCAGTCTCCGCCAATTTCTGATAAGCAAGACATCAAATTTTTGTACCACAACTATACATTTCATTTATTCAATGTCATGCAGCCGTGTTTCATTAATTCAGTTCAACAAACAGAAAAAGCGATTGAATTTATTCCATGTCATTGTCAACCAATTGGTGTTACATATGCCAGTAAGCAGTAGCCAATTCAACAATATCAGGTTGACACATAGGTTAATATGTAATTTTATCCAATAGGACTTCAAAATCTTCTTTTTAAAGAGTGAAGAATGTCATCTCTTAGCTCGTAAATAATTAGACTCTAACACGTGCCCTAAAAAGGAACCAAAACAGTCAGATGTTGGTTTTAAATCAAACTATTGAAGTAAGCCAAACCCTAAATTCAATTCGGGGTTTGGAAAAAAGGAACAAATGAATTATTCTGTTGTAATTGAAGGATACTTTTTTTTTGGGTAAAACAATTGAAGGATACTTTCATCTTCTTGTTTAATTATTGGGTTTTTTTTTTCATTGAAAAAGACAGGTTTAAACTTATTATTGGTCTATATCAATTAGGGTGGAAATGAAGGTGCTCCTTAGGGTGAGGACATATTCTCTCTTACCCTCAAGACATAGTTTGAGCTGCGTCACCGGTCCAATAAATGTTAGCCGTGTATTTATTTAAACCGTCTATTAAATGATAATTATCTTTCTTAAGGTAAACCTAAGTATTTGTCATGTTTAAATAGATTAATGCATGCTACTAACCACACCAATATTATTCTCAGCTTACATAACGATAATCCGTGGGATTGATGGACTTCGTATTCTTTTCGAAATTGAAATCAAAATCCATATGACTTCTACATAAAATAAAATAAATGAGTTCCTTTCATTTTTGCCCTTCAACCTCAGAAGTTGCTCTAGCGACCCAAAAATCAAAAGGCAAGTGGTGGGCCAAGTCAAGCTTGACCAAATGCCTGTGCAAGATCTGCCCAATTTTTTGCAAATTGGCTTGGCTAACGTGAACCACGTTTGTTGTATTTTATGTCAAGCGTATGTATTACGCACGCATTAGAGAGAAAGGATCGACAACATCTATTGTTGTGGGCTCCCCAGATGTTGTTAAAGAAACCCAGACCCCCAACGGCTATGCACGTGGCGTTTATCGCCCATTGGATTTGAAACAGTCATAAGCACCAACTTCCGAAATTAAGTCGGTTTTAAAATTTTATTTAAAAAAAAATCATAAAATGGTTTTAAAAAATAGAAAATTTAATAATAATAAAATATATTTTATAAAATAAAAAAATAATTTTGCAATTTGATGTTCATGTTTTACGGGTGGAGTTCCCAAAGACAATTCCCTTTGCAAGGTGAAAATTCTGACTTAGCAAAGGGCATAAACTTGGGCTTCAAGAAAATAAAGAGAAAATTCTGACAAAAAAAAAAAAAAAAGGAAAAACCAAGCGTAGCCGAGGCCCATCAGGCCCAGTTTAGCAGCCCATACCGTTACTTGAGGCAGAGGTTCGCATATCCCCCAAGAAAATTCCTCTCTCCGTAGACCCTTGTTTTATACTGAAGAGTTCCCCGTATAAATCGCCAAATTTCCTCCCGCCATGGAAAGCCTCCCTCCCCAACGCCACCACCTTCACTCCCCTTCTCTTCTCCCCGTTTTCTTTTCTTTTCCCCCAAACTTAAAATAATCATTTTCCCACAATCCCCAAATTCCCAATTCCCCAAATGTTGCTCCGCCTCTGTTACACAACCCGCCGCTACTGCCACCACCTCTTCCCCCACCACCGCCGTCATCACAATCGCGCCCTTTTATTTTCCTCATCCGCTTCCAGAAACCACAACGAGCCCCTCAGCAATCTCAAGAATTCCAATCAAGTCCAGCATCCTCCTTCTGTTCTCCGCCGCCGCTTAAACCCTCTATATCCTATCCCTCTCTCTTCCTCTCTCCCTCGCACCGCCGCCATCGCGCTCTCTGGCACTCTCGCCTCCGCCCTGATCGCCTCGTACGTCTTCGTTTCGACGGACTCCGACGACAAGTCGTCAAATTCTCTATATGACGGCGTACGACACGCCGTCCTCAATTCCACCGAGTCATTTAGGAAGCTTCTCCACCACGCCAAACAGACCGGCGTCGCCGCCTCCGTTTTGTTGCACTCTCTCAGCTCCGTCTTGTCCTCTGCCAACCACGAGGTCCGCTCCGGCTTCGAGCTCCGGGTCGCCGCGCTCCTTGCCGATATCGCCGCTGCCAATGCCAGCCGAAGGTCCGCCCTTGTTGGGGCTGGAGGTGGCGTCGTTGTCGATTGGCTGCTCGAGTCGGTGGCGGTCCCAAGAGATGGCTGTGGGACCCAGGCCGAGTCGGCTAGAGCTCTGGCCTTCTTGATCGCCGATCCTAATGTGTCCGCCGCCGTGCTCGGCAGGCCCGGTGCCGTTCCCAATCTCTTAAAGTTCATTTTCTCCTGCCAGCCTCAGCCGTCTAAGAAGGTGAGATTTCTCCATTCTTCTCTTGAATTTCGTTAAATTCTTCAAATTAGGAAAATTTTGTGCCTTTAGCATTTGCGCATTGAGTTCGTTTTTCGTTATGAACGTTGGCATTGTCTTTCTATTGTGAATTCGGAGCACTAGAATAGTAACTGAGATCAACATGATAAAGACGATAACTTTCAATAGGGAAATGCTTTGAGGCAATTTCCAGTGAGTGAGTATCGGTAGGATCCTTTGAGCCCCATTTTAATTAAAATCACTCGAGCTTCATAACCGAGTTTGTTGATGCGTTTGGTTTTGTTTTAATATAATCAATGGAATTTCTGTCCGAGCAGCGTGCAAGACGCAGTTCACTCGATGTTTATGAAAACCTGAAAGGCAGGAGCATGCTTGTAGCTGCCATTATGGATATCGTCACAGCCAACTGTGATAGTTTAGGAAAAGTGTCCTTTAAACCATCCCTGTCAGCGAATGCTGAAACACGGGATATAGCAGCTGCCATTCAAGTTATTGAAGATGGTGGCATGTGTTTGGACGAGTCACGTGAAAATGATGACGAAGATGGGGACACTGGAATCAAGGGGATTGGTATTAAGGTTCTTGGGGGTACATCGGTTTTAGGCCTTTCAAGAACAAATAGAGTTATGAAGCTGGGAAGTGTTGAAACGAGTGAGGTGGGATCAGGAAGGGTTACTCCTCATAATCTTGTCCTGCAAAATACGCATGAAAGTTCGATTGCACAAAGTAATCGGTCTTCTGCTGTTGTTCCTGGCCTCTGGGATGATTTGAATTGTCAACATGTTGCTGTTCCTTTTGCTACTTGGGCATTGGCTAACTGGGCGATGGCATCGGAAGTGAATAGATCGCGAATACAGGAACTGGATGCTGATGGGGAAGCTATCATGACTGCTTTAATGGCGCCTGAGAGATCAGTTAAATGGCACGGAAGTTTGGTGGCTCGCTTGCTATTAGAGGATCAGAAACTACCCCTGATTGATTCAGTTTCTGATTGGAGTTCCAGTCTTCTTTCTACTGTTTATCAGGCAACTAAAAATGAAGACATTCCTTTGGCTCGGGTGGCTTTGTCAGCATTCTTGATTTCTGTTGAGAGGAGCCCTGAAGCACAAAAGATTGTGATGGAGAAGGGTCTTCATCTGATGAGAGACACTGCGAAGCGGACGATGAAGCATGATCATGTGCAAGAAGCATTGTCAAAGGCATTGGAATTGCTTTGTTCTGGGGACTTGCATTTACCTCTTGAAGAAGGCCAAAGGTGGTCTGCTGTTTTGCTTCCTTGGGTGTTTGGAAAATCTTCCTCTGACACTATACGTTTGTCAGCGATAAAAATCCTTTCTCGCATTCTCGAAGATTATGGACCATACTCTGTACCCATTTCTCAGGGATGGTTAGCTATTCTTCTTACTGAAATTCTGACTGAGAAAAAGGCATCATCAGTTAAAGGAACACCTCAGGCTAGATCTGTCAAAGTGAAGGTCAGCATTTTTATTTCCAGTTTGCAAATTCTTTTGTACCTTTAAGAGGGTTGCTTCCAATTTTGCATTATGCTTAAACCAATTAAAGTTTCATATCTCTCATCTAGTTTTGTTTAGAATGTACATAGTAACCTTAATTTTTCTTTTGCAGACTCAAATTGATCAGTCAAACATGCTTTCAGCTGCACAGACTTCTAATCAGTTAGTGGTAGCTGTTGTTAATCTAGCAGGAAATCAGCTAGGAACAACCACTGATTCTACTGATACATTTCCACTGGCAGATCTTCTTTCCGCTGAACCTTTTTCCGGGCCATTTAAAACTCTAGAGAAAGATAGTTTGCCTAAGGTTAATGCGGCAGATTCTGCAGTGGCAACTCTGAAGGGAATCAAAGCACTGACTGAAGTTTGTGCTGACGATTCTTTATATCAGGAGAAACTAACAGATTTTGGAGTCTTAAGTTTGCTGAGACGGTTTTTGTTACGTGATGATTATGAGAAACTTGCTGCCATAGAAGCGTATGATGCTTCTAAGACGCTTGAGGCACAAGAGCGAACCTCAATTGTTCCTAAAGAGTCATCTATTCCAGATAGTAATGGTCCATCTAGTGTCCAAGTTCCACCTACAGCTCACATCCGTAGGCATGCAGCTAGGCTGTTAACAATTCTCTCGATACATCCAAAAGTCCAGAGAGTCATAATAGCAGATAAAACTTGGTGTAAATGGCTCGAGGATTGCGCTAACGGTAAAATCTCAGGTTGTAGTGATCTTAAAATTCAAAGTTATGCTAGAAAAACACTCATAAATGTATTTTGTGGTCGCCAAATTAATAAAGATTCTGCAAATGGTGACGTTGCAAACGGAAACAAAAATTGTCCCCGTTATGATGACATGATATTCTTAATCAATCCTGAACTTCCCCATTGGAATTGCCCTGAAAAAGGTGACCAGGACACAAGTCCAAGCGATGCATCCTCTTCGGATGAGGCAATTTCTGTTGAGGGTGTGGATAAATCTGTGACCAGAATTTCAGATGATGTTAACATATCCAGTTCTGTGAATGGATCTCAAAGTAGTGCAGACACAAGGGAGCCTCTTCTGGATATTGTTTTTGTCCATGGCCTCCGTGGAGGCCCTTATAAGACTTGGCGCATATCCGAGGACAAGTCATCCACCAAGTCTGGCTTAGTAGAGAAGATTGACCAGGAAGCAGGAAAGCTAGGTACATTCTGGCCAGGTGAATGGCTTTCATCTGACTTCCCTCGAGCTCGTATGTTTACCCTTAAATACAAGGTTTGGTCTGGTGATGGTTGTAATAAATTTATTATTTCTTTTATAGGCTGGCCCCCTCATTGGCATCTAACTCTATATCTGAATGCTATATGCAGACAAATTTAACACAGTGGTCTGGTGCTAGCCTGCCTCTTCAGGTTAGTGTTTTTGGTTGATGAAAATTGGTTTCTATAGGGTGTTAAGGGCGCTAGTGCTTCAGATTCTATTGACTTTGGGAGTGTATTGATTTGTAGAACATATGAATCTGTGCATGAGTTAATTTTAGGCAATGATCTTTGGTTTCGCCAACAACTCATGTTTGAGTCTAGCTGATGGAGATGTTTTTAGCTCCTTCCAGTTTCCAATTGTCTTCTTTTGTTTTGGATTGTGCAGGAAGTTAGCTCAATGCTGTTAGAGAAGCTTGTTTCTGCAGGTATTGGGAATCGACCTGTTGTTTTCGTGACTCACAGGTCTGTACAGTGTTGCTTGTGTGTTTCAATCTATCCCACTGATGTCCCATTTTCGGTTTTCTCACACTGTGGCCATAAGATAGAGATATATATATATATAGGAAAGTGTTATTAGCACTCCAAAAATCTCATTCTACACTCCTCACAAGTGTATTTTTTTTTTCCAAATATAGAAAGTTTGGAGTGGAGAATGAGAATTTTGGAGTGCCAATAACAATTCCCTATATATATATATTTCACTCATCACACACACATATAAAAATAAACTCCTCTTTGTTTTTTCAATTTCGAGTTCTAACTTTGACCAATTTAAGGATGTCTTTGAGGTCTTGTGTGTTGTCATAGAGTTTTTTGTATCCCAAAAGAAAAACGAAACGAAAGTAAAGGGAGCAGGTGCTGCGGATGTTTTTTCTTTTAAATGAACTTTCTGGTAAAAACCAAATGTGGTGGACAGTCTAACAACTAAAGGATATAGTCTTTTAAAGTGTCTTCCTTTTCCCCCTTCAAATTTTAGTGCAGTAATTAATGCAATCTTTCTCTTTTTTTTATGAACGGTTTATTACTAAGGTTTTATACATTATATTTTATAGATGATTTTAAATAATGTACTAGCTTCCTCTTGTTTGCAGCATGGGAGGTCTGGTCGTCAAGCAGATATTACATAAAGCAAGAGCAGATAATATTGATAACCTTGTGAAAAACACCGCTGGAGTTGTATGCACCTCTCTATAATTGAATATTTCACTTACAGTGCAGTTCTTCTCCCACCTGTGTATTATTACTCTTTATGTGATAACTCTTGTGTTTTATGCTGGCTTCAGGTTTTCTATAGCTGCCCGCATTTTGGAAGCAAACTTGCAGACATGCCTTGGAGGATGGGACTGGTGTTTCGCCCAGCACCAACTGTTAGTATATGATCTTTACAACCACAAAGTTTTCCATTCCAATAGTATCACATCGCTGGTTCTCAATGTTACAACCAGCAAATCTTGTCGTATTAATGTTACTAGAATTATTTAATTATCTCTTGATGTTTCCTAGATAGGGGAGCTAAGAAGTGGATCTCCAAGATTAGTAGAGCTTAATGACTATATCCGCCGCCTTCACAAGAAGGGGACGCTTCAAGTCCTTAGTTTCTGTGAGGTAGTCTAAAGTTGTGAGGCTGTGCTTGTGTCTATTTGCGTCTTTGTGAACTTGTTAATCATGTAATGACTCCTTTTGCAGACCAAGGTAACTCCAATCGTTGAAGGCTATGGCGGATGGGCCTTCCGGATGGAAATTGTATCAATCGAATCAGCATATCCTGGATTTGGTGATCTCGTTGTAAGTATGATTGTGAACAAGTATAGATCACTTAAAGAATGATTAGGTTTAGGGTTGACTAACTTGCTTAAAACCAAATAAATAAATCGATTAGGTCATCCCCTAAAAATGATATATAACGAACTAGAATATCTTAATTTCGTTAGTGTTCCATACTCGACATGTCTTTTTATTTTCAGCATTAATTTTGTAACTTTGGGACAGGTATTAGACTCAACAGATCACATAAACTCATGCAAACCACTCAGCCGCACCGATCCCTCATATACAGAGATATTACAGTTTTTGCGGAAGCTGAAAGCAAGCCAGAAATGAACAGGCAATAGTGCAAAGAAAGCATGCCTCAGAAATTGTGTTCATGAATCGTCCAAATCCAACACCACCAGGCGTCCCTGGTGGTTTCTGATCCAACAGGGATCAGGTCACCGCAAGTCACGCCTGGGCGGAAGCGGAACCAAAAAGCATATTTTTGACACATGAGAGTTAAAGTCAGGTATCCTGTATGTATAACAGAAACCAATCCGCTCCAACCCGTAAGCGGACTTGTTACGTGAAACTGCAATTGCCATCCGACAGAAGCGGAAAGACGGCAGATTGTTTTGTACATTCTCCGGAATCGCTGCCGTTCTTGACTGTACCCATTAGCATTGTTTTATTTTTTGTAGAATAGCACCATAAACAAAGCAGTTGTATGATATCATATCCATGTAAAACTCCCTGTTAGTGAAGATTTGATTTATACGAAACGAAATGAATAAAAGTTGCAATTGTTTGTCTGGTTTACTTAGACAAGTAATTATTCCGATTGGAAAAGAAACTCTCAACTCAGACTATTCTCTCAACTTTCATACTTGATTTTCTTTTTCAAGGTTTATTTCTTCTTGTGATTATCCAAAACTCAACTATTTGTTCTTGTGAAATTACGATTATTGTGCCCCTTGTGAGTTATCGATAATTAAGGTCATTTATCATGTACGGTGGTGCCTGCATCGAAAGTAAATTATGAATAGTGTTACAGTGTAGTATTATTCTTCTTCACTTGTAAGTGAAAAGTTTTAAGTTCGAATCTTAATATCAGCGAGTTCTTAATCAATTTATTTCTTACCCCCTTAGAAGAGACAAACTTACTAACAATTGATACGTCATTCTCCTGATACATGATTAATTTGAAATACCGCCTCACGGCTAGAATCTCCTCATTTTAAGGTTGGGATGAGTTGGTAGATATATAGGTTGGGATGGGTTATAAAGGGTGCTCGTGACACTGTTTGTAACACCATTATCTTCTGCAATGCAAATTATGCAATGCGCAACGATGTCGTTCATGGAGAAAACCGTCTCACCATCAATCGCTAATTTCGTCTTTCCACACCCCCATTCGTCGAATGCCTCAGCAATTTCAACCAGAAAGTTTCGTCGTCGAGCCCCGCCGCTCCGCTGCTCCGACTCGAGCGCCGCCGCTTCCATGTCTCTTTCTCCGCCGCCCATTTCGACGGCGAACAACGGTACGGCGCCGCCCGTGGTGAGGAGGAGGATGAGGTACCGGAAGCAGTACCCAGGGGAGAGCAAAGGCATCACTGAGGAGATGAGGTTCGTCGCCATGAAGCTCCGCAACATCAACGGCAAGAAATTGAACATCAACAGTAACAATTCCTCTTCTGATAACGATGACGGTGATGGTGAAAATGACGATAATGCCCCCGTCGAGGACAACACCTCGGAATCGGATGCCGACGGCGACAGGGGTGAAACGGAGACTTGGCGGCCGAGCTTGGAAGGGTTTATCAAGTACTTGGTGGACAGCAAGCTCGTCTTCGACACCGTCGAGCGCATTGTCGATGAATCGAACGACGTCGCTTGTGAGTTTATGGCTGATTTCATTTCATCAAGTTACAGTCTTTTTTTTCTTCAAATTAATTGGGAATTTTAATTACAAATTAATTGGGTATTTTATTTTTCTTCAATCTAGATGCATATTTTAGGAAGACTGGATTGGAGAGATCGGAGAGTCTCTCGGAAGATCTCGAATGGTTTAAGCAGCGGGGCAATGTGATTCCAGAACCCAGTAATCCAGGAGTTTCATATGCTAAGTATTTGGAGGGGCTGGCAGAGGAGTCTGCCCCATTGTTCCTCTGCCACTTCTACAACATCTACTTTTCACATATAGCTGGTGGGCAGGTCATTGGAAGACAGGTACTTTTCGATTTTTCGGTACTTCCAATCTTTGCCCATAGGATTCAAAGTCTTGAATTTTATGTTGATTGTTCCGAATTCTGAGGCGGTGTTGGTGAATTTGCGTAAATTCTAGAGTACATTGCATTGATGTAGAGTAGGACTCCAAGTTGTTGCAACTTCTTTCAGTCTCTTTCGTTAAAGCATGATATTTTTTATCTTTGTGTGGAAAAATGAGGTATTTTTGAGTGTTTTTGCCAGGACCAAATCAACTGACTAGTAGCTACTTTTGCCTTCTGGAAACTGGGATTGGTGAATTTTAGGTATCTGAGAAGTTGCTGGAAGGAAGGGAGTTGGCATTTTGCGCATGGAAAGAGGACGTGCAGGAGTTATTGAAAGGTGTTCGTGAGAAGCTCAACAAGCTCGGAGAGGTTAATGCCCGAGAAACTATTTGTTCTCACTTTGGTTGAGTTTTCAATTGTGTTGAGTTCTTGCTAGTACTTAGAAGGTGGAAATTTTTGTTTTGTGACTACAGCACTGGACGCGAGACGACAAAAACAAATGCTTAAAAGAAACAACAAAATCATTTCGGTATTTGGGGCAGATAGTTCGTTTGATCATCTTGGAGCTCAAGTAATCTGAAATCAAAATGCTCGGGATCTCACTTATTGGTACACCTGGAAGACAGTTCTTTACCCTCCTGTTCTGAATTCCTCTGAAATTAACAGATTCTTTATTATTCAACATCTTGTCAACTAAAAATTTGGTTTTGCAGAAACTGGATGAGGTTCAAGACTTCCTAAGGTTATCACACAGGGAGCTCAAGAGCCGTCAGGTTAAGATACATACAACGCCGGTGTCGAAACAAGTCGAGGACTGGGAAGATGTGGAGAGAACACTCAGAGGGACGTCGTATGAGAGTTTCATGCATGCAAACCATCAACTGCATTCTTCAGTTTCACCCATTAATTTGGTTCATCAGACTCTCATCAGATTGAATTGTACATAGTTAACCACTTAAGTTCAGAAAATCAATTTTTTTCTATTTAAATTTTTTGTTGATTCATATTTTTTTTTTAAAATCCTCCAGCTTTTTTATCCATTTTTTCGTATTTTTCAGCGGAACTTTTTGTTCTTGTAAATTTCATTGTGTTTAGAAGATTGGATCTTGTAAATGCACTTCCTTTGCCCTCCTTGGCCTTCAAAGTAGGGAGACTTTGAACCCTAAATCTCCGTTGTAGATGAGACATTCTGCCGTGTAACCAGTAATATATCTTTTTGTATCTACATCTCTCGTTCCGGGTGTAAACAAGGGGATTTATTGCCGATCGTTGTACCTAAGAATCTGTGTTCATGGCGTGGACGACACGAATCAATCCGGAACCGATGCGCATGACCAAGTTTCTGTGCAAATCGGGCAGGTAAAAAATTTAGGATGCAAAATATCACACCACAAACAAATTTTTTTTCCTATTGCTTTTCATTCATTGCTATCTAAACGAAGGAAGCTACAATAATATTACAAATAGAGCAAAGCGCAGATCAGCTAACTACTGATGCATCACTTGCTCCAACATCAGTTTTATCTGTTTGTCGAATAACAAACTGATCAACGATTTTAACTGTATTTAACGGATCTTGTTGACCAGCTGACGCACTCCATTTGCTCGGAAATTCTCTAAGGTGGCTCATCTGTTCCGGCTGTTTTGGCTCCCGATCCCATTCAGGGTCTAGCTTCCATTTTTTGGGGACCTGCATGTTTTAATTTTGGATGTTAATTTTTAAAAGGCCTGAATATGTTATCGGAAAGAGAACCAGCATTGAGCATTGCTTTCTTACCTTATCGACCGCAAGAGTGTAAACTTCAAGATCGCCGTCACTGTTGATGTGGAATCGGGTGAAAGACTTGTAATTTGCAATTCGGAGAGAGGAAAAGGCTTCATCGAAGTGTATGTGAAGCCAATTAATGCAGATGTATAAATAACTTCCAAACACCAAAGAAACTACTGGAGTCGAGAAGACCCAGAAATAGAGGAACACGGAAGCATAATATATGACACCACCAGCTCTAGATAGTGATTCCATCCCATTCTTGCATATATTGTTTCGGGTGACAGCCATAACCTGATGATATTACTTCATCGTCAATATATAACAAAGAAAAGGAATACCGAGTTTGCAAAGAGTTTTCCATACCTCTGGAACATCAAATGCAGACATGAAATACTTGATGCATGCTGGATAAAGGCCAAAAGTCCATTGTTCTATACGAGCTCGAAGGCCAGTTGGATCTGGAAAGTGCTCACTCTCCACCGATCGGTACCACTGATATAAAGTATGATAGCCTGAAAGTAAAAAGTACATCATACAGCATACAAGATCCAAGAACATGATTTTCATAATGGTAACAATTATCGGATAATTAAAAGTGATCAGATGAACAAATACAACAGATAAGGACAGAAAATAACAGAGAATATAAAGCTCACCTGAAGTTCCCAGTAGTTTATGCTGGATGCACATCTCAACACCCAGTTCCAACAGTAACATAAGAACTAGAGCTGCAGCCAGGTGCGCAGACACATGAAGAACTCCAATCATCAATCGTTTCTTCCGAGATACCTTAGAGGGGACAAATGTAACTGCTACAATTAGCAGCAGCAAGGCACCTGCTAAAGATACATAAGAGCGTGCCAGCATGTACATAAAAGCATTCCACACTGTTTGAAAGAAAGACCCCACGTGACCAGAAAATGAATCTTCTCGCAGGATATGACCAAGCTTACACTACAAAAACAAAAAGGAAAATTACAATTTTCATGTCACAATAACAGAGTACGATCCCATCACTGGATAAGCAAACATAAAAACAATTTTGCAAGCTCCAAGGAAGGAAAAACACTAGTTTAACAAAGATTGGTAAGGCACAAGGTATTTCAATAACAGCGAAGAATCAATCAACGACTTACCTGTGGGAACATAGAACAAACCAATATGAAGTATATAATTCCACCAATAAAATCAAATTGCCAGTTCTTCTTTCGAAACTTTAAAATATTTCCCAGAGCAATCTGAAAGAGAAAACAGAACAAGAAACACACATTAGGACTAAGAATTTGGAGGAAATAAATATAAATGTGAATTTTTATTGACAATCTTGGTCTCATAATAAATTAAAAACCGAAACTAACCCTGCTTGAATCTTCAAATGAAGGATAAGCAGCCTTGGTCTCATAAGAAACTCCACAAAATTTCTTAAAATTACTAAAAGTGTGAGTGGGATGTAGAAAAGCCCCACCGCAACCATTTACAATTAAATGTTGCACGGGAACTGGGCCATCTGTTTTAATAAATGAATGACGCATATAATGATGCAAATCTCCAGCCACTCGAAGCTTACATCTCCCTTTTAAATAATCGCATATCAGGTGCGCAACATTCTTTCCAGAAACATCATTCCAGTACCAATCAAGAAGCCAATTTGGTTCATGCGTCATAATGATTACAGAGTCCCCATCTCTAACCTGAAAGAAACATGATGAGATGGGAATGTTAACTACGATCAGAAAATTTTTGGAACTTGAAAAATTAGAAATAAGCAAACAGTAAAAAGCTCAACAGTGTCCCTGGTAAGCATATACATAGTTTATGTACGTTTACATGCATCAAGCACAGGCGTAGCTATAACATTGGTGAAACTCTCAATTCTAAGACATAATATACGACATTTCTACTTTTATAAACAGGGGACAATATATAGGAACTCATAGCAAGTCTAGTGTGAATACTCTCCAGTTCACTATTAGAAAAACAAAAGCACCAGTCTCATCCTCAACCAACATATGGCTTGTGTAATGTTAACCATAGAAACAATTAAAAAAGCCGTGCGTACAAAAATTGGATCCTTCTATTTACATCTCCAAAAAGTTAAAAGAAAAGGCAAAGGACAAAAGAAACAACTCACAAAATGCAGCACAACTTGATAAGCTATGGGTGCCACTTTAAGTAAACCATATTGAAATTAAAAAGCAAAAGAAAAATAAGAAATACCTTGTTCTTAATAAGTTCTGTAAAGAATTTGAACTGGTACACATCAATATCACCATGGAGTGCGAGATCAAAACCAAATACCCACCATCTTTTAGGGAGTTGAAGAGCGAAATAACTCTTCTTTTGAGGCATAAACCACCCACCCAACCAGTTTTTATGGCATATATACCTCATGAATGTTTGAAGTCCATCAAACCAATCTGTAATTCCATAAAGAAACAAAGAATATGTACTAAACCATATTAACATTATAGGTTTTACAAAGACGTTCATGCTAAGAAGTAAAGCGAACCATGGTTTCCAGGAATGACAAAACACTGAGGTCCATCATATTTCTTCAGTTCAGACACGCCACGAGGTAGTTCAGGCTTATCTACAGCTATATGCTCTTGTTTAGACCATGGAGGAGGCTGGAGAGCATACTCAAAAGGACAAAAGAGGCGCCTTTCATACGTGAAAGATGATGGATTAGGATACCTAAACATATCAAATTCACAGATTATTAGATATTTAACATGATAAACTATCATTATCAGGTATGCTTTTATATTAAAATGCCTACACAAAACAAAAAAACCAATGGAATGAAAGGTTGAAGTGCAAACAAAGGTCCAAATAAAACATGATTGGCATATGCATACGAAGGGAAAGGATGAAAAACATCGGCAAAACTTTAATGGAATCTTCAAATGAAACATCATGGGCATATTCATGTATTTAGGTAATTAACATTATCTTAACCAAGGTTCCAACACGGACTTTCTCTCAAGCAGGGAATAAAGTAGACAGCACCAGCTGAGCAGCTAACCAATGTTCAACTGGTCAGTGAAATGGTGTAAGCAGAGAAAATGGTGGCAATGAAAAGTCAATGTTGGACCAGGGCAGGGCAACGTATGATGCAGACAGCATTGAGGGCAATAGGGTTGTTAGTGGTGGTTTCGTCATAGTGATTGCTCATCAAAGTTTCTGATGAAATTCACATTTCCCACCTCAAACATCGGTTTACGTAGTCCACAAAACTCTAGTTACACTTACAACAGGGATATTCAATCTCAGATCAATCCGGTTCCAGGAGTAGTCATTGAAGAGAACTACCTTCCGTAAAGGTCTATAACAAAAAGAAATAGCCACCAAATCTGAAATCTTAACTACAAATTCCAGTCAAACAACATTTGGATTTTTTCTAGCACTTTTAAACGTAAACAGATATTTGGTCTATAAGGGTTTGGAAATTTGAGACTCAAAAATTAATTAATTTCATTTCATACCATGTCAAGAATACACTACTGATGAACTACTTTAGAGTAATCATTTAAGCCTCATAAAGAAGCTCACAAATCATCACTTATAATTTACGATGAAACAAAAATCTATATAATAAGTTAATAACTGATCGGCCATGCCAATGATGCCATATGTTAATCACAAATAAGAATGTCAACTTACGCAAGATCCCCTCCAATAAGGAGCAAGTCTCCACGTGGTAACTTCAGCATGGAATCATCTCTGTTAATATTAATGGAAGGTTGAGCAAGGAGCCGAGCCACAGAATAAGATGAGTTTCCACCATCGCCAGTATCAGCCATGAAGTCAAACCATAAATCATCCTTCTTGGCAAAGTTATCAAATAAAAGATCCTTTTGTTTGGCTCCATCATGGACCTTGTCCATAGCTGCCTGATCAGTGGAGAGGGAAACATAAATATGTCACTATATCATGGCCCTTATTTAAATTACAGAAGAAATTTCAAAACAAAGTAAATATTGACAAATAAAAAGACAGCTCATTTCAACCAAAGAAAACAAGAGATCAATTTTTGAAATTAGAATATATGTTTCACGATCAACCGATAATCAAACAAACATTTTTCTTCTTTCTATTTATTAATTAATTAGACTTATAAAAGACAACCATACAATAGCGTACCATAGAGATACTACTGACAACAAGGAATATATAGAGACACTACTGTGAACAAGAAACTTCTGACCAATTAGACACTATTTGTAATATATATATATATAATATGTGTATATATATATAATATGTGTATATATATAAGGGAAGTCACAGAAGCATACAAATTAAAATAGTAAATGGAAAAAATGGTTTCTCTGGAAAAGTAAAACAATGAAAAAAAAATTCTTGAATGCTACCATGTATATTGGAAAAATGAAATGATTCAAGTGCATGATAGGCATTCAAAATTTTGAGAGGATAATCTCAAGGCTAAGCTAGAATACAGAACATGAAGCTATGAGATTACCTGCATCATACGCATGTCAAAGCGGCCGACAAAGACGGTTACTGATACCAAGAGGTCAAAGACAGTCTTGAATAAATCAGCTGATGTTCTGCAATACAAACATCAGCAAAGTGAGCACAGCTCCTCCTGTGCACGAGAATAGAAGGGAAGGGAAAGAAGAGAGAGGAGAGACATAGATACACAGAGAAAGCATATACCCTGAATACCAAGGAACCATATCCAAAAAATCTGGCTTCATTTGCTTCTTCTTCGACTTCTGACGTTCTTCAACAGACAGGGGGTGAGTAAGAGCCCACCTATTTATTTAAGAAGCAAATGAGCATGAGGCAATTATAAAAAGAATTGAAAGGCATACGGCCATAAATCATTCCATCTAACAAAATTTTTGTTACATATTTTCCTCATTTTCCATTAGTTTCATTTTTTAATCTGTTTTACAATCACCACTTACCCTGTTGATCTCTCCACTACATAATTAGCAATGTAGAGGCCTATGAATGTGGCCCATAATGAGTATAATGGGGAGATTTCATCCGATGAACCAGTACATGCACCATTGCATGCTAACTGAGAAATTAAAACATTAATAAGTATATAAACATAATAATAACAGAAAAAGAAGAAGCAAACAGTAAAAGTGTTTTTTATTTTTTTTTTTGGGGGGGGGGGGGGGGGGGGGGGGTGGGGGGGTGGTGGTTTGCGGAAGGGAGGGGACCTTTTCTTGTTCTACATGTACCTCACCATAAATGACCCATTTGGACAAAAGTGGATAATCACTTGCAGATCCAACTGGAGCAAACCAAGATGAGCAGACCTGATCTTTCAACTCATTCATTCGGAGGAACTTCGAAAGCCATGTGTTCCTCTCATCTTTCTTCCAGAAATTAAACCAAGAGTTTCGTCGCACCAGTTGTCTATCTCTCAGAATAGCACGGTTGCCACAATGACTATAAAACACACAGCAGGCTACGCTAAGAACCTACATGAACAAAATGCATGAATATAATACCCAAAGATAATATATTGATGCATAAGCATTTAAGGTTCTCCTGTACTACATCCTGAGTAAACATAAAATCATGAGTAGAGATGGTGTTACTGTAACTTACAGCACAATTTTGGAGAATGGTCAAAATTGCTGGCCTCCTTCCAGCAACACGCGACACGAGACCAATGTACCAAAGGCCAATGAATATAATGTGGAAGAAAAGAAGAAACAAAACAGAAGTGACAAATACATTAAAGCCCAAAGACAGATTCATCCTCATATCAACTCCCATTGATTGAAAACTAGGAAGATGATAGACAGCCGCAACTAGAATCCAGAGTATATACCTACAAAAGCAATTCACAAATTTAAAACTTGTTTCGACTCTTAACGCTTCCATGCAAACTTATATACACTGTATGAGTACAGGTGTACGAATGTGAGACAGTGCAAATGTACTCACATTGATAGGATACAGAGACATGTACTTACCACCTACTGAAATTTGAATAGCTCGGTTTGATAGTCTTCCCTATAAATGGGGACGAAAAGAAATAGAAGAAACCCAGCAAGCATGCATACATAGACCACCATTTAATATTGTTGTCTAACTTTTCTATAAGGTTGTTGATGTTGTCGGATGAGATAAAAAAGAGGCAGCCGACAACAACAGCAATTACGGCATGACGGGAATGTTCATGCGGATAAGGATATGTATGGGTTAGAATTGTCCTAACCCTCTCCATTTTTAAGGTATCTAGAAAACCAACGGACTGCACATCCGACCCCATCGAATGTACACGCACTCCTTCAAGTTATTACAAATAAACCACACTACAGTCGTAATTGCCAGAATCACCACGTAGACCAACTCCGATTTCCTGAGCACAAAGACAGATTATAAAAAAACAGAAGTCAATAAGTGGATCAAAATAAGCAAATTACGAATGTTTCATATTGTTTTACGTAGAACAAAAAGAAACCCAGATAATAAACGTGTGAAGTGATCTGGGCAAGACAGATTATCCTCGTTTCTACTAACATCTTTCGGTCTCTCATCTTATACAAATGCACAAAAAGAACTAGTTCCAAGCTGATAATATTGTCTGCAATGCAAGTTAACATCGATACAAAAATTTCTATCAACCATACCACCAAGTTTGAACTAAAAATCAATACTTTTGAAAATAATTAGAAGTAACCCAATTCATTAAAACTAATAACAAAGCTTGTCACATCGCCCAAAATGCAAAGAGCTCAAACGACACCGTAAAGTTACTCAGAAGAAACTAACAAAGCAGACACCAATACGCGAGCAACCCAGATTTGAAGCAGAAAAACAGAAACCATACAGAGTATTAGGCACTAGGGTTTGATTCCAAAATTCCAGGAAACCCAAAACGAAAAGCAAACCATTGCAGAAAGCACAGAAGCAAATAACAATCAAACTAAATTAATCACAAAATTACCAGAAACCACCGTCGGACGCCGGAAACACCCACCAGAAATTGATCCAAGAATGCTCGGAGACCTCTCAAGATTAAAACTTTTCTAGAGAGAGAGAGAGAGGAGGTGGAGAGGGAATATGGGTATTGCAAGTAGTTGGGAATCCCGGGTATCTTTTTCTATGATTCTGAGAGACTCGACTCAACCGACTTGGCATTTAAGAACGTCTGCGAGGACACAAAAGCATTATTTCAACGGCATATTCTCTTTTTATTTTTGCGCCAAACCGCACCGGCCAGACTCTCACGCCAACGACCGTTGAATCCTTGAATTCAATCATTTGGGCTCTCTCTCTCTCTCTCTCTCTCTCTCTCTCTCTGCATTTTGCTTGCGTTTTCCGTTTTCTTCCACATTTCCCTCGTGCCCTTGCTTTCGTTGCAGAGTCGTTTAGGCCGTTATTGGGCTTGTGATGGTGGGTTGGGCTTATGTTTTGGTGTTTGTTTTTATGGACCTTTTGAGATATTTTTGCTCTATTTTTTACTTGAGCCCAATTTGATGTCTTCTAGTCTTGATTCGATTGACACGAAACCCATTCGGAATTTGGCTCTATTGTCCACCAAGGACTGTTCTACTGGTAGCATGAATTTATCTACCGTGGTTAACAATTACTTCGATCTTAAATCAATTGAAAATTACTAATTTTCTGACAATTACTAATTTGGCTTTTTTTTTTTTTTTTGGAAATGTTTTGAATTGAAAATTGATTAGGAGTTTAATAAGGATGTGAGTATTACAATCCTAAATCAATTACTAATTTTTATTTTAAAAAATTATGTAACTGACATGTAAATTGATTAATACATTAATGCTAGGACTTCGATCAAAATCTGAAAAATGATAAGGTTTTAATCAATAAACATTAGTAATTAGGAACCAGATACTAATTTTTCCTATTTATAAATATGGTTTGTAACTTAGTAAGTTAGAAAAAAAAAATAAAAAAATTTCCTTGACAAGATGCAGTGTTCTTCTTTATTTTAATCCATAAAACAAAAATCATAGTTTGTAAGCAGCCTTTCTTCCTCTCTTGTCTTTGATTTGTTCCACGCATATTTGAGTGGGTAGCTAGATTGAGCTCACTTGTTCATTTTTGGTTTACCTTGGAAGATTTATTAATCATGTGTGACATAAAGCATAAAGCATAGATACTATTAACTTACTTTCTCTTGGCACTCGTAATTTTTCTCCCACCAGAGTTTTTTCCTCCACTCTCCTAAACAACTGCTTCCCATTGACTTTACACTATTTTTATATAGTAGCTCAGCCGTTAAAGCGAAGAGAATCTCTCCCTCTTAAGCTTCCACAAAGTGCTCAATTACCCTTTTCGACAGATTACTCATCTCAGTTACATATCTATGGTTTTCAACGACTTGGTAAGAACTTAAGATTTGTCAGCCTCTTATAATGCTCTCTCAATTTCAACAAAAGTCAGCCTCATTTTAATTGAAGAAGTAGGTACTTAGTCACTCACAGTAATTTTCGTCGACTGAAAGCTTACTCCATTTTGTAGGGTCAAAACAAATTGGATGGTGGGACTTCCATGACTTTAGGAACCAACCAGATGTGGATACCAAGATCTCACAAATTTTGGACAACCCTTTAAATGAGCTTACACCACTTTTCAAGAGTATGGTCATAATTATTCATTCACTAGAGTCAACGTAACTTTTCGAAGGCCTATTGGTACACTAAAGTTGAAGGTAGAGAAAGTTTTTAGAAGTCCAATTTTAAGGTTCGAGCCCACTAAATAGAGCTCTAGACATGTCCAAAGAATAACCTGTTTTGATACAATGATAAACGTTTTAGACCTAATATATATAGTCCACCACCAACATCATTGATATGTGTCCCATCTTACCCATATATTACCAGGCGTTGGATTTTATCACAAAAAAATACTTGGTGTATTAGGTGAGAACTCCCACATATAATAATCCATAAATTATTGTTGTTGTTTTTTTTTTTTTTTTTTTTTTTTCCAATGAGAACTTTGTTCTCTAGCATTATCATGTTTCTCTTTTCACATAATGATAAGCGGAAGAGAAATACTAAGAAAATTCTCTTGAAAGAATAATATTCGGACATTACTGAAAGAAAGAGAACATGAAACTTTGTATCCATAGAAGTCAATTTGGATACTTAGAGAATATATATTGGGGGTTGAAAGGCATAGAACATGAATTATTACACGTTTCATTGAGTACTGTAGTTTCTTATTCCTATAGGCTATAAGGGGCTGCTGTGTATCTTTGTGGGGCTTCAAACCTTGATGACCTTTCTTTTACTAGCAAGACTAGTTTTTTAAAATGTTAGTGCGCACTGCGCACGTGGTACCAAGATTGAACACTTGCAGTCGACCACTTTTAGTAATGCTTCAAGATCTTTGGATTATGCTTAGACCAAGTCTTGATTAATTTTGTATTAGCTAGACTAAAATCATTGATATCACCATTTTTTGTTAGGAAAACGATGATTAGAATGACGTTTAACCTCCATTGGTATTTGTTTAACTCGTATATTTTATATCTAGTGGCTTCCCATCTTGTTCATCAATTGTGAGTTGCTTCTCACCCGTGCAAAAAATTTGTCCGTTAATTGAAAGGCGCGACCAAACCACTAATTATGTGTTAACATTTATGAATCACTGGGTAATGCCCTTATGTTATATAACACGTGTATCTATTTGTTAATAAAAAATAATTATTAACACGTAAAAAAGTCATTGCCCTTTGTTTCCTAGTGAAAAAAGTGAGAGAATGAGGAAGGTAGAATGATTTTTCTGATGCTCTAATAATAATTTTTTATTAGCTTTGTACCCTAATTTTATGAATATTAATTTTTTTTCATCTATTCATATTATAATCTATGAATTAATAAAATCACATAACGATGAGATTATTATATTCAAAATCTCTCTCATTCTTAGAAATCAAATCATGATGAAAGCTCTAACTTATTTGTTGTCTATGATTGACATGGCTTGGATAACCTATATTAGATTCAATGAATGTTCAAAAGTGCTACTTCTTACTATATATTTGTATCATCTCTCTAATAGAAATATGACCCACGCACGTTGGCAGGTCCTACCTCTATTAGAAATATGGTACAAATGATATTACAAATAGATGGTAATTGTAGCATTACTCATGAATGTTAGATAAAAATATGGATGTCAACTTGCATAGTTTTGTGTAAGTGGTAGAATGTAGAGAAGTCATGAAAAAAATTCTCTCTTAATCCTTATTTTTGTGGGGATTAGGAAAAGTAAGCTTTCTTCATGGTTTTTCTATGGTCTACCTTCACTTGAACAAAATATAGAAATTGGTATATTTTCATTCAAAACTCAATAATATTGGTGAGTTTTCCAAGCCAAATCAAAATCCAGGACAACCGACATGGCCTAGTGTACTTAATTAGATCGACTTGGGTCGTGGTGATTTCATAATATTGGGTATTTGGAGGGCTTGGAATTGGCGACAGAATCATGGCCAGATGCTTAAGTGCTCAACTGAAAAAAATGGCATTACGTACGTACAGTTCGAAGTATACTCGATCAGGGAATATACTAAAGATTCAGTCAAAAGGAGATTTATAGCCTGTATCCCCAAACAATATCCTATTCCTAGTTTGGTACTTATACACACACACACACACACACACACACACACACACACACACACACACACATATATATATATACACACATATATATAGCCTGTATCCCCAAACAATATCCTATTTCTAGTTTGATACTTATATATATATATATATATATTAAAAAGAGACTAGTTGGTGGTTTCGTTACGACAGTCTACCCTTTCGGAGACCAAGAAAACTCACAGAGGCATTTTAGCCTCCTCTGGCCACCATCGTGCGATTCACCAGTGGTAGAAATTGAATCCATAACGTATCGTATGAAATAAGGGCCTAAAATTCGTCTTCAACGGCCACCCCTATGATGGTTTTTTTTTAAAAAAAATTTTGGGTCCCCCTGTGATGGTTTGATAATTATCATACATGATTCATGATAACCAGCGCACAAAACGGCCTTTAATTTTCACACCATTTGACTGCACTATATATATATATATATATATTACTATAAAAACTTAGCTAACTCAAATTGTATACAAAATTCAACCGTGAGCATTTAATTAGATGACTTTTTACTAAACCTTAGTGTTAGATTTGATTTTAAAATTTTAATGATGAAATTTTAACTTATTTAATTTGCATCTTTGATTTTCTGCTTAACAATTGCATTATTACTATTAGTACTTGATAGGAATTAAGACATACATTGTAAACCTTTTACTAAACTATAGCAAAGATTAATTAGTTTCTCTTGGGGTATGCGTAGTACTCTATTTCCTTCGACTGAGTTACAAGTTCCAGCAAGATTTTAATGTGCTCACCGATCGTGCATCATCATTCTTATATAGGCTAGATATTTGTTCCATCTTTGATGATTTGTATTACTTCAAAATAGTTGAATATGCATGAATGGTTACAGCACAGTAGGTCAAGTGTTGGATTCATGCCAGAAACGTCTCATCAGGCTCTGGCTAGTGGGTCTGGATGTTTCGCACCATTTAAATTCTTCCTTAATTTGTTGAAGCATTACATACATTTTAATCCCCACAGCTAAACTTGATTAGCCAGGCTAGAAAACATATTTGAAAAACAATGTACGCAAGTTGGAAACATACACATGGTTATGCATGGGACATGCATATTCAGAGAATCTTGAGGAGGGGAGCATATAATCATTTAACCGTTTACTTCTCGATTAATTTACTAAGTACCTCTTTGAATTTGCTCAAATTTCATTTTTCAAGTATTTCACTCCACTACGCCAACTCCCCAGCTCAAACTCTATATATACCCTCCAATGCAGTCAGTTGGAACCACAGCACACCTCTCTCTCTCTCTCTCTCTCTCTCTCTCTCTCTCTCTCTCTCCCGTCAGTTTGTTTTCTAAACTAATCTTATTATCATGGCCAATGGCAAGCTCAGTGTGCTTCTTCTTGTTCTAATTTTCTCTTATGGGATCATTTCAACTGAAGAAAGGTTTCTGAAAACAGATCATACGAACGGAGGATCAACATCAATGATCAGTGACGACAATTATCTCAACTCGCGCCGAAATGTGTTGGGAAATGAATTATCAGACTCTGTGCCACCGGTTCGAACCGATTCTGGTGGCGATTCCCACCGGTCCACAACGCCGGGGCACAGTCCTGGTGCTGGCCATGACGCTGGTCATTCTGCTGGACCTCAAGCAGTAGAGAGCCAAACCAGTAAATTAAATCATTATTAACTTCTTTATTTGTATATGGGTCCAATTAAGTTCATGACTATCATGAACTGCAATCGTTAGCCCAAAAAAGAAAAAAAGAAAAAAAAGAACTGCAGTCGGTCATATACATATTAAGAATATTAGTTAATCGTTCATATATATATATATATATATGTGTGTGTGTGTGTGTGTGTGTGTGTGTGTGTATGTATGTGTGTGTGTAATTTGGTTGTAAAATATTATTCTAGTTTTCATCTATAGTTAGACTGTATAGTGTATTTTATTTTTATCTATGATCTTATATGTAAGTGCTTCCTTTATGTAGTTGGAGAGATAATATAGATGTGTGTCATCCATTGTATCAATTAATATAAATTTGGATTTTATTTGTAAGGAGCTTTTATGTTTGATTCTCAAATAACAAGTTTGATAACAAATTATTATGATTGTACCTTTTGAAGAATACAAACCCACATGGAAACTTGACAAAATATTACTACTTTTACATGAATGGTTACACTACAAATATCATCGAGACCTTTCATTTATGATAAAATTCAACACCTCTCAGGCTGTGCGTGTAATAAAATGAGATAATATCGATATAATTATAGTGGGCCGCAAAATTGACTCTTAAATCATGACAGTATGATTATATAACTTAGCTGAATTACATATTTCGTTCAACCTGTGGTTCTTATCTCAATTCGCTATGTCCTTCAACCTGTGGTTTACTGATTTTCGAATTCAAGGGCCTTTGGCCTCTGCCCTGTGCACAGCGTGACAAAAATAAAGCTATTTGAATCATTTTCTGAGACCATTCACGTCATAATTTATTAAACTGAGACTTATGTATATCGATCAGTTTCACTTTTATTAGATATGTGATTTAATATGTGATTCATGTAAATTTAGGACTACTAGTGAAACTTATGTCATGAACAGAACATAACGTATTATCACACGACTCAAGAAAAATGTTTAATTAAAGGAAATTTGTGATATTTTTTTTTACCAGCTCTGGAAAACAAAGGATGTAACTGCTCTGTCAAACCTAAAATTCTGACAAGTCTTCAGCCTTTTTTCCGGAACGTCAAGCACTTCTTTCCTTCTCCATGCAATGGCAGTTATAAGTTTCTCTTCTTCGTGAGTCTTGAAGAAAGAGTATGTCAGAGCAGTGAAATGTTGCTCATCAAACTTTCCCATATATACCCTTCATAACATTCAGTTTAAAGAACACCTACCTCTCTCTTTCTCTCTCTCTCTCTCTCTCTCTCTCATGGCGCTCGTAGCCAACAGATCCAAGCTTCTGTGGCTAAATATGTTTCTTTTTGCATTGATTCTCTCTTATGGAATCATTGCAGCTGAAGCAAGATTGTTGAACACAGCAGACACAAATTCAGCTGTTTAAGATCCTATGCCGTCTATGCCGGCATCATTACAGGAAGCAAAGCCGCCTGCTTCATCCAAATACAAACCAAACACCCCAGAGCTATGCGGCAGTAGATGAAGACACCTCTCTCCTGCCTACAACACCAGGATCATGTTAAATGTAGTAATATTCCATGGTATATCAATATAATTAAAAATTAATACTCTTCTCCCAATATATTTTTCTGCATGGTTAAGTTTTGCATAGCTTGAATTTAATTATTAAAAATCTATAAATAGTGTATAGTGTGCATAATTTAAAGGGTCCCTCGCACATATGTAACTAGCGCGTAGCGCGCCTGATTCAAAAAAGCCTTGGTACCATATGACATGTGATTTCGATTTAGATAAATATTGTAAGAGGCCTCGGAGCGCCTGTGATAATGAAAAGGCCTCTCGTATGCGCAGAAGCGCATGTCGAGAAGTAGTCTAAATTAAAGGGGAGGGAAGATGGTTTGAACCCAAAACATATTGAGTTGAAAGGAAGATCGTAACCATCAGGACACTCCATTACTTTGTAATTATGATCACTCAAAAGTGATAAACTTTATAGACCCAACATGGTCCACCACCAAAATCATCGATTTGTGTTAACTTAACCATATATTACTAGGTCATAAAAAGTCTTAGTGATATTAGGGGTGAAAACTCCTATATAGTAATTGTATATTATTTGTCATATGCTCGATGTGGGGTCTCATTATCCAACAAGTCCCCTCATGAGTGGCCTCACACAAGGTCACAAGGGAAATTAGTTCCCATATCGAGAACTGGTCAAGTGATTATACCGTAGCTTATGCAACTTTTCAAGAGCCCGATCTTTAGTTAAGAACTAGAGCCAACACAATTTCTGAGGGCCCAGTTATTCAATATCTTTAAGCTGAAACTAGCGCAACTTTTTGAAAGCCCAACCCAAGGAGGCAAATTAGATCCAAGTAAATCGAGTCAAAACGTATCAAAAGAATAATCTGCTCTGAAATCATGATAAACTTTATAAGCCCATCATGATTCACCACCAACATCACCGATATATCGCTCCATCTTTAATGAATATTGTATTACTTAAAAAACATATATTTATGAATAAGAAATAAGGTAAAACATTAACGCTGCATCGCTTTCACATGAAATATGATATGTACTTTTGGTTAAACGAAGATCATGAATCTGCTCGACCATGTTGGCCATGTAAAACAGTTGAATATGCATGAATGGTTACAGGCTTAGTACCGCACATTCCTATAGGTCAAATGTTGGATTCATGCCAGAAACGTCTCATCCGGCTCCGGCTAGTGGGTCTGGATGTTTCGCACCATTTAAATTCTTCCTTAATTTATTGAAACATTAGATACAATTTAATCCCTACAGCTACCCTTAATTAGCCAGGCTAGAAAATACATTTGAAAAACATTGTAAAGCAAGTTAGAAACATACATAAGGCTATGCACGGGACATGAAAATTGAGAGAATCTTGAGGAGAGGAACATATAATCATTTAACCGTTTAAATCTTAATTAATGTACTAAGTACCTCTTTGAATTTGCTCGAATTTCATATTTCAAGAATTTCACTCCACTACGCCAACTCCCCAGCTCAAACTCTATATATACCCTCCATTGCATTCAGTTGGAACCACAGCACACCCCTCTCTCTCTCTCTCTCTCTCTCTCTCTCTCTCTCTTTCATCAGTTGTTTTCTAAACTAATCTTATTATCATGGCCAATGGCAAGCTCAGTGTTCTTCTTGTTGTTCTAATTTCCTCTTATGGGATCATTTCAACTGAAGAAAGATTTCTGAAAACAGATCACACGAACGGAGGATCGACATCAACGTTCAGCCGCGACAATTATCTCAACTGGCGCCGAAACCTGTTCGAAAATGAATTATCAGACTCTGTGCCACCGGTTCTAGGCTATCACAGTACTTCCGATTACCGGCCCACAACACCGGGGCACAGTCCCGGTGCTGGTCATTCTGTAGGACCTAAAGTAGAGCCAAATCAGTAAATTAAGTAATTATTAATGCAATCGTTAGCCAAAAAAATAAAAAATATGAACTGCAATCGATCATACATATATATTAAGAATATTAATTAAGGCTTTATTAGCATGTACCTTAGCTTTCTATATAAATATTTTATTTTCATCTGTGATCTTATATGTAAGTGTTTCCTTTATGTATTTGGATATATATATATATATATATACACGTATGTATGTATATATATGTCCTCCGTTGTATCAATTAGTATAAATTTGAATTTTGTTTCTCAATGTATTACTTGATTTCAAAGCTTGATCGTTTGCATATTTGTAACAAATATTGTGTAACTATACATGTTCTATTGCAAATTAACTTACCAACGACATCTTAAACCATACTGAAGGCTTTACTTTTTTAAAAAAGATACATCAACGTAAAGTTGGACTTTTTTTTTTTTTTTTTTTTAATTTCCCATCCACTTTTATGGGTTAAATTAGCCCTCAGAAATTCCATGATATATAGGAGTTACAGTTTTTAACCGTGTGAACTATAATATGATCATTCAACAACACGCCTACGACATGGACCAGCCATCACTTACGGTCTTATTTAACATTGGTACTTTTGAACCTGTATTTTTAAAAAAAACTTATGGGTAACCATAACATAATAATTGATATCTGCCACTATCAGATGATTTAGTACCACTCAGATTTAGTATTTGTCGTCACTTGTGAGTATGAGTTTTTATGTTCTATTGTCACAAATGATAAATTTAGTAACTAATTATTATGGTGGTATACTTTTTCAAGAATGCAATACCACGTCGAAAACTTGATAAGATATAATACTAATTATACATAATGGTTTCACTACAAATAACACTGAGGCGTTTTGTGATAAAACACAACACCTCACGGGCTATGCATGTGATAAAATTGAGACAATATCGATATAATTAATAGTAGACCGCTAACCGGACTCTCAAATCTTGACATTCCACTATATAACTTAGCTCACTTCTCCATTTCGTTCAAACCTGTGGTTTTCGAATTGAGAGGCCTTTGGCCTCTGCCCTGTGCACAGAGTGACATAAACAAAGCTATTTGAATCATTTTCTCAGACCATGCACATTTTAAACTACTAGTGAAACTTATGCCATGAACAGAACGTAACGTATAATCACACGACTCAAGAAAAAATGTTTAATTAAAGGAAATTTGTGATTTTTTACTGGAAAACAAGGATGTAACTGCTTTGACAAACCTGAAATTCTGACAGGTCTGCAGCCTTTTTTTCCGGAACACCAAGCAATTCTTTCCTTCTCCATGCAATGGCAGATGTAAGTTTCTCTGCCTCGTGAGTCTTGAAGAAAGAGTGTGTGAGAGCAGTAAAATGCTGCTCATCTAACTATCCTATATATACCCTTCATAACATTCAATTGAAAGAACACCTCCATCTCTCTCTCTCTCTCTCTCTCTCTCTCTCTCTCATGGCGCTCGTAGCCAAAAGATCCAAGCTTCTGTGGCCAAATGTGTTTCTTCTTGCATTAATTCTCTCTTATGGAATGATTGCAGCTGAAGCAAGGTTGTTGAACACAGAAGACACAAATTCAGCTGTTCAAGATCCTATGCCGCCCATGCCGGCATCATTGCATGAAGCAAAGCCGCCTGCTTTGTCCAAATACAAACCAAATACCCCAGAGCTATGCGGCAGTAGATGAAGGCACCTTTCCCCTACCTATAACACCAGGATCATGTGAAATGTAATATCCCATGGTGCATAAATAATAAAAAAAAATAATTCTCTTCTCCCTTTATCTTTTTCTGCATTGTTAAATTTATAGTTTGAATTTAATTATTTTCTTTGCTTTTGCCAAGGATCTTTATATATGAATAATACTTGCATCCTCCAATTGAAAATAGGAATAAGTAACGCTTAACGCGTGTTGAAAAAATTAGGTCTAATTACTATATTAAATCACATAGAAAATCAAGAAATAATTCATGCAATTATATATCAAAGTAATGCATGCACATGAGTAACCAATGTTAAATGAACATGACATAATGGACTAAAAAAACCTAGAAATACAGTCCAGGCAAATGTTGGACACTTTGTCCTTAAGACAGTTTATGCTCCACTACGGTGCTCATAGTTGATCGGCGGTTGTCTCCTAAGATACAATGATCACGTCCTTATAATAGTAGCACTCCAAATCACAAGGCTCTATGAACCACGATTGTGTTGAAAACTCTCTTATAGGGACTCAATGAGACTCTCTAATATTTAGTGCACTCTATGTATGATTATGTAAAAATGAAAAGTTTTTTTTATGATTATAGGGGGTTTCTCTATTTATAGAATTTGAGATACCTCTTTGGAAAGTATGTAACTAGTCATGAAGAGTCAAATATTGCAACTCTACATTTGAATAAACACATTTTTCTACCAAAACGCTCCACTTCTAATTTCCATTCAATTATTTAATTGGGTAAAGTACAAAAAACTACCTCACCTATTGGTGTCACGACACTTTCATACCTCATCTTTTAAAATTGACAATGTCATACCTCATTTTTAGAAATTGTGTCACTGTTATACCTTCCGTTAGTTTGGCCGTTTATTTCTCAATAAAATGCTGACGTGGCTTGATCCGAAACCCATTTTTTATTAAAAAATTAATAAAATATTATTAAAAACAAAAAAATCATTTAATATTATTAAAATATTAAAATAATAAAAAAAAGTACATAAAAAAATAAACCTCTCCTTTCGTCCCTCCCTCCTCTCTCTCTCTCTCTTCCCCATCTTCCTGCAACCCAAAAAGAAGAAGGAGGAAGAAGAAGAAGAAGAAGAAGAGAGAGAAAAAAAAAAAACCCCAAACCAAACCCAGTTTGTCCCCCCACCACAAACCCAACCCCCTGCAACCCAAAAAGAAGGAGGAGGAAGAAGAAGGAAAAAAAAAAACCAACCCCAACCCAACCCGAAGGAGGAGGAGGAAGAAGAAGAAGAAGAAAGAAAGAAAGAAGAAGAAAGAAAGAAAGAAGAAGAGGAAGAAGAAGAAGAAGGAATAAAAAATAAAAAAATGAGAAACTATCGTCCTCCCTCCCCCCCCCCCCCCCATACCCGCCCACCAACCCACCCTGCAAAAGAAAAACAAGAAGAAGAAGAGAGAAGGAAGAAAAAAAAGAAAAGAAACCAACCTCAACCCAACCCGAAGGAAGAAGAAGAAGAAGAAGAAGAAGAAGAAGAAGAAGAAGAAGAAGAAGAAGAAGAAGAAGAAGAAGAAGGAAAAATAAAAAAATAAAAATTGGGAAACTCTCGTCCTCCCCCCCCCCCCCCCCCCAATTTTCTCCGTGCCCAGGTTCTCAACCTTCGAAATCGCCCTGGCGAAGGTTTTCCAATTCCACCTCAACGGGTTGCAGGTTATAGGTGTGAGGTTGGGTGCAAAGAATGGGTGCAAAGGTGGGGAGGTTGGGTGTGGAGAGTGGGTGCGGGGAGAAGAGGGGGTGGGGAGCGAGGAAAACAAATTTTTATTTTTTTTTTCTCTTCTTTTTTTTCTGGGTTGCAGTTGCAGAAAAGGGGGAAGAAGATGAAGATGGGGGGAAGAGAAAGAAGGGGGGAAGGGGACGAACTGATGTTGTGATGTTGGTTCATTTTTTTTAATAACTTTTCTTTATTATTTTAATATTTAAAAAATATTAAATGATTTTTTTAGTTTTTAATAATTTTTTAATAAAAAATGGGTCCCGGATCAAGACACATCAACATTTAACTGAGAAATAAACGGCCAAGCTAACGGAAAGTATAACATTGACACAAATTCGTAAGATGAGGTATGACATTGTCAATTTTAAAAGATGAGGTATGAAAGTGTCGTGATACCAATAATTAAGGTAGTTTTTTGTACTTTACCCTATTTAATTTAATATAATAATAATAATAATAATAATATTAAATTTTCTAACAACGCAGTGATAAAAAAAATCTTTAAGTAATGTATAGATCATGTAATTTAAAATGGTATCTTGCACATATGTAATTGGCGTGTAGTGCGTCTAATTAAAATAAAATAAAATAAAATAAAAAAGCCTTAATACCATATGACACGTGATATCAATTTACATAGATATTTTAAGGCGCGTGTAGTGCCTGTGATAATAAAAATGTCTCTCGCATGCACGTGAAGGTGGGAAGAAGGTTTAAACCCGAAAAATACTAAGTTAAAAAGAAAGACCGTAACCACTAGGATAATTCATTACTTTGTAATCACTTTTTGAGACCATATGCACATTTTAAACCACATCTTAATTTATTAAATTGAGACTTATGCATATAGATCGATAAGTTTCACTTCTATTAGATATGTGATTTAACATGTATAACGTATAATCACACGACTCAAGAAAAATGTTTAATTAAGGAAATTTGTGATTCTTTTTTTATTTGGATCACCTCCTAAGTTCAGGAGGCTGAGCCTCCTGAGCAAAGCACACGGACCGTTGGATCAAAATCCAACGGGTACAATTATTATAACTTTTAGAATGCCTCTCTGTTTATAGCTGTAAGATCAAAATCCAACGATTCATGTGCTTTGCTTATGAGGTTCAGCCGAGAGGATCCAAATCCTCTTTTTACCCAGCACTGGAAAATAAGGAAGTAACTGCTTTGCCAAACTTGAAATTCTGGCAGGTCTTCAGCCTTTTTTCCGGAACACCAAACAAATTTTTCCCTCTCGATGCAATGGCAGTTATAAGTTTCTCTTCCTCGTGAGTCTTGAAGAAAGAGTGTGTGAGAGCAGTAAAATATTGCTCATCTAATTACCATCCCATGCATCCCCTTCATAACATTCAGTTGAAAGCACACACCTCTCTCTCTCACCCATGAGTGTAGCGCCCTTGCTAATAAAAAAAGCTTGTCGCATGAACGGTGTGCATATATCGGTTAGTCTAAATTAAGGGTGAGGGGAAAATGGCGAGGGTTTGAACTCGAAATATAATAAGTTAAAAAAAAAAAAAAAAAAGACCGTAACCATTCGGACATTCCACCACTTTGTAATTATGATCAGTCAACAATGATAAACTTTATGGGTACGTTTGTTGTACCGGACTAACTGGACTGACTTTAGGGACTAACCTAGACTAGCTTAGATTCAACTAAGTTGGACTAACTTAATGAAGCGTTTGATGCAATGTCAGACTAAAAAGTTGGATAATAACAAATTCTAATATTATATTATTTACTCATATTTATATAATACTACTACTGTCTATTTTTTTTCATTCTAGAAACCTCCAATTTCCATTCCCAATTCTTTTCCGCTAATCCCCTTTTTCTTCCTAATTTTGCTCGGTCCCTTTCTCTTTGTTTCTTCCTAATTTTTCTTCACCCTTCTCCCTCTTTCTCTTCGTCTCTCTCTCTCTTTTCATCTCCATCTTTTTCTTCCTATTCTTCTCCATTCATCTCCTTTCTTCCTAATTTTTCTAGGACCCAATTAGCGAATCAAAACCCAAATCAGAGTCTGGGTCACCTGGGTATTAATGGGTTTGCTTCTTTGGCGTCAATGGCGAAGGTCTGGGATTAAGGAGTCTGGACTAGGTGCACTGTGATTAGAGAGACTACTGTGCGTTTCAAATGAAAGGGGTGAAGCAAGGCATAGTTTGTATATGGGACTTGGGTTCCGAATCTTGTGAGGAACAAGTAGATGGGACGGGCGAAGCGAGGAGGGACGAAGCAGGGAGGAGTTGGCTTAGCAGTCCGGCCGCGGGGGGTCTTGCTAAGACCCTTTAGCGAAGTTCTTAGTCCCGTTTAGTCGGGACGAGTCTTAGTAAAGCTTGTCCAGGTTTGTATCAAACATGGGACTAGACTGACACTTAGTCCAGTCCAGTCTAGTGAATGCTAGTGAGTGCAAACAAACGCACCCTTGAGGTCGCTAAAACCTCCTAGTGAGGGATTTAGTCAGGGTGAGTCCTCTTTTATCCTATTAAGCTTAGTCTTGCTTGTAACAAACACATGCTTATACTAATATGTAATCTGGTCCAGTTAAGTGAAACTTAACGAGGCCAAGCACACGCGTCCTATAGGACCAACATGGTCCACCACCAGATCACCGATATTGTCCCAACGTAACGGCCTATTACTAATTGTTGAATTTTGTCACAAAATGCCTTAATGATATTAAAGGTGAAACTCTCATATATGAATTATATATTATTTTGTCTATACCTGATTTGAGATCTTATTATGCAATACGCCCCCTAACAAGTTGCTTCACACAAGGTCACAAGGGGAACCAATTCCCACATCGAGAACTTGTCAAGTCATTGTACAGGAGCTAATGCAACTTTTCGAGAGCCTGGTCATCATGCAGGGATTGGAGTCAACACAACTTTTTGAGCATGAGCTAGCACAATTTTTAGAAAGCCCAACTTAAGAAGGTAAGTTCCACTCCAGTAAATCAAGCGTAGGGCGTGTCGAAAGAATAGCTGCTCTAATACCACGGTAAACTTTACAGTCCTAGCATGGTTGACTACCATCACGGATATTGTCCCAACTTAATCACTTATTATTAGGTGTTGGATTTTATCAACAAAAACCTTATGGGGTGGAAACTCTCATATATTAATTGTATACTATTTTGTCATATGCCTGATTTAAAATCTTATTCTCCAACAAAAAGAATGACATTTTTAAGAATTACATCACAATTCATCCCTTAGTCATAATTTTTGTGACAATTAATGTCTAATTTGGTAATGCATTGTGGTCAAACTCAAACATATTACGCTAAAGCTATTTTTTATTTTTGTGTTAGAGATGACGAAAAATAGTACATAAGGAAAATGAGGAGTATATAAGAGCAAAAATGGTAGGAGAAATGTAGAAGATTAGAGGATAGTACTTGTGTTCGTAAAAACTTAAGGGTTGTGATTTTCACACCCTTAATTACTTTTCTCACACTCCTTTTTAATTTTTAATACTTAATTGGTATCCTACTATTTAATCTTCCATATATACCCTTCTTACTTTTTAATGGTAATTAATGAAAGATTAAATAGAGAGGGGTATATATGGAAGATTAAATAGTAGGATACAAATTAAGTACTAAAAAAATATGAAAGGAGTATGAAAAAAGTAGTTAAGGGTGTGTGAAAATCACAACCCAAAACTTAATTGTCAACTTATTTATGATTTATTTTCACAGTACAACATTTTAATTGGAACAGTATACTTAATGAAAGTTACTATATTAAAAAAAGAAGAAAAAAAAGTGCATGAATTTATTGTGAAATGATTAATCACCGTTGAATCTAGCCCTTAACTCCTAGTTGTTGATTGCGGCTACCATTCTCTCTCCATCTTTCTCTCTCACCCTCAAAATCTAACTCGATTTGAATTGATTTTGATACTTTCCTTCTATTGTCGGCAACCCTTGTGTTCTGCAACCTTGTTCCATCTATAGCTTTCCAGAAGAGGACCCAATCTTCAGTTTGCCAACACAAACACCCTCCTCTGCCCTTTCCCCTGACCTCCGTACTTATCCGCGTTCGGTAAAAAAAGAGAAGGATTTTCTCTTTTTGTTTTTTTTTTGTCCTCATCTTCTTTCATTTTATTTAAACGATCACAGTTAAATCATTAAAAAAAAAATGTGAAAGACGGAGATGAAAAAAATAAAAATAAAATAAAAAAAGAAAGAAAGAAAGAAAAGAATCCTAATCCAATAAAAAAAATAAGGATTTCTTTTCACCTCAATAAATCCTCACTGAAATCCAAGAACAGAGCGTGAAGTCACGCGGTAGATCCAAAAAGCCCCAATAGTATTATAAAAAATAAAAATAAAAAAGGAAATATTTTCGTTACGAGGACAAAGGGCAGCTGGCGGCGGATCAACAAAACAGTATACTTGTGCTTATAACTTATCAGTTGTGTGTGTGATCCAACGGTGGACAACAGACCCCACCGTTTCATCCGTCGGTGGAGAAACCAACCGCATTTTACGAAGCCAACCCATGAATCCGTCGTCCTCACAAATAATAAATCCTCCCCTTCCTCCCGCAGCCCAAGCCCCTCGTCCCTCCCTCTTACTTTCTCTCTCTAAAACCTCCAGATTCGGAAAAGCTTTCTCTCTTTCTCCCTTTAGAACTCCCAGAAGTACTTCTCAGATTCGTTGAATCCATAACTTTCTAAATTTCGAATTTAACTGCGTCGGTTAGCGGAAGGAGAGAGAAGAAAGAGTGTGTTTTTGTGGTGTGAGGATGCAATCGAACGGCTCTGATTCGTCAGTGCAGCAGCAGGAGGAGCAGCAACAGAGTAATAACCAACGGCCGCAGCCGCAACAGGCTCAAGCTCAGACGACGCCGCCGCCGCCGCCGCAGCAGCAGCAGTGGATGGGGATGCAGTACCCGGCGGCGGCGATGGTAATGCAGCACCAGATGATGCCGCCGCAGCATTACGCGACGCCTCCGCCTCCGCCGCAGCACTACATGGCGTACCACCAATACCAGCAGCAGCAGTACGTACAACACCTCCAGCAGCAGCAGTTGGGATCTAGCGGCGGCGAGAATAAGACCATCTGGGTGGGCGATTTGCACCATTGGATGGACGAGAATTACCTCCACACCTGCTTTGCTTCCACCGGCGAGGTCTCTCTCTCTCCTGTCTATATATATATATATGTTCACGTGCACATTTGTATGGGTTTTTTTTTCCTTGTAACGTCGGTATATTAATTCATATTAAAGATGAAAACTTTATTTTGATTTATTTTGAAAATTGATGTTTGAGTTGAAAGTTGGATGCTTTGAGGTTTCTGCTTAATTGGGTTGCAAGCATTTTGCTGGGTTTTAATGACTTTTTGCATGGTTTTATTTGTTCATTTAATTTTGATATAGTTCTGTGTGGGGTTTTATGGGTTGGTATATTTATCTGAGCTGCATTTGGTATACACAGATCCTTTAACAAAAGGGATCTCCATTTTTTTCAAAAAAACAGGGATTAGGTATGGGGTACACTTCACATCGAACTTCAACAATCTATTTTTCAAGTTGCACCTCATAGATCATCCTTGCAAAATATTAGCCAAATCGGAAATGTTTAAGACATCCAATTGGGTTCAAAGAAATTAACGAATACTTTGTTATATAAGAAACAATGAAATTTTATTTTGATAATTAAATAAGCAAATCATTTCGTATTGAATTGAATTTTTGCAAGGATAATCTATGAATCGAGACTTACAAAATAGACGATTCAGATCATTGAAACTCGATGTGGGGTGGGTCCCACACCTAATCCCCATTTTTTGATAAAGGATCTGTTGACTGTTGGTATACATGACAAAAATGGTGCAACTTTTGTGATTTATATAGTCAGTATTATCCGATGCCAAATTAATTTATCCAGTAGACATAGTTATATAGTATAGCGTACCAAACAAGGTCTGAAAATGTTAAGCTAACCCAATTAATGATGGACTAAAGAGGGGATATATAATTATAGTGGTATACTATTGGAAATTTTTGCCCTTGTGGTGGCTAATGCTGGATGGGAAAGGAATGTGCACGAACAACAGTACTTTTTTAGGCTTTTTTTCTCATTTGGGTATTTTGAGGCATTACTAAAAATGTACTGGAAACTGTACATATTTGAGGCACTTGCTGAAAGAAAAGGCCGAAAAGTACAAACCGGAAGAATATATTTTGAGTGCATATTGCTTGTTCTGATTTCTAATTCTGTCAGAAGGTAGATTTTAAAAGTTATGATATTTTGTTTCTCCAGGCATGAAATTGTGTTTATTTGTTTCTTATTTTCTTTCTTCTTTGCAGTCGAAATTTTTTCCGAAACAAACTCGGCTGATTTCTTGAAGAAATTGTTACCTATTGTTTAATTGATCATTACTGCCCTTTTCGATAACATGTATTTCCTATGCCTTGCAGATTGCCTCCATCAAGGTTATTCGCAATAAGCAGACTCTTTTATCAGAGGGCTACGGATTCGTAGAATTTTTTTCACATGCAACAGCTGAGAAGGTTCTACAGAACTACGCTGGCATTCTAATGCCCAACACAGAACAGCCCTTCCGTCTGAACTGGGCTACATTTAGCACGGGTGATAAGCGTTCAGATAATGCTCCTGATCTTTCCATTTTTGTAGGAGATTTAGCTGCAGATGTTACAGATAGTTTATTGCACGAAACTTTTTCTAGTAAATATCCATCTGTTAAAGCTGCAAAAGTTGTCTTTGATGCCAACACTGGCCGTTCAAAGGGTTACGGTTTTGTGAGGTTTGGAGACGAGAATGAAAGGTCACAGGCTATGACTGAAATGAATGGTAGCTTTTGTTCCAGCAGGCCTATGCGCATCGGTGCCGCAACACCTAGGAAATCATCTGCGTATCAGCAGCAATACTCTTCACAAGGTATTTAGTTCTGCTTTTTGATAAGGAGGTGTTTTGTTCTTCTCTTTGGTAAGAAAGGTATTTGCCTCGACTTGCACTCTCTATTTGAAGTTGAGTTTTGGTACTTCAAATCTTTTGTATATATGTAGCAAGGGGTTATATGAATGTCATGCTGTAGTTTTACCTCCATCATGGAATATTTGAATCTACTGCTAGAAGTATTCACTGCTTAGTTAAGGTGTTTAAAGTTCATTTTGGCAAGTAGGAGCCGGTTTTCCCACATATTGCACATAAAATTGATGATATCTTTCTGGAATAGTTGTAATCATCAATCCTCTTCCTTTTGTTGGACTTTTTTTTATTAGCTGTTTGTAGTTTTCTCGTCCTTTGTGATCTATTCACCAGCAAATTAGATTGTTCCGTTTCCAAACGATGGTTTTATATTGTGAAAGAGGCTAATCTCTGCATGACCATGGCTTGAATGTTATGTTCTCTTTTCTCTGCTTATATTTTGTGGTTTGTGCAGGGGGTTATCTTTCAAATGGTACACCAACCCAAGGATTCCAATCTGATGGAGATTCTACAAACACGACAGTGAGTCTTCCAACTTTCATGGTTTTTTAACCAATCGACACTGTGCTTTTCTCTACCCCCTTCGCTGATGTGTATGTCATTTGTAGATATTTGTTGGGGGGCTTGATCCTAATGTTACTGATGAAGATCTCAGGCAGCCCTTCTCTCAGTATGGCGAGATAGTTTCTGTTAAAATACCAGTTGGAAAAGGATGTGGATTTGTACAATTTGCTAACAGGTAAACTGTTCGTCATGATATTGGTCTGCAACACTGGTGGTGGCATAGTTTTTACTTAACAACGAGTTGGGACATGATCCTTTTGACCTCTTGTGACAGAAGTAACGCCGAGGAGGCATTGCCGAAACTGAATGGCACAGTAATTGGCAAGCAAACAGTCCGCCTTTCATGGGGTCGCAATCCAGCAACTAAGCAGGTATATTTCTCCCTTTTCATAACCCCTTCCCAAGTCCACAACGAAACTCGTCTTCTTCGTGTTATGTGAAGAAATACAATTGTAACGCCTCTATCATGTCATTAGTTTTGTTTATTCTCACCACTCTCTTGTTTTCCTTGATTTTGATTTTCAGCAGTTCAGATCGGATTTTGGCAACCAATGGGGAGGTGCCGCCTACTATGGAGGACCTGTTTATGAAGGTTACGGCTATGCTCTACCACCACATCATGACCCAAGCATGTATGCTGCAGCTGCGGCCGCATATGGAGCTTATCCGGTGTATGGCACCCACCAACAACAAGTAAGTTGAGGCAGCAGCTCCTGTGTACGGTAGCAACCTACCAACAGTGAGTAAGCAGCATGAGTAGTTTAGAAATCAGACTTAATGGATCTGTAATTTGCTCAGTTCTCTAGAATTCTTATAAATCCCTCTAATTGTGGAGTGGAACTGAATTTTGACAACTTAAGGTAGTTATGCAAGGGATTTCGTTGATCATTTCTTCACATTTACCTAATTTTTAGGGAAACTATTATTCGATCAGTACCTGGCCTCCATGAATTGACAATATGCGATGCTAGTGCAAAGTTGCCCTTGTGTTATGTTTTACACCGGACTGCAGTCTACTTTAGGGTGAAGACCTGAACAAGTGCTGCAGAAGGCCGTGCCAAGCCAATGCACTGGATTTTACGTAGTATTAGACTGTCAATATAGTAAGATAAATGAACTTAGTTTCGCTATTTTAGATAACCAAAAGCGCTCAATGATGTAGCCACCCACAAGGCTAAGGTGGGCTGTAGCCCAAGGAGGTTTTCTGTAAGGGTAGTGCTATTCATGCACTCATTTTTACTTCTTACATACCTCTCTTAATTATCGTTTGTTTGGATCGAATAAATTGAAGATCATTACTAACAAAATATTAATAAGGCTGTGTTGGAAGTAAAATGGGTTTGTGAATAGATCTATTCTTTTGTAAACTCATGCTTATAGCCTACTCAATTTCAATACAGATTATTATTTTGACGTATATTTAGTAGATGAGAGGTAGTGAATAATACGTTTTATGCTAAAAATTATAATTTAGTTCTATCTCTAGTCCCCTTTTATTTACTTATTCTTGATTTAATTAGTAGGTTAATTATTTATATGGTCCTTGAATTTATCAGTTAGGATTATGATTTTGAGAATAGTTTATATTATATTGTTGTTCTTTTATATTGATTATTATATAATTTTATATAAGCAAAATAATAAATATATAATTTTATGGTACTATTTTTAGCTAGCCCACCCAAGAGTAAAATTCTGACTCCGCCCTTGAAAGCGTTGTAAAATTTCACACGAGTTTTTTTAAATCACACTTTAATTTATTGAAAGTTTAAAAGTGTTTGCATCTACTTATGACATATAAGTTACTTTTAGATAAACATTTGCAAGCGGATCGTTAGAATAATGTGCGTAGAGTGCGCTAGTGATAATTGACAACAACCATCATCATCATTGTGCAGGTCGCAGTCTTATATATATTATACTGCTCACATCGAGGTACGATCAAGTAGCCATAAACATACTCAAATCTGAGCACCATGAATCAAAATTGAGTTGGCGGGTGTTGGAACCTTGGGGCGCAAAACACCCTTGAGTTGGGTTGGGCATTCGGGACACATGGGGAACCAAAATTTAGCACAAACTAAAAAATGATTATGCAGATTTCTACCTTCAACAGACTTAATCCTTGCAATAAAATTAAGAAATTTTGCTACTTGGTTTTAGGATATGAAGTTCAACTTTCTTCATGGCATTACAACATGTTCACCTAAGAGTGAAGCTCTACGATTACACGTCACGTAGTGTGTGAGGATGACATGATGTAAAATGTTTTTCTTTGTTATAAAGTTAAAACATGTAACAAGGGATCATAAAATTTTACAATGTTTAGACCACATTGTTGAATGTGGTCGGATTTTGAAATAAACGAGGACTATATCCTCCACTAATTATGAATTTTGAAGTATGATTCTCTCTCCTCCTAATTTTCCTCTCATTCCCTCTCCTCCTGTTTGAACGTTACGGTTTAGCCACTTCAACATTTTATATATATATATATATATATTTTTTTTTTACAGAGAGAAAGATAAAAAAGAAAGTGTAAGAGAAGAGGAAGGATAGGAAGAGAATTAACAATTAAGAAGGGAGAGAATTCTAATCATGAATTTTTGGCCGTTCTTGGAGATTCGAACGCCCCGCCACGTACAACTTTCCCTTTGCATTTGTCCCTTGGAGATGCCCGCAGGCCGTAAGAGCAGTTCCAGCCCAAGGAAAATGGACCGGCACCAAGTGAAGAAAATGGACCGGGACTCTGTCCATCACCTCCAGCCCAAGAAACAGACCTAGCCCAAGCCAGGCAGCAGCCCAGCCTATTTCGGACGGACCCAGAAGCCGGTCCATTTCCCTGGCGCGTGCACAACACGCGCGAGTCCAGGCGAGTAGCCGACAGGCTTTGCAGGCGGTGGGGCCCGCGTGCAGGGCAACTTGCATTCATCCGGCTGAGGGCTACGTGGCCCTCCTCAGAGCTGTTGGATTTCCAACGACTAGTTTTTGTAGGCCGTTGGATTTCCAACGGTAAAAAAAATTTTAATTTAAATTTTAAATTGGACCGTCCGATCACAGATCAACGGTCCACGTTTTTTTCACCAAAAATTAAAAAAAAAAAAAAAAAAGGCCCAACGGTCAGAAATTTGACCGTTGGGCACGTGGCAGCGTGTTGGCTGTTGGATTTGATTATTTTTCAAATCCAACGGTCCAGATTAATTACAACATTAAAATTTATTAAAAATTGTCAAAAAAATTTTAAAAAATACAGAAAAATTTTAAAAAATTAAAATTTTTTTTTCTATAAATACTTAACCCTGATCTTCCACCTTACACCACATTTCAATATTTTCTACACTTTCTACATTTGAATATTTTGTACACTTTGAGAGAAAAAAATGACTTCGTGGAAGCTCAGTGAAGATGTTATGTTGTGTGAATGTTGGGTTCGCACTACTCATGACCCGATTACGGGTAATGAGATGGATAAGCGAGAAATGTGGAGTAAAATTACGAAATCGTTTTGCGATGTACATGGAAAAGATGTACATGGAAAAGATGCCAGATCTAGTCAAGGTCTTCAAGGTCGTTGGAAAAAACTCAACGCATCCTTTACTTGTTGGAAAAACGCCCTCTCTCATGCTTCTGGTAATCTGCGTAGTGGGACAAGTTTAGCGGATGAGGTAACAATATTTTTATTTATTTATATGCATTCCACCCACATCAATATTTTAATTTATTTAATTTCTTATGTAATTTTTATGTAATATGCATTCCACGCCCATCAATATTTTATGTAATTTCTATGTAATTTCTTATGTAATTTATATGCATTCCATGTCCATCAATATTTTAATTTATTTATTTGTGTTACACCCGTATTTTTTAATACTATCTTATCCCACATTTTTATAGACACTACAAGCACAAGTATTCTACAATGCAAAGAACCATAACAAATCATTCAACAAATGGGAATGTTGGCAAATTGTCAAAGATTGCCCTAGATACAAAATTGTGGCAACCGGTCCAGAAGTTGTCATGCACGGTATGGGTCTACACAGTTCGCCAGAAGCAGACACAGCTGAACAAGAAGCCAACACATTTGAAGACATGGAAGGGACGCCTGAACAAGTGCCAGAGACCCAACCGACTTGTCAGTCCCTCAGGCCTCAAGGTAAAAAGGCATCAAAGAAAAAAGGTAGTTCTTCCAAAAATGACTACACTAAATATATGGAGGAACTTACTCGTCAAGGTGAAATGAACATGGCATGGGAAAAGGCTAGAGATGAGGAAAAAGCTACTGCTATGGCAGCAATTATTGCAGCTACTGAGGCTCGTGATGCGGCGGCTGAGAGACAAAGAGAAATAGTTAATCGAGAGAACGAGATGATTAGAGAAGCACTTCATCAAGAGAATGAGATGCTTAGAGAAGAAATGATGGCTCAAACAGATTGTGACACTATGAACAAGTCTCTAGTAGGACTGTCTACGAATTCAAAATATTTTTGGACATCAGAAAAAAGAGATGTCGTGCGAAGGAGGCGTGCAAGAGATGCCGAAACAAGTCAAGGGGGTTCCAGCTACAGAAATCTTAGCAACCAAGATCCTAGCACCACATATCCTAAGTCCACAGACTTTGTTTAATTTCTTATTTATTTTTAGAACTTTATTTAATTTTTTATGTAATTTCTTATTTACTTTTAGATCTTTATTTAATTTCTTATGTAATTTCTTATTTACTTTTAGAACTTTATTTAATTTCTTATGTAATTTCTTATTTATTTTTAGAACTTTATTTAATTTCTTATGTAATTTCTTATTTACTTTTAGAACTTTATTTAATTTCTTATTTATTTTTAGAACTTTATTTAATTTCTTATGTAATTTTTGTACTTTATTTAAATATTTGAATAAGATTACATAAACTCACCAAATAAACATTTAAAAAAAAAACACCAAAAAAAATGACATAACCTCACCATTTAAACTTAAAAAAAACAAACACACTAAATAAGATTACTTAAAAAACAATACACTTTATTCTTCAACCACAAGCCTTATTTTAATTATCTTTGCCTTCGTGCAATCTCCAATGATGGTCAATCAAGTCATTATGGCGGGCTATGTGCCAGTATGGCTCTTGTAATGAAGTGTATCGTTGAACGATCAATTCATTGTAACGTCCATCCCGTTCCAACGGCTCGTGTTGCACGGGATCTTCGGTCCGGTCATGAGCATAATAGATTTGTGTTCTTGAGTTGTTCATCGGATCCGGCTCATATTCATCGACGGCATCATAATCATACTCGTCTTCAACAATCATGTTGTGGAGAATAATACACGTCATCATGATGGATCGAAGAGCCTCGACATCAAACATTCTAGCTGCAGCCCTGACAATGGCCCAACGAGCTTGCAGGATACCAAAACAACGCTCGACATCCTTCCTACACCCTTCTTGACACTTTGCGAAGTGTTTCTCTTTTACACTCTGCGGGTGTGGCACTGTTTTGACAAATGTTGACCACCTTGGGTAAATACCATCTGCAAGGTAGTATGGTCCCTCGTATTTATTACCATTAACCCAATATGTGCATTTCGGCCCACGCCCTTGTAGCAGTTCGTCAAACACTGGAGATTGGGCAAGGACATTTAGGTCATTCTGAGCTCCTGGAACACCAAAAAAAGCATGCCAAATCCATGTATCAAAAGAAGCCGCCGCTTCCAGAATGATGCTTTTGGCTCATTTTCTGTCTGTATAAGCTCCTTGCCATGCACTTGGACAGTTTTTCCATGTCCAGTGCATGTAGTCGATGCTTCCAATCATGCCAGGGAAGCCTCGCATCTCACCCTTCCTCAGAAGCCTTCGCATGTCCCTTGTCGTGGGTTGCCGAAGGTACTCATTGGTGTAGAGGGCTTCAATTGCAGAGCAAAACCGCATCAGGGACTCCAGAACTGTTGTTTTTCCCATCCTTGCGATCTCATCCACTTGATCTACAGATGCTCCATATGCAAGCATTCGCAAGGCAGCCGTAATTTTTTGCTCAGGAAGAAGACCTAGAACATGAAAAGCATCCTCTTTTTGCACAAAATATGGATCATGGTTGCAAACATCACTCATGATTTTAGCGAACAAACTTCGTTGCATTCTAAAACGACGTCTAAAAACATGATCAGGGAAAACGCTGTTGGGAATAAAATAATCTTCCAAGAGATCTTTACCTCGTCTTTCCCTTCTTCTATCGATGTTTGTCGCACGTCCGGGTTTGGCTATCTGACCCATAGCTTCCATGATACGGCGGGAATGTGAGGCCCTCCGCCTTCTATGGTGATCATCCTCATCCTCCTCCATTGCGAAGGCCTCATCTCCACCTCCACCTTGGTCAAGATTGACCAATTCTTCCTGTTGTGCCAACAACCTTTTCTGCTGCTCTTGCAACTGTTTTTACGCTCTCATTGAAGAAGACATTGTAAGAACTCAAGATTTGAAAACGATAAAGAAGAATTCTGAGCTAAAAAAAAGGATTGAATTTAGTGTGATGATAGATGTAGGGATGTAGGGTTTATATGGACAAAAAAAAAGAAGATGAGGTTCTGGACAATGCCACGTGGCACTACGTGATTGGTTGAAAATCTTAGAGGAAATCTATTCAAAAAATAGTACGTTCGGATAATGACACGTGGCGTGACGAGATTGGTTAAAAATCTTATCGAAATCTTGCCTAAATTATTGTAAACAGGAAGTGACACGTGGGTTGTCGGGATTGGTTGAAAATCTTGCGGAAATCTATTCAAAAAATAGTACGTTCGGATAATGACATGTGGCGTGACGAGATTGGTTAAAAATCCTATCCGAAATTAAAACTATTTTTTTATTTATTATTTTATAAAAAAATTATTTAATATTTTAAATGGACTGGGTGCCAGCGCATTTTGTAGGGGTGGAGATCGTTTGTGCCAGCGCATTTTTAGACTGGGTGCCAGCACAATTTTTTTGGGGTGAAGATGCTTTGACCTATTACTGTTCATTGGGTCTATTACTGTTCAATTAAGTGGATAAATGGGCTGGGTGCTGGCGCAAAGTGGATAGGGGTGGAGTTGCTCTAAGGTGAGGTGAAAAAGGAAACCATATCCTACGTGCAGCACAATGATAGCTCCAAAGACAAGCACATGACAGGAAGCTGATTGGTTGGATGCCTGGAGGGCAGTCCATAGCCATGTGACACATCCCACCGAGAACTACCACGTGTCCACTAACCCCACGCTACACGTGTCATCCGACCATTCTGGTCCGTCGTAGTGGACTAATCTATAATTTTCATAGCCTAATCAGATGATTGATGGAAAAGTAATTAATTAATTAATAGAGATTTTGTATACTTGACATGGCAATGGGCTGGCCTGCTGCAATCCTGCCTGTGCAACACGTTTCGAATGGCACACCTTTCTCTCTTCTCTCTCTCTCCTCCTATTTCCTACCCACCTTCTTGTCCGCCACTTCAACGGCGAAACTTCGTGGTTGCTTCCAGAATCCAAGTGGCCTCCGTAACTTCCACCTCCAATTCACACGCGCCGCCGAGAGTCATCGTGACTAGAGAGCACGGCAAGAACAGCAAGCTCATCGCCTCCCTGGTACGCATTGCTCTCCGCCTCTCGCTTTCCCTGTCTCTGCCATTTGTTTACCTGCGATTTTGTTGGGGGACTGGAAATTTAGCTGTTTGTGCTGTGTTGGATTTCTAGGGTTCTACATTTTGGAAATGTACTCTGGGGACGCCCTCTTTCTTGCATTTTCGAATTTGATCTTGTGAAATGTGAAATACTCTGCATGTACTGTTGATTGGTTGTCAAATTTCTAAAAGTATATTTTGAAATGTTTTCGGGCTGCAGTTTAGCCTTGGATTACCAGCCAGGTGTTTGATGATATGTGACAGTGATTGGCAGTTTACAGCATTTTGTTCTTCAGCAATTTGCAATTTTCCCATTTCCACCGTTTTTCGAAAGTTTAATTTTTTGATATTCTCCAACACATTCACATTTGAAAGTTTAGTTCTTTCATATTCAGTTGACTTATTTTTCGGCACCTAAACACGAAATTTGAAAATGCTTGCCTTTTTGCGTCAATACGTATGCGTACGCGTATGCCTGTTTATGTCTATACGGATGTATGTGTGTGTTTATGTGTATTTGTAGAATAGGTCGCTCTGGTGGCAGTGTGATTGAATTTTCGAATTTTGAGTGCAGGCCAAGCAGGGAATCAGCTGTTTGGAGCTTCCGCTCATTCAGCATACACGGGGGCCTGATCTGGATAGGCTTTCTACAGTGTTAAGTGGTAAATTCTTCAACTTTCTTTTCTAATCTGTCGATGTCGTTGAGTAATTTCACAGATAATGCAACCAAGTTGACTTGACCCATTTTGTCATTTGGCCTTCAAACTTCAGCTCGATGTTTCCAAATTTCTCTTCACAAAGTTCAAGTTATGTCCCGTGTGTATGAAAATAATTTGTGATGGATTGTGTTTATTTGATTACATGCTCACTTAGCATAGTCCAAACAAATGTACAACTATTTTCTAACAACGTTCTTCATTTAATGGCCCTTGTTGGCAGCAGATACTACATTTGATTGGATTGTCATCACTTCCCCTGAAGCGGGTTCAGTCTTCTTAGAGGCCTGGAAGTAAGGGAGAAAACTCAATAAACAAAACCTGGCGTATTTTACATTTAAAGACTTGTTCATACAAATTGTTACTTTATTATTGACCTTTAGGGCTGCTGGAAGTCCAAATGTTACAGTAGGGGTTGTGGGGGCTGGTACAGCAAGCATATTTGAGGAGGTAGTACAGTCCTCAAAGCGATCCCTCAACATTGCCTTTGTGCCATCCAAAGGTACTTATGAAACCGTGTAGGCAATAATTTAGTTTGTACAATCTGTACTATTGCATGTTATGCTTCCTTCAATCAATGTGAGGTCCAAGAAAGGCGAACTTCATCTTAAAAAACATTATGAAACCACTGGAAAGTACTAATTAAATTAGAAACTCTCCAAATGTAGATGCATTGAAGAATGAATATCTGAACAAAAGTTTTCTAGATTGCTGAGCTTGATTTTATTATCGTTTTCTTTTGTTTAAATTAAGACTCAATATTGTGGGTATGCTCTCCATGCCATTCCTGGATTCTGATTCTTGCTCTTATTTTAATAACTGCGACTCTTCAGCAACAGGCAAGGTTTTGGCTTCAGAGCTTCCTAAGAATGGGATTGAAAAATGCACTGTTTTATATCCTGCTTCTGCGAAGGCCAGCAATGAGATTGGTACGTGGATGTTTCAATCTGGATGCCTGCTTCTTTTGGATAGAGTTTTTATTGCTTTCACCATTTTAGGATTAGGCATATTCATGATTGCAATCTTTTGCGATTCTTATTTTTGGGATAAGTAGGGTATGTCACGTGATGAAGCCTGCAGTTTGGTCAATTTAGAGTTGTAGTGGCATTTAAGATTATGTGCGCTGTCACATATCTTTGATTCATCATTTTCATCTTTTATATTTGTTTCAGAGGAAGGCCTGTCCAATCGTGGGTTTGAGGTCACAAGGCTAAATACATACACAACGGTGTGCTTACTCAACTTTGGCATGCAAGTGTGGTCTCCTTATATTGGTTTTAAGTGATCTATAATTTCGACTTTTTATTAACGGTTCCATGAAAAATTTCTTGTAGATTAACGACAATATATTTACACTTCTCTTTTCTATATTTGTTGTCATCGATTGGTCATCTTTTCTGTGTTGCTGTTGGATTCCATCAAAGATAATTTCTCTTTCCAGGTTTTTGGTTTTGGAAATTATAGTTGTCCACCATAAAAGTTAGTACGTCATTCAGGATCAATAGGCGTCCCTGCTCCTCTTCTCAATCATTGCCTTGCTACAGTGTAATGTGGACATTTGGAGTTTGATATGTTTGTCTGAACCTTTTTGTTATAGGTTGCAGGTCGACAGTTGATGTTATATTAGCACTAATTGAATAGGATTACTTGTGATAGCTAATGACTTATTCCCGTCATAACTTATCATGTTTCTTGGGATACTTCCTTCTAGGGACCTGTCCATCATGTCGACCAAACAGTTTTAAAGCAGGCACTCACCGCTCCTGTCATAGCAGTTGCTTCTCCTTCAGCTATTCGGTCAGTAACTGGTTGCTTTTTTATCATATGTAACATGTAGATACTTTCCTGAAGCTACTTAAGAGTTATTTGTTTTTCACTATCTGTTTTCTCCAACAGTGCCTGGGTCGGTCTTATTTCAGAGCCAGAGAAATGGAGCAATTCAGTTGCCTGCATTGGTCAGACAACTGCTAAGGCTGCTAAGAAATTAGGCCTGAGAAATGTTTACTACCCGGCAAACCCAGGTCTTGAAGGGTAATATTGACCTTTCATTACTGTATATTATCCTTTTCATCCGATGTGAAGAGATGGTGAATTCAAATATACTCTATGGTTTTCATTGTTCAGATTTTGTTATATCTGATATTTCCCCTGACGATCGTTGTAGTAGGCTACTATGAGATGCCTTCTTATATCCATTTTCTTTTCTTTTTCCTTCTGAACCCTTTTGTTTTGGACAACAGGTGGGTGGGTAGCATACTAGAAGCGTTGCAAGCAAATGTACATTTGTAAATTTGTAGGCAGTCTATTTTTTCGGGTAGAGTTTCTCTTCTGCTACGGTTTAGCAACTTCCATCCTCTTTTTTCCTGTGGTTGTATGGATTAAATAAGCCGCGTGTCTTCAATTCTCTCCCAGGCCCAGGCAGGCTGACCAGGAGATAACCGGAGCAGAAATGGAAAGTTGAGTTTCCTAGTTTCTGCATAAATGCAGAACGAGGATGAAATATTTGCAAAGAGTATGAATGGAAGACGTCAAGATATTCAACACCCTGAGGGGATCATGTTCATTAGGCAAAGCTTCTTCCTGGTCCGTGAAGAGATTATTGTATCATATGTGGAAAGGAAGCTTACTCTTGTATATGTAAATTTCGTTTACTCAATTACGCTATGTATATATCATCAGTTTTGGTGCCATGTTTGACTGCTAGTTCATGTGTAGTAACGAGATACGAGTATAATTATTTGTACAATTTTTTTTGAACAAATTCTTTGTATATTTTATTCTTAATTTTTCGAGAGTTCTTGTCATTGTTGGTGTTGAATGCATCATATCATTTAGTGCATGAAAAAAAACCTTGACAAAGAAAAAAATATTTTTAAATGAGACAAATCTTCCTCTTATCTGTAAGCTTTGTAAAAGAAAAATTTATAACGTGAACATTTTCGTCCAACACAAATTTCTAAACAACAAAAAACCCAATAAATGATATTATACGATCATCTTGGTCATTGTTATAATTATTTAATTTATATATACTAGTATTTGCATACACATTTTGTATGTATGAAAACATTTTTTTAGAAAATGAGAAGGAGAGAGGAAGAGAGAATGAGAGAACGTTGGGGGGGGGGGGGGACGGGGGGAGGTTTTTGTTTTTGGTTTTTTTTTTTTTTTTTTATTAAAGGTATTTTAATATCACCTGTATGTGAGGTTTCAATAAAAAATAGTAAAATTTGAACATATAAAATTACATTATTGCCCATCATTCTTTTTTGTGTGATAGAAAACTAATTTGTCTTTTCTCTCTTTTGGTTGACAAAGAGAGTTTCATTAATTAGTAGAGATATATGGTTATCATATATACTTTTTTGAATATTTGATCGTAAATATCTGGATATTCAGATAATTAACTTAGGATTAATCAAGGGGGGTTCGGAAATTGATATGATTCAATTAGAAGGAAGGTGGAAGCTTCCCCTGAAGAAGAGATGAGATGAAGGTAAGTGATCGCTGCGGTTGATATGACCTGTCCTCTTATGGTGATGAATGCCAACCCCTTGTACCCAGCTACATATCCTCCAACCTGCCAGCCAATTACACCAGAATTAAGGAAAATATGTCATCCCATCTTGGATTGACATGTATAAATTAGTGTATGGATTTACGCTTTTGTATCATATCTACTGGTATTATAGTTTACTCTTGTTATAACACGTGTTTATCTGTTAATACTAAACATACTCTAACAGGATGTGGATGTTTAAGCACCTGTCCATTTCAACACCAGGGTCGCATATTTAACAAAAAAAATCTCGGGTGCTACTGATTACTAAAATATAATTATAATATGCATGTGTTTATATCTATGTAACATATATCCTGATATAATATAGCCTTAACGAATTAGTGAAAGAAAATTGAGAAGTGCTAAGAAGACTCTCAAAAGTAAAATTTTTCATGGACCATCTATTATCTCATTTTTTTTTTTTTTTTTACATAATATTTTATAATATTAGTATTGAAATTAATGCTAATGGTGATGTGGTAGAGATTCTCACTTTAAGATTGTATCCTTAGCATTTCTCATGAAAATTAATCTTCTCAAGTGGAAGGGGAACTTTGGGATCATTAAACTTAGCTTAATCAACTGAAGGGTTTCACCCGTATATCCATAAACGTATCCCCCTTGCTATCAGCTGCTTTATCGTGGGTAGAATGGTGGTTGGGCTGTCCGTCCATCCAACTCCACTAGAGTGAGTTAGTTATAAGTAAAACGTCTTTCTCTTTCCCTGTCTGACAATTTAAAATAATTTATCAGTGGCGAAGCCACATCAGGCCAGAATTGCCCTAGCCTACGTGCCGCTTTTCTCTTTTATTAGACAAATTTTCTCTTGTTTTCTATAAAATTAGAGTGCAGAATGACATTTTTAAGGTGTTAAAATTAGCTCCCAGCAACCCTTGTTGTAGTGCATATTTAATGTACCGTTAAGGAACAAAGTTGTCCAAAAATATATATACCCGCAAGATGACCACTGGAAGATGAACGAGATTTGGCTAACTTGGACATGTGTCCAATCGTGATTGGTTGGCAGCAAGAGTGGCTGCTGAATCTTTCAGTAGCCAAGTCTTTTCCCTAGAAGATTTAGATAGGTCTCCACATAATTGTCAGAGCATGGATCAAAAGAACTGGACCTGGCTTCTGCAAATTTAGCAGCAGGTCCTGCTCACACCCAATCCCGGTTGAACACGTGTTAAAGTTTTGATTAAAAAAATCAAAAACTTGGACATGTGTTCAACCGGAATTGGGTGTGAGCAGGACCTGCTGCTGAATTCTTCAGCAGAGAAGCCTTTTCCGGATCAAAATCATCATCCTGCACCATGATATATAACATCGGATCCCAGTTAATCATTTAGTTTGGACGCTTGATTAACTCAGTCTAATATAATGTATATTATATTCCTTTGAGCTCTCTAGCTAGCTGCAGATATACTTGCAGAAGATTTTGAGAGAGATTTAGTGGCTTCTGATATTGTTTTGCAGGGATTTCTTCCGCTGTTCTCGTCACCCTCATTTTCATAGTTGGATGTTGTGTTTGAATATGAGAACCCAACTACCGCTGGTGACTCCAAGAAGATCACGTTTGCCACTGCCACATTTTTTGGTTTTTATTATTCTAACGAGTCTAAAGTTGGGGATTGTGTGGATTTAGTGCCCTATAGCACTCAATGCTATGAATGTTTTAGCTGTTGTTTGATTTCTACAACTGATAGGTTTTATATTTTTAATTTCAGCTTTTCATTTTTCGTACCACTAATTGTTATGTTCCATGAAAAAAATTGCTGAAGTTGACTGAATTTTTGTAATTACCGTTGTTCCAAGCATAGTCGTTTCTGAATAGTGTCATTCTATCACTGTTGACTCTAAAGGGTCCAAGTTCTTCCATGGCTCCATATCCAAAAGATGAGCATCCTGGTCCTGAATATATTTTCACAACAACAGAAATCATGCACATGAATTTATTGGAGGTGTGTAGCATGAAACTGTCTTCTGATACTGAGTGACAAGTCAGCATTGAGGTGTTAAAAGATTGCATGTCAGCTTTGAGTTGTTGAAGACGGTTTAGCCAGTTAATTATAGTGAGTACTTGGAGCTAAAAAAGTTTTAGCTCTAATTCTGAGACTATATAAGAGATGTGAACTGTTGATGGCATTGTTGTAGCATAAAATTGTGTCATGTAATGGTAGTTAATAACAATTTTATGGTCAAACTGTCATTAGACTTTATAACTTCATAAGTAGTTGTGGCAAAAACATTGAGAACTGGCCAAAATGTACTTCGTTCTTGTCCATTTTTGTTAATTTTGATTGTTTGTTCTCTCTCGTGTGTCTTGTATGTGCTTTCTTTTCATGGAGAGAGAAAATAGTATGGCCTGTACAAGTGGAAATCAGAATATACAACACATTACATGGCTCAAAACCATTCAAACAACTTAGTAACAGTTATTTTTAAACCTTTAGAATCTGCTGGCATGGACATAAAATATCTTCATTTAGTGGTGGATCCTATCATCCTAGCACTTTTTTAAGATTAGACACAATAATTTAGTGGTGGACATAAAATATCTTCATTTAGTGGTGGATCCTATAGTATGAAAAATTTTATTTAAACTCATATAACCTCTTTTCACCTTCAGGTTAAATTTTAAATATTAATTGTCTATTTTACCATGTTGCATAATTACTATTAAGTACTAAATAAAATTAATAATAAAACTCAAATCTATCAATAAACCCACACACTATAATTAAATCCTAGCATCACTCTTTATTTATCCTACAATTATTCCAGCTAAACCCTAATAGTTCTTATAGAGAAAAACAAGTTATTTATTTATTTATTGATAGATGGTGATTTTGAAGTTTTAAATCCTTCAATTAATGTAGAACTCGATTTATAAATATTTTATTCGTTTGATTTAACATTTTTTAGAGGTTAAAAGATGAGTTTTTAGGTTTTAATTTTTTTTTATCAATCCTGCATAGTACCCTTTGTTAAACTTTCTACAACAACAAATTGTTGCAGACATTCTCCCAGTGTCTGTCTGTACCCCAAAACACCATCCAAGACGATTTCTACTACTGCTGCTACTGCTAGTACATGTATGGCTGCTGCTGTCCTGTGTCCATGTGCCCTCCAATACGATTTACATTTTTCTTGTAATTGATCAATGCTTGAAGACACTGATTTAGGAAATGAGTCATCCACAATCACTCCAGATAAAGAATTAAATAGCTAACAAATCCACCTACTGAACCTTGCCTGATACCTTTTCAAAAGCTAAAATCATTGGATGGCTGCACAATGTCATTAATAGAGTTAAGAGTCAAATGGGTGTAAAGATAAATTTGCATATTGAATTAGGTTTGTAAAGGTATTTTAGGTAGTACATGGTTTAAAGGGATATTAATAGTTTAATTAAAAATCAAATGAGTGCAACAAGTAAGTTTGGTGTAGAAAGAAATTACATGAATTTAAATAAAATTTCCCTTATAGTTTTTATATTTTTAATTAAAAATCTAACAATTAAAAAGTTTGAAATATCCTATACTACAAAACACCATAATTTTTTTATTAAAAGGGATGATGTCTCATGATTTTCCACAAGAATTATACCACAAACCGTGTTTGATTTATGTATATTGGAAAACACACTACGTACATACAGGCATAGTTAATTGGTGCTCAAGAGTACAAGATTATTTGGAAAATTCTTGCAACGCGCAAGTGTTGTCCACCTAGCTCGCGGGGTGGCAGGCCAGGAAACATTTGGGATGTAAACCCCCATGCATTCTTTTTTACTTTAAGCACTAGTTACATATATCGTGGCTGTTTATATCAAATTTGGTTGATAGCTAAACAACAAACCGATCGATATCGATCGTTTAATAAGTCTATTATTATAGTAGTGAAATTATCAGAGAAACGGAAAGGTTTACTTTCAACAACATTGATATTGTTTTCAACTTGGTAATTACCATGCATAATCTGTCAAGTGTGAGGTTTTATCACAAAAAACCTCGATATTAGTTGAAAGGGTTAAGATATTTTTTTCTCATAAATACAATCAATGTGAGATATTTCAACAATTTTATCTAATTTCTAAGTATTATTTTCCCTTAACGTAGTACTGCTGTCACAAATGATGTTATCCATCAATCCAACGATTTGTTGTTTTCCTAGAAAAAAACCTACAACTTGCTCCCAGTGGTTATATAGTTTTTTGTTACAAATAAATGTTTTATTAGGAATGACCCAGAGTAGAAGGATTCGAAAATTCAAATTATTCAATTTTTAAATTTTGTAGTTTTTATCAGCCCATCTCATTAACCCCCTCACACACAGATTCGCCCTCATCTCTCTCGATCGATTGAAGAATATTAATACGCATATATACCTCCACGATAACATAATTAAAAAGGTGAGGAACTTATAGGATAGATGAATAATTGTATAGTAACACTTCAAAGCAATATTTACCTCCATTTAACCATAGCACCAATGGTTTAATTAGTTGATGAATCCTGCGGCGACTCTACAAAGTAGTAGAACAATGCTCTCCCAGCTTTCTGGTCCACAGTAATATACCCTGCATATTGATCAAAGTTTACACCTTGAGGTTGTCCTGGCAAAGAACCAATCTTATCAGCTTCCTTCAACCCATGTTGGAGTCCAATATAAACCGGAGAAAATTGGTCTTCTGCAACATTGAAGACATCCCACAAGTCTGTCCGAGTAGGATTCGCAGATTTGCAAGATTTAATAAACTTGTTGACGTTGTCGATCGATTTGGTTGCCGTTGCATGATATTATAAGAAAGGCTAATAGGTAGCTTGACAGGAGAAGCAAATGTGTAAGCAGTGAAAGCTTCATGATCTCCACTATTTATGTTGTCTGAATATGCTGGTGAACTAGTATCAAACACTAGCTTATACCATTTGTAGAAATAAATTTCAAGAACTGAAAGTTTGGGATGAGAATGCTAAGGCCTTAGCTTTAGGGACAACATAAAGCATACTAGGAATGAAATACATACAATGGCTAGAGACAATGGCTAGGTACAATGGCTAAAACAGGAATACAAACAATGGCTAGAAAATTATGAAAAATATTATTATTTAACACATCCTATCATTGTCTCGAGAAGATTTTCTTTGGACCCATATATGCGGAAACAATTGAATTTGATAGTTTGAGTATTTTCTTGATTGGTTATTTTCAAAAGTTACAATATACAAATATTAATAGGAAAGAATCCTATAATTGATTCTTATTATTGGTACAATTGATACAAAGCTAAAAAGTAAATATCTAGCTAATTGATACAACCAACACTAAGTAGGAAGGTACTCATTCCAACATATTTACTTAAGTCAACGTTGATTGGATGCTAATCTATGCAAATATCTTGTACGTGATTGACTTTCTCAATACTGTCCATCAAATTGGAGAGTAAACATCGTAAATACTAAACTTGTCTAACAAAAAACAAAAGCATTCCTTGCCTATGGCCTTGGTAAAATGTCTGCCAACTGGGATTTGGATGGAACGAATCCAGTGACAATCTTCCCTTTCATAATCTTATCTTGAACAAAATGGTAATCAATCTTAATGTGTCTTGTTCGTTTATAAAACAAGGGATTTACAACAATATGGAGAGTTGTTTCATTGATATCACAAAATGGGGTGGCCGGCCAATGATTTTTATTCTCAAATCATGAAATACCTTTCATGAAGCACTCCACTTCTATGCCAAAAAATACTTTAAACTACCAAGATCTTTGATACGAAACTTCGTATTTAAAGAACTTTTAAGACTATCAATGGCATGCAAATCATTTCATGTAATCAAAATGTGGTCAACATAAATGAGAAAGACTGTAGAGCACTTTCCTTGTTGCTTGGTAAATAAGGAATAATCGGCCTTGGACTAAACATATCCCGCAACTGTATTTTCATCGTAGCTTTGTGCTAAATGAGAATACAGTTGTTTATTCATTTATAGTTTTGTTTTTTTTTTTAGTACATCGATATTTTTTACACTAAGAAGAATGAGAGCTCGGCAAAGCCACACAATGGACAATCTAATTTGGTATCAAATTCGTTATCTACGAGATTCGAATCTAAAACCTCTCACTTCTAAGTGAAGAAGAATACCACCAGACCATAGTACTGAGTAGCTTTATAGTTCATATTAAAATGCCACATCTAAAGATTCTAAGCTACGACTCATGTGTCCATTATATCGTAGAACAAGTGTACTTGTGCTTTGAATGCCGCAGTTCCAATCATTTGATTGGATAATTAGTTTAGCAAGCTTGGATCTTTTTTTTTTTTTTTTTTTGGTAAACTCAAGTTTGGATCTTTTTATTATTTAAAGGAACTGGTAAACCGTGGACAAGTTTTTTAGTCCGACGGTCACAATTATTTAATTCTACTATCTTATGTGTTATAATATAGATAAATAGTCAAGTTTATATGTCATGGTTCTAGAATTATAATATTAATAAGTAGATCTACTTATTATAATATGAATTGATAAATAATATTTCATGATTGTATAACAATTATATTGATATGTTTTCTAATGTACAATAATCTTTTTTAAAAGAGAATCAAAAGATAAAAAATAAATCAAATGAGAATCAAATAATAAAAAATAACAAAGGTGTAATATCAAAGAGAAAAATAGTGTGCGAAAATCGTCGCTTTTCTATTTCATGTAGATACATATGTGAATTGTGACATATTGCTCCTCTTCAACCCCACTTTCAATCGTTTTTCAACTTTTACTTCATATTATTAAGTAGGAATGTGAAGCTTGTATTATTTTCTAAATAAAAGAGATAATAAACATCGATGTAGGATATGAAAACCCTAGAGCTCCGGAAAAGTAAATATTATTGAAACTGAAGTCTAAAGCCTATTAAATTGGGCTTATATTATTGAAAACACCTCATAAACCAAATGACTATCTGGCCGAGTGAATAGCTCCACATTCCATACGACGGCAGCGGTGCCGGCGGAAAATGATGTTCTTGGAATTAGGGAGAGGGAGGGGGAGGGAGAGGAGGAAGCTGTCCTTGAAGGAAAGATGAGATCAAGGTGAGTGCTCGCTCTGGTTGGTAGGTGGGAACCATGAGCCCAGCTCCCCTCACCGTAGCAAATGTCAGCCCTTCGTACCCAACCACATATCCTCCGACCTGGATTACCATATGTGCCAATAGGCCAAACATGATCGTGGGGAAATTAATTAATTAATTAATTTATCAATGTACTTGGACATTGTCTTCTCTAATTATTATTTTATTCAAATTATAATATGTATTTTTTTTAGTAATATATATCTTAGAATTAGGATATATATTGACTAAATCATCACTTATAACATAATACATAAACGATACACCACTTAACAAGCGTTCCAAATAAACATATAAAAATTTCATTGGGCATCCTACCATCCTTATCAACAAAAGAATTAAGTGTTACCTCTTCAGTACTAGAGTGCCATGGCCTCCAGGGTGTCTGGATTGGTAAGTTGAGGATGTGTAGGGCGTATCTAGAAGATGTGACTGAAAAGTACCCATCGGTGTCTCCACTGCGAATTGCATTCAACATAAAAACTAATTAGTTCCCATTCCATCTGTGATCATACAATTTAGCAAATATTATAGAAGCTTAACAATTCAAGCTCAAGGTGCCTCACCTATATATCCACAAGCTTATCCCACTTTCTATGAGCTGTTGTATTGTGGGTAGCATGGTTGTTGGGCTGTCCGTCCAATCAGTATCACTAGTGACCACAAGAAAAGGTTAGATGTGTGTGTGTGTGTGTGTGTATTTATTCTCGATGGTCCAGCACTATACATTTCAATTAAGTTGATTTGTAGTTGTGAACCAAGGTGTGAAATCTTGCTGCTTTTTTTCTTGGTGAAAGTGAAAATTTGCTGCAGAACAAACAGAACTTTCTTATATATTTACCTGCAAGCAGTCCACTTTGTAGGTCTTGCATGAAGAGCAGATTGCACCTCGGCAAGGTTTAGATAGGCCTCCACATAGTTGTCAGAACATGGATCAAAATCAGCAGCAACCTGATAATGCATGTAACATAAAATCCAAGTCATAATTAAGTCCTTGCAATTGATTCATAGTGTATGTAACCTAATGGGAAACAGCTCTCCCTTCAAACAGTGTTGACAACAGGAAAAATGTTAAAAGGATTATATTTTCTGGTCAAATAATTAGCTCAAGACAGCCAGGGGATGTTTGGGACTAAATCTAGAAAGACTAAAAGTGTTTTTTGGCAATCAAAAGTGTTATGACTGAGTATGGCAAAAAAAATTAAAAAAGGTACTATTAGATCATGGAAATGTTTCACGGAGAAGCACTTGTGATATGCTTCTTTATGTTGCAGAGATGCTTCCCATAACATCTCTAAGTGTTTTTCAAGAATTGCATGTCTTTTTGGTAAAATTCAAACATGCATATTTCTAATAAAAGCACTCCTTATGAGCATAAGTGTTATATAAAAAACAGAGCCAAGGCCTTATTGCCATTTGATCACATCAGCCAGCTTCATGCCAAACTGTTAATAACACATCAACTATCAAATTATATACGGTCAACAAATATGCTCAGAAGAAGATTTTATGTATCTTTTAATTAATAACCTCTGATCAGATTATTTTTTTTTTGTTCTTTTTTCATGCATTATTTTGTTAAAATCAGTTTAGAGACTTACAGAACCAGTTGAGGCAGATTTGGGTTCTGAATCGTCCTCTGATGTTGGGCAAACTGGAGCATATATGTTGGCAATATCAATATATCCTCCTAGCTCCATGCTTGCTTGAGACAGATATTTACTACACTCTTCGGAGGGATTATCACCTAAATTAGTAAGGTTACAATATTTGTGTATTCCTGCATTGGTTTCGTCAGAGTTGAGAGCATGCGTCCACAAATTATCGAAAATGGCTAGTAGAGCGGTATTATCATCGATATAAGGATTCCCAATCTGCAAGTATAAAATAATTAACCATGCATTAATATCATCGGTATATTGAGTGATGTTAATTTGAAAGACTTGTATTACCATGCAAATCCTTATGTTGCCAGTAAATTATTGTGGACCACACCCATGCGTTCAGGTGAGAAGACTCCATTATGAAATAGATTAGCAATGTGGAGAGTAGGTTAACTTTTTGTAAATACATGCAATGCAAGGTCCTTTAATATCCTAGCATGGAATTTCTACTCTCAAACATCACTTACATGTGGCGTTACTTAAGTCAAACACATAAACAACACATAGGCCATTGGCCTCAACAGTACTACTCCACCTATGAAGCACAATGCACACACGTACTCCATGTCACCCACCAATCCGTGTTGTCTTTGTGTTAGGCTTGAATATTCAGCACACATAAGAATGTGAGAGGAAGTGAAGAAATGTCCCAGTTTGAAAGTATACCAACATTGCAGGTGCAAATAAAGAATTAGACTACTACCTATATTAACTACCAATTAGTTTTATGATAAAACCTCAACTTCTTATACTGTATTACTATAATACTATAAGAGTAGAATAACATAAGCATTTTTGTGATAAAAAAAATCTCATGGTTTAGCATTAGGACGCAAATAAATCCAAATTAATCGAGTACTCACTGCAATTCCTTTGAGATTGATTTGTGTTTGATTGGTGACATTGTTGTTAGAGAGAATGGTGTAAGCAAGTTCAGGTGCGTAATGGCCTGCATTACTCTCTCCAGTGATGAACAAATCCCTGGTTTTATATTGGGGAAATCTCTCCAACCAGTTTACAAGGAAAACGTAGTTGTCCTCAGCTGTGCTCTGATCACCCACAGTTTTATAGTCAGACGATGTATTTGAATATGAGAACCCAGTCCCTAACGGAGTCTCCAAGAAGAGCACGTTTGCCACTGCATGCCATTCATTTGTTCCTTTTATAATCAAATCTACATATCGACTTGAGACGCTATTTTACATTAGTTAATTAAGAAAGAAGATATAATTAAGGTGCTACATGTATGTAATACCGTTGTTCCAAGCATAGTCATTAGAGATTAGTGTTTTGTTGTCACTGCTAACTCTGAATGGTCCTAGTTCTTCCAAGGCTCCATATCCAAAAGGAGAGCATCCTCCAGGTCCTGTGACGGAGACAACAATATTACTTTACCCTATTTACATTTGAAATTACTTGTTTCAGAGATAGAGGAGTAATTGTGAAGACTTCGGATAGACCAGCTAGAAGTCCACTATACTAACCGCACTAACACTGCCCTCAACTTAAATACATGTGTAATCCAATATACATAAGTGTTGAGTTTTATCACAAAATGCTTGAGTACAATTAGAAGTGAAACCATTCAATATAAGTTATATGTTATTTAGTCATGTTTTCGACGTGGGACTTGTTAAAATTTTAGTAACATTTACCTCCATGTAATGACACCACTAGAGGATTGGTTGAAGAATTTTGGGGTGACTCCACAAAATAGTAGAACAATTCTCTCCCAGCTTTAGGGTCCACAGTAACATAGCCTGCATAGTGATTAAAATTTACTCCTTCAGGTTGTCCTGGCAAGGCATCAATCTTATCAGCTTCCATCAACCCTTCTTGTGATCCGACATACACCGGAGAATAGTGGTCTGGTGCGACATCTAAGCGATCCCATGATTTAGAATGAAGAGGATTTCCAGATTTGCGAGACTTGATCAATTTGTTGAGGTTCTTCATTTGGTAAATGGTAGCATTGCATGATAATATGAAAAAGGCCAACTGGTAGCAAGAGAGAAGCAACAAACATGAAAGAAATGAAAGCTTCATTTTTCACGATTTACTGCTAAGAACAGACTTGGGGATCTGATATATTGACTAAACCATAACTTCAATTTATAGACCTAATAAGCCATGCAAGTGCTTAAGACGAGATTACTTAGGCGTTTACGTGTAATTAACTATGTATTCGGATTTGTAAATTTTTTAAATTGGAGAAACCAATGCACTTCACATTGTAAATATAGGCTAATCCTCGAGTCTCATATGTTTGTTTTAAATGTGTGTACAATTACAAAGTAGTTTCATGAGTATGTTCTTCTTGTTCAGTTCTTGCACAAGAGTGCTACTAGCTTCAAATGCTATGGTATATCTCCTAATATGCTTCTAACATATAAATCATCTCAATTCATTTGCTGATACTAGCTTAGCAGCCTACATATCTTTCAATTAAAACTTAGAACGAAAGAACTTTTGCTAATGATGTATATTGGAGAGTGATTTTGTTGGTGTTTGAGAGTGCCAACTTGGGAAGTTGTGGACATATTTGAGAGAATTTTACAGATGTTTCTGGTAGTGACTGGCACAAAGAATTCATATGCATATGGAGTTAGCACTTTAAAAACAAAAATAAAAAAGGAAGATTACAAGATGACTTTTTCGGAGTCATAAACATAACTTTTTTCCTTCTATATTTAAATTACTTTTATTGCAAAGATTTTGTACCGAAATTTAGAGTGATTAATGAAAAGCACTTAGAAGTAATTCCTAAAGTAACTTTAAATGTGTTTTTCCAAAAAGAAATGAAAAATGCAGTCCAAAAACACTTTTTAATGTTTTGTACAAAACACTTTTGATGAAGTCAATTTTAGCCCTTACAAAAATTGTGTCAATGGAGAGATTCTTTTGCGAGGAACTCTGAGGTGGTGAGTTATGGAGTGATGTGATAGGGGAGTGGGGTCTTATATGAGATAATGGTGGATCTCAAAACAGGAGATGATAGACTATGGGAGATCTTGTGTTTAAAATCCGTACAGATACGTAGACCGGATGTTGGACATTAGACTCTCTCGTGCCAAAGGGACTACTATTTGTTTTAAATGTGTGCTACTACTATACACTTGTTTATCTTAGTATCAACATGTTCCCTCCAATCCTTGCTTTGGTGTTTAATTCCTTGCTCAAAGCTGAAGGTAATCCTTCAACACAACCAAGCTAACTTTGTGGCCCAATTCTACTCTAGACGTAATCAACAAGCCTGCCAAGAAGTTGGATCAGAAAGTTATTCATGACATACGACTAGTTTTGTCTTGGGAGCACATGCACCCGACAATTTCATCACCACACCCAAAACTAAAAAAGATCTTCGAAATCTTAACATACAAACAAACAAAATAAAGAAGGTTGAGGCTTGACTACCCTCCACTGTGGAGGGCCAGCATATAAATTAACAGTTCACCTGAATTAATTGCTCAAATGTGAAACCAGTTCTTTTAATTTACTTGATCGGAAAATGACTGCATAATTTGGGGTTGGAATTTGGATGTGAGAGCAAACAGTTGATGGACATTGTTGGTTGCGAGAGAAGAAGTAGATATACAATTAGAGAAATAGTAGAAGAAAGACAAATAAGCAGGGACCAGTACTCCCTGGTTCAAGCTGGCAAACCCTAAAAACATATAAGCAGAAAATGACGGGTCCTTGAAACTTTGAACAACCTCTCGAGATTTCTCATTGTTTACTTGCAGCTTTGTCGCATTTCCCGTCCTCATCACCCTGAGAAATCTTGGACTCTTCCTCTCTACTAAATCCACCACCAATATTTAAATCTTTGAGAAGCAAAAAGGCCAAAAAGAAATCTTATATTATAACCAAGGTTCTGAAAAACGCTAGGCGCTAGTCTGACGGCGGGCTAGCGCCTAGCACCTAAGCAGCTAGGTGACGCCTAGGCGGATTTAGGTAAATTTCTTGTATATCTTGTAAATAAGTGCATATTGACACTAACAAAAAATTATACTTGTATGAAATCCATAGATAAGATAATAAAAGAATGATAAAATGCAAAAAGAGTATCCAACAAGTCCAAAATTTAAAAACACATTAAGCATATATGCCATGTAACCATAGTGAGGAGTATTGTAGGATGACACATGTACAACAAGTTCACAATTTAAAACAACATAAAATGGAAAATAGGAGGAAAATTTAGTAATGTAAGATACTTATCTTTAGCATCCCGGAATTTAAGTTGATACACAACACACCTATTTTATAAAAGTAACAAAATTTCAAGGTATAATTAGAACTTAGACTTTAAACAAAATTCACAAAAAATAAAATAAAATAAAAATAAAAAAAATAAAAAAACCACCTAGCCCCCTAGCACCGCCTAGCCTGCCTAGGCGGCCACCTAGAGCCACCCCGATTTTTCCAGCCATTTTGCACAAAATCGCCTTGGTTCCAAGGAGCCTAGCTCCTAGGTGGCCGCCTAGGGCGTTTTTTCGAACACTGATTATAACTTTGGACAAAGTTTTATTACCTCATCATATAAATATCCATTTCCATTCATTAGTAACCAGCTCACGTGCGTGCAACTCGTTTTATTATTTGCTTTGCGAGAAATCTCAACTTGTTTCATGGTTTTAGAAGAGGACGTGTAAGACCATCTCCAACCGAGGGCTGGCCAGATGACTGGTTTTAGCCTTCTAACCCTCCAAGATATTAATATTTTAATGAACAATGAACAATACATAATCATATTTGCCTCCATCTCCAACCGATGGTCAAAGGGCTATAGGGCTCGTTTTAGCCCTACCACAAAAAACCGTTTCCAACCGAGGGCCAAACATAATTTATTATTTAAAAACTACAATTTGTTTCATAATTTTTATGTTGGTTAATGTTGTTTCATATTGTTTAATGTTGTTTCATGTTTTTAATGTTGTATAATCGCTTAGGAAGTTATAGGAAAAAAAATAGAATTAAAAAAATATATATGAAACAAATTTTGTAAAATAGAAGTTATTGGAAAAAAATAGAATTAAAAAAATATATATATGAAACAAATTTTGTAAAATAGAAGTGTCACATCCCGGCCCGGGGCCCACCACATCCCGAGCCCGCTCCACCACCGTAGCACGATATTGTCCGCTTTAGGCCTCGACCACGCCCTCACGGTTTTGTTTCTGGGAACTCAGACGAGAACCTCCCAGTGGGTCACCCATCATGAGATTGTTCGCTTTAGGCCTCGACCACGCCCTCACGGTTTTGTTTCTGGGAACTCAGACGAGAACTTCCCAGTGGGTCACCCATCATGAGAGTGCTCTCGCGCGCTACTCGCTTAACTTCAGAGTTCCGATGGAACCTGAAGCCAGTGAGCTCCCAAAAAGCCTCGTGCTAGGTAGGGATGAGAATATACATATAAGGATCACTCCCCTCGGCGATGTGGGATGTCACAAGAAGTTATAGGAAAAAATGGAATTTAAAAAAAAATATGAATCAAATTTTGTAAAATAGAAGTTATAGGAAAAAAATAGAATTTAAAAAAAAATATATGAAACAAATTTTGTAAAATAGAAGTTATAGGAAAAAATGGAATTTAAAAAAAAATGTGAAACAAATTTTGTAAAATAGAAGTTATAGGAAAAAATGGAATTTAAAAAAAATATATGAAACAAATTTTGTAAAATAGAAGTTATAGGAAAAAAAAATAGAATTAAAAAATATATGAAACAAATTTTGTAAAATAGAAGTTATAGAAAAAAAATATAATTTAAAAATAGAAGTTATAGGAAAAATTTTGTAAATAAAAAAAAAAATCAAAAATCACACCTAGCTGACATCAGTTAGCCGTTGTATTCAAAATTTTCCCAACTATTCGTGTCGGTTATAACCGACACTATTGCTCTTATTCCTGTCGGTTATATCCGACAGTTTTAAGCAAAAAATTTGACCAGCCCAAGGCTAGCTGGCTGGCTGGAAGGGGTCAGCCCTTTGGCCCTTTCAGATTTCGTGGGGCCCACAAGCCTTCTGGCCTGGCCCTCAGTTGGAGACGATTTTCGGACTATTTTTGGTCCTCTGGTCCTTTGGACCCTTTGATTGGAAATGGCCTAAAAATATGAAAAATGTCCCACATCGGAAAACTAGGAAGTTCGCAATTGATTTGTAAGTTCATGCAATGTAGATCTCTTATTAACATGTTAGAGATTGGGGTTTCCTAATGTTCCCTCAACTAATAACAATACATGAACAAATAAACAAATGGTACGTATCACCAACTTTCATCATAATTAAATAATAAATACGACGTATTCATAAATGTAGCGTGCATTTTTTAGTATGAAGTACACATTGAGATATGCCCTGCCTTGTGACTAGAAGACAAAGTTAAGTGTAGAGTAAAGGATGCAAAAATGGTTCAGCTAGCTGGCAAAACTTTTGTCCTTGTGAGAGCTATGAACAAATCCTGGTGAATTATTTTACCCTAGTGTAAAAAGCATACCAAATCTCTCCCTTTATTCTGATAAAAGCACACATATATCGATCTTGAGCTAGCTTTATCATTCAATAATCCAATAATGTGGATTTGTATGGTGTCACTTCGGCTGGTCTAACAATGGACCCTTACATAGGACACAGCCAAACATCAATTGACCTTAATTAACATAAACCACAAAGAGCCCCAAGCCAAAGCATGCTAGCTTTGATTCTTATGTGGTGGACCTAAAAGAGATGGACTTTTAAACATGTAGCTTCTTTTCCTTCTCTTTTATCAGAACTACTAGTACTGCAAAAATACATTTCTCACTTTCTATTTTGGCCAGACGTGCACCTAAAAAGTCCCCAGAAACCCTAGAACCAGATTCATCTCAGTTATTTAGCATGCAAGGATAGTAGGACCTGTTACTGATCAAGCCCACATCCAGCTTTGGACCAACATTCCATGATTATTTGTTTGCCATGTATTTCCTAAATTATGAACCATCATTTTCCAGAATGATTGTACTTTTCTCTCCATAATTAGTATTCCAAAAAAAAAAAATTGATTATTAGTTTCATGTTTTTTGGCACATTTAAATTTTGGAAATGTTTTATTCATATAGTTGGATTAAGATGGAAGTTATAGCTGGACTTGACCTGAAGTGTGCTGACAGGGACGTCAGACGCCCTTCGAGGTAGATTGCGGTAACCCTAGTGTTGTGCTTTATATGTTTAGATGACAATTTTTTTATTGTGAATATGAAAGCCAACAAAACCGTGACGATATGACTCAAAGGTTACAATATCTTGATGAGGATTGAGCTATGACATGTTACAATTGGAGATTTACTGCAAATTCGAGTTTGTTGGCTGGCATTATGCAAGTGTGTGAGTTTAAGCCATAGAGGTTAGTTTAGCGGTGAAAGTGGATAGGGTAATAAGTATGACTAGGCTAGGTCAAGAATTTGAAAATTTCTAATGTAATGTAATATGAAAAAAGTGCGTTAGTATTATGACAATTACATTGCAATTATGGAAACAAATAAGAGAGGAGAAAAGGAATTAGATAAAAGCTATGAGCTCGATAGGCCTCAATGAGCAACTTCGGTACTCATCAACGTCCCCACACTGAAATGCTTTTAAAAGACCGCAAAAAATGAGCACTTTATAGAAAACATGTCTGAGTAGATGGCTTTGTGCACGAAATGACTTGTGGGGTGGTGTATATAAAAGGCTCTCGGTCGGGACACCACTACGAATTAATCAAAGATTAATTATGAACCATTTTGGAACATGTTCTCCTATATATTATGGCAAATCCTTTTTTACTCAGATTAGAAATTTGATGTGTAGTTTTATAATAGTAGTAATTTTTGTGTTCTTTTTAAAAATTAGATTCTTCAAAAATTGTAATTTCTTTTGCCAGAGAGAATGGTCGGTTGAAACAACAAATCTTAATTGTTGTATGATCAAGCAATAGTTTCTGTGTGTCTAATGCCCCCTAACGATTCTTAATTTGGGAGTTTTAACTAAACACTCTCGGTACTGTTTACTATAAAAAAAATAAAAAATAAAAAAATAAAAACATTTCAAAAGTTACTCATGGTACTATTCACTTACAACACATTTTTGTCCTTTTAATTAAAACTTAAAATTTTCGAACCTTTTTTATTAGTTTTCTTTCTTAATTTTGGTCATTTATCAAATAGATAGAAATCTAATGCCCAAGAATTGTTATATTTTCCATTCTCAATTTCTCATTTTGTTTATGGTTGGTCAAACCAGCAAATCTATTATAGACAATTTAAAAGTCTCTGTCAAAAAAAAAAAAATAAATAAAAGAAAAATTACAGGATACTTAACTACAGCCAAGAGAAAAATAATTGTTACAGAAAAAGTTTAGTTTATGAGGCCTTACAAAAATAGAACTTTAACGAAAAGCTCTCGGTACTGTTTACTTTAACAAAAAATTACATTTTTACTCTAAAAAGTCAATCATGGTATTATTCACTTTATCATTTATTTTGTCCTTATCATTAAAACTCAAAGTATTCAAACATTTTTTTATTAGTTTTCCTTAAAAAAATGTAATGATACTTTTAATCAAACGACGCTTTTGTAATGTAATGAGGTGACGCATCACGTCCTACTTTTACAGTGTTATATACAAATATGATGTGAATAATGTAATAATCGGCATTTTACAGTAATGAGATTCTATGTTATTTGTTGTAACGTTGGACTTTAAAATTAGCCGAGTATAATAGTGTAATTTACATTTATTGTATTTCGGACGTTAAATGTTAATGTCATACTATAATACCATTAAACGTGATGGTAGAGCTTATATCTATACTGTAACAATACCATTATTGTGTAACTATCAACATTAGTAGTGTAATAAACATTTTATAATATCAGCATTATCATGTAACATATAACATGACCCCCAGCAGCTCTATATTACTCCATATAATTCTTGCTACTGATCCCCATTATCCCAATAAAAACTTCCAATAATTAGGTTCAGCTTAAGTTTTATGTCTTCATGCGTTTGATTTCTTATTTGATTTCCATTATTCTCAAACACTCGATTAAACAATAGTCATTCATAGTGAGTTCAATCGATTGAAATGATTGATCCATAGTCTTTCATAGTGAGTTCAATCAATTGAAAGGATTGATCTTTCGCAAAAGTTGATGTATTTGGTTATGATAATCAAATTTGATTGTATAGAATCAATATGTAGTTATAATTTGATTGTATACGTCAAAATAATAGTGTCGATATTGAAAATGATATCGTACAACGTTGAGTCCATAATATAAGAATGAGTCATGAATTATATATACAAAAAATATGTTACAATATCTCCCTTATCATGATCCCAATGAATTGAAATTTTAGCTCCACCACCAGTAAACCTTACCAATAATAATATAAGGGTGCGTTTGTTGCACGAGACTATCTCGGACTGGACTAGTTTCAGGGACTAAGCTAGACTACCTTAGAGAAGACTACACTAAGCTGGACTGATTTAGTGAAGTGTTTGGTGCAGTGTTGGACGAAAAAGAAGGATAATACCAAACTACAATATTATATTTTTAATTCATATCTAATAATATTATATTAATTAATTCTAGCTTTTTTTATTCTAAAAAAACTCTTAACTCTCTCTGGAAGCCTCCACAGTCGATCTTTTTCTCCCTTTTATCTCCCTCGTTCTCTATGTCCCACACTCTCCTTCCCTTCCCTCTTTTTTCTGATTAATTGCCAAAAAAAAAATTTTATGCAAAACGAAGAATCGACCTTGGTTTTTCAAGTTTTTGTTCGATGGGTGTGGAATCCCGAATGTACAAGCTTGGTTGGCCTAGATTCGTTCAATTTTGGGTCTGACCTCTTTGAAGTGGTGGTTTGTGCTTGTAGTGTCGTTGTTGAAGCGGGGATTGGGAACACTTCTGGCCGTCGATGCGCTTGCAACAGCACTCCTCCGGCAGCGTTCTTTCAAATATCTTGTCTTTTAGGGATTTGGGTTCGATGATAATGCAAATCCGTCGTCGATCGTCATACGGCTATGAGGACTATGCGAAGAATATTGGAGTCCTGGGCGAGCCTGAGATGAAGCAAAGCAAGTGTAGGAGACGGGATTAGCAATCCTCTCCTTTTCGGGGGGTCTCGCTAAGGCCCCTTAGCGAAGCGTTTAATCCAAGCGAGTCCGGTTTAATCTCATTAAACACAACCCCTGCTTGCACCAAACACGATCTAAGTATTATAGCCAGTCCAGTGAAACTTAGAGAAGCCAATCAAACACGCCCTAAATTTATTAAAACAAAGGGTAACATAACTTTTAGAATTTCTCACAAACAACACTAAAAGTATATATGTCCTGGTTTTTCCTGCAGCGCAAGATACATCATCAGGTCCCCTCTAAATTAATGTAAACCGGCTTTAATACATATATACTTCACATTGCCATCACGTTCAACAGCTCCATTCAATTATTAATTAGATAAGTAATGAATTTGATAGCAGTCGAAAATGACATTTACTAGGACGCCATAATTTGCATAATCTTTTCCACCTTACGTACATTTCTTGAAAAAAAAACTGGCTCCAACTTCCTCAGCAAATCCAGAAAAAATCAATTACCCATTTTTGGAAGACAAATAAATGAATATTTAAAGGAAGCTAAAGAAAGTAATCTCATTTTTTAAAAGGAAAATTAATTTGCACGAAAGGTATAGCTGATATGAGTTTTGTTTCGTTACACTTTTGCTAGTCCTGCAAGAAAATGATGAAACTACCCTTCCAGGAGAGGTTGCTTGAGGTCATTTCACAATAATCGACTAAATTATTAATTAGTTGATTAGTTACTTGATAATGGACAATTAAACTAATCTAATAATTAAGTAATCAAAAAGCATTAAAATAGGTTTCATCAGTCACCCCATTTTGTGCTGGAGATCGCTCTCACGTGGCTGGAATGCCGTGTCCATATTTTGTAGTTTTTATTTTTCTCTTTGTTTTTGCAAGTGTTGGACCATCCTGGGAATTTTATTTTTCCAAAATTGGCCATGCGTTGGGCCCGCATTTGGAGTGAGGATTTGTGTCACTTTACTTATATACTCACACATTTGTAATTTCCTGCCATCAATATCATGATAGCTTTCCTTTCAGAAAACCAATTACAATATCCCATGTGTGCATGATCATCTCTTATCACAATTATACAGTTAAATTTCTATAAATTAATTAATTTTTCAATATAAAAATATGTTAAGCTAATAAATATTAAATAATCAATAAATTATTAATTATTAATTTATCAACTAATTGATAACTTATTAATTTATTAAATATGTTACTTGATAATTAAATGTTCATATATTTGATATATTTAAATGACTAAACGTACTCTGTTTCGAATGATTTTTTATAGACAAGATCTTCACATGAAAATTAAGATTTTGAACAGTTACTTTATGAATTTTTTTATGATGAAAGTACGTTATAGTATTATTCTAATAGTAGTAGTCATAAAAAATGAATGCTACCAACCTTCTCATTGAACTTTCTTGTATTTGAATTGTTTATTTTCTCAATTTTCTTTTAAAGATCAGTTCTACCAAAAGTGAAATTATTTAATTGCTTAACCATGTCCAATAAATAGATGAGTTATTTAGTTGAACACTAAAATTTTGACAACAACAATTGAACTATTAAACGATTTCTAATTTGGCTTTTTTTTTTTTTTTTTTTTTTTTTGTTGTAGGATTGATCTTTAAATATAGACTAGAATAAGGACGATTTTGATTGTGCAATATTGCAAAGGATAAAACTTGCATTTCCTTTAGGGGATGAGTTTATTCCTCAACTTATAAATAACGTATTACGTTAGAGATAAGAAGATTGTTTGTTTCGACCCTATTTCTTCAAATTTTTTTTCGTACTGTCATTACTTTAATTAGAATTCTCATGTTCTTACTCTAATTAACTGTATCCTAGTATTGAATTATGATGCTAAGTTGAGAAGCCCCAACAATAATTTCAGCATTTCACAGCTGCAAAGTTTTTTGTCTCCCCTAACTGAATAAATATTACAAACCAGTTTTAGTTTTTGGTAATTAATTGACTTTACTTAATTGAAAATGGTAATTACCTTCACTTAGTTGAAGGAAGTAATTCTCAAGTGCAAAAAACGATTTATCTGTGAGAAATTTACATTTATTATAGCGTGTCATCTCATTATAACGATCTTTGTAATTATCATATATATAGTCTCCAATAAAAAGAACATAAGAAAATAGGATCCAATTTATTAAATATTGGAGCGTCTGCACATAAGGAATTAAATAACAACATTAACTAAGCATGCATGAATGAAGAATCGGTGACACATGGTAAATTAACAAGAACAAGTCTGAACTCTGAATCAAATCTTGAATGGTCAAGCAATCCAGGAGCTAGTGCCCATATATTTTATTTCTTTTTCCATGATTAAAACCCATTTAGCTGGTTGGCAAAACATGTGATTTGGGCAGCTTTTGCCTTCAAATAAACACCCCCACCATCTTATTTAATGCATCAACAAATCATACTTGTCACTTGACCTCCACATAAATTGTGGAAAAACTAGAAATATATAAATCCCTCTCGGTCTTCCCCAGTAGTCAACTACATGATCTTGTTAGAAATATGAACACATAAATACAAACTTTTATAATTTTGGTAACACGATTTATGTCTCCTAGTGTATTTTCCCCATTGAGTTTTGATACTTATGGCATGAATCAGGGGCATTCTCGGAATTACAAAAAAAAATAGGGAAAGAAAGAAGAAGGTGTGAAATAAAAGGCAGCAGAGTCGGTGCTACGTTGCAGGAGCTTAAAAGAGAAAGGTGCACGTTGGTTCATGATGACGCAAAGAAGTGAGAAAGCACCATTGCTGTGGTGGACTTTGCTTCTAGTTTTTTTGTACGGCTCTGCACATTGCTCTTAGATGCTCTTTTCCCCTTATCTTTCTGCATATCCAAAGCCCAACGCTCACTCTCTCTTTCTCTCTCCCTCTCTCTTTCTCTCTCCCTCTCTAAGTTTTGCTTAATCTAAAGCATCCCAGCTCAAATACCCAAGAATTTGTGACATGGGTTTGGTTAGTTTTGCACTTTTTAGTTCACCATGAACGAGGAAGGCAGGAGAGATTGGAGAGTGATTACTGTTTAGTGGCATTGAAACTTGAAGTTCTTGTCTCTGTTTTTGTTTAAAGGAATGAACTATTTTCTGTAAAAGGGTATGAATCTGATCTCTTTATGGCAATTCAACTCATCTTCTTCGAAAATTCTCCGGTGCTCCAAAGTATCTATACTTCAAGGTTTTTAGCAGTTAGATATTGGTCATTTTATCATTGACCAATAATCTAACCGTCAAAAACTCCGGAGTATTACAAGAAAATCCTAATTGAATTTTGCTCATTTCAAAGTTTGTTTCTCTAATGAAGTAATTGGATTGGTTCGCTAACAATTTTGCAGACAAGTTGGAAGATGAACACCAGAGTGAGGACAAGGCTGCAGTCTATGAAGCCACCTGAGAAGAATAAAAATGTAAATCATATACTTTGAACTCTGAGCTAAGCTACGTTATGCACTTTTCTCACATTTTTTAATCATAATTTTCGAAAAACGGATTTTTTTTTTTTTTTGGCCTTTCAATGCTTTCACTGTGAGAGGAGCCTATGGAAAATTTCCATGGAGCGCGAATTTGTTATCATTTCAACTTTTAGCTTTAACCGTTTTTCACCACAAATCATGGCTTCAAAGTTTGGAGCCTCCCAAAAAATTTTAAATTGCCGACATCTTTAGATAGATTTCCGTGATGGTTCTTCCACTTCAATCTCCGTAGTTGTTTATCTCCCCTGCCTCACGAAATTTTCTCAGGAAAATTATATAGTATCTTTTTCCAATTCTCCGTTGACCCTTCTACTGGTTTTCAACACAAGAAAGTGAATTTAACTTCTTTGATCCATTTCCAACATGGGGTTTAAATTTTACAAGTTTTCTTCTCTGCCCAGTTCTGTTTTTTGTATTGGAAGCTAATTGTTGTATATTTAAAGGAAAAGGTTTCAATGCAAGGGAGTAAGATTACAGATACCAGAAAAGTAATCAGCAATGGAAGAGCTTCGAGCAGAGAGAGAAAATTGGCTTTACAACAAGATGTATGAAATTATTTTTTTTTAATTTTTATGTTACGTAATTTCATATGCTCTCTATCTTTTTAATTAGTATTGATTATTGAGTTGAATACTGTAATTTGTTTAGGTTGATAAGTTGAAGAAGAAGCTCAGACATGAAGAGAATGTACACAGAGCTTTGCAGAGGGCATTTACAAGACCCTTAGGAGCTCTTCCTCGTCTTCCTCCTTATCTGCCTCCTTATGTGAGTACTTCACTATTCCTGTAGACAAAGCGATATTCTAATATGCTATAAATAAATTCGTTGTCCTGGCCAACTAGTTTGACCCACGTATTTTGCAACAATGTCCATTGTTCAAGAAAGTAATTAGGACTAATGAACTTCAAGAAGTTTTGACAGTAATTTCAATTGTAATTTTAAATTTTGTAGACATTAGAGCTTCTAGCAGAAGTGGCGGTTTTGGAAGAGGAGGTGGTTCGGCTCGAAGAACAGGTAGTGCATTTTAGGAAGGACTTGTATCAGGAAGCTGTATACATTTCAACCTCCAAGAGGAACATGGAAACATCCTCAGCTGTTTCATCTGATTCGTACCCGATAAAGAATCCCAAATTTCAATCTCAAGGGGGAAACAATTCTACCAATTCCACTGAAAAGGATTGTCCATCCTCTTACGGTAAGCAATATGTTCATCCTAATTGCTGAAAATTGACCAACGGAAAACGTGGGAGAAAGGAGTCACAGCCAGAGATCAAACAATCACATGCTAATTTCTAGGCCATGAGATTTTCAATGTTCTTAATTGCAGTTTCAGATGATAAGCAGGGAAAAGAGAACCAATCATATAATAATTCTACGAAGAGCAATGAGAGAGCCTTGATCCATAAAGGTCAGGTTAGGACTCCAGCGAAGAGACCTCCAATCGATCACAGAGCTGCAGATAAGCGTTTAGAGCCTCAGAAACTACAGGTACATACTAAAATTACCAAATTTCATTAAGTTAATTACACTCGTTTGCAGTGCAATGAACATTGTTTCACTTGTGTTGCACGTTCAGTTTGAAACTAGAACTGCGGATCAAGAAAGTGCGCAAGCAAGACTTCCTAGTGTGCCGGACAAGGAGTTGTCAGGAGATAACAGTCCGAACAAAATTTCAGAAAATATTATCAATTGCTTATCAAGCATTCTCATGAGAATGAGTTCAGTTAAGAATTCGGGTCCTGCAGAAAATTGGGATCCTTATGATATTTGTTTGGAATTTGGACAAAGAGATATCGGTCCATATAAGCAATTACACGCAATCGAAGCTCGGAATATTAATCTAAACCAAACAGCAAATGCTTTGTTCCTACTCCGCAGATTGAAGTAAGTTCTCTGTTTTGAAATGTTTGGTTGGTTTCCAACCTTCTTGCATGATATGATGATTATTTTAGTAGTACTTATAGTCATATTTATTGGCTGAATTTGCAGACTACTGCTACGGAAACTTGCTTCTGTAAATTTACAAAGCCTCAATCATCAGGAGAAGCTTGCCTTCTGGATCAATATATACAACTCCTGCATGATAAATGTATGTAAGAGCCATCAAAAAGAGATTCTTATTTAACACTTCAGATCAATCTTGTGCCATTACGCCTTAGTAATCAAGTCTTCGTTTCCTTGTTTGTTTCCCGTCTAGTTTATGTTACGAAATTGTTTCATCTGCTGCTATTGTTCAATACTGCAGGCCTTCCTTGAGCACGGCATACCTGAGAGTCCCGAGATAATTGTTGCCCTAATGCAGAAGGTATGAAATATGTCTTGTTTATGACACAAAATTTTCACAAATTCCATATAGCAAACCAGATTGTTGAATTACTTCTGCTTGTCAATAATTCTATATGGACCATATGGTTGTGTTTCTTGTGAATCAGGCGACAATAAATGTTGGGGGACACATACTGAATGCAATAACGATTGAACATTTCATCTTGAGACTGCCTTTTCACTCAAAATATGTAAGTAGACTCAACTTGCTTGCACATAGAAGATAGAAAAGAGAAGATTTCTCATCATAATTTTAACTCCTGACCAGACCTTCTCCAAGGGTACAAAAAATGATGAGAAGACGGCAAGAAATACTTTCGGATTGGAATTATCCGAACCGTTGGTAACGTTTGCGCTATCATGTGGCAGCTGGTCCTCCCCTTCTGTAAGTTTGTTTACACACGGAATAAACAAAATCTATCTGTCTATTACCATTTAATTATGAACGCGGCTAACTGACATTATTAATAAATGATCTCTGCCAAAATGTAGGTGAGAGTGTACACTGCATCCCAAGTTGAAAATGAACTGGAAGTTGCAAAAAGAGAGTACCTACAAGCTGCAGTTGGAATTTCATCAAATAGGTTTGCAATTCCAAAGATTTTGGATTGGTATTTACCTGATTTTGCTAAGGATTTGGAGTCATTGCTTGATTGGATCTGCCTTCAGCTCCCAAGTGAACTAGGAAAAGAGGCACTTAAGCTTCTTGAAAGAGGTAAAAATGAGCCTCTTTTACAATTTGTCCAAGTAATGCCGTATGAGTTTAATTTTAGGTACCTTCTATGCACATGATCCATCTTTTGGCTCTGCAAATTATTGTTCACATCATTGTAAGGGTTTTGGGGTTTATGATTTTGTACATAGATATAGACATATATGCAAATTACATGTATAATACATGCTCTCTTGTAACTTGTGAGTAATAATGAGAGAAATGCGTCGAGTTTGAAAGCACTAGCTATGATTAGAAGTAGTTTTTAGCTTTAGTAGTCTATACCATTTACATCTGCACTCGGGTCATGTGTTCTACTCCCAATTTTCCGATACTAGGGCTTGTAGCTCAAGTAGTCTAGAGCATTTACATATGCATTATGATCCTGTGTTCTACTCCATTCTCCGATCGATACGAGGGCTTGTAGCTCAAATAGAGTACTTACATATGTTCTCTAGTTATGTGTTCTACTCCCTATTCCCAATAGTGGAGTATGTAACTCAAATAATCAAGAGCTTTCGCCTTTACACTCTGATACTCTATTCAATTCCCCCTCCTGTGATATTGCTTATATAAAAAGCGCTGGTTATGAACGGATCTGTACAGCTGGAGAATCCAAGTATTGGTCCATGCTCAAGAAAATTTTATTGGAAACAAGTTGAGTGAGTGGTCCTAAAATTTGTCATTTTCACGACGCAGACCTTTCCATCATGCATCCACATCGAATCAACGACCAAACCACGCTTTTAAAGGTGGAGGGGTCACTCCTTAGAGTCTAAACCTGAGTGGGGCGTTTAACCAAAGGCAAAAATCAGCAAACAAAACCCGACAATATTTCCATGCATTCATACAAGTTACATTTTCTTTCTGAAATTCTTATTAATCGAGTTTACAGCGTTAAATCTGATGTTCCATACATTCCACCACGCTTTTCTACCTACGTCATCGTCAGCCAACTTAGGATGAGTGAACACTCATTTATTAATATTCATTGACTCGAAATCAGGTTCTGATACAAATTGTTGAGAGTTCATGGGTAAAACGTGCACTACAAAACCGACTTAGAATATTACACCACCCTTCCGTACCTGTGTCTCCGGCGTCCCACCTAGTGGCAACCATTTCCTTCTTTTAAGACGGATTCACAATCCCCTAATTAATACCAATTTTTAAGAGCTCATAAGTAGGACGTGCCATTACAACACCGACTTATAATCCGTTCCCCCAAAACTCTTAAATCATAGCAAAATATGTTATTTTTCTAATGCGGGATGTTGAGTAATATTAACAAAAATTACCACAATTATCACCCTTTACTAAAGAACATACAGAATAGTTAGATTTTCTGTACCCGCTGACTTCAGGCTTGGAGATATTCTGTCTTCTGAAATAGCACAACACCCGTGACAAATCTGGATCGCCCCACAGCATTTTGTTGGCGTCAAAAGTTGGTACTCAAACAAATAGTACGGCTAAAGTTTGAGGCCCAAACCTAATCGTTGCAGGGCTACTGCACCAATATCTTTTTGAAAGACATTTGGACTGTGTATCTTCCAACTGCTATACAAGGCAACTGTGTTTAGAGTCCCTTTTTTTAGGTACATATTTATCATTTGTGGGTCCATTCACAGAGTGAACATGATGAGGAACAGCTGCAATGACTTGAAAGAAACATGGAGCTGAACGGTTTTGGATTTCTTATTTTTCCTTCTAATCGACAAAGTTAAACTCATAAATCACGGTTTGATATGTGTGTAATTTTTTTTGTTTTTGTTATATTTTTTTTATAAGAAACGATATAAATATAGGGATGTGTTATCTACACACCTCTTTTTATTTCTCACACATCCTTTGTTAATTTATATCTATTGATCTTCTTCAATTCATCTGATCCGACAGCCGAAAATTAAAAATGTGTGAGAAGTAAAAAATGGTGTGTGGATATCACATCCCATAAATATAATATTATTTTGAATCGAAAAAATTGTAATGCTCAAGCAACACAATTTGAAGGAGGGAAAAAATGATTATTGAACCCAATTGCAAGAGACATCGCAACCACGAACAAACATTTTGCTAAATATTGGTAAACCTTCTCTAGTGACTAATCTGAACGTTCTAGATGAGAATTACGTCATTTCTGTCAATTGCAACGTTTATGGGATTTGTCTTGAAGGTTTAACCCGGAAGGAAAACTAACGAAAAATTCAAAAAAAATTGAAGTTTTAATTAAAAAGAACAAATAAATGTGTAGTGAATAGTAGTCAGGAAAAGTAAAAATGTAGTTTTTCGTTAAAAGTGAATAGTACCGGGAGTGCTTCGTTAAAACTCTCTAATTTGAAACAATGTTTGCTCTTAGTTGCGATGCCTCTTGACACTTGATAGACACTGCCATCGAAGTAGAAATCATCATTCACCACCACGTCCAAAAATATCGCAATACCACAAAAAAATCAAATGGAAACTTGAGATGTAGTCTTGGAGGAAAGTCAAGTCATAGGTTAGCGGCAAGGGTGTAACTGGTGAGCGACTTCTTTTTATCTCTAGCTAGGGTTTCTTTCACTGTCGCAACGCTAAACTTTGTTTTGTGACCTTCAATGAGTTAGATTTGCATATTTCTGAGATCGTAATTTGCAACTAATATTTCTCGACTGAACATATAACCAGTTTATGAAGCCGAATCACACAATACCAAAAGTAGTAGAGGTGAACCAATAATGGGGGCTAGCAATAGGATGCATGGCAGCAGCCGCACCAATCGGTGATCACCAACTCAAGAGGCTTGGAGAAGACATAATTTAGAACATGGGCTGGCTGAACCCTAGATTAGATCAATCCCAATTCCTAACCACAAATTTTTAAGGGTTGACATTTTCATGATTTATATTAACGACAGGGACCTGAAAACATAGACGAATCCAATGACATTCAGCACGTTTCATACGCCAAAATGAACACCATGAAAACAAAAAACAATTTCATGCATGGGAGTTGCGAGAGAGGCTGTTGTTTAGTATTAAGATGCTTGCCAAATGGTTTATTATTTGAAAAGGCAAGTTGACCTAATGAATTGATATGAACCCAACTAATCATCTCTATTAGTTTATTTTATTTATTAATTTGTGGATAATACTCTCTTATTGAAGAGTGAGAGGCACTAGCCTCGCTACACAACAAGCCAAAGGTTATCGCATGCACAATTATCAGATTGAATAAATCAAATAAGGTGCATAATTACACAAGAGTGTCTTATGAGAGAAAAAATTGCGTGATTATCATTTTCATTTCTTCAATGTATAATTAGCTTGCTTAAATCAAAGCCACAATTTGCAACAAGTGGTTAAGAGAACAAAGTGTTAACCCGTGTACTCGAGGTCATACGTCAGAATATCTTCTTTCTCAATATCGCTTGTTTAAAAATAATATTAGAAAGAACAAACCAAAGCCAAGAGTTGTTAATGAGCACCATGTAGGCTACAAACACAGGAGCTTCTAGTTCTTGACATCTTGTTAAATTTTTTTATTTATTATTTTGATCGAAGTTAGCTAGCTTCTTGTACATACATGAACCTTGAAGGGCCGGGGCATGTTTATTTTATGGGTTGTGTGTCAATTTGTACCTTGTCATGAGTTAAGAATTTTGTTTTAATTTGCATACGTAAGTACGAATACGATGCCTTGTTTTGATTTAAATTTTTAGGGAATAGATGTGCGCTCATGTGCGTGTCATGCACATTTTGATATTACTTTTGTCAGCCAACGATTCAACTCCATGAGCTGTCTTCACTTCTAGATGGTCTTTTCTTTTTTCTTAATCCCATTTGGCATTTGTTTTATGCAACTAAGACGGAATTTTCAAATTTATACGTACGTCTAAAATTGAAGAAGATTCTTTGCCACACACATGGTTCCATGAGCATTTAACTGTCCACGAAAATTCAGATACTTAAACGGTTGAGCAACTTATTGACTTTATTTTGAATCAATGCGAGATTATCGAATCAGGATCCTCTCCTGAACTTAGGAGGCTAAGCTTCCTAAGCAAATCACACAAGCCGTTGAATCAAAATCCAATGGCTACAAACTGGGGGCCCCTTTAAAAGTTATAATAATTATAGATGTTGGATTTTAATCCAATGGACCGTGTGATTTGCTCAGGAGGCTCAACCTCCTAAGCTCAGGAGAGAATCCTGATCCGAGATTATCAACGAATTTGGGATGGTTGATAGTGAAAAGTTGTTGGGCTGCATGTTGCTTTAAAGGCTCAAGCAAAAGTTTTTGTTGCTTGACCACAACGATTACTCAAGTGTTTGGACTGATCATTTAAGTGACATTGTGTAAATGAGGATAGATTGGATTTTCTGTTTTGTTTGTTTGAAGTTTCCACTGGCATTGAAATATTGCATTGAAAATTTGTGATCAGTTTTATTTTTTTCGTTGATGGTGAAATACGAAAACCGCGTTCATTTAGAGACGATGAGCATTCATATACCTTCTTTAATTTCGTACACCCCAACAACTTTTGAATCTACATGCATATGGAATGTTCATGGCTTCGGCATCCAGAAATCTCCATCGACATCTCCATCAACATCAACATCGGCGATCAACATCTGACTTCATGTTGGCAAACTCATGGTGTGTACCATGAGTTTGACATGGGGAGGGGGGAGGGGTTTGGAAAAGTTAATTTATCATATAAGCGTAGTTCGGTATTTTTTGAGTTTCCTTGTGTGCTTAAATTTTGGTTCCCTTGCTTATTAAGATTAGGGTTTCGCTTACTTGCCTAGTAGGAATTAGGGTTAGCTCTGTAAATAACGTGTTTGGTTATTCATTAGATACAAATCAATCAAAATGTAGCCTTCAATTTCTAGCCATTACTCTATTAATAAATAATCTTTGTAGTTTGTTAATATAATTGTTAGCGTATTTTGATTTTTAATTGTATCAAACAAATTTATTTACGAGTATTTTTTAAGAAACACCCTACCATAGTATAGCTCCTCGCTTGAGGGCAACACTTGCGAATTTAAAATTCACAAATTGATAACATAAAAATATATGTTGTTGGGGTTTTTATCACAAATGATCCATGAGATTGATCAAACTCATCATTTTGATCCCTCACTTTCAAAATCAATCAATGTGGTCCCTGACATTCACTACCCCACATCAATTTGGTCATTCCGTTAAGATTCCGTCAACTATTTTGTTAGTTTGTATGTGGTACCCACAAATCTAATGAAATGGTGACACATGCTTACACAAAATAAGGATTTTTATCACAAATGGTCCCTGACATTGATCCAACTCCTCATTTTGGTCCCTAAGTTTCAAAAATCGATAAATTTGATCCTTGACTTTCACTACTGCACATCAATTTATTCTTTCCGTTAAAATTTCATCAATATTTTTCGTTTGTGTGCTGATGTGGTCCCACTAATCTAATCATATGGCTCCACGTGGATTAACTACAAGAAATTATTTTCTTTAAGAGTGAATCAACGGACGAGTATTCCCCTCTGACATTTTTCTCGGATCCCACAACCCCAATTGGAAAAAAAAAATCAATCTAAATTCGATAAAATGGAATCCAAATTCAATTCAAATTTGATACAATTATAACCAAATAGAGAGAATGATAAGTGAGTTCAGGAGGCCAATTACTTTAGTGGTGTCATGGTGCCTTCCTTTTCTTTTTGAGCATACCCTGATGAAGACGATGATGACCTTTTTTTCTTTTAGTTTTGATTTTTAGTTTCTTATTTTACTTTTAGTTTTAAATCTTTAAAAAATAAAAAAAAACGTTTAGTGTAGTTAATCCACATGGTGCCATATGATTGGATTAGTGGGACAAAAAATATTGACGAAACTTTAACAGAAGGATTAAATTGATGTGCGGTATTGAAAATCAGGGACCAAATTTATCGATTTTTTTGAAACTCATAGAACAAAATGAGGAGTTAGATCAATCTCAAAGACCATTTGTGATAAATTTAGAAAGTGAGAAACCAAAATGATGAGTTTGATCAATCTCAAAGACCATTTGTGATAAAAATCCGTTTAAAATATAAGTATAGCGAAAGAACATTACTCTTTAAGAATTAGTGTCCATATATCTTTATCAGCAAAGATCTACTTAGTTATATACAAATAGTAAAGAACATTTGTTTATACCATTCACAAATAAGCACAAAAATCCAACTAAATTAGGTATTAAAGTTATACAAGGGGGAGCGCATATTGGACGGCAAATGCTTGTCAATATGTATCAAAATAATATATGGATGGGCACAAACGTGCACCCACATATTGAAAGCATTATTCATGCAGCCTGCCGGCTGCATTGCCCAACCACTACTTTACATCTCTTTCTAAGACCCTAACCCCGCCATGCGCTTTTGCATCTTTTGTTCCTCACCAAAGGCCACATGTATTTGTTGTACCAAGTTATAATGTGGACAGCACTGCATGCAACATCCAGTGACACATGAATTGAAAAAAGAATTTGACTCACTCTTTGTTTTGCGGGCAATACACATATGACACAATACTTCGTCCCTATGTGAAAAGACTTGCAAATGTCATTTACAACAATAAAAAATGTTACAACGACAATATATTGATGCTATAGAAGTATTTCTCCTTAATTTACAATAAGATAAGGTTACTGAAGAAAATTATAGAGAGGAGCAAAAATTGTTGGAGGTAAATTTGGATAGGTGTAAAAGGTGATAAGGTTTCCCTAAAAAATTTGTTTTTCTGCATCAAAAAATCAACAAAAGGGGCTTATGTACAGCTTGAGATTCGGCTAAATTTGTCAGCTGTACAACATTTTGTCACCATTTAGATATATTTGGGTCCCAAAGAAAGATATATAGCTGCGCCCAACAACATCGGAGTCTTATTAGATGTTGAATTATATGCACACCCTTAGGCTCAAGAAAATTGATGAGGCTTCAAATATTTCTAGAAGTGAGATTTAATAAGAGCGATTTTAGGCACGTTTATAAAGCCATCAAACAAAATCTTTAATCAATTCAGCTAATCTTTCAGGTAGGTGGGCATCAAAATTGAATAAAAAAAATATAATTTTTGATAAGGACTTTATAAATTGAGAGAAATTTGAACTTAAGTACAATGGTACAGAACATTCTCTAATCAATTGAATTAACCGAATTTACAAACAAAACAAAAATATGGATGAATTAATCTACGATACATCCACCATATTGCGGTAACAATCATCATGCCAATTAATCTGCATAATTAACTTCATATTGCGGTAACAATCATCATGCCAATTAATCTGCATAATTAACTTTAGTTTTTCCTTAAATTTTACTTCTTCGTCATCTTCAACGGGAAACCCAATAGCATATAAAATAAATAAAAAGAGCCAAGTTACGTGTTTTACCATATTTCTCAAGCAACCCTAGTTACGTTTCCCATGATTAAGACGTGTTATACTAACCTGTCATATTTTCTTCATATCATTTGGTTGGGCTTTATAAACACATACCAAACTTATGGTTATAATTAATCCCACATCTCAGGTGAAAGCAATCGACTACGTTGACCGCATGCATTGTGGTCAAACCAATTAAACTTGGAGGCAAAGAAACACAGGTGAAATGAGTGATGCCATTCATTGCGCCATGAGTTATACTTTAATATAAATTAACCTCACCATTATATAAAGAAAATTTTATGGATATCAAAAATACGAATCATTTGATGTATTATATTACCAATTACATATAATAATGAACGATAGAGTTTAACATCCGCGTTTATTTTTAAGTAATATTGCTCTCCATTAATGTTAAGGAAAATTCCTAAGGTAAAAAAAAAAAAAAAAAAAAAAAACAAAAACAAAAAAGGAATGATGAGACTTTGGCATCTGATGTTTTAGTGATTTATAGCACAAGTAATAATAGAAAATAAACATTACCCAAAAAAAAAAAAAAGTAATAGAAAATAAACCATGTTTAACCACAGAATATTAAAAGGCAGCCCCACATTAATCTAATTCAAGTCTTACTGTGATGGTCATTGGTCAACAATCTCTACCTTTTATTCTCATTTCTACGTTCCTTCTTCTACTTGTACTCCATATATATATATTATTCACCTTTGTCTTTTCATTTTCCAGTCCCTCTCAAAAACCAAACTCTCCCAACACAAGAAGCAAAGCAAACTATAGATTGGATCATATCAATGGAGGTGCTGATAACAAGTAGAGCAGACATGGATTTCGATTTTAACAGCGCTCGATCCTCGCCGTCTGTGACTGCACCTTCGACACCACGGCGGTTTGGAGACTTCTATATGAGTGCACCAACAAGCCCAACTCGGATGTCCGAGTTTTATAGGGATTTTGAGGAATTTTCCAACACGAGTAACTGGAAAGATGATGAGACAGCATCTCAAGCAGCCACCCCAAGATCACCGAAATCACATAAACGTGAGGAGGACTTTGGATTCGATGACTTTGCTTTTGATGTTGGTGAAGAGGTACAAAGAACTTCCCTCTCAGCTGAAGAGCTTTTCGATGGCGGCGTCATAAGACCCTTTAATAAGCCTCCACCTCCTCCATCCATTTTCCGTAAGGTTCTTTCGCCTAGACGGAAAAAGGGTAAAGAATATCCATTTGGGTCATCGTCCCCGACCCAAATGGGCAACTACACAAGAAGAAGCGAGAGAAGAAGCGATCAACAACAACAAAGAGGTAGAGAGAGAGCTCCAGCAGCCTTGTCATCCTCCATTTCAGGCAGAAGAGCGACGAGATCGGTGTCACCTTTGAGGGTTTCAGAGTACCAATGGGTAGAAGAAGAAAAACAAAATCAACAGAAGCAACAGCAGCCACAACAAAACAACAAGCAGTTAGCTCCTACAGCTATGTTTACATCCTGCTTAGTTTCTAAGGCTTCAAGAAAATGGAAACTGAAGGATTTTTTGTTGTTTCGAAGCGCATCGGAGGGAAGAGCCACAGATAAAGATCCATTCAGGAAGTACTCAACTTTGTTCAGAAAAAATGAAGACATGAAGAACTCCAGCTTCAGGTCAATAGACAGCCCGGCCTCGGTTTCGAGCTCGAGGAGAAAAGGGCCGCCAGTTTCAGCTCACGAGTTGCATTACACCGTGAACAAAGCAGCGTCTAATGATATGAAGAAGAAAACCTTCTTGCCTTACAAGCAGGGCATTTTGGGTAGACTGGCCTTCAATCCCGCAGTCGGTGCCCTTGCCAATGGCTTTGGGTCTCTTTCAAGAAAATGACTATCCCCAATTGCCCAATTGATGATTGATTTATTCTTAAGAAAATTTTATGTTTTTTATCCCTTTTTTGTTGTAATTAAATTTGTTATTTTTGTTAATTACCAATGTAGAATACATATATGAGAGGAGTGTAGTTAGTGGTGAGCAGTGAAAAATCATAAAAATCAAGATATGATTGCCCCGTTACTTTGTATATATACAATTCTTAATTTCTTTGTTTTATCTCAAAGTTATTTACATGCTGGAAGAAGCATAGATTATCAAATCCCATAATTGTCCGCTGTTTTGAGTTTCCTTCTCAAAGCCTATTAGAGAGTATGAGATTTTTGCCATCTTTTTGCCATAACTTTTGTTTGTGTTTGACAAAAAAAATAACTTTTGTTCGTTACCATAAATCAGCCTTACTCCATATTCGAAGATTATCAAATTCAAATCGTATTTGGTTACTGGATTAGAAGTCGGATTCAATCCGAATTCAAATCAAAATTCAATCTCATTGTATCTAACTTCAAAAGTAGGATTAATTATTCTTAATCACTTTAACTACAAAACCTCTGGCACTTTAATGAAATCGAATATGAACACTTTATCTTATAAGAAAGTATGATTTCAGAAAACCTAAGGGAAGCAACAAGCTAAGAGTTCATAAGCAGGCTGCACCTGACTGTAGTGAGAATTTACAATTCCATTTTACAGAAGAACTAACACCTTTATTGTGCACACTTGGAATGACTCCCTGCAATAATTCCAAGACCCTACTACACCCAATCCATTTGACAAAAAAACAAAAGGGAAAAATATCAGAATACTGACCACAAAAATATTTGGTGATGCCATAAAAGAAAAGGACATTGTATCAGACATACAACACGGTTTGACATAGACCCATCCAAAGGAAGATGATCCTCTCCTGAGCTCATGATGGGGATCCTCCGGACCGTTTAAATTTAATCCAACGGTTGTAATTATTATAACTTTTAGAAGACCTTCTTGTTTGGAGCCGTTGAATTAAATTTAAACGGTCCAGATGAACTGGTCAGGAGGATCCCCATCCAGAGCTCAGGAGAGGATCCTCTTCCCCATCGAAATTCAGTTTTGTCACATAGAGTGATAGACATCATATTTGATTATCCTAATTCAGCCATCTAGAAGTCAATACGTCATATGTTCTTGTTTTTTAAGGAAGTGATTAAAAAGAGTTCGATAAAAAAATTATATGGTTTCAGACGTCATTTTAACTGTTAAATTTTTTAACTTCGGTATTTGACTAAAAATTTGACAATTAAAAAAATTCAAGTATCGGAATCTTCGGAGAACAATAAAAAATCTCAAGGTGCGACATATAGACCCCTGAATAACTTTAAAATCCCTAAAAACTTGTATCAAACTTATCTCAATAACCAATGAGACAACTCATTAAAATAACCCAACTATTGATAAATGATCATTTGCAAACTTACTACATGAAATTGTTAGAGAAAGTTTGGACTCTGTCCTTAATTGTTGAAAAGAAAGTTAACAAATATCTATAGGTAGTTTGGACTATGCCGTAGCACGATATTGTCCGTTTTAGGCTCCGGCCACGTCCTCACGGTTTTGTTTCTAGGAACTCATGCAAGAACTTCCCAGTGGGTCACCCATCCTGGAATTGCTCTGGCCCGAACTTGCTTAACTTCAGAGTTCCGATAGAACCCGAAGCCAGTGAGCTCCCAAAAGGTCTCGTGCTATATAGAGGTGGGCATGTATATATAAGGCACATCACCCCCTCTCCGTTAGTAGATGTGGGATGTTACAATACATTTCATATAAAAAAAATAATGGGTACATTTTACATATAACAAAGTGGAACATTTTTAAAGACAAATGGGTACATTATTAATTGATTATGGGTACAATTTAATAAAAGGTTTAAAAAAATATGAGTATAAATAAAAGTTTGTAAAATATGGACACAAAAAAAAAAATTTAATATATGGGTGCAAACTAAAACTGAATAGAAAATTGGCATAATTCTAAAAAAGGGTTGCAAATTAAAATGGGTACAAACTAAAAATAAAAATATATGATACAAAATTTAGCCATAAATATAAATATATCAAATGTAACGTTTCTAGCACTAAATGAATAATTTAGAAATAAAATTTAATTATCTTGATAAAAAAATATTTTATTATTGAAATAATTAATGATGTTTATTAAAACCAAGGGACCTTGATTAATTAAAAAGGAATAAGGTTTCAATCAATGGGGTTAAAAATAAGGAAAATTAATGAAAATTGCTTGAAAACTTCGAATTTTAACAAAAATGACAAAATAAAGGGTAAAGTGAATAGTACCAGGATTGACTTTTTAGTGTAAAAATATGGTTTTTCGTTAAAGTAAACAGTACCGGGAGCTTTTTGTTACAGTCAATCCTGGTACTATTCACTTTACCCTTTATTTTGTCATTTTAGTTAAAACTCAAAGTTTTGAAACCCTTTTACTAGCTTTCCTTTAAAAAAAGAGGGATGAGAACCTAATTTCTCATTTTTTTAAACAAAAAATATGAGTACACCCCTTGAAATTCAATATTCTTTAACTAAAACCCGTCATTGTAAATTTCTCTAACAAAAATCCAATGACTAGACTCCAACTAAGCAATATCCATAATTAAGGTTGACTTGGCAAAATTTGTATTTTTGGATGTCTAAATTACCCCTAATAACACTTACTTTGGGTCTCTCACTTATTATCTACATTTATTTTACATTATTTCATTCAATTAAATGTCTTCAAATACCTTATGGGGATTTGGGAAAAAATATAAATGTCATGATTCTTATGCATTTAATAACAAAAATTTACATGATACCAATGTTCCTTATATGGTTGTATTCACATGATGCTAATAGGTAAATTAATATATTCTACAAATATAAAAAAGTGATTTTATTCAAAATTATCAATATTTTAAATATAACATAGGTGAATTATTTTGCACAACATATATATAATAACAATATAAGTTCCTAGTAATTTACGTAATGATATATGCAAAATAATTTACCTACAAAATAAAAAAAATATTTTTTATTCAAAATTAATTAAATACCAATATTTTGCAAAATAAATATATATATAAAACAATTTACCTACAAAATAAAAGAATGTCAATTGATTGCACACTCTATATAATAATAACAAAATGTGGCTAGTATATATGTAATATCACATGAAAAATAATTTACCTACAAAATAAATAAATTTTTTTAGCCAATTGATTCAAAATTAATTAATTACATATTATTTTTCATACGATCTTATATATGCTCATATGATCTTATATATTATTTTTGTGACATCCCACATCGCCCAGGGGAGTGATCCTTAAATGTATATTCTCATCCCTACCTAGCACGAGGCCTTTTGGGAGCTCACTGGCTTCGGGTTCCGTAGGAACTCCGAAGTTAAGTGAGAAGGGGGCTAGAGCAATCCCATGATGGGTGACCCACTGAGAAGTTGCTCGTGAGTTCCCAAAAACAAAACCGTGAGGGAATGGTAAGCCCAAAGCGGACAATATCGTGCTACGGTGGTGGAGCGGGCCCGGGAAGTGATTCGCCCGGGCCGGGATGTGACAATTTGGTATCAGAGCCAATCCCTGGCCGGAAATGTGCCGACGAGGACGTCGGGCCCCCAAGGGGGGTGGATTGTGACATCCCACATTGCCCAGAGGAGTGATCCTTAAATGTATATTCTCATCCCTACCTAGCACGAGGCCTTTTGGGAGCTCACTGGCTTCGGGTTCCGTAGGAACTCCGAAGTTAAGCGAGAAAGGGGCTAGAGCACTCCCAGGATGGGTGACCCATTGGGAAGTTGCTCGTGAGTTCCCAAAAACAAAACCGTGAAGGAATGGTAAGCCCAAAGCGGACAATATCGTGCTACGGTGGTGAAGCGGGCCCGGGAAGTGGTCCCACCCTGGCCGGGATGTGACAATTTGGTATCAGAGCCTAACCCTGGCCGTGGTGTGCCGACGAGGACGTCGGGCCCCTAAGGGGGGTGGATTGTGACATCCCACATCGCCCAGGGGAGTGATCCTTAAATGTATATTCCCATCCCTACCTAGCACGAGGCCTTTTGGGAGCTCACTGACTTCGGGTTCCGTAGGAACTCCGAAGTTAAGCGAGAAGGGGGCTAGAGCAATCCCATGATGGGTGACCCACTGGGAAGTTGCTCGTGAGTTCCCAAAAACAAAACCATGAGGGAATGGTACGCCCAAAGCGGACAATATCGTGCTACGGTGGTGGAGCGGGCCCGGGAAGTGATTCGCCCGGGCCGGGATGTGACAATTTGGTATCAGAGCCAATCCCTGGCCGGAAATGTGCCGACGAGGACGTCGGGCCCCCAAGGGGGGTGGATTGTGACATCCCACATCGCCCAGGGGAGTGATCCTTAAATGTATATTCTCATCCCTACCTAGCACGAGGCCTTTTGGGAGCTCACTGGCTTCGGGTTCCGTAGGAACTTCGAAGTTAAGCGAGAAAGGGGCTAGAGCACTCCCAGGATGGGTGACCCACTGGGAAGTTGCTCGTGAGTTCCCAAAAACAAAACCGTGAGGGAATGGTAAGCCCAAAGCGGACAATATCGTGCTACGGTGGTGGAGCGGGCCCGGGAAGTGATCCGCCCGGGCCGGGATGTGACAATTTTTCATTGATTCAAAATAAATAAATAAACTCTTTGTACATAAAGAGTTTTATTTATGCTCATACGATCTTACATGCACAATAACTCAAATCATTGGATCCCGGACCAAAAATTTAGCGAATAAAAACATCTATGTATAAAATATCAAAGAACATACAAGCAAATTCACATACAGACATAAGTGCGTCCTTTCAAGATACGTCTATCGAGAGAAAACTAAACACAATGATATACAACCGAGGATACATGAGTATATCAACACAAACTTCACATAGGGTTTAAGAAAACCAAAGAAGATGTAGCCATTCCCATTTGCGTCAATATTTCAAGCGCCATCTCAAAGTTATTTATCCACGTTCTTCTTGGTAAAACTAGATAATTGTTTTCCACTCCTCAGATGGCACAGAAGTCTCTTCAGAAAAAGCAAACCTGTAAACCAATTCCTTCGCATGAAAACACAAGACTCAAAAAATTCCACCTTGAGGCGCCTCTTTCGGGTTGAATGTTTAGTCGAAGTTGTCGATTTTGATCGGATTAATCTCATCCGCAACCTTGAAGTTTCCAACTAAACGAGCAAAGAAAACCATTTGCTGTTCAAGCGTGAACTTAATGTTCTCAGCCTGCGTACAAGTGGTACAAGATCAATTTACTCTTTCGAATCATTTGAATTTGTTAATACAACATACAATAGAAAACGGAATACAAAATACCTTGCGGAAGCCATGTTGTTCTCCTTCATACTCCACATGAGCAACAGGCAGACCCTTTTCCTTCAAAGCCTGATAAATTTTACGAGCTTGATCTGGGGGTACAACCTACAAAATAAATCCTAGTTCATAAAACTAAACTTTAAGATAATAACTAAAACCCAAACATACCACATGGTATCGATAAATTCCTCGATTCCTTTCTCATCAACAAATTCTTGCTTTATTATATCGTGACTGGTAAAAAAAAAAGAAAAAAAAAAAGGCAACATCTGCTTACCTTGTCTTCCAACCCTTGGAATAAGATTATAGGGCAAGAAAACTTATCAGCAAAGTTGATGGGTGACCTATCATGATAATCCTTTTCGCTACCTGCGACCGGTTAAAATTGGCTCATTTTCAAACAATATCAATAAAAACAAGAAGAGCAACGTAAAGCACCAAATGTCATCTTCTGACTTACCAACGAGATTATCAATATAATGAGACTCAAATTTGTGAGTTTCTGCCCTCAACATGTTTAAGTCGGCTACCTGTTCGGGGATCAATACAAAAGACGAAGATATTCAGTTAACTAGTTCTTATAGAATGCTGTGCAGTATAAAAAGAGATTTTGGTAGTAACAGAGGAAGCAGAGAAAAAAAATTGGAAAAGAAAGAGAACAAGCAAAAGCCAAATCTGAAATAATCTAAAACAATAAAGCTTACATAATGCAATAATATAATCCCTCCCTCAGTTCTCTAGTTAATAGAAAACGAGAGATTAGTTGAGAGAGGCGAGCAATTAATAATAAATCGAATATAAAGTTAGGTACTCACACCATACAAGGAAGATCCTGCCTTGAAGGTATCTCTGAAAGCAAGAGCAGCTAGGGTTGTGTAGCCACCTGCAGATCCCCCAGTAATACAAAGTCGTTCCCCATCTACCTTTCCGGAATCCACCTAAATAACAAAGTATATATTACCAAGCTTGATGTGTGATCCATCAAAATCAACATCACCATTTAATAGAGGGGAGATAAATGGATACCAGATATCTAGCACAGCTGCAACAATCATTTACATCCACAATTCCCCATTTGTTCAAGAGCCGTTCCCAATATTCTCTGCCATAACCTTGAAACGCAATGTCTTAGATATAGTAGAATGTAATTTAAAATTCGATTCATTTTACGGACAAGCTAACACCATTGATAGCCACATGACATATGTGACATAGAAAGAAAACAAAATAGAGTAATAGAGTTTGAAAGATTGAGTGTAATCAGAGATAACAAAAGGTCAGGATGAACTGCAAAAACTCCCCCCAAAGTGAAATAAGAAAAACATAAGGTAAAGAACAAACCAGTGCTTCCACCATAGTTAACATCGACAAATGCCCAACCACGACTAGTCCAATACTGAATACTCAAATTTAAGATTCCATGTGATTCAGCTGTGGGCCCTCCTGTTGTAAATCAAAGAAATACAATGATGTAACAAATTCTATTGACAAGAAGAGCTCAACTAGACAATCAAGAGAATGGATATATTTTGACTACAAAGGACACCTAAGTAAAAGGCCTTACAAAAGCTTAATTGTAAATTTACTACTTATTAGTGTAGCAAAATTATTGATAACACGATATCCTCTGCAATATATCACCCTTTCAGAGAGCACAGAGCTATATTTGCAGAAGAAAGACCAAATGCAGGAAACTTAGGACATGTAACTATGAAAATTTTAAACCACACATACCGTGGCTTTTCAATAACAGTGGAGGCTTTTCGCCCTGAGGAGCTTGGTAATTGGGATTTGTTGGTGGGTAAAAGTATGCGAAGGCAGTTTGACCAGGAACTTCTGTTGGGAACTCGATTAATTCGGGTAGGCTGAAGTAGGACTGATATTTTAAGCAATCAGGTGAGGAAGACCAAATAATCTTGAAGTCAACTGCCTTCGTTCTATGATCATCTAAAGCCACCTGCAAGGGAGAATGAAATTATTTGAAGACAAAAACACAAGTGGTTCAATTTCCAAAACAATGGCCTTTGCCTGACAAGAGAAAAAGGTAATTTAGGACGCGACATAAAAGATGGCAAACACCTTAGCAACAGCCAAAGGTTGAACTTCTGATGCTCCTTCAATGTACAGGCAATTGATCCCCAAGGTCTGCATAGATAAATATGAAAATTTAACAAAGAAAAAACTATAATCAGGTCGAATACTTCACAACTTCAGCACTGAAACTTAGTGAAAACAAGGTTTCTAGGCGTACAATATTATCAATATCTGTAAAAGGAGTATTAAGCAGAGACAGTGAGCCCTGAGCATCATCCAGGATTCCAAGATATGACCTCCCCTTCTGCCTGCACACAAGCATCCATTACTTAAGCAAGACTAAACCACATTGATGCAATCACTGCAAATTACAAGTCAAAATAAGATAGACTCAAAACAACCAAAAATAATTCTTACCTGTAGCTGCAAGCAATTATGTTTTTACTTTCATGGCTCTCGATAAATTCATAAGAATTCATGCCAAAAACCCATAATGGCTTGGAAAACTCGGCATCCAAGGAATAAACTGATACGACCTCATTACTAGACTCAACCTGTGGATACAGAAAAACTGAATATATCATATTGAAGCCAATCAATGCCAACTGCCAAACAATTGTTGTCTGACTAGACAACAGGTCCAGCAAAAATTAAATTGAGCACTCTTCTTTGACACCAAATACTGTTATCCAATTAAATGGAAATTACAAATTCATTGTCCAATTAAACACGATGTAACTTAACCATGTTAGATGGAGTATACTGTTCTTATCATTTGCAATAAATAAGCCAGACAGAAATGCTGAAGTACAGAACTCACCCATTTATAAAGATTCCAGTAACCACTTTTTCTGTCAGTAATAAAAAATAGTTCCCCTGTAATTCAAGTATAACCAATTAAAACATGCAATGGCATCAAGCATCTGAAAGTTCAACGGTTTTTGGCCAACATTAATAAAAATATTTGAACGTGTAATACATAATTATCACTATGCAGAATAAACAAGAGCAAAAGAAATAGGTAGATTCTAAGAGAGTAGAAAGCTTTAAGTGTTCCATTGTGAATATAAAAGCCAAGAACTAGCCATGAAAATCTGATCCTTAGTTGATACTGTATAATAATTCAATATTGTTTATCCCACCAGTACTTTCCAAAGATAAAAAAAATTTCCCTTTTTGCAAAGGATGCACATTTAGCGTTTCCTTGATAGTGATCATAGAGGATTCCTGTAGTCAACCTAGTTCAGTCTATTATATCTTATTGTTAGCATGACAATTTGATAAGACTGCAGATACCAAAATTCCGCCGTTTAATAATTCAAAGATAGACCATTTGTTTAGTAAAAGCTACTTAAATATGTTACTCAAGCAAGTAAAAAAAGGTACCTTTAGAGGACCACTTGGGTTCAATTGGGGACTCCTTAATGAAAGGATCAGAGCCAGCAACACAAATTCGTTTATAGACTTCTCTGCGAGAAAGAAGCACATAACACTTGGTTTGGTAATAATTCCATATTGACTATATGTATTATACTATTATAGTAGTAATGCATAAATAAAACTGACTTCAATCTGCATGGAGTGTGTACTGACATATCAAACTTCCAATGGTTATTAGTTTCTTCGGTGTTGACCTAATTTATCTTGGAAAGATTACTTTTGGAAAGGAAATGATAAGAAGGGCAATGGCATCCTGAAAAGAGATTTTCTTACCCCTTCTCGGATATATACCCAACCCAAAGTTGAGACCTATCCCATGGCATATTAGGATGGCACCATTCAATCCATGCCAGACGTTCACCTTTCGGATCAAAACGCGGGAAGGCATAGAAATCCGTCCCACCAACTAGTACTTCTGGTTCTGTATGTCAAATGGTGTCCACATTAGTCGAGTACTGTCAAATATACCGCAATGTTTTTCGCAGTTAACATATACTATGGCACTGTAAACTGAAGCAAGACATGGGTTTTTGATAAACCCTTACCCTGAATTTCCTTGCCATCAAGCTCTACCGTTACAATTGTTGTTATCGAATTAATGCTGCTTTCACGACCATCTACACAAAAATGAGAAAATTGATACACAATTCCTCATAAGTTATAAACTGAAAAGAAAACGTATATACAAATACAATGCACTACATTCACATACCTTCCCGTACAGTGACAAAACGATTAAAACGTGCATCAAACACGCCATCAGCATAACTAATTACCGGCCCGCCATAATCCGGAGTGAGTGGTGTAGGAGCAGAATCTAATTGGCACCCATACGAACACAACACCAATATTAATACAAGTTATCATCTTTTCAAATTAAACAATTATTACCAACTTTTCTCGAGAATTAGAATCACAACAAGCATATAAAAGCTGCGAGATTGATAACATCACATACCTTTCGAACTTAGGGACTGCTTGTAAAGACGCTGATCCTTGTAATTAGAGAAAACGATTGTATCCCCTGAAACGCTGAATGCACCGCCGCCGTACTCCTGCGCCACCGTCCGAACCGCATAGTCCTTCGGCGTAATATCAACCGGTTCGTCCTCCGGCCTCTCCGGTTCCCTCACCAGAACCACCCGTCTATACATCCACCAAATAATTCCTCATTAAATACATACATTCACGAAGAATCGAAAAAGTACAGAGATATACATATATATAGACAGACAGACAGAGAGAGAGAGAGAGAGAGAGAGAGAGAGATGGTTACCCTGATTCAGATGGACGGGACTCGAGCCAGATGAGGCGGCCGAGGGAATCGACGGCGGTGCCGCCGAGTCTCTTGGAGGCGCCAGAGACGACATCGGCGGAGATTGGAGATTTCCAGGACCCGTAAGGAGCTACGATTTTCTCCGATTGCTTGACTTCGAGGGAGGCAGAAGTAGCCATTTGGTGGCGACGGTGGCTGTTCGTCTGTACTCTGGAGCTCAATCGTTGACTGATTCGATTGAAGGAAGACGAAGACAAGCGAGTGCGAGTGCGAGTGCGAGTGAGAGTGAGAGTGAGAGCAGCCATTTCTGACTCTCCGTTTTTATATTTTAAAAATATAAAACCGTTTTTCAAACATTTACAGAAAAATAAATAACTGTTGGGACTTGGGAGCGTTTCGGAATGGGCGGGAATACGCGGGCCTTCCAAACGCTAGAGGCCGATTGGGTCGCTGGGTGTTGAGTGATTCTGAGGCTTCATACGGGCCGTGAGATGGTTCTAAGTTTTTATGGCCTCATATATTGTTAGCCTTTAAGCCCAATCTAGACTTTCTAAGTTTCTACCTTCTATACACATTATCCTTTTTTTTTTATTTCGAATATGAGAGTGTGGATTCGAACTTATGGATCCATCAAACATAGTACTGTGGCGGTGAGCGAAATGCAAGCAGTCTAAATCGTAGAAAAGGGATTGCGGAATAATATTACTTAAGAAACAAATAGTTATGATGTGAGCATCTAGCTGAAAACTAATTGGTACGTGAAGGGATCCAATATCGTTTTAAACAAGAGCGGTGCTATTCACACACCTCTTTCAATTTTCTGCACGTCGGATTGAATGAATTAAAGAAGATCAAAATAGAAATTAACAAGAGTGTGTGAAAGGTAAAATTGGGTGTGTGGATAGCACAACCCTTAAACAATAATGCAAGGATTTCACCCTTCTGCCAAACAAGTGAACAACGCGTATTATGGAGATGCAAGAGCAGGTATAGTCGTTAGATGCAAATAGATAACATGTCTGACATCATGTTAGAATGTAAGTATCCAAATAAAAACTATTTTAAAACAAGTGAAAAGAGTTAAATCTTTATATACACAAATTCAATCCTTTTCTAGTAAACAAGCGCCTGAGTTAACAACTTGTAGATCAATCATTGAAATTGAGTGATGAGAGAGATTTTCACTTCTTTGTTTGGCCATGGATTGTCCAATCTCTAGCTAACTTCCACATTCAAGAAAGCTTTTCTTATAAGTGCTTTTATTGATATCGTGTCACTAGAAAAACCAAAAGAGTTGACGATCCCATCCAAAGCGCAATAATAATTCTAAAGGTGGAGGAGTTTTCAAACAATCTTCTAATTACTCTTTTTTAAATTTGCTTTACGTGCCAAAAATATCATATTCAATTATCAATCCTCCAAGATTCAGTTATCAAATCAAATTTGTATACATAATTATATTGTCATCCAGGCGTTAACCATGAATTACGTGTGAATGCGTTGTCAGTCTGGTTTCACCAAAACTGTCATTTTTTAGAATGAAAGTTGCAACTTACCTTAAACATGCCACGTTTCATAAATTTTTTTATTTTGTAAATTTTGAGCTCATCTTTGACAAGTGTTGATTCTTGAAGGATGAAAAATAACCCTACAAGCTTGGATTCTAAGTTTTCACTCTTGAGCTTAGCTAAAAACTCAAGTGTTCAACTTGAAATCTAAGTAAGAAATTAACGCACCAAAAATGACAAAAGTACACTGTAACTGTTTAGGATGGCCGAGTAACTGGTGTCGGTATCGAAATGAAAAACGGAACATTAACGTCCCCATCTCAAACCAATCCAATCTTATATTATTGGTTTTTTTTCACTATTGTAAGTGGTCAGATCATGGTTTAGTTGCAACTTTATGTTGCGTCAGTGAAGACTAAAACTCCTTTGGTAAATACATATGCATATGCATATGGAACCCACCTCTGCTGCAGGTAACTTGGTCTTGCATTGCTTCCAAACTCCAAATTATAAAGTAACCAGAGCTTTTCTATCCAACATATGCTTGTGGTACATGATCGCTCAGTCAGTGGGTCATTTCCCAAAAGCCAAATGGACATGGTCATGGAGTTAAATCCCTTTTTTTAATGAGTTATACGAGCACTCAACTTTCTTGTCCTTGGACTTGTATTATTGCATTGCCAAAGATCTCCCATACCTAAGTTCCTCACTAGGTTTCACAGCTTAAACTAATGCTCCCAATAAACCAAACTATCGAGCAGATGTGTTGTTAGGTGATTGGCTCATGCACTTGTGTTTGCGAAATCTCTATTTCAAGAGCACATATGATTCATACGCGGTTGTGTACAATCACGTGATTAAACGTTTGATAAAACAAAAACAAAAACATGATTGTACATAACCAGTAACGCCACGTCTCACATATTTCACTTCTCATTGAGAAAGACTAAGCAATGTTCCATCTCTCTACTCCATTTCTAGTTATGGTTAATACTTGTTGCAAAGCAAGATTAAAGTTTCAAGTGTAAAACAAACACAACCACGTTTAGTTGTACTAAACAAAAAAAAGAGGCTATAAACTTTATTGAGATTGTGGGCACCATTAAAAGATGCTGTTTTGGTTAACTTTGTCAATGATCATGCTTTGGTGATACCGACAATACTGCCTCTAAATACTAGATCATGGGAAAGGAGCCCCAGCATGGACACTAGTTATCTCATGTTTGGACCCTCTTGTTAAACATGTGGAAGAACTTCAAATAAACGATTTTGTTACTTACTAAAAGTTAGGGTTTCTAACTTTGCGTCAAACATAAGATGTCACGATAACGGTATTTTAAATCAGTCACATTTTACGTGATAAGTTTGTGCGTGATTGGATTCAAATACTAGCACCGAGACATTTCGGAAGCGTGAAAGTTTTGCTCCTAATTGTGCCACGGATGCCTAGTTGAACACAAACCAGAAACTAGAAAAACACTTGGTATATATAGAATCCAATTATTTGCAGCACTAACTTTTGATGCCTAACATGGCGTTTGTGATAAGACCATCTCTGACATATAAGAGGAAATAACTATAAAATGGAACAGTGAAAGGGATAGTCACTAAACAATGGAAAGAAAGCATAGTTTAATGGATAAACAGGAGAAAAATATTATGAGGGGAAAGATGAGCTGCACCTCAATAATTATTGAGGCATTTAGGATGGGGTTTGGAAAAGCATAAAGCTAGTGACATTGATGCCTTATTTGATGACCAGAGAGTCACATGCATAACCAACATTTACACGTTCCTTTTTATACGTCATTTGAGTTTCTTTTCGTAATATACTTGGCTACTTACATGTAAAAAATCATTATTTGTAAACGAGTGATCTGCTAGTAGAGATAAATAAGTCATTACACACACTGAGTAATCTGTAAAAAGAGAATAAGCCATTACATACAAGGAGTGATTTACAAATAAAGAGAAATGACTTCTTACATACAATAAATAGTTTTGTAGGCAGAGAAATTTAACTCCTTATAAACAATAAATGGTCTACAAATAAAAAGAAATAACTCGTCACATATAATGACACGAATAGTGTTGTTTTTCTTTTTCTTCCTGGCATGGCCCCTTCACCCACAATCTGTGTGGTCCGACCTCTCTTATCACATTCAACACCCCTCCACTTTTCATCACTAAACTTTGTCACATCATACTTTATTCTTTAGTCCCATTAAGTCCCCTTTCTCCCTTAACCAACTTGAGAAAAAAATTCCCTTTCCCACTTCAAAGATTTCAATCACACAAACAAACCCCGAAACGACGTCGTTCAACTGAAAGTATCCAAACACAGAGTCCCGAGTGACCAACCAAACTAAACTTTGAAGCCCTATTCTCCAACCTTCCACTCTCTCTATATATATTTCCAATTAGCGTACAATTTCAGACACTCTTATCTAACTTACCACTCCTTGTATTTTCTTAATTGATTTCTGAACCTCAAAACCTAGCTACAATGCCGTCTGTGCACTCTAGCCCCTTCCACCACATAGAGAACTCAGCCATATTTAACCTAATCCGGCACGCTCACACGCCGGGCCAAAAACGTTCAACCAAATCTTCATCCGGAGGGCTTCTCAAGATGTTCAAGCTCTTTCCCATGTTAACATCAGGCTGCAAAATGGTTGCCTTGCTAGGCAGGCCCCGGAAGCCGTTACTGAAGGATCATGCCACAACAGGTACAATTTTCGGCTATCGAAAGGGGAGGGTAAGCCTAGCCATACAAGAAGACCCTCATTGCATGCCACTCTTTGTGATAGAGCTGCCAATGCACAGTAGTGTGTTTCACAAGGAAATGGCGTCGGATATAGTCCGAATCGCGCTGGAGAGCGAGACGAAGACACACAAGAAGAAGCTTATGGAGGAGTTTGTGTGGGCTGTATACTGCAATGGAAGAAAGGTAGGGTATTCTATTAGGAGGAAGCAAATGTCGGAGGATGAGCTTCATGTTATGCAAACTTTGAGGGGTGTTTCGATGGGGGCAGGGGTTCTTCCATGCCCTTCTGATCAGAAGGAGTATGCAGGAGATGGGGAGTTGACTTACATTAGGGCAAGGTTTGAGAGGGTGGTTGGATCAAAGGACTCTGAAGCTTTGTACATGATTAATCCAGATGGTGCTGCAGGGCCAGAATTAAGTATTTTCTTTGTCAGAGCTCATTAGTTTAATTAGCAAAAAATTATGTACTTTTTTATTAATTAATCTAGGTTATATATAATATAACTTTGTGTCTATGTAAACTAATTAAGGTTCTCAAATGCATGAATTGATTGTTTTGAGCTTCAATGATTGGAGTAGTTGAGTTCCAAAAAGTTTCATTTTTCTCTGACAAAGTAAATTCTGAAACTTCTCTCCACTTGACGGAAAAGGTATTCGAATTCGAGTGCAATGTGACATTATCTGTCCAATTAGCAATGGTCTATTTAGCATGGAGGAAATCTTCATGTGGACTATAATTGACTTATACAATAAATAAATAACAACTAAACTTTTTGGGTTAGCCTAAGTTTTAACGACCGGATAAGGTATAGAAAGAACATTACAATTAGGCCAACAATTTGATTTACCACACAAATCACAGCAGAAGAAATAAAAAAATTATGTCTCTCAAATCTCATGAATTGCCTTCAAGATATTGTCTTGATCATTCCATGATGATACATAGGAAAGAATAAAGGGCTGGAAAGTGTTTGGACCACATTCTTTTATCTTTGAAATTAATGTTTTCTGCCCCAACCCCCTTTCAAATATAAAATTAAAGAAAATGAGAAGGAAAAGAAATTGAAATATGCCTCTGATATGTATAATTCAGAAAATTCTCCTCCGGCATGACCGGAATAGCGACACGGATGACAACAGTGCCATTGAATATCAATGCTATGGTACCAATGTTGATATTCAGTAGATGTTACATCGATATTAGGTAGATATTGTTGACATAGTGTCGATATTTTGGTATCAGTACATCAATATAATGTTGTTAAGATGACGTTGATATTTGGTTACTATATCTTGTCTATGTCGCTCAGTCGGGTCATGTGCCATCTATGCACGCAACCCCCTTTCCAAAATAAATTTATAGAAAACAAGAAGGAAAAGAAATTAAAATGTGCCTCTAGTATGTATAATTCAAAAGATTCTCCTCTGGCATGACTCGAATAGCGATACAGATGACAATAGTGCAATTGAATATCAATGATATGGCAACAACATTGATATTCAGCAGATGTTACATCGATATTAGGTAGATATTGTTGGTATAGTGTCGATATTTTGTATCAGTACATCAATATAACGTTGTCAAGATGATGTTGATATTTGGTTACTATATCTCGTCTATGTCACTTGAGTGATTTTAATTATTTTAATGAATCTAGGGGCATTCAATCAGGATTTTACGTAGTTCTCTGAAATTCAATGTGTATTTAATCAGGATTTTGAGATAGTTTAACAATATCATTAGAAATATGGGGGCATTCAATTAAGATTTTAAAGAAGTTTATAACATTCCAGCTGTATTCAATTAAAATTTGATTTTAAAGAAATTGAAAAGGTTGAGGAATTTGAGAGAATTTGAGAGATTTCGTGGTGTATTTTAAACATATCTCATATTTCCCCATGAGATTTCAAGGGAATTGAATCAAAATTTTACATGAAATCTCTATAAATCAATTAAACTCCTTAAAAATCTATTAATTTATAAATTCATTGAAATCTCTTAAATTTCTAATTGAGTACGCACTCCCGCGTATAATGTTTAGTGAGGCCTCAAAAGCCCAAAAGTGAGTTGTACTGGATTCAGTTGGTGGTCCAGTAACAAGGACAGTAACGGGCAACAAGAATGGGCTTCTAGCATTGTACAAAACCTGCAATTGCTCAAGCTTCCAAAATCCTTGTATGAATCCTTGCTAACCCAACTTTGTTATTTACAGGACTCAAATACTGGTGACGGTCAAGATCAGCTTATACGCGCTTGTGTGACTGTTTCTAGTTTTTCTCTTCTGTCACTTAGGAATCATTATTCTGTTCGACAGAAATATCTAATAGACTGTCTGGCCCAATCACTAAAGAGCATAACGCTAGCATTGAAGTTTGCATGTACATGAGATTGTGGTACTCAAATGAAAAGAACCCTACTGATTTTTTTTACTACGTCGGACAATCCACCTAGTCCAACTCTTGGACATAATAATTTCCGACGTAATAGACAGAAATAGAAACAGGGCTTACGTTTCAGCTTTGAATGCATTAAATTAAAGATGGTCAAAGAGAGTTGTCCAGAAAAACCTCATCCAAATGAATTGAAGCCAACCTTATTGGATAGGGATTGGGTTAGGTTGGTAAGAAGAATATACTTAATTAGATCTTCCCTAGTTTGAGAAGTCTTGTGCTTTGGTTTTTTTAATTTTGATCCATCTGTCAGCAGCTTTGCATCCATTTGAGTTTCTGTTTATAAAAGCGACTTGTTAATTGTAATATTGTAGATAATTGCTAGATTTATAGCTTTTGATCTTTGGAAGGTTACAGTTATTAGTCATATAGCACAAAAGAGACAATTTAACTCTTTTGTGAGGGGGGCAGGAAAGCGTTCTTTTTGTGTATATATATTTATTTAATCTTGTTTATGTTTTCTGTTTCATTTATTTAATCTGATGATGATAAATTTTTTTTTTTTAATACAACTATTATATTAGAGTTATGTTTTAATCTGTTAATCTACGTATGCAAAGAGATGAGGTGTCGTTTTCTAATTTTCGAAAGAAATCAACACATACAAATTAAGCTTAGGAAAGGAGCCTTTCCTAATATATTAATCTAAAACGAATGAACGCCAAAACAAGAGGCAAAGGAAAAAAACCGGGCGGGTGTAAGAAAAACAAGGAGAATATCAAACAACCGTGGTTGACCAAACTATTGACCGGCACGAGAAGGACAAGGCACTAGCTCTCACGCGGTTTGGGCTGCCACCCTAACCGTGGGACCGACCCAACCGGCAACTGGGTTGGAAGGGGACATCGCGGGACACCCTGATAGTTACCAGACCAGGTATCCCAAATCTCCTCCCATCAGTGAATATATCTACCAATGAAAGAAGGAGTCCAAATTTGGGGCCCACCTGCCGGTACCTACCGTACATAATCATCTCTTTTTATCTGTTTCTCTTCGAATTTTTGTTACATTGTTCTGCTTGGAAAAAACTTTGCAACTTATATCAGAAAAACATAAGAAAGTATTTCTATAGTTATAGTAGCACTGTAGATCTGCCTTTGGAGCGATGGTATAAAGAAAATGTTTTTTTTTCTCAGAAAATTCGAGGTTGGAGTTAGAGTTCCGGGGCCTTACGTATGGGAGTGCAATTTAGAGTGAGAGTTGCCCTAAATATGGAATTTACAGATTATTTTATCAAATGTATTTGCTAGATTTTCTTCACCAAATTATTACTCGTAACGAGACTCTAAATGATCTTACAACATGCATTTACGTGTCTCTCAATCGTTCGTACACACACTAATCACCATGTGCTTTTTTGCATCGCTCACACAATTAATTCTAGCACATCTCTTTTGCGTCTAAATGACCAATTCTAGCGCGACTCTAATTTGAGACTAAAAGTTAACATTATGGTCAGTGCCCTACAGCTCCAGGGCTTTTTTTTTCTACTAAAGGACATTGGTACATATATAGTTCTTTTTGTTGTAATGAAAAATCTGAAACAAGTCGGTGACTAATCTGATGCCAGCTAGCTGTGGTATCAACTGCCCAACTGCTTCTTGCCAAAAGTTCACCACAAGTCCGCCAAAATTCATTAATAATGCCACGTGGGCGCCTAGAATGCAATCATCACAACGATCGTGTTCAGATCGCGAGATCTATATTACTACTGAGCTCGTCCGCGCGTGGGTCTCAGTTTTCTGCCCGAGGCCTTTTGGGAGCTCACTGGCTTCGGGTTCCGTAGGAACTCCGAAGTTAAGCGAGAAGGGGGCTAGAGCAATCCCATGATGGGTGACCCACTGGGAAGTTGTCGTGTGAGTTCCCAGAAACAAAACCGTGAGGGCGTGGTCGGGGCCCAAAGCGGACAATATCGTGCTACGGTGGTGGAGCGGGCCCGGGAAGTGGTCCGCCCCGGACCGGGATGTGACAATTTGGTATCAGAGCCTAACCCTGGCCGTGGTGTGCCGACGAGGACGTCGGGCCCCTAAGGGGGGTGGATTGTGACATCCCACATCGCCCGGGGGGTGATCCTTAAATGTATATTCACATCCCTACCTAGCACGAGGCCTTTTGGGAGCTCACTGGCTTCGGGTTCCATGGGAACTCCGAAGTTAAGCGAGTAGCGCGCGAGAGCATTCCCAGGATGGGTGACCCATCGGGAAGTTCTCGTGTGAGTTCCTAGAAACAAAACCGTGAGGGCGTGGTTGGGGCCCAAAGCGGACAATATTGTGCTACGGTGGTGGAGCGGGCCTGGGAAGTGGGGCCCAAAGCGGACAATATCGTGCTACGGTGGTGGAGCGGGCCCGGGAAGTGGTCCGCCCCGGGCGGGGATGTGACAATTTGGTATCAGAGCCTAACCCTGGCCGTGGTGTGCCGACGAGGACGTCGGGCCCCTAAGGGGGGTGGATTGTGACATCCCACATCGCCCAGGGGGTGATCCTTAAATGTATATTCTCATCCCTACCTAGCACGAGGCCTTTTGGGAGCTCACTGGCTTCGGGTTCTATGGGAACTCCGAAGTTAAGCGAGTAGCGCGCGAGAGCATTCCCAGGATGGGTGACCCATCGGGAAGTTCTCGTGTGAGTTCCCAGAAACAAAACCGTGAGGGCGTGGTTAGGGCCCAAAGCGGACAATATCGTGCTACGGTGGTGGAGCGGGCACGGGAAGTGGTCCGCCCCGGGCCGGGATGTGACACTAGGGATCACGCAATCGTGTCCGTTCACCGTATATCGTGCGGTCAGAAATCATTTAAAATTTAAAATTTAAAATTCAAATATAAATAGTACCTAACGAAAACTGACCGCACGATATACGATAAACGGATACGATTGCGCGATCCCTAGGATCCCTAGGGAATGGATCCGGCGAGGATCCTGGTTCGAACAATGGGTGCCAACTTGCCCAATAAGAAAGGTAGCCCGAGTGAAAGTTCGTTCGATTTGACGATCGAAAATTGAAAGTAGTGTGTGAGAAATAAAAAAAAAAGTGTGAAAAGCACTAACCTTAAAAAATTGCTCATTTTTTCGACAAAAATTTATTTAACCTGAAACAAATTAAACAACCAAAAGAGATTTGTATGTTTGCTACTAGGGTCTCATGCTGATTGTGGGTTATTAAAGATGTAGCAGAAGGGCTGAGGCCGTACTTAATATGAACACTTTAAATTGACACATTATAGCGTATGAAGAGTAGAAATACTATAACTTTATCATTTAATTAGTCTAAAACATTATGACATTATTTGGTGTTTAGAATTAAATTGGATATGATAACTTAATAAATCCAATGTACATTGAACATAAATGCATTGTATCATAATAAAGTTCAATTATAACAGTATTGTAGAGTTGAAAATATTAAGTTTACTCTGAATTCGACCGATAGAAGTATGCATTCATTTCTTCATTCTTGTACATTGAACTTAAAGAATTATCAAATATCATAAACACCAAACAAATTCTACATAATTCGTTTCTTTAGATTATATATCGATCGATCGATAATCACTTTACAAATTTTGCACTAGACGACAAAACAATGAAAACTTTGGGTATTACTATTGACTGAGGGACGGGTAACGCTCGACGAAGATGAGTAGAACTTTATTGGAAGAGAGCCTCAAAAGTCAAAGAGGGGGTTCAACTGAAATCACGTGAGATTCTTACAGCCTGGGAGTGGGACCTTCCTACGTCTAAGAAGTCTTAATCTTAATTTTTTGTTATTTACAAGGAGGGCCTTCCTTTTTATCGGGGTTTGCTTTTGGGACAGGTTCTATCAGAAGCCGTTGATTTCCATATTTAAGTGACTCTTTAGGCTAAAGGGACTGATTGATGCGGACTTTTTCACGGACTAAGATTGTCTTCCTTTTAACTTTTCATCTTCTTTTACTTTTTCAGTTATTAATTTCATAACAAGTTAATTTAATACTCCAGATTCTGCCACCTCATCAACAACACTAAAACAACTTTAAAGCCCAAATTTCCTAACTTTTTCTGCTGCCTTTCCGCCCTCTCCTATCTGCCTTTTATGTTGCCTTTGTTTCTGAAATGCATTTTACATAAGCCTGGAGTACTAATACATGCTTCCAATACAAGCATAACTTTTTTGCATATTCAAAATTAATAAGTATGGACTGCAGCACAAGAATATGCAGATTCAAAATTATACACAAAATATTTGTTTCGCATAAACCAACGAGATCCAAACCTATCTAACTCAAGAACTTTGCCTACAATCTATTGTACTTACAATAGAAGCAAAATTTTCAATTAAGCCTCTGGTAATGCAGGCTCAACAAGCCCAAAATAACAATAAATTGGCCTCTGCAATCCCTATGTATGGCATAGCTGCTTCTGCAATAACAATAAGTTGTCTTCCTCTCTTCATCTCCATTGGTCACCACTTACATTCAAAATCAAAGCCTATAATCATCAAAATCAATCATTTTCCATCCTATATGCAATAGAGAAAAAGATATATGTGAGAAAAAAATCATCATCTCAAATTTGTTTATTTACGGAGGAGGATGTGAACTTTAATTGACTAGTACTAAAACTTTTGTATACTTTAAAATTGTTCTCAATTACTCTATAAAAACAAATAATGGGACACGTTCAATCAGGAAAAAAAGGACCCCAACACGTTATTAAAAAGAAAATACAAATCCTATAGCAAAAGCAAGCAAAAAAATAAAAAATAAAAAACATAAAACAGAAACCCGAGAAGACCCAATGAAGATGCAGTGGTGTAAAATGGTATAAGGATAGAGTTGCAAAAGTTTAGATGATGAACTTGTTGTGATTGTGACCCAGAAATTGAATCGGCGAGAAGTGAAGTTCAGAAAAATTGGAAGAGCGGGAAGGCAGCATAAAAAGTCAAAAAAATTGGGTTGAAAGATGCTTTAGTGCTGTTGATGAGATGATAAAATCTGAAGTATTAAATTAACTTGACATAAAACCAATAACTAAAAAAGTAAAAGATGATGAAAGGGGATGAAAAGTGATTGGGAAGACAATCTTGGGCCTTTTTCACAGCTGTTAAATTGGTTGTAAACGAGAGAGAGAGAGAGAGAGAGAGAGAGAGAGAGAGAGAGAGAGAGTCTGCAGCTAAAAAGTGGTCAAAAAAGTTGGTTGTGGCCCACTTGCGGTTTTGAAACTTTGTTTTGTGATTAACAGCTCTGAGTTTCCTGTCATGTGTTAAACGCTCCCTAATTTATAAAGTAGTCACGCTTCTTGTTCTTGAGACTTGTCCCATGTACGAGAATGATTTTATTCCTTTTTATTTTCAACTTCACGCAGGCCGAGGATGAGACCAACTTCCAGACGATATGGTCTCATCCTCGAGCATTTTCTAACGATTATTTTGTCTAATGATACTTCTTTATTTAATTGGAGATGATTTAAGTTAAATTTCTTATACGACAATCGTTAAATTGAAAAAAATATTATCAAATTTAATAGCTACCCTTGAGTTAAAATGTTAGTAAGTGTTTGATCAAATTTAACCAAACTATCTATTTTACGCATGATTTACGTCTTGTATAAATTTAACTGATAATATTAAATGACAGTTCAACGCTTTCAAAAAATTGTCACAAGGGAGAAAACATGACAGCTCACCTTGTCTCAATATATCGTGGGAAGCTCAAAATAGTAAAATGAACAAAACCAGAGGCTACAGACAAGGAAAGAAATATCCGTAAAAAAAAAATGATGATACAGACAAAGGGTACGCATCTACGCACTCGGTTCAAGTTAGCACCCCACCCACTTTACAAAAGCCAATTTCGTGGAAGTAGCCCTTCCCCTCTCGATCCCCTCCCATAAAAGTACTCAGAAGTGCATGCACCTCTTCCCCTAAATATATAATCCCCAAACACACAACCTTTCTCTCATTCATTTCAGTCCTCCCCTCACCCCCACTCTCAGGAATTTTCACAAACACCTCTCGGGCACTCACTCCCCACTCTCCTCGAACAAACACCAACACTGTATTTCTATGGAAGCATTGAATATTTGCTCGTCTTCTGCTTCGTCTTCCGACACGTCCTCGTCGGAGTCTTCTCTTCCGAGAAATCCCAATAAGCCCGAACGAATCAAGGGCCCGTGGAGCGCTGAGGAGGACCGGGTCTTGACCCGGCTCGTCGAGCGCTACGGGCCTAGAAACTGGTCATTGATAAGCCGGTATATAAAGGGACGGTCCGGGAAGTCGTGCAGGCTAAGGTGGTGCAACCAGCTGAGCCCGAGCGTCCAGCATCGATCCTTTTCGCAGGCCGAGGACGAGACCATCTTGGCCGCACAGGCCCGGTTCGGAAACAGATGGGCCACCATTGCGCGCCTGCTTCCGGGTCGGACCGACAACGCGGTGAAAAATCACTGGAACTCCACGTTGAAGCGGAGGGTCAGGGGAGATCAACTAACGGAGGGTGGCAGTTTTCTTGGCGCCGGCGGCAATGTGGGTAGCAATGAGGGGATGAGCACGAGTTCGGTTTCCGGATCTTTGGTTAATGGGTCGATGGAGTTTGACCCGTTGACGGAGTTGACTTTGGCACCGCCGGGGATTGGTAGCGGAAGCGGCGGGGCGATGGTGGCGGAGCAGCGGAGAAATAATGAGAGTGTGCCGGCGGGGTTTTGGGACGCGATGAGGGATGTGATTGCCAGGGAGGTTAGAGATTACGTGACGACAACATTTTCAGAGCCTTCGGGGCTTCTTTGATAAATTAATGATGTTTTGATTTAATTTCGGATTATGTTTTTGTTAATATGTTGGCTTCCATTAATTCTTAGAGGCTAAAAAATGTAAGATTGTTCGAATGAATGTAAACTAAAAAATATATATTTAATTCTTGTTTAAAAAAAAAATTATGAAAGTCATAGTTTTGTTAAAACTGGTGTTCCAGCCTGTCATCAACGAACAAGTAGAAACTGAGTAGAATAGACACAAAAGTTGTGGAGAAATATTTAGTTGTGACGGAAACACGGATGATACACCATGTATTTTTATGCAAGTAGTGGAAAATTTTAATTTTTAAGTTATTGATCTTTTAACACATATAACTCATCATTTATATAAGAACACGTGATGTATCATCTCGTGTAACGGTTACCAATGGCGGAGCCATAAAATATTTTATGGGTGGGCTAGCTAAAAAAATTACCCTAAAATCAAATTTTTTTGGTTTTTGCTACATACGTATTCTATGCAAAAATTTAAGTTTAACTTTTGTATTTATATACTTAAAATTTGCCTGGCAGGAACTCAATAAGCTTCGCAATTGCAAACTAACAAAATTACAATGAATCATCAAATTTCACATATATTTAGATTTAAACACAAGAAGAAGATAGAAAACTTGATATCTCAATTACAATCACACAACTAGATCAAAGCAAAACATTGAAAATAGAAGTAAAGACAATATTAAAAAATTGGTTGAAACTAATATAAACCCCACTATATCAAAGGAGAATAATCTTGAACAAAATGACATCACAATTTTCGTGGTAATTTTTATATTTTTAATTGTGCTAAATACTCACTAGGCTAGTTTCATTAAAAATAATTCTTCTTACACATTTTTTTTGTCTATTATATCTACACACTAAAATATATATACATACAAATCCTCCCTGAACTATAGCCCACCGTAGCCCTTAGTGTGGCTACGCCATTGACGATTCACTGAAAAATCTCTCAAAATCAAGATGTTACATGCTACAATTAATTAGTTCGAGATAGATGAAACTTTAATGCAGTAACAGAAATAATATTGCATATGTACTCATACGTAATTTGAAAAATAAAAAATATTATTATTTTGATGCCTATTTTTATGTTTTGTCCAAATATAAAATTATTTTCACTGTTTAATGACATGCATGTGCTTTTTTAAGTCTAAGATTGTTTGCAAAATAACGTATATCACATATAATATAGCTAGACATCAAAAACGGGAAAGTAGATTTCACGATATTTTGTTTCGTCATATTTATTAGAACGTTAATTTGACGGATGTGCTTGTTTATGCGCATCAGTTTTTTTTTTCTAATGTGATGGAATCTTCAAATTATCGCGATACCAACTAGTTTTGGGATTTAGAAAATTTTAGATGCTTGATGGACATTTTGTTGTAATTTGATTTTTTTTTAAGAAGTCGGAAACTTTGTTCATCAAATCGTTCAGACAAATTTGCATGTCATACATGTTCATATGCCAATTATTTTTTTTGAAATTTGAGATTATCTATCATAAAAATACGTACGATTTAAAAATATCGTGTACACGGTTGAATTAACCATGTCGTTTATGTCGGTATGGCAGATTTTCCGTAACTAATTTAGTATAATATAGTATAACGCTTTTAGCTAATGAAATTCCAGCTGGTGAGAGAATATAATTAGCAGCATATAGCATGTTGTGTACATCCATTGAAACACTGAACAACATTTGGGATAAGAATGTATTATTTAATTTATTATCGAATACCAACAAACGCTAACGACTTAATTTATTTAATCTAAATAAGATTAATAAACTGGTCAACGCTATTGTTGACCAACTTCAGAGTACTTCAATATTGATGGAAAATTAGTTAACTTACACATCATGGAATAATAAGCATATTATTTGTTACACCTAATTAAGAAAGAAATTGGGTAAGATATTTACATAAATTTGTGTCCATTATCTTCAATCATACATGAGTGGGGAAAATTGGTTGAATCAGTTATCTAATTAGGCAAGCATTCCAAGTTAGCAAGAAAACCTTAGGTAAACTAGGTTTTTCAGACGACGAGTATAAAGTCTCGCCTCCTACTATGGACACACCCCTAGTAAGCCCTAAAGCTAGTGTACCCTCGAAAGGAAAGAAGGCCAACATCTGAAAAAAAATATGTTATTCTTACTATGTATTCGTATTATCTTTCTAATAGAGATGAGACTTTTATATATATATATATATATATATATATATAAGTAGGTCCCACCTGTATTAGAGATATGATACAAATTGATAGTAAGTTTTGACGGCTAAGATCAGCTCCACAACTTGTCAACCGTTAAATCAATACAAATGACTTGAAAGCCAAAGGTTTTCTTCAAGAGTTTAGGTATTTACTATTTAGAATCAAGCAAAATATGTTTCATATTTCCGAATAAAAACAGATTCAAAGTCTTTGAAAACAATTTAAACCCACCGCCGACTTGTAATATATATTTGAAAACTAAGTACGCGAGGACTTTTTCACCATCTTTTCTTCCACTGGAGGAAAAGCTAACAAAGCATACGTATGGTCGAATAGCGGCACCTTGTTTTGGCGCGGTTGGAAGCAAAACTGTCACTTTGTGTTCCCCACTTCTGCTTCTACAGAAGCACTTTTGGATTTGTGTGATCGATTCACGCATGCATGGTCTGCACGTTTTAAATGCTCATGCCAACATCGTAGAAAAGTTTTTTATGGATGTGATGTGAGTCATGCAAGTAATAGACATTATTGGTCATAGTTTCTGGACTGTTAAAGGCCCATAGGCCATGGCCAATTTTTTGTAGGAGACAGATATTCTTGGATATAAACTACAGTGTGAAGTAGCCCGTCACAATGCATACGAGAGAGAGTGTCGGTTGCAGTTACTGCTATAAATTGGTTCTAGTTCGATTTAGTACCAGGTATGGCTTGTCATTGGCTCGTCGAAACTTAACTCATGATAGAAACAAACCAAATCTAGTTTGGCGCAGCAAGTCAGGCTTGAACATTAGTATATTTGAGTAGGAACCATATTATATGAGGTAACGGATCACAGTGCAAACGAAATGTAGACCGGATACTAGGTGCTAAATCCCTACCTAAGGCTTTCATGTTTTAGTACAAATTTAACTTGTATGAATATGAATTAACCATTCAGATAAGAATTAATTATGATAAATGGTTCAGATTAATCATTCGGATAAGAATCAACCTAATTAATGGTTCAGATTTAAACTGACAAAATCATCTTTATTGTGTATATGACTCTATGAAAATCAAGAAACAAGTACAAATTATTCAGACACGATTCTCCCTACAAGTATCATGGGAAAATTATTATTTGACTCGAAACCCTCCAGAATAATCGAAGTACATAATCAATCTGGTGTGCGTGCGTGTGTATTTTTGTACACCGTCTCTTCTTCCCGGACCTTTTTATTTGTGTGTTTTCAAACTCTGCGATTAATTATTCCAACGTGGCAGTGGGATGGCAAACAGCTTCATCAGCCCATCCTTGCAGTTCTTGCCATCTTTTTCACCACTGGCAAAGTAATAAGGACTCCACTGAGTCAGCTCCACCTTGAAGCCGTCGCCACCTCCCTGCATCTGACTCGCCAGCAGCTTGGCGTTGCTAAAGTCGCAAGTTATGTAGCTCCATAGGTTCGGCAGTTGGTATACGCTGTAGCCGGAGTTCGCCTCACTCGGTGGATCGTACTTGAAAACTGCAAAAGTTAAACCAAGAACTTATACACTACACACACGTAAATAGTTGACGTATGCATGCATGGAATAATCGATCTACGGAATAATGGACATCTGTATGTCCATTTTTTATTAAAGAACTAACTGCCGATGTTGTCATTGATAATGCGTTGATATCGTAGTCACATACACATGTTATCGTACAATATAAAAGCATGTCTATTAAAATTCAAGAAGGGATGTCATGCACATAGAATTTTGATGTTAAATGATACTAACCTAGTTGGTCATTTATGTAAAAGGGGCTGTTTTGGAGCGCCCAGTCAGTGTAGTTGTAGCCGAAACGCCAGCCTTCAGACCCACCAACAACCACGGTTCTGGCCTCAGTCACTGCCAAGAGAGAGGCAGCAGCTAGGAGGAGGATGAACCCTTGCGCATTAGAACTCAAAGCCATTGCTCCTCTAGTAATGTCCTTACAAAAATATAGAAACTTGATTGTGTGAGAAGGCGATGAGAAAACGTGAGAGGGTTATGGGGTTTATATAGGAAATCGAAAGTGATTAGATTTGCCTGTCTCTTTGGTTTCAACATTTTTCACATTTTCAGATTCCAGAAGCTGAATTTCAAAACCCTATTTTCTCATTTGGTAATTACTGAATTGCCAACTTTCAGATTACATCATAACTTTACTCGTTAGTTGATTGTGTGACAGCATGACCAGAAGACTGCAGGGGTAAAAGAGTAAAAATGATTGGTTGACAAGTGATTCTGGTCATCGTAAATTTGGTAATCATCCATTAAGTACAAGAATGTCATGCAATGGCTATGATTAGTGGCGCATTAACAGTTTAAGAGGTCAGCTAAGGCAACGGAGGGTAGGTGTGGGTTCGTTTACAGACGAGAATTAAACGGTCAAACAACGGCATGTGGAAACTTGGGAATTTTTACAATCTTAATATGATCAAGGTGTCTGTTTGGTTAATGAGAAAATTTGGATGAAGGGAAGGAATAATAAGTTTTGAACATTTCTCTGGAAGATTTTTACTCTCCTGCACATATGTACTGCGCGCATGCCCCAATTACAACAAACCTCAGCCCTCCATTTTTTATAGATTAAAAACCGGTGGATGTGATGAGTTGATACGCGCAATACGCAGCCATGTGCAGGGGGCAATGCACAGGGTAGAAAAGCTGTTCTCTGGAAACCCTATGATGAATGACAATTGGGCTTGCTAAAAAGTGCACCCTTTTCTGGGTCTGAACAGTTTTCTTAAAAGCCTACTTGTGATTGACGTATTCTTACCCTACAAATATACAAATAACGGGAATTGTTTATTGCGGATTTGCTCCACCCTATGCACATTACTTCAATCCTCTTCCTCGCTGTTTAGATTAGTTTAAAGTATAATATCGACCGTGTATATAACTGGAAACAGAAACAGTAATTTCTTTGAAGATACGTGGCAAATCCTGTAGAACTGGTTCGGCTTACTGTTTTAACGTACTTTTGCCTGCAGCCCAATCGAAAGCAAAAATCAAATTGAACACAACTAAAAATCTGGAGATTCAACATTACTCATCTGGAAGTTGTAAACTACCGCCAGCTAAGGGCATTAAAGCAAGTGTGGACCCCAAGTATTCTTGAATGTGACTTGGATGAGTTATATGCTTGCAGAATCAACAAAATTATTCCCTTTTCTGGGTTGAAAACGATGCGTTCTAGGCCTTGTTAAGCTTGTTATAGCATGTGGATTTTTGAATTTTAGCCTTTTCCACCTATTTCCCCAATTCAGTCACCAATTTCTACCAGCTGCTGAAGTTATTGTGCTCAGTAGACCACATTGACTACTTTTCCCTTGTAATTACTTTTTCTGTTGAATGGTTTAATGTGATCGTAAAGATCATGTGGCTCCGGTGATCGATCAAATGAAAAATATGGCAATTGCTTAAGGAAAAAACTTGAATCTATACGTTACAGACAAATCACAGTTTGATACGTTGTAGTATTTGTTGCAAAAATGCTTGAATCTTGATTGGTAAAGTATATCTTAACTCGTTTTTCTTTTCAACTACAACTAAGTTAGAGAGGCAATTCAAAAATTCAAAGAAGTCTCCCAAATTCATTTCATCCTTCCAAAATCATTGACACCAACATCACAGAATGTATGGCTTCCCTGCTCTAATAATGTACCCAGCAACAGAGAACAGATGAAGATGGAAAATAAAGAATAAAAAAAAAAAAAAAAAAAAAAATAGGAAACTTGTTGGGTAGGTACCAATACCAAATCCAAAACCCAATAGCCAGAAATCAAACATTTGCAGTTTGTGGAGGTTGAAGCTCAGATTCTTGCTGGGTTTGTGCTGGGTTTGCAGTTGCAGATGAAGTAGCAGACACATTAGGCCTTGGAATCTGAGTGTTGATTCTTCCATCAAGGCAGGATGCACATTTCGCTTCTGCCCAGCTCCCCAAATCGTAATGTCCGTACCCCAAAATACTCCTTCCAGAGCAGACCCTTCCAATCACAGCAGCAACCAGACCCAAAAGTAGCACCACAATAAGAACACCAACAACTGCTCCAACGGAGCCATGGGGTGAGTGAGAAGTGTTGGTGTTTTGCTGCAACACAAAGTCTGGTGGAGATTGCTGGGTCTGATCAAATGGCCTTGACATTTTTTGGGCTGACCCGGAAGAGGGAAATGCTGGGTTTTCTGCTCCTTGTGCCTTGAAATGCTGTCCAAATGCTGCAAAAGTTTAAAGCTTTTTTGTGAGTTGCTCAAGAAATCAGAATAGGGTTTAGGCCTTAGGGTTTTTGTGGCCTATTGTGAGCAATGCATGATTTGCTTTTTGGAACTTGATTCTTGGATTTAGGCTTTAGGGATTTATTCACATGTTCGGAAGAAAAGGCCAGATCTAGAGTTTATTCTCATCAATTGATTTTTTATTTTACGGCTTTTACCCCTTTTGGGACAAGTAAATTTTCGTAGCTAGTGAAAGAAATCAATGTAACAGTAATACCCAAGATTATATATTTATGAGATTCTCATATATGACCTCGTCTAAATGCCCTACGCAAGTTCTCTAGAGGTGAAGGAAAGTTCGATGCGACTGTCTTGAATGAGATGGTGGAATAACTTTGAAATTTAAACTTAAAATCTTTTACGTATAAGTAAAAAAAAAAAATTTCACTAGCTCGTAATACAATCATTCACTTAAGTTACATTTAAAATTGGAGGAACCCAAGGGCGAGTAAAGGACAAAAGCAAAGTAAAAAGTAACTGGAACAGTTGGAATCTTGGAAGCGTATAATCACTTTCCAAGAGAAGCACTTTTCGGAAAAACGTCATCGAGCTATGTCAGTTCCTTTTCTGTCACCGTGTGAAGAAATCGTGCTAACAAATACCACCGCCAATTCTCTGAGTCACACATGATTCATGAACATGTAATATGGGATGGGGATTGAGCCTGACAAAATTGGGCTTGTAATTGGGCTTCAATTGTTTTACTACTTTTGATTTTTGTTACTTACGCAAAGGTTTCTTTGGGCTTGGGCCCTTTGTGAGAATAAAGGGTTGACCCTGCAACAAGTTACTTCATCGATATTAAAGTTCGAATTGATGTTATTTTGTAGTTTAAATAAATTTAATGTGGAATATCGCTCGTTAATAAACAGGACAATTGTTAGTGAATCTCCAATCTACACGTCTCCATAAAAAAATTATCTTAATAAAATTGAACCATGCATATCAACAAATATCTTAAAAAGTTAATACAAGATAAACTCCAACAATATTATATCTCATGAGAAATGTTAAAGAGACTTTTTCAAAGTGGAACTTTTTGTTATTTTACAATTTAATGTCAATTTCTATACCAACATTATAAATCGATGTAGCAAAAATGTGAGGTAATAGAAAAGCTATAAAGGGCCATATTTCTAAAAAAATGTCTCGTTAAAAAAAAAAAAAAGAAAAAAAAAAGAAGAAAATATCCTGAGCATTTCTTATCTTAATCCTTGGCTTCTCAGTTAAACCGCCCTTCTAGATGCCATGTGCAAGTGTATGGATAAGATTGTCAGGCCTCGGAATAGTGCTGACGTAAGCATGGTGACGCCACTGCCTATGATTGAGTTCCACGGTGTGCAGGACCATGCTATTATTTTGAGCCAATCCTAAATGATTGAACGAATCACATCGCATTGTCCAGATAACCAGTTTAAAACTGGTTTTATACACGGATTAAGTTACCCTATTTTCAAGTAATTAGCTTGATCAAAACTTTAGTTGTGCATCATACTAAGTTAATATCGAACTTACCATTTATGATAGTTTATCAAAATCTTCCACTTGCAAAATTGAGGAAAAAATATTGTTAAATCGTAATAAAACGTGGTAATCGGATTCTTGAATTTGTGCAGGTGGAATTTTGTGTGGGGCTGATGAGTAATCCACAGTAAGACTATGGGGATGCCCACTTCATAATTTAACCTAATGATCACAACATGACAAGAAATGGATGAATAATGTTGAAGCTTAAACAGCTGGCCCGGGGATAAATAGCACCTTACAAAAATTCTTGTGTTGTGTTTGTTGGTTCATCTCCCACTGGGATTGGCTAATTTAATCCAAGGCCAAGCAGAAAGAGTGAAGATGAGCGATCCCAACGGCGGAGGTAGACCCGGCCAGGCCCCGCCAAACGGCGGTGGGGGTAGAGCACCAGTGCCACCTAGAGGAGCCGTAATCAAGCAGATTTTGGCCGACTTGGTTAATCGCCCGTAACCATTTGATCTACATACTCGTCGCCATGAAGTTAAGTACGATGTGTACCCATACGTTTATATGTATATTTTTATGAAGCCTAACTAGTTGTGAAATAACCACAGGAAATCCCCCGTTCGGTGGGGGGAAGTGTAATTAGGGTTGCAAGTTGTATGGATCTATTTGCCAAATCTTGTTCGGTGATGATACTAGTTAATGTTAGTATTGTTCACGATGAGTTGTTTCTTATGGGAATTCTGACTCCATGATCAGTTGCAACTTGCAAATGGAGTTTGTTCTTTTGGACAATCAAGTCGGTTAATTGCTTGCTAATGACAATTTTCTTGACTGTGTTCAATTTTTTGCGAATTTTATTCAAGTGTACGGAGCATTCAAATTTAGAATTTCTTCCCGCACCGGGAAGAGAAATCCAACTAAATCATAAATTGTAGTTGAATGCGGTTGAATAGTTGATTATCAAGTAACGATGGTGTGATTTGCGAAAAATGAAATTTGCCTAAATGGATAACCATTGAAGGTTGAGGGTGTAAATGAGCCGACCTACGTAGAATACAAGGCATTAGAGCTTGTCTCAACTTGGCTTGAATAAAATTTTCAAACTCGAGCTTAGCTTGGTTTGGCTTGTTTCTAGACGAAACTTGAGCTTATGGTTGTTTACTCGGCTGAACTCGTTTTAAGAAAGAGTTTAAATTTGAGACCGGCGTGGCTTAGTGAACATTATATTAAGAGAAATATACATTCATAAAGGATTACTTGTCAATCTAGAATTTAATTCAATTTAAAATATAACTTGGAATTGTATCGAGTGGATTTACTACCCTAATTGAAGTAACAGTGAAGCAATAGAGGCACTGCCTACATAGTGGACCTCAAATGTACCTAAAAGTGCAAATAGGCTTGGGTAAAGCTTAAGCCCCGAATAAAAATTGGGTTTAAGTGGGCCGACCAATTCGACGGTGGACTATTTTGCCATGCCCAAAGTGTAACAAGAAGTTAATTGGATGCCGTATAAGATATTCTTTGCGGAGGCATGCTGGTAATATTTTTATTTAACATTTTTGCTATTTTCTTAGTTCTTTTTCTTATCCTATAATGTTGCATCCAAACTATTTATTTTCTATAGTATCTTTAACAATCAAGTTTGACAAAAATCGATTAGATCAGAAATCGTTTAGTTATCTAACAGTGTTATTTAGTTAAACATTAATTTTCAAAGCATTAATCGAACAATTAAACAAATTTTGATTTGGTTGAATTTTTTTACAGAATTGACATTTAAAGGATAAACTAGAAAATAAACAATTTCAATCATCGTGCAATATTCGCACGTAAAAAAAATCTTACAAAAAAGTTGGCTGCAATGTGTATTCTAGAAGCTGAAGAGGCATGTGATGAAAGTAGCCACCACCATTTGATATCATCATCCCTGTCAACCTAGCCGTTGCTCAACGGAATTCATACCCGGCAACAAAATTCAAATATCCGAAAAGCAAAAGAAGAAAAAGCAAAAGCCACATTCACACACCCACTTTTTCCATCACTTCCCACAAATTAAATAAAAAAAGCTACTACCAACCATATAAATTGTGTAATCACTTACCATTATGTTCCTGCATTAATTCAAAATCCAGCAAATGGGTTCCTGCATTAGCAAATGCACACCCAAAAAACACTTCCTGCAAGAATTCAACAATGTCCAAGACAAGTTGATAATTTCACAGCCTCCTCCTAGGATCACCATCCCTCCAATTTCTGCTTCCAACAAAATCTCACCTTGTCCTCAATCCCCTTCCAACTCCACTTCCTCTGCCTCCTCCTTCCCTTGCACCACAAGCACTTCCTACACAAGCGCTTCCTCCTTGAGCTCAGCCTTGTCAAGTGCTTCTTCAGCCTCCAGCTCGAAAATTGATCGGTCTTTCTCCAACGAGTTCTTGTGGTCGTGTTACAAGGAGAACCCGCATGTCATTCGCATTAACTCGATCAAAGATGCAAGCTTTTCGAGATTTTCCCCATCGGCATTGCCGCAAAAGCCTGTTTCTGCCACTGTAGTGAACAAGAAGCCGCTGCCGAACCCTAAAAGGGCAAATGTGTCAGTTACGCCACGGAAGAGAGTGAGATCAAGCTCGCCAACTTCTCTAGGAAGGCAAAAGAGCTTCCGAAAAGAGCCAGAGAGGCCTATGATCTCTGCATATTCACATCCAAGTATAACTTTGAGGTCACCCTCCCCAAGTAGAAGGTTCAACATGCCAATCCCACCAAAAGAATTAAGTCATTTGAGACCTAACGGTGCATTGAATGTTAGGCCTGCAGGCTCATATTGTTGCGCGACGGACCAGCGTGAGGCCGCAACTAAATCCACATCCAAGACTTGTATCGAGCCACACAACCCCAACGCGAATTACAACAATTCGAGCCGGCGACTCCGGCCATGTTTGAACAGCAGAGAAACAGAGATGAGAATTCACAGGATCACCTCTAAAATCGATGAGGTTGCAGCTGGAGAAGCACTGGCTGACTATATGGACTCTCTTCCTGCTGAGGACATTGACAACCCTTTAATTTCTCTTGATTGTTTTATTTTCTTGTAGATTAATATTTTGTGTGCGTGCGCGTGTGTGTGTGTGTGCGTGTGTGTGTGTGTGTGGTCATGCGTATATTTGAAAGGTTGTGAATTTATTCATTTTATGGTTTGGCAATGTGGAAATGATCTACTGGATCATCCAACTAATTAATTCTCTTCTATATATTTATTTGGTTTGGGTTTTTATTTAATTTTATTAGTAGCTTTCATAAAAAATTTGTATCCTTATTTAAACATTTGTTTTAAAGGTAATACGAGGAATATAATTGATGCTTTTTTTTTTTTTGGAGAAAATTGAATGAATTCACTTAAAAGTGAATATATAATCATAATATTAGTTATATTGTTTTTCAGTGCAACAATACACTTACACTAAGGTGAATGATTTGGGCCAACCATAATAATTTGGTAGCGAACTAGTAAAACATAAAATCTTCCACTTACAAGTGAAACAAAATATCACTAGATAGTAGTACTACGTGGCTATGCTATTCAATATGTTAGATAGGGAGAAATATCATCAAACTTTTTAGTTTGGTTGTATTTTCTTTTTAATGTTGAAAAAAAATGCAAGTGGTAGATTGACACACCCCGACCCAGAAAGTCCACTTGGACCCTGAATCGAGCTGTGCTGGTCGACACTTGGAAGGTGACGAAGCCATAAAATGTGATAGTGTATAAAAAGTGAATAAATTTGAATCTAAAAGTGTCTAAGTACCAGAGTGCGCTACGAGTGGGAGCGAACCCATTTCACACGCGATGTCAGAGCATAAGTAAGGTACAATAGTGTGGGTAAGAATCATACCCTCAGAAATATCCATCAATACTAAGATTCGCCACAGATTCTTGTCGATACAAACTCAGCAGCTAAAACCTGGAGGGCACCAAACAGAAGGTGTGAGTAAGCAATAAAACCAAGCTTCCCAAAGTTATTACCTCTCTAAAAGTAATGCCCCTAAATGTAAAACCCGTATCGTTTTCCATAAGACAGTACAACATATATACATATATCCAAACCATACTTAGAAATGACCAAAACCACGGTTTGCCATCAACTCCACCATACATTAATAAGTAGGCCAAATGAACTAAATCAATACAAAGTGATATATCAGTCAGAGTCATCTAAAATGACATGTACAACTTATCCATATCTCATCAATCATGACTAGCATATAAGTCGGAGTCACCTATAGTGACCTGTACGACTTATCCATATTTCATCAATCCTGGCTAGCATATAAGTCGGAGTCACCTATAGTGACCTGTACGACTTATCCATATCTCATCAATCATGGCTAGCATATAAGTCGGAGTCACCTATAATGACCTGTACGACTTATCCATATCTCATCAATCCTGGCTAGCCAATAACTCAATAAGTATACATGCACACGAGTCGGAACCACCTAAAGTGGTCTGTACGACAAGACTGGGTGTAAATAAATACGCTCCAGTGCTACGATCACGTGAAGACTAGGCGAATAATCGCGGGTCACCTACGAGTCGGAACCACCTAAAGTGGTATGTACGACAGGACTGTGCACCTACCTTGAATCCAAGGTGAGCGTAAGGTGCGGGAGGTGAACATCACGTGAAGGACTGTGCCCTGGCCACGGGCGGGAGCACTAACACCGGGGTGCAGGTTTATGAGCTCTCAATGCATCTCAATATAACATGTGGAACTCATGGCAACCAGTACGACAATATCGAAGTTGCCTAACACATAACTGTAGTCATGCTATAACTCAATCGATTCAACTAATACCATAAACTCACATGAACTTACCTGGGTGTCCTGAGTTCACCTTTGCACTTGAAAACATTCCCAATAATTATATGCAAGTAATATACTTATGGATATACCATGATGCAATCTAATACTCAACCATGTCGTAGCATTTTCAATTATAAACAATACAGTGAGAAGTGTACAATCAATAACGTCATACTCCCAAACTACTTATTTTCAGGGATAATTATCCATGACAACCCAATTAACACTAATTTGACAAACTAATTCATAAAACTAAAACTTGCCTTTACCAATTTCCTTCGCATTACTCAATTTCCCAAGCAAGGCTTTTGTCTCAAATATTTTATGGCTACATCTAACGTCTCGTTAGACTGCCTACGTACCCTAGACAGGGATCAAGCCATTCGTAGTTCATATAGGTACTTCAAGCATTCACAATAATTATACGAAGGTGATATACCTAATCAATTTAAAAGTGTCGATAGAACTCTCAACAATATGTACGATAAAAAGGAAAAGATCCACTCACCTGGAGTCCACGCTATTATTCTCTAGCGCACACATCGAGGCGTCTTGAATGATTAGTCCCTGTGACCAATTATCAAATCACATCTCAGAACTCTTATCCGAAGAATACGTAATTCACATAAAACACAACCTCAACGACATTCTAAAATAGTTTGAGACCCATTGACCACAAGTCAACCGTCGATCAAAGATCGACGGTAGGGTTTACAACCCTGTATAACTTGACCCGGAAGATCCGCATGTCAGATTTCCAATCCGCAACTCCCAACGATCCACAATATGTTTCTAGAATAACATATTAAAATTTCATTACGATTCAACGGTCAGATCTCCGCCAATTGCCTAAAACAAGTGGCCGTGAACATTTATTTTACTAACTTACAAATCCAATTCAGGAAGATCCGTAAGTCGGATTCCCAATCCATAAATTCCTATGATCTTTAAATATTACGTATTATAATGTATCCAATTTTGGTGACGATCCAACGGTCGGATCATCGATTCACATTTTTATCAAGTAACGTATCGTAACGAATTTAGGTTCCAACTATCAACCTACGTCATTCAAATGACAAAACTGAATTCAAGACATTTGAAATAGCCTAAAAATAGCATTGGCGGCCCACTGGCCACGCGCCACCGCACGCGCCGCCGCGGATGGCGATCGGCCGCCCCGACTCGCCGGAAAATCCAACTATTTCCAAAAATTCTCAAACTTCACAGAAATGAAGATCTCAGTGAGTGGAGAAACTTTCATACCTGCCACGAAGTCCAAAAGTGGACGGAAGATGGTCAATTTTGCTCACAAAGCCGGCGGGTGCCTAAAACTTCCCGACGTCGATTCGTCGTCTACAGTGGTCCAAAGGGGTCAAGGTTGGTTGGGTTTTGCTCCTGGGATGATGGGTTACAAATCCCAAGTGGTGGCATCGGCCATCGCTTTGCCGATTTGCCGGAAAATCGAAAAGGGTGGCTGGAGCACCATTGATTTTCGTCAACTTTCGTGGCCTCAAACCGCCCCATACCATGGTTAATCAAGGTGGTTCTTGGGTGGATTTTGTAGAGGGGAATGAGAGCTTCAAGATGGTGGTGGTGGCATCGAAAAACTCCACCGGAGTTGGCCGAAATCGGCCTTGGAAAATGGACCCGCGGTGGGTGCGGGTGGATGGGAACCACTTCCTTTTTTTTTTTTTTTTCTTTCCTCCCTCCATTTCTGATTGGGCTTCCCCCACAAAGTGGGGATTTAATTTAAATAAACACTAAACCTTGAATAACCAATTTCGAACGTTCGTAACTATACCGTTATAATCTGGACTCGCAAACGGCTTTCGCCTATACGTTCGTACCAATGAGTACTACGAGGATATGCTAAAAGAATAAGTCTCACATCTCTCAAGTCGATGGTCAACGGAAGTCAAAGTCCTTGCCTCTAGGGCAATTTCGTAAATTCATGCTTTTAAAATAAAATAAAAACGTAAAATTTGGAACGGGTTGTCACATAGATTGTCCTGACAATTAAAATCTTCCTCTTTAACATATTGTGTCAGGTGGTTCAAATCCTTTCCTTTTCTATAGTGTAGATTAGCCCAAGGGAAATTTTATTTGAATCCATGTAACATCTTTCTACACCCATATTATTTGCAATTAAAGAATTAATATCTCTTTAAACCCAAATTTATCACCTAAACTACCCTTCCAAACCCAATTCAAAGCATACAATTATTTTTACACCCATTTATAAAATAAAATCTCAAATTAAATTGGATCTAACAAAAAAAAAAAAAAAAAAAATCCCCTTATAGCTAACTAGCTTGAATTTGGGTACATATCAAAATGTTCTATATATTATTGGCTTATTGAATGTTAATAATTTGAAAAACCGATCAGTTTTTCACTTGAACTGTTCCAAAATTTTCTTGAAAGTTCCCTTCTTCACAATTCGAAGCTCAAGAGGCCAGATCGAATTGCTTCTCCTGGAGACCACATAGCCATGATCCAAATTTGATTCATCCATTTCTCTACAACATTCACCCAGAACTCTCTCGTCAACTTATCCTTTGATCTCCCAGTATATTATGTAGTGGCCTGGTTTTGGGACATCAAATCTGCATGGCTTGTGAAATCGATCAGCTCGGCTTTCGACCATCTCAATAGTTTAGATCCCTTATGGACCACCATTTGAAGGTTCTTTTCAGTGTTTTTGTCTATGTTTATTGTCAGTATTGATAGTGTTTTGTAAAAATGGTGATTTGGTATGGTAGGGTTTGATTATTAGGAGTGCATTTATTGATAAATTTTAGTTTTAATGTTAATTTCATTTTATACTTGATGGTAATTATGCAATAGGGTAAAAAAGATAATTTTCATTTACAATTTAAGTTGAATATAGAAAAAAAATTATGTGAGTTCAAATAAAATTTGCCTTAGTCTAAAATATCCCTTGTAATCAAGATGTTGGGAAAAAATAACTGAAAGAAAAGGCTATCAATATGTTCATGGGCCTTTCTTTTTCTGAGTTTCATTTTGGGCATTGGATTGGACATGGAAAATTGAGAGGAAGTTCCTTCACGGACTGTTTTGCACCTTGGTTTTGTTTTGAGAGACGAATCTGTTGGAAAATTTATTATTATTATTATTATATTAAATTTATTAATTGAATGAAAATTAGAAGCAGAGTGTTTTGGTAGAAAGATGTGCCTATTCAAATGAAGAGTTGTAACTTTTTATTCTTCATAAATAGTCACATATTTTCCAAAGATGTATCTCAAATTCTATAAATAGGGAAGCCTCTTATAAACATAAAACAACTTTTAATCATACATATATTCATACATATAGTGCACTAAATATTAGAGAGTCTCACGAAGTCCATATGAGAGAGTTTTCAACACAATATGAGCCTTGTGATCTGGAGTGCTACTATTACATGGATGTGATCGTTGTATCTTGGGAGACAAGTGTCGATCAACCATGAGTACCATAGTGGGGCATAAAATTGTCTTAATAACACAAGGTCTAACACTTTCCTTGACCGTGTTTCCAGTTTTTTTAATCCATTATCTCATGTTCATTTAACATTAGTTACCCATATGCATGCATTACTTTGATATATAATTGCATGAATTGTTTCTTAATTTTCTATGTGATTTAATATAACAATTAGACTCTATTTCTTCCAACAGAATTAAAATGACGTGCGACTGAATTTGTTTTTAATGCATAAATTTAACAACTCATAAGATGCTACAAAGTGAGATTGACTCTGAGTTTATCTATGCTATCAATCAAAGTCCAAACACATCAAAATTTCCATCTTCAATTGTTGACGTTGGATTGATCCGTTCGAATCCCTCCATAATTGTCTCAAAAATTCCATCAACCCTAAATTTTGACACTGTTTCAGGCTTTCAGCCAAAAAAAAAAAACTAAACAAAGGAAGGACAGGTAGGCCATAGATATGAGAGATATTGTGTCCTTGAGAAAAACAAGAATGTCGAGTTCACGTGACACCGTTTTGATATATATTGCTACAAATCAAAAGGATTAAATAAAAACAAGATATCCCTGTCGGCTGGAAGAACTTCATCTTCTGTTTAGCAAGTCAATTACATTAACATTTCTTGAGATTTATTAATTTTTCACATAATTCACTCATGTTTGAGTCATTAAATTAATACCTTCTCAGATTTTAATTCCCCTTCATATAATAATCCATTGAGTAAAAAAAAATTTAGTTATAAATTTACTAATTTACCCTTACAAGTAAAGAAAAGCTCAATTTTTTGTTGAATAAGAAAATCTTTATAAATATATAGAAAAAAAAGATATGAAATTAAAACATTATATATTAAAAAACAAAAAAAAATTTAGAAATCAAAACGTTAGAGGTAAGGACGACATAGTTGTTTATCTCGCCAAGCTCGTTAATTTGGTTTTCACCGGTGTCGTTGTGTCCAACCAGCCTATACGGTTTATGTGTAGGTTTTAGTAAATTGAATTTGAGATTGAATTTGGATTCTTTGTATCCACTCAAATGAAAAATTAGAGCGACAACTCAGAGCTTCATCGTCTTGGAAGGCCCCAAGGAATCAATAGTAGAATTAAATTACAATGCAAAAACCCTCGGGTTGATGTTGCGATCATTGCCGTATTGTCCTTTTCTTAATTTTTAATGTTTTATAATTTGTTTATATATAATTATAAAGCTTTTCTTTATTAGTTTCAAGTAATTAATAAGCGGGTCGTTAAGTAATTTACAAGCAAATTTTTTACTCAAGGGGTTAGATGACAAGGGAATTAAAACCCAAGGGATGTTAGTGTAATGTCTCAAGAGTTAGGGATTTTGTGAAAACTCAATAAACCTCAGAGAATGTTAGTATAATTAACCCTTTGTTTAGCATTTGCTATTTTCTAATGAAAAATTTTGAGGAAAATAAAGGCTAATTAAGCTACCTAACCATGGATTCTTGATGCAGTTTAGGGTTAGTCATACGGACGATGTAACGTTTTCAACCTTAAATTATTCAACGGGTGTGTGAATTTCAGTTTGAAAATGTGACTTACCCTTTAAAATTCAATTTTCTTTATTTAAAAACCACAAGTATTCTTCTCTAACACTAACTAAGCAAATTCATTAATTAAATTTAATTTCACCCAATTTCTATTTTCGGTTGCCTAAAATGCCCCTAATGATGAGGGGAACCAAGCACATGAGTTTTAGTGGCGGTGTCCATTGTGTTTACTTCAATTTTGTTATTTCTTATCTAATTAATGTGAACTATATGTAGTTATTTCAAATATATTGTATCTAAATTACATATTAATGAAATCTTCTTTATCAATAAAAAAGGGGTGAAAAGACATTTTTATCTTTTATCACAACAAAAAAGTTAAGGACAGTAACGTAATTTTGCAACATAAAATTTTACTTTTTTTGGTTTAAACCTCGCCTATAGGTGATTCTATCATCTTTAATTTTTTTTTAAATAAAAAATAAACCTCCCTCTATCTCTCCTCCACGTTGTCACATCCCGGCTTGGGCGGGACCACTTCCCCGGCCCGACTCCACCGTAGCACGATATTGTCCACTTTGGGCCCCAAGCACACCCTCACGGTTTTGTTTCTGGGAACTCACACAAGAACTTCCCAGTGGGTCACCCATCCACGTTGTCACATCCCGGCTTGGGCGGGACCACTTCCCCGGCCCGACTCCACCGTAGCACGATATTGTCCGCTTTGGGCCCCAAGCACACCCTCATGGTTTTGTTTCTGGGAACTCACACAAGAACTTCCCAGTGGGTCACCCATCATGGGATTGCTCTCGCACGCTACTCGCTTAACTTCGGAGTTCCCACGGAACCCGAAGCCAGTGAGCTCCCAAAATGCCTCGTGCTAGGTAGGGATGTGAATATACATTTAAGGATCACTCCCCTGGGCGATGTGGGATGTTACACACGTTATGTCTCTCTGCCTCTATCCTTCAATTTTAAGAACAAAAATGAAAAATTTCACATACATTTTGTGTGTGGGCATATACTAGTTTATATAAAACTAATCTCTTGCCACACACGTTGACTTTTTTATTTTTTATTTGAAAAAATAGAAAAACAAAATAATAATATATTTTAGAAAATAATAAAGTTAGTTACTAACTGTAACATCCCACATCGCCCAGGGGAGTGATCCTTAAATGTATATTCCCATCCCTACCTAGCACGAGGCCTTTTGGGAGCTCACTAGCTTCGGGTTCCGTAGGAACTCCGAAGTTAAGCGAGAATGGGGCTAGAGCAATCCCATGATGGGTGACCCACTGGGAAGTTGCTCGTGAGTTCCCAAAAACAAAACCGTGAGGGAATGGTAAGCCCAAAGCGGACAATATCGTGCTACGGTGGTGGAGCAGGCCCGGGAAGTGATCCGCCCCGGGTCAGGATGTGACACTAACTAATCCATGGGGTTCTTTTTTTGTAAATTATTTACTTTATTTGAAAATTTAATGGGAAATGGGCAATTTTGGAATTATGAACGTTTCACCATTTTTGCCTTCTCCCTTTATATTTACTATACTAGTATATGCCCATACATAAAATGTGTGTGAAATTTTTCATTTTTATTTTAAAATGGAAGGAAAGAGGAAGAGAGAGACAAAACGTGAGGGTGGGAAGAGAGGGAGAGAGGTTTATTTTTTATTTTTTAAAAAATTAGAGATGATAGAATCACTTGTAGGTGAGGCTTAAACAAAAAAAAACAAAATTTTGTTTTGTGAAATTACGTTATTGTCCTTAAATTTTTTGTTGTGATAGAAGACAAAAATGTCTCTTCACCCTCTTTTAGTTGACAAAGAGGGTTTCATTAATATGTAGTTTAGATATAGATAAAATACATTGTATTTTGTAACAAAATTAGAGCTCGTTTGGAAGTGCTTTTAAATGACTGAAAGCGTTTGTGGTGAAAATATTTTTGAAACAAATTCTTAGTAAAAATTCAAGTGAGTCCTGGAAAAACACTCGAAGTGTTTTCTGCAAATAGAACCAAGTGCTTCTTCCAAAAAATACTTAAAGTGCCCTTGGAAACCAAAATCAATTTAACCAAAAGTGGTTTTAGTCATTTAGAAAGCACTTACAAACGAGCCCTAAATGATTTCGTGTGTTTTGGTAAGAGAAATTTACCCTACATGTAGGTATACAAAGGATAAACCCAAACAAATATATTTGTATTAAGATGTTTTAACCAACTCTTACTGTGTTCAATGTACATGCCACATACAATACACCCAACTCATTACTGTGTTCATTGTCTATCGTATTTACTTCTCAATTTGGTTTACTTCCCAAATACATGAGTTTTAGTGGCGGTTGTCTATCGTGTTTACTTCTATATTTCATTATTTCTTATCTAATTAATGTGAAGTACATTGTATTTATAAAATAAAATACAAAATTAGTAAGGGCGGACCCATTAAGGAGCAAGGGGGTCAGCCGACCCTTTGAACTTTGGTGAATCTCCATAGATGACTTGGGTGCTGCCCCTTTAAAGGTTGGAGTTGCTGTTCATACATGCTCTCCAACTAGTTGATAAATTTTAAGATTATTTTATGTGTAAGAAATGTTCGTGAATTTTTACATGTGGCCTTTCGAATTATTTTTCCTAGATCCGCCATAGAAAATTAGTAAACGATTTCTTGTGTTTTGGTAAGAGAAATTTACCATACGATGTTTTAATCAAATTCATTATTGTGTTCAATGTACACCCAACTCATTATTGTGTTCATTTTATTTATGGAAAAGGATCCAACCTCTATATTTTCTTTAAAATCAATCTTCCAAATACGCTCGTTACGTACCAAAAAAAATTACTGATAAGATTCAGTGTTTTGGCAACGAAATACAGATCGTTCATTCAGCCAAATATTTCCTTTGAAATCAATTTCCAAATATAATCGTGTATACACACGAACGTTGGCTGTCCAAATACCAGACCCCAAGTTTCTTTCCCCACCCTTTGGAACACTCCTCTTATGAATTCTATATAAATTGGAACCTATCTTGGCCTATTCTCACAATTGTTCGTGTCTCCTTAGCCGAAAAAGAAAATTGTCCGTGTCCTACAATACCAAACTATGGATTCGAGTGCCTCAGTTCTCTTGTCCTCTCCATCAAAGCTCGAAAACCATCAGGAAACCAATGGCCATATCCAAAAGGGAGGTATTGCTCCTTTCATTGACTCATCATATTTGCAAAAACAATCCCATGTCCCCACTGGTTTCATTTGGCCTGAACGACACTTGGTTGCTGCTCTTGAGGAGCTCAATGAACCATTGGTGGATCTTGAGGGTTTCTTCAAGGGTGATGCTGTGGCAACCGAGCATGCTGCCAAGCTCATTAGGGCATCTTGCTTGAGCCATGGTTTTTTCCAAGTGACCAACCACGGCGTTGATCCAAATCTCCTCAAACTCGCTGATGATCACATGGATCATTTCTTCAAGCTCCCCGTCGAAGAGAAAGCAAAGGTGAAAAGGGTACCTGGTAGCCCTTGGGGTTATTCTGGGTCTCATGCTGATCGATTCTCAACCAATTTGCCATGGAAGGAAACTTTGTCTTTTGGTTTCCAAGCGAATGGCACCGACACAGTTGTGGCGGATTTCTTCAAGTCCAAACTAGGCGAAGATTTTGAACAAACAGGGTAAGTCTTATTTATAAATGGTACATGATCAGTAGTGCTACATGACTCACACTAATTACGTTTGTTTTTCTTACACGTGTGGGCAGCATTTTCTAAATAGTATTTTTATAAACAAGCTGGACGTGTTTAATTTAGTGTTTGCAAACAAATTAAACACAAGTTAATTTAAAAGTACACAAAATATTATAAACACTACTCTTAATTTGCTTCCTAATTTGTTTTATATAGGCTGGTCTATCAAAAGTACTGTGAATCAATGAATGTTTTGGCTCTTTCAATAATGGAACTGCTTGCAATCAGCTTGGGAGTGGATCGGATGCATTACAGAGAATTCTTTGAAGATGCTCACTCAATCATGAGGTGCAACTTCTACCCGACTTGCCAAGAGCCAAGTCTTTCTCTCGGAACCGGACCTCATTGTGATCCAACATCCTTGACCATACTCAATCAAGACCAAGTTGGAGGGCTTGATGTGTTTGTCAACAAGAAGTGGCATTCGGTTCGACCGATTCAAGGTGCCCTAGTCATCAACATTGGTGATACCTTCTCGGTACGCATACATGCCCTTATAATTGATAAGGAATATTTAGGATAGTAATTATGCTTGAGTAATATTGGTTTCCCCACCAAGTTTGTACGTGGCACCACTATGGTTTCATAGATTAATCAATTTTAGGAAAAAAAACTGTGGCCACTCCAACAAAAAGAAAAAAACAAGGTGTCTTTCCATCAATGTTCCAGATTATGGATATTAGGAATTCTTGACGTACAAGAATAGTAAAGGATTGATAGGGGGGCTGGGTTAGTGTTAACAGAAAATACAAGAATCCTAGTGGCTAGTGGCCGGCCCCCATTAGCATTTGTACAATCTGCGGTTTTGTTGCACACGCGTAAACACATGCATATTTTTGGTGCAAATATTAGGGTTTTGTATGTGTATATTCTAGAAAAAAAAAAACCAAATTAATGAGTCTCAATGTATGGCATGGCAGACAAGCAATGAGTACTCAAAGCCACTGGGAACAGGTAGTGTCATGATGCATATGTTGAGAGTATTGAAGAATGCAATGAAAATAATAATCAATGCCCCATCAATTAACATTATCAAGTAATTGTTTGTGTATAAATTGTTCCCTGCATGCACAGATATACTATATATGTATATATATATATATATATATTTTTTTTTTTTTTTTTTGTCAAACGATAAATTTGGTTAAATTAATTAGGAGCTGACATGATTCAAAATCAGACCGTAACACAAGGATTTAACACATTTTCACCGTGGTAAAGGGCCAACTTGCACTACATATTTTGTTCTCATAAAGTTGAATAGTGCGATTACCAATAATTGAATCCAAATCCTCACCGGATCCTCTTTGTGAGGATTCAAGGGATCTGTGAATCGTGTCCATTCATCGTACATCGTGCGATCAGAAATCATTTTAAAATTTTTTGTTTAAAATTAAATAAAAACAGTACCTGATAAAAATTGATTGCACGATGTACAATGAACGGACAATATTCACGGATCCCTAAGATTCTCACCAAAAGGATCTGGAGAGGATCCTGTTGGCCAATAATTATATAGTTTACTAATTTATTAATTAATTAATCAATATTTTAATTATGTTTGTATATAGGCATTATCGAATGGGAAATACAAGAGTTGCTTGCATAGGGCAACGGTGAACAGGCACAAGGAGAGGAGATCGTTGGCGTTCTTTTTGTGCCCAATGGATGACAAGGTTGTGAAGCCCCCCGAGGATCTTCTGCGCAAAGAACAAGAGACAAGAAAATACCCGGATTTCACATGGTCAGATTTGCTCCGATTCACTCAATGCCATTACAGGGCTGATGAAGCTACCCTCCAAAACTTCACCAATTGGTTCCTATCTGAATCCAACTCCACCAATTAAAATATATCTCTAGCTAGCTAGCAATGGAGTAGTACACAGTTGAAGTTCTCTGGTTCTCTAGTTCTATGAGAGGGTGCGCGCTCATGTAAGAGAGTGATATTTTTATATTAAACAGTGTACACAGTTGATCGAGTTGTAAGGGTACTTAACCAATTATTGGTTAAGTAGCTAGCTAGTTTCAATAATAAATATTAATAATCTTAGTTATCAATGAATGCTCATTTTTAATTGTATTACCATATGCATGCAGGAGTTCTTCTTTTCCTTTCTCTCTGTTTTTGCCTTGTAAATATCTCATAGTTTGACTCATCACAGTCGGGTTAGGTAAGAATCAGATGTAGTGTTAGTCCCTTTAGTTACACACTGACGTTGACGGTGACAGCAAATCTCCAAAGACAAAACGGTCGTATATAATCTAACTCTAGCAAGAATCACAAAAGGAGATAAAAGATTGCCTCCATGTCTCTATTTGAATGTACCTACACCGTCGTACATGTCATTTAGTTATCTTTTGATTTATTTAATTTAACCGATAGATAAAAGAGGAGAGCGTAACAGATGAAAATGAGAATGCATAAGTTACTCGTCAGTTAAATATGTTTTCACGATTTCGAGGGAATCCACTTGTACATTTTACTGGGACATGCAAAGCTTCACGAAAAAATAAAAACCCTGACACGAGGCTTTTTTTTTTTTTTTTCCTTTGCAATATAGGACAACCAAGATGGACGTCCCAAGGAGGAAACAAATAAATTTGTTAGGAGCCAAAGCTACGGACAACCAAAACTCCCTTTAGTCTCAACTCAGATGGTCTTCAGCTAGAGACCAACCAACCACATTTGTTGGGATCGAAAGGAGATAGAAGGACTGCAGAGGTAGGTCTATAAATCTGTATGCGCGTGTTTTAAGTATTCAAATGTTTGTGTTTAGTAAGTTAAAACTATCATGCTTCAACTTGTACTTTTGTAGTTTATAACAACTATTTTCCCAACGAGTAATGCAAGCATTGGCAGATTATATATTATATGTTTCCATATATATGTTGATCAACACAAAAATATGTTTATGTTGTCAAAATGTGAATATAAACCACATAGAATCTAGCTTTCTTTTAACTGAAATAACTCAAAATCTCAGTTAATGGAGAGTTAACCTATTTAGATATTTAGAATTTAGATGATTGATCCAAAAGTAGGTGGTGGGGTTGTTTTACCAAATGATCATATCGAAGAAAGTCTTAAAAGCAAATTAAAGAAAACGAGACAAAACTGGAACATCTCCAAGTGTGAATGATCTTGTTAATTAATAAAGCTCTGTTGGAGAAGATAACAATTTACCGCAATTCAAGTTCAATGTGTTTAGCTCGTTAAATAATTATTTCGTTTTTAGTTTTTACTTTTGTTTTAGTGTAATAAAGAAAAAGGTAAGGAAAATGAGAGTCGAAGAAGAGTGGATGAATGATATTACGAAAAAGACAAAAGCAAAACTAAAAAGATGAAAACTAAACCAACAGCAAAAAATTGTTTTAAATTGTTTTCACTTTCAATTAGTTTTTCTTTTGTTGTACTAAAAAAAATAGTTTTTGTTTTGTTCACTCTTCTTTCTTTTCCTATCTCCCATCACCTTTCGTCATCCCTTCCCCCTCTATATATTTTCCTCATATCTCATAAACAAAAAGTCAAAACAAAAAACTACAAGCAAAAAATGGTTATTAAAACGTCTCATGTTTTGTACTTGGTAGGAAATACATAATGCATGCATTTATAAATTGGACCCCTTAATTATGTTTATGTTTATGTTTGCCGATCGATACAAAAATATACATGTTAGTCCGTGTTTCAATGAAGATGAAAATCCTAGCTCGGCCCCCACCGATGGCTATACAAGTATTGATCCCCTTATAAGTGGACTAATATTATATTCCCCATTGAAAACAACTTGGTTCTAGAAGTGGTGCAATATTGGATAAGCTAACAAGTAGTAGTACGTACAAATAAACGCAAATTATGGACTGATCAATCGGGCCAATATTTAAGCAATGTCAATAATTCAGAGGCCACTAACAGCTACGATTTTGGTTCTTTAAAAGAAGGGCAGCAACGTGCATGATTTCATTTCTGTCTAGCAGGTTTGCCAGCAGGTTGGACAAATATTTGGGACCCTTGGTATCGAATTTTCCCAGCAGAGGTGTAATCAGAAATTTCCTAAAGTCATCGATTTGTTCTACATTTCTCTAGATTGATCCCGACTCTTATTACAGCAGTTTTCGATTGAATTGAAATACTGAAATTTTGGATAAAGAAATTTACACAGATTGCACAGGTGAAGTGATTAACCTTTTAGATGAAGCATGTGCATCAGATTATATTAACGTCACATTCGAAAGAAGGGACCAAGTTTTGTTTTTCTTTCTTGTTTTTTTATTTTTTTATTTTTTATTTTTTTAGTCCGGAGGGACAAAGATTGTTAACGGAGTAAAACAGAAGGACCAAATTGGTCAAATATTTGAGCAAAGCAAAAAGATAAAATTGGTATTTAACTGAGAAGATATGTAATTAAGTAGTTAATATATATTTTCCGTGCAAAGATATATATTTAACCTTGTTTTTGGAGGCACTCAAAAGTTTCAAATTTTGTTGGTTGACAACAGGGCATAAGCCCGAAAGAAAAGGAAAAATTACATAATAATATTATGAGGCCACAAGACCTCACTTATATCTATAACTAGCAACTGACGACAAGAAGGAAGAGCTTACGAATTTCACAAGATCAACTTTGGTGCATAAGGGTACAACAATTCAGTACTAAACTTCCTAGAAGGTGATTATCCACTTTTGCATTTGAAATCAATTGTACTACAAGCACATAAGATCTCACCTCGACCAAGATTAGAACAAAAGCCATAAAACTACCTCGACGAGTTTCTGAGGTCACCACCAGCATCGATGAAATTGGCCACCCCCTGTGACGCCCATAACATTAAGCTTTATCCAACCCTCAGGAGGAGATTCCCAATAAAGAAAAACATGTGTTCGAATGGGCGTTATGGAGGAAACCATCTTCCTTTGAAGCCAATCTTTCAAGTAGGCAATAATAACAGATTTGGATCATTATGAAGAGCAAAATCCTATTAAAAAATACTTTAATTTGTTTCGCCAGGGCAACAAGAACCAACAAGTGATACAAAAAATAAGCCTCTATTCCAGATTATCCAAGACTAATGTTTTGGAAGAGAAATTATTTTGGAATCAATTAGTAGTACATGCATCAGTAAAAATTGATCAGGAAACAGGAAAACTTCTCCAAAGACGTGAATAATTGGTACAAAAGCAACATCATATCTGCTGCTATGAAGAATCTGTAGCCAAACTCGTTGAGCATTGGTTAATAATTTGTCTAGCAACACAAAACAAGGAAAAGAGAGCACTTTAGGAGGAAGATGCAACTTTCAGATAAAGCTTCATCGTCACTTGGTATTCATATTAGCACTTAGATCTAACACATAGGCAAACTTCACAATTAAATTACTATCACTAATTGATCCCTATATACAATTGTCTGATGAGCCACCAATTTTATCCACAAGTATTATTAAAGCACTAGGCAAGTCTTTGGAGAAACTTCATATTTTTCTGCCAATGAGGTGTTGTGCCTAAAGAAAAAACTTAAGAGAGTGCTTTAACGCCCACAAATATTTCTATAAGCCTAAGGTCATAATTATATGGGAGTTTTAACGAAACATTTCCGGTACTGTTCATTTTTAACGAAAATGATATTTTTACTCTAAAAAGTCACTTCTGGTACTATTCATTTACGACGCCTTTTTATCATTTTGATTAAAACTTAAAATTTTCAAATTATTTTCATTAGTTTTCTTTAACTTTATATGTTTTGCCAACCAATCAAAGTACAGATGTTCAGCCCACCTAATATTTGTTTTAGGCTTAATTGTTTGTACGTTCCATTTTTCTCCTTGAAATTGCAACTTTGTGAGTTTATTTTTTTGTTTTCACTGATTTTGTCATGTCATCCATTTCATAAAGTTGGTCAAGAAAATGGTTAAATTAGCTGATGTGAAACTGACCAAAAAACCAATGTTTTTACTTTGACACATGAACTTATTATTCTAGGTCGGAACAAGTTGATAGGATCCTTTTTTTACATCTTCATGTCTCCTAAGAACATATTATGTACAATATGGTGCAAAGTGAGTGACACAGCCCGACCCGGAATGTCCACTAGGACTTCGAATCGAGTTGTACTGGTCGACACCCGAAAGGTGACGAAGCCAAAAAGTGCAATGATGATAAAAAAAAAATATGAATTAATTTGAACTTAAGAGTGTCTAAATACCAGAAGGCGCTGTGAGCGGGAATGGGCATGGTCGGGGTCCAAAGCGGACAATATCGCGTTACGGTAGTGAAGTGGGCCTGGGATGTGACAGTGAGTACATCTATTTTGTTTTTTTTTTGTTTTTGTTTTTTTTTGTTTTTTTTAGTTTTGACAAAAAAATGACATTTTTTTCAATTATTAATTTTTTTAATTTGGAGAGTAATTCGCACCATAAACTTGCAAAGATGATAGACGCAACAGATTCTACACTAAAGCACACATAAAATCATCCTTAAAATAAAAGATCACATCAATTCAGCGAACGAGATGGAAACCACTAATGAACTCATTTCACACTAACTACATTGTTTGTAGTCTTGCAGATAGATAATTCCCTTTATGAACTCATATATTTAACTAAGATAATTCCCTTTCGACTCTAGCCACCCACATACATTTTATATAAAATATGATTCATTGCTCTAAATCCTTTTTATTTTTGTATATGGCTGGTTCTTCAAACAATTCCAAAAGCCAAATTTTTGTTCTGGTAATTCTGTCTCGCGTGCTTCATAACAAGTGTTTACTTTAGAGGGTTGTTGACTTCCTCCAATAATGGTTGGTAACTTGGGTTAAGTTAAATATAGTAATAGTGCTTCCTCTTGATAAATTGGTAGTCTCGATCCTTTTAGAGAACCAGTTACATTTTCTATTTTATTATATTAGCGGCTCCAAACATCTGAATTCATTACAGTATTTGTTGTATTGTCTATGATTTTCATACAAATCATGGTATGTGAATCTTCTTTGGGTTTATCTTGGAACGTCAATTAATTTTAAAGTTTATTTATATACAACAATTAAACTTTATCCTACTAAGTACGATCAACTGTATGAATTCTAAAATGTTATTACGCTCAGTTTTACGCAAAATATTTTGTTAACTCAAAGTATTCCATATCTTTTATTATAGTTTATTTCAAAGTCTTCCTAGGTCTTTTTTACCCCTTTTACCCTTAGCTTCCCTTGCATAGCCGCATCTTCTAACCCAAACATATATAGGTCTTCGGTTCAAGTGTCTAAATCATCATAACCAATTTTCTCTCATTTTGTCTTTAATTACGACCACTCCTACTTTAACTCATATATCTTCGTTCTTAATCCTATCATTTCTTGTGTGCTCACACATCTAACAAAGCATCCTTATCTCCATTGCATTTTCCTTCATACTCCTAATCCAATTGTGACATCTCATCTCGAAATTTATTGTATTTTATTCTTAGTAGTAGTAAAATTATCAGAATGCTCATGAGATGCCACGTAGGCCTTCCATGCAGACCTCAACTTTCCTTTCACTTTTTTACCCTTATTTTACTATTTTTGAATAGTGCTTATTTTTGCGAACGTGTGAACATAAGCAGAACTTAATTCGGAATTGTGACGAACCAGTTATGTTCGAAACTATGTAAAAGGGAATTGTTATTAGCACTTCAAAAATCTCATTTACACTCTAAATTTTTTATATTAAAAAAGAAAAAAATACTTATGAAGAGTGTAGAATAAGATTTTTGACATGCTAATAACATTTTTAACGTAAAATTACCGGGATAATTTGAAAACTTGAACCGTGGCTTGTTGCAGTAGGCTGCCCTGGTCTTGTCTATCTGATGACCCTGGTGCAGACTAAATGCATGCATGGGTTTGAAAAATTCAACATCACATGGGTTGTGGACAAGTGTGTTATTAAAATAATATTTCTTCTGTTGAAAACCCACACTTGTTCCATCACACACGTGACCATAGTTTTCTTCCTTTTCGGCCGGTCTCTTATTTTCTCTCCCGTTGCTTTCTTTCTTCAAAAACCGATCCCCTATCCAAATAAACTGAGTTTTTTTAAACAAAAGATTCGTGAAGTTAAAAATTATAATTGAATCAAATTTCAATAATACGAATATTTTGCTCAATAAATTCAGTTTATTTGGAGCCGGAAGGATCCGATTCCCTCTCTCCCCTCCCTCACGTCGCATCTCTCACTATTTCCCTTTTCACTTCACAACTCTCTCTCTCTCTCTCTCTCTCTCTCTACCCACTCACTCAACAATTAATTTCCACTTTCATTTCACTCATCTCTCTCAACCTCTCTCATTGCACTCCCTCATTTTTCTGAAAACCTCACTCTCTCTAAACCCGAGAGAAGAGAGCTCTCACTCTCCCACTTACCTTCACAACTAAGCCCTATTTTCTACATATTCGAAGTCTGTGGGGTGCAAGGATCGTGGTCTTGCATGTGAGATCGCTGCAGTGAGGACCTCGGCACCATTGAAGTTGAGAGCTCCATAGCTCTCAAAGCTTGAACCCAGGTGAACTATGCCTTGTTCTCTAAATTTCTGGGTTTATGGATGATATTTTAACCTATGTGATGTTGAATTATAAGTTTAAATTGAGGGTTCACTCTCTATCATCATCTGTGCTTCGAACTCAAACCCGACGATGAACTCCGGCGAAATGCCGTCGAGTTCAAAGTTGGTGGGTGTTCCCAACACATCAAATCTCTCCCTCTATGTCTCTGTGATAGATTGGGAGTAGTCTTGAACTCAATCTCGAGCTCTAACCCCTGCATGCATGTTTATACTTTTTCCCCCAGTTTCCGGCGAAGGATCGCGGAATTGCAGGCCATTTCCAACTAGTTCCGGCACAACTTGTGTCCCAATTAGGTATATTTTTTCTCCTTACCTCTTGAGCTTCATTTTGGCTTTTGAATCTTTGAATTTGGTTGAAAAATGAGCCCGTTATGACCATTTGAAGTTTTCCGGCCACATCGCCAGTTTTCGGCGGTTGCAGCGGCAAACGGAAGTCCAGATCCGCGACCCGAATCCAGATCCGAACCCGGAATCCGCCCCGGCCCGGTTCGAAAATGCATATGGAATATTCTCTGAAAATATTCCAGGGAATATTTTCTAGAATATTTTGTGTTTGACTTTTTACAAACTTTGCTCGAAATCCCTCTTAGCGTATTTCGACAATCTGATTTCAAATTTGCACTCTGTTTTCTCAAATTTGACCGTTTAAATTGAGTTTTACTAATGCGTCACAATGTTATACTTAGGTGCGATAACTATCAGAGACTCCGACTTTCTCAGCTTGAAAGGATGTGACTTCGCAAGTATTTGTGAGTGAGTCTATTTATTTTTAGGTATATATATGTATATGTGGATTTTCTCGACAATTGCTTTCATTACTAAGATGTGACATGTCATATTTAGTTTTACAAATAGACTTGTCATACACTTTATGTTTTTAATATTATTTGTGAGTATAAACTTGTGATATTCTTACGTTTTATTTGCTCAGGATTACATATTTGCACGTTGTCTCTTAGTTATTTGTATTATCCTTAGCCAAGGACTAGCTTCATGTGTAGTTCACATGCACCGTTTTCATTCACTTTGGATACAGAGTTAGATGTCAGCCTGTCCTTTTGTATGATGTGATGTTTTTGACTCGTATGTGATGCTACTAGCGCAATTCACGTGATGGAGGACTAAAATGTAAACCATGCACCGTTTTCATTCACTTTGGATATAGAGTTAGATGTCAGCCTGTCCTTTTGTGTGATGTGATGTTTTGGACTCTATGTGATGCTACTAGCGCAATTCACGTGATGGAGGACTAGAATGTAAAACCTACACCCAACATGTTCCATTGTTTGAATATCTTTGCAGTGGATTTGTGTGCCTACATAAATTAATGAGCATTAATTTCTTATAATAATGGTTTGAGACTTAATGTTGAGATATCTTGTTGAACCCTACATATTTAACTCACTTCTGCTGCAGGTACCTATTGCATACTATTACCATAATATTTTTGGGAAATCATATACTTGTTTTACAGCGAGGGGTTACACTTTTCGAAAAGGTTTTACAAAACTTTATTTTCAGGTCCACTCATCTTTGTTTTTTGCTCATCCAGGATTTTTAGTGGCAGAGATTTCATGACGACGAAGATTGTTGGTAAAAGCTGTTACGTAGAAAACTTCTCCTTTCGGTATAAATGTCTGCTTTTCTTTTAATACAATTTATCTATGCTTTGACATCATTTGTATGATATGGGTTCAATCATGCTTACATGCACTCTAAATTAGTCATTTTTTTGTTTTAATTTATTCACATTTTCCACATCATTACACTTTATGGCTTCGTCACCTTCCAGGTGTCGGCCAACACATCGCAATTTGTATGTTTAGATGGACATTCAGGGTCAGGATATGTCACCAAAGGCCTGCTTATTTGGCCCCTTTGTCCAGTCAAAATGTAAAAGTATCGACTATTTAATCATGACCTGATGGTTCTTTTATTTTATTCAATCCAATTATTAAAAATTATTAAAAAAATATATGAGAAGTTAAAAGGGGTGCGTTAGAATCATTTTCTTAAATTTGAATTAGTTAATTCTTAATGCTTGTTTAAGAAAAACCCTGGTGTTACATAAAATTTTGATTTTGATGATTCATTTTTAAGTCAAGTGTGCATAAAAAAAAACAATGAACGTAGTTTGAGAAGGGGTGAAAAAACACTCCATGGGGTGCAAGCATTAAGTACAACTTTTTCCCTTTCACTACAAAATTACATTTACTTCAAACTAAACAAGGTAATTAAAATTAACTGATAGATATCACTCCATCGAACATTAGGCAAAAAAAGCACACAAACACCCACAATAAAATTATAAAACGGACTTGTTCACTGGCACAATCATCTCCCACCATTAACTGGTAATGCAACGTGGTTCCTCATAGTATCATAGCCTAAGCCTGAATCGCCAACTTCTCCATAACTAATAGTTTCCATTGATATTCCACCAAGCAAGTGCTGAGTCTCTTCTGAAATGGATTCATCATTCACCCACGGATGCAATACCATCCTTCTCAGTCCCTCTAGCTCCATTGCAACTTCCTGCATCGTTGGTCTTTCTTCTCCTTTTACTCTCAAACACCTCTTTGCAAGTATAGAAACTTCTTTAAGCTGCTCAATGTTTGCCTCAGTCACAATCCAATCATCTAGAACTTGCAGCAAGCGGTCATCTTTCAATGCTGAAAGAAAATACATAGCCAAATTTATCTGTTCCCCCGGTTTGTCAAAGAAAACCGCCTTCTTTCTTGTCAATAGCTCTACGAGGACAACCCCGAAACTATAGACATCGCTTTTCTCAGTCAATTGGCTTGTCTGCAAGTATTCGGGGTCTAAATACCCCATAGTTCCTTGTGTTAATCTATATTAGATGATTAACATATACTGTAATCTTGTATATTGAATCAAGAACAGAGGAGAAAGAAAGAGAGACTAGAGAGAAGTTAGAGAGAGAAGAACAATCTGTTATATTTCTTGATGATCAAGGTAATTACCTCATGAGTTCTTATATATACTGTTACATATAACAGCTAACTAACTAACTATAGTAAGATTGTGACAAGTGTCACAATGTTAAAACACTATACTCTAACATCCCCCCTCAAGAACATGCGGTGATGAACCAAGCATGAGATTGCGGCAATGAGTGCGGAAAAGAGGACCACTCAAGCCCTTGGTAAGAATATCGGCAAACTGCTCTTGAGAAGACACAAATTGCACTGATAGTTGTTTCTGTGAGACCCTTTCGCAAACAAAATGGACGTCGACTTCGATGTGCTTGGTCTTTTGATGCTGGACAGGGTTGAAAGACAAGGCAATGGCTGACAGATTGTCACAAAAGAGGACAGGCACACTAGGTAAGGGAATGTGCAGAAAAACTAACAACTGTTTGATCCAATCCAACTCAGCAGATGTAAACGATAAAGCTCGGTACTCAGCTTCGGTTGAGGATCGAGACACAGTTTGCTGCTTCTTAGAGGACCAGGAAATCGGACTATCACCCAAAAAGACCACCAAACCAGTAGTAGATCGCCTGTCATTAGGGTCCCCTGCCCAATCAGCATCACTAAAAGCCTTCAACTGCAAATCTCCTTTAGTATATGATATACCAATCTGCATTGTGCCCTTCAGATAACGTAATATGCGTTTAACCGCAGTAAAATGGGACACCATTGGATTCTGCATGAACTGACACACTTGGTGCACAGAGAAAGCAATGTCAGGCCGTGTGAAAGTCAAGTATTGAAGAGCTCCTACAAGACTTCGATACAACGTAGGATTGGAATAAGGTTCCCCATCCTCCTTCAGTAACCTATTGTAAGGAAGACAAGGGGTATCACACGGTTTGGCTTCAATCATCTCAGATTTAATCAACAAATCCTCAACATATTTGGTTTGGTTTGATACCATGTTAATCTATATCAGATGATTAACATATACTGTAATCTTGTATATTGAATCAAGAACAGAGGAGAAAGAAAGAGAGACTAGAGAGAAGTTAGAGAGAGAAGAACAATCTGTTATATTTCTTGATGATCAAGGTAATTACCTCATGAGTTCTTATATATACTGTTACATATAACAGCTAACTAACTAACTATAGTAAGATTGTGACAAGTGTCACAATGTTAAAACACTATACTCTAACACCTTGCACCATTGTGGACAACTGAACTTGGCCTAACGGAACCAATCTCGAGGCTCCGAAATCAGACACTTTGGCTGTGAGATTTTCATCTAAGAGTATGTTTGTAGACTTGACATCTCTGTGAATGATAGGAACAGAAGCCGCAGAGTGCAAGTATGACAGCACTCCGGCTGTTTCTGAAGCTATCTTTAGATGGATTTCCCAAGAGGTGTTTGGTCTGGATTCCTTGGTTGTATTATGGATGTAGTCAAAGAGTGTTCCATTTGTTACATACTCATAAACTAGCAGTGGAACTTGTGTCTCGAAACAACAACCTAAAAGCTTAACCACATTCCTATGGTTGATCTGTGAAAGCACCAGTACCTCATTTATGAATTGCTCTATTTGGCTTTGATCCACCATTTTGGACTTCTTGATAGCAATTACTCGGCCGTCTACTAAAATTCCTTTGTACACTGTACCAAAACCTCCTCTGCCAATGATTTTAGACTCATTGTAATTATTTGTGGCCTTCTCAAGTTCTTCTGCTGTGAAGATTTTGGCAGTTTCGTGAGTGGACCCCTGTCGTTCTGAAAGTTGTTGTTGTAGCATTAGTCCTCCATTTTGCCTGAAGAACTTCTCCTTCAGCTTTATGAGCTTCCATCTTTTGTAGCCCAAATACAACCAAGAGCTTCCCATTAGCAACGCTATGAGGCCAACCCCGATTCCTACATTAATTTCCAACAAATGAAGTATGAATTATAACGTCTATGTGCAAGGCGTCCATTCTTTATTAAGAAAACCAAACTCATCATCATTAACTTATTAATATATTCAACATAATGTGTTGCTACGTTTTGTTGACTGCAACAACGAAATGTAGTTTGATATAGAACGGACGTTTGTTCCATAGCCGGATATCAACCGTAATCGTCTTTCTTGTAACCAGTATATTGCAGATTGGACGTTTGTTATTTGAACCACATTTAGAAACTATCTTTAACAGTCAGTCCTAAGGTCAGGCAAGTAGGAAAAAAAAAAGAGCCCAAGTTAACTTTTTGGAGTATGATGGTTGCACTGCTATATATGTTTGAAATCAAGCCCCTTGCCCTACTGCATTTTCTTCAACCAATGCCATTCACTAATCACATTTCTAATGAAGTAGGAACAGTCGGAATAAATGTTGAAAAAGCAGTAAACCAGTCAACAAATATATAGGTTCATACTTACCAACGATAATCTGAACAAGTAATGTTGGATTAGGGGTGCAACCTTCTCCGTCTACTTTACCCTTGCTATGGTACCCCTTGCGGCAAGAACAAGCATAGCCTCCTTCTGTATTAGTACATTTCTGTTCGCACTTATTGAGGTTTGCATCCTCACATTCATTAATGTCTGCAAAAATAACATGACCCATAATTTTCAGAAAGCAAGTTGTATTAATTAGTAGTAGTACTAAAGTTTTGAAAGCAAATGACATTACAAAGATTGAAAGATACACAAAAAACAAGCTTAAGCTATGAAAATTACCATGGCATCCCTCAAGGTATGGATTCCCTCGGTAACCATCTGGGCACTTGCAGCGATAACCCGGACCATTCTTGACATCGATACATGTTTCGTCCCCATGACATGCGTAATTCATCACTTGTTTGTTTCTAACAACCTTGCTGCATGTCTCATGCCCAATTGACCAATCTAGAACCACCGGAAGCACTTCCACGTTGATCAAATCGGTGAGCATATTCGAAGAGAAGTTGAACTTGCTCTCTTCGACAATAAAGGCATAGCTGCAGGGATTGAAGTACCACACATCCGTGTGATTCTTAAAACTATTCACCCTTACGTCATAATAACTCGTATCTTTAGCAATCGATGTTTGGCAACAGCCTACACCGGAGCACGAATAATTGGCAACAAAATTAATGCTGTCACATTTTGTAATGCACCCACCTGTGTATCCATATTCTTTTCCTTGGAAAACCACAATTTCAGCGGAGGTGTCGCAACCAACCACCACAAACACGTTGTCGGTGTCAGATATGAAGAATTTGGACAGTTGGAGATAAGGAGTGTTGCTTACCAAGGACACACCTGATTTGTCGTACAATCTTTGGCTATATATTGTAGGATATGCAGCTTCCCGTCGACAGATATGTTTGTGACCTCAATGCTACTTTCTGTAAGAAATGGCTTTGGAGGGTCGTAGTGTGTGTCATTGCAAGTAATAAGGAAATCCTCGCTGTAGTAACAATCTGGGGTTGTACCAAATGGATATGGGATGCTAACATTCCCACATTTGTCTTGGCAACCCGGCTTGACTCCAACTTGATCGAGGGGCGGAGACAACGGAGGAGGAGGGATTACTTGTGTGGTTTGGGATGAAGTGGCTGCTGCTAGTAGCAGTAGCTCTATTAAGGTGAGCTGCATGAGCATTAATGTTTGTGTGTTCGGCACCACACTGGTGCCCACTGAGCTCTTTGAAGATTTTCTGCCGTTTTGCAGGTTCATCAGACTCGTGGTAGTCATGAAATTTTTAAGGTGTTAGTTTGTTTCTGAAATGAGATATCAATTTGGCCCCTTTGTTGATAGATCATAGCTAGATAGGAAGAAGACCGACTATTCCCCGGAGACTAGACTTTGTCAATTAGCATTTCTTTTATTTTTAACATGCGACGACCGACTATTCCCCGGAGACCAAACTTTGTCAATTAGCATTTCTTTTATTTTTAACATGCGACTAGTCGCATGTATAACTCGATGACGACCAGTTGGAGTTCGAACAAACTTTCCACGAACAATCCTTGCCACAAATGTGAATCGGACCAGTTCGAGTCCGATTAAATGCTTTTTATTTTTTTGGTGAATTATCTCGTGCCTCATTGTTAAGAAAATATTTCAAGTGATTATATTTACCAATCATATCAACTGATTGTAGGCATTTGATGTGTATTTTTTTATTTTATTTTGTTAAGAGACTCTCATATTAATAAAAGAATAAATTTTGCATTGGCTTAAATGTTGGATTATTTCTTATTTTGCTAATTGATTTTATTAATGTAACCTCAACTTTCTTCATGGTATCATAGTAGGTTATCCCGTGTGTAAAACTTAACGGCCACACATGCTTCATGACTACTTTGTCTTGTTCATGTGCTATGCTTGAAAAATTCCACATCGAAAAAAAAAAAGACCTTGCATATGCTTATATGTAATCTAAACTACTTTTCATATTACTAATTAATTTTACAGTAGAACCTCAACTTCTTTCATTTTTATTATATTAATTGATTACAAAGGACAAATTATTATATACTAAAACTCAAAATCCCCTGGTACTGTTCTAGAGCAGTAAAATGGCGAAACAGCCCCTCAAAATTTTTCGTCCTCTCCATTTTGGTGTTGCCTTTCTACAGTAACAAGACCGTTTTGCCCTTATGCTTCTACGTGTCTTTCATCACTGGGTGCTTTGGCTTCGGTTGTTCAAGATATTTCTTTCCGTTTTCCTCTCTTGCATACCTCGAGTTAGTTCGTTTGTCGCCGCCTATTTCTCTTCGCCTGGGATTCTATTTTCTGTCGTTGTGCTGCTTCGTTGATTTTGTTGTTCTTCGATTACTTATCAGAATTGTTAATTTCGGCCTTTTTTTTGGTTCGATTGGAATTATTTTTTGGCTGATTTGATCACTGTTTGCAAGTAAGTGTTGTATGTTTCTCACCGAACTAGGTTTCAATTTTCTACGTTTTCTTAGATGGTTTTTTAGAATATCTGATGTGGTTTGGTTTTTGGTTTCAGAAATTTGTACCAATTTGGTTTCGATTGGAATTTCTGGGCTCATCTAATCCAACATTTCCAGGTGAGAAAGTTGCTTAAATTTTGATCTTTATTGAACTCAGGTAAGCTTCTTCAGTATTTCAGATTGATTTGAAGGAATTTTTTGCCCAGAAAAGCTAGGGTTTTCTGGTAAGTTTTTCAAGTCTTACATCTTGGGGGTTTTGTTTTGTTCAAATATGGGGTTTTGTGATTTTGGATTTATAAATGGATTGAAATTTCTTTTTTTTTTTTTTATTTCACCTCCCACTCAGAACCTGATACTCGGTGACCTTTAGAGCAGCTTCATTCTCTCTTCTTCTCCGACCATGGTTGCTGATCCACAGGGCATCAAGGTGAGTTTGATATTGGCCATATTTTTTAGCTTTGTCAGTGCATCTAATTTATTTTTTTGGATTGGTGGTTTTCAATTTGGGGATGAATATTGTGTTTAAAGCACATGTCGTTCTGACCTTTTCGTTTATGAGGAACAAACACGCTTGCTTATTTAAGAGCCAAACTGTTTAAGTTGCTGAAGGTGCTGACCAAGTGGTGTTAAAAAGGTCTTCCATTATAATTCCCGCCTGATTAATTTTATTCCATCTTGAGATTGGATGTCCTGTTGTAATGTCCATGAGATTGAGTCAAAAGCTCCACCATTTCAAATTATTTCCCATGTAAATATTGAGAAGAAAAGAAAACAAGTTTGAAATTTTGTTGTAATAATTGGTGAGAAAATGATATTAGAAAGTGTGTAATTTGGGAGAGAGGTCGCAGTTGGTAGGAATAAAAGGAGATAAAAAGATTAAACTTGATGATATTTACAGTGTAAAAAAAGAGTTGGTTTTGCTTACAAATGAGGAACTTAGTCCACTGGTGTCAAATGCAGTAAAAATGTTTTTGATGGGAATTAGCAAAATGGTTAGGCTAAATCTTGAGAAAATTTGAATTTTTTTTGGTATTTGGCAGACATTTTTAAGTGATTTTTATGGATTTTTTTATTGTTGCTGCATTTACGGATCATTTGATGAGTATGAAGGGTAGAAGTTGCTTAGAACCAGTTCAAGCTCTAATCATTTAGCAATCAAATATCCTCAGTCATAGGTTTGGGCCTTACCTTCTGTATTTTAATGTTTGTTTTATACCATTTCCTACATTGTTTTGTTGTTTTAGGTTGTAGATGAAATGTAAAGTGTTATTTATTCCAAGTAAAATTAAAAAGGAAACTAGGTCCCCTTCAAAATGCATGGAATAAGCCTATGGGTTTTAACTTGGTTCTTAAATTATTTTTTCAGTGATAAAATCAATTATCAATGTTTACATCATTTGTCAAGTGATAAATAAGTTGACATATTATATTTATTACTTAACTTTTGTTATTAAATTGTGAGTTTGACTGTACAAATCCTTCATTAATCTTTCTTTTATGTGGAGGCCAAATCACAGGAAGTTTTACCCTTTTTTATGGATTATTTGAAGTCTTTTATGCAAATTGCAAGTTATTTTTACTTTATTTGATATTTAACATTCTAAATTACATTTAAACACAGGTACAATGTAACCTTCTTTCTTGAAGATGAGACCGATAATGAGCCAACTACAATGTCTCACAAAAAAAAAAAAAAAAAAATCATAAGACCTCTTTTTATCAGTGGCAAAAAAAGGTTACACCCTACTAAATAATATATTTTCCTATATTTAATCTTTTGTAACAGTATTTTATACCTTGGAAACATAATTTTTCATATGATTCTTAATCCCGCAGCAACGCGCGGGCAATGTTTTCTAGTTATTCTCTAGAATTACTCTTGTCGCTGTCTTTGATTTTTCATGCAAACTCATCGTCTATATCAAAGATATGTGGTTAGTATTTTCTTTGTGTACATGTTTCGTGGAAAGTTAGTTTTAAAGTATCGTTGCACTCAACTTCATACATTGTCTTTGAACAAGAAAAACAAACTTCATACTTTGTCAATACATTGACTTTGCAGTCAGCTACCAGAGCTATTGCTATCTTACTAATCTTACCAGTTCAAACCCCTTTGGATATTGGTAGTAAGCGTAATGCTAGACAGGCTAAATGTTTAAACCATATTTGTGAATTAAATAAGTGTTATTGACTCACTAATAAGAAATAAATATGTTAATCAATACCTTAAGTAATAATCAAATCATCAACACTCACATCATTTAGTTATAAAATTTAGTTTAAAAATTTAGTCTCCCTAACATTATCCTTGATCATAAATGTAATTCCAAATGATCGTACTGATGAAATTGGGTTCTACCGTAAAATCAATTAGCAATATAGAGAGTAGCCTAAAACCATATAAGCACATGGCAAACTTGTCCCCTCACCGATGTGGGACAACTCTCAACACGTCCCCGCATGTGTGGCCGATTTTCAAGCCTAACACATGGACAACACAATAGGGTGACGTGGAACGCGTGTGGCCGTTGGGCTTCACACGTGTGACAACCTGCTCTGATACCATGATGAAATTGGGGTTCCACCATAAAATCAATTGGCAATATAGGGAATAGCCCAAGACCATATAAGCACATAGCAAACTTGTCCTCTCACCGATGTGAGACAACTCTCAACACGTACGACTTAGATGGATTTTGAAATGTAGTTTTCCACCTTTATTTTTTTTTGCTTTTCAGCTAAAAGGATTCTTGAGACTGACATAACTCTTTATTTCGATATCTGACAATGAAAATTGATAGAACTTCCCTGAGTTTGTCTATCGTAAATCATTTTGATATTTCTGTGAAAAATTTATCAAATATCCTCGTCAAGTTGTCATTTAAACGACTACGTGACCACCATTTTAACGGTGTTTTTGGGAAACTTGTTAGCTTTCTTTGAGATATTTCTGACCGTACTTTCAGAGAATGTCAAGGGAAGCTCCTCCTCTGCCGTCTCTCTTTGATCAGACCAGCCTGTGAAACCACTCTCAGTTTTTGAGTTTCGCCTGCTAGATTCCTCAAGTAAGCTCTCATCGTGTATTTCTCCGTACAAGTGTTTCAATATGAAAAGGGCAGTATCATAATCCCTCCAATAGTTTCTGCACAACAAGACTCAGTTAAGTTTTCAAATGAAAATGAGGAACATTCTGGTTGCAGATAAAGGCAAGAAGAGCTGAATTAATATGGTCGTTAAACAATTGCAAGAAAAATCTCAACAACTAAATAAACAAATATGGCTTAGGCATACACGACAATTTGCATCAACAGTTTACAGTAGTAATAGTTCACTTGATAAACAAATGATGGATAACAATTCCAATTACAAGTATGAGGAAACATTTGAAGTGAGTACGTACGTATGTGCTCCAATTGCAGAAAGATACGGATGTTCAAATGTCTTATCCTGCATGATCAACAAAAAATCTCACTGAGGAATCAAAGAAATGAGCTGGTACTAATGGCATAAGGTCAGTAATTGTTACGTGTCTAACTGAGTAAAAGTAACAAGACTATAAGGCAAGCAGTTGCAGGGCATATTTTTGAAAGCAAAATAAATGAGACTCAGGCATGCACAGGTACGAGTGTGCACAATGTCTCTGTTTGTATGTCTACGTCTATGTGTACGTGGAGTGAATGAGGTGGTGGGCATATCTACGCACTTGAAGCACATGATCAATCCGCCCTTCTTCACTTCCTGTTACTCTTTCCATCATACGAGAACCATATGATTTCTCTTCCATTTCTGGGGCTGTTTCTGCTCCTTCTGCCATGTAACAAAATTAACAAAAATAAGAAATATGCAGGAGCCTTATGAAAGATGTGATGGAAAAGACACTGTATTGAATTACGTTTTCATATTTAGGGCCTAGGGTCGTTTATACTTCCAAACCCCATACTGTTCCTTCTTTTTTCTATATGAAAACAAGATCACTACAGAGGACCACTTTTGTTAAAAATTTGTTCTCAGATATCTGTATCATTAAGAAGAGGAGGATACAGAGTAAAGGATCAAAAGACAAAATCTACTACCTTCTAGGCTTTCTGCATTTCTTGACTGGCAAACTGTCAGCACTTTAATCTGTGTTCAAACATATAACAAAATCTTGATATTAGAATAATTTCTAACATAATATAGGAACCAAAGCATGGAGGGTTTCAAACCACCCATCCTTGCAGAGTCTCATATTACGATTTTTTTTTTTTTTTTTTTTTTTGTCGCAACTTATAAATAACCTATAAGTTGACACTCAACCTTGAAACTTAAAAAACTAATTTGGACAGAGAGAGGGGATTCACATATGCAAAGTTCAAAACCCTAGTTTACTTAAAGTGTATCTTAACATATATACAATTACTATAGACGCAGCTGATATGCGCCTATAACAGATTAGAAAGTTATATCAACTTCTAGGAGTCTAACCATGCCCACCTTTACGAAGTTTAGACGATCCATCATTGCTTGAGAACAAGCAGCTAAATCTTCAGTAAATTCCTGCATCACATAGCAGTGCACGAGTGTAAGAGAGGGAGAGAGAGAGAGAGAGAGAGAGAGAGAGAGAACGCGTGCATGCGTGTGTGTGTGGGTGGGGGAGGGGGGAAGAGATAGAGCTGAGGTAGGCGATCCACAATCATGTATGTTAAAAATGCTTTACCTGAAATCCAATATGCAACCTCTTTCCACCTTTGTGATAGGGTATGATAACAGGTCGCTTGCTGAGGTATTCTTTACACACAAGTGGTTCTATTCTGCATTTCAATATGAAAAAAGTTCTATCATGTGCTGTGCTCCTAGATCAACAAACAAGAGAACACTAAAAGATAAAGCAATACGAGCAATAAACATAAAGTTGTATATATAAGAATTTCCAGATGATATCATTCAATATTTTGCACTTTCAGCAAACTAAGTGGAATCTATTCAACAAAAGGTATCATGTCATGCACTGTACGAACCACATCCCTCAGAGAAATGATGCGGTAATGCTTCAACTTAAATTGGATTTCATATTAAATACTAGCATCACGAGAGCTGGATTGCAACAGACCTATATGCAACGGGATCAAAGGGGTGAAATATATTGAACATCTGCCGACAAGCTGGCATCTCCTCACTTATATTTTCCTCTTCCCAATATTCTGTCCCCTTTCCTGAAAATGAAATGATACAGTAAATTAAATTCAGATTTAGGCCTCACATCAAAAGTAAAAACAAGAATATCTGAAAATACATCTCCTGGCAGATCTTAAATTTATTGAAGAAGGAAAGATATACAAAGTGAGTAAATAAATGCACAAAACAACAAAACACCTTAAACACGGATCCCCACCAGCATACCGATATGCAGTAGAAAAATGACATGTATCATTTCAATTACAGAAAAAACCCACTCAGTAGAATCAGCGCAGATGTCACAAAACACCAATAGACATGGTAACAAAACAAAATTGTTTTTAAAGAGCCCAATATAACTGGACACAGCACGCATGTGCCTTGAAATTGTATAAGCATACAAGAGCATCAAAAGATCCTTCATAGAGAAAATTTAGGAATTTGGGTGATCCAACTGCAAAGAATGAAAAACATCAACATGCAAAGCATATTAAGACATAGTCATCGATCATTACCAATCCCAATACGAATATTACGAAGGGCAAGAAAAACCCCAAGGGGTGATCCAACTGCAAAGAATGTATCAACCTGAAATATGAAGATTTACAATTAATGAGTAGCGAAATCCAAAACAAACTATATCTCCTGTTTGCATTCATAGAAATATGAAAGAATCCAATCCGGATTTTTTTAGATGCAAAAATTCAAAATTTTAATTTTGCAAATGCTACTGTCAAAAATGGAAGAATGATATACAACAAATGGACAACTTTCTTGCACCTTGAACTCAAGTTTTGTGTATGTGATATAAGGGGTATAATTCTTGGGTGAACCATCTTGTGCAACAGGCAATTCCACAGAAATGGGTTGCTTTGCCACAGTTGCAGGAACCTCTTCATTTTCTGTTCAGATTATATATACAGACGCATAAGAGCTCATTTTATACACTGAAAACAAGAAATTAAATGAAAAAAAAAACAATTAAATCCACATATCATAGAGCACCTTGATGCAATCCTGGACTATGATCTCTATCACCACATTTGGCTTCCAATTCTGATATTTTGGACTTGAGTGAATCAATCTGAAAATAGAGAATTCATTGAATATATACATTTTATATAAATGGTGCCCACAAAAGGCTAGGCAGAACAGCCTATCCAATTATATATTCTCACCTCTTCCCTCAGCAATTTGACTACTTGGTCTTTATTGCTCGTTTCTTCGCATACTTTTTCTACCACATCATCAGCACCATCAACCCGGACTCCACAGTTTATGGTTTTGGTTTCATCCAACCCATCGCATTTAAGCATGTCATTTGATTTACAAACTGATTCATTAACATATTTATCACCATGTGGTTGTTTCGAGTCCATAGACCTTGCAACAAACTCATTAGAATCTGATGTGTTGCGACCAACAACATTCGAGGCATCTTCAGCATTTCCATCCTCATGTATCAAAAGATTTGGTTGTGCACTCATATTGCCGTCATGAATTGAACCCATTGTGTCATCAGTTTGATTGTTTACAAAGGCAATTGCATCTCCCAAATTAGTTGGAGTGTCGTACGTAGATTGATTATCAGGAGAAGATTCTCCATCTCTAGCATGTTCTTTGAACGCCCAATCCATTGGAAATGGGGAGGACAAATTCTCCTGATGACAAAGGATATCATAGGAGAGGACACTTCCCAAAGAATGACCATATATGGAAACCTATACGGATGTGAGATGAAAGCACTCAATTTAAATATAATCTTATATGGACAAAGTGTGACTAAAGAAAATAGTAAAACGCTTTTTAACCGCATACCTTTCCATCATAACCTGGATTCCTCCGAAGAAATTTCAAATATAACCGATTTAATTGGTTGGATACCTATTGGGAAAAATTGTGTGCAAGTAAGATGCCATTCACATCCAAGAATGCAAAAGAATTGGAAAAGTGAAATCATACCAACATTATCATAAAAGTAGACACAGAAATTTAAAGAATAAGTATGCACTACCGAGTTGATGATGTCCTGACAATATATGGGACTCATGTAGTATAACACATCATGAACAGTTGCACTCAGCATGACACGTAAACCCTTAACACCATCTAAAGTACATTTTTCGACTGCAGTTTCACCACTAAGCTTCAAACCTTTTCTCCACTGAAATCAAAATATCAATCAGTTTGTAAAAGCAATGAACAAAAAAAAAAAAAAAAAAAGAGGAAAGTAAAGTTAGGATAGAATTGCATATTAAAGGCACAAAAGAAAAATGAGGAATGAAAATGAGAAGATGATGAAGAAATGAAACCAAATTATTTGTTTGAAAAGGAAACATATAAATCCAAAATGACATTAAACAGAGGCACGCAAAATATCAGAACAGAATGCAGCACATACCGCAACAAATCAGCCACCTTAGCTAATTTTTCTTCATATAAAGAAGTATTGTCATATCATGGTATCTCCGAGTGATCGCCAAATTCAAATTCATGTTTCTAAAATCTCCATGATATTTCAAATTACACATTCCATGGAAGTGAGGAGCCTAACAAGCTTTAATGTAAGAAGATTTTCATTTCCTATTCTTTTGACAAGAAACAGATTTTTTATTAACGGGAAGACTAACAAAAAGTTGACAAGGAATCCACCGACAAAGATTAAATCTAAAATACTAGACCAGACCTCTTAAATAGAAGTAATTTAAATAGACCAGACCATCAAGGTAAGGAGATGATTAGCAAGTCATATTTAAGGAAAAGAAGATGACCACGAAATAATTTTACTCTAGGAAACGAGTGTTCACTCATATTTAAGGAGAAGAATGGTGATCATCATTATGATAGACAACCACATCCAACACAGTGGGTACTCTCTTACCTCCCTGTTTATAATACTCAAACAACACAAGTTAGTCTCACAAGCATCACAGGAGCGGTGATCCATTTTATTTCATATAGTAAGAAACAGAAGAGTTTTGCGATAATTAAAAAAAAACAAGTAGAAAGAAAATGGGATGAACAGCATACAAAAGAGATTGCTTACCTGGCATGGGATAAAAAGAACCCTTTTAGAATCACGTTGGTGTGAAGTAAGGTGTGTTTCGGCAAGACTTGCTGTTATAAGGTGAAAATTAGCAACATCATCAACTAAATTTGATTTCTCCAATCTTTGACCAATTCCATGAACCATGAACACAAGGTGTCGAACAGGAACCTAAATCAAATATGCAACGTCAATCTTATCACTTTCAAAAAAAATCAAATATGCAACACATCTTATCACTTTCAAAAAAATCAAAAACTTAAATGAAAGGAAATCTTACTGCTGCAAACAGACGGTTATTGGAAAACAACAATTATGGACTCTGGAGAATCTCACACATAAGTTTTGGATGAATTAGATTTTGGTTTCTTTCAGTTACGCCAGTTATATATCAGAGCAACCACCCTTCACTTTCCTAGCAAAATTATTATCATACATTTGTCACCTTGAAACTGAGTATCGAAACCAAAAGGGTATAGATTAACCTTCAAAAAATCTAAAAGGCAAAAGGCAGGATTTATCCTAAAAGCATGGGCCACAAGATCTTCTAGTTCGTGAACGGCCTTAGAGATTGACATTATAAAGAACTTGTTACCAACTAGTCAACTAAACTATTTCTCAGCCTGACAATTTCCTTCGACAAGGGTTCTTGGTAGGTAGCTTCAACAACACAACCTACCCAACAAGAAAACCCTTCGACTTCATAACAAGAATCCAAGTCAGGCAGGCAAGGTATCCATTCTCCCAGCTCTGTTCATAACTATAGATTACTAAGAGCTGGAAGAAGACATTGGGCATGGAAGAACACGCATATATTGGTACAAGTTGTATGAAGGAAGGAATATATGAAAATAATAAGTACAAAATGAAAAGCAACATTTTTATTTGATATGTTAAAATGCATACCTGCGAGCAATAATCATCCATTTCCTCCTCCTTCTGCTGGCGCAATTCATTCTATAATAGAAAATGATTGTGATAAAGATGATAATTTATTCTTTTTTGTTTGATTTTAATGCTCAAACAAGACTTTCTTATGCTGAAAATAAATGAAATTCTCATGTTAGAAATTATAACAGAACACGACAAATAAGACAACTCTGGGGTGAAGCAGACGTACGGTTAAGAAACCAATGACAATTGTTTAAGTGCTAACACTTGAGATTTGAACGTAACTGCCCAACCAAACCAAACCATCGAGACATGCAATGGCACATGAAACCTACTATCATTGTAGCAACTAATTGTTCCTGTTGTTTTTGTTGTCCTTTCCCTTTCCTCTTGTTACCATTATTACACCTAAAAGACTATGATAAAAATTAAAATCTAGGAGCAAAATACCACGTGTACCTTGCTTAAATGGTTTCAGTAAAGCTGAGAAGTAAGTTTCTTTTTCTGTTTAAAAGTTTAAAATTATCTGAAATTTACAAATACACCAACTAGTGACTAGATGCAGACTTCCACCAAACTTCAGATCATCCTTTTCCATCTTCAAACATCCATTAGAATCCAAAGCATTGACACCATCAGATTAAGATGATATGACGGAAAAGTTCACATAGCAACAAGTGTAATTTCACGAGTACCAAAAAGAAACAACAAATCCGGCATCAATGACAAACTTGCTTAAATAAATTCCAAAAATTTGACTCACCACAAATATCCGAAAAAGGTAAAATGTTGAAAAAAAAAGGTACTGAAGGCAGTGTCAGAACTTATCCCATCAAAGAATTTATTAAATAGATACCTGTGTGGGTTTCGGAGAGTGCGATGCGGAATATCCACGCCTTAATTTCATGCCATTTCCACCTAAAGTAATGACACTAGAAAAACCAGAAGCATCTATATTTAGCCAAGCCTCCCAAGTGTTATCTTCTCCTGTGAAAAGCGCATGCAGTCCCTAAAAGTACATCCCCAGGATGTGTTTAAGAATACAATAATAAAATTATAAAATGTCTTTTCCAAATAGCAATACACATACAGGTGTAGAGCCTTGCAATTCAACTCGAGCTGCAAAAAGTCCAGAGGGCTGAAACGTTCTCCGGTGCCAAACCTGGAGAGAAAAAGTCCAACTTCACCAACATGTGCTTATACCGTGTATACCAAAAGAGATTTAGAACATGAGTCCAAACAGAAGAGCACATGTACAAGAGGCAGACTGAACAAGTCTTAAAAATCATTCCATAAATCTAAATTTTGGTATGTTTTGAACATAAAAACAATCCTCTGAATCAACATAAAGTAAGGGGAGTTATCACACTTTCTGACACATAGAATCTGGATAAGGGTTACCAATTAGACAATGATCAGAATATGCATACACTCCAACTAATCAGAAACATGATTGTTTAAAGTCACCCATATTAATACTGAAGCTAACCTGATTACGATATGCAACCTCTAATTGTTCAGAAACATCTTCACGAAGTGGGAGCCAATCAGCCCCTTTACGAGCAAACCAGTGACCTCTTAACACACGTCGGTTTTCTCCATCCCAATAGACAGGGAAAGAATGCCGCTTCACTAAATCTACCTGCAGTAATTACATGACTATGTCAACTCAAATCAATCATGCCTTTATCCAGAAAATAGTTGGAGTCGGTTCATTTCACTTGATACACTTCAAACTAGTAACCAACGAAGTATCTTACGATGCTAGCATCATGAGATTTTTACTGAAAATTACACAAAATTTTCCCTGCATCAACTCAAATGGATTCATCAACAACGACTACTTAAGAGAACATCAAGAAAGACTTGCCAACGCATGCAAAGGAGTTGATTGGTACTGGATAGCTACAGTTTCAGGCCCACATGTAGTTCTGTACTCTTTACACTGACAATGAAAACCTTGAAAAAAGAAGGCTTACCTCATAAAGCCCTCCCTTAACAGGGACACCAACTCTTTCTTCATCCACTTGATCTAACTCAACCGATCGACCCCTCTCTATAGAAAATGAACTCTGCCGCTGAGCCACGTTCTTACTTGAACTAGGCCGCTCTTTCGGGCCTTCGCTACATTCTGCGTACTCCTTCCACCAACAAGAAAGCAACTCTTCCTCCCTCTGCATGCATGCAAATCCAACCCTCAAGTAATTAAACCAATTCAAACACAAATAACGCAACTTTATCACTTAACAAACCAAACCCACCTGTAAAAACGATGCCTCAATTGCTAGAGAGTCCCTCATACCGAACCGAAAATACTCCCCTTTCCCCACCATCTCACTCTTTGGGACTGAAGCAGCCATCTCTGCACCATCACAGAAGCAGAAAATTGCCAATTGTGAATTGAGAAGTAAAAACGCACACTAGAACTCAAAACTTCAATGCTCTTGAGATTCGAATTACCCTTCTCCGCCAATGGGACTTTGCAAAAGTACCACCGGACATCGCCGCCGTCGGACGGGCTTCTAGTCTGAGCCAAATACTTCTGGTGCCCCTTACACTGTTCAATCTCATCCTCCAATCTCGCGATATTACTCGGCGTGTTCTTCAGCAAATCCGGAAACGTTTCTTCCGCCACACGCTTCGCCCCCGAATCCGCCATGCCCAACTCCAAAGCTCTCACCTCTTTTCAAATCCCCAACTCAAGACTCCCCTTTTTCAATTCATCCCAAAACCCTAATCGCCTGCGCCGGAAACGCGATCAGAAACAGCGGTAGTGGGCAGGGATTTTCGAGTGGAATTGGGAATTTGAGAATTTGTAGGAGCCGGAGGAGCGCGAGGAAGTGGAATGCAAAACCGAAATGGTTGCTCCAATTTCAAAGTGGGCATGTGGAAAAATCATGACCGAGAAGGTGCGGAGGGAGGGAGAGGGGGTTGTTGTTCGGAAGAAGAACGACCGTTCGGTCGGTGTTGAATGGCAGGTGGATTGCAATTTGCAACGACTGCACCACCGTTACAAATGGCGGTTGCGTGCCTTTCTCTTTCTTTCCTGTATTTTTTTTTTCATATTTTTTACTCGATTTCTCTTTCGGCAATAAAGCCCAGTGATGGGCCCTTTGGCAAGTATTGAATTGGACTTATTGGCCCAGTATTTTTTTATTTTTTCTTATTTTTTCTTATTTCTTGCTTCTCTCTCAAGTCTACTTGCTAAAGTTAATTACGTCGCTTTAGTGAACCTTTCGTGATCACAGGGTACATACTTGTATTCATCCAATTCAATTGCATTCACCATCAATTATGTTAACTTTTATAACTGATGTCATTGTTATTCTAAATTCACAATTTCATTTTTTTTTTTTTTTTTGGTAAAGATCATGAAATGTTGCCACACCCGATGAGCAGGACTAATCTCCATTTGAGGTTCGGCTTACCTCTGGCTACAAAGTGCTTTCAGTTGGTTTTGACCCCTGCCAGAAAGGCAGCAAGAAGTCTGCCAACTCAAGCTGGCAATTTGCCACTCGCACCACACCCTGTGGTTACACGCTCTTAAAAGTTAAGGAGAATGGACTTGAGACATGAAAATTTTGAGGCATGAAACAACCGCTAAACTTCGTACGACACTTTTGTGATTAAATCTTCTTTCTCTTGAGCCAGAATACCCAAGTAAAACTAAGAATGAGAGTTTGAACTAATAAAATAGTGATTCGAGTCATAACCGTTAGGTTCTCAATTTTTTCACTTACAACTCTAACCAATTTTAATACATTAATACTCTAACTGGTAACATGAGTCTCATTACCTTCCTATCGCATCTCTTCCTATGTTTCCCCCAACTAGAACAAAATTAATTAAATTGAACCGAAATTCTCCCATTTTCTAAATTATTGTAACAGTTTCGAATCTCCTCATTCTCCTTAATAATAATAAATTAAAAAATAAATAAATTGAGCCGAAAACAAACCAATACACGTTGTTATGATGCAAAATACTAAAGAGCTTAAATTATTATACCAAACTGTTGTGTCTGATGCAAGGTTCTAAAAGACGCTAGGTGCTAGTTGGGCAGTGGGTTGGAGCCTAGCACCTAGACGGAATAGGCGGATTTAAGTAAATCTATTATATTTCATGTAAAGAAGTGTTTGTTTATACTTAAAATATATATAATTTCATCATAAACTACAAAATAGAATGAATATATATTATGAAGTATTGGAACATAATGAAAACATGGGAACAAGTCTATAATGTGTGTTCATTTAAGTATTCAACATGTCTCTTATAATTTATTGAAAAAAATTAAAATTCAAAATAAAAGTTATCTATTTTCTGTCTAAGTGAACTGCAACCTAAACATGTCTAGGCGGAACCTCAGCAGGTTTTAACGTCCCTTCTTAATTTTCAAAAGCCTAAATATTAATTGGGACGGTGACTAACAGCCTAGCGCCCAAGTGGAGATTTTTAAAACAGTGGTCTGATGTAACAAGTAATGTATACATACTATACCATATCAATAATGAATATATTTTTAATAACGAGCAAAGCGGACCGAACCAAACGGTAAAATAAAGAGGGCCTAACAGCCCATGGGTAAAGTATTGAAAAGGGCCCAACAGGCCCAATGTACCCTAACCCTAAAAATTGATTTGGGTGGGTCATGTTAAAATATCTAAGGGCCCCACTCTATATAAGGACACGCAGACACAGTCGTATCCGTTCCGATCAACTCCCTCCATAGCTCCCACCCACTCAAAACTCTAACCCTCACATTCATCCCAAACCCTAGATTCGCCAAAACCCAACCGGACTAATCAAGTGCCTTATGGCGGAGGAGGAGGTTGTGGTAACCGCGGAGAGCCCTAGGCCGTCGGATCACAAGCGGAAGCTCGAGGATTTGGAGCCTAAAGCAGCACCGGAAATAGTTGAGCTGGACTCCGACGGTCCCGATGACGCGAATGCAGAGCTTGATTGCACCGAAGAAGTTGATGTATCGCCGTCCGATGAATCAGAAGCGAAGAGGCCTCGCCTTGATGACAAGCCCGAAGGAATAAGTAATTTTGCCGTTGATTTTGAATTCTAGGGTTTTTCTCATCTCTTTTGGGTGTGAATTTGTTGCGAGTTATTCTTGTTTTTAGCTGACATTCGTTGTTTATTTATTTATTTAGTAATTAGGTCTCTATTTTTGCTATTTTTTAGATTATAATATTTTTTGAGTAAAATATAGTCAGAATTTGTAAAGGGAGGTAATTTAGGGCTCTTTGGATGTACTTTTAAAATAGATGAAAGCGTTTTTAGAAAAAATATTTTTGGATTTCAAAATCACTGCGCTTTATGCAAGAAGCATCAACACTTTTAAGTGGTTTTTCAGGATTTACTTGTATTTTTACTAAGGATTATTTCCAAAAACATTTTCACCAAAAACGCTTTCAGTTATTTTAAAAGCACATCCAAACAAGCTCTTAATTGTTCTTGAAAATTGGTTTGCAAAAAAAAAAAAGGATTTTTGTGCCTATTTTTTTTAATGTGGCATCTTCCTTGATGATAACAGCTAGTGAGAATGGCCACCAAGAGGAGAAGGTAGATGAGCCCGAAAAGGAGAATGAGGATCAGCCAAGTGTAGATAGCAGTGACTTGGAGGTCCCCCAACCTGCATCTGTGGAAGTTACCGAAGCAGTGATCGACGAGCAAAAGTCTGAAGTTAATGAACCACAGAATGGCATGAATGGTGAGCCGAGTGACACCCAAAATCATGCTGAGAATTCAGTGGTGGAAAAAGCGGAGGAACCCCCTCAAGGGGAGTCTCAACCACACTATGTAGAGGAACCTCAGCAAGGTGATGCTTACTCTGCGCAACAAGAACAGCCTTCTGCGAGTGAGACTATGACACACAAAATGGAGGTTCCTAATAATAAGGTCTGCTGCTTATATTCATATCATGTAACTGGGAGCTCTGAGCTCCAGTTGGTTCAAATTCCACCTATGACTTATTCAAAATTCATTTGTAAATATTAGCTGGAAAGAAAAAAGTGGCCTAAAGTATTGTATAAAAATATGTGCAGGTTGGGGTTTTAATTGGCAAGTCGGGGGATACTATACGGTACTTGCAATACAATTCTGGAGCAAAGATTCAAATCACAAGGGATTCCGATGCAGATCCATATTCTGCAAGCAGGCCAGTGGAGATAATAGGAACTTTGGATAATATAAGCAAAGCAGAGAAACTGATAAATGCCGTTATTGCCGAGGTTTTTTGCTCTTGCTGACTTTCTTGTTCTGCTTTCCAAGAGTCGTTTGTACTTTCACAATTGGAGTCTAGAGTGTTTTTTTTTTTCAAGCTGAATAAGGTTTACGCTTTTTTTTTCAGGCTGATGCAGGGGGTTCTCCTTCTTTGGTTGCTAGAGGCGTTGCTACTGCACTGGCTGTTGCAGCAGCAGAACAAATTCAGATTCAAGTTCCGAATGAGAAGGTGATTGCCTTGTCTTCAATGTTTACATGACATGTGCCTTTGCATTCCATAATACTTTATAAAAGTCCAAACTTTTCTTCTGCCAGGTTGGTTTGATAATTGGCAGAGGTGGGGAGACCATTAAAGGTCTGCAGACCCGATCAGGGGCACGCATCCAGGTAGTTGATATTGTATGCCTTGCCTTTATGCACGGGAACAGAATGGTGCGCTTTTTTCTTACTGCAATGTGTCCTTACTGGCCGAACCTTTTTCCTGTCATTTAGTTGATACCCCAACATCTTCCGGAGGGGGATGAATCTAAAGAAAGGACCGTCCGAGTTACTGGTGATAAGAAGCAGATTGAAGTTGCAAGAGAATTGATAAAGGAAGTTATGAATCAGGTTATTTTTTGACCTACTCCTTGAAATATTTTTCTTTTGGGTTTTTAATTTGTGATTGCTTATACAGAGGTTTTTACTTTTGTGGTTATTATATTTTGTGTGAGCAGTATTGTGGTTGCTACTGTGGTTTCTTCTGCATTGGACCATTGTCACTGTATGCTGGTTGAGTTGTTTTGTTTCTTATACCTATTTCTGATCTCATACACTGAGTCATATTCTATGCTACAATGATTGGATAGTGTGTAAAAGCATGAGCTTTATGTGTAGCTTTGTGCATTTCTTTTTTAATTCTATTTGAAGTGTGCCTGCTTAATGGCTGTCCCCACTTAGTTGATATGTCGTCAAACATATCCTATGCTCGTCAAGATTTAAGATAGAGATAGACAAGTGTTCTTATTTAGATGTCGTGAGTAAAAATGAACTGAGGTATTTGGATGTTTTGATTCTTGTCTATTGTTTTTTAAGACGCCGATAAACAAGTACAATTATATATTTGTATTGTGTGACCTATTCAATTGTCAAGTAGTTTTCTCAGAAGGCCGGTTAAATAGAAATTCTGTATATTTTGACATTGAGCAACATAATTTTATGGTTATGTTATGATTAGATGTCCAATGAAATATATTTGCATGCCTGTGACAACTTTTGGTCCATTTGAGGAAAGAATTATTACCATATTTTTCCATGGGAATGAGAGCATGACCTTTTGCCCCCAAGAGTTTGCAATATTGATGAATGAACCATGCCAACGTCACTTAATTGCTGTTAGGAAGATCATGTATTCAATCAAAGATGCCGGTTGCCATGATTTATTTGTGTTGAAGGTGCCGATTTCGAATTGGTTGGCTTTAAAAATGCAGATTTGGCTATTGCATTTTCCATGGGGTCAGCATTGCCTAGACAACCACTATTCACTGTCATCCACCGAAGAAAGGTATCAGGCATTTAATTTCGCGATTGCAGGATGTTTATAGTTGGTAAGATTGCTTTGAGATCTGAAAGTTGAAAATCCTAATTCAGTAAGACTATATTGCATTAGCCTTAGTGCTCATAAGCACCTCCAGTATTCTATGCATGACACGTCCCTGGAAAAGAAATTGATATTCCTGGTGACTTGATGATTGAAAAGAATCTGTATGAAACCCATAGTCTAAGAGTTAGCGTTTGATGCTATGCTGATGCACTCAAACATGTGGTACAGGTCTTCTGATATGCATCAATTAAGGTATAGGCATTTCTTAGGCTGGGGTCAATTCTATAATAAAACATTATCGTACTTCTATTCCTTGTTACCCATTTGAATCAACTTGATCTGATGCTGAAGCATGTAGCACACATACGTCACGTAGAATTAACATACTTCTCAAAGAGTTGAAATCAACATGATGTTTCTTGCTTGATACTTTGAATGCCTGATGTGCCTGTAATTCAATTTTGTGGCTTTGCTAGAAATTCATTCTTCATTGCATTTTAGATGATGCCTTAAAAATTTGGAGTCATCAATTTCGGCTAATTTTCTTTGCCGCATATTTACTGGAGACAACAAAAAAAGAAAGGGCAGTCAGTACTCTAAAGCAGTGAGAGAATTTTAGCAGCACTTGGTTATCTCTGCTATTTGAGTTTGGAAGGATTGTTATAGGGTTAACTCAAGCATATAAAACCAGATTTGTGACTATTGCATTAGATATCTACTTTGTGTTGTATCCGAGTACGGCGAGTAGTTTACTTTTTGACTGGGAAATGATACATGGATGACTTTGCTGAAGGGGTTGCAGTGGGTTTGAACTTTCTAGACATTTACAGAGGCACCTGGACATGAGTTTGATTCTTAGCATGTCAACATATATATTTTTTGTTTGTTTGATAAGACAGGGACTGTGATAGCCGGATAAATATAGAAATATGCTGAGTATATTTTTTGTTGAACATACTTTCAACGAGTTTGATGGCCTACTATTTATTTTAGCAACCCTTTAAAGTAGTTTGTATCATTTAGGGAACAGTTGTCTGCTATGTGTAGTCTCAGACATTATTTTCTGGTATGGTTTGTTAATGGCAATTTCACATTGTATCTCTTGCTATAGTAGCCCATGTTCCTTGTATCCATTCGTCGCATTCAGTCAAGACAATGCACAGGAGCCCCTCAAGTTTTAAGAACGCGAGATGTGGCTAGAAGAGCAACTTCTGTATTTATTTTCTTAATTAATTGTAGATTTGTTGTTTATATGTACTAATTAATGCATTTTGTGATTTGATTTGAATAGACTGTGAGGCCATCACCTCTCTCCAGTGGTTTTAATCATCAGGGTTATCATCCCCATGGACCAGGTGGTTCTCAATGGGGTCCGCGAGGGCCTCATCTACCTCAGCCATCTTCGTATGATTATCCGCAACGAGGACCTTATCCATCCCATAATCCTCAGTACCCTCCTGCTTATGGGGGTTATCCTCAACATATGGGTCCAAGAAGTGGCTATGGTTCTGGTTGGGAGCAAAGGCCACCTTCTAGCATGCCACATGGTGGTGGTTATAATTACTATGGTGGACAAGTAGCTGATGCTCCATTATCTGCCCAACATTCTGCTCCCGTTCCTTCTCATGCTCCTCGCCCGTCTCCTAACCCTGCAATGGGTGCACCGTCCCAGGCAAATTACAATTATGGGCAGCCACATGGTCCAGATTATGGTCATCCGGCACCTTATTCCCAGGCTGCACCTCCTCAGCATAACTATGGGCATGGATACGAAGAACCAAAATATGATAATCATGCTCCAACACAGCACCCCTATGGAGGATATGCACCTTCGCAGCAATATCCACAAACTGGAGCTCATCCAGGTCCACAGCAACATTATGGCAAGCCCCCACCATACGGCATGCAATCACAAGCTCCTACTCCTCAGTCTTATGGCCCTCCCAGGGCTAATCAACCAGGAGATGCGGTTTATCAGGGTTCTGCACCACCTCAATCATACGGTCCGAATGTTCTAGCTCAACAGTCATATCCATATGCATCCAGTGGACCTGCTCAGCAGATGTATCCTGCGTATGGTTCTGCACCAGCTGCTGATGGGTACAGTCACCCACCACCCGCTTCTGGCTCGGGTTATCCACAACAAGGCGGGCAACCTGTTAGCTATGGCCAGCCTGGTGCACAGCAGGCAGCTGGCGGCTATGGACAGGCAGCTCCTACTGCAGGGTACGCACAATACCCATCTTCTCAACAAGGTTACGCCGAGCAGGCTGCTCCAAATGCAGCAGGTTACGGGTACCAGGGGTCTCAAGACCCTGGATATGGAGTCGCCCCTGCAGCATCATATGGTGCACCAGCAGCTGCGCAGCCAGGTTATGCTCAACCGGCAGCTCAACAAAATTATGATCAGTCAATCCCCCAGTCCGCCGGTTATGGAGCTGCACCAGCAGCTGCATCAGCTGGTTATGGGAAGACGGTGTCCCCTCAGCCTGGTTATCCCCAGTACGACTCGAGCCAAATGTATGCTGCTGCACCTCGTTGAATATTAGACTAAACTTGTTTCTTTTGTCATAATTTCATGTTGTTGTTTGATGCCAGACTCCTTTTCCCAGTCGTAGTTAGGCCTAATCAGACTGGTTCGCCGAACTTTTGCGCTTACTGTGTTTCTATTGATGTAATGCAGCGCTAATGCTTTATTAAATTGTGAACCTTAACGAGGAATGAGAACGAAAATCGTCCCTGTATGTGAATTTCTTTTTCATTAATTTTTCACGAGTCCTTTTGCTCGAAATGCTTTTATAGTAAGCATGTTAAAATTTTTTCTACAAATTCAAGTGCTTTTTGAAGTACTTTGTAGGTGTTTCTTCAAAAAGCGTTTTTGGTGGTCAGGAATCAGTTTGAGTCATTCCATAAACAATTTCAAACCACCTGAACGCTTTTGATGGCGCTTGGTCAAAGAAATTAAAAGTGCTTGTAAAAAAAGCACTGCTAAAGAATTAATTCCACATTTTTATTCATGATTGACACAACTTGCACAATCATCATATAAGTTTTTTTTTTGTGAATGGTACAACGCCAGATGAAGAAAAATTGACACACTTCGTTTTGTGCGAGATGTTACGGTAAAAAAGAGCTCGCGCCACGGTGATAGAATACTCGTGTCACAACAATTTTTACAGGACTTTAGAAAAGGACAAGAAAGTAAATGGGGTAGTAGTTAAAAAGGAAAAGAAAATTAGGAAAAAGGCGTAGGTAGGGTTTAATGTTTATAGATTCGAGGTGGTGGTGGCCTGTGTGACTGTCGATTGTCTAACAAATGGCAGAGGCTTTCAGGCGGCTCCCTCTCTCTCTCCTCTCTCTCTCTCTCTCTCTCGGAGTCATTTGCGTTCCGAGCAAATGCAAAGAGAAAAGACGGTGAAGGGAAAAGAGAGTATCTTGTAGGATACGCAACAGAAGTTACAGAAGTGGTGGCCTGAATCCTGTGTCGAGACTGACACCTCACCATCTTCTTCCAACTCATTTATTATCTTACTCCACGTCGTCACGTGCCAGTTGCCTCCATCCAACTCCAATTTCGCTTTCCTTCCCTCCCCCCCATACTCTATTCCACAAACAAAAAAACATTATTGTAATAGTCTTTTAACTTTTACTCAATTAAAATAATAGTCTTTTAACTAAAAATTTATAATTATTAGTTCTTTAATTCCTCAAAACTACATCTATGATCATTTCTTCATCTTTGGTAAAATTTCTGTTAAAATGAGTTACGTGTCACGTGCATGATGCTGAATCGAAGGACAAATATGGAAAACCAAATTAGAAAAATTGTAGCAATGGTCTCTCAACTTTAACCCAATTGGAGAATGGGTCCCTTAACTTTAACCCAATTGGAGCAATGGTCCTTCAACTTTAATCTAATTGTAGCAATAAAGCTTCCAACATAACTCATTTTAATGGAATTGCGACGGAGTTAACGAAAATGATTATATCTGCACTTTTTAATGAGTTAAGGATTTAAAATTGAGAAACTATTGCTACAGTTTTCCTCCACAAAACTACCCCAAACCCCAAAATTAAATTAAATTGTAAATAAAAATCCATGACTTTATCTTGTGAGGTACCATTATTTTTATTCATTTTGTATATCACTTACCAAGAAAAGGACGGTATTCTTTCATACATTTTAGTATTTTTATTTCAGCTTACTTCTTTCAAATTTTTTGCTTTTATAGTCACAACAAAGTTATAACTTTTCTTGGAGTTTCAAGCTAAATTATGATTTAGAGAAATACTAAATAAACTCTCTTAAAAGTAGAATTTTTTACCACCTCATGGTTTTTATACAATATTATATTTTATAATGTTGGCACACGAGTTAATGCTAAATTGTGAAGTGAATTTTGAAAGTCTCCTTAGCATTTCTCTACGATTCAATACAATGATATAGTTATATTAAAGGAATGAAGGAATAAATTGATTGCGAATTTGTCATACTTGAGATTCGAACCTAAGATCGCTTATTTATAAGGGGAAAGAAATACTATAAGACCGTGATACTAACACTAAATTATGGTTTAAGTTTATGTAGTTTGAAGGAAGTTCTCGAGTGATGATTTCGTCGTATCTCTGTTTCTAATTGTCTATTATTTTTCTTCTTATGATAGAAAGATTTTATGGTGTTCAGAAGTGATGTTTCAAAGTATTTTATACTCCTAAGATTTATAACCGCTTAAAATATTCGATACCTTGAAGCACTGTAATAAAATTGCCTTATGGCATTCATAAGATAATGTTAATAACAAGAATGAAGAAGTCAGTAGGTATTAGTTATTACATCATTCGATAATGCCTTAAATTCCAAGAAACAGGGTTAGGAAAAACATGGTTGAATTTAAAATATATTATCTTCTGAAATTCAGAACTAAAAAATGTCAGCTATACAAGAAGGGCAAAAATAAACAACTGTTACAGCGGCACAGACCACATTCATACCAAAAATACCAAAATACAAAAAAATTAAAATAAAAAAAAACATTAATAATGGAAAAATTCATGAAAAAATTCAAGGATTGTAGAGCAAATTCCCACACTTGCATTTCCAGCTCATTGGCTTATAATTTGTAATGTCATCTCCTCTGGAGTAAGCTACGTTATTTGGGGCAGTTTTGGAAAAAGAAACAGAGGAGCTGCTTCCATGGCTTCTGATTTCATTAACTTGAGGAGTAACTGGAACCTGAACCGCCACGCAACGCCCGCAAGCGCTGCACCTCCGCTCGCAGCTCGGCCGCACTGACCCTATTTGACGAGCGCTGACCGCCACCCCTGCTTTATTTTCCTGAAGAACTCTTGCCGGAGAAAACTCACTTGGTTTGCTGGAAATTGGTCTACCACCTGAGAAACAGAAAGTCAAAAAACCCAAAAATTAACTTACAAATTAAACAGAACCAATGTGTGTTTGCTTCTTGTTTCGAAGAAGTTGGTTTTTTCCCATAAATTTGAATAAAGGGATAGGATTTACTGACCTTCAGCCATGAAAATCAGATGGGTCGAGCTCGAAACCAAGAACAGGAGGATGGAAATGTAAATATTTCTATTTCTCTGGCAAAAGATGCAATTTTGAGAGCCGCCCATTTCTCAGAAGACGATGGAAATTATGATTATATGAACAAGCTCGACAGAAACAAGATCAGTTTATTTTTGCAGGGTGTGAAGGTTTCAGAATGTGAAAAGTAAAAAACCTTGATGGGAGGAGACAAGTGGGATACAATTAAAATATGAAAAAGTAGAGAGAGAGAAGTTTCAGAAATTGAATGCCAGCTCCATCAGTCAGAACGATGACTCTGAAGATATATCTATACATGTATGTATATATATATATATGTATATATGTATACGGTGGTAACGTGGAGGGCAGAGGAGCACAACGGCGAGATCAAAGCGAGAAGGGAAGGACCTCTGCCGCGACCTCGAGTGGTGGGCCTCCGAAAGACCAGGCAATTCGTACAACTTATGAATTATGATTCGAAAGCAAAACAGACACTTTATGAGCTTTGCATGCAGAAAAGAAAAAAAAAGGACCACGGAGTGCGAGGCCACTGTGTTCTGTATAAATAGCACCAAGATAGGGCCACATGAAAGATACTCATGTGTATGTATTTTGCGTCATTTTCGAGTTTAACTAATCGTCCGGTAATTTATTCGAGTTTTCTCTTTCTTCTATGTAAGTTTCGTTATGTTGGCACTTCAACTAATGTGATCTTTTAATCTAATTTAGTGCACATCTTGTCGTAATCTAATTTGATTATAAAAAAAACGAGAACTATATTGAAGCTCTTTATTAGTTGGGTTCGGTTTGGTTTAAAGTAAAACTGATCTATGAAACCAAACTAATCCGAACCTAAACTATTCTACTTTGGTTCGACTGGTTCCATTCAGTTTTAGATCTTAGCCATTTTAAAGCAATAATTAAGAATCACATTGGTCCAGACCGTTTCAGTTCAACTTTTAAATCAAAGTTGACTCTTTCGAACACGGTTTATTCTTTTCAATTTATCATTGCAAAGGTCTTTTGTCCACCCCTAAAAAACTCAATTTTGAATGAACTTTGCGTCGTTTGACTAACATCTATAACGAATGAATTTATAAGGCTGAAAATCGAAAATCTAACAAAGACGAAATCGAAAATCTATGTAACGTACGAGGACTACTAGTGCAATATAGTACATTGTTGATAATTTATATAAGGGTATTAATCACTTGGTTTTTTTGTTTGTTTTAGGGATTGTGAGAGTCTGGGGTGCTCCATTTTAACATGCAAGAGCGCTCTGTTTGTTTCTTATTTCTTCAAAACAGTACATGCATGGACGTCGGATTCCATGGATATCCCTAGAAAGATATTATTCATGGATATCCCCAGAAAGCTACCATTCATGGGTGTGCATAGAGGAAAATGGATTTTGGGGATGGAGGCAGATTCTCTGCCCTCTTGCTTCCCGTGCCCTCCTATGCCTTTCTGTTTGTGTGGTCACGGTTAAATCATGTCAATATTTTATATTACTATTTTTTTTTGTTTTATTGTCTCTATAAAAAAAACAATATAAAATGTTGACGTGGCTTAACCGTGACCACACAAAACAGGAGGACACCGGAGACACGGGAAGTGGGAGGATAGAGAATCTGCCTTTTTTGGGGACACTCGTCCTTGATCGAATCTAAGCCGTTGGATTGGGATTGGACTTGTACCTCGTGCGCAATGAGATTAGTTATTCATAAGTTCCCAAGCAACCGTGTATGGAAAAGAAGCCTGCGTCGTCAAATCAGACGATTGCTTGCTTTTAGCCAAAAATCTGAGGGACACGAGCTGGAGTTGGAAAACTCTGATTCGGATCGGACCCTTAAATTTTGACAAGAACTGGGGGATCCATACGTAAAAGTAAAACACCTTCAAGAGCTGTCATCTTTCGGGACTATCAATCAATGCATATTTTGCATTTCCACGTTTCCACCACATTTTTTGTATTTCATTTGCTTTATTTCACATCATGCATGAAATCAACTCGTATGAGAATGATGGGATTCATAGTAAGGTTAGATGGCGTCTGGTTTGATTCGATTTTACTATAAGTCGTAGCCAAAACAGTTAACCGTTAAATGATGTGTTTTGATTCGTTTGGGGCAAATAGTAGGAGAAAATCAAGCTAAGTAGTTTGGTTCAAGTGGCTTGATGGTTTCGAGTGTTGAGCTTAGTTACAATATAGCACGTTTAAGTGCTAAATTAAATAGGATACTTTATATGTTATACAACAACAATTTGAGAAATATGTTTATCGCATGCTGATTATTTCACTTCATGCACACTTCTATCTTTTTTTACCTACTGAATTTGAACAAATGAAAGGAAAATTAAGGTTCAAAAATAATAGAAGTGTGCAGAAGGTAAAAAATGTGTAGTATTAATAAAGATATTGTTTGACCGTGCATGGTATTGTTTTTCAAAGCATAACTTGCATGCACGTGCCTGGTTTCACAACCCTTTATTTTAAGATTCTTGATGTGTCCTTTAAGAGCAATGAGGTGACTAAATTTATAAACAAAATTTTGTAAACTAAATGATAAGGAAGTTAATGATATTACTCCAGCATTGGCAAACGTGCTCATTTTTTTTGTTAGTGACTCATCATTTGGTTTACAAATTTTGTCTATAAAATTTAGTCTTCCTAGCATTATCCATTCATTAATATAATTTGACACATTAAACAGTGACTGTGTACAAATTTATTAATATGAGCCATCCTTGTTTTAACCATTTTTTAATTCAATTTATCTTCAATCTAATTCCTCTTATTTTAATTATTGTTACGTAAACGAGCCATTAATGTATATCCAATACAATGAGGCCTCACCTAAAATTTGTGTTGCGTATCTCTCCATAACAATAACATGCAAGAATACATTGAATAGTAACAAACTTTTAGTCACAGGTCAAGTCAAAAAGAAATTGTGGCAAATGCTCAAAAACTTGTGACCCAGTGAAAATTGGCAGCTTCCACAATCCAAAAGCATTTGAGAATTGAGAGTCTTTGCGTGTTGAGTGGGTGACCATATTGATTCACTTCTTCTGATAGCATAATTTGTATATCATCTGTACGACGCCACAGACAATAATAGTGATCCCGATTTATATAAGTTATTTTTCGTTCTCTGTCTGCACAGAAACTCTTACTCTCCTCTCATCTCGTGCATACTTCGAATTTATTATGAATATATGTTGCAGCCTAGCTAGTTCGTTTAAAACTCCAAACAAATCTCAGATCTCTGAATTGCATCAAACATAGATTGATCGCATGCATTACGTTACTTTCCAATGACATTACAAGAATTTTAATCTTATACCTCCCGTTGATCACGGTAGAGTTATTAATCACAGCAAGTTGGGAAAGGGTGTTTAATCCGTTGCAGTCCAAAAGAAAATTACTATTATTCTACTTAATTGTCTACAACTATTTATCTTAGTGAAAAACGCTTCAAAGCTCAAACTACAAAAAATCAATCATTTGTCAACTGTTAATATTGGATGCAATAATAGTCAACTACCTTACCATTTGAGTTTGAAAGAATTTTGTTTTCGTTCTCCAAAACTGTTATTTTGACTATGAAAAAGAAGTTTCGAGGAACTTTTTCCTTCTCTTTTCGGTCACAAGGAATTATTCATGAAACATATATGATAAAAGAAATATGTTATATGTATTCATCATCAACACTTTATAATGCAAATCCATACATTTGAAGGAACGTAACACAAATTGAAGGAATGTTATTAACAAGTGAAAAGAAAGTGCCAACTACAATCCACCAGACTTGTTGGTTTGCTTGTTCCTGCTACTTGGTCAGAACAAGCATTGGATTGGTCAAGTAACAGAAGGCTCTCTACAAAAGAATCCATGGACTCGTAATTCCGTCCCTCTCCAACTCCAGAATACCTAACTTGTTTGGTCTTAAAATCCACCATTACAAGTCTGATATCTTTTGTGCTTTTGAACACTTGTTCGCCGTTACTTATAAAACCAACATGGTAGACTGAAGAGACTGGCTTCGAGAGCGTCACGCTGTATGATTCAGTCCACGATTTCACCGCACCATACTGTTGCATCACCCATAACTTAAGATAACAATGAGTAATTACTCTTGATCTTGAGTAACGGCGCTGGAAAATCTTGATCAAGGCGAGGGAATCCTCGTGTACCGAAAGAACAATGCTGTCTGTCGTTTTTCTCAAAGGTTTCGGTAACTCGATCTGGCTGAACGATTCAGTGGCCATATCAAACTACACAATGCCAAGTTCTTTGTAGTTTAGATTGCGGCATAGAAACCATTGCACGGCACCATTGAAAACAGTAGGAGGAGAAGGACTAAGAGTCTTCCAGGAGCCCCTGGCTAAGGAGTAAACCTGGACGGCAAATGGGGTGTCCACGGCAGGACCAGTAGAACGTTGGTGACTGAAAATTGTCAAAACTTTATAGTCATTGGTGCACGAATCGTAGCCAAACGCGTAAGTGGGTCTTATCCAATCATGCGTTGCAAGTCTCCACCAGATTGTAACCGAAACTTGAAGGAGTAATTTTTGAGTAAGTCGATTGGTAAGCCAGGGGAGTTATAATCTTGGAATTGGTTTCATTAATGTTGAAGGAAGAAGCAGACGCAGAAGCAGGCGCAGGTTTATCCCGGTACAACAAATAATCACCGATGGACCTTCTTATTAGATGGAGACGACCGACCTCATTATCGTCAGCCTTTTGATTTTGGTTGCAGCGAAGATGGTCGGCGATGGAGGGGCTTTGGATGAGATATCTCCATGACTTGCATATCACGCCACAGTTGATTAAAGATTTGACGGACGGTAACCACAACACTACAAAAGGGGGCTATAGTGTCGGAGGGTGGTGTCGCTTTAATCTAATATAGTAGCGGATTAGGCAGTTGCGACACTAACTGAACATGACGTCGGATTTACTGTCGCTTATAAGCGTTATTAAATGTTTATGTCGCTTTTAAACCGACGTAAACATATATTTTAATAATTTTTAAATACTAGTGTCGCTTTTAAACCGACGTAAACATTATTTTAATAATTTTTAAATACTAGTGTCGCTTTTAAGCGACATAAAGTGTGTATATATATATATATATATATTAAATTATATATATATTAAATTAAATTTTATATCCCTAAAAACTATAATAATTATATATATATATATATTAAATTAAATTTTAAAAAATTGGTGATCATTGGATTGGCTTAAATATACATACGATTTAATTTCTTAAGTGTTATACATACAAAATAAATAAATTTAAATCTACTTAATATATATATATATATACACACACACCATTGAACTTGATTGGATACGAATTCTATGAAACTAATTTCGACAGTTATAAACGAAAAATCACGATTTAACGGTTATTTTAACTCTGATTTTGATGATTTTTTACAGCTACACTCCTGACCCTATATGAATACAATGAATGGATTCGATCTTCAAATTAAAATATTTACACAAGTGGATACCACAAAATCTTATGTTATACTTAATGAAAGTATAAATAAACTCTAAGTGTTAGTCAATCTATTGTTTTGATGGGATACAAATTCTCCGAAACTAATTTCAACGATCCCAACCGTCAAACTTGTTTGCATATGCTTCGAGATCACATCAGCAAAAAATCACAAAAAACAAACATTCAGAGATCAAGTAACGGGACAAAGCTTTTCGACGGTTATAAACGAAAAATCACGATTTAACGGTTATTTTAACTCCGATTTTGATGATTTTTTACAGCTACATTCCTTGACCCTATATGAATAGAATGAATGAATTCGATCTTCAATTTAAAATATTTACACAAGTGGATACCACAAAATCTTATGTTATACTTAATGAAAGTATAAATAAACTATAAGTGTTAGTCAATCTATTGTTTTGATGGGATACGAATTCTCCAAAACTAATTTCAACGATCCCAACCGTCAAACTTGTTTGCATATGTTTCGAGATCACGTCAGCAAAAAATCACAAAAAACAAACATTCAGAGATCAAGTAACGGGACAAAGCTTTTCGACGGTTATAAACGAAAAATCACGATTTAACGGTTATTTTAACTCCGATTTTGATGATTTTTTACAGCTACACTCCTTGACCCTATATGAATACAATGAATGAATTCGATCTTCAAATTAAAATATTTACACAAGTAGATACCACAAAATCTTATGTTATACTTAATGAAAGTATAAATAAACTCTAAGTATTAGTCAATCTATTGTTTTGATGGGATACGAATTCTCCGAAACTAATTTCAACGATCCCAACCGTCAAACTTGTTTGCATATGCTTCAAGATCACATCAGCAAAAAATCACAAAAAACAAACATTCAGAGATCAAGTAACGGGACAAAGCTTTTCGACGGTTATAAACGAAAAATCACGATTTAACGGTTATTTTAACTCCGATTTTGATGATTTTTTACAGCTACATTCTTTGACCCTATATGAATAGAATGAATGAATTCGATCTTCAATTTAAAATATTTACACAAGTGGATACCACAAAATCTTATGTTATACTTAATGAAAGTATAAATAAACTCTAAGTGTTAGTCAATCTATTGTTTTGATGGGATACGAATTCTCTGAAACTAATTTCAACGATCCCAACCGTCAAACTTGTTTGCATATGCTTCGAGATCACATCAGCAAAAAATCACAAAAAACAAACATTCAGAGATCAAGTAACGGGACAAAGCTTTTCGACGGTTATAAACGAAAAATCACGATTTAACGGTTATTTTAACTCCGATTTTGATGATTTTTTACAGCTACACTCATTGACCCTTTATGAATAGAATGAATGAATTCGATCTTCAAATTAAAATATTTACACAAGTGGATACCACAAAATCTTATGTTATACTTAATGAAAGTATAAATAAACTCTAAGTGTTAGTAAATCTATTGTTTTGATGGGATATGAATTCTCCGAAACTAATTTCAACGATCTCAACCGTCAAACTAATTTCACTATCAATTGATGGACAGAGTGTGGAGTGTGTGTGCTGTATAGCGCACAAATATGGCCCTCAACTTTTATTATTTTTTTGCTCTTGTGTAATACAAATTCTCAGAAGTATCCTTCCAATTAATTGAAGAGATCTTATTTTGGGACCAGGAGGTATTATACGGAATATATGTTTTCTTTTTTAGAAGAAAAAACTAGGTGGTTTGACTTGTGCAAAAATGGTGCTTTGCACACCCAAAAACCTACCCTTATATGAGTGTCGCTTATAACCGACACTAAATTATTTTTTAAAATATTTTGAAATCCAATGTCGCTTTAAATTAGTTTTTTTAAATATTTTGAAACCCAGTGTCGCTTTTAAGCGACATATTGATTTAAATTAGTTTTTCGTTTTATAACCATCGAAAAGTTCCATAGAATTTGTATCCCATCAAGTTCAATGGTGTGTGTATATATATATATATATTTATTAAGTAGATTTAAATTTATTTATTTTGTATGTATAACACTTAAAGAAATTGAATGGTATGTATATTGAAACTGATCCAACGGTCACCAATTTTTAAAATTTAATTTAATATATATATATATATATATAATTATTATAGTTTTTAGGGGTATAAAATTGTTACATTAATATATATAATTATTATAGTATTTTTTAGGGTTATAAAATTAATATATATAAAATTATAGTATTTGAAATATTAGGCGGGAAATTTCCCGCTTGTTTGAATGGATGGAGAGACTTAGTGTCGGTTTTAACCGACGCTAGTGTCATTAAAGCGACGCTATGTGAATTTCAAAAAGTGTGTCAGAAGTTGGCGTCGGTTAAAAGCGACGCTAGTTTCATTAAAGCGACACAAGTTTCATTAAAGCGACGCTATGTGAATTTCAAAAAGTGTCAGAAGTTTGTGTCGGTTTAAAGCGACGCTAGTTTCATTAAAGCGACGCGAGTTTCATTAAAGCGACGCTATGTGAATTTCAAAAAAAGTGTCAGACGTTTGCGTCGGTTTTAACGGACGCAAACTAAGTACCCATATTTAAACCCCTCTCTTTCCCATTTCAACCGTGCTTTCATTTCTCCCCCAATTTCAGACTTTCTTCTTCTCCTTCCCCATTTCATCTGTGCGTCCCCTTCTTCCTCCTTTTCATTTTTTCCTCAACTCCTTCCCCGTTTGCTTTGGATCACCAGTTTGAAGATCAACATTCTGAAGAACTCCAATTCGAGGAGGAAGAGCTTGAAGGTGGTTCATTTTTAAATTATTATGATTATTAATTTTAGTTTCTATTTTGTATTCTAAATAGTTTTATGCTTAAATTGAAAATTTATTTTTGTTTCTTGGTTTTTAATTGTTTTTTTTGTATTTATGCATGTTGGATCTGAAGAGCAAGGACACTGGAAATCGCAGATCCATAATTTTTTAAAGGTATAAAACCTGAGTTTAATCTATAGAGATTAGAGCCTTAATGTTGAAGTAGTAAAGTATTGGAGCACTGATCTGATGGCAAGCATGGCAGCATGGAGTTGCTAGTATTATATATGGCACTATGGAGCTACAAAATATGTGGTCTTCGACAAAGGCAAGCACAGGAAAGCATGGAGGATGAATTTTTGTAAATTATATGGAATGTTAGATGTAAAACATTTGTATATTATGGCACTATTTTTCTTTTGAATTATTTTTATTATTGTTTGTTTTGGCCTAAAATTGAAATTTATTATTTCGATTATATAATTTTTTTGAGTTATAATTATTTGAGAATGAATACAGAAACAGATTTCGACTTTTTTTTAAATTATTATTATCAAAGGTGGTGTCGCTTTAAATCGTCACTAGTTTGCATATTTTATTTATTTAATTGTTCTCTAACGTCGCTTTAAACCGTCACTAGTTTGCATATTTTATTTAGTTAATTGTTGACTAGCGTCGCTTTAAACCGACGTTAGCATCAGCGTCGCTTTAAACCGACGCTGCGTAGTGGCGGATTAAGCGAACAAAGCGACGCTGAAGCCCTTTAGTGACGGTAGCAATGGCGTCGCTATTCCAATCCGACATTGCAGTGTTTTATGTCGGATTTTTGCCAAATTTCCGACAGAAATCGGGGTTTCTTGTCGGTTTTTGGTCCGCCGGTGATAGCCTATATTGTAGTAGTAACAGGATATTGCGTACGATTTCTTCAGGTAGATGTTGAAAGGCGTCGTCAGTGGTGGTGGTGGTGATCCTGCGGTTCTCCTGGGTTTTAGAGGACCGATTATGATGATGACGACGACCATGATGGCTATGATGATGACGAGGAGGATGTTGGATAGTGGCCAAATTAGGCTAGGAAACAAAACAATATTGATGAGGGAACATCATGATGAGGATTATGGTTCCTTGTTCTGTGGCTTAATTTGCTCCTTGTTTTGTGGCTTTTTTGTTCCTTATTTTGTGGCTTAATTTGCTCCTTGTTTTGTGGCTTTTTCAAAGCCATAATTATTTGGCTTTTGGGTGGAAGAAAGGAGGAGAAGAAAAGGGGTTGTTTTTTATTTAAATGCCTTGCCAAATGAGAAGGAATGAAAAGAAGAGAAAAGCATCCAAAGAGATGGTGAGAGCATTTGGCTCTACCATGGGTACGGGTGAGAGAAATCAAGAGAGCTAGAGTGAAAGATCTCTTGTGAAAGAACTCTTGAGCTAGAGTGAGGCTCTTGGGAAAATTCTGTGAGTGGGTGTACAAGGGATATGGGATTGAGTTATGTCGATTTAACTCATGTGTAACTTGTACTGTTTTTCTCATAGTGAAGAGCAATATCTCTTCGAGGACGTAGGCAGGTTTTTGCCGAACCTCGTAAATTTCTCTGTGTCTTTATTTCTTGTATTTTAAACTATTCAATTGTGGGTTTGTATGTTGGTGAAGATAATCAGCCAAGGCACAACAGAGGACGAGGAGCACTTGGAGCACTTGGAGCCTCCTCTACCGAGGAAGAGGACGACAACTTACTCTTTTTCAAGGGTGGTGGTGGCGGTGGCAGCGAATTGTTGTTGGTGGCGCTTTGAAGAGGAGAGATGGCCATGTTTGTATGCTTGTCTGGTTTTGCTAGAATTGAGAGTTGTCGAATGGTATCCCTATTCATATATACACATATAATACATACATACATATACACATATACATATATATGTATGTATGTATGTATGTATTATATGTGTATATTCCCAGTCCGAAAAGGAAACAAACTTACAGAGTTGACTAGGAGAATCCTAAACCAAAACAATGTATTTAAATTTATACTGTAGGATTTCGGATTTCCTACGTGCGGTGCACGCATGCAACAAACATATGGAAACGAAACTACTAGACTTAATTTGGACAACCCTAGCAGGAAGAACAAAAAACTGATTCTGGCTACTTTTACTGATGTACAAAATGACCAACTAAATCTCATCTCTCTCTCAATTACAACATACTTATGAACAGCTTCGTACTCATTTCCCATCAACTAAACACTAACCGATGACATCATAGCACTTAATTTGTTCTCATTTCTGATAAATTAGAAGCACTTGAGTTCTATGAATGATGTTAATACAAGAAGATAGCTCGTAATGTCACATCCACATCGATCTTACCACCTGCCTCAGGAAGTTCACATTGCCTCTCTCCCTTTCCAGCCGCCTTTATGCATACTCCGTTGATGTCCAGATCCCGAGGCTTCAATTCCAAGTCTGAGATAAGATACCTATGGCTTGAAATCTTCACAACACACGCTCAAAGCACGGCCCAGAATCTTGATCCTTCACTTCTCTCTTCCGAAGCCAACGTTGCCGTAGGGCATGCAATTCCGCTGGCTTTGGGTTTGAGTTGAAAACAAATTGGCACATTTCACACAAGAAAATTGTCGACCATGTGTTGGATCACATCAGCCCCATCAGAGTATAGACAATCGTTTTGCACCTGTCCCACAAAAACACAATAAAAACCTTAATGCATGTCACATCGAGCTGCTTCTTTAATTACGTAGCTTCGAGGATGGAACAGCATGCATTGTGAAACGAATAAGAAAAAGAAGGACAATGGTTAATTTCTGTAGGCATTTGATTAATCTTTCCAGCTACATTACAAGAATTTTTTGTTAAACACAACGAATTTCAAGGAAAAACATCGACTTGCCTGAATGGTACCGTGCGCAAGGTATCTTTGTTTACTTCCTCTGAAGTTCACATCCACCCGTTCCCAGCTCATTTTGGTCAAGTTTCTGATCATTTCCTCTGTAATCGTGTCATGAAGTTAGTGAATAAAATGCCAAGGAGCTAAGAATTACGAGCTCATAAAATGGCAATCATGGGGTCGAATAAAAAAAATGAGTTATCAGATGAATGTGAACTACAGATAGAAAATACCAACTAGTTCTATTCAAAACAAAACCATCCATATTGGATGCCTCCCACAACAGACACTTTTTCTCCCTCCAACCTTATAATTACTACTATTATCGTCAATTTATCATAGAACTACTAATCGGCTCACAAATATTAAAATTCAGAATTCCCAACGGTTTTCTTTCAATCTGTCTACAACTAGTGCATGTTCTATTCCTATATAATCCGTAGGGTCATGAAACTCTGAGTAAAAATTCCTTCATACTAAAGCTGGAATAAGCTTCAGAGAGCAATGAACCACTGGGAATAAGTTTTTAGTCAATTAAGATACACAACTATCAAACCTTCGAAGTCAATTTTCTTGCGCCCACTGGCTATGGCTTCCAACGGTAATTCTTCTCGGGGACTTGGACTTTGAATTGTCTCCACATTTATAATATGTGGATAGTTTTCTTCTCTAGATAAATGTTTAAGCTGGTAGAAAAGTTCATGTTAAGATTAACTCCAGACACAAACAAAGCACCCATGAGTAGCTTCAGAAATACCTTTGGCAGCTCGTTCTTACGCCGTAGAGATGATGTACTCCATCCGACAAGGGCTATAAGAGTTGTTAAGTGCTTCGCATGAAAGATGGACATAGTAATAAACATATTCGCAAGTGTCAAATTCAAAGTTCGACTAACTCAAACTTTTACTTACATTCGAAGACCAGAACGCCAAATTATCTTATCCTACATGTCTGCTTCAACAATGAAGATTAATAAATAATAAAAGTACAAATGTAACACAAACACACAAATATGAAAAGGATACAGTCAAAACGAACATTTGCATAGGCAACACGGCGCTTGAAAGACTGCAGTGCAGATCTGCAGAGACAAGAAGAGCTATGATGGCAAGTTCTAGAATCATCAACGACAATAGCCGACCATATGTTACGCAAAAGAAGAAGATGTAATTCTCTATAAGGACTCACATGAATTTAAGATCTTCTGAATCATTGACCATCTGAAGAAGAAGGGGAGGTTTTCCATCCTTCTTATCAGTCAAAAACAGATGTTTTCCACTTCTACCTAGACACCACGAAGTACGAGCTGCTACTTTTTCAAGGGGTTTTACGCCACAAAACAGTGGAACCTGAAACATCAAACCAACACATAATCAAGAAGTACAGAAAATGGAACCTAACTTGTACGCAGATCAAGCAAACATTCGCTTGTACTAATTCTCTTCTCATAAAATAAAATGAAAAAGCTTCAAATTTTCATGTATTGTTTAGATATGACAATTCAATTAATTACGCCCTCCCGAAAGTCTTGGTTGTTTAGAAAAAATGACGCAAATTTGGGGTGGTGAACCCCAATTGTTATTCATCCTCTTATGTTGGTACTTGTGTGAATAAATGCCGGATTCTTCATTCAACTAAAACAAACTCTCATGATTTTACAATGAAATGGCATCAAAAAAGTAGTACTTTGATGTCTAAATGGATGTTCTAATAAGCATACGATTATAAGTTCATAACGAACTTGATTCACCTGATTATGCCCTCTGGAACCAAGGTGCGGAGTGGCAGACGTTATAAAATTCACAGGCTCCAGTCCAGCAATTTTGCCTTCGACTTTGTGTTCCAGCAAAGGATCCTCAACTCCATTTCTCCTATATTCTCCATTTTCTTGAGATAGTTCTTCAGTGATGTCCCGTTCATAAAGCCTTCCAATGGCATACCTTGCAATAAGCCCGCCTAACGAATGACCAACAAACGAGATCTTCTGAACACTAGGGTGACGTTTTATCACAGAAATAACCTGAAAATCAAAACGATTATGATACCAATCAACTCAAACAATGCTTTCATACACGAACCCAGCCAACGAATACGAAATCAAAACCCACGATTCTAATTTAAATGGAAAATGATAAACAAGTAGGTTCCAACTGAAGAAATCGAAGAAAAGAACTAACCCACCTCTTCTGCTAATCTCTCTCCCATTACATCAACACCATCAAAGGTCAACATTGAGTAATTGCATTCACTACCTGCATTGCAAATTCATTTCATTACTTGGAAATTTAATTGGTGCACTGCCCTCTAATTTCATGAGTTACCAAGTAGACTACTTAGAAAATAATTGCTAAAGCAACCAACTTTTACAAGAAAAGGACTCACAGTGAGCAATAACATCTTCCGGGTATCTCTTCAGAAACTGCTTCGCTGCATATTTCCAATTCTCAGCACTGCACCAAAAATGCACAAAATCAGCTCAACCCTCAACTAACCCACATTCATTTTTTTTAATCTTTCGATATAAGCGATATTCTAAACTACTCTAATACACAAGAACGGAGATGAGAACTCGAGTGCAAGGCCCTGGGCCCACCGCCCTCGCCAACTGGCCTAACCCACATACAAATTAATCAAACAGACTTAGAAAACAGAGGACAATTTCCACTGACCTGCCTATGAGACCGTTCACCAAAATAATCAAATGGGTCGGGCTCATTTTTCCACCCGTTGCATCCTCCACCTCCATATCGAAACCCCCTTTCGTATCCCTTTCGGGTTTCGAGCTGAAGCACCGAAATTTCGGCATGTGAAAAAACGTTTCTTTTTTCCCGCTCGTCGTCATCGTCCCCTTACTTTTGCTCCTTTTCTTTTTCCCCGCGTTTTTCTTGCCGCCTCTGTGTTTGATCACCCTCGACGGCTCCTCCGTCAGTATGACCCCATCGCCCCCGATCTCCACCTCCACTGCCTCCATGCTCTGCAAATCCGCAGAATCTTCGGTCAATGCGAGAGGTTTGAATATTGCGAAAACAAAAATATCGCAATATGAAATGTGGGTTTTTGCGAATCTTGGCTATCGATTCGTGACTTTGACTGCGGGTAAATGGGTATGGGTCCGCACCGCGAACTGGAGCTGCCATTGCTGACGGGGTTGGTGGTTAACGAGAAGCTTCGGTTCTGGATGGAAGCTAGCGACTTTGACAGTTTGACAGTTAATTCTCCTGCACGTGTTATATCTTTTGAAAAACTTACTCTATTTATTTTGTATTATTTTATCTATTTTTGTTTTCGTTTTAGAGTTATTTTTAGATAAATATCTTTAATATTATTAATTTTTACTGAATAAACAAATATTTTAACACATTTTAATAAAAAAAAATAACTAAAATGACTAATATTGCAAACTTTGTAAACACACTAAATAAAATAAAAAAATTGTTATCGATACTTTAAAAATCTCATTTTGCACTCCAAATTTATATAATTAGAAAGAAAAATACACTTATGAGGAGTATAAAATAAAATTTTTGAAGTGTTAATAACAGTTCCCATAAAAAATTTCAAGTATAAACACTATGACCAAAAAGTTTTAACCCTTCGTTTTCTTGCATCTTAATTGGCAATTGCCATGATTCTTTAGAACGATTTTAGATTAATTATGCAATAAAAACTTAATAAAAACTTTTTTTTTTTGCTCACTTAACGATAGGACATAAATCATGGTGCTTTGGTTTGTACCTTCGAGAGAGAATATTTTGTCTATGTATAATTTTAATAATGTTACCGATTCATTTAAATGTTTGTCATGTGACGTTACTGATTACATGAGAGTATCTCTCATTTAAAAGTAATTTTTGTATAAGTTCGTTGGATGTGCCATTTTTTCATGAGTGAGAGTGATGAGATATGTATTAGCTCGATTTTATGTGTGTAGCAGTACAGATATGTGGTTGGTTTGTCCGTCATATTTCATTTTGATTAATTAGATGAAAGAAAATGGAATTGAGGGTTTTGACTTGAAATTGGTATTATAAATAATACCAACCATTTTCCTTAATTGGGGCCTCGGGTCTCACAAGTACCCGGGCTTTCTTGTCGTCCTTGATCCAAAAGCCCAGCAAGTGAGGAAGCCCAAGAAAACAAACAAGTGCAGAAAAAAAACAGGGTTCACCCAAAAGTTTAAGGTGATGAAGAATCGGTGGTGGAGGTTGGGGAATTTGAAACTTGTCATCGAAACAAAACTCCATGAAGATTTTTTGTATGGACTCAATTGCTCCGCTGCCCCTTTCGGTGCTGAAGGACAATGGGTTTTGGTTTTAGGCTCAACCTCCTCAAGTCTGGCTTTCCACTTCATCACTCTCACTGGCAAGCTGCTGGTTCTCCTTCCAAGTTCTCTTTTACTTCTGGTGAGTTTGTTTTGATTGGCTTTTTTCCCCAGTTGATTTCCTGCTTCTGCTTCGGAAAAAAGAATGTTTCTTTTGCTTTTAACTTTCATGTTTGGGTTGGGTTTTTGTTTGAACTACTATCCTGCATTGCATATTTGCATATGCTTTTTGTAATCTGATACACATTGAATTTTGTTCTTAAGTAAAACCCTAAAAGAATCATGCTGCCAAAGTGAATTTTTGAGATGATCAAAATGCATGTTTAAGAATTGGGACTGGAAGTTTTCAATCAATGGCAGACGGGGTTAGGCTAGTTGGCTAGGGTAGTGTGCCTGTTCCGTTGCACCCAAGTTCAAATCCTCCCCATAAAGTAGAGTAGTTTAGAATAACGTATTGTCAACAAAAATAAAAAATTCAATCTTTGCGATGTTGAAGTTCCATCTGCCATAAGTAATGCACATTGATATTTGCTGTCAATTTTTGTTATATTTATGATATTCGATATAAAATGATGATACAGTTAGAGGCAGGGAGGGCTCTTTCAACTCGGCAAGGCTGTTATTCCTGTCCATTATTTCTGAGGAAGGCGAGATTTCCGGTAAAGATACTCTGAAGGTGTACTCTTGTTCATCTGCTTCACCGCAGATCTTAGAGGATGGCGTCTCTGAAATGGAACAGGTGAATGTTTGCCCTTATTGAATTGTTGCTTAAAAGCGTCACAATTTTATTCGCACTACGTTTTCTTTGTTTTTTTAGTTCATGAAAACCTTAACATGACTTTTTTCCTCTCAGATAAGCTTTAGGAGTAGTTCGTCCAACACGACTGGGAATAACCAGATGCCTGTTGCAGATGGAAACTTTAGACCTGTTAATGCCTTAGAATCTTGCAGTGCAGCTCATTTTAGTTTGTTACTGAAAAATCTTGATGCTCTGGAGGAGACTTTTGCTAATTCAGATGTGTTAAAGTTGGAAAAAGAGATACTTTTACAATTAGGAAGTTTTGGAGCTCTACAGTTATTTGATGCCTGTCTGTCAAGAACTCTTACATCCTCAAGCTTTTTTGATTTGTCTGACATACCTACTGTACAGATTGAAGGGCATAAGATGGATAAGAAAGTAGATAACGATAGAGGCAAGATTATTGTACGTTCTGGGAAAAAGAAGGAAAGAAGATCAAGAAAAAGAGCATTACATAATGTCAGAGTTTCTTCTGACTCATTGCCTCCTAAATCAACTTGGGAAGGTTCCAAACATCCTACAGCTTCATCAGCGAAAAGAGCATCAAAGTATCGAAAGTGTAGACTTACAATAGCTAAAAATGAGGGAGAAATGTCAAGCGGGGTTAAGGTTGCACTTATCTTCAAATATATAGATTAACACGAAACTTTGATTCCTTCCTTGAAGGATGTCTTTACCAGCTATACTTTTGTTTCATAACAGGTGATCGCCAATTTGGAGAGAATTAAAGCAACTTTGGAAAAGGAAACTGGCACAGTAGCTACCTTAAGTTGTTGGGCGGAAGCAGCAGGAGTTCACGAGAAGGTGCTGTTACAGAAATTGCATTTTGGTTGGTACTGCCAGGATGAGCTTATAAGGAGCACTCGTTCTTTGGTTCTATACCTTGCTAGAAGCTATAGAGGGCTAGGAGTAGCCATGGATGATTTACTGCAGGTTTGTGAAATCTAAGTAAACTTTTTGTGATATAATTTAGATGCGATTATGTTCGAGACAGTTCGTTGTTGATCACTGAAAACCAGTTTTCATCAGATGTCAAAACTCAGCGCATAAATTCTAATTTTTTTTCTTGACTCTTACTACTATGCTTATTTACTCTCAATTTATTAGTCTATCTCTTGAGTTACCCCTATTTCACAGGCTGGAAACCAGGGTCTCCTGCAAGGTGCAGAAAGGTATGATCACTCGAGGGGTTACCGATTCTCAACCTATGTCCGATACTGGATAAAGAAATCAATGTCAAGATTGGTGGCACGGCATGCTAGGGAAATCCAAATTCCTGTATGTTCCTCCCTTCTTTGAAAAACTCAATACAATATTGTCTCGGTGAGTGATGGTGTTTACTCCTTGAGTTGTTTTTGTTTTAGTTCACGCTAAGCAAGGCAATAAATCAGATACAGAAAGCTCGCAAAGCCACTTACAACAGCCACATGAGATACCCAGACAATGATGAAATCGCAAAGATTACAGGTCTTTCGTTGGTGAGAATCAGATCAGCTAGCACATGTCTGAGAGTTGTGGGTTCGGTAAATGACAAGATGTGGGACAACTCTCCTGGGACTTTTATGGTAATGATCTAACTAATCCTTTCCATCTCTCTCTTTCCTTCCCATTTTAAACTCATATTTCTTTTTTTCTAAGACTTAGTTGGGCGAATAGTAATTGAAAGAGCGAAATGAAGATCATTGTCGTTAGACTCATGTTGTAGTTTGTACACTTCAGTTATCTTATTCCTTACATGTCAGCGACCGAAGCTTCTATAGTTTGGGAAGCTAACCTTGTAAAATATGCAAAATCCTGCGGACCTGCAATAAATTGGAAGATTTTGTTGAAAGTAGTGGGGTTATTTTGTAACTATAAAACCTGTTCTGTGTTAATGATTCAGGAATTTACACCGGACACATCAATAAAAAGCCCTGAAGAAACTGTCACGAGACAGCACATGAAAAAAGACATCCATGATCTGCTGAAATGCTTGAACTCGAAGGAGAGGCAGGTGTTGGTGCTGCGATATGGGTTAAACAACTACGACCCCAAGTCACTTGAGGAGATTGGAAAGCTTTTCGATGTGAGCAAGGAGTGGATACGGAAGATAGAAAAGAAAGCTCTCACGAAGCTAAGGGACGATGAAACACAGAAGTTTAAGCCATTACTTGAAAAACTAGTAGATTCAGAGTAATACAAAAAAGAGCAAGTCATTCTGAGCTTCTCTATCAGAAGTAGTAGGCCGGGAGAATTAATCATCATACACTGACAACCATAGCTTCTTTCTGATAAGGATTAACGGATACACAGAATCATGGGTGACCTTCGGTTTGTTCCCTGCCAAAATTTCAGCTCAACTCTACCGTGGGAATTTTTCGGTTCTCTCATGTAAAGATCGTAATGTTGTATTGTATGCTTAGCATTCTTTCATTTTCGTTGGTGCGATTGTATAGTATAGAGGTGGGCGTATGCTGCTTCTTGCATATTTGTCTCCGGTACATATAAATGATATGAACTACTGTTTATACACGAGTCTTGCGGTTAAACTCCGTGAATCAGGCTTACTTGCTGAATGCTAAATTGACATTTGTGTGCATCTTCTCCCTCCAGATCTTTTGTGTTTTGTCTCTCAACTATGTCAGCTCACCCTCCACGCAACGAGGCTTACGTAGCCGTTTGAAGGCCGTGATTACAAAGTAGCTTGATTTTTTGGACAAGGATGTTGTGTGCCATGGAAACTGGAAAGCTTGGACTTGTTTACCTCATACCTTCAACTCCCATGACCGGTTTTCTGTTACTTAAATATGAAAACAGTGCTTAAACACGCAGAAAATCAGGTTCTCAAAAAACTTAAACGCATAATTTTAGAGTACACCAACGTATGGCAGAATTTAATGGACAGCGTACATTGTTGTATGATAGGATGACTCGTTAAGATATTTTTCTTGCAAAGGCCATCCTTAGAGATGTCCCTTTTCCCTCTTTGATATTTTCTCTACACCACTCGCTTCAGGAGATGCCACTCTTCTCTCTTTTTGGTATATACCTTTTGGAGGAGGATTCTCCTCACTACCACCACTAACCTTATCACTCACTTATCATAAAAAAAAACACTACTAGGATGCAGATATAACACAAAAATGTTTAGTTGTAGGGTTGATTCTGGCAGCTCAAGAAGAAGAATTTCCTCCTCCCATACGTCTAATAAATTTGACCTCAAAACCCTATGCATAAATAATTAGCCCTAAAGATCCAATTAAAATGGCACAAAGGGTGGAATGTACCCTAAGCACACGATGGGTGTGGGTTGGTCAAGTGCTAAACGAACTGCCTCACTTAAAATTGAAAAAAAAAAAAAAATTGTTTGCCATTGTGTGTGGTCTTTTAAGAATTTCACAAAGATCTACATCCGCCATTCTTAGTTGTTCCTCCCCTGTGAACGTTATTTCCAACTTCGTCGTTGCATGAGACAACCCCTACCCATTTTTTTTTTATTTTTTTTATATTATGAATCTTATGGTTTCTCTGTCGAGCACCTGATTTGTGGAAAGGTTAAGATCCGTAACTAAATTTTTGCAGTTTTGGGTTAATACTCTTTTTTGTATTATTTTGATGCACAAAATCAGCTTGATTTTGGGCCAACTAAATCTGATCGTAAATCACACGTACGTACAAGAACACAACGATATATCATGGTTTACCCCAAGTTGGGGCTACATCCACATTGGTGTAGATTCAATTTCATTATGTAAAATGAAGGTTACATTGTACATGAAAGCTTGTTGCTAGAGAGGTTAGGGTTTGCCATCTCCTAAAGTGAGGGTGAAAGAGCCTTTATAGAACAAGAGTTTTCCTCTTCTCCTACTGTCCTACATACATCATGAGCTAAGTAGTTAGGTCAAAATATTAAAACCCCATCTATAGTACAACATATAACAATTTACAACTTAAAATTTGCTCACTTTATTTTAATAAAATTAATTCATTTAACCGTGCGTATGAATCTTGCTCAACTACGCAAGAAATTAATAATTTTGTTTCGCATATAAATTATGACATATATAATTTATAAGACAATGTTACAAAATATTATAGTTCATCGGCTCTAATTAGATTGTAAGTTTTTTATTTTATCAAAGACTAAGTTTGAAAAAACATAATATGCCGAATTTTTATCGTTCTTCTTTTGTCGAGCCACTCATATACCTCTCATCCGGCCTTAAAACTTACGCTCGACAATATCATATAACTTCAAACTTCACTACCGACTATGTTTTTGGCGGAGAGGGGACGTTACTTGCACAAAATAATAAACTCACAAACCACCAAATTTTACAACTTTAGTGATTAATCCATTCATTTGTCAACAAATACTCCAAAAAACAAATTATTATAAAAGGAAATAAATTAGTTAGAAAATCCCACTCCTCCCAACTAACCACGCAAAGCCCCGCAACCAACCACGCCCTTAAGTCGGTGCGAGTGAGTAAGCGTTCATTCAATTGGCTTTCACCCCAGCTGACACGCGTCCTTCTTTTAAATCATCAGGAAGCTACCTAACCCATTCTGTTAAGAAAACGACTCCCTCACCTGCCGCACCCCTTGACGACGTCACAAACCAATCAATTCCCCGTTTCCCTTTGAAAAATAAGGTGTAGCTGCCACGCTGGCACAGCGTCTTTGCGTCGGTCACGTAGCTCGCTCCCCCGCGGGTAAGCAGCCATTACCTTTTTAACTGCCAAAATTCTTGCCTGCGGACCGCCACTAGGCAGGCAACAGTAAACGCCGTCGTTTTCCCGCTTACTCGTTTTCTATCTCCGTTTTCCCGGAGAGTGTGTTTAACGTTCTCTCTAGCAGCGTGAGATCCATCTGACCGTGTGATCACCTGCGCTCAACTCTACGAAACGCTAAGCGGGAACACCAATGCTAGTAAGTCGGTCACAAAAGACTCGCACTCGATAGCCAATAGTTGCCTTCCACGAACAAGATTTATGTGGAACCTGATGCAGGTTATCATTTCCTCGAACCTCCTCAACCTTCCCAAAAATCAATGAGGTTCCTGTTCCCCACCCTGTCCCCTCGTTCTTTCTCAGTGTTGCAGAAGCGATTGCTAGGGTTGCCAGTGTGATTTCTTCAGGCCAATTCGCACACCAAAACGCAAAAATTCACACGCTGAATTCTGCGTTTTAGTGCATTCGAAAATTCCCTAAATTCCAGTTCGCTTCCCAGAAATTTCCCAATTCAATCTCATGAGTAATGACTCTCGCCACCACTGAATGGCTCGCCTCCGCCGTCCCACTCTCCTCATCGCATTCCTCTCCGCCCTGATAGCCTTAACTGCAAACCCTAGCCACCTCCTCCTCGCTTCCGTAGACGATGAGTTTACGATAACCGATTCCTCCGCCTCCGATTCCGATTCCTATCTCTTCCACCAAGACTACTCGCCGCCGGCTCCGCCACCTCCTCCGCCGCTCCCACCGTCGGTATCGTGCATCGATGACCTCGGCGGCGTCGGCTCTCTGGATGCCACGTGTCAGATAGTCTCCGATTCGAACCTCACCAGCGATGTGTACATAACAGGGAAGGGCAGCTTTTATATCTTGCCCGGAGTGAGATTCGGCTGCACGATTCCTGGCTGCGCGATAATTATTAACATTACTGGCAACTTTAGTTTAGGCAGCAACGCGTCGCTTTTGGCTGGGGCTTTCGAGCTCACGGCGCACAATGCCAGCTTTCTCGAGGGCTCGGTGCTGAACACGACGGCGTTGGCGGGAAAGCCGCCGCCTCAGACGAGTGGGACTCCGCAGGGGATAGATGGGGCGGGAGGGGGACATGGAGGGCGGGGGGCGTCTTGTTTGGTGGACAAGAGGAAGCTTCCCGAGGACGTGTGGGGAGGGGATGCGTACTCGTGGTCATCACTGCAGAGGCCGGCTAGTTTTGGGAGCCGAGGCGGTTCGACCAGTAGGGAGGTAGATTATGGAGGTTTAGGGGGAGGGAGGGTGAGACTGCAAGTGAAGGAATTTCTGGTGGTGGAGGGGAGGGTTTTGGCTGAAGGAGGTGGCGGAGGGAATAGAGGTGGCGGTGGTTCTGGTGGCAGCATCTTCATTGAGGCTTATAAAATGTAATGTTCATCATCAATTCTCCTACATTTAAATTCTGTATTGGTTGTTTCTGTTAAATGAGCATGTTATGTTTTTATTCATATGTTGATGAGAATTGTAGGAGAGAGTAGATATAAGATTACTGTGGTTAAGACGAGTTTGAATTTATTTGTTCATATTGAGAATGTTACGGAAATGCAAGGGAACATAAAAGTTATGTACCATATACTTCGATACCTAACGTGATTATATCCTTGGTTTGGTTGAGTTTTTAGTTCGTTGAGGCAAGACAAATAGAGTGGAACATTGAAAGAACTGACAGAACATAAATTTTGATCGGTTGGAGTAAAATTTTACAATGCTACGTTGGGTTCGCCCAGATTTTGCTTATAGATGTCCGGGCAGATATATGTGCGTGTTTCAGTCACACATTGGTTGTACTTTTGATTCTTGACATGCATTCTAAAACTCTTGTTTAGTCTACATCCACGTCCTTGTCTTTTGGAATGGAGTTTTTGTGGATAAGTAAAGTGATGGAGAATGTGCTTGATCTTAAATTTTAGTTATATGTTTGAACTTGTGTTTTGATTGTTGTTTTCTACGCCGGTGACAAAAAAATGCTAGAAAAGTAACAACTGGGGTGCATGGTTTGTGAAACAAAACATGAACAATATATATTATTCAGGTGTGCTTCTTATGTGTGCATAGGTGCTTGTAAATGTGCCACCATGTTTCATCTCATTGTTCTCATGCCCCAAGTCCATGTGACTCTTGGTGTGATTGTGCTTTACATCTGCATCAACTTTTATCACTACAGATATTACTATGTGAATCTTATGCTGGGTGACCTATATGCCTTCTAAAGAATTCTGTTGTTATGAAGTGCAGGACTGGTAGTGGCAGGATAAGTGCTTGTGGTGGTGATGGTTATGCTGGTGGTGGCGGTGGAAGAGTGTCAGTTGATGTCTATAGCAGGCATGATGACCCCCAAATTTGTGTGCATGGTGAGACACCATGTGTTCTATCAGACGATAAATTATTATTTATTGTTATATTAATTTAAGTTATGATAATCTTAAAATGTAATTGTGTCAGCTTTTATGAAAGCCCTCCTGAAGAAGTTAAAAAAGTTGTTTTGGTGGTGATTACTTCTTGATGTGGAATGAGGGGATGTGACATAATTATCTCATTTTCAGGAGGAAATAGCTATGCTTGTCCAGAAAATGCAGGCGGGGCTGGGACTTTATATGATGCAGTTCCTCGAAGCCTTATTGTTAGCAATCATAACAAGTCAACAGATACAGAAACACTTCTTTTGGAGTTTCCTTATCAGCCTCTTTGGACAAATGTTTATATTCAGAATAAGGCTAGGGCCACTGTCCCATTGCTTTGGAGTCGTGTCCAGGTTTGTAACTTAAAACAACCTAAAATTTTTCTTCCTCCTCTTTACAATTCCCAGCTTTGTGTATGGTTTATGTAAAAACACTTTCTTGTTGGATAAAGGGTGTTTTCTATTTAATAGCCCTTTCCTTACTTTCATATAGATTTCGATCTGGTTTAAAAGTTCGAGAGAATACAGGTGTCAATACCATAAAAAATTAAAATTTGAGGAAAAGATTCAGTCATCCATTGTTTCTGCACTGTACAGGTGCAAGGACAGATAAGCCTTTTGAGTGACGGTATGTTAAGCTTTGGACTTGAACATTATGCTTCATCAGAATTTGAGTTATTGGCTGAAGAATTGTTGATGAGCGACTCTGTAATCAAGGTAACTTGCAAATTAGTGGATTTCATTGTTTGCAGTTCCTTGTTATATTAGATGCAATCTTGTTGACATTTTTTTTTCAATTCCTTCAGATAATTTAATTTCACCTTGTACGAAGCCATATTTTTATTTATATTTTATTTTGAACTTGATATGATGCTATGGTATCCTGATTTTTGAACTTGACGCCTTTTTATTCCCTCCATTTCTAATTTCAGGTGTATGGGGCCTTACGCATGACTGTAAAAATGTTCTTGATGTGGAGTTCCAAGATACTCATAGATGGTGGGGGGGAAGAAGCTGTTGAGACATCCTCACTCGAGGCTAGCAACTTAGTTGTTCTCAGGGTAAGTTGCTTACTATCTCTTTGCATTTTGTGAAGTATGTCTTCGTTCATGGCAAGTAATCTTTCTTTATAATAGGGATCATCTGTGATACACTCTAATGCAAATCTGGGAGTTCATGGACAAGGTTTATTGAACTTGTCAGGACCTGGAGATGGGATTCAAGCACAACGTCTGGTTCTATCGCTATTCTACAGTATTCATGTGAGTGGTTTTTCTTGATGTCATAGCCTCAATGTCTAATCTTCTGTTTACATGTATGTCGTTGAACTGTTTATTCTTTTGTTCTAAAATTGATTAGCAGTTCTGGTCGCGCGAGCGCTTATGGATGCTTGTTCCTCTCATACTTTTTCCTTATGTAAATGGACTACGTTCTTTTTTATCAGTCGGTTGTTTGATCTAATCATGACATTTTATCAAGGGATTTGATAAGCCATCATCTTGGATCATTTATGTGCTGTAGCATGCCAGCAAATTCCATTTTCCCCCAATACATAATTATTTATTACTTCTTTTTCTTTATGAAGGTTGGGCCTGGATCTTTTTTGCGTGGTCCTTTAGAGAATGCCACAACTGATTCTGTGTAAGTTTGACTTGGGTTATTGTTGTTGAATCTTCTTCCCCAACCCCCAAAAATAAATGGGGAAATTTATATGGTCCTTTAGTCACGAGATTTTTCAATTTTCATTTTTCATAGGACACCAAAGCTTTATTGTGAAAACGAAGATTGTCCCTATGAGCTACTTCATCCACCTGAAGATTGCAATGTGAACTCATCCCTGTCCTTTACTCTTAAGGTGCGTATCATTTGAGCGATGCAGTAATGGGGCTCAGTAGTTAATTTGTGTATTCAAGCTTTACAGTCTCGTTACTTTTCTTTGTCAGGTATGCCGAGTTGAAGATATCATTATTGAAGGCCTCATAGAAGGATCTGTTGTTCATTTTCACCGGGCAAGGACCATTGCTATCCATTCTTATGGAGAAATAAGTGCATCAGGAATGGGTAAGATTTTGGGATCCCACCGTCCTATCCAAATTCCAACCCCAGAATACACGATGCAAAGTTTTAATGCTTGGAAATGATAATCCTTCTTGAATTACATATACATGCAGGTTGTGCTGGTGGTATTGGCAGTGGCAACATGTTAAGCAATGGAATTGGCAGTGGTGGGGGGCATGGAGGTAAAGGTGGGGCTGCATGTTATAATGGCAGTTGTGTTGAGGGTGGAATCTCATATGGGAATGCGAAGTTGCCTTGTGAACTTGGTAGTGGAAGTGGATATGACTTTTCAGTTGGCTTAACCGCTGGCGGTGGTATTATCGGTAAGCTTATGTTTGACTTGTATATTTTTACACTCAATTGAGTTAAAGTTACCATTTCCAATTCTTTTTCCCATTGTAATACATTGCATTTTCCAAACAGTAATGGGTTCTTTAGAACATCCCTTGTCAAGTTTGTCTGTTGAAGGCTCGATGACAGCTGATGGTGAAAGTTTTGAAGGGACTTCTGTGAAGGAAAAGTTTGCCCTTGCTGATAATACAACTGGAGGCCCTGGGGGTGGGTCTGGTGGAACTATACTTTTGTTCTTGCAAACACTAGACCTTGGTGAGACTGCCGTTCTTTCAAGTGTTGGGGGATATGGTAGTTCAATTGGTGGTGGTGGAGGTGGTGGTGGTGGAAGGATTCATTTTCATTGGTCAGATATTCCCACTGGAGATGTGTATCAGCCCATTGCAAGTGTGGACGGAAGCATCCTTGCAGGGTTTGTATTGTCTAGTTTGCTCTTATTTACTTACGGACTATTATGATTAGGACGCCACTTTAAAACCCTTTTGGAAGGGTATTATTTTGTGATCAACTCTCTGAGGAAGAAAAAAAGGAAGGGAAAGGAACAAATAATTTATTGGGTTTTAACTATACTGCAGGGGAGGGGTGGGTGGAGACCAGGGTGGTGCTGGAGAAAATGGAACAGTGACGGGTAAAGCTTGCCCAAAAGGTCTTTATGGGACCTTTTGTGAGGTACTCTCTCTCTCTCTCTCTCTCTCTCTCTCTCTCTCTCTCTCTCGCACACACACACGTGCACTCTTTGTAAGTCTATAAGTAAGAAATGAGTCGTACGGGAGGCAGTGATATTATTGCACTTTGAATGTTAATGATCGGTACTCTTATTTCTTTCTTTTTTAGGCATGTCCAGTTGGCACTTATAAGAATGCTATTGGGTCAGATAGAGCACTTTGTCATCATTGTCCTGCTACTGAGCTTCCCCTTCGTGCAATTTATATATCTGTCCGAGGTACTTCTATAACATTAGTGATTTATTACTTTATTAGGAGCTAGAATGCCTACTGCTTTTGAGTTTCTAATGGCATTGCGTCCTTTGATTTGTAGTCTGTTGAATTTTGTCTCCCGTACCCTATTAGTCATTACTTGTGGAAATCACGTCCAAAATGTTTGCAACTTCTGGTATCTAATCATGAAACCATTCTTTGTTCTCTTATCAGGTGGTGTTGCAGAGGCTCCTTGTCCTTACAAATGCATTTCAGACAGATATCACATGCCACACTGTTATACAGCTCTTGAAGAATTGATTTACACATTTGGTGGGCCTTGGCTGTTTGGTCTTCTTCTGATTGGGCTCCTCATCCTGTTGGCTTTGGTGCTCAGTGTTGCACGTATGAAATTGGTTGGTGTTGATGAATTACCAGGCCCTGCTCCCACTCAACATGGCTCACAAATAGACCACTCTTTCCCTTTCCTGGAGTCATTGAATGAGGTTTGATCTTGTATTATAGAACCTCTCTCTTTCTGTCCCTCTATCTCTTTCGCTCTCTTCCCTCACTTTTGAGATTAATAAGGTGGTATTGATATTGTAGGTTTTAGAAACAAACAGGGCTGAGGAGTCACAGAGCCATGTGCACCGGATGTATTTTATGGGTCCTAATACTTTTGGGGATCCTTGGCATTTGACTCACACTCCTCCAGAACAAATAAAAGAGATTGTGTGAGTTTAAGTTTTATATATCATCTATATACTGTCATTTTGGTATCCACTTGGAATTTCAAGGAACCTTAAAGTTATGGCCATTTTCTTAATATAAATTATTGATCTTAGTCTGCATTATAACAAATCAGAAAGATTATAGTTTGAAATATAGCATTCCCTCTGGCAGATATGAGGGGCCATTCAATACATTTGTCGATGGGATTAATTCCATAGCCACTTATCAATGGTGGGAGGGAGCAATGTACAGCATTCTCTCTATTCTTGCATACCCCCTTGCATGGTCATGGCAGCAGTGGCGCCGAAGACTGAAACTGCAACGTCTGCGTGAATTTGTTCGATCAGAGTATGATCATGCCTGCTTAAGGTCTTGCCGTTCGCGTGCTTTATATGAAGGGATTAAGGTTTGAATTTCATTATGGGTTCAGTGTTGAGGATCATGAGTTAAATTTATACATTGTCTGTGATTAATTCCCTTCATATGATAGAAGGGTGCTTCAAACTAATTTACGTGCATTATGTGGACTTGGTTTTACATCCTGTAACCTTTGATGTAAATACTGTCAGGTAGCTGCAACTTCTGATTTAATGCTAGCATATATGGACTTCTTCCTTGGTGGTGATGAAAAGAGAACTGATCTTCCCCCTCGTTTACATCAAAGGTTTCCTATTTCATTACCTTTTGGAGGTGATGGAAGTTATATGGCTCCTTTCTCACTTCACAGTGATAATATTGTTACAAGCCTCATGAGTCAGGTTTGTTGATTGATGCTGACGAATCCAAAGCTCAGCTGGCTAAACTGATAATTTTTATGCTCTAGCTTCTAAAGTAGTTTATTAATCTTAGTGCTTTTTGTGTGCAGGCAGTCCCGCCGACTGCATGGTACCGTATGGTTGCTGGTTTGAATGCACAGTTGCGCTTAGTTTGCTGTGGGCGGCTAAGAGTTACGCTTCAGCCTGTCCTTAGGTGGCTAGAAAATTATGCCAATCCTGCTTTGAAGATTTATGGTGTACGTGTTGATCTTGCCTGGTTTCAGGCTACATCTTGTGGTTATTGTCATTATGGGCTCGTGGTGGATGCTCTTGAAGAAGACAGTGAACCTGCCTCTGTTGGAAGCATTGATGGAGCAATACGAACTGAAGAATCACGGTAATGGCTTCTAATGTTTAGAAAAGTACATACTTATTGACTCCTTTTCATTTAGACCCCTTCCTACTTCGTTCTTGTATTAGATAATTGTATGAACTGATTGTGGTGTAGTGAAAATTCTGTGCATGATTAGGAGTAAATACACACACACACACACACACACACGTCTTACAATATTGTCATTACGGTTTGATACCTTTAAGTAGGGGTTGGGAATCTCCGGATAGGGATGTAAAGAAGCATACCGCAAATTAAAAGATAAGAGGAAACTTGGAACAAAGATAGCATGCACAAGACATGCATGAACATGCAAACACAGTGATGTTTTGGTATAGGAAATGCAAAAATAATGGTATAGGCATAACATCGAATTGATAAGTCTGCATGCCTGTGTGATAATGTTTGAAGAGATTTAAGTAGTATAAAGCTCTGGTTCGAGTACTTATGTATTCAATACAGTTGGAGGCGAGCTGAGTCTGTCTTTCCTTTGACTTTCAGTGCAAATTACATAGAAGATTCATCTGGTCATTTGAGACAATCGCTCCTAAACCAGTCTCACAGAGGTGAAAATTTTATGAGGCCAAAAAGAGCATATGGAGGGATTATAGATGCTAACAACATACAAAAACTTGAGGAAAAGAGAGATATGTTTTATCTTCTCTCTTTTATACTTCATAATACCAAACCTGTTGGACACCAGGTATCTCTCATGCTTATATTAATTTGTCTTGGAGATTTCAAATTTCTCATTCTGAACATATACTTTTACGAACTGCAGGATCTCGTTGGTTTAGTCATCTCAATGCTTCTTTTAGGAGATTTTAGCTTAGTTTTGCTTACATTACTCCAGCTGTATTCATTTTCATTGGTGGACGTCTTTCTGGTTCTATTGATTATACCCCTTGGCATTATTCTCCCGTTTCCTGCTGGTATCAATGCTCTATTCAGTCATGGACCCAGACGTTCTGCTGGCCTTGCACGTCTACATGCTTTGTGGAACCTTACATCCTTGATTAATGTTGTAAGTTGCTATTTTTAACCCTCTGCTTCAAGTCTTTGGTCTGCTAGTAACATCTTTGGATTTGAAAGCTTCTTGTCTGGTTACTCGAATCTGGGTCCACTAATTTGTATTGTATGTTGGTCATGTGTTCTTTTGGCAGGTGGTTGCTTTTGTTTGTGGTTACGTTCATTATAACACTCAATCAAGAAGTAGAAAACATCCCTTTCAACCCTGGAGTATTAGCATGTGAGGGGATCTCTCTCTGTGCCAAGAATTTCATTAGTTGAGAGATCGTAAGTTATATTTTATATTCGAGACACAATACTCAACTAACAGGATGTGTTTGTGTTGTCGGGTTGGTGGGTGCAGGGACGATAGTGAATGGTGGATTTTTCCTGCCGGTCTGCTGCTTTGTAAAGTTTTTCAGTCGCAGCTAATCAATTGGCATGTTGCGAATCTGGAGATTCAAGACCGTTCGTTGTACAGCAATGATTTTGAGCTCTTCTGGCAGTCGTGATGGCCGTGTTTAAGGAGAGGATAACTTATTTTCCACAATATCGTGCTTCTGGCAGTCGTGATGGCCGTGTACAGCAATGATTTTGAGCTCTTCTGGCTCTTTTTTTTGTAAGACATAATTGTTTTGTAGGTGAGGGAGTGACAATTTGACATAGGTTAGAAAAAAGAAAAGAAAGAAAAAATGTTGAAATATGAAGAGACACTGGTGGAAGTAAAAAGGAAATACAAGAGAGAGAGAAGGGAGGGTTATTTATGTAACCACATTTGGCAAGTCAGTTTTTTTTTGTTGTAAATAATAATTATACGCCCTCTTTCTCTACTACTTGGTTCTTCAGCCCTGACTTTTCAAGTGTAATTTGATTAGAAATTTAACCCCAAAAATAATTTGATTAGAGCTGGCTCCTGGCTGAGTAGCTGTTATTATTCAAGCGAGGGAGATTTCGATTGGAAGACGTTAACGGCAATCGTTGTTGAGAGCTGCTGCTGACTGATTGGTTCCCGAGAAAATAAATATGCACTCTGGTAGCTGCGGGATTCTGTAAGCCGTAATTGCAGCCTCTCATCGATCCTTCTTCTGTTTGGTTTCTCAGGAAGGCAAAAACGACTAGTCCTTCTTTCTTTTGGATTTTACCAAAGTGCTGACGGAATTGTATTCCTTGATGAATCCAAAACGACAGCGTCTTTTCTTCGCCGATTGTGGTGCCCCATTGGGTTGCTTATCTCTTGTTTGATTACCCTGGGGTTTAGTTTTTGAACCAACCAAACGTTTGATGAAATGCGCCAATGAAGATGAAGAAAGAACCACTGAAATGTGTTCTTCTGGTTCACCAGGTTCACGGAGCTATGCTTCGAATGCATATTCCTAATCTTGTGGTGCGTCAAAATATCATATCCTTATACTTACCCGTATTAACCGACTGACTACAATATTTACGTGTATCTTATTTCATTTCAATTAATGAATTTTGATATAAAAATGATATTAAGAAACTGACTACAATACTTAGCTGTATTTAATACTAAAGTTTCCCAAGCATTGAACGATTGATTTTTAAATTTCTTCCCGTTTTTTATTCAAGTTCCGTCTTTCCAAATCTCGGATGTTCTCCAGTCCGAAATTGCCACCTGGGGTGGTTGTGACGTTCCGACCTTCACGGCCGGTGACACTAGCAATCTCATACTAAATACGCTCCTCACCCGAGTAAAATGAAACCGGGTATAGATCTCCTGCTTTTGCTAGAAAACACTAACTTTCCTGCACCGTCGATTTTCGTAGGACCGCTGAGATTCACAATACTATAAATCTACACGGCAACAGGTAATTACGCCCAGAATTTTGAAAAACTTAGGCGCAAGTCCAGAGCGGGAGACCACGTGGCGACAGCTGGGAATTCGACCGTTGCGAAGTGCTTATTCAATCCCTTCTCTAGCAGTCCCTTTTCCTTCATTGTTTCGCCCTCGCTTCCTCTCTCTCTCTCTCTCTTCCTCTCTCATGGCGATTGCTGCGGAGAACCAGGTCCCCCAAGAGAAGGTGAGAATCAAAGAAAAGCAAGTTTCAATTTTTGTAGCAGTTAGGGTTTATTGAGTTCCACAATTCGGATTCTAGGGTTTTCATTTCATTTCGATTCTTTGGTTTTCCTCTGAGAAAGATATTTGCATGAATTTTTTTTTAAGAAGATTGTGGTTTCTTTAGGTTTATGTGAATTTTTAGATCACACTTTCGAAATTCGAATTCGAGCCTCTGACTCTAGGGTTTTCTGATTCGAAGATTTAGGAATCTGGGGTCGGTCAATTAGCTTCATTTTTCTAGAGTTCAAGAATTCAATGTTAGCCTCTGCTATTTTTTTGAACTTTTATTTAATTAATTTGTTTTGTTTGTTTTTAAGATCATTTTATAAAATGGGTTCGGTTTCAACAGGCTTCTTCGGAGGTTTCAGCGACGGAGACAAGAAGATGGACGCTCAATGACTTCGACATCGGAAAGCCTCTCGGACGAGGAAAGTTTGGTCACGTCTATTTGGCAAGAGAGAAAAGGGTATGCTCTTTTCTTCTTTATTATGGGTATGCATTTTGCAAATTTTGCGCTTTTCTGGCTGCTATATAATTTAATCCTCTGGTAATTGTGCTCATTTCATGGGAACTTCGGTGTGTACGCTTTAGGTTGCTTTGTTCTTGATATGTCGTTTCTTTGTTTGTTATGAAGATTGGCATAAATAGGTAAGTCTAATTTGGGAAGTTATGTTTATTTGCCACAAAAGGAACTACCTTAGAGAGATTTTGGTTTATTTACACGTATTCTTCTTTGCTTGCTTCCTTTCAGCTGTGGTCTAATTTGATCTATGTGTATCCCTTGAACAGAGCAATCACATTGTGGCACTTAAAGTCCTCTTCAAGAGCCAGCTGCAACAATCTCAGGTTGAACATCAGCTTCGTCGCGAAGTTGAAATACAAAGTCATCTCCGACATCCCAATATCCTACGCCTCTATGGCTACTTTTACGATCAGGTATTTTTCTCTTAAGTTCCTACTCATATCTTAACACCTTAAGCTTGTATGCTCAATGGAAGGAACGGTCATTAACCTTTCTCTGGAAATGCATTTTTTGCAGAAACGAGTTTATTTGATATTAGAATATGCTGCCAAAGGTGAACTATACAAGGAACTACAGAAGTGTAAATACTTCAGTGAAAGGCGTGCTGCCACTGTAAGTTGTTTTTATGCAGTGTTTATCAGAACACAAATACTTTACATTCTGGCTATGATACTGACGTGTGTCCATTTGTTGCATTGGCAGTATGTTGTATCATTAGCCAGGGCCCTTATATACTGCCATGGAAAGCACGTAATTCATAGAGATATCAAACCAGAAAACCTCCTAATTGGTGCTCAGGTGGTGACTCCCATTCATGCTATTATATGCTTCCTTTCATTTTTTTAGTATTGCATATTTGGTGTTTCTCAAATCAATGTGGATCTCCTTTGATAGGGTGAACTCAAGATAGCAGATTTTGGGTGGTCAGTACACACATTCAACCGCAGGCGGACCATGTGTGGCACCCTTGATTACCTCCCTCCAGAAATGGGTATGCTAATAAAAGAGACTTTATGTTCTTATGCAAATTCTTGGAGGACTTGTCGTTATTGATTTCACTTGCTATGTTACCATATGTTTGATTTCATGCTTTTGAAACAGTATATGTCCAAACTGATCATCTTTCACCATTATACCTTACTAACACTTCTGGGGTTGTGAAACTTGTCGTGATACAGTGGAGAGTGTAGAGCATGATGCTAGTGTGGATATCTGGAGCCTTGGCGTCCTCTGCTATGAGTTCCTATATGGAGTCCCACCTTTCGAGGCCAAGGAGCATTCGGACACATACAGAAGGTAAGGTGTAGACTGCAAAATGATTTAAGTTCACAAAATAACATTTGTCATCACTGAATATCCTATTCCCATTTAACTTGTATGTGTGGTGAGGAATTCTGCACATCTTACACAAAGTAGCAAACACGAATCTGAAGATGCAATTTTTGGATATGTCACATTGTTAATATGGCTCTGCTATTTGTCTTCTCACAGGATTTTACAGGTGGACCTGAAGTTTCCTCCTAAACCAATTGTCTCTGCTCAGGCAAAGGACCTCATTAGTCAGGTTCTTTGCCCTTCAATCCGAGTACTTGGTATTCTTTGTTGCTTTAAAATAAAGGGGTTATTAGTAATGCCTGAATTGTTTTGCTTTGAAATGCAGATGCTTGTCAAGGATTCTGCTCAACGCCTGGCGTTACACAAGCTTCTTGAACATCCATGGATTGTTCAGAACGCCGAGCCCTCTGGCGTATATAGGATATAATCTTCGAATTCCCAACTGAGGAGATAATGGCAGTTGATTTTTATGTTCTATGTGATGTAATACTTCCTTGTATGAATCTATTGATATAATTTGTTTGTTAATAAAAATTCTTTGCTTTGCGCAACAATAGTTCCTTGTGAGTTAATTTAGCTGATAAGTAAGTTATGCCCGCGATTTGTTGACACATTGCTTCCATTTTCGCTTGCTCAGTTTCTCCAATGCTTGCACGGCACGGAGGTGAACTCAGAGGTTTGTATGCTGGCATTGAAACGGCTCACTAAAACTTGCATGTAACGGAAGTCACTGCCTCGCGATTTCTACGCTTGCCATGTAGTAGAGACAGTCCGATAGATTTTTGGAAATGAAAGAAATGAAAGTAAATAAAATTCGAGTTCAATACTGATCTAGCAAAATGAAGTTCTGATATACGCAAATCGTGGAAACAGAAACCAACCGATACATCGTTTTTTTTCGTACAACTTGTTTAATTGAAAACTTTCAGATACAAGCAAACAATCAATGCTCGATATATATTAGAAGTCAAAATTTGAGCTTCCATCATCCGAAATCTGGGGATGGTAAAGGGAAGAGCCACGTGTGTTTTCATGACATGCTGGGGATGTCTTTTGTTGCGAACTTGCTATCTTTACAGTTTTCCCCATCCAACATCTGAGTTGGAGGATCTTCATCTTCTTGGATTTCGGTGACATCTTTGGGGTTCAAGAAGCTCGGCTGGTTGGTTGAAGAAAGGAGTCGCGCCCACATCCTGTCAGTAATCACAACCTTGTTCTGCTTCTCTGTAATATGCTGCACATCGAAAATCAAACAGATAAATCACTGATGGGTCTTAATTTCAAACTGTCGGATCAACATTTCTATTGAGATAAAGAGCATGAAATTTAAGATGCAGTTGAAGGTGAAAATAAAGAAACGATGACAACGTAAGAGATGAGAAACCTACATTGAAAGGAATATAAGAATGCCTTCCATTGACAGGCCCACATACAAAGCCTGTGTACCCTGCCATTGCTCCATGAACCGCACTTTGAGCAAGGAGTGTGCAGTAGACGTTGTCGGCTGCATTGCTTGGAATAGCCCGGATCATGTACGTAGGATCTGGAAAAACAATTTGACTGGTTAGATGCTATTTCAAACTTATTTTTGCTGAATTTTTGAATGGGGAAACAGAAACAACTAAAGGAGGCAAATCGAGCACCGCTGACCTATATACTTAAGATTAATGGCGAGCTTTTGCTGCCTTCCAAAGTGACTCTGAAACGTAAGCAAACAACAGTTAACCAAACAAAGGATGTTTAAATAGATCATCAGTAAGATATCTGCATCAGCCCTGAGCTCCTCAGTTGCCAGTCGGGGATGAGATTTTACTTGCAAATGGAGAGTGACAAGGAACTTTAATGACAGTAGATTCTCAGATGGTCAAGACTCAAGAGAGAGTTGATATGATGTGCAGAAAAGAAAACAGGGAGAGAAAATAAAACCGAGAAAAGATTGCGAGGGATACCTTTATCCTCTCAGAAATCCATAACCCAACATCTTGAAGTAGCTTGTTTCCTGAAGCATCCTGCTGGTTCATAGATTGCAAGCTCTCTGACAGAAGATCTTGTCCTGCACCCTCAGCTATCACAATAACCATATGTCCATTTTCTTTGAGTCGTTTTTCAATGTACTCAAAAAGTCCACCTTTTCCTTCAAGATAGAAGGGGGACTCTGGAATCAAACAACAGTCGACATCTCGACTGGCAAGTGTAGCATACATAGCTATGAAACCTGCATCAGGAAGTCCAGTTTAAGTGAAAAGCTGTAAAGGCTGGTACCAAAACATAACTAGTATGAACAAAATTCTGTAATTTCTTCCCAATTAAATTTCATCCATTAGGATCTACATTTGCATGAGTCTGTGATATTGAAACATCTATAGGCACAGAATGAGAATATTTACCACTGTAGCGTCCCATTAGCTTCACAACACCAATACCGTTCTCAATACTTCCAGCTTCAACATGAGCTGCATTAATGGCACGTTGAGCCTCCTCAACTGCAGTATCAAAGCCAAAAGATCTGTCTATAACCTGAATGAAGAAAATAAAATTACTACCTGAAACAACAAAAGCAGAAACCAAAGTTAGAATCATATGTTCTGTATAATAAGTACCGGAATGTCATTGTCTATGGTTTTTGGAATTCCTGCAACAGAAACTTTGAGGCCACGCCGCCTAATTTCCTGCACAATGAGAACTAAACTGCTAAAGAAATAGTTGTGACATGAGAACAATGACGAACGAGTAAATTCTATATAACTTAAACTTCAATAGCAAAGAAACAAAAGAGATTGTAACATACAGATCATCAAGACAAGTCAGATACAGTTACACAAGGAGTTATTCTTTTGTAAGAGAAGCCACGATCATTTAACATTGGCCTCAGTTATAAAATTCAAGGCGGCACCTTTCTGCGATATATCAAACTTTCATTGTTTCGGGGAGAGTAGTTTTACCTCATATATGACAGCTGCTCCTTTTTGAGTTCCATCACCTCCAATTATGTAAACCTGTATCACAAAACGCATGCCATGAGAATTCGTCTCTGTACCTTGGCTTTGTGATATTATGTTTGAATTTACTATATAAAGTTAATACGATGCAGAACGATAGTTAAAATGAACAAATCCTTACATGATTAATTCCACGATCCTGAATGCTGTCAACTATCTTTGCAGTATCATGTCCTCCTCGCGACGTACCAATGATGGTACCGCCACGCTTGTGGATGTCATTGACAACCTTGGGTGTCAAGGTAATGGTGTTTCGGGCATAGAAACCCTTGTATCCTCCCTGATATATGTCAATGTAGAATTTGTTAGTGAGACGTTATACTCCTATCTGTTTTACAGAAGCAGTTTCAGGCTATTTCCTTTCTCAATGTCAAAAAACATATTGAACCTCGAGACTATATCAATGTAAACACTCACGTCTATCCCAAGTACTTTCGAGACACCATACATGTGATAAAGTCCACACACAATTTCCCTGATCACCGTGTTGAGCCCCGGGCACAAACCACCACATGTTACAATACAAGCATGAACTTCAGCCGGGTTGAAATAAACCTGAACCAAACCAAAACACAAATCCATGTCACTCAAATACAATGCACATTTCTTAATATTGTTACTTCAGCAGCAATTCAGACAGCAAAAAATGTGATACCTTCTGGCGTGGTCCTGCTCGCCGGAAGTGTGTCCCTCTCGGACTATCCGTGTGAACAACAATCTATAAACCAGAGGAAAACCATAGCATTTCAAGCTCACATACACAAATAACAACCGAGCGCAAAAAACTATTAAATAAATATATAAAATTACAAAAGATTAATTAAAATTGCATGATTAAATAATACAAAATTTTAAAACAATCTGATCTACCCTACACTCTATATAAAATTACAAAAAACAAATTTGAGAAATATGAATAATTTATTAAATTTAAAAAAAAACAGTAATTACCTTTTGAGCAACGGTGTCATCCACGTTAACAAAATACTGCCTAAAAAAAAGTAACATCATAAAAGAGTCAGTCTTTTGCATTGAATCAAATACCAAACAGAAGCAGAAATCATGGGTATGGATTAAATTTACGTACTTTACAACTGAATAAGCAGGATTGAATCGCAACGGATTGGGATAAGTCTGCACCCGCAACCAAACACCCCAAAAAATCAATTAAATAAATAAATAAATAAAATAAAACGAAAATGTAGATAAAAAAATTTTGAATTTAGAAAAAAGGGCGAGCGAGGAAGCTTTACAGGAAGATCGGACAAGTAATCGGAGAGATGGGGGACGTCTTCGAGCACGTAGCCGAAGTCGCCCTTGACCACCTTCATCTGCACGTTTCCGGGCGGATTCGAATCGCCCATTTGTAAATTTTTTATCTTTTTATTCTCTGACGGAAAACGTATGTAATTCGAAGGAAGCAGAAAAAATATCAGAGTGTACGAACAGAGGAAAGAGGGAAGGAGATTGGGGTTGATATGGTAAATTGGAGCGTGTGGAGGGGTATTTATATTCCGCAATGATTGTGCCCGCGAGTGACGGAGGGGGTAGTAAAATATCGGAAATGTGTTGACGCTCGTTACGGGGAAAGCGACGGCGTCGCGGTCAACACGAGCGATGCAGTTTCCGGTAGGCAGAAACAGGGGCGGGATTTTAGTGGCGGCTTTATTTTTTGGGCCGGAGGTTTATGTGAGGATCCGATACCAGGTTTTCCGTACGAAAACGGGGGGCGGGTTTAGTTAGCGGTAATTGTCCACTTTCGGCGGAAAGAGATCCTTCCCGGATCTCTCCTCCACAACCCAAGCATTAAGGCCTTCTTTTTCAGCTCAGATTGTACTGACTATTTCAGTCGGATAGGATAAATAATCGTCGGATAGTACTGATTAAATTAGTCGGGCGTTTGGTATTGTATCGGATTAATTTATACATCGAATAATACGTCGGACTATAATAATTTTTTTTAATTCACAATAATTGTTGTTAAAATTAAAATAAAATAGGAAAAAAAAAAAAAAAACAGGACTCTTCTCAGTCGCATCTTCCTTCTTTACCATCTTCCCCGTGCATCAATCCCACCTTCGGCGACCGATTGCAGAGGAGTAGCGGCCAGGGTCAAGAACTCGGAGCCTATATTCGAATTCCTGTCCCCCTCCTTGTCGGAGCCCAGCTCCCTTCCTCATTGGAGCCCAAATCCGAATTGATATACCCCTCCTCGTCGGAGCCTAGCTCCCTTCCTCATCGTCCTTCTCGTTGTCGGAGTCCAGATTGGAAGAATTTGAATCATCATCTTCCTCGGAAGAATTTGTTGTCAGAAATCAAAGGCAAACAGAGAGGTGGGAGGTGTGTGTGCAAAGAAGGAGGGAGGAAGAGAGAGAAAAAAAATAAGATGGCGACGAAGATGAACCTGGAAGTAGACGAGAGATAGCAGGCGATGTGAGAGAGTTGAAGGAAAGTGCGTGAAAGAGGGAAAAAGTGAGCTAGTGTGAGCGAGAGAGATGCACCTAACTAAATAATACAGAGGTTTGGGATGGGATAAACAAGCGGGTGTGAAGGGGATAAAAAAAGTGGGGCCGGATTAAATAATCCAGTGCTTATTTAATAAGAAGCTCACCAAACATCCGCTTCGTATTATTAGCACTATTCAGTGGTCTTATATGGCGTGCCAAACAAGGCATCGAACATAAATTTGATTTAACGGTTAAAAACAAAAAAGTTAGTAAAATTTTTTAAAAGTTATAATAATTTTTAATTGTTCGATCAAATTTCAAAGGTTCAGATTACTTGATTCTTGAATTTAAAGGGAGAGATTTGGAGAGAATCTCTTTCCACTTTCGGCATCCTGGTTTTTGAACTAGGTGGTTTTTAAATGGTGTATAAATTAGACACGGTAAAAATTTAGTGGCCAAGGAATAATGTAAAATTATCATTTTTTTTAAGTTAATACTGGAGTTTGAGCAAGTAGTTTATGACTCAATTGGTTAAGAGTATTTGTTTATGCATCTAATATCTTGTATTTGAATATGTCTTTTTGTAGTTTAGATGAATTTAGTGTATATTATTATATCGTTTGTCAAGAAAAAAAAACTAGATAATTGAATTTCATAACACTCAATTACGATATTACTTAATATAGAAATAAGATACTGTCTTTTCTTTTTAGGTTAAAAGTTGTTTGTTCTGAGTTTTTCAATCACTGCGTTTGAAGAGGAGGAATTCAAACTCAAAAAAAAAAAAAAAAAAAAAAAAAAAATGTAATGACATGAGATCTCAATTGAAAATAAATTAATTTTCTTTTACTGCGGTCAAAATAAGTTAAGCATCTAATCTCTACTAATTAATAAAATACTCATTATTGATCAAAATTTTATGAAATTATCAGATTAACTCTTTAATTAAAACAGAACATAAATAAGAAATATGGGATAAAAATGTAATTTCACATAACCAAATTTTACTTTTTTTTTTTCAAAGCCTCACTAACATGTAATTCTAACATATCTTTAAAAAAATAAAAATAATAATAAAAAACTTCTTACTCCTACATTTTTTATCACTATCTTTCTCTCTCCTTTTATTTAAATCATGGAGTGTATAAAGAAGGCCACCGACGTTGTTTGCTTTTTTCCTTCTTTGTTTAAATCTAATTTTTTCGAATATATGTAAATTACAATGTCCCGGTACCACATGAGTAATGCTTTCCAAAATTAATCAATTTGGCCCACCACATAATTAGACCGACAAATATAAGATGGACGTGAACCCAATAGAAAAGACATGGACCCGGTTCACACTGGATTCGGCAAGAAATCAATATGATACACTAACAGACAACTCACATCGCGCCACGTGTAACCTTTTTTGACAAACCCGCGAGGGAGGGAGGCAGCCGAGATACTCATCTTCCATTCCCGTTGGATTCCAGAAACTTCCCTCCTTTCCACCGCAAAAGCATTCAACGCCTGACCACAGAAGAAGAAGATCAATCAGATTCACGGAACGATGTCGTGGCAGCAGTACGTCGACGACCACTTGATGTGCGATATCGACGGCAACAGACTCACCGCCGCCGCTATCCTCGGCCAAGACGGCAGCGTTTGGGCTCAGAGCGCTACTTTCCCTGCGGTTCGACTCTCTTTCTTTCCTTCGTGTTTGTTTCGCTGTTTAAGTTCTAGATTTACTTCGTTCACTGGATCTGATCGATTTCGAAAAGTAGCTTTGTCACTGACTGGTTCGGTCGATCGGTGTCTGAAGCGTATGATTTGTACTTGATAAAGAATTGATGAACTTAATTGAAGTGTTTATGTGGTTTTTGATGTGAATGTGATTAATTTGGAGGAATCGGTTCTTGATTTGAATCAATTTAAATGCTTGATTGATTTACTTTTACTGTGTTACTGTTTGGATTAGAGTGTGAATCGAAATGCTCAGAACAAATTGGTCGATTTTATTTTTTGTTAGTTTTCAGAATTTGTTGTTGATTGTTGTTATAGTTTAAGCCTGAGGAGATTGCTGCAATTCTGAAAGATTTCGACCAACCCGGAACGCTTGCCCCAACCGGATTATTCCTTGGTGGGACCAAGTATATGGTGATCCAAGGTGAACCCGGCGCTGTCATTCGAGGAAAGAAGGTGAGGAGGTTTTAGAATCCTGCTCTTATGTGATGATGCCATAGATACTATTATGCAGAACTCATTTGTCCCATGAATGTCGTTTTGATTGATTGCGGTTGAGTGTTGCTACTGCCTATAGAATTTTGTGTCGAAGATGGGGGATCTGGAAACCACATAATGCCGCTTTATAGGTGCAGATGTTTGATTTGTTTTTCTCTGTGATATTTCTGTTGACGTGATGTGTCTAATATATGTCAGGGTTCGGGTGGAATTACCATTAAGAAGACCAGCCAGGCCCTGTTAATCGGTATATACGATGAGCCTTTGACTCCTGGGCAGTGCAACATAGTTGTGGAGAGGCTGGGAGATTACCTTATCGAGCAGGGTCTCTAATTGCTTCGGTGAGTTGATTCTCTCCCCAATTGTCTGCTCTTGCTGTTTTCATTTCCGGGGTTTTGGAGACGGGGTTTGCATCAACCGCAATTGACATTGTTTTCATCTTTTGTTTGGCAGTAGCTAGTTTATTTGAAGTTATGGTGAACTTGGTTTGAAAACAAAGTTGTTGCTGCTTGGGATGTGATGGATTTTATGTATGAAAACCGTTTGTCTTTGCGTTATGGGATCTCTGGATATGGATTGTCGTGAATGATAGCGTTTTAATTTTGCAATTATTATCCAGCAAAGTTATTTTCTTCCTTTCACCGGAAACCATATGTAAGTGGTGTCGTTATCAATGGAAATGCCTTGTGTGAAACTGGTAGTTGCACCAAGTTTTTTGGTTTCTCGGAACATGAGTTGGGTGAAAGACACGGGAACAGGAAACATTTTTGCCTTTTCATTGTTTGACTGAAGATAGTGACCACTTTTGAGTAAGCTTGTGCATTTCCACCAAAATCTGAACGGTTTTGGAAGCCGTTCGGTTTTGAATCCAAAACCGAAATTTCGAAATCTGAAAAAATTCCAAAAAAAATTGAATGGGAATCGAAATGTTTCCGAATCCAATCTGAAATTATCGGTTTGCTATGACCCCTCAAACTCTATATTTTAGTAAACGCAGTGAAATTGAAAATCAAATGATTTCATTTCCCATTCGTAGGAGGTAAACATGATGTTTCCCTTTGCTGCATCCCATAATCCAGAGAACTTGTTACTGCTTAACAATCTCCGCTCAACACTAGCTACCAGTAGTCATTGCAAGAACACTTCCCATCTTTGAAATGGTGGAACCGACTGCGATCGCGCACAACAATCTCTCGCTCAACAATTTTAGAGATTAGTTTCGTTGCATCGTGGCAATCGTGACAAACTCGCAAATTCTTCACGATTCGAATTGTGGTTCCAGGACTGGTACTAATCAGCCCGAATGCAATCGCTAGCCTCTCGCTGTGAACCAATAATGCATCCTCTTTCTCTTCTTCATCGATATTATGTAGGACTAAATCCGTCTTCGGTTTGTACCCAGCTAGCTTCATTTTCCTCCTTAGTTCTCTAATCATCGAATATATCTTGTCCATCTGAGGATGCGACAGGTCTCCCATGAAGAACTCATGAACTATGTTGTCCACCTCTATCCAGCTGCATCCAGGTGTTTTCGATACGCCTTTATCTCGCATTTGCAGCCTACATCTTGCTGCATCGTCTAGCCTACCCATTGACGTATACACATTAGCAAGATAAACATAGCTTCCAGAATGATCGGAATCTAGTTCAAGAATACGCTGAACTACACGTTCCCCTCTCTCACTATCTTTATAAATCCGGCAACCACCTAGCAATGCTCCCCAGACTATAACATTAGGCCGCATCGGCATTGTGTTGATCATATCCTCTGCTTCAATAAGGCGGCCGGCACGACTGAGAAGATCAACCACACATCCATAATGCTCAACCTTGGGAAGGATCCCGTATGCTTTGGCCATCAAATCAAAATACTCAAGCCCATTATCGACCAAGCCAGCATGTGTACATGCTGTCAACAATCCCATAAAAGTGATGTCATTTGGCTTCTCCCCATACTCAATCATTTTGTCGAAACACCCGAAAGCTTCATCAGCATGGCCATTCATGGCCAATCCAGTGATGATAATGCTCCAAGATATCACATCTCTCTCATGCATCTTGTTAAAAACTCGTTTAGCCTCAATTATGCAGCCGCACTTCGCATACATATCCGCCAATGCATTCCCCAAAAACAGACCTAATTCCATCCCATTCCACCTTATAAACCGATCAATCCACTTCCCTAAGTCAAGAGCACCAAGGTGAGCGCAAGCAGACAGCACACTGATCAGCGTAACATCATTTGGCGTCACCCCACATCGCTGCATTTGCCTAAACATCTGAATAGCCTCAGCATACATCTCATTCTGTGCATACCCCGCAATTATTGCATTCCAAGACACCACATTCCTCTCCGGCATCTCATCAAAAAGCCGCTGAGCCACCTCCAACTCACCTGCCTTCGCATACGCACTGATCATAGTCGACCAAGAAAACAAAGTCTTCTCTTCCATCCCATCAAACACCCACCTAGCCTTCTCAACCTGCCCACTCGAACAATACCCGGAAACCAAAGTGTTCCAGGAAACAACATCTCTCACAGACATATCATCAAACAGCTTCTGGGCAATCCCAAAATTACCCAACTTGAAATACATATCAGTAAGCGAATTTCTAACAAACAGATTGGATTCACACCCGTTTTTCAAAACAAAGCAGTGAACTTTCTCGCCCTCCGCCACTCGTGCAATCCCGGCGCAGGCCTTGAGCACCGAAGTGAAGGTGTACTCGTCCGGGTCCGGGGCACCCGGCGAACCCAATTGCCGATTGAAAAAATATATCGTGTTTTGCCAGTCATTGTTTTGGGCGAATGCTTTGAGAAGGGCGTTGTAGCAGAAAATATTCGGCATTTTGAGGGGATGGTTAAATATGAGTGCAGCGTGGCGGGTGTTGGCGTGGGCGGCAGAGACGCCGATGAGCTTGACGGCGATGATGTTTGGGTCGATGGAGGGGATTGGGTTGGTAAGGAGTTGGGCTTGGATTTGGTAGAGGTGGCGCATTGTAAGCTGGGTGGCGCATCTTAGCAGGAGGTTGGTGAGCTTGGGGTGGTTGTGCGGGTAGAGAATAGCCAGGGTGAGTTCGGACTGAGTCGCTAACTCGTTTGCTATGCGAGCGAACTTTCGGAGAAGACGACCGTTATATTTTTGGAACCGAAAAAGAGAGTGAAACAAAACCAACCAGCCTGCGCGCTTTGGGCCTAAAGCCCGTATTTTATCAAAATTTCATCGTAGGCCTATACCAAAGCCTGACTTATTATCGTTTATGAGATTTGGATTCAAAATCTCTTATAACATTATGAAAACTAAATGCTCGTAGATGAATAATACAATTCTTATTTGTGAAATTCAAACAAAGCAAAGACTAACTTAGATCTACCGAACCCAAACCCTAAGTAGAGCTATTTTTCATTATTTTAGACTAGAGATGCGATTTGGCCCAACGTGATCCTTTTGCGAACTTGATTCAACTTGACTCATTTTTTATCTTGTTCTGCCTGATTTGCGCGACATCTTAACTTTTTCTTTTGCACTTACATTGAAATGAATCCACAAAACCCTTTTGCATGTGAGAAGACTCGCCTACATTGTTGCAAATAAATGGTCAAACATATAGGTTTTACATAAAAATGGTCAAATTAAGATTCAAATTATATATATTTTATGCGATAGGATAAAGAGTTGAACGTAAGAACTTTTTTATTCGGAAAACGATTAGAACTATAGAAACTTCAATTCTCCAATAAGAAAGTAGATGATTTAAATAGACTGAAAATTCTAAACTCTAGAGTACATCAATGTTTGACATGCACAATCGAATTCAACAATTTTCTGCCATAACTTCAAACACAATATATAATCCATTAAAAATCAAACACGCATGAGTCGGACAAAAGGCTGTGATAGAAATGTCGCGAGTAGTAAAAGTACTCGTAAAGTAGGATGAATGTGCAACAAAAGAGATCCTACAACAACAGGATTTCCCGTAGGATTTCTTCGGGGAATAAGTCGCAGCAGTATTGAAACTCCCCTCCGAATTTGAAGCTGGTGGTTTTTGCTTCAGGTAGATACTGAAACACGGTGGTGGGCCCGGTCGTTCTTCCGAGTTCTGTAGGGCTGATGAAGACGACGACTTATTCTTCTTCGTCGTCTTCAAGTTCTTGAATGGAGACCTGGACAACCATCTGAAGAAAATAAAACTTCTGAAGGATCCCACAAATGGCCGTGAGTTGTTGGCGGCGGTGGCGCTTCGACGACAAGACATGGGCGGCGCCATTTCTGCGAGTGCTTGTTTCGTGGAATTAATCCAACTCTATTTACTTTATTTATTTCTTTTCCAATCCGGAATTATGATTAAGAAGGAAAGGTTGGGTGGGAGAAATTCAGAGCTTTGGAAAGGGATCGGCGGACTGGGAAGGGGAGGTTGGATGCTGCTCTTCATGGAGAATGTTAAAGAAACGGTACGGGATTTTGGAAAAGAAACGTCACTCTATTTGAAGGAGGGAAATAATCTTGAAAATTAGATAAAAGTCAAAATTTATAAATTGACATGTATCAATTTTTTTGTTTGAATTTATAAACATAAGAATTTATAATTTTTACGTGAAAAAAAAACTTGGAATTTAGGACCTCTAATTTTCAAGTTTAGATTCCATGTAAACATGTGTTATTTCTCAATTTCTATGATTGAGAGCTTAAAAATAACAAAGTCCGTAATCAATTTCATTCTTCTTTTAGATTAACCAAACAAGAAAATTCACAAATTCTATAAAATAAAATCCCGTCAATTCAATTTTCGTCATTTTAAAATTCCTTAGTAATCTTAAATTTCTTCATCCAAACATAGTGTTAGGGTTTGGGAATGAGTAAGAACTTGTGAGTGAGCGACAATCTGATGGAGACGCCACGAATTCAAACTTATATCCTCTTTTGTCATATTTTTGAATTTATTAGTCTAACACAATGGATCAACCTAATATAATTTTTTTATATAACTTGTAATTTACAGAATTAGACTCAAGACTTTTCATTTACAAGTCACTTATTTTTTTAATCTAACTTGTTATCTAAGGAATCAGACTCAAGACCTCCCCACTTACAACTCACTGTTCACAAAAATTGAACTTAAATCTTTCATTAGTGATGAAGGGCAAATACATAATTAACCATGAGACCCTATCAGTTTGCGTTTATAATATATTGAGGAATCTTTTTATTTCTATATTTGGCAAAATAATCGACAAGTGTTGTGGATGGAGGATTGACTCCACAAATGAATATTATTTACCACAAATGTTGTGTAAAAATGGCAATTTTCAACTCCTTCGCTCGGTTCAGTAGCACTCCTTTCTGAATTCAATTTTGTATCGGTAAAGAAGCTCACAATGCGTACCGGTAGATTGCATCAGCTACACCATCTTCATCGTTGCTGAGACCAATTACGTTAGCCACAGCCTTCGCCTTCTCTGCCCCGTTACTAAGAGCAATGCCTAAAGAAGCCAGCTCAAGCATCTCGATATCATTTTCCCCATCGCCAATAGCCATGATCTGAAAAATAAGTTGAGAGAATCAATCAGGAATAACATCGATATTTGTATGCAATAAGATGTACAGAAAGTCAATGACAGTGGCCTTATCATCTGCCAACCTCGCTAAGTTGTTGATTCGGATGGTTAAACATACTATTTGAACGATTCTTGGAACAATGAATACTGCTTATAACATAATAAGAACGACTCCAATTTTTAACTTTCATTATGTATGCTTATATTTGCAGGGAAATATCAAACACCCCTTTTCAATCTGTGGTGATAATCCTTGTGCCGGTCAAGTTGAGGAATATGCATAACTCCCATTAAAACAACGAGATAGGAGAATAGTTTTGTTGTCCATACCTCCCTTGGAGTGACTCCCAAATGATCAAGCAGCATGTTTACTCCACGCCCTTTTGAGGTTCCGGGGGGAACAATTTCCAGCATGTCGGGCACGGTTTGGACAACCGTGGCACTATCTCCGGTTGCTTTGGACCAGTATGGCCTCAAAGCAGTTGTCACTCCCTCAGCAGTGTCCATGAAGACTAGTTTCTGTATATCGATAAGGTGTGCGTCATTACAAGAACCAAAAGGAGCAAGAATTATAGGATATTAACTCAATCATATTTTACATATGAGACCAAATGGTATGAATCGAAGACGCTACACAATGGCCTTCGACGGAAACCTCATTCTTCTATGAATCAACAGAAATTAAGAGCAAAGCCCTAAGCTTAACATTTTTTATTTCTCTTTGTTACAGGGAGATGGGGAGAGTATTGTTCCTCCTTGAGGGGTGTACCTGTATGCCAGCAGCAGCTACAAGATGCTCAACTGAAGGCATGATCTCTGCCTGTAAATATTTTACATGCAGGTTATATATAAAATGGCGCAAAAAGAAACCTCAGGCAGTAAAGAATATTTATGACCATGATGAAACATTAATCTACTTGCACCTTTTGCTCGTGATATACAGTATGCATGGAATCGACAAGTGGGTGATCATATAGAGATAAGCAACGATCCTCGGTGAATGCAATAAGAGGAACCTCATTCTCCAGAGAGTAGCGACATGCCTGCATATAAAGATCATCTGGTCATTTATTTCATTACATGCCCATGAATAATATATTCACTCATGGCTCACCAAACTATTACCTCTCTGCACACATCTGTATCCAAATTCATTCTAAAAATTTCCCGACCTTGTGTACCATAAACAAGCAATCCCTGGAATCAAGCAGAGGCAGACAATAAGGACAAGAGGTACTACTATCAACTCAAGACGGACAAAAAAATCGTCCTAAGAGTAAGAGGGAGAGATGATATATGTAACAAGCACTGAGAATTCTGTTTCTTACAAGTTTGACCAAGCATTACAGAGGTCAAGTCGTTCATCACATACTTGAGGTGGTGGGAATTTACATAAAAGTTCGGTGACAAAGAGCATGAAAATGTTTAAGGGGGAACAGGAGTGGATATCGGGGTTCCCTCTATTGTCCCTATCAAGCTCACAACAGAGAGTACCACATGTAGATAGAGGGCAGATAAATGTGAGAAAATTATTCCATGAGATAAGATTTACCCAAAGCAACTTAAAATGTTAAGATTGCAGCTCACTGGACAGAAGAGTAATCATGTATCTATCTTAGTGAAGACAGTTCTATGTTCATCACATGTAACTTGGCAACAATCTTAGATGAATTTTCAAAGGAAAAAAGAGAACCTGCAAGAAAACCCCAGGAGAAAATTCTGAAACAATGCCGTCTTTTCCAGTTAAATCTACCTCCTTAAAAACGCGAATCACAGCTGGCCGAGCCTGTTCCAAAGAGCTGTCAACAATCAGAAACTTTTTCGAATCAACACTATTCAATAATCAAGAAATCATATAAGAGGTAACACTGACCAACAGTAGAACACAGGAATAAGTAAAAAGTATAACACATTTCTGAGTATAATGTCTCCTGAGAATGAACAGAAAAAGAGGTTCTCACTTTTCCTGTTGCTATCACTATTTTCACACCCCTTGATGAGGCCTCTTTCAGAGCCTGGATGTTCGTCGAGCTCAGTTGGCTTTTGCTGTTGAGAAGGGTGCCTTGTGTATCACGAAAAAATAAAAACATTTAAAAACAGTCCGCACAAGGCTATAACCTACAAGCTAAATAAAATAAAGTACAGGCGTAAGACACAATAAGCCAAACTTACCATCCATATCACAGAAGATATATCTGAACTTTTGCTTATAGTATTGAGGGCTGCCTTCTTTCTTCCTGTCTTTTAACAACTCAGATGTAAGATTATATCATTGCAAAGTTCAACTTTAACCAAGTGAATCGCAGCTACAGATTGAATGAAGAATTTAAACAATTAACAAATCAAAATAAGGTCCATAGAAGACAGATGTGAAAGTGAAGCTGAAAAAAAATAAAGATAAAATTTACCGTCTAGTTTGACCCCATCGGAATGGGGTTCAGCATCATATGCGCTCTGAATTAATCCTTTTCCCTTCCACCCAAGACTCTTTAAGAGAAGATCCTCCTCCTTCTCCATTTCTACTTCAGCGTCTTTGCTAACTTCATGATCAAATCCTAACAAATGTAACAACCCATGTACCTACACAAAGGTCCAGTGACTAAAGTTATCAAATTACAGTAGAGAATTACAAATACGAACTCTGTAACACTTGAAGAAAACACATTCAATTGAATATGCCTTTTTACTTTTTATGAGTGTTCACACATCTTCCAGACAAATAATATTCATCATAGAGAACACTTATCTCTTCAAAACATATAAAACACTAATAATCATATTCTAAAACCAACCGCGAGAATGCGAATCTCGTCAAGAAGCGTATGGCCTCTTTGCTCCGCTTGTCTTGCCGCTGTCTCAACAGAAATCACAATGTCCCCCAACATAAGCTGCAAATCATGCAATGGCCATCAAGCACATATCACCAAAATTACATCCTTTTACTTATAGTGTAATGAAGAAAATTATAGATAAAACCGAACGAGCTAGTACCATGGGAAGCTTAAGATCAGGGACATGCTGGGACATGGAAATAACATCAGTAGCATGGTCCTCTCCTCTCCATTCCTTGTTAAGTTTTCGGATAAACTTGTCATCGCAAAGAAGCACCGATAGCTCCACGCTTTCATATCCCGCAACACCGCCTATAGCATTGTCCCTTGTTTTATACACTGAATCTTTCAGCCCATCAAACGCTAGCTTCACCGCCGCCGGAGCATCCAGCCGGAGCAATTCCGCAATTCTCTGCAATTTTCAAACTCCATTTCACTTCAGCCAATCAAATCAGCTATACTGGTATTACAGAAGAGACATTTATACAAACAGTGGGTGATCGTTACATACCAAGATTTTGGGATTGTTCGATGCTTCTTCGATAGAAATACTGACATCGAGCTCCACCTCCTTCTCCTTGATTTTCGGGGATTGCCGCCTCACCTTCCTTTCACCTTTCTGCGAACTGCAGATTCGCCCCCGGATCAATGGCGGTCTGGCTGCACATCTCCATTTGTCTCCGCGCGTCGCGTGAAGTCCGCGGACGAATACCGTTGATACGGAGACCTGAAAGAGGTGCGCTTTCGGAGGGGAGATTAAACCCGGCGCAGATGGAAAAGATGAGCTGGAAATTAGGGCGGCGCGTGGGATGCAACGCGCCATATGAGTGGCGGAGGAGAAGGAGGGTAGGTGGAGGAGCATGTAGACCTTCGGAGCTCTCAATGTGAGTGGTGATTGGTTGGTTGGTTGCCTCGCGGTTTGTGAGTAGCAAACGGACAGTGACAGTGACGTTACCGGCTAGAAGGATTTTTATTCTCCGCAAACTTTTGAAAATTTTCAGATGTCACCCAAATATTTTCACTTTTATGCAATTAGCGGCTAAACTAATTGTTTATGACAATTAACCACATACAATATACAACGGTCTTGTTTCAAAGTCATTCTCGTGGCTATAGTAACTAGAATCATGTACCCCCAAGATATGTGTTTATGTGCTGGCTCTTTCCCCCCAAATAGCGTAGTAATTTTATCTAAAACATAGTGTTTTAAGAGGCTCTGCTTGGGTGTTAGGTAACTAATTATCAATGCGATTAATTCTTAAGTACTTAGAAAAAATGGCTTCTAAGCAAGTTTAGGCACCTGGCTAGCTATCTAGGTGAGCTGGCGATTTGTGACCTTTTTTGCTTTAATTTTTTGTTTTTAAGAACATGGCTTAGGACTGCGATTTTTTTTCTCTTAGACAAAAATAAATAACTTCAATTTTGCATTTTATGTGATTAATAAATTGTTAAAAACTTATTGAATACTCGGATGAACATTCATTATATGCTTGTTTCCCATTTTTTCAATATGTTATAATACTTTATAATTTATTTATCATTCTATTTTGTAATTTATGTTTCTTAATATAATTATGTATTATTTTTAAATATAAATAGACACTTATTTTAAATAAATAAAAAATAAAAATAAAAACTTCCTAGGGCCCTAGGCGCTAGGCCTCTTGGCTCTAGGCCCTTAGACTATCTCCAACCGAAGGAGGGCCAAGTGACTCGTTTTAGCTCTTTAACCTTTCAAAAAATTAATATTTTAATGAACAATGCATGACCATATTTATTAGCATCTTCAATCGAGGGGCCAAAGGGCCATAGGCGAAATATAACTCTGTAACAAAAAACCATCTCCAACGAGGGCCAAAGGGCTATAGTATGGAATGTGAAGAATTGAAATAAAATGAGGTAAGATAGTATAAATAGACACTTATTTTAAATAAAATTAAAAAAAAAATTCCTAAGGCCCTAGGCGCTAGACTTCTTGGCTCTAGGCCCTTAGACTATCTCCAATCGAAGGAGGGCCAAATGACTCGTTTTATCCCTTTGATTCTCCAAGAAATTAATATTTTTATAAACAGTGCATAACCATATTTCTTAGCATCTCCAACTGAGGGGCCAGAGAGCCATAGGCCAAATATAAGACCATCTCCAACCGAGGGCTAACCACCAGATGACTCGTTTTTGCCTTCTGGCCCTTCAAGATATTAATATTTTAATGAACAGTACAGGGCCATATTTGCCTCCATCTCCAATTGAGGGCCAAAGGGTCATAGGCTCGTTTTATCCCTGTCACAAAAAATCATCTTCAACTGAGGGCTAAACATAATTTATTATTTTAAAACTACCACTTAAATTCAAATCCAACGACTAAGTGACGTCAGCATGACGTCAACTAGCCGTTGGTAACTGACATCATGCTAAAGTTATAGGAAAAAAAATAGAATTTAAAAAAAAAATGAAACAAATTTTGGGAAATAGAAGTTATAGGAAAAAATTGTCACATTCCCGCCCGGGGCGGATCACTTCCCGGGCCCAACTCCACCACTGTAGCACGATATTGTCTGCTTTGGGCTTACCATTCCCTCATGGTTTTGTTTTTGGGAACTCACGAGCAACTTCCCAGTGGGTCACCCATCATGGGATTGCTCTAGCCCCTTCTCGCTTAACTTCGGAGTTCCGACGGAACCCGAAGCCAGTGAGCTCCCAAAAGGCCTCGTGCTAGGTAAGGATGAGAATATACATATAAGGATCACTCCCCTGGGCGATGTGGGATGTCACAAAAAATGGAATTAAAAAAAAAAATGAAACAAATTTTGTGAAATAGAAGTTATAGGAAAAAATGGAATTAAAAAAAAATGAAACAAATTTTGTAAAATAGAAGTTATAGGAAGTTATAGAAAAAAATAGAAGTTATAGGAAAAATTTTGTAAATAAAAAAAATAAACAAAAAAAAAAATTCAAAAATAACGGCTAGCTAGCTGTTGGATTCAAAATTTTCTTTAAGCAATCATGTCGGTTATAATCGATAACAATATATTTATATTAAATATATTAAATATACTCATGTCGGTTATATCCGACACGATTGCTCTGATTTTTTGGCCAGCTCGAGCTGGCTGGCTGGCTGCATGCGGCTTTCTGGCCCTCTGGATCTTTCGGTTGGAGATGGCCTAACCTTGTAACAAAAAACCATCTCCAACCAAGGGCCAAATAGCTGTAGTATAGAATGTGAATAATTGAAATAAAATGAGGTAAGATAGTATGAAATAGTGAAAAATATGTGAGAAATGATGTAGGAAAAAATTAGAAATTAAAAAAATAAAAAATAAAAAGTGGGTTGGGACAAAAAAAATTCCTAAACTCTAAACCCTAAAGTGGGCTGAGCAAATGAAAAAAAAAAAAAAAAGTGGGCTAGCCAGCTAGCTGAAGATGGCCAGTAAGTTGGCCATTTGGCCATTTTTTGTCATGTGGGGCCCACAAGCCCTTCGGCTTAGCCTTCTGTTGGAGATGATTTTCAGACTATTTTTGGCCCTCTGGATCCTTCTGTTGGAGATGGTCTTACGCATCGTCTAATTACTGCTTAGCAATTTTTCAAACACTACTAAAACACTAATGACAAGACTTGCTTATTAGTGAGAAGTTTGTCGGAGCATGAATAAAAATTTCAATAAAAAAAAAAGAAAAAAATAGTATCGCATGCTTGGCACATGCTATATGATTTGATAATAAATGGACGGATGTGGACCAAGCCACCAAAGCGCCAAACAAGTTGTGAAGCTTGGGTGGTAAATTGTCAAAAGCTTTTAGCTCAATAACTTCAAAGAAGTGGTAAATTGGATGCCAATTCTACAATTTTTCCAAAAACCTTTTTTCGTGTAAAGTAAAATAAATCAAAGTTTGGGGAGTTAAATGTAATTTTAGAAAACGGAAAAGACCGGCTGGACTTAACGTGCACTGGGTCTTTTAATTTAATCGAGTCCCCATCCGATCCAATCCGGTTCAGCCTACAAGGAAACCTAGACCCTAACCGTCTCTACCGCCTCTACTGACCTCTCTCTCTCTCTCTCTCTCTCTCTCTCTCTTCCACTGCCCAATTCAGATCGCTCTCAGTCTCTCCCGCCTCCTCCGCCAATTAATTCAGTTTCCGATTCTCCTCCGCCGACGAATTAGGGTTCCGATCGTCTCAGTAACCCGCACTCTCAGCTCCAATTGCCTTCTAATCCCCATTTTCCAAAACAGTTTCTTCAATTAGGTTCGATAAATAGTCAATCCCACTAGCTCGAGTGCTGAAATGGCGAGTTCCGAGGATCCAAATGCATCTTCCCCGGCTGAACAGCCGCCAAAGCACTACGGCATCACGAAGCCGATCTTCCTTTCGGGTCCCACCGAGTATGATCTTCAACGAAATGTCGAACTCGAAAAGGTACACGGATGCGTGCATAAATCTGCTTTATGATGCCAAAGATTGGATATTTTTGGTTGGCTTTGTTTGCAATTTGCTGATTTTATCTGTTTGTATTGATTTTGGTAGTTCTTGATTGATTCGGGTCTTTATGAGAACAAAGACGAGGCTGCGAAGAGAGAAGAGGTTCTTGGCCGCATTGATCAGGTATAGATATATAGTTCACTGCTCTATTGTCGGCTGTGAGAAAAATCAGTAATGTGATGATATTGGAAATGACTAAGATTTTATCGCAATTGGCGGGTCGGTTTAAAGCATTACCAATGTGGTGTTGTTCTGTGCTTACTGTCAGTTGTGTGTAACTGTGACCTAAAATAAAATAAGTCGGTTCCTTTTGGACTCCTAGCTTATGTTTACCATTACTGTCGTCATTTGTACGCCATAGATTTGAAGTCTTGCATTTCCCTTTGGTTGCATGGTACTTTCGTTCAATGAGGTAATTGGTAATTCTGAGTTGATTTTTACTGTAGATTGTGAAAGGCTGGGTGAAGCAATTGACAAGTCGAAGAGGCTACACGGATCAGATGGTGGAGGATGCGAATGCTGTCATTTTTACTTTTGGGTCTTATCGTCTTGGGGTAAATATCAGTTCCAACGATTACTTCTGGTGGGGGTGCACCATCAATTTCTTTTGCTTTCTATTATCATTGTTGTAGGTATGTTCTGTTGGAACTTGCAAGTGGATCTACAATTGCATATTTTTCCCTCTATTTAACTCTGTTTACAAGTTATACCCTCTAACTCATGTTACTGTTATATGGTGGGGATAATTTCATCATCTGGAGTTTGACGAACAGATTTGGGTTATGATCCAGAATGGTATGCTATCCGTTTCTAGCGATTTTATTTGCCACTCTTACGCTTGGATGTGGCAAGCAAGGATCCATGCTTTGCAATGAAAAAACTGGTACATGTCCATTAGCCAAGGATAAGCTGATATTAAAACCAACTGGATGGTTCACATTTATGATGAAACCTTATAAGAATAACAAGCCCTTATTAGGACTTTGTTCACTGAAACCGATGCCATTGGCATTGGATGTGATCATGCCAACATATATAACATCTGAGGATCATCAATACCTCAGTCTATGAGAACAGTTAGTTCCACAACGGTGAACCACTCCTATGTCATCAGTCTTATTTTAGAATTTGCTGCTGTTTTGATTGTTTAGTCAAATTTACCTTAACAAAGGATTGGATGTTGTTCTTGCTTTGATTGTTTGGTCCAACTACTGAATCTGGAACCATTTACGCTACTTGTTCCCTGTAGCATTATGGCCATCATACCTGTATTATTATTAATGTTATGTTTTTCTGTGACAGGTTCATGGGCCTGGAGCTGACATAGACACTTTGTGTGTTGGGCCATCATATGTGAATCGAGAGGTGATTTATGCACACACATTCTTATATATAATTCTGATTCTTTCTTAATTTGTTCGACCAGAATTCTAACCTGCAGCTCTACCTCACAATTGACTCGTTCTGCAGGAAGATTTCTTTATTATATTGCATGATATCCTGGATGAATTGGAAGAGGTTACTGAACTTCAACCAGTTCCTGATGCTCATGTCCCCGTCATGAAATTCAAGTTCCAGGGAATATCAATAGATCTCTTGTATGCAAGCATATCTCTTTTGGTTGTTCCAGATGTGAGTACAGAACTCATTTTTTTGAAATTTATTGCTTTTTGTTCTTTTTATCCATTTCATTGTGTTGCATGATCGTATGACCATATATGAAGAGCCATTTCCAAGCCCATGTAATTTTGTCATGCTTCCTTCCTCACTTGTTTTGTCAGCTGGGCCATCTAAGGTTCTGGTACTAATATTGTGGAAATTTGGTTTATTACGAACATTTGAAGATCCATAAGCTGCTATCATCATAGTGACAACAAATGTGGTCCTGGTGTCCTTTATGATATTGATGTGGTGTTGGAACATGCTTGTCAACAGGATCTGGATATCTCACATGGATCTGTGCTATATGATGTTGATGAGCAAACTGTTCGAAGTCTGAATGGCTGCAGGGTTGCAGATCAAATTCTTAAACTTGTCCCCAATGTTGAGGTTGAACATGTCTTATCTCTCACCCTGGTTTATTTCTAGGTTGAATTGACTCAACTTATGACACTCTATTTAACTGTAGCACTTCCGGACGACACTCAGATGTTTGAAGTTTTGGGCTAAAAGACGTGGTGTTTATTCAAATGTAAGTTTGGCAGTGTTCAAAGCTGGTCAGAATCTTCATTGTTATTAACTCATTAATTTTACATTTACGAAATGACATTTCCTTTATTTTTTTCCTATTCTGTGTAGGTTACTGGATTCCTTGGTGGTGTGAATTGGGCTATCTTAGTTGCTCGGATATGCCAGCTTTATCCCAATGCAATTCCTAGCATGTTGGTTTCCAGATTTTTCAGAGTGTATACTCAGTGGCGTTGGCCAAATCCTGTAATTCTATGTTCAATTGAAGAGAATGAACTTGGGTTCCCTACATGGGACCCTCGTAAAAACCCTCGGGACCGCCTTCATCATATGCCAATAATAACTCCTGCATACCCTTGCATGAACTCTAGTTACAATGTCTCAGTAAGTACTTTACGAGTTATGGCAGAGCAGTTCGACCATGGTAATAGGATATGTCAGGTGAGAGCATAAATTTAATTTTTTTCTGCGTTTGCAGGCTTTATTTCATTATTGACGGGTTTTCCCCTTTGGTTTTATTAAAGGAGATTGAGCTGAATAAGGCCCAGTGGAGTGCTCTCTTTGAACCTTATCTCTTCTTTGAGGCATACAAAAATTATCTACAAGTGGACATAGTTGCAGCTGATGTTGATGACTTGCTAACGTGGAAGGGATGGGTGGAATCCCGGTTTAGACAGCTTACCTTGAAGGTAAACGTTTCTTCCATAGTTGTTTTGAAAGCTTTTATGACTCATTTGTTAGAAAAGATTCACTATATTGAAGGCATTTCGAAGTAATAAATGGATGATAACTTCCTTATTTTGTACAAGTTGAAGGTTACCATGAAGAAACGTTGTCCCTTTTAGTCCTACCATTTTTGTGGGGATTAGTAGGGATATCTTTTCTTCATGAATGAGCTTCAACTTGAACAAAATATGAAAGTTGTCATTCATTTCTTCCTTCAAAATGCCTTTAATGTAGTGAATAGTCCTATCCAAGCCAATTCTCTCTAATAAACGAGGCCTTAAGTGTTTTTCCTGTTAAGTTTTGCATTTTATCTCCGTGCAGATAGAGCGAGACACAAAAGGGATGCTGCAGTGCCATCCATATCCTAAGGAATATGTTGACGTAACCAAGCCATGCCCACACTGCGCTTTCTTTATGGGTTTGCAGAGAAAAGAGGGATTGAGAGGTAAAGAAGGTCAGCAATTTGATATACGTGGAACAGTTGATGAGTTCAGGGAAGGAATAAACATGTACGTCTTCTGGAAACCCGGGATGGATATATACGTTTCTCATGTTCGCCGGAAGCAGCTTCCTCCCTTTGTTTTCCCTGATGGGTGTAAGCGTCCTCGATTATTGAGGCATGTAAGTCAGCAGGATGAAAGAACATATGAAGATTCTGCAGGTTGTAGTTCTGGATCTGTGGAAAGACATACCAGGAGGAAAATTGATCATAAAACAGAGGATATGAGGCCAGCTAAACTAGAGAAGCAGACGTCTGTTAGTTCACAATTGATGGAGTCTGTGGCCCCAGAAAGTATTACAGGTGGAGCACCTGATACCAGCTTCAGTAATGGCATTACATTAGAGTGTCTTGCAACTGGAGATGCAGAAAAGAAATCTGATCATAGATTGTCTGTTGGACAGTTAGAGAGTGAAAAGGAAGTGTTGGACACATGAGAATGGTTGATAATATTGCGCATGAATCCAATACTGCAAATGAGTGCACGTCTATGCGTGTTCCTGAAATCCCTAAAGTCAGAAATGAGGTCAATCCTTCACAAGAGGATCATGAGGTAAAGCCATCTGAACAGTTGGAGAAATCTCTTTCCTTGAAGGAGCTGGTAATTCCATTCACAGCATCTATCTCAGAGTCCAAGGAAACATGTGAGATGGCGTAAGTAAGGACAGAGTTGGAAATGTGACATTGGCTGACCTGCAGAATATGGAGGCCGACTCTACTGGGAGACTACTGAATTGGACAGCAGATGCTAATGATGTTGATCAATAACTAGTCAAACCATGTAGTCGGAAGATGGGGGTGGAGAATGCTGATTGTGCATTGGGATGGATCCACTTCTAGCAGTCAGAAAATTGCAAAGTGAGTTACTCTCCATTTTCGAACTCTGGATTAGGAATTGTACCAGATGGAAGTGAGAAAACTGAAAGTTCTTGGAGGAGATGGTGAGAGGGGATATTTGCCGGATGATGCACTTTTGGAATTGGCAGAGTCGCTTGGGAAAAATGGCTCTATAAACACGAATAGGGTATCTCAAAATGCCTTGTCAGAAGAGGTTATGGTTTTGAACATAAACTCTCTTACACATGTTTTCTGTATGTTTTCGTTTCTTGCACAGACGATGTGCTAACTGGTGCATATTGTGGTGGCAGGTCCTGCACCACTATACGTGATTTGTTCCCAGTAACTGTGCTTATACCTTACTAGTTTTGTGTACCCTTTGTGGCTATCTCGTCTCTTTTCTCCAATACAATTTTAGGAACCTGACAAGTCTTTATCCTTGATCTTGTATTGTAGAGCCAACTGTTGCAACCAGGGATACTGTCAATTTGGAAGATGTAGCTAGGCAGGAATCAGGATCTATGCAGAGGCCAACAGTAAGGCATGCGTTCGAAACTCGTATGTTTTTTAACCAAATCATTATATCTTTATACTGGCCTGTTTGGTGGCTCTTTGTGACTGACAGGTGGTCAATGGAGTAACCTTTCAGCTTTCGCTGATGAATAGGTGGAATCTCACTTTCACAAGTAAAAGAGGTCGCACAAGGGTAAGTGCCATTTTAACTGCTGGATTTCATTACGGTTTCAAGTTGTGACCTGTATGTGATGCCTTTGCAAAGTGGCGGGGAAGTTCCATCCACGCAAAGAACTCCGCATGGTTTGGTGCGTCGGCGCAGGATGTTGGGCTTCAAAATGGCCTGCTAAGTTTTAAGCATTAGGAATTCATGGAAGAGTACGAGTGTCAGTGTCCTTTGCAGTCGCCAAGAACCCTGCTATTTGAGCTGTATGGATTTGCATGGAAGAGACTTTAATCGGGGCATAGAGTTCAGCAAGAGTTGAACTGAGCAGGCTGTGACGGGTTTGCTTTCTTATTATGCCTCTGTATAAACACTAATCAAACTTTTAGTAGTTTGTATATCCCGCCATTGTAATACAGTTTTTAAGCAATTTACTCTCTTTCTCTCTCTCTCTCTCTCTCACTGGAAACAAGCTCGTTTTGGTCGCGATATCGAAACATGTTATATCGAAACACGAGAACAAAGTGAGCATTTACTCCAAAAAGGGGCGTTTCTTTGCCCGTCTTAGTTCTCATTGGACCAGATTAGATTAAATATTAGTCTACTCCATTGTTTGTTTTCTTGCGGGACTAGTGTTAATGAGATTAACTAGGACTCGCTTTCATTCTGCTTGATTCACCTCCTCAACCTCGATTGCGATGGCACATCGCATCATCTTGCTCGATTCACCTCATCGACCTTGATTTCGACGGCAAAGGCTTCGGGCACAACTTCATCTTAGAAGCTGAACTCGTCAACTACTTCATCTCCGACGATTACCTCGTCGTCTGTGTCATATGGGTCCGCCAGATCTGGGTCCTAGGAAGCCCCAAAAGGCTATGACGGGGTGATCTTAGAAGCCGAACTCGTCAACTACTTCATCTCCGACGATTACCTCGTCGTTTGTGTCATATGGGTCCGCCAGATCTGGGTCCTAGGAAGCCCCAAAAGGCTATGACGGCTTGAGCTGATGAGGATCCAAATATTGTTTTGATTTATTTTTAGTGGGTAATGTTTAATTTTTTATATTTTTGATGATATGATGATTGTTTAGCTTAAATTTGAGAGTGGTTTGGTCAATTTTGGATTGCAAAATTGTTTCTTTGCTAAATTTGCCATTGATGTGTGTAGAGCCTTCGTTAATACTGAACCAGAGAGAAAAGGAAGAAGTTGAAATTCTCTTTCTGACTCTCATTTGCAATTCTTTTGTTTTTGAGGTTTAAATATATGAGCGTGTGTTATTTCCAGTTCCAAATGAAATCTATCGGAGTTGAAATATATTTTGATGAAATTAAAATGGTTTATATCTTTGGCTTTTTTTTTGGATAAAAAAGAAACACGATCTGCAAATTTCAGAGAGAGAGAGAGGTGCAGGGCGATGGAACTCAATTATAGAAAGATAATTTTTAGGATTTTGATTTTTGTGTTTTGGTTTTGAATATTTAGAATTGGTTTTATTAGAGAGATGTTTTGATTTCGAATATTTACAATTGAATTTTATTGGACAGACGAGCTCACAGCTATGGTTTTTCCACGTTCAGTGTTTTATTTGATTCTGGGTTTGAGTTAGACTTTTTGGTTCTGTGCTCAACATTCTACAGAAAGAAGGTGTAATAAATGGTGAGAGAGAGAAAAGGTTGGTATAAAAAATATCAAATTCCAAAAATAATATATTTAGTCTGCTTGCTAGTCTGGCACTACACCAAACGTTTCATTATTTTTATACTGCATAGTCCATATTAAGCCAATCCAACTTAGTGCCTGAAGCTAGTCTAGTCTGAGATAGTCCGGTGCAATAAATGCACACAATGCTTCCCGACTCTCATGCATAAAGCTATACTGATCTTGAAAGTCGAAAACTAGTTAGAAATTCTATAAGGAACCCCAACCGACGCTTTGCCGCCGGCATATAATCGCGGCGGGATTGCGTCTCAATTATTACATACATTACACACTGTAAACTAAGCTATCGTCCACCTTCTTACTTCGTTTGTAACTAGCAAGGTAGGTGGCAGCGCCGAGGAGGGGAGAAATATCAAAGTCTCTTCCCACCTTTTTCACTTCAAAACCTTCCGAAGGACCATAGCCGCGAAGAATGTGCATAACTTCCTTCATTGAAGGCCGAGTTGAAGGCAGTGTGCTGGTGCAAATGAGTCCTAGTTTTAGCACGGTAGCCATCTCTTCCAGGTAACACGGTTCTGTTATCTCCTCATCGAGGGCATCGGTTATGGTCTTTCCCTCGCTGTATAGCCGCCACGCCCATTCTGCTAGGCCTGTATGCTCATCTCCGCAGTAGGGTTCTCTCCCGGTTGTTAGTTCTAGGAGTACTACCCCGAAGCTGTAGACATCGATCTTTTCATTGATTTTCATTGTATAAGAATACTCTGAAAAGCAAAATGTCATACAATGTATCAAAGTAATGTCCCCAAAATATGAATGCAGCACCAAAATTGAATGCAAAACAGACAAATTTAAGCTCTTACCTGGTGCCATGTAGCCAATGGAGCCTGCGATAGTGGACATCGTGTGCTGATCTCCCTCCTTGGCCAAGATCTTCGCCAACCCAAAATCCGCTATCCGAGCCTTGAATTCAGAATCCAACAATATATTGCTGGACTTTACATCTCTATGAATTATCGGCGGAGAGCAGTCATGGTGCATGTAGCACAAGCCTTGTGCAGCCCCTATTGCAATCTGCAACCTCGTCGGCCAGTCCAAAACAACATGACGAGCCATGCCCATGCCTGATGCTAGCTTTCTCCTCTTCCCATGTAGCCACTTATCGAGGCTCTGATTAGCCATGTACTCGTACACAAGAAGCTTCGAATTGTCACTTGAAATGCAGCACAGCAACTTAACAATGTTCGAATGGCGTATTGTTCCTAGTATCTCAACCTCAGCAACGAATTCTTTCTCAAGCCTCTCATCCAATTTGTTGGTGTTCCAAATCCTTTTCACCGCGACAAATTCACCTGGGCAGTTAGTGCTAACCTGATAAACTTTCCCCGATCCCCCACTTCCAATGAGATTGTCATCGGTCAAATTCGCCAGCACGCTGAATTGTGTGAGATCCAATCTCTGGAATGAGGTGAGCTTCCATGTTGACAAGTCCTGACAGCACTGTCTCCTACAGTAGTCTCTGGCGATGAAAAAGGTAAGTAAAACAGTAACAACAAACACAGCGATCGAAAGGACTAAAATCATGGCAAGCACTTTCGAGGACAGCTTGTGGGATGCACTCATGTTGGTGTAACAACTGGGAAGGTTTAGAATTCGTGTGCTTGCGCATAGATTCGGATTGTTCAAGAAACTGTTTTCAAACGCAAGATTATCGAACACATCTGGGATTTTTCCGGAAAGCTTGTTGGAAGACAAGTTGAGAGAAGTGAGCCTCAAGCTGCCAAACTCAGCTGGGATTTCGCCTGTGAATTGGTTCCCCGACAAGTCCAAGTAAAGCAGGTCCGGCAAAGAACCAATCGCTGCAGGAATGTAGCCCGAAAGCGTGTTTCCCGAGAGATTCAAAGTATTCAGCGATTCCCATGACATGATCTGAGATGGCAAGTCACCGGAAAGTTGATTTCCATCAAGCAATAGAGTGTTCAGCTGAGAAAGATTAGTCAGTTCAACTGGGATTTTCCCGGAAAGCAGATTCCCGCTCGCCTTAAAAACAACCATGCGTTCCCAGGATGAAACTTGAACTGGAATCTCACCGGAAAATCTGTTGTTGCTAATTTCCAGCCTGGACAGATTCCAGGCCAACTTGCTGGCGGGAAGCTGACCCGAAAACGAATTGTCACTCAGCATCAAACTCGACAGACTGAGCCCGGTCCAAACTCCGAAGGGGACCTCACCCGAAAAATGGTTGTTGTAGACCTGCAGAGTCCTCAAAGAGTCACAATTTCCAAGCCCTTTCGGCAACCCTCCGGTAAGATTGTTAGAGAACACAACAGCTCCTTGCAAAACTCCTCTGCTGCACAAATGTTCCGGCAGAGAGCCGCTCAGCTGATTCTCGGAGACCTCGAACGCTTCGACCTCCGAGTGAAGGCCTAATTCCGGCGGCAAGCTCCCGTTTAACATGTTCTTAAAAACCCGAAATTCCCTCATCGCCGGAATTAGGCCTAAACTCTCCGGAATCCCACCGGTTAATCGATTCGAATACAGGTTTAAAACAGTCAAATTCTTCAACTTTCCAAAATCTTGTGGGATAGAGCCGCTCAAATTGTTCATAGCCAGATCAATCTGAGACAAACTCAAAGCCTCTACGGCTTTTGGAATCTCCCCTGAAAATTTGTTGTAAAATAAAAGCAACTCGCTCAAATTCTTCAACAAAAACAACCCACCTGGAATCTTCCCTTCCAGATTGTTCCTCGCAAGATTCAAGTGCTCGAGGCTCGAAAGACCCGAAAAACTCTCCGGGATCTCTCCGATCAAGTTCGTCTGTGTCATCCACAAGTTTTTCAGATTCTTCAAATTCCCGAACTCCGTTGGGATTCTGGCGGCCGCCAGTTTTCCGTTATAAGGCATTTCGAATATTTCGAGATTCGATAAGTTCCCAATCTCCCTCGGAACACTCCCGTCGAACAGGTTCATATAAAGCCTGATTGTCCTCAGCTCCGTCAGCCGTCCGATCGCCGCCGGAATGTCTCCGGAGAAGTTGTTTCCTCCGAGGTCCAAATACTTTAGAGAAGGCGACATGCGGTCGATGTCGGCCGGAATTGGGCCCACAAAGTAGTTCTGCGAGAGGTCAAGGACTTTGAGATTCGAGCAGTTGTAGAGAAAGCTCGGGAACCCGCCTGGAATGTAATTCCAAGAGAGGTCGAGCTCCGTGAGGCTCAGGAGCTCGCAGAGGGTCGCCGGGATTCTCTTCGTTATGTTCATATTGCGGAGGGAGAGTCCCGTGACCGCGCCGTTCGTGCAGTTGACCTCCGGCCAGTCACACGGTGAGGATGAGGGGTTCCAGGATTGGATGGACGGTGGATTGCCCCACTGTGCCTTGAGCTTGAGGAGGATTGACTGGTCTGTGGATTGTGAAATTACGATCAAGGGTAGGGAGATGAGGACGAAGAGGAGTAGGGAAAGTCGGAGTGGAGGTGGTGTTTTCGACATTTCATGCGGTTCAGTTCGTCTGCTCCGGTTGGGAGATTTTACCGGGAAACGCGGGAGAAGTAACGGCTGCCATTCAAACTTGGTTGATTTGGGATTATATGCGTTTCTGATTGTAAAAGTGCCACCAAAATTTCTCCAAATTACATTGTGCCACTGAAAGTGATATTGCCATGGCATTTATCGTTTTGTCAACTTTAGAGGTTTATTTTGACACGCATCGACTGGAGCCAATAAAGCACGAGTTTAGGTAGAAAATCGAGAAAAATAAAACTCGTCGGAATTGTTTTGAAAATGACTTAAAGAACGATTTTAAAGAAAATATTTTTGGATTTTAAAAATACATGAAGTGCTTCATTCAAGAAGCATCAGTTCTTTAATTGTTTTCTAGAGTTCACTTGCATTTTTATTAAAGATTGGTTCTAATAACATTTCACTAAAAACACTTTCAATCATTTTAAAAATATTTCCAAACGAGTCCATAATTATTTAATATGTTATTGTTTTCATTTTCTTATCTCTGTGTTTAAAGAAAATATGGATTGTTTAACAGTATAAAGCAATAAAAAAATAAAAATCTAGGGGATGCTAATCTATATCCAGTTAGATATAATTATAATCTAAGACTTTGAGGAATATTCTAATTACAAGTGTTTGGTTGAATAGTTTGGTGATCTAATCCAGTTAATAGTAGATTGTGAAGTATAGATTACAAAACTTAAAGTCTAATACTAATGAACTCATGCTAAACTGTCTATGTGGGTTTGTTTGCATGACTGGGGCCTTTGTTTTGGTGTTCTAGAAGCAGATCTTACTAGTCTAATGGCATGGGCGTGTGCATGTTGTGTGTATGTCAATGGACTGTTTCATTTAAGTTTTATGTATTAACCTAAATCATGGTGAAATAAGACATTTAATTTGAAATATATTAGAAATATCGCTTCTTTTACATGCTGAAATAAGACATTCATAATTTAGTTTTTGAAGGGAATCGATATATTATTGATAAAAGCAACTGTTTTACAAGGATAAGTTTTGAAAGAGGATATCTTGTACTACATCAGGAGGATCCTCAAACCATACTGAAGAGCTTTCAATTGATAAACCATCCTTATGGTTTGTTTGGAGGCATTTTTAAAATGTTTGAAATCGTTTTTATTATGTTCTTATTGTAGGAAGCACTTCAAATACTTTTTATTTATTTTTTTTTCAAAATTTACTTGCATTTTTACTAAAGATTGATTTTAAAAATATTTTTGATGAAAGCTTTTTCAATCATTTTAAAACACTTTCAAATGAGCTCAGTTGAGCTAAGAGCAAGTCCACCCCTAAAAAAATGGCTAACACTCAACCCATTTAATCCACTCAATGAACAGTGATAGACCCTATGAACAATAAATTGGCAAATGCTTCTCTACCCCTAAAAAATGCGCTGGCGCAAAGTCTAAAAATGCGATGGCATAAACGATCTCCATCCTTACAAAATGCACTGGCACCCAGCCCATTTAAAATATTAAATAATTATTTTATAAAATAATATGTTTTAATTTCGGATAAGATTTTTAATCAATCTCGTCACGCCACGTGTCATTATCCGAACGTGCTATTTTGTGAATAGATTTCCGCTAAGATTTTTAACCAATCCCAACACACCACGTGTTACTATCTGTTTACAATAATTTAGCCAAAATTTCGATAAGATTTTCAACCAATATCGACACACTAACTTATGAGGTGTAAGGTGGAAGATGAGGGGTTAGGTATTTATAGAAAATAATAATTTTTTTTTAAATTTTTTTTGTATTTTTTAACAATTTTTAATATATATTTTTTAATTTTTGATAATTTTAATTTAGTTAATTAATCTGGACCATTGGATTTGAAAAAGATTCAAATCAAACAGCCTATATGTTGACACGTGCCCAACGGTCATAATTTTGACCGTTATGCCTTTATTTTTTAAATTTTTGGGTAGAAAAATGTGGACCATTGATCTCTGGATCGGACGGCCTAGATCACGCCACGTCACTAGTTGTTGTATTTCAAATTCAAAATTTTTTTACCGTTGGAAATCCAATGGCCTAGAACAAGCCACGTGGCCTCCCTATTAGATCCCTTAGTGCGCATATCTTGCTTTTTCTCGTCGGGGACGTGCGCCCATTCATGCGTGCTTCCCACGCGCCTGGCGCAAAATGAAATTTAAAATGGCATGTAATGTCACGCTGGCGTTAGCATGACGTCACATAGTTTAGGCCTTGGCTCAGTACATTTTGGACTGGCTTATGGGACGGCTTGGGCTGTTAGTCGGCATATGGACTAAGGGCATATTTCTTTTCAGCCATAATCCCCGAGCTTGCAGAAAGTGACTGAGGGCATATTTGTGAGGGGTGTGTTATTCATACACTCTTTTTACTGTTCACATATTCTCTTAATTCTCGGTCGTTGGATTGAAATAATTAAAGAAGATCAAATGGTAGAAATTAGGGTAAATTACATAAAACTATCTTAACTATTGGGTCATTAATAGTTTCATACCTTGTCTTTAAAAAGTTTCAATGTCATACCTTATCTTTGAATTTGTTGCAATGTCATACCTTCTGTCAGTTGTCTATCAATTCATCTGTTAAATGCTGACGTGACATGAAATGGGACCTACTTTCTATTTTAAAATTTTTAAAAATTAATTAAAATTTAGAAAATTAAAAAAGAAAAAAAACCCAATGAAACCTAGATCCCATCACCCCACCCCCGAAACCCCATCCCCTTCATCATCTTCCCCATCTCCCCCCCCCCCCCCCAAAAAAAAAAAAACCTTCATTCCAAACCCAAAACCCCACCTTCCCCGCATTCTCCCTCCCTCTCCTCCCACCCACCTCCCTCTCCTCCACTCTTTTCACCTTCCCTCCTTCCCACCCATTCAAAACTTGAAAAAAAAAAAATCATAAACAAATCTGAACCTAGATCGTCGCACCCCACCCAACCTTTCCCTCCCCGGACCACCTCATCCTTCTCGTTGAAGTCGGACCACCTCAAATGGTTTTTTTTTTTTTTTTTGAATGGGAGAGGAGGTGAAGAGAGTGGAGGAGAGGGAGGAAGAAAAGGGGAGGGGGGTTGCGGGGAAGGTGGGGGTGGGGTTCTGGGTTTGAAAGGGAGGTTTTGGCAGGGGGAGGACGGATGGGGAAGATGATGAAGGGGATGGGGTTTCAGGGGTGGGGGGGGGGGGGTGATGGGATCTAGGTTTTGTTGGGTTTTTATTTTTATTTATTTTTATTTTTAATTAATTTTTTAATAAAAAATGGGCCCCGCCTCATGCCACGTCAGCATTTAATAAAGGAATTGACAGACAACTGACGGAAGGTATGACATTGCAACAAATTCGAAGATAAGGTAAAACATTGAAACATTTTAAAGACGAGGTATGAAACTGTTAATGACCCAATAGTTGAGATATTTTTATGTAATTTACCCTAGAAATTAATAAGAAGTGTGGATATCACACCCCTATTTGTGAATATGGGAAGATCATGGGCCTTTGCTTTATTGTTTTGTTATCAAGCATTTCTAATTATATTATCCCATTATGTATATTTATTTTTTTAATTAAAGATTTTCAATGTCTTCATTTAGATTATTTATTTTTGAACAACAGGTTAGCAATAATGTGTACACTAAAATAGAGGGGGTCGGCTTAGCCTCACAACGGACTAACAATAATGTAGTTCAAATTCTCTTAAGATCTCTTACTTTTAAATACCACTAAATCATAATATTATGTGATTGAATTTTTTTTATTTTTTAAAAGTCAGTAAGAGTACAAATGGCGCGAACCAGACAATGTTAGGTGAGCAGAAAATTTTGTAGTTGGTAATAATTCGTGTGTATTTATACGAATATCTGTGTATTAAAATCATAATATGGTCTGGTCATTGACTAATATGCATGTTAGTCAAATCCTAATACTTGCTTTTCAAAAGAACTTCATAAAGATTAAAGACTTCGCAACTTTTGAACACACTCGTCGGCATTCCAGTAGGCCGCCTATATATGCTACTGTTGCATTCAACCGACAGTCAGTCAGTTGAGTGGGAAAATCAAAGCACCAATCACTTTAACAAGATGGACTAAAAACATATAAAACTCAAAAGCTTTAGCTTTCGAGTGATACAATAACTGAAATCCGAATTTTTAAGACTGTTAACATGTCTATTAATACCGTATATCAAGCTAATTCTGTACAACATAATAAACAGTGGGTTAGGCGAGTCGGAAGAAAATGATAAAATAATCAGAAAATGTTCTTTTGGCGGCTGATAATGTAGTTTGGGGTTGGTTTAGAAAACCAAATCCCCTACCCATATCCATATCCCCGTACCCCCAGAATAGTCTTAAAGAAACAGCGCTTGAACGAAACGGTCGAATTTTTAGCATATACTTTAGAGAAAGAAACATGATGGGCCATCAGCCCTGCATCTAGAAGGAATGATGCACTTATTTGGTTGGTGAGGTAAAGAACAAACATCATGCGCTTCATACAGGTTTCCTTTATATATAACATTTACATATATTAGTTGGTTGCAGCATACATCACCTTCTGGAATCTCTTGCACTCTTGCTAACATTGTTTTGTCATAGGTTGATATTGTTTTTTATGGGGAGAATTTAAAATATTAGAATAACCAAAACAATCGTATGCAGAGGTTAATTGACACGTGAAAGTTTAGATGACAAATCGGAAGAATGTTGTCTAAATTATCGCATTTGGTAGCTATAAAAGTTTTCGTTTTTATTAACATTTGTCTTCTATAAGATTTCAACTCATCACTTTCCCTTACAAAACGAAACTACTAAGTAAGTGTTGCTAGACTAGATGATCTTTGTGATGTTATAAAATAATTTGGAATATATTATATATCACGCATGTCTTGGGATCTTAGACTAGAGCACTTGATATTGGTGCCCAATTTTGTACTCGAATTTGCTGTAATGCTCCATGAATAGAAGTCACTACACTGGTGATGCCTCAGATGAGTTTGATAATAGGCACATTCACATGGTGGAAACAGTCGGGTATAATTCCTACGTTAATCACATATAAAAACAAGAAATTATTTATGCAAATAAATAAACTATTTAATGCATACTCATAAAAGCACAATGCTAATACACTTGTAAATTGGATTAAAAAACCTGATTTTTTTTTTGAGAAGAAAAACCTGAAATTACGGTCGAAATGTTTAGACATTTTATCTTTAAGACAAGTTTACACCCTATTATGGTACTCATGGTTGATTGGTGTTTGTCTCTCAGAATACAACAATCATGTTCTTGTAATAACCTATTTATAGAAATTGAGATACCTCCTTAGAAAGTATGTACCCATTCATGAAAAGCAAAAAATTCCAATTGCTCATATTAGGACCGACACATCTCTCCACCAAAAAATACCACTTCTAATATTCAATTAATAAAATTTTAATAGATAATAATAATATTAAAATTTCGAAATAGAGATGCAAGTGCCTAAGTGGGCTTCCACATTGATTTGTAGATCCCATACAAAATTGCATCGTTTACAATGGTGAGACGGAACTCAAGTGCACTAGTCTACCACTTTTAAAGTTTGAAATGCTTAAGAAGAGAGAAGAAGAAAAGCAGAATACCCTTGAAAAAAAGCATATGTGAATGTAGAAAATGAAGGCTGCATAATTAAGACTCCCATTTACTAAAAATTAAGAAAATAATTGTTATTTTGAACACCAAACATATTAATATATGGGATATATACGAGCCTAATGAGATTGTTCTTACAAGTTTCTCAAATTGTATCCACAACACTTAAATCAATTGTAAGACCCAAAAGAAGACCCAAAAGAAGAAAAAGGGGCCAGATAAACCCACTCTACCATCACCCTCAAGATATTCGAAATTTCGAACAGAAGGAAGGTGATTTTGGCTTTGGAGAGTCGGGGACGGCAATGATATTACACTAATACAGTGCATCAACATATTGTAATAATATACGTTGTACCGCAATAAGGTTTCTTGCTAGTATTCATACTCTACATTACATATGTCGGAAAGTCTCACTTGGACTCACTTTGAGAGATTCTGAATAACGTTTCTTATTATAGTAAAATGATTAAGGTAATAAATATGTTTTATGTTTTAATGATTTTAAGTTACAAATCAACCCAATTTTTTACTTGCAAGAAATCTAAACTTTATCATGTTGTTCTTTTGTACATTACTTTGTAATATCTCTTGAATGTTTTAGTTGAACTTCTGCCTTGAGGTTTCAAATCCAACGTTATGGCTGCTTTCATGTTACATGAAATTTTAACAGAAGGCACAAAGGCCCCAAACAATGGGGTCAAAACCTCAATCAACCACCAAAAAACCTAATTAATTAAAACGAGAAAATTTGAGCCTCTCCATTCATGGCCAACTTTTTCGGTGGATTGGCCGATCCAGGGTACATTAACCTCATGGGGTCCCAATGGAAAATATTCAAGCGCGCACAACTCATCGAGCATTTGGTTGGCATGTTGTTATCTTCCTAGTTCTATCGACAGCTTCCAAGACCTGATGTCGAGTATCACCTGCCAAGCCATGTTGCTAAGGCTTGTCCCAAGATCAGTTGAGCATCACTTGCCAAGGCGTGCCGAATTCTGAACAATTTGTGGGCATACTCAGGTCTCATACCAGTTGGACATAGGGTCCTCCAGCGACCTTTTCTATATTATTTCCGACTTCTAAGGGTCCTGGGACTCAGGAAGACCCCCTGGATCAGCCCTGGTTGGATACTCTAATTCTAACATAATTAAGCCACCACTTTTCATAAAACTATAAAAGTACGTAGTCTAGCCAAAAACACCGTAACTATTGAGTTTATATAAGAATAAAAGTTTTGGAGTTAAATTTCAGAGTTCTCCCTACATCTCACATAATTCATACTACTGTACTCTTCTCCAACTTGAAGGAATTTATAAGAGAACAAAGAAATAAGACTAGCTCGGAAACAAATCAAAACGCAGTAACCTAGCTAGAATACGAGATAAATACTACTTCACCATCAGCTACTAATTCCATAGACGGATTCCACTAGTAATTTAGTAAAGTTGGTATTTTGGAATGTCCTTCTTTCAAGAAGTAGAGATTTCTGATGCTGATGACGTAGTTGGATACAAAACGGTTGATGTGATTCATGATCTTGCGCGATATGCTGCTGGAAAAGAGTTCGTTACAATCGAAGGAGATATTCCACCGCTTATTCTATCAGAAATTCGATACTCATCTATCGTTTATACATATGGGGAAATTAGAATTCCAGAAGCACCATATGAAGCAGAACATTTACGAACTCTATTATTCATTGTAGATTTTGGCTTGTCAAGCAATATGGATAAGGTGCTCACAAGTTTTGTGTATTTGCATTTGCTAGATCTCAATGGTTGTGATGTTTCTTGTTTGCCGGATGCACTGGGCGCGGCTTGATATGTTTAATGTATCTTGACCTGTCTTACACGCCTATCGACATGCTTCCTAGTAAGGCAAAGGATCTTGTATCTCTGCAGACTTTTAACCTAATTAATTGTCATAACCTTACTTATTTGCCTTCCTTGGAAAAGATGACCTGCCTAAGACATCTCAACATATTTGGATATGAACGTTTGATTATGATGCCTGCTTGTATTAAACGTTTACGTCAACTTCAGACATTGCCATTATATATCCCTAGCAGCGAAGGTCGTCACCTTAGTGATCTGAATTAAAATAATTAAATCTTTATGGCAAGTTGAATCTAACACGCTTAGAGGAAGTACGACATGCAGTCGACTCGAAAACAGGTGGGCTGATGATGAAGAAAAATCTCGATTCATTGGGATTATGGGACTATATTAGCCGAGGTCCCAAGATGTGGACAAATCACTGGGGATAGTACCTAAACGCCAACATGGCTTCAGTATCCTTTGGCCTACCTGGCTTATTGCAGCCTGCAGTACCTTGCATGTTGGAACAACTCGCACCCTTCACCCCACAACATTGTAAACCTGCTGAAGAAATCCTCGATAGTTTGCAATCACGCAAAAATATGAAAAAGCTAGTTATAAATTGCTATCCAGGAATTAAATTTGCTGCTTGGGCTTTCCCAGAAAATGTAATTGCAGTTGAACTTGCGAACAGGGAAAATTTGTGAACATCTTCCAGCCCTTGGGAATTTTCTGCTACTTAGACTCTTTCTCTGCATGGGATGCATGGCATGAGGCGCATTGGTATACAGTTCTACGGTGATGGCGTAGACGTATGGTTTTCATCACTTGAAGAACTATCAGTCATTGATTTTCCAAACTTGGAAGAGTGTTCAAGCGCAATTAATGAAAATTCATTCTCGTCCCTGAGGAAATTAATCCTTAAAAGATGTCCCAGGCAGAAATTATCGCATTACCTCGATCCCTTCAACATCTGGAACTGCAAGGTTGTACTCTAACGTTAACTTCCATATCAAATTTAAGTCTCCTTTCTGTGCTTGTTCTAGACAACATTCCAGGCCTTTTCACTCTCCCAGAAGGGCTCATTGCATCACCCTGTCTGTCTTCTTAAAAGATCATGTCCTTCCCCAAGCTTCGTTCACTGCCTTTGCCGATCGGAAACCTTACTGCTTTGAAATCATTGACCATTGCGTGGTGCGAAGAGCTCTCCTCTCTACCTCAGACTTTACAAAACTTCAAAGCTCTGGACTCAATGGAGATCAGTAACTGTCACGAAATAATATCAATGCTGGCTGGTTGGATGGTTGGATTGGAGGTTTAAGTTCCCTTCGAGAACTTTGTCTACTGAAAACTGCAGTAATCTGACTTCTCTTCGAGTTTGGAAAAACTCGCGTTGCTTGAGCACTTGATGATTATGTTCTGTCCAAATATTGATTCTTTTGCAGAAGGTGTTCAACACCTCTCCGCCCTTCGAAGTTTGATCCTACTGACCTGTCCTTGGCTTGATTCTCTGCCAGAAGGGTTGCAAAATGTGAGGGCACTGCACTGTTTGGAAATTAGTAACTGCCCCAATCTAATAGCTTTGCCGGAATGGTTTTAGGTTCTTGATTCTCTTAGGTCCTTGAAGATATGTGGTTGCCCCGGTATAAAACTATTGCCATAGGTTTCAAGCTTCTCACTAAACTCCAACACCTCTGTATTCAAGAATGTCCTGAGCTTCAACAGAGATGTATACATTTTAATGGCTTTGGAAATAGCTCACGTCCCGCATACGTATATAGGACTTAAGTGCATCGGACCACCTCAGTTCCGGCAGTACGTCAAAGCGAGCACATTGGGAAGCTGAGCTTTTCTTTTCAAACATCTTCTCAGTGAGAAAGTTCCATTTCTTCTGGATGTTATCAGTTGACGCTTTTGGCAGCTACAACTTAATTATCTGTTGAGTTTTGCTTTTTTTTTATTTTTTATCCATAAGTACTAGTTAGCTGCCTTGTGGCCATTTTTCACGTACATCCAACTGTACCAAATGGATATTGGTGTGCAAATGCCTCTCAAAACATTACTGTATGCATGCATACATAATGACATTTGGAGCATTGATCTCTAAATTTGGCCGAATTGTAAATTTGGTCTCCACAAATCTATAAAAATTAGTATATGAATTTGAAAAAAAATGTGGATCGTTGGTTAAGCCAACTCAATGAGAATTTCAATCAAAAGTAAGCATATGAAATGCCCGCGAACCTTTTATATGGAGTAATTCGAGCAAATAGAAAATCTCACTAAATTGGCATCACGACGAATGCTGCACATTTTGTCAAATTTATATTCTAATTTTGATGGACTTCTAGTTCAAAAACCAAAGCTACAATTGGGCCATTCAGGGATCGATGCTCCAATCTATTGAGTTTGACACATATATGGTTCCTACTGAATTCAGTGAATATGTAAGAGCAATCATGAATATTTAGAGACACAGTGAGATAAAAAGAGACCAACGAACTATATCATCCGCTGATATTAGTGGACAAACAAAATAAAACCCTAGAAATAAACGGGAAGGGGAAAGAATGAGGATGATAAGAAACAGGCCCTAGATTATATTTACCTGTGCCATGAGAGTCCTAGAGAGTGGAAGGGTACACCAACAACCAGACGAAGTGAAGAGATGTCTGACTCTGAATCAGTGAGAAAACAGAACAATTTTGGTCCATTTTTTCTAACTTGACCTCAATCCCTTGAGACTTTTTTTTTAAATTTTTTTTAAATTTAAAAAAAACTCGATCCCTTGAGACTTTGAAATACCTTGGGACTTTGAAATTGCTGAGGACTTGAAAATTCCTCACCCAAATAATCAGAAGTATAATTTGGGACTTTGAAAAATTCATAAAAGTATCATCGATTCCGCACCCGCTTTCCGTGAAAGCATAAATGAAAATCATCATTAGCCTTAAGCTGAAATTCACAAAGCCCTAATCATCATTTGTCACTTTTTAAAAAAAAAAATATTAACGATATAATTACACTGGTTGGGGGATTTGGGTCTGTTTTTTCCATTAAAAAAATTGGTTGAGGGATTTAGTATTGGCCATACAATGAATCAACTATAATAATGTGGTATCGAATTTGTTATTAACGGAAATCAAAGCTAAGACCCTCTATTTATAAGTGGAAAATAATACCACTATTAAGTGACATCATTATTTTTCACTTCTCCAAATTGTTGAGTCATAAACGGAAATTTGTTCAGAGCTACATATAGGGAAATTTGTTGGGTTTGTGATCGTAACATCATCATGTCGGTTATAAAGTATACATGTTATAATATAAATAAACGGCATGCTAGTACTAGCCTAACCTTTTTTTTTTTTTTTGGTGTGAGTTCGGTAGGCCTACAGTGACTTATGAACAAGGTGTTTCTACAAATAGCCCAAAAGGCTATAAACCTGAATATTTCAACAAGAAGGGGAGATACAGAAAACACAAAATCACAGAGATCTTCAACACCCTTAATATACAAGATTTAATTAGGCCATTAAAGAGAGGAAAAGAAGCAAAGAAAACTTGATGGAAACCCCTAAACTACGTAGAGTTTCGTATCATCGCATGTATGGGAATTCCTCCACTTAATAACTGCCTCATCTTCAGATTCCAACTTCCACTGTAGAATCAAGTGGTGTCTTTTCATGCTGACCGCTACTAACTGAAAACAGGCAAACTTCCATTATAAATATTCTAAAGCTAAATTGCTATTCGGACTCGCTCTTTGAGCGGCTCATACTTAACTTGGTTATGTGTTGCGTAGAGTCGCTCAAAGAGAATTTGAATAGCAATCCAATCTATCAAGCTATCCATGAAAACTTAACACAGAAAAAAAATTATGAGAACATAAGTAAGCTTCACGTACGTTGTAGAGTGGAAGGCTGTGAGCTCTTCAATACCCGAAGCCTCTTTGCCGTGGATGCAAACATGCTGCAATTGTTAATAGGAAGAAATGAGAACCATGTCACAAAACAAATCTCCAGAAACAGCTACAATTTTGAATTTTACAAGATATACAATAATATGTGGGTGGTGCTATCCACACACCGCTCACAAGAATGTATGAAAAGTAACAAATGATGTATGGATAGCACTACCCTAATATGTATGTTTCTAATTAATTGCTTTATGTTTTGCTAATTACTGAATGATTGTTCGTTTAAATTATGGATGTTTAATATGAGAGTTTAGTCATTAATAAACTAAATAATACTTGAGTTCTCACTAATCAGTACCAATAATTTAGTAAAGTTAGTATTGTAATGCTTACGTCCATGGGACATCACCAACAAGCATCCTGTCCCCTTCATTATCCTCATAGAGTAGAGTATATTCCCCATTGCCATGTAATGATTCAGTTTTTGATTTGGTCTCTCCCTTCTTGTCTTCTTTCTCCACGCCACAACAAACTCTTTGAGCTACATATTGACATATAAAAAAAATAATAGCAAGTTAATAAATCACAGTTGTGAAACCAAAAAAAATATCTAGTAAATAATATAAACGAATTAGTACTAGGAGCAGAGTTTCTACACACACAAAGTAAAATAAATAAAAAAATAACCTGCAAGAAGACCTTGAAAGAGTTCATATATGGCAAAAGAGAGTTTCTCATAACTATCATAGGCTTTGAGGTTAATTTTTCTTCCGATGGGAACTCCTTCCATGTTGATCTTTACAAACATATGGTGCTTGGAATAAGTAGAACTATCAGATTTTCCATTTCCCTCCTTCGAAGTTTCATTTGGTGACTCCGAATCAGCTGCCGGGTTTGCGAAGCTTGATGATGATGATCTGATTGCAAGATTTTTCCTGGATGAACGGATCGGAGGCCACCCGACAACTGGAGCATTTACAATTCTGCTTTTACTGGGGTAGCAAAGAAAATAATAAAATTAGTATGGTATTTACTGAAGTATCTCTAGACTCTATATTTAATCATTCAACTCCACAAGAAGAGCTAATTTCATGTCAACTACTCAACAACTTTGTATGCTACTACATGATAAATTTTACACTAATTAGCTGATCACATGCTTAAGATAAATTCCTATTGCATGACCATTTGATCTAGAGCACTTAGTCTCTATTTTGTTGATGGAAGCTCTGAGTTCAAATCTCATAGACGACAATTGTTTGATATGAAACGAAAAGATTGATCCCTTATCTAAACCATCTTTAGTTGAAGCAAATAAAGCAAGAAAACATATAGAGTTGTACCTTTTCTGATCAGAGTCAGGAGCTGCAGTTGAATTCGTAAGTTCAGAAGCACTAGCTGCAGGATCTGATGATGAACTGTTTGCCAACCACTTTCTCTCTTCTTTTTTCTCCTCATGACAGACTCTTTTGGCTTCATGAGGAATATTGTTGTTGTTGTTGTTGTTGCAGCAACCAAGGGAGAGAAGTGACTGACGATCTTCTCCTCCAGGAGGACCCAGCCTCAGCTCCAGCTTTTTGTCTTCAGCTGCAACATACCCTCTCTTATTTGCTCTCACAACCACTTCTTCATTATTCTCACAAATCATATTATACAACTTATCCATTTCTATATAGACCACGTTAACCTCTTCAAATCTCAAAATTTTGAAAATTGAAAACTGAAAACTGGAACGAGCGCTAGACTTTTCAAATTCCAAAGTAAAAGAACAAAAACTTCAGGAAATTAAAATCTGGGGTTTGTGCGAAACATGGAAAGCTACTAAAGGAACCCAAAAACTGTTAAGTAGCTAGCCTTGAGAACCCTAAGTAGATGAGTAGTACAACACAGTGGTTGTAGATATGGAGATATATAGCAAATTCTTCCAATAACTTGCTTTTTGGAGACTCAGGTTGGACTAGTAACAGAGCACATGCAAGAAAAGGAAAATGTTTGGGAAGATTCCTTGTCTGGTATTTTAGACTCAAAAATACAAAATATAGTGTTAAAAACAAGTAACAACCGTGTAGGTGGAATAAGTGGCCGGTCACATATAGATGACACTGTGACAAATGACCGAGACAGCATTCAGCTCAACATACTCAATGTGCCTATATGTGCGGTGTGGGTGAGAGAGCGAGATAAGATAGCGAGAGAGATGAGTCTGGTTATTGAGAATTTTTCATGTTATGACATGAGTGTGCAATATGGTTAATGTCTCACTTCTATGATATATTGATAAATTAAAATATACATGAGTTATATTTAAGCAAAATAATAACAATATGTGTCGGTATTCTGAGTACATAGAAAAAAATTTGTTGCTTATTATTCTCTTCCTTGAAAATGAAAAAAGAAGGAGAAAACAAAACACATGCCTACAATTTCATCTGGGAGCCACCCAACTTGCCAAGGCGTTGTCCTTTCTGTTACCCTTTTTCTCATAGTGCATACCACATAAGCCTGGCTGATAGACGAAATGACATCAATCAGGTGAGGATGCACAACCGTCCGTTTGTTAACTTTAATCAACTTCACAACTTAATTAGACGAATATACATTTAATGAGGGAGGTTTTAAGATTGTCAAGGCTCACACTTGGGAGAAATATAATTATGTGTCTGACTAGTTCGCGTAAAGAAAAAGATAGATACATGATTGTATAGGATTGAGGATTTAGACGGAGTATTTAATTAATTAAAATTAAATTCTTAATTAAATTTAAGTTGTGCCTATCAGATATAAAGATATGGGGGTCATTACTACATTGAAGCACAAGTGATACTGACTTGGATTAGAATTGAAGGAACAGTCAGATATATGCCGCAGTAGCCATAGCACTATTTTGTATATTCATGGAAAAGACTTCCTAGTCACCAAAAAGTAGTGGTCCTTCAACTCCACTAGCTAAGCCACGCAAACATGTGCTTGTAGAAATACTTGCATGCTAATTATAGTCACACTTAGATCTTAACAACCTGGTTAAGCTGGTTTAAGACTCACATAATTACATTTTGCACTACTTATATGGAGATTTATGTCTTTTATGCAAAATATTCTTAGCTATTTTTTTGCATATGTTTCTCATATACGTGACATGATAGATAAATATCAAAAGATATACAATCGATTACATATCTCATTTTCTCTTTTGCGCATGGCCTTGTAGTTGATGGGTTGGGTTGGTGGGGAAAGCCTACCTTCGTTTACACCATTTTTTGAACTGTGCCTTTCATTAAATTTTGAATTTGTTTGTTCTTGGAAGAAAGCAACTTATGATCAAATGTTCAATGAATGTTGCACATAGGGCAAAGTCGTGATGACCATCATTTGCAAGGCCACCCCTTTGCGATTGCCATAACAAGAGGTGGCTAGTGGTGGAGCCCTACATCCCACTTATAAAGATTATCATCACTGCCCTCAACCCGTCAATCAATCTTGACAAATCCCAACTTCACTTTAGGCTCTTTTTGCTTTCTGCTCTCTTCATATTCTTCACCCTTCTTGATTGTTGTTATCATTGCAAGTTTTTTGCGCTCTAACAAACTAGGAGTATGATTTTTTTTTATTTTTTTTATTTTTTATTTTTTTTTTCTCTTTTTATTTGAACGGTCATGGTTAAGTTACGTCAACATCTTATATTAATTTTTTATAGCAAGAGAAAGATAAAATAAGAAAATGTGAGAGGAGGTAAGAGAATACTATTCCAACAAACCATCCAATATACCAAACCAATGCTCTTGATAAATGATGCCCTCGTATATATGTTCAAGCAAAGAATCTTCTTTGTGCAGGACTTTGCGTTCTTTTTTTTAGAAGGATGAGCGAGTCAATAAAATTTCACTTATGTTCAATTTCATTTAACTTTCATCTTTTGTGTTAATAAGGCTGATGTTTTAAAGGAAAGTTAGATATTAAGTTTGTCATGTTTACGATGAAGAAGTTAAAACATAAATGATTAACCAATTTGAAGACTAAGACTAAAATGTATTAAACTTAAGCCCTAAATGTTGATTATGCATCCTAAATAATCAATCACTTTTTTAAATAAAATTAAAGTTGAAGAAGATTGAGAAGTGATATTTTCTAGAGAACCAAATATTGTGTAAAAAAGAACTTTACATATGAAGTATAATACATATATATATTAATGCATCTTTGTATTCATGATGTGCACATTATTTGCTATGATGGTGACCGTGATAAGTAGAAGGCATTGGAATATTACTTCTCCACAATGACTAAGACATTGAAAAATCACATACACCAATGAGACTCATCACTCCCTTCTAGTCATGAGTGTTTGCATATACATATTAAACTATTAAACAGAAGTGCAAATTTATTAATCCCATAAAAGGGCCAAGATAATACATAATTTAGAGTCGCATGCAAACCATAGAAGATCTACATCTGCATTATTGGTACGCTAATTAAGACCCATATTTATTGGAACACATATAACTTAACTTCTATGGCCAACCAAAATTGAAAAACTGCATAATACTCCGGCTTAACTTGATATTTTAAAGGTAAAACCCTCGGACCAGAAAATGATAAAATGGTGGTGATGACAGCTCTTTTTCTTCATATTATCAACTTGGCATCTCAGGCAATTCTGTGGCACTAGACACGCTGTACTAGTCCTGCTTGCCTTCTCAACTACAGATGCACAAAACACACACATATATAGATGAGAAAAAGAAAAACTAGCTAGTTACTTAACTTCCCTTTCCCGAGGATATATATCCCCGCTCTTTTTCGCTCATATCCTGGGGTGATGAGTGAGAAGAAAGAGATCGAGGCGATTTATCCAATTCTTACAAGAAAGTTTTTACTTGCCCTAGGCACACAACTAGAGAGAGTAATACCTGAAAATAATTTTCAAGGTGAATCCTCAAGGTCTGGTGTTCTTGTTTCACTCTCTCCAAAGCCCTGACGCATCTGCATATAATCAATCACAATGAGGTCCCAGCAAGCAGAGAAATGGGGGGAAAAATTGGTTACAAATAGATGAAGTATGTTTTTACCCATCAGCATTAGCAGCCAAACAAAATTCTTTGAACTGGGAGCATTCATTCTTCACTTTTATAGCTCCAATGCTGTGACAAATTTACCTTTAATCAATACATTAAATGGAAAAACAATATATTTATTCAAGTTAAATTCCAATCAAAGCAAGTAGTACTGGTACCTTGAAGTACTACCCTTGAACTGGTGCATGTAATCATCCAGCTTGGCAAAATCTATAGGCCTACTGTACCTGCATAACTCAGTGTAAAAATACATTCATCTTAGTGCTACTCATGGTATACTTAGTTTCGATAATACGAATGTATATAGTGTAGATAATTGGGGGTGCTATTTACTTACAGTGCTTGCTCAATCTTTTGAAACAGTCTAGCTGAATCTTTGTAGAACAAAGTCACAATTTCCTCCACAAAATTTGGATTTGCATCGTCTTGCAATTCCTCCAGCTGAACGAATTGCTGAGGATCGAGGTAACACTGCAAACATTCAAGTAAATAATTGTAAACGTTAAGTCTTTAAACATGTTCTAGCGTACCATTCTTTTTTCTGGTATGGTTTCAGAGCCATGATATGCAATGCCCTGATAAAAATAAAGAAAAACTAATGAAAATGATTTAAAAACTTTGAGTTTTAACGACAAAGATAAAATAAAGGGTAAAGTGAATAGTACTATGATTAACTTTTTAGTGTAAAAATATGATTTTTTTGTCAAAATAAATAATACCAAAAGTTTTTCGTTAAAGTTTCTTGAAAATAAAAAACTTTTGTCATCAATCTGATCGAAATGGCTAGGGTTTGTTGTACATTCAAAATATTGGGCTTCGGAGCTTTATCCATGAAATATATTTGGGCCATTCTAAAGGTCACTCTCAAACCCACACCAAAAGAGATGGACGGTATTAAATGGAAAATGATTGTAAATTAAGCAACTAGGGTTGGCGGAGTGTTGAGGGTGGGTGTAGGCTATAGGTAGAAGTAGACTAAGTTTGAAAGCTCAAAATTCTCTAATGTAACAAAAAATAAAAATTATGAGAAAATTAAATAAAATACGAAAACAGATGTATTGATCAATTCATCAAAACTTGAGAACATGTCGATTTTAAAGAAAATCAGCATTTACAGACCAATAATCCCTTCTTAAACAAAAACTGAAAAACCTTAGTAGTCGAATAACCACATATAAAAACCATTCACATTTGGTGAAACATGAAAAGTTATCGGTGTAGAGTATACGACATGCACTTTTCAAGATGTTTAATGGCCAAAGATAGGGTTTGAAATAGACAAAAAAAAAAAAAAAAAAAAAAAAGGGAACAAAAAAAGAAAAAAAAAAAGAGAGAGAGAGAATCAAATTAGTAACCTGCTCAAAGAGAAAGCTTCTCTTGAGGGCAACCTGGCGCTGCAGCTGGTTTCTGTCCATTCTCTTCGTTTAGAACGAAAAACTTGGAAATGGTATGTGAAAAAGGCAAAAACTGGACTAAAAAACCCCCACAAAAAACTTCTCGTTTTAGAGTAGAGTAAGAGTAGATGACTCAATGATATGCCTTAGTATGGCAACATGGCAAGCCAACGTATTTATAGCATGTCGAGTAGAGAGTGAATAAAGGCACACACAAAAAATCTATGAGGGGTACGTGAAAATATCTTGGCTTCTCTATCCAATTTGATCTAGCAATGAGTAATGACTATCTCTCTTTTGGCGGACAAATAGAAGACAACGATAAACGTCTTTTCATTTAACGAATGAAATCAAATTCATTGAATCGTGGATGAAAACATAGGAGTGCTAACCGTTGGATTCAAACTTGCTGGTGTTTTTAAGATTGTACTCTTTGTTTGCGATAAAAGAAAAGATCTTTAATTGTGAAGGAAAAAAACAGAGGAAACTAAAGAAAAACCCTACAAAGATTGTACTCTTTGTTTGCGATAAAAGAAAAGATCTTTAATTGTGAAATAAAAAACAGAGGAAACTAAAGAAAAACCCTACAACACTAAGTTGGCAAGTTCGACAATTTCGTTATCTTTGGAGGGGAGCCTACACTCTTCAGCGAATAAAACTTGCTTTATTTGTGACTAAATTTCTAAAGATTAAATTGTTTTCAAATAACTTCCATATAAATTACATATAAAAATAATAATAATAACTCCCGGATATATTTTTTTTGTCAAATAGGAACACTTTATTAAATTCTAATTAAAATGTTTATATCTTCGACCAAAATATTAAATAAGAATTCAGAAACAATACAATCCCAATAATGGGAACCACCATTCCTCATTATTTAAGATAAATTTGACGTAAATTATCTTAACATACGAAAAATCAAATCAAACGAGAAATAAACTTTGTCCCACAAGACATATTTATGGTCCTGTTGAGAAAGCGTGTCACACAGGCATTGCCCGTTAGAGAGCACACATCCTGCATGAGCTTCCTGCTTCGTTGTATCCCACATAACACATACGATCCAACTTTGGAACAAATCCTAGAATCTTTCTTTCCTCTTAAGGACGTCGAGATTGTGATCGCAATTCGCAAAGCCCAATGAACGTCTCACAATTGCACAAAAATACCTCCCCACTTTTCCACATGTGAGGCGATTTAAGATTTTTAAGATTTTATTTTCTACTTGGTAGTGGTTGGCTTGGCACATATACTCGCCAAGTTCCCCGAGTGCTTATTCTTCCATCTCTCTCTCATCTTCATTCTGGTTCGAGCACTGCTAAGGACAATCGTCCACGCACGAGTTGGCAATTTCCAGTTGCTAATACAAGTGATCCATCATCCCATAATGTATGAAAGTCCGAAAGTCACTCAGTTGAGCATGAACGATTGTTCTTAGCATTTCTCTTCTAAACAATAGGCAAATCAATTTGTTCTTCATCCATATATATATATATGTGTGTAAAAATATATGATCTACTTTAAGGAGTTGAGAATTTGAGTATAAGTCACACAATGAGCCGGTTAATAATTAGGTATTCACCATCCAAGTGAGTTGAATAGGAGATTTCCTACTTACAGGTGGAGAGAAATACAACACCACCAATACCACAACGTAGGAGGGACAAATCAAAGATCAAATAAAGGGATGCCAAAACACAAATTTGCAGCAGACCATATAAGAGGATGACACAAACTTTCTCTTAGCAGCCCAAAGGAAGAACCTCTAGCTTATTTTACAAGGCACTTTGTAATAAAAGCTTAGTATTCTAAAGGTATATGCAAATAGGGATCAAGTAGATGAATATAGTATAATGTAACCAAGAATGCATACAGTAACAATGATTGAGATAAGAATAAACCTTTTCGAATTTGCAGGCCGTGTCGCGGTGGTCCTTGTCGCGTCTTTCTACGTCTCTGCAATTATCACGAAAATGTTAAAAAGGGGAGAAAGATGAGCAGAGAGGAGACGCGTCCCTTTATTCTCTTGCCACATAACAAGAGAGACTGAGAGAGGTGGGAGGAAAAAGACGAAGATTTTAGAGAGTGCCACTGCCATTGACCTTTCACTGTCTTTGTCAGCGTTACTGTCAATGCGTGGTCACCGGCTCACAGCTGCTTTTCTTTTGTAAAGAAAACAAGGCCGTGGGTGGATGGATGAATGGGATGAGAATATGAATATATTGTTGTTTCAATCATTGGAAGGATTTATATTCTCTCTATCTCTATCTACCGTGCCGATAAGAATCATGATAAACCTTAAGCTTCTAAAGAAATATACGAGCTTCCGAAAATCAAATTTACTAACCAAAACTAGAGAAATATAAAGTACCAGAATCAGCTTCACCAGGTCTAAGAGCAGCAAATGTGATCATCTCAAGTAAAATTGAATAATTATCATATCACTAACAAGCAGTGTTTTAAAAGGCTTGCCTAGGCGGCCTCTAAGACTGGACATCAGTGTTTCCGCTTCTATTTTGAGGGAGTGGGTGGAAGGCTTCGCCAAAACACGTCTAGGCGGTGGAGGCATCTGGGGTGTTCATCTAGGCGTTTTTTTCATCAAAATCCAAGTTTTCTGAAATGTTTTATGCCGTTAAAATTTAAACGAAGAAAAGAAGGAGAGACTTTTCTCTCTCAAATCCCATAAATTTCGATAATAATTACTCCACTCAACCTTTATTTCATTTTAAATATCTTGTAAATACTCCACTCAACCCTTTATTTTTGCCATTTATTTCATTTTAAATACCCTATAAATACTTCGCTCAACCCTTTATTTTCCTTTAAATTCCTATAATTACTGCTTTATATCATTTTAAATACCCTATAACTACTCCACTCAACCTTTATTTCCTTTTAAATTACTTATAATTGCAACATTCAGCCTCTATTTTGCTTGAAATTTTCCTACAATTGTGACCATTCATCCTTATTTTCCTTGAAGTTCTCTATAATTGCTTACAATAAAATAAATAATTATAACATTTTAAGACTTTATGACATAGTTTCCAAGTACAACTAGACTTAGTAATAAAGAAGATGATACTATCTTTGATTTAGTTATAGTTATATTTGTTTTTACAAAGTATTATATTGTTATAAATATACTTATAATATATATATATATATATAACATCATGCCTCGCGCCTAAACTGGACTATCCATTGGACGCTTGCCCACGCCCCCACCTTTTAATACATTGCTAACAAGAGGAAATTGTGGAAAGATGTGGAACAACCAGTAAATAACGGTTTGACGATTCCACGCGGATTAAAATTCTACTGTAAGAAAACGAACAAATTACATAATAATTTATGAACTCATCGCATTATATTACATTTTAAAGTCGGGTAAACCACCAATTAACGGAACAATATAAGTAATTCATGAAAAAAAACACCTATCCGGATGGTGGCAACTGCAACAATTAAATATTCGAGGCCTTCCCATTAAAATATCTTCTCAGTTTTCACTCATCAAGAATATGCTTATGGTTGGTTGTTTTGCTCCAAAAAATAATTTGTGGGTCATCCATTCTCCAACGTTAAATTTAAGGTTTCTATCTTACTGGTCCTTTCAAATGAATTCTTCCTGCAGCATCGGTTCTGCTCATCTCCGCAAGAATCCCATAGCCTGGTAGGCATTATTGAGAGTCTTATCAGCTATACCTGCAGCTGTCTTAGCACCTTCTGCCAAAATTCCATCCAAATAAGCTGAGTCGGAAATGATTTCCTCGTAGCGAACCTGCAAAAGCAGAAAATATATCTTTGACGAACAATACAAAGGTGTAGACATAAAGCGGATTACAAAACATACACACATGAAGAAATATAACCACAGACTTGATGCATAACAAATCACTTAGAAACTATATTCCCTGCCAACTCATTCACATAAATTTGCAGTTGTGCATCCCTTGCAATAAAATCCATTTCCTAATAACTAAAAGCCAATCGTGTCAGGAGTATAGCACAGTCGGGGTAAATGATTGTCGCTTAAAAAGCATAAACATGCCTTTGGAAGTACATGGAAATTTTTGTTTTCAAGTTACGAAAAGATGGGAAAACAGGAAACTACATACCTGCACAGATGGTTCACATAAAGCATAGAATCAAACACCTAATGCATGATGGCAGTTCCAACCCAAACTATGAAAGACATTAATCATGCACTATCACTAGTGTAGAAGGATAATATATGCACTGTACCAACCAATAGAAAGAAAAAGTGCTCCCATCAATAGGCATAAATAATGCATATTAACCGTCCTGAAAACATGACCGATCAAAAAGGATGAGAAGTGGATATTGAAACCTGGATAGGATGCAGATGATCAATCAACGCATCAGATAGGACTGATTTGAAAGTGCCCCAGTTCATGTCTCGGCATTCTTGTGCAACTTCCTGCAACAATAAAGGTTTACCACGGTAAGATATCTCAAACCTCCTAGTAATGTTCTTTCTTTTTGTTTTTGGAGAAATAACAGTAATTTTCTTAACTATCAAATTGTCAGTCATTTCCATATGGTACTCAAATTTTCACGAGTAGAAGTTTATGTATATGCATCTATGTATAATCAAAGGCATTAATCTAATGAAAACTCAAATGAAATTTATTACCTCTTTTGTCTTTTCCGAAACGAGCTGATATATTGACAAAAGGTTGTTGCACTCAGGCCTTTCAGGATTATCAAATTCCATACTACAAGAATCACCATATGAAACAAAAAACAACATAGATTAGTTTATCAGACCTACCAATAAACAAATAACAAAACAGAACTATGACTCCAACACTACAGTAATATCAATGAAGGATAACATCTAAAGACAAGCTTGAAGTGATGAGGATAGGTATTCACCCTGAAAATGAGTCAGTCTTGCACCTCTTTATTTTGTTTGATATGACCTACAGAACAATTAAGACAGTTAGATCAAGTTGACGGAGAAAACTAAAACAAAACTGAAATATAATAGGAAAAGGAAAATAGGAGGCCTAACGAACTTTCCATGAGAAAGATAAATTTGTGTTTCTCACATCTTTTGGGTCCAGAAGATTGATTCGGGACTGGTCAGAAGGCGCAGATTTGGACATCTATGACAATGAAACCAAAAATGTCAGTAAGCATAAGAAGAAGATTCTTCTTCATATAACTGATGACAATACTTAAAAGTTAAAACATACTTAACACATGCCTACAAATAGGTGGGAACTAGTCATAAGAGTCCAATTACGGAATAGCTGGAATTTTGATCATGTGTTCCGTTTACCCTACATTTTTTAATTCCGATATTCAAGGATCTCATTCTTACTTACTACTTTGAGATATTATGACAATAATAGTAACAAGGCAAACGGAAATTGTAAGATGATGAATTTGTTCATATCGTCAAGTAATTGGTATACTTTAGAAACTTATGTTACACAATTATATTGGTCATTTGAACAATCTGTACAAAAAGAAATTATAGCAGGATATAATATGGGAGTATTTGGAAGTCCTCGTTTCTATTTTCCATTCTTCTACTGGAAAGCATTGAAAACTATAAAAACAAATCCCTATCACATCCCTTTATTATCTCAAGTGGTTTTGGTACATGGTCTTAACATTTTTTCCTGCAATTTTTTTACTCATTTTCTCCTTTGATGCTACAAAAATATATGTATTTTCACCACAATAACATAATAATTTAATAAGAAAATAATATAAATTATACTGCACTATGTAATTATATGAGAACTCAAAATGTAGATCACCTTGGAAAGACCATCAGTTAGGGACATCACTCGAGCTCCAACTGGTGGTATAAGAGCCTCGGGAACCTAATAAAGAAGGGGCATTTGTATTACTTTTGTTATTGATGAGCTCAAGTTAAGGGCTATCAAAAAAAAATCCACCTTAAAAATCGAACCACCTCGCCTGCAACAACATATAAATATCAAGGGTCAAGTTCTACACAGAGACTTTTGGTAAAGAAGTCAATGCAGAGATAGGGTGAACACATTAAACGGATATTTGTAAGTTTAAGTTGTCCTATAGCTTCTCACCCTCCCAATTTTTTCCATTTCCTTCCTCCAAATAAATGATTAACACGCTCAGCCAGTTCACGTGTCAACTCCAAATGCTGCTTTTGATCTTCACCAACCGGGACAAAGTCAGACTACAGAAGCATGCAGAGAAATATAAGAATAACATATAGTTTAATGATTAATCTACCATACGCATAGTGAAACAAGTGCACAAAAAAGCACGCACTGCTTTAAGTGCTCCAGATTATTATACCTCCTTACTCACAATTCAATTCTTACCTGATATAAAATTTTATATCCTTTATAAAGCTGCAAGTTTTGAAGTTTACCTGGTATAAAAGAATATCAGAAGCCATCAAAACAGGGTAAGTCAAAAGACCAACACCAACATTTTCGTCCCCCTACAATAGTCAAAACAAAACAATGCGATTTACTTGAAGTGTAGATAGTAACATGTAAGCATCTGTAATGATAACCAATTTGAAGCTATTTCTATGAAGAAACCCAATTTGAAATGTAATGCACATTAGTAGTGACAAATGACAATCTACAGCATGGTACAAGGCATAAGTCAAACTACAAAATTAAAAACAGGGTGAGACCGATAAAGACAATGGACAACAATTATAAGTATGTATTATATGTAAGGCATGTCATCATTGAAAGCACTTTTCAGTTGATTAGATACAGAACCATGATGGAGCTTTCGTACAGCTAAAAACGCACCGCCTTGCGTGATTTCTCTTTAAACTGAATCATTCTGTTTAGCCAACCGACAGGCGTGACAGAACTTAAAAGCCACATCATTTCTGCATGGGCACGAACATGAGACTGCACAAAGACAGACGCCTGCATATACAAATCATAATTAAAATATTCAGCAAAAGTACAATGTTCTAAACAACAGCACAAAGGACTAAAGTTGACTAGACCTTGGAGGTATCCACTCCACATGCCAAATAAAGAGCTGCTGTATCCCTTGTTGCCTTGGATAGTTGTTGTGCATCATACGGTAATGTAATCTGTAAGCAAAAACTTTGAAACATTAAAGATAAACTCATTATTCCTATCCCTTCTATAAGAAGGAAAACAAACCCTGACCCTCAATCTTTCTCTATAAATTCAAATATCTACATATGTTGAACCAAAAAGCAGGACACTTTGGCGAATGAATTTGAAAATTCAAGTTTTAACAACGTGAATGCTTTAGAGAGAGAAAGAATAGAGAAAAAAGATAGAACTTTACAGTTCTCACAGCCACAACCCCTATCCCTTCTATAAGAAGGAAAACAAACCCTGACCCTCAATCTTTCTCTATAAATTCAAATATCTACATATGTTGAACCAAAAAGCAGGACACTTTGGCGAATGAATTTGAAAATTCAAGTTTTAACAACGTGAATGCTTTAGAGAGAGAAAGAATAGAGAAAAAAGATAGAACTTTACAGTTCTCACAGCCACAACCCAAAAAGGAAGACAATGCATGCTGTTCTATTTGTTTAAATTTATGAGCAGCAAGTTATTTCTGTGGATACTACACAGAATGTTGCAAAAAACATACATCAATAGATACAACGAGGGAATGATTCTGCTTTAACTATGGCACCATGTGCAGAAGTAACCAAAATGGAAATTAAAAAAAGTTAAAATGACAGGAAAGCCATACCGCATGAAGGTCCACAATGAAAAAGAGAGTATCATATGTATTCTGCAACAAAATAAGAGTCATTGCATATTAGCTTACCGTATAGTGTATATATAAAATATGCAAAGCAATATTTTCCAAAGCACACAATTTGGCGCTACCTGTAGCAAAATCCAGTTTCTTATGGCGCCAAGATAATTTCCCAGGTGGATTGAACCCGTCGGTTGGACTCCAGACACTATCCTCCTCCTATAAATCAAAGATCCAATGAGATTGAATATAAATCTGATTACTATTGGATATATTTGTTAACTACAGGCCCTTGAGCATCCCTGAAAAACAATACTACTTCAAATTACATCAGTGAAGAATTTGGCATCAATGCAAAAAAGAAAGTATACACAAGCATGCTTAAACTTAGTAGTGCATGGAACTTACATACTAGTAACGAAATTGAAACAAACAAAACAACGTGATTTTTTTCTAAGAAACAACAATTGAAATACAATTGCACTCATTTGAAGCCGTACATAGGTTTAAGCAAGGGTTTAGTCGCCGGTGCGGGATTCACACTCTCAACACCATCAAACAGATGAAAACCCATGAGTGTGTAAATCGAAAAGCCAAAAACTTCGAACATTAAAGAAGTAAAATCCTCAATCTATAACCACAATGCACATAACCAACAATCAAATAATAGTAAGGATTACTTTACAGAGCTGGGAGAAGTCTCCGGAGCAGCGGGCTGCGAGAGCGAAACGCTGCAGCAGCACCGAAAACCGCCGGCGTTTCGCGCGCTTTGAAGCCGAATCTGCGGAATTGAAGTAGGCGCTTTCCATTGCCGGATTCGAAATCCACCAGCACACCTGCTTCAAGAAAAATCATCACTTGAAAGTGCGAATGAAAAATGGAAGGGGAAATTGAAGAGAGAGGGGATAGAGAGAGTACAGGGAAGATGCGAGGCGAGGAGAAGAGGCGGTGGAGACGGTGAGGAAGTGGGAGAGGACTAGGCGACCCATGATGGCCTTTGCTTTGATTTTCGCGGCTTGGAAAATTTTATCCGGCGAGCTGTTTTCTATGGGGGCCACACCCAACTGCTGATAAGAGGATTTAACGGCTGCCAGACGAAATTTCAGAGAGACCCACTGACGGCGTGACCAGGTTAATGGGGTTCTTTCATTTTTTTACGAAAATTAATGTTCTTTTGTGCCTTTTTTTTAACAAATGTTATCTTTATAATAAATTCACAACAATGATGTTCAAATTCGTTTTTAACGAAAATTAAATCTAAAATTTCTTAGTTACAAGTGAAGAAAAATATAAATAGATCGCGATACTAAATAGCGTTTTTTTTTTCACGGATTTAGTCCCTTGAATATTATGTGAGTGACACGTCGGCACCGACGGCGTGAAGAAAAAAACAGTGTACAAGCCTAAGCCTACAAGGTCAGTGAAGCAGCTTAACTGGGAATTTCATGAGAGCGGGAGAAAAAGACAAAGTCGCTCCGAACTTCTCAATTCTTCCAAGCAAAAAACCCTAACGAGCCAAACCCAATTCCCACAGTGCGATAGAGATGGACGATGATCGAATTCTGGCGCGAGAGAGGCGGCAGATGGAGGAGATCCGGCAACTCGATCTCGAAGAACTGCAGGTCGAAGAGGTCGACGACGACTCCTCCGGCGACGACCGCGACGCTACGTAATCATCATTTCCCCCACTTCTCCTCTAACTCATCAGAATTTCAATTCGTTTGATTAATTTGGGAACTAGGGTTTCGAATTTTTTATGTGACGAATAGCAAATTTTTTATGTTTTTATTTGAATTTTTGTCATATCAGTGTTGTTAGTTGATTATATATAATTTGTTACACTTTTTTATACATATAGTGCGATCAATGCATTGTTTTGGAATTTTCCATGAGGAATAACAGTCAAATTGAGATGAAATTTTGTGTTTTTATTTGATTATCCCATTGATTTGTTGTTTGAGAGAAGTGGTCGCCGCACGTCCGATGATTATGCCTTCGATACCTGTTTGGCTTCGTTGCATACGTATCTTGGTGGTAGGCATTTGGTCTTTTACTTCCATTTTTATACTTATTTGTTCCCAATTTTCCATTCAAAGTGTTGATGTTTAGTTACACTTTAATTGAAACAGAGGTTGAAGACACTCATCACAGGGTGGCTTTTCTTGATGGGGGCGCCGTCTTGAAGCTCCCTATTTTCTATCTCGAAGGTACTATCATTTTACATTTGATTGTTAAATGATTTCAAACCTCAGTTTCTCCTCTTGGTAGCTGTTGAATATGCTTGGCATTTTAGCGTAACTGCATTAGCCACAGGTGTTAGCCATGTGGTGCAAAGTCGTGTAGCCATTTTGGTAGTGAAGAAAAGTTTTTTAAGAAAAAAAACTGAACGTACCATGGAATAATAGGAGGTTGAGAGACAGTTAGATCACTAGCATATTGTATGTACAGAGCAATCATTTTTGAGATTATTGTTGGATGATAAAAAAGAAAGACTGTCATTTGAATGCTCTATATCAATAAAATTGTTCTGGACAGATGTTATCATGTTACAAGAGCCTTTTTTTTCTTAACATCATTGTGTCTTAAAGTATTTAGTTGCTTAGTAAAATTATCTTAAAAAATCAATAGAATCAAGTAACTGCTAGCCCTAAACGGTTTTTTTTCCTAATGAGCAAGTGGAATGAATGAGAAATAGAAGAGAATCAAAGTGAAGCCTGCTGTTAGTCTTGTTTTTGTTATCATTTTCGTCATAGTCTTTTATGTTTGTATAAAGTATAAACCACTTTTTTTATGTTAAAGAGAACTTGGTTTTATCTACATTATATGTGCAGGAGTTGTCCTCTTCCCAGAAGCAACCCTTCCCTTAAGAGTTATTCAACCGAATTTTGTACTATCTATTGAGAGAGCACTAACCCAAGTTGATGCTCCTTATACCATTGGTGTGGTAGGTGAACTCCTTGTGACAAGTAATGACTTGTTTTGCCCCTGCATTGGATTGCATTATGTATTGTTTCATGGTACTTTACCCTGAAATTTTTGTTCAGATTCGGGTATTCAGGGATCCTGATAATGGAAGAATAAGGTTTGCGAATGTTGGGACAACCGCAGAGGTATATTAAGTTTATTCTACTGGTCATAAGTAGAAACTGTTAAGTTGTCACCTATGCTATTTCATTTATAACTGCTGGGTTAATCAACTATTTATATTTCTTTTTTATAGATTCGGCAATATCGGCGATTAGAGGATGGCTCACTGAATGTGGTAACTCGTGGCCAACAGAGATTTCGTCTAAGACGCCGTTGGATTGATGTGGAAGGAGCGGTTAGAATTTTTTTTATGTTTGAGAGAGATGATCATTTGGTAACCTTTTATTTTTATTTGGTCATATTCATATATATAGTGTCTTACTTGGTGTGAAATTTTCATCTGTCAGCCATGTGGAGAAGTCCAAATCATCCAGGAAGATATACCATTGAGGGCCCCACGGGATGCATTCAGAGATTTGGCACCATTTAGTAATCCAAGAGGCCATAATTTCTCAGTTAAACTGCCTTTAAATGATTCTTGTGCAGAGTCAAATGGATCTATGGATGTGGACAATGATTTAGAGACAAATTCAGATGAAAGCTTTGAGAGTGCACTGTCATTGACTGAGAGAGAAGTTCACCAATCTGCAATTGGTTCCTATTCTGGATCTGATACAATGGAAGAATCAACAACTTCAAGCAGTGATGATGAGAAGTCACATTTACAATTGCAATCAAAAGACTCTGATTCTTCAGATTCATTGCATTCATGCCCTGAGATTAGTAATGCTGATTTGGCAAGCAGTTCCATGTCAGACATGCAATCCTGCAAACAGAAAGAGCCAAATAAATGTTGGAGAAATACGGACTTAAATCAGTTTCGTAGAGTTCCAAGAGCATTCTGGCCCCATTGGGTATACCGCATGTACGACTCTTATTGTCTTGCTCAAAGAGCAGCAGGTATTTGACTTTTACTTTGGGTTCACACCTGATGTTTGAAAGGTTGTGATCCTTAATATGTTAGAAGATATTACCACTGTCTAGAACTAAAAATGAAAAAGGATCAGGCACTTACATATTAAGTTTTATATGTTATTATTAACTGAAAACATTTCGCTGCATTTTCTTGATTAGTTTTATAATGGATGTGAAACAATCTTATAATTATTAGAATTGTTCGAAACAATCTTAGAATTGCTTGTGTGCTGTCATGTTTGAGGATTCAGCTTTACAGAGTTTGTCGATTTCTGGCATTGCAGATATGTGGAAAGAGATAGTTGGGGCACCAAGCACGGATCGTCTTGTGAAGAAGCCTGATCTTTTGTCATTTTATATCGCTAGTAAAATCCCTGTCTCAGAATCTACAAGGCAGGAGCTTTTGGAGATTGACGGCATTTCATATAGGTTGCGTAGAGAAATTGAGTTGCTTCAGAGTTTTGATCTTATTCGGTGTAAAACATGTCAGGTAATGTACTTACTTCAGAACACTGCCCGTTGTGTGTTTTATTTACTCATGTTTTTGGTATACAATGCAGACTATCATTGCGAGGCGGAGTAATATGCTGGTGATGTCAAGTGAAGGTCCTCTTGGTGCTTATGTGAACCCACATGGCCACGTTCATGAGATAATGACTTTCTACAAAGCAAATGGCTTGGCACTTATAGGACCACCAACGAGTGAATACAGCTGGTTTCCTGGGTATGGACTTGTACCTTAATATTCTTCAGATTCTCTGACCAATTTACTATTTTGAAGAACGCCAATTCTTGTATTTTCATCAACTTTTTAGTACACTGATCGTCATTAAGGCCACTGATTAGTCTGTCTTGATTTGGCCCTTTAATGGTTTTCAAGTACATACTAATAAACTTCTTTAGAGTCTGTGTGAAAAGAGAATTATAGGGATTCGAATATTTAAAACAAATAAAAAAAAAAATTAACGTATATCATGATCATAAATTATATGGAACGACTAGAACTTATCAGGTATGAATTAAATCGGTGTCTAGCTGCAATGATAGCAAATTTAAGCCAAATGTTTGATTATATTATTCACACCCCTTTGGATATCTCTGGCATTTCGGTCACTTTATAGCAAGTTAGTTTAAGATAGGTTTCGTAAAGCTTGATCATTCTCTGATTTGAATGTGACATAAGAATTGTAGTATTATGGAGTTGCTAAGTTGCGAGTTTGCTCGCCATTGCAGGTATGCGTGGACAATAACAAACTGTACGGGCTGCGAAATCCAAATGGGTTGGCTCTTTACAGCCACAAAAATGAATTTGAAGCCAAAATTTTTTTGGGGGATTCGAAGTTCCCAAGTTTCAGATGACCTGCACTAGTAAGTCTAATATATCTCAAATTTGTAATTGCTTCCCCGAATTTTCCTGTTACCGTGTAACGAGTACGATTTGTATAGCCCCTTCTGCCTATCTGCGAATTATTCGATGTAAAACTTGATGAGGTTGCCGAGTATTGTATGTGGGATAAGTCTTTAATCATTCTGAGCTCAGTCTGGCATTTAGTTTTCCAGTTGAAAGCGTGCTGCAACTTGCACTCGGTAAAGAAAATTGTTCCTCAAAAAACGGAGTTCTTGTTCTAAAAGACAAGGGCCCCTCTGGAAGCGACTCCCAGAGGGCCAGAATCACTTCCAAGGAAAGCACTTATCCCATAAAGTCACTTAACAGTGGTGCTCTTCTCAGAAGTGATTCTAACAATCTCAAAAGTTGTTTTGGTATCATGATATTAAAATTGATGTTGTATAAAACTTGAGCCCTCAAAGAAGAGGTACAATCGATTTTTGCTTCTTATTTTTTGTTGGCAAAACGAAAATTACAATCTTTCTAGTGGTAGTAGAGATGGGACCAAACTGAATACAAATTATTAGTGGGAAAAAATGGTAGTTGATAGAAGTTGCAGGCTGCGAACACTGCGTATTTAACGGTAGCTTCTGTAGCGCGGGCTGTACATGCAACTCTCGGCATACTTGACGAGATCTTTTGGTCGAGGCAGATTAGAAGCCAGACCTGAAAACCAAATCGAATACGAGCTTCAGTAAATTGTGTTACAATACAGTGCTTGTTCCGAGTAGGACTTGTGAAAAAAGGAACTTACCGAGTTCATAGACCTTAGCAGCGACTTTAGCAGCAATGTTGGCTGATATCTTTCTGATGTTGGTAAATGGTGGGTAGATCAATCCTTTGGCGTAGTGTTCCTCGGAAACTTGCATAGCCAGAGCTTCAGCTGTTGCGAAATCAAAATGATGAGAGGATTTTCACAAATAACAAAGATGAGAGCGTTGATTTGAAACTTGTCGTTCGACTACTTACAGGCTGCCAGAAGCATGTCATCGTGTACGCGAATGGCACCAGCCATGATCAATCCCAAGCCAAAACCGGGGAATATGTAGGCATTGTTTGCCTGAATGACATGGTTAGGGGACAGTAAGATGTTATTTTTTCAAATGAAGAGTGATTCGCAGCAAAATGGTTACTTGAGTTGGAAGGTACAAACCTGGCCAGGCACTAGGAGTTTGTTCTCGTATTCGACAGGGTCAAATGGGCTTCCACTACCGAAAATTGCTCGACCCTTCGTATGAGAAAAACGATATGATTGTTAAACAGGGTTCTGCTGGCTTATATAGCCGCATTATAACCCAAACGAAACTTAGAGAAAAGAGAAAGGGAAGGAAAGAAAGAGCGTATTGATTACCTTGGTCCATGTGTAAGCTTCTTCAGCAGTACACTCAGCTTGCGATGTTGGGTTGGAAAGTGCAAGGATAAGTGGTTTCTGCATGCCAATCACCAGATCAATGTCACTTGCGTTGATCATCGTATATGTGAGAGAGAGAGAGAGAGAGAGAGAGAGAGAGAGAGAGAGAGAGAGAGCGAGAGTGAGTGAACCTCATTCAAGGATGCCATGGTCTCAACAACGTCCCTCGTGAATTGTTTGCCCACACCAGATGTTCCGATCAGCACTGTTGGCTTGATTGCCTGATGAATTAGGGAATGTGTAAGATAACAGGAGGAGAAACTATTGAAAGATATTGTGTTATTAAAGTATATTTCGCACCTTCACGGCGTCTACAAGTTGCTTTATGGGTTCATGATCATGAGCCCAAGGCTGCTTAAAGTGTTGAAGTGATCCTAGGCGAGATTTAACAATCAAACCCTGCAACGAATATGTTTCCCCGGTTAAAGCCAAAGCCAACATATAAGAACAGGAAAAGATAAACTAAGTAAACGCTTATAATCGAAAGGAAGAATTCAATCAGATTTTAAGTACCTTAGAATCCACAAGCCAAATCTTCTTGCGGGCTTCTTCCAATGGAGCGCCGGTCTGCCAAGATGTAAACACATAGTTAAACACAAATTCTTAACCGAAGAAACTGTTTCGGGGAGAGGAGGCAGAGTTGAGGTAAGCAAGTTAATACCTTTTTAGATATCTCAAGAGCTATAAGCTCTGCTATACCGGTTCCAGCCTTCAGTAGCCAAGAAGGAAAAGTTAAAAACAGCATCCAAAAACCAGTGCATTTTATGAACATACAGACTCTCAGCCAGAGTAGTTTTTGAGCCTCACCTCTCCAGCACCAAGAAATAGGAAAGTATGGTCACCTAATGTTCCGCCAAGTAATTTCAAGGAAGCAATGAGCCCTGCTAAGACCACAGATGCTGTTCCCTGAACCAAATTGAAGGAAAATAGTTTGTAAACATCCTGGAAGCAAGATTACTAACTGTGAAAAGAATGTCTAATGTGTTACCTGAATGTCATCATTGAAGACAAGGTGAGTCTTGCTGTATTTAGACAGCAGTTCAAATGCATTGTGGTTTGCAAAATCTTCGAACTACAGAAGAAACAAGTAACAGATAGCAAACGATATTCAGAGAGTGACGAAACCAGGAGGACAGAACTCAGAATTTCCATAAACCGAATGACATGAAAGATTAGAAAGACTTCTACCTACCTGAACTAGGACTTTCTCTCCGTAGTTCTGCTTAACTGCAGTCATGAATTCTTCGAGAAGCCCTGCATATTCCTATATCAATAAGGTAAAAGACCACATCAATTTTATAGACTCTGTATTTCACATGGTTAAAACTTGAAACAACTGTGAAAGTAAAACAAAAGATATAAGGTGAAAAAAAAAAAAAAAAACAATATTTAACCTGTCCAGTTGCTCTCCTTTGCTTTAGCCCAATGTAAAACTCATCATTCAGCAACTTCTCGTTGTTTGTGCCAACATCGATGGTTATAGGCAAGCACTGTAAACAAAAACACAGATTTTAAACTTACTGGAAGTACAGGCAAAATTTTCTGTTGCTTGTGTTGTTGAACTCAAAGAAAGGGGGCAGCAGTGTGGAGATGCTTACGGCTGAAGGAGGAACTCCTCCGAGTGCAGTATACAAAGAGAGCTTTCCAACAGGAATCCCCATGCCCTGAAAAATTTCGGAACATTCATGTCAATTAAGGTGACAGTGATTCAACCAAAGACAAAGGTAACAATTCCAAGCGAAATATGTACATGCGTTAAACGGAACAGTTCCAACATAGTATACACACATAACGACTGCGTAGAATCTGCATCAAATACCTGGCAGCCAAGATCCCCGAGCCCCAAAATACGCTCACCATCAGTCACGACAATAACTTGAATACCCCTCTCTGGCCAGTTCTTTAGTACTTCAAGGATCTTTCCCCTGAAAAATTTTATCGCTCAATATATGCTTGACAGGTATGCAACTAATCATGAGAGATGAAGTAAAAACGTGATCAGATGGTCGTACTTCTCTTTCAAACTGATGTAAAGACCCTGTGGATGCCTGAAAATGCTCCCATATTTTTGGCAAGCCTCACCAACTGTTGGCGTGTACACGACAGGAAGCAGCTCCTCAACATTATCAATCAAAAGCTTATAAAACAGTCCTTCATTTCTCTCCTGCGCAATAAAACAAGAACGGTGCCAGAAAAAGAAGCGAAAATTAATGACGACGAACCTGTTTGATAACAGTTGCAGTTTACAATGATCCACTGGTATAAGGCTTGTAAAGCAATAGATTACCTGAAGATCCATCATTGCAATGTACCTATGCAACGGAACTTCATATTGGCGAAGATTTTGCATCAACTTCTTCTCCTGATGATCGAAATTATGACACGAAGTTTAGCCGAAGATGAAACAACGAAAAGGAATCATTGAAAATGAAAGAAAAGGATGAAAATGAAGTTTGAGGAAAGGTCGTTTTGCAAACCTGAAGCTCCTGAGTCAGGACGGCTGGAGGCAGAAGGCCGCGCAAGTAATGCGCATCTCTCTCCTTCTCTGTGAAGGCAAGTCCTTTGTTGTAGTGTGGATCACGCAGCAATGTGTATCCACTGTAACATATTTAGATTGCAGAAGATGCATTAAAAAATAAATCAAATTCTGCATTTTCAACTTTCTGGGAATTGATTCATTAACTAGAAACATGGTTTCAGCAAGTACGGAATGAAAAGAGAAAACCATTTTAAAGATAAGTTTTTTTTTTTTTAATTCCAGCGTATTCTTAACGTAATCTAAACTACGGAAAGAGAGATTCGAACTTGATCCAAAGTGGATAGCTTGGGAAACTTAGAAAAGGAGAAAATCATAAAATCAGATTATCTCAAATAACCAAACAAGAAAAGAATAAAAAAGGCGATCCCAAGCCAATAAAGCTCTCGCTTTGCGAGGGTTACGTAGCCTTACTCTTACTTTGTAAAAAAACTGTTACTATTACTCGAACTTGTGACCTTTCGGTCATAAATGAGCAACCTTTTCGTTGAGCCAAGGCTCGCCCTCGTACCAATAAAAGAATAATTTGGAAAAATTTCTGACTGAAACTAAACATAGTTTGATTAAATAAAACAATTAAAAAAGGTTCAGCCATTTGATACTTGCTGGAAAATTAACTAAAATGAGCCTCAAAACACAAAATTTGCCCGGAAAAGGAGGGAGGAAATTTAGACAAAACTACAATAAAATTAGAATTTGCATAGGACAAAAAAAGAAAAGAATCATGCACACAGTTGCGGACAAAAATTCATAACATGGAAAAAGAAGCTGTGTGTGTTTGTTACCTAGCAACCGAGGCAGTCCATGGTGTGAGAACCTGATCTTCCGTGGCACAATCCTCACCGTACACGTCCTCAATACCTCCACCAAAGCCAGCCTTACTTTCCACATCCACCACTGAGTGGCCACCACCGTTCCTTATCTCCTCCACTACGCTCCCCATCAAAGCTCCGACCTTTTTCGGATCTCTAAATCCAAAACCCACCAATATCCTCCTCTGCAAAACGCAATGCAGTCCTCCAATGAAACCCAGAAAACAAAAAAAACCCAGAAAATAGGCAAAAGATGCAGACTTTCTTGTGTTTTGCATAACAGGAACCCAAAACCTGCGTTTTATAGGAGTATAAAAGGTGGGATTTGGGTCTTACTTCCTACCCTTTGTGGAATTACAGAGGGTTTTTGAAAATAAGGTAGGTTTCGTTGTCAAAGAGAAGAACAGGGTCTAACAACGTGTGCTGCATTATTCAACTAATCATGCAATAATAATAATAATAATAAATTCAATATATTTTGATAATTTTTAAAAAGGGTGTGTATACCAGAAAATTGTGTCTCTTCAGCGACATCATATTGGAGGGTCTGCCAAATATTACTCTGTCTCCTCCTTCTCCACAGACTTTGTAGGCAGAGAAAAGTGGATTCCTTTCTTTCCAATTAAATCCCTTTTTTTTCGATAAAAATAAATAAAAAATTCTCCTTCCTTTTTTTTTATATGAAAACAAAATTATAACACATCAAACCATACAGCTTAAAACCACACCTCAAACTCATTTCATTGCTAAATTCTCACTAAACAATGAAGTAATGATTTATTTCGCTAACACACTCTTTAATACAGGTGATTCTATGATATGATACAATGATAATTAAACACTACATAAGTAGAAATTACACAATAACAAGATGCCTACATATACCTAATAAATCATCAACTGAAAAAGCCCTTCACTGTAGACGAAATGATTTTTGACATCATGTTTGTCCGATACGTAATTTGATCAATTACTAAATTAGGATTTTGTTAGGGCTGCTTTTAGCGTTCGTTGGTGAATATCATTCGTTGAACGCTAATATAAACTAACAAGAGTTACCTTTGCGCACAACTAATTTGTCCCAACTACTCATTTAATTTATTAAATCCCACCATAGAATTATTATTATAATTATCATTTTGGTTGTGCTTCCAAAAACAAAATTGCATTATTTTGATTGATTTTTTCCATTTAATTTCATGTGCTATCAATTCTGCATTTTCAATGTTGGCTGGGACCAAACGAGATCCCACCATTTTTGTGAAATCGCAGCCACCAACAAAATCATTATCTTTTGGCTGCCACTAACCCATTTTTCCTTGTCACTTATTATATTTATAATTTGTGATTTTTATTATATAAAAGTTCTCTCATTGTATATATAGACAAATCAACGGACTTCCTCCTAATCCACCAAATCAGTGGATCTGTGCCATTGAAATTTGATTCAACGGCTAAAGTTATTATAACTTTTAAAGTGAGCCTTTGTGTGTAGCCATTGAATCAAATTTTAATGGCACGAATCCACTGATTTGATGGATTAAGAGAAAGGGATCTGGAGAGGATCCCTTTCCCAAATCAACAACCCTACTACAATTGCTTATTTTTCAAACGTCACGTTCTTGTTAACACATGGCCTTATATTTGACCTAACCACATAATTATCTGTGACAAGTTACTCAAGCGTTACATGTCCTACAAAGATATTTGCTACGATCAATTGTGCGTGGATACGTCATAAATGCGTTTGATTCTCATATGAAGTTTGCAACTCACATGAGTTAATTGTCAGAAACTGGTCATCCGCAACTACCATTGATTGATTTGGCTCCTATCAACTGAGAACAACTTACATAGAACGAATTTACTGTTACGTGACATTTCGATCCAATAGTAAATTTTCATATGGAGAAAAATTTGCACATAACAATACATTATTGGACCAAAAAAAAAAAAATCACGTGACTATGAATCCGTTCAATATAAATCATTCTCCTACTACTTTACCATAACGCTCGTCACTTTTTCTTCATGATTTGATCACCATATGCCATTATTTTCTCCGCGTAATGTCTACTTTCTTCAACCTTTTTCATTCCTTAAATTTTTCATTTTCAATCAAGATCTAGAATAATTCAACAAAAGGAAAAAAATTTACTTTATCGAAATTGAATGAGTCTTGGTAGTAGTTAAATTACTCCTCTTTAAAAGAAAGATAAAAATACTTTCCAGCGTTCTTTGTGGGTAAATGAGAAGAATTTCTCGTATTCAAACGGAGAATAATTGTTATATAATGTAAATGTGGCAAACCAACTCATTAAACCGTTAATAGATACTTGTTAAAACCCGCTTAATTTGATATTATCGTAATATAAATATGAGGTTGTGGTGATAATGATGTAAGATGAAATCGAACTAAATGGGTCTTTATGAGTACCTATTAACAATTCAATTAGTTGATTTGCTATATAATATAATGTATACTTGTCACTTAGTACTATAGTCTAGTAGTATTCTTCTTCACTTGTAAGTGAGAGGTTTTAGGTTCGATTCTCACCAAAGGTGAATTTGAATCACATTATTGTTAGTCCATTGTGAGGCTTATCTACTTTCCCACCCCCTTATTGTAGATAATATTATTTGTTAAAAAAAAAAAAATATATATATATATATATATATATAATGTATCACCTTACGTGTTATAATATAATTAAATGATATATATATATATATTTTTCACTTCTATAGAACATTATGGAAAAACAAACACTATTGTTACCGAAAAAAAAATATATTATTGAAAACAAATACGCATAATATAATTTGAGTGAAAGAATAATATCACGGTGTTCTAGGTTTTTTTTTTTTTTTTAAAAAAAAGTATCTGGTGGTTTCGTCACGACGGTTCATCCTTCCAGATACTAAGAGGACTCACAGAGATATTTCAATCTCTCCATGACCATCATCATGCGATTCATCAGCACTAAAAATCGAATATAAGACGTGCCGTATGAAATATAGGTTTAGAATTCGTCCCAACTACTAGTTAGGTCTAAAATTCTTTGTGCAAGTGGGTGAATATGTTATGCATGTATATAACTCTATGTAGACATTTGCATTCTGACTTTCTGAGGTGGTGACTGGTGAAGCTATATCTGTATGAAGTCCACGTCAGTCTGTCGTGCCCTTGGACCAAAGCTCGAAATCGTGAACGACGAGCACTTTCATTTGTGGAATTTGACCGAGACCTGTCCAACATTTTTCTTTTCCTACCTTTGCAGATTTTTATTTAATTTTAATTATTTAATTAAGTTATTTGCTTATTTGTTTGTATTATATGCCGTACTCATGCAATCATTCGCTAAGCACATTTGAAGAATCTCATTTTAACAAGAAATTACTGTATTGTATTTGTCTAGTAGTGTGTAATAAGTACACTTAAAAATGCGTATTATAACATAAAGTCTCGTTTTGTGTTTCGAATTGACTTGGTTTTGATAACTAACTAATTTTAAACTTACATATTTTGTCCAAATTGAAGATGAAAAATAGATTAATTATGAATAAAGCTTATCTTGTGAGTCCATTTTAGTGAGGATTAGGAGCGCTGAATGTTTTTAATGCATCTTTTACCTTAATTTGAATAACATACGCAAATGAGTTTTTTTTTTTTGAAAAATTAGGTTTCCATCCGTATTTTTTATACTCCATTGATTAAAACCTTATTCATTTTCAAATTTTGATCAAGGTCCTTCAGTTTTAATAAACACCATTAATTATTCAAAAAGAAAATATTTATATGTCAAGATAATTAATTTTTATTTTTAAATATATTCATTTAGTGTTAGAAACGTTACATTTGATATATTATATTTATGGCTAAACTTTTTGTCACATATTTCTATTTTTAGTTTGTACCCATTTTTAATTTGCAACCATTTTTTAAATTGTACCAATTTTCTTTTAAATTTTAATTTGTGCCCATATATTAATTTCTTTTTGTCCCTTATTTTTTTAAAATTTTATTCGTAGTCATAATTTTTTTAACCTTTTATTTGTACCCATAATTTATTTATAATGTACCCTTTTTTTTTTTTTTACAAATGTACCACTTTGTTATATGTAAAATAAATCTCTATTTTTTTTGTAAGTACCATTTTTTATGTAAAATGTACCCATTTTTTAATGTAAAATCTATTTATTTTTTAATCTAAAATGTACCACTGTTTTTTTAATATGAAATGTGCCCAATGTTTTCTATATAAAATGTACCCAGATTTTTATGTAAATGAACCAAGTTTTTATATGTAAAATATGGCCATTTTTTATATATAAATAAAAAATCCCATTTTTTTATAATCTAGAATGCACCTATAAGCAATTATTATTTTTTTTTTTTATCAAAACCCATAAGCAATTTCGAATAATTAAATTGGTAGTGCAAATGAAAGCAAAAAAAAAAAAGCGGTTGAGTCTTTATTGGTATTATTGCATCTCTTTTATTATTATGTCATTTATGTAGCAGGAGAGAGACTTCAATCAAAAATAAAAAATCTAAATTAACCCATTTTTTTTATTCAACATTTATTGAATCTAATGATTTATTCAAATCAAATTAATTATAAACATCAAACGAGGCATATGTTTATTATAACACCACGTGATTACAGAGAAATATTTCATGTACTCAAAACACGAGCCAGTTATTACAAGTTATAACACAAGTAGAGAAACATTAAAAAATATATTATGTTCTTCATTTGTGTAATGACTTATATTGTACCAACTCGCATTTTGAACATAGTGAAAAATTTGTCGTGATTACGATACAATTTGATCCAAAACCGACTGCTCTTTAAGCCCAACATGCACTTCAGAACCCAAGTTGGTAAGAACGCCGGCAAGTATGAACATAGAAAATCCTTTTATTTTCACATATACCTACTCCAACACGTAAAAATATGACTTAGACTGCTAATTTTGGGTCACTCGTGACTTCATGAGTCCGTCGTTCAAAGATCAAAAGTGTTTTTTTTTTCTTTTCCTTTTCTTTTTGAAGCAGGTCAAAAGTTTTATGCTGTACACCAATCTCTACGGTTTGAAACTTGTCACATTTCAGTTCGTATAGTAAAATATTGTTTGCTGTGGGCCATGCTTTCACAAATTTGTTCTTGGGTTTCCACCTAAAACGCATCTCACTATAGAGAGATGGGCATGTACATATAAGGCACATCACCTCCTCTCCCCCAGGCAATGTGGGATCTTACAATCCACCCCCCTTAGGGGCCTGATGTTCTTGTCGGCACACTTCCGACTGGGGTAGCTTTGATATCAAATTGTCACATCTCAAGCCACATAGTAAGATATTGTCTGTTTTGTGTCACGCCCTCACGGATTTGTTCTTGGGCTTCCACCCAAAATGCGTCTCACTATAGAGAGGTGGACATATACATATAAGGCACATCATCTCCTTTTCTTCCGACGATGTGGAATCTTACAAAGCTGCTCCTAGTCGTTGTGCAAAGTCCAATCAAAATAAAAAAACCACCTCATCGGGTTAATGAGATTTCAAGAGCCTACACTACCTTGTCTCAAACCTTTGTGATTTTGTCTTTGATGACAGATCGATAAGATAATGTGCGCAACCTTATATGTGACTCAAGAAAATTGAAACATTGGTTTTTAAATTTTAGTCGAATTGGAGCTTTAGACTTGAAACTAAAAATTTATGGGTATTGGTTATATAATTTATCAGTGTGAATCAATGGTAATTTTGGATAATTTTGTTATAACTTTCATCCCTAATTTGCCCATTTGAACCCACTATTTTGGATGAAAATTTTAACAATGTTACTTAAAAGTACCGTTACTCATACTAAGACAAGTTCAAAACCAATTTTTAATTCATGGATCATAACTCTAATTAAACCAAAATCCAAGAACAATGCTCTAATTTTTTTTTTTTTTTTTTATTTTTTTGGGTACAAACTCAAATAGATTCAACTTTAAAATTGGCATCGATCGCACCTAACACCAAACTCAAGCACATGCCTGTATGAAACATGAATGATGAATGGTAGCTAACATCCTTAAAATAGTTGTTGCCTAACATCCGAAACTACCCACAAATTAAGCTTTGTCAATTCTTATGAATTTGCATGTGGTATAATATCCTAGTAGATAGGGTGTTGAGTTTTCATCTATATATCTTGGGTTCAAAATTTCCTCCTCTTAAATTATTATAATAGTTTCTAATTCTCTCATCCTCTTAATATAATAATAAAAATCTTATGACTTCGTCCTCCTATCCTAAGCCCTAATTCTTACTCAAGTAAAACGACATGGAGTTAAATTTTAAAATTTTATATTAGGGAGTCCGAAACCCAACGAATTAAAAAAAATAATCATATTAACTTTGCTACTACGTATATAATTAGAAACCAAGGGCGCGTTTACTAATCCGTAATCAAATTGAGAGAAATTGAATTGAGGAGGAATTAGATTGATGAGGAATTGAAATGAGGTGAAATCAAAATCGGATTCCTATTGAAGTTGTTTACTAAAACTGTCTGGAATCGGAGTATGAATGATGTTAAGTCCATATAAGTTGTTTACTAATTCACTTCAATCGGAATGAAAACTCGGTTGATTACTATATTGCCCTTACATAAATAAATTATTTTCACACTAATTAATTTAATTAAATTCTTAATTAAATTTATATAATAAAATGTATCTATATAAAAATATATAAATAGGTTTTATTTATTTATTAAAAGATGGCATAATGAGTGTCAAATGAAGGACAATGTTGGGATAATTAGAAACAAGTGAGGGCATAATTGGTAAATAAAATCCATTCCGGATTCCTCAAGTCACAAGGAATTGAAATACCTCTCTTATGTGGGGAGTCCAATTCCTCCAAAATTAGGAGTTGGATTCCTTAATGCGTGTGGACCCCACATGTATTTTGATTCCCTAAGATTACGTAAACAAATGTGTATATCGTAATCGGAATCCAATTTGGTAAATTGATTCCGATTACGGATATGTAAACGTGCCACAAATACTGGTAAACGCATAAGGAATATAAAATTCTTATGTTATATGTGCGTCACTAATCACTATTAACATGTTACCAAGTATCAACAATGTACAACGGTTGATGGCTATGGCTGTATATATTATTATGTTCTGGTTACAAAGACAAAAAGTATCAAATCCCAAATTTGTTGTGGTTATCTTATATTCACCTGCTGCAAAATATATTTTAATTAATCGGGTTCTTTGTTATTTGCACGTAAAAGCATGAAAGTATTAATTTGTTTGGCACTAACCACTGATTAGGACTTTAACCCTTGAATAATGTTCGAATTATTAAACAAATTTTTTGGCGTGAGCTACTAGTTCATAATCTTTCAGATGTGCATAAGGACTTTCATAAAATAATATACTTACTTTTTGACTACCGACCATGTGCCCAAGGTTCCCAAGCATGAGCGGATGTTTGGTGGATTTATTCAATGGCAAGCAGTGGCAGAGCTAAAATAGAATCGTTGGTTGTCCGTTAATAATTTTAACAACCCACGCATATTTGTATGTGTATCGTGTTACAAACTTCTTTTTAACTTCTATTTTTTTCTACCATCCATGTCTTTCTTTTCTCTCTTCTTGTGCGTGACTTTATTGTACTCACCAAATGCTTGATGAAATGCCTTAGTTGACAAGTTTTATCAGTTTTCAACATTATTCTGCAGTTTCTTGTAACCACCCTTTACAAATCTTTACGTATCATAATAGTTGTTGACATATGTTGGCATAAGCCTTCTACAGATGTTGGCAAAAATGGACATGTTCCTATCAAGTGCTCGACAAAATGATTCAATGAAATTTTTTGTTGAAATCATTATCCCATTATTTAAAAATCATAGCTCTGCCACTAGTGCCAACGGTGGATAGACTTAAAAAATCTCACTATTAAATTGGATTTTGCTCGTTCAATAGTTGGGTAACACAAGATGGTGCACTGCAGGGATGGAGAATCGCATATCTCCTTTAACCATTCATCATTTTCGGCTTTTCTCCCCTATTTCAAACTCATTTCACCCAATAAAGAAACTTAAGCAGAAACATCGCACCAAACTTTTATACCTTGCTCACTTAGAAAAAAATTCCTAAATCCGCCATTGTTGTCAAGCGAATCCTTTGTAATATAAACTATATGGTTATGCGACAAAAAAAAAAAGAAAAAAAAGAAAAAAAAAGAACTATATTGTTATGTGTGAAAAACTTGTACATCTTGTCTAAGTTGGTAGGCTTTTAATAAATTATGCAGATAAATTTAAAACGCCCCACACAAGTAGGATATGAGTAATAATATATTTCTCATAGCCCACCAAACTAGAATGTGTGACGTTTGCCACATTCTCTTGCATATTTACTTCTTATAACTATTTTGTTTTTATATTTTGTGTTCGTGATGGTGAAAAACGCATAGGAGAAAATTAGAGATAAGGGAGAATATGTATGAATGACGGTGAGACAAAAAGACAAAAAAATAATAACTACAAATTGAAAAATTAGATTATTTTCACTTCTAAATTTTTGTTTCTGCTCATATTTCGTCACCTTTCTCACATCACCCTTCTTCATCCATTCTTATCTTGAAGAACAATATTAAAATAAAAAGGCTTATTTTTAGCTATGTCTCATGAAACTCCATTTTGATCTCATTTTGCCCTTTATAACTAAAAAATCACCACTTTACTCTCTGAAATTCAAAATTTGTTCCACTCTGACTTGTAGACTATTTCTTCTTCCTGAAACTTATAGGTTGCTCTCTAAAACAAATGTAGTACGCAACACCCCATAAGACTATGCCACATGTGCAATAAATTTGATTATAAATCTCCATTATGCGTTAACATTAAAAAATCAGAAAATATTAAGTTTAAAGAAATTAAAGAGATGAAAAAAAAAATAAAACAAAAGTTGATTAGCCTGATGCACCCAAATCAAGTTCGCATAAGAAATTAATAAATATAAGACAATGTGAAGCAAAATTTAAGTTTCAAGTAGGGAAATAATGATTTTTGAGTTATATAAAACAAAATAAAACTAAAATTGAGTATTAAAGGGCGTAGCTAAACATAAGCTAAACATATGCTAAAGAAAAAACTAAAAACTAAAAACTAAAAGAGGCCTGAAAATACGAGACTCGTGAAATGGACGGGAGGTGAACACCCCTTCTGGGCTGGGATTGAGTTGGGCCTGTCAGAAACCCACATATTCCTGACAAACACCTGATTAGGGGGTGGGGGAGAGAGAGAGAGAGAGAGAGAGAGAGAGAGAGAGAGAGTGTGGGTGTTTTCCATTTCACTTTGACAAGACAAAAAAATAAAAAATCAGAATCAGAAAAGCCACTTTCCAATTTCTAGGGTTTTACAGAGAGAAACGGGAGAGTGGGAAAGCAATCAAATTCCACAAAGCTAGGGTTTCACAGAGAGAGAGAGAGAGTAAATGGACGGTCTTCGTCCCAGAAACAGAGAGATTTTCATCGGCTTTACGAAGGCCGAGGTAATGGATGCAAATTCCCCTCCTTTTCCCCTAATTTCTCTTAAATTTGATTTATTTTTGGTTAAATTCAATTGGGTATTGCTTGGTTATTGTGATTTTATTGATAATACAAGTGTGGATTTTGATGTTAGCCAAAGCTTCTGAGGTGTTCTTTTGAAAATATAGCACGCTTAATGTGATTAGCACTGCATTAGTGTTCGTTTAGCATTTTGAATTCGTAATTTGGGGATTATCTGATGAACTTACTTTGGTTTTTCGGTTTTTGTGATTGCGAGTAGACTGAAAAAATGGATAGATTGACGAGGGAATTAGGAGAACAGGTGCTGGAACGAGAGTTCTGTCAAAGTACTGCAAAAAGTTTTAAGTGAGTTTAATTTCATGCTTAGACTTTCATATCAAACTGATTGCTACTTTTCGAGTAATAGTTGGTCTAACTCCTACTTTGGTTTGTTATTTGTATTCAGTCGCTCCGCTGGTCGTGCTGGGAAACCTATCGTAAAATGGACTGAGGTTAAACATATTTATCTCTTTTTTTGCCTTTCATTTGATTCCATCTGTAGTTGCTGTTGTTTTTTACCATAAGGTGGCCTTGATTAATCATTTCTAAAACGCCCATTGTTCCAATTCTCTTAGGTGCAAAGTTGGTTCGAGAATAGGGTGAAAGAGTCATCAAACATATCCAGAAATCTCTCTGAGGAACAGGGACATTGCCCTTCAAATAAGGCACGCAAAAGTTCTCAAAAACCTAAAGGTGCTTCTCACAAGTGCTTGTTGCTTTTATGTCTAGGCTGTAGTACTATGCAAGCTTGTAAGGCTTTTGAAAACTGGTTAGATCTGATTGTTGTACGGTGAACTCATTTCATTATATGCAAAATTAGAAAAATAGTGAACGACCAGCCAACCGAGATTATTGAACTTTTTGAACTGTGCCACTAGTTATATACCGTTGTTTAGAATTTTTTCTTTCTGTTATCAACCAGCCACTAAATGTCATATATAAGAAGTTATTTGAACTGTTTGTCTTTCACATAATATCATTTGTAAATAATTGACAAATGTCCATTTAAAAGCAGAAGAAGAGATCCCAGATGTATCAGAGTTGGAATTTGAGGCAAGGTCGTCAAAAGATGGGGCATGGTTAGTACAAACAAGGATGACTTTGTCATTGAAATTTTGGTCCCCTTACGTTTTTTCATGTTGGATGCTTCAGTTTGTTGTTATTGCTTCTATAACTTATATCTTGTTGGTTATTGGCATCTTTTGTTGCAAAACCTTGTGCCTAATTTGGCATGCTTAGAAAACTTGCCATTTGTTACAAATCATGGGAAGATTGATATGGGGCATTTGATTAAGGCTGTATGGAATAAATGATCATGCGCACCTAACTAACCTGCAATGGTACAGGTTTAATGCCTTGAAGTCCCTTCAGCAACTGCATTCTTAAGGCAACAGATAGTACAAAGTTTGAAAATATAATGAAGACTTAAGTATAGTTTCAATGTCCCCGATCCCTTTGACTTCAGTATAGCTTCACCTCAAAAGTCCTTTTTCTAGTGTAAAATAGCTATCCAAACGTAATTCTTTATTTAAGTCTCATCTCTCGTTGGTAATACTATATCTGTACGCTTTAATTGAATGTGAACCTCAACATGACATGTTTTGATCATGAGATGCTTTCTATCCTTTTCCTCCAACCCCCAGTCCTTCTCTCTCTGAATCTCTTATATGACTTTGCCACAGGTATGATGTTCAAAAGTTCCTTGCTCACAGATTCCCTAGTACGGGGGAAACTGTAAGTATTTAAGTCATAACTTATTGCTCTATTCATGTATATATTGCTTCCGATTTACATTTTTGTCTGAATTTTGAGTAACTGGAGAGTTGGAGACCTCTTGGATTTAACAGTGTACAACATACATAAATTCATTAAGTGACTTTTGTCATTTATTAAAGGAAGTTCGTGTCAAATTTGTTGGATTTGGAGCCGAAGAGGATGAGTGGGTTAATGTAAAAAAAGCCGTGCGGGAGCGCTCAGTACCACTGGAGCATTCAGAATGTCATACATTGAAGGTTGGAGATCATGTCCTCTGCTTCCTGGTAAATTTCAAAAATCTATTTTGGTAATAACCTTACCGTCATATCTTTCAAGTTGGTAGGCTTTTACATTTTGGTGGCTTGGTTATTATTAGGAGAGGAGAGATCAAGCAATCTACTACGATGCCCATATTACAGATATTCAAAGGAAAATGCACGATGTAAGGGGCTGCAGGTGTCTTTTCTCAATCCGCTATAATCACGACAACAGCGAGGCAAGTATTGCTAATGTTTTTCCTTTTTCAATTCAGTCTTAAGATATATAACCGTGATCTGATGATGCTTAATATCATCCAGGAACGAGTTCGTTTGAGGAGATTGTGTCGTCGGCCAAAACATTAGATGTTTCATGCATTGTCCAAGTTTTTCACTTAACGCCAGCTCAATTTTGTCAAGCTTTTTTGTACTGGAGCTGTGCGAGGGCATGAACGGGCATGAACGGGCATGGGCACTTTGCAAGAGAGACAATGCATACTGGGTAGTCGATATATGGCAGTCTGTTGCTTGTGGATTTGATGGATCACCAGAACCCATTAATGTACAGGGGAGTCGATGTTTGCGAGTCTCCGAGGTTGTGGCTTTGATGGATCACTGTAACCCTTTGGTAATCTAGGGTTCTACCATATGTACGAATACGGGTATAGAAAAGGGGGTCAATTCGTGACGTACATTTTGGGGTGCTGTGTGAGAAAATGGGTGTGGTTACATATTGTAGTGTAAATCCCAAGTTCTGTTATTGTTTCTATGCAATTAGAAAACCATCCGACTTGTGCTCTTTGAGAGTGTTGTCTGCTGAGATTCATTACATCTTTTGCCATTTGGAAGTCGTCTGATCATTTATTATAAGTTTCATAAGTGACTGACTTTCAAGACATACCGGAGTTTTTCAACTTGGAAGAACGAAAATAATTCTGATGCGGGTTCGATCTCCCACCGCCCTTCTCCCTTAACAACTGTTTGTCTTACTAACGCCATTGCTCTAGTCAAAACACTGAATAGACTATCGGCGCCTGGAACGGATTTCTAGCAACAAGACCATCACTGGAATGTCCTGCGCGGAGGATTGTTTAAAGGTCGGTTATGTTGAAAATGCGACTATTAACTTTTCAAGAGCCACTTAGTACTGCAGTCTAGTGGTATTCATCTTTACTTGTAAACGAGAGGTCTTAGGTTCGATTTTCGCCAAAAGTGAATTTAAACCACATTATTGCTAACTCATTGTGAGACTTAACCCGTTTTCCCGTCTTCTTAGTGTTGATAATTTCGTTTGTTCATAAAAAAATTAATTAAAAAAAAAAAAGAACTTTTTAAGAAGAAAATCATCGAAGGCAGATACTGACGAGGATCATAATAAATCGAGAGCCATACATGCCACGAGTATGCCACAAGTATTCTGCATGAAGTTTAGATTCTATAAAGATGTGTGGCGTCGAAAATTATTATAAACCATATGGTTGCGGTTCAATAGTTCCTTCTAAACCACTCCTTTTCTTTGCAGTTAAGGATGGCAGTGGAACGAAAATGTCATGACCATCCAAGTTATCATATAGGGAAAGCTTAGTTTTCGTAAACCGTCATTCCGAGCACACAAGCATACGATGTGTAAGTCAGTTTCTCTAGTTCCGCTATGAGCTCTAGGCGTGCGACGTGTTCGGAAGAGGGGGGAAGTGAAGAGTTCATGTATTTCAAACGACGATAGCAACCACTGAAATCCTTCACTTTGACATTGTTTAAATCTGATTAAATTCGACAATAGTTTTTAAACAAAACCGATCCCTTGCAACCTAGATGCCTCGAGTTCATCATCGATTCGTCTTCTGAAAATTCCAAATCATGACCTCGCGGAAATTGGCACAATCAGTCCCATCAGTTCAATCCGGAAAAATCAGCACAGCAATGCCGTGCTCTGGGCTAAGATCGCTTTACATCTGCAGCTGAAAAAGAAACCAAATGCTTGGAGTTGAGAGGGAGGCTTGCATGCACATTTTCCCATCAGTTCAATCTTAACCGTTCATTTCTTGTATGAGTGAACCACATTTTTCTTATAGACTCGCATGCACGTTGGAAATAATAGCACATATGAATTATCAACAAGATGCATTGTTTTTTTGGTCAAAAAAATGACCAATGCTTTTCGGCAAAAGCAAACGCATAGTCATGGGTGCAGCATTCAATTTTCTGGCTCTTAATCTGTTCTCTTACGTTTAACTACTTTCCTTCTAGCACCTACCATTATTAAGTTTCCTACGACGTACCATTTAACCAACTTACAGGCTCATTTACGCAAGTAAACTAGAAATGCATCAAAAAGATGTTCATACAAGATAAAAAGCAGTATGCCATTGAAGTTTAACAACAGTTACCAGGGCAGGTCTGTTGGGATGTTATTTAAAGAAAAATGGCTTACCTTGTATTTGAAAACTCGCACTTCCTCCAATAGCAGCATCATGGATGGATATGCATGAACCACAAAGTCTCGCAAGCAGCTCACCTTATATCTATTAGAAACACAAAGACAACTATTTACATCAAATAAAACAATTACACAAGTAAAATAAAGGAGACAAGTGAAGAGAATCCTTACTAACTTGAGTACACACAAACAACTAAGTGCTGTCTAACAAATTATGAATGCCAATTGATAGCGAGACATTATAGCTACAAAATCAGACACGGGAAATCATAATATAAACCGCAAGAGAGAAATTTGCACAAAATCTGACATACAACTTACCAATGGGAAAGATGGGTTCTTTATCGGCATTATAGGTCTTACTTCATACATTGGTGCAATATAACCTTCCCTACTGCAGTTCTGCTTCAAAGACCTTGACCAAAATTATCAACTATTTAACCTGTAATACCCATTTATTCACTGGAAATCTAGCATAGTCATGTTGCACAACTTCTATGTGTAATGTACAGATAAGAAGAGGTCAGGATACACAATCAGTGGTTATAAATCAAAGGATACAAGCATTTGGAAAGTGATTAAGATTAACCAAAAACTAAGATGACTAAGAAACCATTACACACTGATGCTTTGAAGTATACAACTGCTTTCTGTTTAACGGTCAAATTGGGACATCTCATCTTAAAGTCCACAAAGAAGCTCACCCCCTCAAAAGAAAAGGGAAAAAAAAAAAAAAAAAAAAAAACCAAGTACATACTGAAGGGCTGAGAACATCAAAAACCACAGCTAGTCATAGCTGCACATTCCCAAATTCTATCAATAATCAAAACATGGCTTGTGCACATGCCTTCACCGAAGGAATTATTGCTTGGCAATGCACAAACTTTTTCACAATGGGAGGGAATAAACAACTTCCCAGTGAGATATATAATAAGCTCAAAAGATTGAAAGACAGTGCACAAGTACTTGTAACAGATGCTATGTTATGGTGGCAATAAAGAAGAGTTTAGCGTACATCAACTCCCAAATGCCAAGACCAATCAATTTCCCGTGAGAGGATCTTTTGCTCTTGAACAGGCACTAAATGGTAAACGCTGGCTTGTTGTTCATAAAGGTGAATTATCAGAATTCCATCCGTGGCATTTCAACATAAGCTTGGCTGTTCATGAGACAGTTCTACCGTAGCAAATAGATGCAATATAAAGGTTTTTTCCCCATTTCTCCTGCAAATTTGCCACATAGAAACTTGAGCTTTCAGAAACAAGAATGAAAAGGAAAAGGCAAGTACAAAGAAAATGATTAATCAAATATTCCACCTTAACGTGTGTACTAGGAAAAGCAGAAGTCCGAAGCGTCTCTTGAGTTTCATCTGCCAGTTTTCTCCTTGGAACACTAAGGACAAAAGCTGCCTGATCCCAAGTTGCTGCAGTTGACGTGATGCGGTAACCATTATCCCACCTTCGATGAATGCCTTCACTTGGATACAGAAAATCTAGTTCCACAACCTGAAATAGTTCACGTCAAGGGAGGCAAAACACAATTATGAGATGGTTTTTCTCCAACACCAAAAGGGTACATCAATAGAGCTGATATCTGCAAATCCCAATAAAACCTGGTCAGAAAATCCGGCACCGCGGGACATAACAATAGCCCATCTACTCCTAGCAGTTGCCATTGCAGTAACATGAAATCCTTCCCGCCATTTCTTATTAATCCACTTGAAAGGAAATGAATCGCTGACTTTATAGGACTGCTGTAAGTATTGGGTCCCTATATGAAGCAAAAGAGGACTAGTTAGACAATTAGATTGGCAATGTAACTGTACAGAATCAATGATGCACAATTAGATTGGCAAGGTAGATATACAGAATCACAGATGCTTAGACTAACCTTTAGACATTACAACTAAAGAGCTTCCATTGTTTGCTCCTGCTATCGCGCTGATATAGTAATTCTTGTCCCACTGCTCCATAATCCATTCCTTCAAAACAGAGATAAATAGTATGATTGATGTGTTCATTTAAACAAGAAATAGTCATAACCCTCCCCCATGTACCGTAATCTAAAAGAGAAAAAAATCCACGCAAATAAACAACGATGCTTGTGCAAACTAAGTTTCAACGTCAGTGGACAGCTCTTCTTGATATAATGGATCACAAACCTTATGCAGAAAATATGAAGAGAGTTCATAAACTTGGGCACTGAAGCCAGTGCCAGCATCCATGATAAGAGCCCAAAGATTTGAACTGGAAGCCACACTGCTAATAAATAACCCATCTTCATTTCCTTTCTCAATGTGTTGGGAGAGCCTCACATCTGCAACATTATAGTGATATCTACAACAAATGAAAACATAAACTTAGTTCACTGATAGGTCAAACTTGAACTAAATTTATACATTTAGTGTATAAACCTAAGGATATACCTTTGCTTCATAGGCCTACGAGCATTGTATACACTAATCCATTGGGTTGCAGGCATCCCCATACGAATCTTCTTCTTTGGTTGCTCATCATCCTCTTCCTCCAAGGCCAATCTTGCTCTCTTTTGTCCAACTTGGCATATAAGCTTTCCAATGCAAGAGATATAAGTTAGATGAACTCCAAAGGAAGACCTATAACTAACATCCATAAAACATAGTCTACATAGATGCAAGACATTCAAAGTACCTTCTGAGCACCATCAGTATTTATTGGCCTGATATCTGGGTTTGGGCCAACAATTCCATCAAAAAGGGATATGTACTTTGCATAGTTGGGTTCTTCATCAAACTTCAAATTCACCACATACTCAACAAATTGTCGGAATGGCTGAGGGCAGAAGCAACACAAAGTTTCTGGGGAAGTGGCCATCTTTTTCTTGCAGACAAGAAATCCTTTATTTTCTCCCTAAAAAAATATTGTGTTTTTGTGTTAAGAGTGGTATACATAATTAGATACAAGCCTACACAAATTTTTTAAATTATGAACCTGATATCCTTGCCATGGCAACCGACCACGAAGAAGAAATATCAGTGTGTAAGCTAGAGATTCCAAGTCATCCCTCCTGCTACCAGTTCTACCAAGATGAGCATGCACACTTGCATACCGCACCGTTCCCCTGCAGCACATTAATGATCAGTATACCAATGAGTAAAATCATTTTGTTTTTTTGGATTACTTGCAAAGATCATCATAGTTACGGTCAAATAATTAACCAATGTTTATTTCACCTGAAAACATCTGGACGTTGATCATAGTCGACATGCAGGCCAGTCGAATCTCGCCACCTAGTGGCTGTCATGTAAAAACAGTGAGATGACAAGGCATTTTGTAAATTACCCTGACAAGTAATTTCAGCTGTAAGTAAGGAGATTCTATAACAATGACTTACCTAATCCAAGGTCAACAAGAAACAGCTTCTTATCCTCGACAGTTCCAGGGGGGCCAAGCAAAAAGTTCTCAGGTTTTACATCCCCATGTACATATCTGCCATCAACATCATCAGAGAGGTTATAAAACCAGGTAAATTGCCATTAATAATTATACTGAAAGAAATTCTGAAACAAAATTATCACCCTCTGGAGTGCATCTTCTCCAATATGGATATTGCCTCAATGGCAATACATGCAACCATTTCAATTGACATCCTGAAATTTAAAAGGTAGGAATGTCAGATAGGCAGACAATGTTAAGTGTTGCAAGCAAATAATAAGGTGAAAAATGAAAATCTATTTCTTTATAAAGACAGGGTTAACTTTTTTCATTAGAAAGACAGGAAAAACTTACGTGTATGAGCTGTTATTCCAGACATCCCACAAACTAGGTCCGAGCATATCCATCACCTGTATACAGAGTAGGGTTGATTTATAATTCTGAAACTAGGGTAATTAGAAACTACATTTACAATGAAATTTGAGCAGACAACTCATACCATGATATAGAAGTCAGCTTGCCGACCCTTATAGTGAACTCTTGGCACCCCATGACTACCGCCAAGTGCACTGTGTAGACATAAGATAAAGTGAGAGTCAAAATACAAGATGGCAGGTGAGAAAGTGATATCTATTCAACGAAACATATCACAAGAGAAGACAGAAGCCTCTTACTTGTAAATCTGCCATTCGTAAGGTGGGCCATAATTACATCCTTTGCTACTTCTATGCTCAAATTTCAATGCAACCTAGATGAAACAGATATGTTAATACAAATCCGACAGAACACTTGTTTCTTGTTTTTTCTTTCCAGAAAACAGATTATGCAATGATGTTAAGCCATAAGAAAAGATGATTGCACACCTCAACAGCTCCAGGACCAGCCCCCATGCGTCGACCAACATATACTTGACCAAAGCCTCCTTTCCCCAATTTCTTCTCTGTTTTGTACACTGGGGAACCACCAACCTGGACCTGTTGTCAATAAATCAAGAATGAGCAAAATTTTCAAAGAATACGACGAAATGCTAATCAAATAGTTCACAGCTGACGGCGTGACACACACGTTATTAAGAAGAAAACTGCACTTTCCTGCCACGCCCCCCACTCACAAAGAGTTCACTGCCCATTTAAGTAAATGAAAGACAACACCACATTCTCCCAATCCCAACTGGAAGTAAGAACACGGGAAAACGCCGAATGCAAGACTTTCAAGACCTTCTTCAAAGTTAGTAGATTATGAATAAACAATAACATTACTATAAAACAAAATTTTTAAATTTTTCTTCAACCTCATATTCTATAATTTAAAAATGGAACTAAAGACTGAGACTTTGAATGGAACAAACAAAATACACAAAAAGTTTCTCCCTTTTTCACCTTCTTCATCCCACACATCATCCAAACAAAAACCCAATATCGAAAAATAAATTAATTTTTCCAAAAAAATAAAGTGAAATGAAATGCCCGCGGTGAAAAAAGAAAAAGAAAAAAAGAGAGTGACCTTCTCGGGAATGGGAGCTGCGCCCTCGTCGTCAGCTGCAAGGCCCTTATCGCCACTGTGACCGCCACTATCGTACTCGTCCATTGCTCTCTCACTTGCCTCCTCCTCTATGTCTTCCTTAAACGACCTCGTTTCAATCACCGGACCGCCCACGGCCCACCTCCGCTTGCGGGCACCAGCTGCCTTCTTTTGTTTTTGATTATTATTCTTTTTCTGCTTCTGATTATTATTACTATTCTTCTTGTTCCGCCGAGTCCGTATAGTCGCCTTCCGAGGCTGGGTCTTGGTGATCGGGTCTGGGTTTCTGCGTGGACGCAGCTCAGGCATGGTAAGATCGGTGGCGGTGGTCCATGAAGAGCGAGAAGCGCGCCTTATCGGGAAAATTCATGAAGCTTGTAGAACCATCGGCGGATGAAATCGATCAGTGTGGATGCTGAGAGAGAGAGAGAGAGAGAGAGAGCGAAACAGATGGTGTAGAGAGAGAAAATTAGGGTTTGGAGAAGGGAATTTTGGGATCTGTGGAGGGAAATCAAATGGAAAAGGAGGAAGGAGAAGAAGGGGATTCTGGATTTTTCAGAGCGCAGAGAAAGAGACAGAGAAAATATGAACAGATGGAGAGGTAAATTTGTAAATTTGTTTATATTTTTTTGAATTTTTTTGGTAATATTATTAATATATTATGACTCTGAGCTTAATTAGTTGAGATTTTGTAATTAAAAAATGGTGATCAACTAACTTTTTTTTCTTTTTTGGATAAGAATTGGAACAAGGTTCCTTTTAAGATTCTCTTTATAAGAATTTTAAAGATCTTTCAATCATATTTATTTATCATACATCGTATGATCATAAATTATTATAAATTTTTTTATTTAAATTTGAATATAAACAGTACTTGACGAAAAATGACCGCATAATGTATGATAAACAAACGTGATTGAAAGGTTTCTGAAATCTTCACAACGAAGATCCGAAGAGGATGCTCATATTCATTTGGATTTATATTTTATTTTTTGGATAATGTTAATATATCATGGAAAATTACAATTTAAAATTGCATAACAAATTGCAGAGGGATCACGTGCTCCACTTTCCAGAAGGTGTAACGGACTCTTTCATTTTTGGAAAATTAAATGTGACCAAAAGTTTGAACTTACAATATAATATCAATCATATGATCTTAATTTTCTTAAGAAAACTAAGGTTCGACAAACAAACTGAAAACCAACCAAACAAAACCGGTTTTGATTTTTTTTTTTTTTTTGTCATTTCGGTTTATAAAAACCGAATCAAACAAGAAGAATCGATTTAGATGCAATTTGTATCAATCGGACCAAATCGCTTATTTTGAAATGTATAAAATACATGTAATTTTTAGAAGATATGTGATTAGATATTCTAAAGTTATGAAAGTGTAAATTTAAGGTTTTTTGGCTAAAACCCTAAACCCTAGAACCCAGACATGCAACTATTTTGGACATTGGTACTGGGTGCCAATTAAGTTTGTTCCTTTGATGTGGCTCTCTATTTTTGTTTGTCAATTTACGTTGCTCCATGTTTGTTTCTTGCCTTCAGATTACTTGCCGTTTGTTGTAATACATACATGGCTTCTGTAGAAGAATTAGAATGCTTATTTCTTTTTTAATTTTGAAAGCATGCACATTAACGAAATTGTGGATTCTATACGCACGCCATTTGAGCAAACTGACGAAAATTCTAGTGTAGTCAATCTTTAGTGTTAATGCTGACTCTTTTTGAAAAGTTCGTGCACTCTTGAATCCAAGAACATAATATCATGAGCAAATTAAAACTTGGATTCAAATATCAAGGGCTAACACTCCAATTTACTCAAAGAAGTTTCCTGAAAACAAAAAATTGTAAACGAAACTTGATGGACAAATTTTACTAGACATCCGCAGGGCATCAGATTTTTCTGCATCAAGGTCTCTAATTTCCCCAACTACAGTACATGTATCAAGACCTAATGAAGTTGATCACAGGCAAGAAAAAAGCTTCCAATAGTAATGATGGAGCAGGAGATCATGGAGCCTATTAACAAAAATTCCACTGTAACTGTTATTATACGTGGAGAGATTGGCCGGATGTGAAAAAACGACCCAAGTTCCTCAGGTGGGTTAATTTTTTGGTGTTTATTCTTGTTCTAATTGTACATTAATTATTGTTACTAATTTTGCGATTGATTACTTTTCGTGCAGTTTCTTTATGAAGATGGGTTTGGCTTGAGCTACTCTTGTGCCCAGAGTGGTATGATCGGTGTTTACTCAACCTCGCCATGTTGCATTCTGTGCGACTTCTAGGCGAGTAGCATTTGAGCTTGGACTACATTTAGGTGAAGATGTTGGCTTTCAACTTCGGCATGACAAAAGGATGAGTAAATGTTGCTCCATCAAATTCATGACTGACGGAATATTACTATGAGAACTCAAGGTTTTTTAGGCAAATGATATGGTTTAATCCATGTCATGACTTGAACGTTTTAGCATCAAATAACTAATGTCTACGCTATTCAGGTTTATATTTATGCTGGATTATATGTGTTGATAATGTATTTTACACCAAAACAGGTATCATTATTGTCTTCTTTGTGTAATGTTTCTTCTTACCGTGCAGAGTGCTTTTTTGTTGAAGAAATACTCTGTTATAAATCTTGATGAAGTTCATGTTCGGAGCTATGTAAGACATATTCTAAAATCACAACAAGAAGACATTAGGATCACGAATAAATCAAATCAATATAAAATAGATATCGACTAATTATATTAAACTTATCTGTAGAATATGAAAGACATGGTTATGAAGATGAAGCCATTGATCCTTGCGAACAAAGTAGAAGTAGTCTTCTACTTCCACTACCTCTCAATGAACTCTACTATCGAAATAGGCTTGTAGTTTTTGTGAGTTTCAGTTGGTATGGAAGTAGGGACTATTCTTAGGTTATATAGCTAGGGTTTCAACAAATTCCTTCCTATTACCGGAAATGATATCAACCCAAATCATATTTAATCAATTAGAGTCCCATCATGACTCTTATTCCTTGTATTTACTTAATAAAGGTCCATAATTGATCGCATTTAATTAGGACTCCAATATGTTTATTTCCTTAAGGCACCGAGAGTCCTAGAGATTTCATTAACTTGATTGTCAAGTCAATTATTCCCTCATTTATTCTAGGCATAATTCATTGTCATTCACAAAATGGTTTTACAAGCTATACCACAAGCATTCTTATGCGAATGCTTTCACGTGTTAGCATAGCGTGTCGCCGCATCAAGTGACCTCAAGTGTGGTCATTATTACTAAATGTTACATTAATCAAGGTTTATAACCCCATTCTTTGTACTCACTTCCATGTGATTACAGAAGGAATATAAAAACCAGCAAAAGTTGATGCGTTCGGGAAAAACTGTTAAGTCCCGGTGTTGACCCTAAAAACTACCAAGCCTACGTGGCACGCAGACCGAGTAATCAATAAGCTAACTACGTCATTCGGTTATGTGTAGGGCGTGCCAACTCGTCGGTCGAGCTCAACCGGGGAGTAAAATGTGTTGATGTTGCGTTGAGCGCGCTGCTGACTTCTTGATCTTGCGACTGCGGCCGAGAAAGGAACACGTCTCGATCTTCGGGTTCTAGAGCCTGAAGACAAGGCTGCTAGTCTTGCGAAGTTCAATGATCGTCGGCGCCAGGTTCGGTCATAGTGATTATATTCGTAAGAGTATAAGCATGCCGAACTGGCATCAAACTATACGAACACAAGTACTCAAAAGAGATGCATGTCTTAATGGTAAATGTGGTTCGACCGTCAGAATGCTGAACTCTAAAACTTACTTGTGAATATCCAATCTTAAAACAACTCGACGTTCAATGCGCCGAGTCCAGTAATCTATAACACATCATTGCGCTGAAAAGGCTAATGAGATGACCTCTGCCAATAAGGATTCAAAAATCCTTGTCGACCAAGACTTGGATACATAACCAATCGGCCTCGACGTAGTACTGTTTATCCAAACCGAAGGTGTTCCGGATCGGCTGATTCTACGGCAACAGTGTTGTTTATTCAAACTGAAGATGTCACCGGTTGCCTTCACAGTGCTGTTTATCCAAACTGAAGATGTGTTTGGCGGAAAAAGAAAATAAAAATCTCAAGGTTGTTGAGAGGTTTCACATAGAGCTAGAGTTTGAGCAGGGTAGTTTGTGTGTTGAATTTGAGGGAGCTTTACCATTATCTGCCGCTTTATATTTATAGGGTTGGATATTTGCTTGATGACCACATTGTAAAACCCATGCTATAAACAACTTTGAACAATCTTCATCACCACAATACGCGGCATGCACGGTATCACCTCTTGATTTAGCCGCTCCCAAGCACACGTGGAGGATATTCCTTTGATCTCTTCTTGATAATTATTGGAAAAAAACTCCATAATTATCTCTTTTTAATTGACCACATCTGACCAAACAATGATGGCTTTATCCCATCATCATGTGATCCACGGTCAAAAGATCACGACGTCACTATCCTTGTGCTAATGGACTCTTCCCAATGTGTCCATAGGTTGAAGCCTACTATTTTGTTCAGATGTCATCCTAATCACATCACCTCATAATTTCACCTTTATCCCATGCATGGATTAATTGCACGAAACTAATCCAGTAGTAACTGTATTGCCGCGTGAATCTTCCAACACCAATATGCCGAATATCTCCAATTAATTCTAAACTACAGTTTAGAGATATTATTTGCATCACGTTTATCTTGTACAAGATAATTCATTATTTATCATAATTATTATGATAAAAAATCATAATATATAATAAAATTATCTTCATTTTTATCCGATGGTGTGGAGCTATGCTTACTCAACGACCTTAATTGTACCGATTGATAGTGTAAATTTGGGTCCAAACACCCGGAGATCAGATTTTCCCATTAAAGCTTGTGTTGATGAGTGCTACGTTGCTAGTGGAAGACTTCGTCAGAACTGTTTTACTACCCTCCTATCGTAGAAGTTGAAACCAGACAATTTAAGGTAACCGTTACCTTAGAAATGAGAACTGATACAGAAAAGCCTTAAGTTAAACAAGCATATCAAAGGTCTTGAAAATTCACAAGAGGCTGCCACCTGGGGGAATACTTGTCGTTGTCACTGGGCAGGGAGTAGGGTCCTTGTGTCGAAAGCTACGCAGAGCTTCGAAACTGATTATGAAAAGATCACCTTCTGTTGACGGAACAAATATTGAAACGGATATTTGTGAAGCATTTGAGGAAGATCCGTGCGAGACAGACGAGGATGATGAGTTGGGGTTTTATTCGTATGATTCAGATACGAAGAGTGAGCTAGAAAATTATGGTGAGGAAGACGATGATAGGGATGCATTGTGCCAAGATACTGATGATCTGGAGGCTTATTCTAACCAATCCAATCGTAGCATGGGGAAAACTGGGGCACTGCATGTTCTCCCTCCTTACGCTAGGCTGCCTCCAGAAGAGCAATCTCGTGTAGTTGTGGCCACTAATGTGGCTGAAACCTCCTTATAGATGGGATAAAGTAGGTTGTCGATACAGGAAAAGATAAAGTGAAGGACTACAATTCGTCAAATGGCACATGGAAACATATTAAATACAGTGGCTCAGTAAGGCATCAGCTGACCAACATAAAGGAAGGGCTGGAAGAACTGGGCCTGGCCACTGTTACCTCCTTGTATTCTCCCGCGGTGTATTGTAAACAAATACCTTGACTTTTCCCTACCAGAAATATCCAAAGTCCCTGTTGATGGTGTTGTCCTTCTTCTCAAGTCTATATGGATATTCATAAGGTAGATCCAAAAACATGTATAATTATATAGACAAAAATTTTAGATATGGATTGCTTTTATACTGATGTAGCCCTTGCAAATATGGAGAGAAATCAGTCCACTGCTCGACTTCAGCAGGATTCCTATACCTTTCATTCTGAAGGTAACGATTCATATCTGTTAGAAAAATTAAACCCTCGGATGAGATTTAAGCAGATTTTGAGTATCTGGTTCGTCCGTGCAGGCTCGACCAATAGACTCACTACAATATCCCTAAAGAAACGAATGAGATCTCCAGTTGGCTTTCTGCAAGCGGCTTGACGTGCATCGCTCGTAAATCTGATAGTTTCTGCCTGCAGATGCTCATACTAAAGAGTGAGAGAAGAATGCAGCAACAGAGTAATTGCAAGATTGCAACTCAGGTAAATCCCTGCTTGGAATTATATGAAGAGAAAACGTAAAAAGTACGAAACTTGTTTGTCAAGTCATTTGGCTTCAAAGACAACCATTTCATAATTTTCACCTGCTCACTGCTAAGCAAGTCTCCATTGCTAATGCAACCTTTCTAGCTTGTTTTCACATCCAAGGTGCTTAAAACTTTCTTTTAATAGCTATTTGTGGTTTCGTTGTTTAATCATTGGGTTGTATTTCTGAAAGAACTTTTTACGATTGTATTAGACTTCTATGGGGTTTATGTGAGATAATGGGTCGTGGGCGCCCATCGTTTACGGATCGTGCCTCGCAAAAAAGGGACTTTGCCTAAAGGAATTAGATCCTCTTCTGATCTTGTCATTGGGGATTCTGGAATCAGTTAATACTAACCGTTCATCAAAAATTATGTGGCCATAGCTTTTTCTTTTTTATATTTTCAACCGTAAGGCAATTTTTTTTTTGCGTGAAAAATATAAAAAAGAAACAATAATACTATTCTTACCATGTTTTTGTACCACAATTGTATACCACCTTAGGTGACATTTGATATGCATAGTCACATCATCTAAATTAATTAGCATTTAATTTCAAAATGTTAATCAATAATTAATAAAAAGATTGTTAATTAAATGATGATTGTAGTATACGAGGGGTCTCCTTCTTCCTTCCCCTTTCCATTCTCCTTCTTTTTCCTTCCCCTTTCTTTTTCACACCAGTTTTTTTATTGATTTCTGTTGATTTTCATGATTATGGTCAAGCTTTATAGAATTTACTCGTATACCACAATCACCATTGATTTCTATCTCCAAACTCATGCCCCGTAGCCCCAATCCTCATTCCTCTTCAAGTATTTCTGTCTCCAATCTTCATCGGTACTCCATGGTTATTCATCTAGTGATTTTTATTTTTTTCTTTTCAAAATAAGTTTTTGTCATTTAAAAGAAGGATTTCATCTGATTATTCCATTAAGTAAAGCCTATTAGCTTTCATGCAAATTAGGAGTCAAAATCAAGTTTTTCTATTGGCTTAGGGTTCATACCCAATTAAGTTACTAACGCAAGAGGGAGATCTTGAAGTCTACAATTTTCCTTATTTAAGTGTTTTAATTAATAAGAAAATTGAAATTAAATGATGTAGCTTGTCCAACTTATCTGCCACCTAAGATGGTAAAGAAATGTGGTACAAAATTGTGGTAAAAAAAACATTACTCAAAAAAAAAAAACTGTGGCCACACAATTTTTGATGAATGGTTGGTATTAATTGATCCCCGGAATCCCCAGTAAATAAATCCGGAGAGGATCTAAGTCCTTGCCTAAATTGAAATCCATAGCTTAAATTTGCTTTTGTTTAATGTTTAACATTATTTTATAGGATTATCGGATTCACCAGATTATTGAACTTACCTTTGGTCTTCTTCAATCTTCTGACTCATGACACTATATGGAAATTAGATAATTTTTTCGGGGTATCCGAAACACCCTTAACTAGTGTTATTATTTTATTCTAATCATAACTTAATATGTGTGTATGTATATTTTATCAATATATTGTAGAACTAAAAATACTAATCATGTCGTCCACTTATACCATAACATCTCACATCGTTGTGTCTTAAATTTTTTACAAAAAGGTAAAAAGTGAAACTTACATTCTTTAAACTCTGAAGAATTTCTGCATTTCATAATACATGCAAGGGTTCTAACCGTTCTCTAAGTCTTAACTGTACATGCAATAAGGAAAGCATGAGTTCTAATTGCTTCAATAAATACACTCTCAAACTACATAAAGATGAGATTCGATCTTCAGTATGCTTAATTAATACGTTAGATCTAATAAAGCAGTTAAGATCAGCGAGATGAACTGCACATATTAGAAGCTAACGTATTATGCCGAACAATATGAAAATCCTCCCAAAGACGTTGATCATCAGGTACCTGTTACATGTAAATCTCTCTCCGCATCTAAACTCGTGGGCCTACTTCAGCTGTATCGACCTGCAGCCATCCACTTTTGCAACATTAACTCTCTATAAAACTTGTCAATAAATTCCTGGGCTGCCTTGTCCACGTGGTAATCCTCCTCCTCATCACCACTCAACGGAAACAAAGGCTCCCACTCCCTTATCCTCACCCGCGCCCGCCTGACCATTGGCAGCGGCTCGACCACGTCACTGCAACGAGAATTCACTTTCCTCACCCCGTGAACCGTCGCCAATGCATCCTCGCACATCATCGGCACGTAAGCTCCCCTCCGCGAATGCTGCCAAACATACCGGCCCTTGTACGTCTTGCCGGATTGACACGGAGGAGTGTAGGATGACCTGCGTGGCGGGCTGCTGGTGCAGCTGAACTCGTACTCCAACGGGTACACGAACGACGTCACGTGCACGTCGTGCGACTTGCAGCTAAGCGCAGTTTGGTGACGGACCATGAAATCATTGAAAGACTTGCCTAAGATCTTCCCATGTTTCATCATCGTCAACTTTTTCTTGGACACACCCTTTTGTAAGGTGAACAAAACTAGACGTACCATGTTGACTAATTTCTTGGCTATGAACGGTGTATTTGTAGGTTCCATATTTTAGGGTTTGGGGAATAGGGAATTATTCAGAGGCTAAAAAACTGGGAGGCAGAGATAGATCATAGAGGTTATGAGTTCAATGAGAGAATGATGAAGATAGGAATATATTTAAAGGCCAAACAGAGTAGGATGGGGCCCTAATATATTTATTTTTTATAGTTTTTGGGGACTAAAGTCTAGAGAGTGTATTTTTCATATTTTTCTATTAATGTTGATAAGTGTAACATAATATGCGTAATCATTGCCTTTTGTTTTGTGCTGTTCTTTTTCTTTTTCTAATTAGGTGTTTTTTCTTTGTTAATTTGCATACGTTGTCCCTACAAAACTAGTGCGTCTGAACTTTTAATTAAAATTTTAATTTCTCAAATCAATTAACTGCCATCCATTTTAATTGCCACCATTGATTTCAATCTTGAGTTGTATGTGCCACGTTATTCCGTGCTCGAATTTGATGCATATAGTTTTATCCATACTTTTTTTGAATATGCATCAAATTCGAGCACTGAATAACGTAACACGTACATCATTAATCAAACTCAACTTGAATTAAAGTATAAATTTGAATGGTACGGCATCATTTGGTGTACAAGTTAGCGTACCTAGCATTATTTTTACCTATATTAAGGAATGCGTTTGTAAGTTTGTCAGTTTTATGTGTCTCAAAAACATCATTCAAAAACCAATATTATAGTACAGGGAAGTGAAATAAGGAAAAAGAAAGCTAAGTTCATATTAATAATGGACTAATTATAGTGGGGGATAAAGGAGTAGAAAGTGAAAAATGAATGGCAATCGGTTATATGTGGAAAACTTTAGTTAGGTGTAAGCCTTCCCCTAGCCCTACATTATCCTATACTTTCAAATTTATATACCAAACTGTTAAGGAAATCAAATTCTTTGAATTAGTTTATTCACGTATTGGATTTGATCATGATGAAAGCTAACATGTAGGATCCTATGTCTTTTACTTGTTTAATCCCCGGTGCACTTAAAGTCGAAGAAGTTGGCATTTTATTCATCTTTGGAGGGTTGGGAAGGAATGGCAAAGTGGCAAACCACATTTTGTGGATTTTGGCGTGGTTGTACATTTGACATGGGACCATAGTGTACTTTCGAGAAATAACCATTTGTAAAATGCAATTATGTTATCACAACAAATTAGTCATAATCAGATATCGTGCTCGCTACTCACAACAAGATTTATTCTCATAACATAGCTACGTCACCATAATGTTCAATCACAACTAAGAATTGTACTCATCATTCATATATATATATATATATATATATATATTATTTCTGTGTGAGTCGGATCTAAGACCTATGTTTGAAAATAGAGACACAACTACCAGCAGACTACCACCACACTGCTGCATGGTGCTACCAATTTACTTGTTATTATAATACGAGAGAATCCATATCTTAGATTTAGAATATAGTAGATATATTTGTTCTATGAGAGTATTTTTTGCTCACCACCATTTAATGTGGTGTATGCTCACCACTTTATTTATAATCGTTAGATGAGTTTAAATTTCGAGATTCGTGTAATGGATAGGAACAAATCTCAAAATTCAAACTCATCTAATAGTGATAAATAGGGTGATGAGTATATATCACACTAAATGATGGTGAGCAAAAATACACTCATGTTCTATAATGCGTTACGATGTGTGGTTACACCAAAAAAAAGTACTCATTACAAAGGGCCATTAAATTTTCTTTTTGTTCAGTGAATGAAAATGACCATCTTATTAAATAACCCTAATTGTGTTAGGTTGGCAATGGCAGTCGTATTTACATATATTTTTTGTTAGGTGTGGAATTTTATTTCAATGACTTGTATAGATGTAGATCATATATACCAACTTATTAATTCTACTAGTAAAGCATCAACCCCCATCAGCAATTGGTATTGGGGTAGCTTTAACTTAGATGCCGACTGTTCAGGTAAGAAGGTACCTCAGATATTCTATAGGCAGCAACAATATTTATATCTGAAGCAAAGAAGAACGTCATCCAAATAGTTCGAATATGGAAGTTCTGAGATTCTAACCAATGTATATGATTATTTGAAGAAGAATCACATTCTTTCTCTTCGTATAAGTTTTTGATCTGATAAATAAAACGAACGATCCTTTTACACAAAAGATTCGACCTTCTTTTTAATTGAAAGATTCGAACTAATTCTCTGTCAAATTTTTAAGGGACGAGAAAAAGAAAAAGCTTGCCATTTAAATAATGGGACAAACTACTTTCATATTAGAAATAAATTCTGGAGTTTAGTTTTTGGATAATCTTGAGTACTCTTGTTATTTCTAGAGTGTTCGGCATTTGTCTTAAAAATGTATGAAACTTTAACAAACAACAAGTTAACGCTTGCGTCGTTTACAGACCAGATGTGGAGTGAATAAAGTCTGAAAAGGGAAATTTTAAATTTTTTTATACTAATAAAATAAGAGAAATGTTAAGGAGATTCTCTTAAAGTGAGACTTTCTATGTATTCTCCGTCATTTTATGTTTATGGCATAAAGTTTTATAATGTTGGCATCGAAATTCTACGAAAAATATGAGGTGAAGGAAAATCTATGAAGAATCTCACTTTTGAAATAAAATAATTGTTGCAATTTATGATAAAAATAAAAATAAACTTTTCAAAGAAAGGGAAGTCAGAACTAGATAAACTTTATAGGCCATTATGGTCCATGACTGACATCATTAATATTGTCCTAATTTAATCACCTATTATTATATGTTGCATTTTGTTGGGCCTTAGAAATCTCACTTACAAGCCCAATCATATCTCAAAGCTAAATCGTTGTGGAAGCGTCACAACCCAAGCTTAAATCCATGCATAAAGTGCGAGAGGTTCATAGCATGTTTATCAACACGTTTAAATGGGCCCAAGCCACCGTAACGGGGCTTGCCGAGTGGTTCATAGTGTGTATGGTTGCGGAAGTTCAGTGGGCCTACATGGAACTAGAATTGTAGAAGGCTTTAGGCTGCTTAAGAGAACCAAAAGTCCAAGCACATGAATTTAGCTTCACGTGCGAAGGCTTGAGAGAAAATAGTTTTATCCTTACACTTTCCCTAACAAACCAACTAGGATACTTAGGAAACAATTAAAACTCAAAGCCGAGCTAACCAAATAAAAACTCGAATCACATGTTTACCTGGAGTTAACTTTTATTGTGCAGAAAATAGGCTTTCCCTTCCAAGATCACACAGGAAAAAAAAGAGAGAAAGTATGGAGAAACATTACCGAAAATAGAGTTATGATGTGCGGCTTGGTTCAAGGAAGAAGAAACTTTGGGCAGAGTGCTCAAACAAGCTTCACATGACTCGTAGCCTCTACAACATTATACCAAAAAGGAAACCTATAATTGTAGCCATGAAAAAAAATAAAGGGAAGACTTAGTTGATTTCGAATAGGAGAAGAACCCAAGAGATTCCCCAACTAAAGTCTGAAAAGATCCCTACTTCAATAAATATAAGACATCAATACGCTATAAATGGGATAACCACGCGAGGGGAGAAGAACGAAAAGTCAAGAATGCACCAAGCAGAGCAAGCTTTCTCTAAGTGCAGGCAGTGACAAAGCTAGGAACTATCGGGGGACGGACGAATGTAAAAGAGTGCAAGGTTCAAAAGCATATCAACAAGCAAATCCTTTTAGATAGTAAACAATATTAACGTCGTCTATAATTTATCAATACAAACAAGTTATAATTGTTCCCAGTATTTGTTGGTTTAACAAATATTCTTCAAAACAGCCTGAACTAGCAAGGGAAACATTCAACTACCGGAGGAAGCACTTTGTCACCTAGGAAAACACTTCGTCATCGAGGAAAGCACTTCGTCACCGACGGAAACATTTGACTACCAATGGAAGCATTCACAATCACTGAAAGAGCTTCCATTGCTACCGGAAGAGCTTCCACAATCATGGGAAGAACTTCAACTACTGCGAAAGCACCTCATTACCACTAGAAGCACTCAACATAACACTAGACCAAGCACCCATGAACTGCTGGAAGAACAACAAAGCATTCCCTAAGACTTGCTTTTCCTTTGGGATTTTGAGCTTAGTACTCGCTAACTTATAAACGGGGGACATTAAGGTTTTGGCTCGTCTCTTTATGACACAAGCCCATCAAAGCTTTTGGCACAAACACCTCCCCTTAAAAAATGGTTTTATCACCTAAAAGTCTCGGTGATATGTTATAAGTAGAATCTCTCATGTATTAATTGTATATCTTTTTTTCACATGACCAATGCAAAATCTTATTTTCCAACAAAACTTAAGACCTCAAATTGTGAGCTAAATATAATTAATCAACTAAACTACCAGCCCTCACACAATATTTTATATATTATTTCCATATGTATAATTAAATTGTTCGAGCTTGAGTTTATAACAATTTTTTTAACTAGCGTGCATTATTAGAATTCGTTTTAAACTCAAAACCTTTGACTCACTGTAGAAGGTGTTAGACCATCTCCAAACTCTTGGAGTAAAATCTAAAATTTTTAGTCTAGAAAATTTAGGTTTTAACCCAGAAACAGTTTTATCTACTCCAACCATTCTGGCCAAAAAGTTTAGCACCAGATTATTAAAGAATGAATTTAGGCTAATTTTTTTTTTAACTTAACTTAAAAAAAATATGTAGACTATCATAAATTAATTTTATGAACATTTTGACGTAAAAATATTTAAATTCCGATAAATATTTAAAAATCACTAAATCGACGCATGAAACTCATGAAACACTTTAGAAGAATATGAAACACATGATAGAGATTGGAAGAATTGTAAATGGGAAGAAATGGTTTCGGAAGATGGTAGAAAGAAAAATTGGAAGAATTGTAGAAGAAAAGTGAGTTTTGTGTGGATGTTTGAACAAATACATAGGTATTTATAGAGTTTTTAGGTGAATTTTGGGTTAAATAATTTTTTTAATTATTTTGGCATTTGGATTTAAATTTGGGTAGTTAGATCTTCTTTTTTTTTTTTACTGTTAGATTCGATCTCAGCCGTTGGATTCAATAAATATATAAATATACAACTAAAAAAAAATGTTTGAATGTGGACCGTTGGATGAACCAACAACCCAACTGATTGTGGCCACCAGATCATAAAAGAGTTGTTGAGCTCAGTTACCCATCAGACATCTCAGACAGACAGCCCCATGTGGGTGGGCCATATTCTCTGAGCTCCACCAAGTTTTTTGGGCTAAATCTTGGGGGGAATTTATGTTTTTTTTTAGGTTTTAACACTTAATTCAATTTTAGAACAAGGGTTGGAGAGAAATTGGGAAAGGGGGGAATAGAAGGGAAAATTTAGAACTTACTCCAAGAGTTAAAGTTGGTCTTATAAAACCAGAAAATTATATAAGCCATGTGCGTTATTGGAGGCTTAGAGTGTCTTATTATATATAGAAGTGAGTGGGCAACTAAAAAATAAATAAATAAATAAAGATTTGCAACCAAGGCACCGACCAGTTCCCACATCACTTTCATTGGCCTAATTAACCCTAAGATGTATTTAAGGGCATCCATTAATTCATGTTTCACAAAACTAATTGTTCTCAATTTCTTTGTTTATTTGTCATGGCAGAAAACTAGCGAGCTCAAAGGCCATGCAGCAGAACAAGTTTGGCCTCTCTTGGCACATTTTTGTAACTTGCACAAATGGTTGCCAGTCCTTGACACATGTCACCTAGTTGACGAAGTCCCCAGCCAGCCAGGTGTGATCCGGTATTGCACCGTTCCTCTCCCTTATCCGGACGATGGGACGACCATCAAGTGGGCCAAAGAAAAGCTTCTCATGATCGATCCAATCAACCATTGTTTAAGCTATGAGATCAATGAAAACAATATCGGATTCAAGTCATACGTTGCAACCATGCAATTAGTCCCAATCAACGGTGAAGAGGGCGGAACCGGGTCCAGAATTGAATGGTTATTCGTTAGTGATCCGGTCGAGGGATGGAAATATGAAGATCTTCAAGTTGTTTATGAAACTTATCTTGAATTGATAACAAAGAACATGAAGAATGCTCTTCTAGCTCGAGGTGAACGATTTTTTTTTTTATTGTAATGAAAATACGAGTGGTACACCACGTGTTTTTATATAAGTAATGGGAAATTTTATTTTTTAAAAACTTTTTAACACACATATCCTATCATTTTTATAGTGACACGTGATATACCATCTCGTGTGCCAATTTATGTTGAATTGGTTTTCATGCAAGTTGACATTATTATATTATATTGTATCACACCATAGGGAAGTTATAAATAAGGTAAATTAAGTTAAAGTTGTTGCATCATGTTGTATCACACTATACGAAAGTAATATTAAGTTGACATTATTACTTAGATGCTTTCAGCAAGTATCCGCTCCACATTTGGCTATCTAGCGTTTGATGTGGGTACGATAACTGGTACACTAGAAGTGCGTACTTCTTGATCCTCTCGTACTAGGAAAAAGTCCTTGCAATAGTCTAACGTCCACACTAAATATAGACCAAACTATCTCACGACGTTCTGAGCACACCTACATCTTTAACGGGGAAACAGCCCAACCCCTTTGGTCACACTATGTGGAAGTTATGAAAAAAGTTAAATGAGGCTGACATTATTGTATACAGATGTGAAACACGTTGCAATTTGTATTTATCAATAGAAGAATTAAAATATTATTTAAAGATTAACAGAACACGTTGCAATTTGTGATAAATATTACCCTCCTCCTCCCAGTTAAGGTGACATTTGTCGACTAAAATGAGATTTTGAACTAGAAAATGGGATTTTGGAAGTTTCAAAATAATTTTAACAAATTATATATATACATTAAGAGGGTAGTGAGTGAATTAAGCTTCACAATGAGTTAGTAATAATGTAATTCAAATTCGTTTTTAAAGAAAATCAAACTTTAATTGGCCAACTAATGTGATTCCATATATATATATATATATATATATATATATATATATATATATATATAATTAAGTTGTTCAAGTTTGAGTTTGTAACAAAATTTTTGTAGTGGCACGCACTATTAGAATTCGAATCAAACTCAAAACTTTCGACTCATTGAGAAAGGGGCTATAGAACTAGGGATGGCAACGATTCGGTTTGAGGATCGAAATGCTATATTCATCCCCATAACCACAAAAATTAATCATATTCACAACCGCAAACTAATCATCGGGTATTATCCATAACCATGTTCATCAAGTAACGGATTCCTCATTGGTTAACGATTATATCCTTCTTCGTCAATACAAAAAAATATATTCGTCTAGTTGAGACATTACAAGTTAGTAGATATTAATTTTGTCATTAAACATTTGATGTATAAAATGATTATGAATGAATCTTGTTGAGTATAAAAATTAAAACACTGATGATGTTGGCTTGTCTTTGATATCTCCCATAAGCACCATCGAGTTCGCATTGATTTTGATTCAAAACTTTATTTTCCTACAAAATGTAACTTTTGTATTCTCAAGGTAATGAATTTGGTGAATAATGGATATACAAACATATATATATATATATATATATATACATGTATATTATACTATTATATATAAATTATATTATTTACTATTCGAGTCGGATTCGGTTACAGATACAGGTTGGGAACCCCTATAACCATGTACAAAACCATAACCGAATAATATAAACGGTTTTTTCCCATATCCAAAATATACCCAAACTTCTATATCCAAATTCATTCCATTCGGACGATTATCCACGATTATCGAGTTTGACGGTTATAATTATAATCCCTATATAGAACCAGAAAATTATATAACCCATGTCCATTATCAGAGGCTCAGAGCATCTTATTATATATAGAAGTGAGTGGCCACCTAAACATGTCTAAAATAAAAAATAGATTTGCGACTAAGGAACCGAACAGTTCGAGTATATGATGAATACAGGGGTGCGTTTGTTGCACTAAATTATTTCAGATTGAACTAGCTTTAGGGACTAAGTTGAACTGGCTTAGAATAAACTAAGTTAAACTAACTTAATGAAGCATTTGCTGCAGCGTCGAAATAAAAAAACAAAATAATTAACAAATTATAATATTATTTAACATATATCTTATAGTATTTTATTATTAATTCAACCTTTTTCTTTCTTTTTTTTTTCTTCTAAAAATTGTAAAACACTCTTCTATCTCACTAGACACTTCTGTACTTTTCTTCCTCTTAGGTTCCATCCCCATTATTTCTTTTCCTTTCCTTCCATTTTTTTTCTGGAAAAGACTTCAAAACCATTTTTCCTGCAAAACGCTTCAAAATTATTTTTCCTGCAAAATCGTCCCCAAAGCTACTCTCTCCTCCTTCTTCATCTCTCCATCTCTCCATCTCTCTTCGTCCCCAAAGCTACTCTCTCATTCTCTACCCATTTTTCTTCAAAAATTTATGGGAAAAAGGAAAACCTTTCTAGGAATTTACGGGAACAAGGAAGAATTTTTCTATTGAGGTTGTTGTTGTTATTGTTTTGCTTTTTTTTTTTTTTTTTTTAATTTAATTTAATTTAATTTTTTGGAATTTTGGTGGTTGGATTTTGAGATTTAGGATGTGGGTGGGGTTGAGCTTTAGATTCAGGCATGGGTGGGCAAACGGACTTGCCCATAAGCATGCTTGCAGACTTGCAATGCAGACGTCGTGTTTTGGAAACGGGACTAGCAATCCCATGGCTTATGAGGGGTTTTGCTAAGACCGGCTAATCTCATGGTTAGTCAAGGTGAGTGAAGATTAGTTCCATTAAAGTTAGTCCCAGCGGTTAACAAACACGGGATATGACTAATCCTTAATGCAGTCCAGTAAAAGCTAACGAGGGCAAACAAACGCCCCTGAGATTATTTCGATAGATCCCACATCACTATCATTGACCTAACCCTAACACGTATATAAAGGCATCCATTAATTCATGTTTCTCACAACTAATTGTTCTTAAGTTCTTCGTTTATTTGTCATGGAAGAAAACCAATCACCATTAAAATGGGAAGGCAAAACCGCTTGTGAGCTCATAGGCCATGCAGCAGAACAAGTTTGGCCTCTTCGGGCCGATTTTTGTAGCTTGCACAAATGGTTGCCAATCCTTGACACATGTTACCTAGTTGACGGCATGGATGGAGCTGGGCGGATGCCCCCACTCAATTATTTTTCATAGAAAAAAAATACTCTTTTAGTTGCTTGTGACATTAGTATTAACTCTTTAATGCATTATTGTTATCGTTGAAAGAGCATATTTAGTCATAAAATTTCTAAAGATTGATTGAGAAATTGGATGGGAGATCAATGGATAAATGATAACATAGTTTTTTTTTTTTTTTTTTAGAGAGAGAGAGAGAGAGAGATTTGATGGTATTAGTAATGAAGTTGTCATGTAACGTTTGAAAACATGAAACGCGTCGAGAGATATTGTAATAAGTTGTATAAAAAACTTTATGGATTAATATATATAAGTGTTGTTTTGTTGAGTACATTCTTGAACTTTTTAATTTGTAACTTTGTAATTTGAGAATGTCCCATCCATGCAGATCTCTAACTTCGTTCCTGATTGACGAAGTCCTCGACCAGCCAAGTGTGATCCGGTACTGGACGAAGGGACAACCATCAAGTGGGCCAAAGAAAAGCTCCTCATGATTGATCTAATCAACCATTGTTTAAGTTATGAGATCAAAACAATATCGGGTTCATGCCATTCGTTGCGACCATGCAATTAATCCCAATTAACGGTCAAGATGGTAGAACCGGGTGCATCATCGAGTGATCATTCGTTTGTGATCCGGTTGAGGGAGGGAAATATGAAGATCTTCAAGCTGTTTATGAAACTTATCTTGAATTGATAGCAAAGAATATGGAGAATGCTCTTGTATCTTCTACCTTTTGGTGAACGTTGAATTGGTCTTCATGCAAGTTGATATTATTGTATTAGTGTATTATGTTTTATTCTGGTTTCTACTTTATTAGAAGAGACCTAAGTCCAAATTTCATAGTGTTGTTGAATTAAAAAACAAAACAAAACAAGTTAAAATTTAAACACCGGCAATCTGTTAGAAGAAAATAATCCTAATGCATTGAAATCGGAGTGTTTTAATATTTGGTAGAAAATGAGGAAACTGTTTAAAATTATGAATGAAATTTAAATTTATAATAGGCCTTTTAGTTAAAATGAATCTTTGAGATTTGCCTAACTCCTTACTTTGGTTCTTGAGATTGTTCTCATCAATCATTTTAGTCATTTGGTGAAAAATTATGTTAAATAAGGATCCAAATGATAAAATTATTCTTAATATAACAAACAATAGGTCAAAATGATTTGACAAAATTTAAGGGTATTTTTTGTCATTTTATCCTTATTTTATGGAGATTTTTCACGAATGACCAAAATGATTGATTGTGGACAAACTGAGGGACCAATTCTATTGATTTCAAATCTCAGTGACCAAAATGAGAATTTATACAAATCTCATAGACCATTTTGGTTAAAAACCTTTCTAATATCTACCAATTTTCCTGTATATGGTTGAAATAATGTTTTAATTTTTAGCCAAATGGACACAATCAAAACACGAGATTCCAAAAATTCACTGGTGACATACCAAAATGGTGATCGGATGGATTTTCTCATCACAACAGAGTAACGACATTTAGGCTTTAGCATGTCCAACTTAAAAAGCAAATAAAACCCGTGTGATGTGTCCATTTAAGCCCATCGTCATGTGTCTCCCTAACCCTTTTCCACCAAACCTCCTTCCCTCGAGCAAGACCCATTGGTGAGAAGTCCTTCAGCAGGTCCAAGGAACGATTGGTAGCCGTTGGTGATGCTGACCTTACGAGATCGTGGAAAATAACATTGGGTTCAAGTCGTATGTATCCACGGTCAGGGTTGTTCCGCGAGGGGAAATAGACGGTCGAGATGGGTCCGTGACCGTTGATCCTGTGGAAGGGTGGGTTTTTGATGATTTGGTGAAAAAATATGAGGTGGAATGGCAGAAAATGTCCAAGAGAATGGAAGGTGCACCTTGTATTTGAAAATTCAGATCTACAAATATTAATAATTAATATTTTAGTTGTGTTTTGTTTTGCTAATTGGGATTTTTAGCTTAATGTGATTATATTCTGTAATTATATCATTAAATAGAAGTCATAAAATGTAAAACAATTACAAAAACGAGATGAGATTATTTCTGGATTCTCCACCACTTCATGTTTTTTACACCATATTTTATAATATTGACATGAAGAATTATACAAAAAATATAAGGAGACGAAGAGTCACATTTTTGAGTGAATCCCCTTAACATTTCTCTCAAAATGTAAAGAAAAAAAGTTGATGCCGCCCGAAATTGAACCCGAATAAGTATGCTAAATCCACTACTACAACAGAATATGTTACTGATAGGAGAACTACAAAGCTTATTTAACACATGAAATTTTCATATACGGTTCTCCGGAGAGTCCCCCCAATTTCAGATCTCAAATAAAATCATAAAACCGTTTGCCTTTTAAATAATAATAAATAAACAAAAATTGTTTTCCGCCGCGGGGACTCAAACCCGGTATAGCTCAATCTAGTTTTATTGTGCTACAGTGGAATGGGATGCTTGAAAACTTTTTAAACTAATAAGATAATTGATGCAGATTATGATTAAAAGAAAAAAAACCAAAAGTATTCTCAAAGATAGGAAAGTCATAACTTTTAAAAGCCCAATATGATCCATAATTGATATCACCGATATTATTTTAAAATAATCACATATTATTAGGTGTTAAATTTTCTCACCAAAAGTTTCGGTGATGTATTATGAGTTGAATCACCTAACTATAATTGTCTATTTATTTAGTCACTTGCCCGATGTACAGAGGGGGCATTAAGAGTGTGCAAAAGGTGTGGTGGTACAAGGCCCCAAATTTCTAAGCACCCCAAAAAATTTTATCCTCCTATATATTACACATGAGTATAATCTAATAGAAAAGTTTGTGACTGCAAAAGAAAACACATCATATGATTTTCTCTATATTACAATTGAGTTAGTGGAGTTTATACTTAATATATTAACTTCCCACTTTTCTCTAGCAATAAAAACTTATATACTACTTTATTCCACTTTTCTTTAGCAATAAAAAAAAAAAACTAACTTGTGTATTATTTACTTCCACAAACACAAGCATATTTATGTATTTGTCTTTCTTTTTTTTGTCGAATATGTATCTATCTTTCAGTTGTGCTCCATTTTGCATGCATGAACCCTAAATTGTAATTTCAAGGGAATAGGAGAATATTCAATTAGTAAGAGTGTGATGTTGATTTCAATTAAAGTTTGAATATTGATTGTTGAATTATGTATAAATATGTCGAAAAATTAATTTTCTTTTATAAAGAGGGCCTTTTTATTAAAATTCGCATAGGGCCCCTAAAATGTCAAAGACGGCTCTACCGATGTAGATCCTATTTTCCAACAGAACTTAGGACCTCTAATTTGAGCTAAATAATATTAATTAACTAAACTATGAGCCCTTGCACGTATTTTATGTATTATTTCCATATATATATATGTATATATAATTAAATTGTTTTGGGCTTGAGTTTAGAACAAAAAATTTGTAGTGACCGCATTATTAGAATCAAAATCGAACTCAAAACCTTCGGCTCACTGGGGAAGGTGCTATAGAACCAGAAAATTAGTATAAGAAATATAAGCCATGTGAATTATATATATATTAAAAAAAGGAAGATTTGCGACCAAGGCACTGAGCAGTTCCCACATCACTTCCATTGCCCAACCCTAGCATGTATAAAAAGGCATCCATTCATCCATGTTTCTCACAACTAATTGTTCTTAATCTCTTTGTTTATTTGTCATGGGAGAAAACCAGTCACCATTAAAATGGAAAGGCAAAACCTCTAGAGAGCTCAAAGGCCATGCAGCAGAACAAGTTTGGCCGCTCTTGGCTGATTTTTGTAACTTGCACAAATGGTTGCCGGTCCTTGACGCTTGTTACCTAGTTGACGGAGTCCCCGGCCAGCCAGGTGTGACCCGGTACTGCGTCGCTCCTCTCCCATATCCAGACGACGGGACCATCAAGTGGGCCAAAGAAAAGCTCCTCATGATTGATCCAATCAACCATTGTTTAAGCTATGAGATCATTGAAAACAATTTCGGGTTCAAGTCGTACGTTGCAACCATGCAATTAGTCCCAATCAACGGTGAAGATGGCAAAACCGGGTGCATAATCGAATGGTCATTCGTTAGTGATCCGGTTGAGGGATGGAAATATGAAGATCTTCAAGCTGTTTATGAAACTTATCTTGAATTGATAGCAAAGAATATGGAGAATGCTCTTCTATCTTCTACTTCTAGGTGAATGTTGAATTGGTCTTCATGCAAGTTGATATTATTGTATCACACTATAGGAAGTTATAAAAAGTAATAAGTTTGCGTTATTGTATTATGACATATCACACTATAAGGAAGTTATAAAAAAATAAAATTAAGTTGACATTATTGTATTATGTTGTATCACGCTATATGAAAGTTACACATAAAGGTAAAATTAAATTGATGTTATTGTATTATATTGTACCACATTGGCACATTATAAGAAAGTTTAAAAAAAAAAAGTAAAATTAAATTGACGTTATCATATTATATTGTATGACACAATACGAAAGTGATAAAAAAGTAAAATTAAATTGACATTATTGTATTATATTGTATGACACTATACAAAAATTATAAAAAAAAGTAAATTAATTTAACATTATTGTATTATGTACGGAAGTTATAAAAAATTAGAATTAATAAACAATAAAATTTTCCACTACCGGGATTCAAACCCGCGTGTGAAACAAAGCTCAATCAAATTTTCAGGGCTACAGCCGAATTCTAATTATTAGAAGAATTACAATGTTATTTAAAGGCTAGGAGAACACGTTGCGATTTATGATAAATTTTAGGGTAAAGTACAAAAAACTACCTTAATTATTGGTGTCACAATACTTTCATACCTCATCTTTTAAAATTAATAATGTCATACCTCATCTTTAGAATTTGATCCAATGTTATACCTTCCCTTACTTGGCCGTTTACTTTTCAGTTAAATACTGACGTGGCTTGATTCGGGATCAACTTTTTATTAAAAAATTATTAAAAACTAAAAAAAATTATTTAAAATTATTTAAATATTAAAATAATAAAATAAATAAATAAAAATAATTAATTAAAAAAAAACCCATCAGTTCGTCTCTCCCCTCCCCCTCTCCCTCCCCCTCCCCCTCCCCCTCCTCTCTCTTCTCCCCATCTTCATTTTCTTCCCCCAACTTGCAAACCCAAAAAAAAAAAAAAAAAAAAAAAAAAAATTTGAAAACCCAACAACCCCCTGCGGAAGAACAAGAAGGAGAAGGAGGAGGATGAAGAAGAAGAAGAAGAGGAAAAAAAGGAGGAAGAAAAAAAAAAATTTCCCCCCCCCCTCCCTCGGCGTGGAAGAAGAAGAAGGGAGAAGGAGAAGGAGGAAGAAGAAGAAGAAGAGGAAGAAAAAAAAAAAAAAATTGAAAACCCATCAACCCCTCTGCGAAAGAAGGAGAAGGAGAAGGAGAAGGAGAAGGAGAAAGAAGAAGAATAAGAGGTAAAAAAGGAGGAAGGAAAAAAAAAAAAAAAAATTTTTTGAAAACCCATCAAACCCCAAATCCACCACTCTCATCCATTATCCACAACCTCTTCCGCACCCATCCTCCACCTTCTCTGCGCACCCATCTTCCCGTCGACAGGATCTGGGTTTTTTTTTTTTTCGGGGATTTGCAGGTGGGGAAGAAGATGAAGATGGGGGAGAGGAGGGAGGAGGGACGAAATAAGGGTTTTTTTATTTTTATTTTTTATCCCTACTTTTTATTGTTATTTTAATACTTAAAAAATTATTAAATAATTTTTTTTTTAGTTTTTAATAATTTTTTAAAAAAAGTAGGTCCCGAATCAAGCCAAATCAGCATTTAACTGAAAAATAAACGGCCAAGTAACGGAAAGTATAACATTGGACCAAATTCTAAAGATGAGGTATAACATATTCAATTTTAAAAGATGAGGTATGAAAGTGTCGTGATACCAATAATTGAAACAATTTTTTCTACTTTATCCTAAATTTTACCTTCCAGTCGACTAAGAATGTGGACTAGAAATGGGTTTTGGAATTTTCAAATTTTAAACACTCCGTTTGGGAAATATCAAAGAGGGACCTAGAAGACACGTGATTAGATTATGAGATTAAAATGGGGTTTTACAAAATAAAAAACACACCGCGACAAAACCCACCTCTGAGCAGTCACTTGTTTATGTATTTTTGGGCAAGTTGAAACGTAAAATGAATTATAAGTTTTGTAAGGGACAAATTCGTGACACAATATTTTTACTTAATTTTTAGCACATGTTTTTTATGACTTACTTAGTAATGTATTTTAACTATCTTAATTGTTTGTTTTTTAAATTTTCACTCAATGATCATGTATACTAAAAATCATCAAATCTGAAACTAGATGACCATTAGATTAAAAAGTGTTAAGGGTTTCTTCATATAACCCTACAACACCTTTAAGGCATGTCCACCACCCATTCAAATCGTTAAAATCCAATACAATGTGAGCCTTACAAAAATTTGTGTCGAAAGTTATGTAAAAAGTAGTGTCGCAGAACTGTCTATATATATCCATATTGACAATGTAAACCATTAATCTACGGTGAATGAGGATCCTCTTCAGATCCTCTTTGTTAGGATTCCTAGTATTCTCCAATCGTATCCGTTCATCGTATATCATGCGTTAAAAAATCATTGTAAATTTTTTTATTTAAAATTAAATATAAACAATATTCGACGAAAACTGACCGCACGATATACGATAAACATATACGATTTGAGAGCATCTTGACGGTTTATGATGATGGGGAGCTCCTCCACTGAAGAAACCGTAAGAAAGAATCTACCATCGCGGACCCAAGTCTATGGCCTTGATGTAGGCTTCCTTCTTGACCCTTTCTCTTTTTTTCTTTTTTTTTCTTTCTTTCTTTTTTTGTCTTTTCTGTTTTTGGTAGGATCACTCTCTCGTTTTGTCAAGGAAAGTTTTTGTGAATTTGGTTGTGGTCACTCTCCTCTTCTAAGGACGAGAACTTTTGCGATGGTTATGACTTACTGCTTAACTCTGAATCTTAAAGCGACAATTGTTGTTAAAATTTGAGGTGGTAATTTTGTGGTTTGTGCACTTATCAAGGATTATGCGGCGTAAACTTGACGCTTGTTAATTACAGGTTACTCATAGTAGGTTATTGCCGACGATTGCAAGATCATTAATAGGTGGTGTTGTCTTTCCCTCATGGGGCGTTGTAGCAGTTTGAGGGATTCATAGCCGTGTTTTCTTGTCATTGCATAGACTTCAAGTGATGGTACAACAATTATCTTGTTTATCTTGACAGTGTTGGGTTCGTCTCGTAGAGTTTAGGCCTTGTGAGCTTATCTTTTCTGTTGGTTTAGGCATAGATTTATAGTTGAGGAATAATACCTTGAAGAGTTTATTTTGTGCTTTGTCAAATTTTTTTTTTAATTTTTAATTTTTTTGTGGTGTGTTGTTTGTTCGTCAGGCAAAGGATTATTAGGACATCTTCGTGATGTCTTATAGCAACGCTTCTTGGCAAAGGACCGTCATCTTTTGCAAGTCCATCAGAAAGTGATGTAAAGTTTTATCCTCGCGAATGTATCTTATTATTTGGTTCGATGTTGTTGCGTGGGTTATATTTTGTATTATTGTTCTATTACATTTGTAATCATATAATTATATTTTTGATCGATGATCTTTCTCTTCTATTTTGTCAATAAAATGTTTATAAGCTTAAAAAATACCGGTAGGTTCTCTGGTAGGCGCGAATTCATGTCCCTTGGGTAATCTGTCCAATTATACTCAAGTTCTGGGGATTATGAGTCTATGACCAATGTTTTTAAAAGAAAAAATATGCATGAAGCTTCTGGTACACAATTTTGAAAGCAAATGGAACAATTCAATTAAAAAACAGGCATATGCCAACATGGCAATCTGACAGAGCAGCCTCACCACAATCAGGAAAGGGATCATTCCTGGATACCTTCCATCGAGTCAATTAATTCAGATATTTGAAATTTGATCCAACGACTACAAACATGAGGCTCCTTTAAAAGTTATAATAACTTTAGCCGTTGTATCAAAATTCAAGGGTTCAGATTTGTTGACTTGGTGGAAGGGATCACAATGATTTTTTTCTTTTGGGAAAACTTCCCCACAATGATTTTGGCATCTCAGTTTGAAGTCAGTGTTGTGCCGAGACAGTGTTGCAATATGCGACAGTTAAAGAACCTTTCGTGATTACTCAACTAATTAACATGTCGAACAATCACAGGTAAATCAGTGGTTGGAGACAAATTTCAAATTTGTATTTCACACAGAACGTCATAAATTTCGACACTAGTGAATCACACGATTTTGGAGACTTAACTGTCTCTGGAAGCCTTCTTTAACTACCAAAAAAATAAATTGTTGTCATGAAGTCACCATCGATCCCCCTTTTTATATGAGAAAAATCTAATTAACACGTCGGACAAAATTAATTCCGCACTTGGCCGTCAAGAAATAATTGACGAGGAAACAAAGAATCTCACATGACTCGTTCTTTAGCCTTTCCACAAATATATATGAACTAATAAAAACGAACAATCTTTTCACCTTCTCCTTTTCAATTCTCTCTGTTTTTCTTATGGAAGAAGAAGAATATCAGACGCAGTCCAAATGGCAAGGCAAAGCCTCCGCCGAGCTAAAACGCATGTCGCCAGAACAAGCCTGGCCGGGCCTGGCCGATTTCTGCAACCTACAAAAGTGGTTCCCCACGGTTTCCGCGTGTCGCCAAGTGGAGGGCGTCCCTGGCCAGCCGGATATGTTCCAGTACTATGCAAGTGCACCTGTTGATAATGATGAGTCCACCATCAAGTGGTCTAAAGAGAAGTTGTTGACCATTGATCCGATCCAACGGCGCTTGAGCTACGAGGTCACGGTGAGCAATCTCGGGTTTAGTTGCAACAATGCAATTAGTTGCGATGGACGGCGGAGATGGGTGCAGGATCGAGTGGTCGTTTGTTAGCGATCCGATGGAAGGGTGGGGACTGGATGATTTTCTTTCCTACCTTGATTCTTCTGTTCAATTGATAGGAAAGACGATCATGGAGCATCCTCCTCCATCTGCTACTACTACTTGATATGTACTCAACCCTTCAACTTCAGTATTTGTTTTATGTAATTTGTAATGACTTTCTCTTTGTATTCAACTGTGCTTTGACGTGGTCTCGTTTGCTGGCTGTGACTTGGTGTATGTCCCCATATAAGTTTTTTGTCTCGATCATTTCTGTGGCAAATTTGTATTGACAGTGTTTGTGATAGCCAAGGAAACGTTTACCTATCATGTTCCTCTGTGTAAATTATCTTGAGATCAATGTGTTGGTCACTCAGTATCGTCTCAAGTTATGCTAGCATTAGTTACCAAACTAGAACAATATATCATGACTCGTGAGCGTGAACGATTAATGCTGACATCATTTCCCATAGTCCCATCTAAACGAAAATACGTGCAAGGGGAAAGTGGGGTTAAGTAAATCTGTGGTTGAACATTGATTTGTAAGATAATTCTTTATGCGCATTAGAAATCAATGGTGCCATGTACTTAGGAAGTTGACTATATTGGGCCAATGTAAACACCTCACATTTCTACAGAATGTGAGTTGTTCTGATGCTCTCTCCATCACCATCTTCGTAACTGCGGCAGGACCAACAGTAAACGACACCGCGTTGAAGAATGATCGGAAGAAAACAGCTTAAATGTAAATAACCTTCGACAGCTAAAACTATATATGGCCTAACTCCTTCAAAAACGATGATTCGCTACATGTAAATTTCCCATTTTTTTCATTTTTCTTAAAGAGGGTAGGTGAATTAAATTACAGGCCATTAACATCTTCGACGCCAACACTCAATCTCTTATCCATCCAGTCAATTATATCCTGTGCAATCTCCACACGCTCCGGCTCAAAGAGAAGGTCGTGCAAGAAACCGTCATAGAGCTTTATATCTTTGAACTCGGATGCCGCCTCATTGTAGAGGTCCTGGGAGGCAAGTGGATCGGTGACTCTATCAGCAGTTCCATGAAGAACAAAGAAGGGGATATTCACAAACTTAAAGTTCCGCGTCAAGTGAGAGGAGATCCGCAATATCTCATAGCCTGTTCGGACCCTGATTGGACCTGTATAGACCAGGGGATCAGAGTACTTGGCCAACAATTGTGCAGGATCCCTAGACACCGGAATTCCCCTCTTGTTTGCACCTTTAAACTGGAACTTGGGAGCGACCATAGAAACAATTGGAGCCACAGCCTGAAAGACATCAGAGAGTAGATTTGTAACATGTAAGCAACTATGTAACGACTATGTGTTTAACACAGCTTCAAGCTTTGGGGGAGATAAAATCACCTAAAAGCAGAAGCATTCAACATACAGTAGTTACACAAGATTTGGGACGCAGTAAGGAACATACCCCAACAATTGGATGTGCTGGCTTAACGCGCAAAGCTGGTGATGTCAGTACAATACCCTCTAGCATTCCTTCAATTTGAGGGACAGTCGCCGCCTACGCAAATGTTGAGCAATTTTAATGATAAACTTAAAACCCAATTATGTTGGACGCTCAGTAGATTTTTGGATGGCATACCTTCAAGACAACAGCTCCTCCTGTTGAGTGACCAAAGAGGAAGCACGGTACTCCAGGGTTATCTAACCTAATCTTCTCCAAGAAAGCACCCTATTGAAAGAGTAGGATCAAAACTGTCAGACTTCAGGGGGATTGAAAAGTAGACACTTGGAACCGAAAAATAGTAAATAAAATTAGGAAAGAAAACTAAGCTCGCCTATATAGTCGAAAAGGCTATGTTCAATTGTTCATACAGAAAATCCTAATATCGACATGAGGGGATAGCATGCTGAGTTGAATGGAAATGCAAGATTTGTAATCAATTGGAGAAAATGCTGTTGAACTTACAGTATCAGCAACAACATAGTCAAGTGAAGGAACGTATCCATGCAATCCATCGCTGCCGCCATGACCTACCACAAAGAGAACAATAGATTAACAAAAAACGCAACTCCAACGACTTCAGAAATCATCCGAATCGAGTAGTCATGTCCGCATTTCCCATCACAAACACCTAACATAATGCAAATGAGATATTCCCATAAATCCCCACAAGGTCCAGACAAATATAATGCAAAAGAGCTCGAATTTCAGTATCAACATGAGACTCCATTATCCTCTCTTCCTTTGCAAAGTGAAAGATTCAGAGGGACTCTACAAAAACATGAAATAGATTCCCAAAGTTCTCAAATTTTCTCTTTAACTCTCTGTTTCTCTCTTCAGCATAAACCTCTTTCGGACCTTAAATCGTTGTGAGTTATGTGCGTTTTGAACTATAAAAGTGAAAGAGCTAAAATGACAAGAAATCTTAAAACTTTAGCTACCTATCCAATCCATTGCGTACACCCCAAAGTTGCTTGAGGTTAGTTGCCTTGCAAAATCAGCATATCTTCCACTGCAAACAAATATCAAAGCACAAAATTTCAATCAAAACAACATTTAACTCAAAAAAAAAAAACCCATCAAATTACGAAAAAAAATCCCCTGAAATTTTACCTGTGCTCATTAAGCCCGTGGATGATGATCAAAATACCCCTGAAATTTTAGAAAAATAAAAAAACAAAAAACAATCAGAACTTGTGAAGATTATACAGAAGACAGACAGAACAAAAGCAACAGCAAGAAACCCAAATTCTAAAATTACAAGCAAGAAGATTATAGCTAATTATTCTGTTAAATTACGCCGAATCCAGCACAAAAATACAATTTAACAACACAAATATTCCGAAAATTATAAAATTACGTAAAAAAAACCGATGAAATTACACAAATTCAGACAATGAAGAATTATACCTTGGAGTGCCGGAGACCGGAAACCATGACCGGCAGAAGAGGGCGTTGTTGCGACCACCAAGGAACAAGAACGTGGCGGAGCGGTACCAGCAGTGGCCGTCGCCGGTGTGATACGCCTCAGCCAATGCTCTGCGCCTGAAGGTGTCCTCCTCCTCTCTCCTCCACGCCGACTTTCGCTTCTTAGACGACGGAGCATCCAGCAGAGACTCCGAGATGCCGCGGCGGCAACGGCGGGGAAGGAGGAAGAGGATGAGGGAGAGGAAGAGGGTGTGGATGAAGAGGAGGGAGGCTCTTAGGGTTTTGAGGATCGGGATTATGCGATTGCTGGCTCCGGAGGTCAGCTGCTCCATCTCCGCCGTCGACATGGCCGGGTAATCGACGGTGGAGAATGGGAGAGAGAGAGGGAGAGGAATCCGGTTCGGGAGAAGAAACGCAGAGGGTGGAAAAAAGGAAATGAAATGGAAAGGGGGAAGGAAATGATTTTGCCGGTTTAATTGGGACTTTATAAAGTGTTTTGTCGTTCGGAATCGTAGCGGTCAATCTTGGGCGTTGATTAGGAGGTGGCCGGATGTTGACGGTTGGGATTTGAGGTTTGTTAATAATAAAGCGTGGAGGACAAGGATGACTAATTCCTGTGTGGTTAGGTGACGTGGCGGAATCGATAGGTTGAGGGGGTGTTGATTTCGACTGTGGACGGTCGGGATTGAAAAGTTGCGGAGTTTGGTGTGTAGGGGATTATCGAGTTTGATGGTATGACTATGGTCTACGTCAAAGTATTAAATTGTGGGCAGGCGGTTGGGCAGATATGGGTGCGCGCCATAATATACGTTACGTTGGTTTTGGCTGAGCAGCTCGGCTCGAACCATGCACAGCTCGGCTCGACCCCATCTTTTTTTGAATTCTTTAAAAAAATTAAAACCTCAATTAAATACAACCTCTTAAGATTAAGATTGTTGTTAATAAAAATTTATTTATTACTTTAGTGTATTTAGTAACAATATGGTGAAGTTTATATTTATAATTTTAACAATGGATTTGTAACTCAAAAGTATTTTTTAATTTTTTTATTAAACAAAGGCAAGAAGCACTTTTTTTCTCAAAAATTGTTTAGCACGTTTAAAAGTAGCCTAAAAAAAATCATATGCAAGTGCATTTTTTTCTTATTAAAGGTAGAAAAACAATGTGTGTAAAGATAGGCAATGATGCAAGTACAATGATTTTGTTTCAAAGAAATGTGTGTATATATAGACACAACTCTACTTGCATTTCAATCATTAAATTAATTTGACGGTAAATTAATCAATGAAAATTTATTATTTTTGTTACATCCTGAATAAAATAATCAATCTACTTTCTCTTCTATTGACACTATATTTCTCCCTTTCTAATTTTTTTTCCCGTGTATTCAAAAGGAGAATAACACATGTTTCAGATTTCACACCACCATAGTCAACAGGTCCAAACAAATGGCCTTGCCGACATTATCAAAATCCCTAAATTTAGTTCTATTTCTATTTTCTATCTCTTATAAATTTATTAATTTACGATTGTATCTTAAACTAGGAATTTACGATTGTTTAGAGATTTATTTGTTACTATATGTACTTCATTCTCTGTGTAAATTCCAAAAACCCAAAACTCAAACCAATGGCATCTAAGATCACGACAGTTAAATAAGATGAATTAAATCTGATTTACAGTTAATTAAAGAGTGTTATTAATCCCACCCCATTGTTTTATTTTCTCACTCACCTTATAATTTCACCCACCATAAAAAGTTAAAAATGAAAAACTCTCTTTTCCCACCCACCCTTATTCCTAATATAACCTTTTATATATATATATATATATCTAAATTCTTCTAAATTGATAAATTAGAATATATGGGATATATATGTGTTTATATATCTCCTTAACAAAAAAATGACAAAAATCCGTTAACCATCCCAATTCCAAAACCATCGAAGCAACAGACCTCCAAACCCCATCTGCACCATGATCCCCAATACGGCAGCCTCACCAACACCCAGCTAGGCTCCACCCCATCCAACCTTCGCAGCACCACCATAGCCTCAAAACTACCCACCTCCATGGGTTTACCCATCTTCCTTCGCTGTACACAATCTCTTTCGTTGCCGAAATTGGATCGAGATCGTACACTGTAATGAGACAAAGGGAAAGGGGAGGAGTTGAAGAGAAGGTAGCCGTCAATGCCGCCGTGAGGGAGGCGTGTGGTTGTGCACTTGTCGTGGTTATAATAGTGAGAACGGGGTGGGGGTTTTCTGATTTTTTGTTCTTTTCTTTTTCTACTATTTTAGTTTTTAATGAAAAAAATATAATGCTTACGTGACAAAATACAATTGGTTATTGTTTAGGTCCTTACGATTATTCTCTAAAAGGACATAATTGTTAATGGAATTTTCACATTTAAGTAGAGTGGGGAAATAAGAAAATGGGGTAGGTTTAACACTCCTCTAATTAAAAGAGATTAAGCTGTCAAAGATTAAGCTGCCATGTTGAGCCAGCTAGCCAAGCCCTTTGAAGTAAATTGCCAGCGAAAGAGAGGAGAATTATTTTACCACAGGGACCTAGCTACTAGCAAGGTATGTATGGGATGGGTGTCACCATACCGGATTTGGATCCTCTCCTGAGCTCGAGGAGAGGATCCTCCTGACCAAAGGACTTAGACTGTTAGATGAAAATTTAACGGTTATAATTATTATAACTTTAAAATGACCTCTTATTTGTAGCCGTTGAATTTTCATCCAACGGCCCAAGTTATTTGGTCAAGAGGATCATTTCATTGGGCTCAGGAGAGGATCCAAGTCCCACCATACCAAAAACTCTCGTACAAATGATTATATTAAAAAAATGAAAACTAACGAAAAATTCAAAAAAACTTGAAAAATGATAAATAAATGTGTAGTAAATAGTATCAGGGAAAGGTAAAAATGTGATTTTTCATTAAAAGTGAACAGTACAGGAAATGTTTCGTTAAAACTTCCTATTAAAAATTTTGGTATTAAAAAATTTATTACTATTACCATACCATATTAAATTTAAAATTTAGCCCAAATCTGATTTTTATTCATTTTTTGGATTAACTGGATTTTACAATTTACACCACAAGGTATGAGCGTCAATTGCAAATTGAGTCACGAGGTTTTAATTTTTACATTTTACACCACGTGGTTTATGAATTGCACAATTTAATTTTTCTATAAACTTGATCGTCTGATTAGACATTACTTGCTAATATGCATAGACTTAGTCCACATTTTAAGCACTCTTCTAATCTTTGTATAAAATTGACAATCAATATATCTTAAAATATGGATGTAATATATGGCGCATTAGGATCTAGCATTTGTTAAATGATGAAATTAGCAAAAAAAAAAATTAAACTAATGCATTTCAGAAACCACGTATTTTACTTACGAATTTGAACGAATTCAAGTCTGGAGCCTTATCTGCTTCATTTCACAGCTAAATAATAATCAAATCGGGATTTTTATATCAGATCCCCTTGACTTTACATCTTTGCTTACTTGTCAACACCATCTCCCGTACATACACCATCGGAAGATTCAGAACGATTTTTCAAAGCTTGAAAAAGGACCAAGTCGGTCCAATCTTTATTATTTTAGTTTCATTGTTTTAATTTCTATCATTGTGACATAGATATGCTAAAATTACGAAGGGTTAGTACTAGATACACCACCATATTGAGCTCACCCCGTCATTATATATTTTTGATAGCTTTATACAAATGATAAAATAATATACATTAAATTATAAGAGAGAATTATAATATGGATACCAGATACAATGACAAATACTCTTAACTAATTAAGCTACAAATCACTTGCTTTTAGATGATTATTTGATTAGTAGATTCACTTCATAATTTAATCAATCATATAGATTTTTAAATATAAAACTTAATGATTCCAATAAATAAATGATTTCTAAATTGATAACTAGCATAATCATGTCTGCATGTCTAAATTGAATCACAGATTCTCACTTATAATAATAAACTAGTATATGCCCACACATAAAAGCAAGTCCAGCGTTGCTGGGTGCTTGGGGGACAGGCCAGATAAAAGGGGCCCGAGGCCTTGTGGACCGGCTCTAGCATTGGAGAGCCCGAGTGGAGGTGGAGGCCCGAGCTCCGGGTCCGTGGAGAATTGCCAGCCCGAGAGCCCGTGGATGTGACGCCAGCGCTGATGTCCGCCTGGCGTCAGGCCATTTTTAATTTTTTTTCTGTCTGGCGCGTGCACCCCACTCTCGCGTGGGGGCGCGTCGCCGACACAAAATCAGAAAAAAATAATGCTTTTTCAGTTACCGTTGGGAAGCCACGTGGTTTCCCACAGTCCGTTTGATCTCAACGGATCTTTAATTTGGACCGTTCGATCTCAACGGTAAAAAAAAAAAGTCTTATTTAATATCCACCGTTCGATCTGAGATCAACGGTGGATATTAATATGCTTTATAAATAAAAAAAATAAAAGAAAAAATAGTTTTAAAATTAAGAAAAGTTACCGTTGTGACACGTGGCACAATCTGGAGTGTTGGAATTCAAATTTTTTTATATCCAACTGCAGAGATTAATTAGTTGAATAAAAATTGTAAAAATTTCAAAAAAAAAATCTGAATTTTTTTTAAAAAAAATTGTTTTTACTTTTCTATAAATACATTCTCATTATCATCTACCTTACACAACAATTTCATATTTTCTCAACCACTTTCAATCACATTCCTTTCTTTGTCTCAAAGTTTCAATCCATTTTTTTTTCAACAAAATGACTACTAATGCATGTACGAATTGATCGCTTCTTGAAGATGTTGCATTGTGTACTAATTGAGTTGAAGTTACTCATAGTTCGCTTACGGGTAATGAGATGCAGTTGTGAGAAATGTGGAGTCTTATTCATACCAATTATCTTGAGAAAATTGGTGGGAAAAGAACCAAATAATCGATGACCAGTCGTTGGAAATTACGTAGCCAATCGTTTAGTACGTGGAGAGACGCCTTGTGAAGAAGGAAGCAGAAACTATGAATAATGATAGAGATCTTGAGAAAATTGGTGTGAGATTTGTGAGGATAGATGGTGGATTATATGGAGGATTCAGAAAGGATTAGGTTGTACATAATGCCACGTGGCATGCCATCATTCATTAAAAATCTGATGGAAATCTATCCTCAAAGATTGTAAACAGATTATGACACGTTGTGCGACGTGATTGGTTAATAATCTTATCAAAAATTCATCACCAATAATTGTATTTTCGGATAATGACACGTGGCATAGCGAGTACGATTAAAAAATTTATCGGAAATCCATCCCCAATAATTGTCTTTTCGGATTTTATGACAAGTGGCGCAACGAACCGATTAAAAATCTTATCCGAAATTACAAATAAAATTATTTTGTATTATTTAATAATACTTCGGATAATGACACGTGGCGCAACGAGAACGATTAAAAATCTTATCCGAAATTACAATTAAAATTATTTTATATTATTTTATAAATAAATAAAATACTAATATTTTATTGCCTATTGTCAGGGCTATGAAAGTGTAACGGTGGAGATGCAAAGGCTATTGCCAGGGCTATTACTGTTCATAAGAGCAACTCCAGCGTTGGAGCCCTCCCCCCAGGCTATGCACTATTCAATCCACCTTATGAACAGTAAATGCCCTTAATGAACAATAATAGCCCTGGCAATAGGCAATAAAATATTAGTATTTTTTTATTTATAAAATAATACAAAATTATTTTAATTGTAATTTCGGATAATATTTTTAATCGTTTTCGTTGCGCCACGTGTCATTATCCGAAGTATTATTAAATAATACAAAATAATTTTATTTGTAATTTCGGATAAGATTTTTAATCATTGTTGTTGCACCACTTGTCATAAAATCCGAAAAGACAATTATTGGGGATGGATTTCCGATACTCCAGATTGTGCCATGTGTCACAACGGTAACTTTTCTTAATTTTAAAACTATTTTTTCTTTTATTTTTTTTATTTATAAAGCATATTAATATCCACCATTGATCTTAGATCGAATGGTGGATATTAAATAAGACTTTTTTTTTTTTACCGTTGAGATCGAACGGTCCAAATTAAAGATCTGTTGAGATCGAAAGGACTGTGGGAAGCCACGTGGCTTCCCAACGGTAACTGAAAAAGCAAATTTTTTTTCTGATTTGTGTCGGCGACACGCCCCCACGCACAAGTGGGGTGCACGCGCTTGACAGAAAAAAAATTAAATAAGGCCTAACGTCAGGCTGGCGTCACAGGGCCTCAGGCTCTTGGGCTGGCAATTCTCCACGGGCCCAGAGCTCGGGCCTCCACCTTCACTCGGGCTCTCCAACGCTGGAGCCGGTCCATAGGGCCTTGGGCCCCTTTTCTCTCCCCCGTCCCCCGAGCAACTAGCAACGATAGGCTTGCTCTAAGGTGGATTGAATAGTGAATAGCCTGGTGGAAGGGCTACAACGCTGGAGTTGCTCTAAAGTGTGTGTGTGAAATTTTTTATTTCTTTTTTTTAATTTGAAGGAGAGAGGAAAAGAGTGAGAGAGAAGGTGGAAGTGGGGAGAGAGGGAGAGAGTTATAATGTTTTCTAAATTTTTAAAAAATTAGAGATGTTAAAATCACCTGTAGGTGATGCTTAAACAAAAAAAGAAAAACAAAATTTTGTTTTGTGAAATTATGTTGTTACCCTTAACATTTTCGTGGTTATAGAAAACTAAATAGTATTGTCACCCTCTTTTGGTTAACGAAGAAGGTTTTATTAATATGTAGTTTAGGAAACCAAAAGAAAATTCTATTAATATGTAGGTGATGTTTAAACAAAAAAAAGCAAAATTTTGTTTTATGAAATTACGTTATTACCCTTAACTTTTTCGTGGTGATAGAAAATTAAATAGTCTTTTCACTCTCTTTTGGTTAACGAAGATGATTCTATTAATATGTAGTTTAGAAAATCAAAAGAAAATTCTATTAATATGTAGTTTAGATATGTTTAGTTAGCTTTTGGGGACAGTTCAATTGGTGCGTGGTGGATATTGAGTTAGGATTAGGGTTAGGTCACCAAACTAAAACTAGCCGTTGGCTCCGATGCTTCTGCTTTATGAAAGCAAATTTTCAAGGCCATGAAAGGACGCAAAACCTGTTATGTGGTGGCAACATGAATTTTTTGGCTTCTTTACCCTCAAAAGTCTTTGAAGATGATGTTTTTGGTGCATGTAGTTTTCAATTGCGACAATTTTACAGAGAGGAAAGAAATAAGTGCAAGAAAAAAAAGCATGTTGATTGATTGGTGGTTTGGGTTGGGGGATAACATTTTTGTCCGAAATAAATATGGGGGATTTGGCGCTATACTTCTTTGGGAAGTTGGATATTCAATTTTGCTTTTGAAAAAAAAGCACTTATCAGTCAATTGGGGTCCTGAAAAGCTAAAAACCAAAGCTCAGAAAGTCAGTTCTTTGTATGTTCATTTGGAATAGCTATGGATGTAACCCGGGAAAAATTGCAAACCCTATACGACTCTTGATTTTGATTGAATCCGACGTGCCCAATTTATTTATTTATTTTTAAATTTTACTATTATTAGTGGTATCAAAACATGGTGAGAGATTCATTGTATGAATGATAAGTGAGAAAAATGAGAGATTCCTTATTACCTCTTAATGATTTCATATTAAGCTTGATCAAAATTATATGATTAGTAAGGTATGCGATAACGTTAGGTTGAATGTGCTTTTATATTTTATTTTATCTATATTATAATTTTTTATTTAAAAAATTCAAGAGTTTTTTAAAGCACCGCGAACAAAAAAACACTCTTTATTATCTAAAAACACTTTTAGCCCCTAAAAGCACGGCCAAAATTCCTTAAACAAAAGATTACAAATTAATTATGCATTTTTATAATGGTGAAATTAATAAAAGTGAGCATTATTGTTTCTAAAGATTGTTTTTGAAGCTGGGCTGGGTGATAAGGGCCTCAGCCACAAATGAGTATCCACATTGTCATAATCAGGCTATGTAGGCCTTCTCAAAGTTGAGGTAGCCCATAGGCCTAGTGAAGTTCAGCTTTTCCAATTGTAAACTAACTTTCGTAATTGGCCAAAAAGCCCAAGCCCATCTCTTTGTGTTTTTTCCTGATCCAAAATTAGTACTTCTCTTTCCAATGTTGGAATATCTCCCTCCTGTAAATTAAAAATGATGAAGAAGGTCTTGCCTTTATAATTCCAAAACTATTAATATTTGAAAACGAGTATGGTCGAGGAATTCAAACCCTAAAAATAAGAAATTGGATCGAATCTCTGTTGGAATATCTCTCTCCCGTAAATTAAAAATGATGAAGAAGGTTTTGCCTTTACAATTCCAAATTATTAATATTTGAAAACGCGTATGATCGAGGAATTCAAACCCTAAAAATAAGAAATAGGATCGAATATTCGTTTATGTCCTACTACGTTCTACGTAACAATAAATAAACAAATAACACGTTATTGGTTAAAGAATCCACCAAATAATAAAGATTTGGTAACATGCCGACTAAAAAGTGTCATTCCCCCTTTTTTGTGGTGTAATTTTCATATTAATGAAGTTCCCGTGTTGCCTTCACAAAGTTGATCAAGAGGTCGCTTCACACCAAAAAAAAAAAAAAAAAAAAAAGGTTAAAAAGTGATCCAACTTCCTGGTTTTCCTTTTAGGACTTCGATCATCTGCCGTGCCCATTCCATACATTTTCCATCATTTTCTATTTCTGTGGTCACGGTTAAACCATGTCAACATTTTATATTAATTTTTTATAGAAATAATAAAACAAAACACAATAGGAATATAAAATGTTGACGCGACTTAACCGTAACCACATAATATAGGAAGGGATGGAAATGGTATGGGATGGGGAGGGCTGACAATCCAAGTCCTTCCTTTTAACTAAATATCCCAATAATGCCGTTGTTTTCTTTCTTCCCAACAAGGGAAATACTGACAGCTCGATCAACAAGTGCTTTTCTTCTTCACACCTTCGAATACATGTGAGAATCTGATGTGACCACAATTTTGTTATGATCTCTCAACTTTTCACATGCATGGTTGGTTTTGTTTCTCGTGAAGATATAGCTCTTTAGATCAAACCCTAGTTTTTGAATTCCTATATTTTTTACAGTAAGAAATAAAGAAAATTAATAATGCCTTAATTTGCAGAAACAATTTGTTAATTTCACAACGAAACCCTACTATGAGTCTATGAATACTTTTTTTTTTTTGCACCATTTTTCTCACCATATGCTGATTTCCAGGCTTCCAGTTCCAGTATATAATTTAAAAGTAAATAACAATAAGAACTCACCACATAAAGGTTTCTAACTGAACTGCATAATACTGCATTTAAGCCAAAACAACCAAAGCAGAATCCTTCATATCAGAAAAAGCAGAAAAGACCTATTAGCTTTCAACACTTCATGAAAAATCTTGCTTATTCAGGAGCCTTCTCTCCTTCTCTCTCTCTCTCTCTCTCTCTCTCTCTCTCTCTCTCTCTCTCTCTCTCACATGTACTCATAGTCCACATACACTTTCTCTCATCCTCTGCAGGAAAACAGAAAACAATATAAATTACAAGTAGAACCTACAAGTCCATAAATCTTCAAACTCAAAATTTTAAAGTTCTAAGAACTTCAACAAGTTCACCATCATGCCACCAAACAGAGAAAACCAGATGGGTTCATATTCTAAGGCCAACACTGTCCACAAGCCACCAATACTCTCAATGGGAAGTCTCCAAAGAACCATATCTGACATCTCAGCTCAACTAAGCAGCAGCAGCAAAGAATCCCTTGATGATGACATTCATCTTCCAACTATATCCGAGGTTGAGGATGCCAAGTGTGAGTGCTGTGGCATGTCTGAGGAGTGCACGAATGAGTACATAGATCGCGTGCGCAGCCAGTTTTCGGGGAAGTTAATTTGCGGGTTGTGTGCTGAGGCTGTGAAGGAAGAGATGGACAAGAATGGAGGCAAACGAGAAGAGGCTGTAAATGAGCATATGAGTGCTTGTGAAAAGTTCAATAGGCTTGGTAGGGCATACCCCGTTTTGTACCAAGCTGAGGCCATCAAAGAGATCTTCAAAAAGAGTTCAACAGTTAGGGCAAAATCCATAAGTCCTAGAGATAAGAGTGTTCGAAAGGGTAACGGGGGTATTGCAAGGAGCTCCAGTTGTATTCCCGCAATCAACCGAGAAGAACTCAGCCCTAAATCTTAAACTCTAATTAAACTCTAAATTGTAAACCTTTGTTATTTGAAAGGACTTTTTAAGTATTTTTTCTCTATGTAACACAACAAGTATCCATCATAGTTAGCGTCAAAGGGGGCACTTTCCATTTGCAATAAATGTAACAATCTAATGCTAATCTTACTTTGATCGATTAGTTTTTTATTACACAGATATTACAATTTTAATCTGCATTAAGGGAAGGAAGATGATTTGAACAAGGGACTCAATCGGTTAAACAATTCAACACTTGCTAATGTTGTTGATTAGTTAACCCTGGCACATAAATAAAGTTTTTGCCAAATTTCTATTCCTTTCTTTATACATGTACTTGGTCGTATAGGATGAGCCTAGCTATGAAGGAATATATAAACGCCTTGTATAAAATTGAGCTTAGGGGTGAAATTTTTAGCATATTATTGTACTATGCTGATTTTGTATCAATCGGATCAGGATCCTCTCTTGAGCAAAGGGTGAGGATCCTCCTGACCAAGCTCATCGGGCCATTGAAATTTTATCCAAAGGCTACAATTATTATAACTTTTAGATGGACCCTCTGTTTGTATCCGTTGGATAAAATTTCAACGGCCCGATGAGTTTGGTCAGGAAGATCCTCATCCTTTGCTCAGGAAAAGATCCTGATCCGTATCAATCAGCAATAGTATGATAATTGTATAGAATCAATCATAAATGTGAATGGTATCCAAAAATGTTTTACTAGAGTTAAACAGTAATTTCAACACAAACTCACTTAGTGCATTTTGTTATTATTATTTTTAATTAAAAAAAATCCAACAAAAAAAAGATAATTAAACATTTTATTTTTAATTTAACATAAAAAAACCAACTGGCACACTAAGGGAAAAACTCATTTTACCTTCTTATACGTTGCCTCGAGGTATTTTCTTCTTATAATCATTTTAATCTAGTAAATTTGGATTAATAACTAATAAATGTTTGACAAAGAATAAATAAAGAGGTTGCTGCCATATAATTGAAGGGTGATTTTCTTTTTAATGGTATTTGTATATTGAACTAAATATGTTTTCAGATTTTGGCCAAAATAAAATGGCCTATTATTAAAGTGGTATCGTTACTACATTACTATACCAACCGAACTATTTAGTATTACTGAAAATTTGACACGACAATGATAATAGATTTTAAAATATCAAAAATTTGGTTTGGAGGTTTGGTACGGTACCAAATCCAGCCACAATCTCGTTTTTCTTTTGGTGGAAAATACTGTCTCGTTTATTTTGAGCATATATCAAGTCATGGCAACTTTCACCTTTTTAAATATGCAAACAATATTTCCATTTTGGTTAAACAATAATTTGTTATAGTATTGGAGGATGAGATTTAAGAGGTTATTCATACTATGTTTTTATACCATATTTCTATAACATCTTAGGTAGCATCTGATGTGAACAGACACATTATTTGATAAATTTGCAAAGCCCAAAGAAAAGAAGGAGAAAGACTTTTCGTATACCACGATTATTATTTAATTAACTAATTTTTCTTAATTATTAGTTTATTAAATAATAAACTAAAATTAAAAATCTAATTAATTCAAATGATGTGGCTGTCCACATCAAATACCACCTAAGATGGTATGAAAATATGATACAAAAACATGGTAGGAATAACATTACTCGGATTTTTAGAGAAAAAAAAAAAAATCTATTTGTGAACTGTGATTCGTCCTAAAACTGCCCCAGGTTAGTGGTGATGAGACCCAGTTGTGATCAAGTCCCGTCAGGGAAACGTTTGAAAGCAAATTTACATGTCATAACCTTGATGTAATTTGGAGTGAATAAATTAAAAAAAAAAAAGAAAAAAAAGGAGTAAATCGTACCACGATTCAATGTCAAATATGTGATGTAAACTCTACGTTTGTTGATGATAGAGTTTATTGATGATTAATCATGGGAATGTTGATATTATCTCGCCGCATCATATATATCATTACTCATTAAAGGTATGCTTATGTAACCGTAATCAGAATAAAAAAGAGAAATTAAATTTCAATTTTAAAGTATTCTTGCGTTTACCAAATAATAAGGAATAAAAAAATAATGGAACCCATGTAAATTTTGGAATTGAATTCCTTATTTGGAGGAATTCAACTCCCAAGACATAGATGGAAATCTAATTCCCGAGGATCTGTAGAATCCGGAATGGAACCTTTTGTCAATTATACCCTCACTTGAATTTTTAAACTCCAAGTTTACCCTCCATTACCCGAACAAACCCACACCACGCCTGCGCAGCGCCACTCCTACCTCTCCCTTACCACCGCGGCCACCCTTATCATTCCTACACATGCCCAGCGCCGCAGCCACCAATTCATGATGTAAAATATGTAATTGTTTGTTCTCATTCAAGGCGATGGCCTGGATTTTTTTTTTCTTTCTAAGAAAAATTAACGAAAAGTTTAAGTTTTTTTTTAGTTTTAATGAAAAATGATAAATAAAGGTGTAGTGAATAGTATCAGGGAAATATAAAAATGTAGTTTTTCGTTAAAGTGAACAGTAATGTTTCGTTAAAACTTCATTATTTCTATACTTTATCTTATTTGTTTATTTATTTATTTAAATATATATATATATATATATATATATATATATATAAAATTAGGTCTACGTTTATGTTGTTTTGGAAATTAAAATTTATTAACTAGCCCATAAATGAATTTCTTTAGGGCATGGGCAGCTTGGTAATTAAACTTAATACCGATTCAGGAGTGTTTGGTAAACAACCTGTATGGAATCAACATTATTTCTATTCTGATTCTAGACAGTTTCGTAAACAATTTCTATATGAATCTGATTCTGATTCCTCCTCAATTCAATTCCCTCTATTTTGATTACGGATTAGTAAACATACCCTAAAAGTGCAACCATTGTGTACCATAACAAACTAAAGCTCACAACCACAAACATGTTGGTAAGAAAGGGTAATGCTAGGGAGCCTAAGCTTTTAAACTAAGTTTATAAACTAAATGATGTGTCACCAATATGAAATAAACACGTTAATCAACACTTAAGTAATAATCTAACCATTAACATCCACATTATTTAGTTTAGAAATTTAGTCTCCCTAGCATTATTAATAGGAAATTATGATGGTGGCATGGTGTTTTGTTTACTTTTTAAATTGTCCATTCCAATAACCCCCCACAACTAAAGATTTTATCAAGCATTAATCTTTTTCCACCGATGGGCCATTCTTCACGTCTTTGTTAGCTAGCTAGATAGTTTTGTTGGCAGTGTAAGATGGAGGGGGACCGTCCTATGGTTTATCATCCATGGTTTTTGCATGCATTTTCCTCTTGTTTTTGGTTTATCTACCCGTGCACTTGGTCATTTTAAAAGACCTAATGACTTCTTTTGTGGGTTTATAAGAGACGTCTATAAATTTCAGCATGAGTGTGACATTATTGCGTGATGTTATTAATTTAAGTATTATAATATGAATAGACGATAATATTAAAATTTATAGTCCTACTTATAGCATATATTAACAAATAAATACAAAATTATCATATAACTTAATTGCTTATCACGTACCAGTGTGACACGCGATCACACAAATACATATTCATATAACGAGTTTTGGTCGATGCACAGGATGAAAATAAACCATTTAAAACCCAAATTAACTAGCTCCATAAAGACCACGTACAAACTTATGGAATTCTCAAAGATGTGCATGGCTCTTCAATTCCTCGCGAGTGGAAACTTGACTACAAGCAATTAATTAGAGTACACATATAATATCAGCTAAGCTTATGATTGTACTTTACATGTATGCATGCAAGAACCCCGGCCGCTGACTGAACAACGTGCAACACGAGCCCTAGGTAGCCAATTAACAAGTGGTGCATGTTGCACTTATAAATTAATACTTTGATAACAATGCGTGCAATTTGCACAACATTGGCATGAAAAAGCAACACTTATATGTAAAATGCATTGATATTTTGGTCTGTAAAGTGGCCTTTCAGCATGCAACTGACGAAAACTTCTCGAAGCTTATGTATATCCACATTAACTTTAAAATATATTACATTATCGCATTCAACCTTTGAAACGACTGTCAATCCACAAGAAAACCCAACCCACACACCCTCATTTCGTATAAATACCCAAGTGATATGTTCAGATCTTGTACTTCAGTTCAACATAGCCAACTATTACTTCTCTCAACAAATATATGATCATATCATCAAGTCTCTGAGCAGTTGACATGGTAATGTTGTCTTTAACTATACTCATACAATATATTGCTTGCTTTTAACTTTTTACATCAAGGGTGATGTTATTCAGACACACAAAATTGATACGTTTGTTGAACACAATATCTAATACAAGTACAGTAATAGGCCCGTCTCTATCAAATTGTGTTATAAATGTGTTAATTTTATCTGTCCAAATGGTTTTTTATATCATTGAGCTAATCTCTCTCTTTCATGTCCATGCATGCGTTCGCGTAAACATGCATGCATACATACAGCCGCAGACCGAGCAAAGGCTTCGAAAGGCATTCTCAGATGTTTCAGTTGAAATAAACAAGTATAAGAAGGAACTGGAATTTAGTAGCAACGATTTTATACTTGCTACAATTGATGAAGTGAAGCAGGCAGAGTGTAAATGCTGTGGGCTGAAGGAGGAGTGCACACAAGGCTATATCAACGAAGTTGAGGGCTCCTTTTCAGGTAAATGGGTTTGTGGGCTCTGTTCAGTAGCTGTCAAAGATAATATGACGAGGGCTCCAAATGGCACTCCCATGCAAGAAGTCGTGAGCTCTCACTGGGACTTTTGCCAGAAGTACAAGAGCACTAGGCTCAACCCTAAGCTCTCATTGACCTCTGCCCTGAGGGACATAGCAAAAAGAAGCTCTGAGAGTAGAAATCCGAACAATAACATGCCAATGCTTGGTCGAAGAAACAGCTGCGGTCCAAGAATTGATTTCAAGCAACATATGTAACTATTGGTATGATGAGTACACTACTTGGTCGGACTTCAATATATATATATATATATACACGCACGCGCGCACACACACATACATATATTTGTTGTACAATCGTTAGTATTCAATCCATCTATTTCAATTTATTTGGTCTGACAAAGAGCAAATTCAGAGAGATGAGAAATCGATCAAGAGGCTGTAAAATGTAACTGAACTGCTTCAAGTTTTCATTCATTGACAAAGGGAGCAGAATGTGGAGTAGTTGAGCTGTTTAACACAACAGGCTTATCTATGACAAACCAGCCGCATCAACTACTAACCGAATCAACAAAACACAAATTGAACTAATTGCTAAACCTAACTCAATTACGTAAATGATGGACTCCTTTTATTGTCAATTGATTTCATGGTGTATATATAGAACTCAACTTCATCTTGTAAAAAAGTAATTCGAAAATCAACAAGTTACTAGGATCACAAATAAAACCAAAATTACAATAAACCAATCAAACAGTTAAAGGGAAATAAACTTATCTTCCGAAGTGGAGGAAGAAGAAAAAGCCATGACTGCTATGGTTTCGTAAGGAGTCTTCTACACTCAAGCAGCCGAGAGTCCTTATTATCAAATAGGGTTTTAGCACGAGATAGGATAATACTGTGAGTGCAGGGACCTCCCTATATATATATCCATACTCCCTTGATATCAGGCCTATTAACTGATACCTTGGATATTCCAAACTGATTAGGGTTTCAGTATAGTCCTCATAAGTACTGAACTCTTGTCAAGTCTTGATAAGGTTACTTGAATATAATTGCATGTTATTAGCCACTTAGGACTCTTAATCTTAGCTAAGTAGGATCGGAATTTCCTCAACATGATAACTCATACATTGAGCTATCAGTTTGTCGAGAACAAGAACTCATTCTTCTTGACACTCACATCTTACATTCTCCCACTTGAGTGTCCAAGAAGAATGATGTTACATAGGCTAAGACTAAGGTGATCACAAGTCCCCGAAAGCTGCAATTAAACCTTTAACAACCTGTCACTTATAGCTTCGAATACTGAATCATAAATGCAATATGTAATCTCTTCTACATGTGCACTTTATGATTACAAGTACCTACACCATAAGCACTGTGTTGTTTGACAGAATTCAAAAGTTTCAGGTTGATAAACAAAATTCAACTCCTCAACTGAGCCTTATGCAAGCATGGCTCATATTTTCTGTCAATTAAAACATATTGATAAGAGAAGATGCAAATACAATATACTGTTACAAAATCACTCTCTTATCAAGATTTATGTGACATCCCACATCGCCCAGGGGAGTGATCCTTATATGTATATTCCCATCCCTACCTAGCACGAGGCCTTTTGGGAGCTCATTGGCTTCAGGTTCCATGGGAACTCCGAAGTTAAGCGAGTAGTGCATGAGAGCATTCCCAGGATGGGTGACCCATCGGGAAGTTCTCGTGTGAGTTCCCAGAAACAAAACCGTGAGGGCATGGTCAGGGTCCAAAGTGGACAATATCGTGCTACGGTGGTGGAGCGGGCCCGGGAAGTGATCCGCCCCTGGTCGGGATGTGACAATTTGGTATCAGAGCCTAACCCTGGCCGTGGTGTGCCGACGAGGACGTCGGGCCCCTAAAGGGGGTGGATTGTGACATCCCACATCGCCCAGGGGAGTGATCCTTATATGTATATTCCCATCCTTACCTAGCACGAGGCCTTTTGGGAGCTCACTGGCTTCAGGTTCCATGGGAACTCCGAAGTTAAGCGAGTAGCGCATAAGAGCATTCCCAGGATGGGTGACCCATCGGGAAGTTCTCGTGTGAGTTCCCAGAAACAAAACCGTGAGGGCGTGGTCGGGGCCCAAAGCGGACAATATCGTGCTACGATGGTGGAGCGGGCCCGGGAAGTGATCCGTCCCGGGTCAGGATGTGACATTTATGAATAAAATTTTACTATTAAACCACTTTCCACTAACACTTCAATTCAATTCAATAATACAAAAGCAATTTTAAACTCCCACCGATTAAAAGAGTAAAAAATCTCATAAACGCACATACCTCTTAAAAGCTCCCACTGATCAAGCATTAATCAAGGATTTAAAAGTATTGAGAATTCAACATTAACTACTAATTTTTCTGACTATATATCTATGCCATATCTTGCGAGGAAGTGAGTGGCTAAAAAGATATACAAAATCATATGGTCGGTTTTATTCATCTAAAATTTGACAGAAACAGAAAACTTTAACAAAACGTTTTCTGATTGCAACAAAAACATATAATTCCATAATCATCCTTGGATAGAATCTGATTATATTAGGTTTTCACATCTAAAACATAAAATACAAGGGCAAACGTATATAGTTTCAACACTTTTGAGCAGATGAAATATATACAATCTTGTCAATTCCATGTTTAACCATTCATTGATTTATAGTTGGACTAAATAAGAAAACACTTTTGAGCAGATTAATTATCCATCAATAACATATAAATCACAAGTCCAATGTCTTGAACAACAAACAATAATTAATAAGCAAAACACTTTTGAGCAGAATATACTCATTAACCCTTCTTGAATTTCCTGCAAGATTAGTTGCATATATAACAAATAAAATATAGACAAGTATGATAATGTACGTTTTATCTACCAAAACCATGACCATTAAAAGCATGCAAAATTGATGAGTGTGAAGCCCATAATACATTATTTCTCCCACTTGGGCAAACACTCAAAATTGCAAGTTTAAACACTAGAGAAAGTGGTTTTCATATAACAAAATATGTTGAATCAATAAATCAAATACATAATTTTTTTTTAAAGTACGTTAGAATTAAAAGTTCCATAAATAAAAACTTATGCAATGGCTACAAATTTTATTTTATTTTAGTGTATGAGAGAAGACTCACATATGTGTTAAAGATTAGGTCATAAATTAAAATGAAACCTAATAAGAGAATCCAAACTCAAAATTTATGTTTTAATTCTAAAACAAAGTCGATAAACACTTAGATATCTCAATAACATCAATTTTCCAACAATAATTTTAATCCAATTTAGAACTTAGAGAAAATTAAGGCAAAAGATTGGCAAATTTACCTACTCATTCTCAATTTAGAAGATTCATCATGGAAGTAGCCGAGTTGTGGAGGATCGAACCAATTGCAAATTGCATGATTGTTACACCTTTGGGCAGAAACAAATCATGCAAAGGAAATACCTGCACAGCTAGCCAAAACATAAAATACACAAAATACATATAGCTTCAACAGCTTTGGCCAGATGAAAATATGTTAGAAGTACTTTATGATTTGCTATAATACTAATTTATAGTTGGTAAATGAGTTCTTGAAATTCCCTTTGGGACAAAAGTATTCATCATATAATTAGAATTTTGATTTTTTTCAAAATAATCATTTAGAACAAAATTAAATAATCCGTTTTGTTGGATATTCAATGATTCTCAAATGATTAAATCAGACACAAGAGTATGTCGGTATTGACATTGAACAATAAAGTTCTCAAAAGAGGAAACATAGTTATCATTTATTCAATAGGGAACAAAATGATCAATTAGTAAATAATGTCACTTTCCAATTTTTTTGTATCAAAAGACAATGATCATCATAATCAAAATTGATGACCAAATAGAACATTGGTTTGACGAAAATAAACCAATACATCTTTAAATCAAAACTTAATCAGTGTTGCCTAATAAAAGTCATTAATATTGAGAATTTGCATAAAATAAGGGCATATTGGAATAATAAACTTGTCTACAAATCAGTACCAATAGATGTGCACAAATCAGTGAAACAATATCCCATAACTCAAATTGTTTGAAGTCCCAAAATTCAGTAGTACTAAATTATTTGTAATTTCACTGAAAACTCAATTCTTGTTAGGTTGTCATGAATATTTTCAAGTATGAACTAGACATAGATGGATACTATTTCGCAGAATTTCATGATTTTTAAAATTTTATGAGCGAGCCAAAAATGAATTCGAAAAGGGAGGTGCTGCAGAAACTGCAGAAAAAAGGTTCAGTACAGACCTGAGATTACAAAATCACCAAATATTCATTGTTCATCCGATATGCATGAAATTTTTCAGACATAAAAGTAAACATACAAAGCTGTTAATTCCCAAAATTTCATAATTTTTACAAGTCTACTAAAAGAAAATTAGAAATGGGATGTGCTGCAGAAATGGCAAAAATTCTGCAGTACATACCAGATACTAAATAATTCACCAAAAATTCAATTTGACTCCAATATGCATGAGAATTTCCAAAATCAAGTAGAAATATACATTTACTGTCACCAAAAGTTCAATAATTTTTGCAATCTTGAAAGTGGGCTAAAAATAAAATTGAAATGGAATGTGCTGCAGAAGCTGCATAAATTCTGCAGGACAATCCCGATATTAAAAATTCACCAATAATTCATTTGCAAACCAATGTTCGCGAAAATTTCCAGATTTGAAATAAACATCGCAATGTATATCATACTAAAATTTCATGAATTTAGGAGTTACATAGATATATCAAAATAATATCACAAACAGACTATTCCAGCAACATGATATCACACTTAAATATTTAACATAAATCCATTTCTTGTCTAGAAACGTGAAAAATACCAGCGTCTACAATCCATTTGATATTACGACATGACCAAATTTCATAAAATTTGGAGCGATGAAAAATCTATCAAAATCAGAAACTAAAATAGAACAAATTGCAAGGTACGCTAAACTGCATGAACATAGCTAGTCTTGTTTTCGTAACTTTACTAAAATCTCAATTTTCTTTTAAAACAACGTTTAGCATGTCCATTGTGATATATCAAAATCTCCTTTTAAGATAAGAAAACAATTTAAAAGTGACACCAAAATGGCCACGGCATTAATATGTGTATATAGATCAAGCTCCTTACGATCGCAAGATTTGAGAATTGAAGGGGATATCAAACATTTCTAATTTCTACAGAATGAGTTCACACATTCATCTAAGCTATGAATGAACATGTGTGCCTGCATAAAACGTGTTAGTGTCATAGTATCCAAATTCAGAATTTTAAATCATGAAAATCCTATACAATGGCTCACCCACGAATTCAGTGTCCATAAGGTTAATTCAATCCATCAACTCAAAATAATTTCAAAAGGTTGCTTTAGACAACAACAAAAAAATATGAGCAAACTTACTAATTTTACTTCCGTTGGGTCAAAATTTATTCTCACCTTTGAACGGGATATGCTCACCAGGGTTTTGGGTGAGCCCTAGGAAACCCAGCACTAACACTACCAATCAAATTAAAGCAAGATATGCAAATCTCGTAAAGCTCAACCCATAAAGCATGGCAAATAATTCATTATGCAAGACTTGGCATCAAGCTTTTCATAATGGGGTTCAAGCTCGATGCATAAACCTTAGTGCATGGGTAATGAACCATGGCTGCTTCAATCATGACGGAGAAATCTTCAGCATGCTGGAGCTTTCTGATCCTTCGACCAAACAAATTTACTCCATCAGAGATATCATGTCATAGAAAAGGAATACTAAAAGCTACAAAATCCTTGGAATAATGTATATTTCACCCACCATACATCTTATGTATATATGTCGTATGATGTAACTTGACATCTAAATCATAAAGTTAATTGAACATGTTGGCAACAGTCATTCACAATATAAATTTTGCCATTAATCTTTGTGATTCATGCTGCAAAACTGTAGTTAGAAAAGCAATTACAAAAATATTCTAAGATTAAGCGGAAGCCTCAGGATCCACAAGTAAAAGACATTTAACCAAAACAACAAATAATTGTGCCTTTAATTTGTTAAGAATTTGTTCAAACAGATTACCAATAATCCGAACCCCCAAGCTTTGCAAATTCCCTAGCAGATTTGTATCTGCAGACAAGGATAATACAACTACACGCAGAAGATGGGTCCGATTAAAAATAATAATAATAACTAAATAATTATTTGCAAAGCCAATACGATAATCAATCCACATATTGAATTATCAGCAATATAAATCAACGAATCATGTTATTCGCTGAAGCTTTACATATTGTAAGGATAAAAGTCATGGCATGATATTGGAACGTTACCAATATATTCAAAACCAACCATGATCGAAATTCTGAATCCTAGATGAGTTGAGAGGCTCTGATACCACATGTAAAAAGTAATTCGAAAATCAACAAGTTACTAGGTTCACAGATAAAACCAAAATTACAATTAACCAATCAAACAGTTAAAGGGAAATAAACTTATCTTCCAAAGTGGAGGAAGAAGAAGAAGCCATGACTGCTACGGTTTCATAAGGAGTCCTCTACACTCAAGCAACCGAGAGTCCTTGCTATCAAATAGGGTTTTAGCACGAGATAGGATAATACTGTGAGTGCAGGGACCTCCCTATAGATATATTCATACTCCCTTGATATCAGGCCTATTAACTGATACCTTGGATATTCCAAACTGATTAGGGTTCCGGTATAGTCCTCATAGGTACTGAACTCTTGTCAAGTCTTGATAAGGTTACTTGAATATAATTGCATGTTATTAGCCACTTAGGACTCTTAATCTTAGCCAAGTAGGATCGGAATTTCCTCAACATGATAACTCATACATTGAGCTATCAGTTTGTCGATAACAAGAACTCATTCTTCTTGACACTCACATCTTACACATCTATGATATTATAGCAAATTAGTCCATGTATGAACACCCAACAATCACATTAATGATCATGTGTTTAGTTTGAATATTGCCACACATAAAATAGCGTATAAGAGTACAAAGTATTCTCCGGCAACAGGAATCAAAATGCAAATCCAAGCAACAATCTTAGCCCAAAGTAGTAATGGGCTGAAGCTGAGCTGTGCAAACTCCAAGTATCATCGTCGTCTTTAACTTAGCAGCCATAAATTAGGATGCGCCGTTCAGGACAAAAAAGAAAAGTGAAGGGAAAGAAGGAAAAACAAAGATCAATTATTCAAGCTAAAACATATGGGGGTACACGTTCGCCCGTTGAGTGCAATAATTACAAAAATGGTCCCATGTAAATCAAACTATATATAAAAAACCCTGTACATTTTGACCTAAATATATACGATCTCTACCCAGTCATAGTTCATGGTTCATAGTTCATAGTTGGTGCAAAATCTCATATAGTTCGTGAGTTTCACACGTGCAATCCCATCCAACTTTAGGTTTTCAAAGCTTGAATACATCATGGAACACAATTATTTAAAACAGAAAAGAAAACAAAAAACATAATTGCATGTTGCATGTGAAATCTAGACTTTTTAGTCTTATAGCTTTGCCTCACTATCTCCCAATTGAAACTTGGCGGGTCCATAATGTGACAAGACGACATTATGCTAAAGCACTCGTCAGATTTTTGTTCAATTCCTTTGCAGTGCAACATATTATGTTAAAAAAAAAAAAACAAAAACTGCCGAATTGGAATCAAGTTAAAATTTGAAAGCTTACAAAATTAACTTTTAGGTGAAAAAAAAAAGTACAAATGATTATCAAAGACACGAAACAAATTCAATCAATTTTTTAACATACAATGAATCAATCATTAATTGAATGTGAAACACAACGCAATTATAATATGTTATTATCCAACCTATTTGGTGCATATTAGACAGTTGCTAGTTTTTTTTCTTTTTCTTTTCGTGTGGCTCAATTTGGCTAAATTAATGGCTCTATAACCCCTGTGATGTGAGTCAAAATGGTAGTGGACCCTTCCGCCCGACATTTGCAGTCCATAATACATTGGAAATCTGTTGTTTCACAAAGAAAGAACACACAGCAAAGTGCAAACTAAAGCTGTTAATAATAGTCATTAAATTAAACGAAGCAAAGTAAATATAATTAAAGTTCCGTCTAAGTGAACGAACTAAGTCACTAATTCGGAACATGAAGCCCTACAAATTTCAAACAGATTATTGAAACCCTTATTCAAGGGAAATGGGTCGGCTCCACGTCATGCATACATCTCACTGATCAATTTAATACTTCTACCATTCCTAATAAAGAAGAAAGTACTCCATATTGAAATCTTTTTAGATGATGATAAGTTTCAATTATGATGTTTGTATGTTGTAGTAATGTTGCATTAGGAGAAATAAGGACTTTCCTAAGTAGGAAGGAGAGAAGCATTATCTTAAAAAAGAAAAAGGAAAGACAAATGCTAAAAGGACTCTCTCAAAAGTGGGACTCATTATGGACTCTCTACCATCCCATGTTTTTGGTACAATATTTTCTAATGTTAACACGGGAATTAACATTAAACTGTGAGGTGATAAAGAGTCCAAAGAGATTCTCACTTTTGAGAGAGCCCCTTAGCATTTCTAAATATATATATATATATATATATAGTGATTATAAAAGGTATATTTAATGAAAAGTGCAACACATTTACTATAAGTACAAAATGAAGCACTAAAACCTAGTTTTGGACTTAATGCTCTTTACAGCATAGTGGCACGATTGAACTTTTCAATATTAGTATCCTCAAAGAGGATTTTGAGCTGAATCCATAATCAAAGCTAGCCTTCATGCAGGTGCGTGAAGACATTTTACGAATCACGGCGTGCTCCATGCAATTTACACATTTTAAATGTATTTATATGCGTAAATTAATAAAAGGAAAGTCAAATATTTGAAGTAAATGAATAATCTTAGATCATGCTAGAAGGGACCCCTCATAAACCAATTAAAGCAGCTGAATCCACATAATAAAATCGGTATCTTTTGAATTTATATTAAGAATAGAGAAAATAATATTTAATAAACAAATGATTGAATCACATTATTGCTAACTCATTGTAAGGCTAAGCCTGCCCCCACCCCAACCCCCTTAGTGTAGATAATATCGTTTGTTAAAAAAAAAAAAAAAAATCATTTGACAACTAATTTAATCACATTATTATCCGCGTGCGAAAGACATTTTTTATGACCGGCATTATACGTCTCTTAAGATGTTTTGAACGTGTTTAAAAATAGAGAAAATAATATTTAATGAAAAATTGATTGAATCACAGCATTTTTTTAATTATTTTTCGTCAAACTTGTGACACCAAAAACACTATTCATTGGGCCATTCGCTTTATATATAAAGATATCCACATGGTTACATCAAACTCTAAGGATGCGTTTGTTGTACCGGACTATTTCAGACTAGATTAGCTTCAGGGACTAAGCTGGATTGGCTTAGATTAGACTAAGGTGGACTGATTTAGTGAAATGTTTAGTACAGTGTCAAACTAAATTATGGACTTTTTTTTTTTTGCCATTTTTAGTTCACTTTTGCCTTAAAAATTAAATAAAAATTAATAATAAAGGGGGCAATACCATCCAAGTCTAGAGTTGACTAGATTTGAACCACATTTTCTTTCCCTTTTCTTTTTTACTCTACCTCGTTTCTCTTGTCCATGATTTTCTCTTTGTTGAATTGAAATTTCTAGCCTCAAATCTTGCATCAATTTCTTAATTTTCTTCTTCGATTAAGCACTGGGAGATGGGGTCAGTTTGTGGTTTGGAGGTCTAAGCCCTCCGATTTACAAAATCCCCAAATCAAATAAAAAAAATCTCAGCCCTCTCAATTCCGAAGACCTAAGCCTCCTGAGAACTTCTTTGATTTTCAAAAAGCCAACCTCTCGATTCGCTTCACGGAGGTGACTCCAGCGATGGTAGCTTTGCCAGGACCTCCACTAACATGCCGATATTTCTACACGCGGGCTCAAGAATTCAAGTTGAATCAACAACTCTCAAATTGAAAAGCTGTGCAATTGAACTGACCTAGAAATTAAAAAGCTTCGCATATGATATGCGAGGAAGAGAGGAAAGAAGATGCCACCACACTCTATAGATGACACAAGCAAGGCCGTTGGAGTTATTGAGAAGGTTGATTTCCGGAACAAGTCAGTCGGAATTGCCGACGATGCAGATAAATTAGTAATTTGAGCAGAGAGTAGCAACTCTGATGCTTAAACTGCATAGAAAGTGGGAGAAAGCGGAGAAGACGAAGTGAAGACCGTTTCTTGTTAGTACCGCTTAATACCAAGGTTCTACTCGGGATTAGATAACACCCTTTAGTGAGGTGCGGAGGGACTGCCAGTCGAGGCGAGTCTCATTTAAGTTAATACTTTGTCGCTCCAAACACGGGACTATAGTCCTAGCTAATCTTGTCCCTCCTAAGGAGGTCTAACAAACGGGCCCCAAGAGTCCAAGTAATGGATATATATATATATATATATATATATATATATATATATATATATATATGAGAGGAAATTAATTAAGTAAATAGTTAATTAATCTAGTGCCTGTTGATTGCGTATATCTTATTGCTATACAGCTTCTTTTCAATTTCCACTCGAATTGGTGCAAATAAAGAAGTGTTAGAAGCAAATGTTCTTTCTCTGCTTGTCACTCCCTAGCTACCGAGCGCACTTACCATTTTTGCCTACTGAACTGGTGTTTGTGTTAAACTGTCATACAAACTAGAAGTAGTATATTTTTGTATTCCCTATTCCTAATGGCCTTTTCATATGAGAGACGTAGTGAAAGAAACACGACTGCATAGTGTTTTCAGAAGACTGAGGTTATAAGGGTTCGATCCAACCAATATAAAAAGAAAAGCTCGATCACCTAGGGTTACAAAATTAGGATAAGAAGATAGTTGGAAAATAAGACACGTGGATGAATACAATTTGTCAACTCGTAATGTACATGTACCTAATCCATTTCTCTTTGGTTGCTATCAACTTTTTTTATACTCGGACCTTTTTATTTTTACCTTCTCCTTTTCATCCTGCCATGTAATGTTAGAAAATAGACAAGTCGAGTTATCATGCGACATTGTCACATCGCAGAATGAGAATGAAAAGTGAAAAAAAGGAAAAGAATGTTGCTAATATTTCTGATAATGGTGAGCATGGGGATAAAACTAGAGAAAGAAAGAAAGAGAAGGAAGCGAAGCTGGCAAGTGTAGAACCCTACAAAATGGAGGTGAGCAAAGCATGCCGGTTATGACAAAGACCAGACATTGTATCCGCCTCCCCACACCCCCCCCCCCCCCCCCCCCCCCCCCCCCCAAAACACAAAACACTTCACTTGTAACTCCTTGTATATGTTTGTACCATACTCCTTTCATCTCAGACGCTATTCTCTCTAAAAGTTTCCTTTCTCTCCTTTTTTTCTCTCTCTGCTCATTAGAACGAGAGAATCCTACGTAATAATAAAAAGGCTATAGAGTCCAAGCAAAAAGGGTACAAGAATATTGCTTTTTACATGCCCCGTGGGGGGGGGGGGGGTGTTGAAGCGGTTTCGTCATGATCAACTTTAACTTGTGAGAATGTAAAGGTAAAAGAGCCATACATTGGTAAAAGGAAAAACTTTACAAGAGCTTATAAGAGGTTGGACTCTTCCCCATATTGCTATTTGGTTTTATGATTGAACCTCAACTTTCTTCATGGTACCGAAGCAGCTTGGCTCACGTGTCTCATGTGTGAAGCACAACAGCTACATGTGCACCACCTCACCAGAGGGCGTGAGAATGTGAGGGTAAAGTCCCACATTGGTGAGGGACCAAATCATGAACCTCTTATAAGAGGTTGAGCTACTCCCTATATTGTCAATTGATTTTATGGTAAAACCTCAACTTTCTTCATAACTAGCTACACCTACCAAGTTACCCTTGCTTATGCGCTATAATTACCTTAAAAATACCGAGTTTCATTTGTTCTATAAATTGTACACACACACACACACACACTAAAGTGAGATTGAAGAATAATTTTGACTTATTAATTTGTCATAATTTTGTCTGACAAAGTAGTCATTTAGATACAAACCAATCAATGACCACACATGTAGGTGTAGATATTGCAACAATCATTAGTGAAACTCCAACCAAGCTGTTGCATGGGTTTGAACAATTATTGTTCTTAGGTTGCAAACAAGATACTTGCTTTAGTGATGATGAGATCTGAATGGATGTACCGTTGTCAAATTTTAAAATTTTGAAATGATATTTTTACATTTATGTTTACTTTTGTCATTTAATTCTTTTTACTTTCATTTTGAATGCCAAAAATAAATGATGGTATGCATAGGGAGAAAAATTGTGTGAAAATCATTGCTTCCAAACAAATCTTGGAATTATACTCCCAAATTTACTCTTAATTACGATTCTTGATCTTCAATTTTGATTTAGACTATGAAAAGTTATTCTACAACACACCATGTTGCCTTTGCGATTATTACTAGCACCTATCTCTCCTCTAAAGCCTGAGTTTGAAAGTGAGTGTTCCTCTTAAGGAAAACTAATGAAATGGTTTAAAAATTTTGAGTTTTAACGATAAGAACAAAATAAAGGATAAAGTAAATAGTATCAAGATTGACTTTTTAGTGTAGTTTTTCGTTAAAGTGAACAATACCTGAAACTTTTCGTTAAAGTTCCTTTAATTTTATTCATCATTAATCTTGTTATGGAAGCTCTCTTCTTAATTTGTAAGCAACAATGAATTTGTAGAACCTCTTTAAAAGTTCAAAGAAAAAAATAAGTAACAGAGGTAAAGGCATATCTTCATGCATAAAAAAGTTTGGAAGGTCTTCAACGGTTACAAATCCATGCCACTCAGTCAAAAGAGCTTTTTAGTAACCCGACAAAATCAGTGTCTTTTTTCCATCATCTGTCCCTGTTTCCCTTTCGACCCTCGGTGTTCAAACCATCATTTCTGAAGAAAGTCAAGGTTCCCAATCGTAATTATCTCCAACTTCCTTGCCCACTTTGCTCACCTTTTAATCCCTCTATCTATTTAAACAGTCCAATCTCCCACTCTCCCTCACTAAACTCTCTTCATCAAATAGTTTCAATTCCAAACCCTTTCTCCAATCCTTTCTGCTTTCTCTTCCAATCCACACATTTCTTCATCATCTTCATACAGAAACCCTAATTACTAATAGGTACGTCGTAGACATTTTACCAGAGATTTATTTATTTATTTTTATATTCCTTCAATTTTGTTTCCCTCAGATAATAATGATAATCTATTTATGTGTTGTTTAATTTCGAATGAAAACACTTACATTAGCAGTTATGATTTGACCTTAAATAATACTATTCTCTCTAATTTCAGTGCTGTTTTAGGTGGATATTAATAAATTTGAGCTGATGATGATCAAGATGGAAAAGAGACAACATCATCAAACACGTCTCATATGGTGCATGCTCGTGTTCTTATTCTTCTTCTCAATTCATACTTGTGCTTTGGATGGTAGTGAGGAACGTCAGCTTCTCTTATCCTTCAAAGCTTCTGTCAACGACCCTTCACACTACCTCTCAAACTGGAACACTTCAGCCAACACTTTATGCAATTGGCATGGCATCACATGCAACGACAATAACAACATCAAAGCCATCGAGCTCACCGGAAGAAACATCTCCGGCAAGTTATCATCCTCCATCTTCCACTTGTCCCACATCGAAACCATCGACCTCTCCAACAATCAGCTATCCGGTCAACTCCCCAAAGACATGTTCATCAGCGGGTCCAATTCGCTTCGCCGTCTCAATTTCAGCAACAATATCTTAACCAGCACACTTCCACAAGGCTCACTCACGACCCTTGAGGTACTAGACTTGTCCAACAACATGATTTCAGGCATAATCCCAAACGACGTCGGATTGCTTTCTACCTTGAAGTTTCTTGACCTTGGAGGAAATATGTTGGTGGGAACCATCCCTAGCTCCATATCAAACATGTCTAGCTTGGAGTACTTGACTTTGGCATCAAACCAACTTGTTGGAAAAATTCCAACACAATTAGGCCAAATGAAGAACTTGAAGTGGATCTACTTGGGCTACAACAATCTCTCCGGCAATATACCGGAACAAATTGGTAACCTTTTTCTGTTAAATCATCTCAATCTAGTTTACAACAACCTCACCGGAGAAATCCCAATCACAATCAGCAACCTTACTAATCTTCGGTACCTTTTCCTCTACGGAAACAAACTCACAGGTCCAGTTCCACAATCCTTATTCAGTCTCGAGAAACTCGTTTCTCTCGACCTTAGTGACAATTTTCTTTCAGGAGAGATTCCCGAATGTGTTTTCAACCTCCAAAACGTGGAAATCCTCCATCTTTTTTCAAACAACTTCACGGGAAAAATTCCCAAAGCTCTGGCTTCTCTGCCAAGGCTTCAAGTCCTTCAGTTATGGTCAAACAAGTTCTCGGGCCAAATCCCAAAACGTCTCGGAAATCAAAACAGCCTCACTGTCTTAGACCTTTCCTCAAACAACCTTACTGGGAAAATACCCGATACGCTATGCGACTCGGGCCGGCTTTTTAAGCTCATCCTCTTCTCGAATTCACTCGAAGGCGCAATCCCGCTAAGCTTGTCTTCTTGCAAGAGCTTGAGCAGAGTCAGACTCCAGAACAACCGACTTTCAGGTGAATTATCGGCAGAGTTCACCAAACTCCCACTTGTCTATTTCCTGGATATCTCGGGCAACAATCTCTCTGGAAGAATCGACAACAGAAAGTGGGACATGCCATCTCTTCAAATGCTGAATATGGCGAGAAATCGATTTTTTGGGAAGTTACCGGAAACTTTCGGGAGCCAAAAGCTGGAGAACTTGGACTTGTCCGAAAATTGGTTCTCAGGAAGTATCTTGCCGAGTCTCGGGACCTTTCCGGAGCTAATGCAATTGAAGCTTTCTCACAATGAGCTCTCTGGTCCAATCCCTCAACAATTGTCTTCATGCAAAAAACTCGTTAGCCTCGACCTCAGTCACAACCGCCTCACCGGCACGATTCCCACTAGCCTCTCTGATATGCCGGTTCTTGGGGACCTAGATTTGTCCGAAAACCAAATATCGGGCGAGGTTCCGCGGAATTTGGGCGCTAAAGTATCGCTTGTTCAAGTCAACATTTCCCACAACAAACTCCACGGCATATTACCGCCCACAGCAGTGTTTCTTGCCATAGATGCCAGCGCAGTGGACGGCAACAACCTCTGTGGTGGCAGTGACACTATGAGTGCTCTACCGCCGTGTAAGAGCGTTAAGAGAAACCCGACTTGGTGGTTTATTGTCACGTGTTTTCTTGTTGCATTATTGGCTTTTGGAGTTGCCAGTTATTTGTTTGTGCTATTGAGGAGGAGAAAGGAATTGGAGGTTAAATCGGTGGAGATCAAAGAAAGGATTTGGGAGCTGCAGTTTTTCGAATCAAAGGTTTCAAGATCAGTTACGATTCATGACATTTTATCGGCAGCCAAAGAAGGTAATATCATTGCCAAGGGTAAGACTGGAATTTCATACAAGGGAGAATCGGTTTCCAACGGAATGCAATTCGTGGTAAAAGAGGATTCTGTGAAATCACTTCCACCAAGCTTTTGGTCACAGATGGTTGAACTTGGGAAGCTTAGGCACCCCAATGTGATCAAACTGATCGGAATATGTCATTCCGAAGACGATGCGTATGTGCTTTTTGAGTATTGTGAAGGGAAAGTGTTGACTCAAGTTATGAGGGATTTGAGTTGGGATCAGCGCCGGAAAATTGCCGTTGGGATTGCGAAAGCTCTGCGTTTCTTGCATTGTTGTTGCTCGCCGAGCCTTGTAGCTGGTTGTATGTCACCAGAGAAAGTGATTGTAGACGCAAAAGGTGAGCCTCATATTCGATTGAGTCTCTCCGCACAAGTTCGGACGGACTCCAAGGGATTCATTGCTTCTGCATACATTGCTCCGGGTACGTACGTACTTGACTGATACACACACACACACACATGCCAGTATCTGATTTGTTATGAATGAATAATTAACGTTTAGAATATCTGAATATATATATATGCCATTATCTGATTTGCTATGAATGAATAATTAGCGTTTAGAATATCTGAACTTTAAACAAATAAAACACGGTCGCATCTTCTTTGTGCATGCAAACAATTTATGAGTCTAGAAATGCTGTATACTAAATTTTAAAGCTTCATTTTGTAGATGCTAAAGAAAGCAAAGTCTTTACAGAGAAGAGTGACATATATGGGTTTGGGCTCGTCTTGATCGAATTGCTGACCGGAAAAGGCCCCACCGACACTGAATTTGGCGCGCACCAGAGCGTCGTCGAATGGGCACGGTACTGCTACTCAGACTGCCATCTTGATGTCTGGACCGACTCGATGATCAGAGAACACGTGTCGAGCAATCAGAACGAGATTGTGGAAACCATGAACCTAGCTCTTCACTGCACTGCTGGTGACCCCACGGCTAGACCATGCGCGAATGAACTATATAAAACCTTAGACTCCATTCTGAGGACAAGTCGTTCTTGTGTTCCTGGCCTAAAAGTTTCTTCACCTTTTTGATTTCTCCCTCTAAGGATTTTTGTTCCTGTTTTCAGCTTCTTTTAACTTAATTCTTTTTTCACTTAATTTTTTTCTTGGGTTTCTTATAACGTAATGTACGTGTTAATGAATTAATTACCACCTTTTATTGTATTTTGTAACATAAGGTGTTAATTAATTTTTAGTATTATAACTCAAATGTTTAATGGTATGTTTGACATGATGTTAAAGGGGAGGCTGAAATGCTCCTGTGAATTTTTCCGGTCCACATAAGGTAGATTGTCGTGGTGAAGTCACCAACTAGTACCCTTTAAAAAAAAAAAGAGGATAGATAGCTCTTAAATCTTTCAATATGTTATTTCTTCAACATGCTTATTGGCTCCTACTTGAAGCTTTGTTCAACTTAATATCTTATATGTAAACGATATAGATCAGATGGCGAAATGGATCAAAGATCAAATTGAAAGGCTTAAATCTGACAACAAGATCCAAACATTGCATATTTAGACTTTAGTGTCTAATTTAGGTCCATGATATTCCATCTTGAAGAGAACAATGACACAAACAAGATCTAGAGCTAGCCTTGCCGTATAGGCATTTTGGTGGTTTACTAGCTCAAAACGAGATTTTAAGATTTTAGAGTATTTTCGGTATACCTTGTTATATGTTTAATTTGTTTCCTATTAGTACTCCAAGAAAGTCTAAGGATAACATACATTATATAAACAACTTTTAGGGTGCTAGGGTTTGTTATCTTTCATATTATCAATTAATAAACATTGAGATTTTCTTTATATATTTTCTTGTGGATTCCAGTTTATTTGTTCTTTAAGGTTATCGTTTGATATCTCTGTGTGATCGAAGAGTGTTAACATTGATAGAGCTGTTTCCGACCAGGCCACTATGCAGCAATCTTTCTTGTGACCTACATCCCTTCGAGGTAGCAATTATGATGCTTAATTAATAAAGGAATGAGGATCCTCTCCGGATCTTCTTTGTGAGGATTTTGAAGATCCTTACATCGTGTTCATTTATCATATATCATGCAGTTAGAAATTACTTTAAATATTTTTATTTAAAATTAAATACAAACAGTACTTGACGAAAACTGACTGCACGATGTGAGTATCCTCACATAGAGGATCCTCATTCTTAATAAAGACTACTGTTAATGATATCCATTAATTTCTTATTCTTCTATTAGCTCTATTTGCTCTTATGGCAATGATGAAAATGCATGATACAAGAATCCTTTTCTTTGATTTGTACAGCTGATAATCTATCAGCAGCAGAACTACTCATGATCATAAGGGCTAAAATAGTTCGAAGATTCCACTAAAAGATCAATCTAAACATAAAAGTTTAAAGTAGCTGACATTTTTTAGGAGATCAAAAAACCCAGCTCAGTTTTGCTGGCATGCACGGATGTGATCATCTATTTTTTGAAGGACATTCATCTTAAAAGCCTCAAGATTTCAATGATGGTTTCTTGGAGACCATGCAAAAGGTTATTTGGCTTCTTTCTTTCCATTCAAAAAGCTCCTTTCCGATCATTATATATAGTCTTTTTCCTTTTATAATATATTACTCAATTTCTTAGGGGAGCTGGGTCATGCATTTTTCTTCTCCATTTTTTTGTTTACTTTGTAGATCAAAAATCAAACAATTTTGGATTGGGATTCTTTGACTAAAGACAGGTGGGTTTTGTTTACAATTTTTGATTGTATGATAATAATTGGATACACGTGCATCCCATCTCAAAGGTGATTATGGTATATCACAGCAAGAACCCACTCATTAAGCACAACCCAAAAATGATAAATTTTTCGACCCAAATATAAATGCCCCTTAAAGTTGATGAATATTGCCGCCAACGTTGATCATAGTATGCTTAATTAGAAGTGCTTTTGACAACATGGTCGAAAGTATTTCCAACTAAAACTGTTATTTTACATTTCACCTCCCCATTGAATTTCAGCCATAAAAATCAATCCTAGCTATCTCGAACTAGCTCGAAACAAATTTAAAAGTGAAACATGAGCACAATGAAATTATATGGCGCCCTCGTTTACAACCCTGTTTTTTTATACAGATAGACAAAATACTTCTTCGATATAGAAACAATTGAAAACGCTTTACAAAGAAACACATAACATGCCTGCACATTCATGTGCTTTAAAATGCAATTTCAAATGAACATGTGATAATCACTTGCACGTGTTATAAATTTTTCTTTGTGCTGCTAATAAAAGCAAAAGACTTCATGCAAAAGAACGTCTGGAAAACGGATGATATATAGGAAACATCAATTCCTGGTGTAAAAATCAAACATCTTTTGCAAAACGAATGTGGATCGGCTAACATACACTCACGTACTTCTACGGAAACCAAGTCTTGTACTATACACGGTAGGCTACGATTACGACAGCTATTAGAGAGTTGAAATCTACACTTTCTACAAAATTTCGGTTATTCACTACCAATGATCGAATGCAATCAAGACGTAAATATTATTAACTCGGGGTATAAAACTTTATCAAATTCATTATCCTTAACAAAAATTAAGATGCTTTAGTACGTACTAGTTATTCAAAGAAAAAAGAAACATAAAGATTGGCTATAATTATAAGTTGAATCATTTAAATCTTGTGTTTTGTATCATTTAAACCTTGTGTTGTGTGTGTGTGTATGTGTGTGTGTGTGTGTGTGTGTAGATGCAAGATTGCTTATCTGATTAATGTAACAAGTTTAATCGATGTGACGATAAAGAGTACTTAGCAGAAATGATTACCAATTAAACCATATATATTCGTTATTCTGATCTTAAGTAAAGAAAATTTGAAGAAAGCTACGTGCATGATGGGGACATGTACTCCAAAGGCAGATTTGTGCTTGATGACAATTAAGTACACTTCTTAAATTTGATAGAGATTGGAGAGTGCCAAGAGTGTTGATTGATGGAGGATGGGCCTTCCTCATGAGATCCTTAAACGGTTCGATAAAACCAATTGCTTACCAATTAGTATTACGATTATTCTTCACTTGTAAGTCGTGAGATGTTTCAAGTTCGTGAATGACGTATTTTTTATTGACCATGCTGGTTTGCCCACCACACTCAAATTTGAATCTCCCTTCTTGTAGATTAAATGCCACATTTGAGAAGGGCCTACAAATAATAACTGGGATGTCGTGAAGTGCAGGGTTCTAAGAGCATCCTCAATGGGGGCTTTATCTTGCATGAGGCTACAACATTTCCACCCTTAGTAAGAAGTTTCATCCCTAATGAGCCGGAAAATAGGGTTAGATCCACCACTAGGGCTAGCAACTTCCTTTCTTGGGTAGCATAAAATCGGGCTACATCTAGCCCCAAAAAACAATGGGTCCCACAAAAAGTAGCAACCCATGTGTGATATCCCACATCGCCCAGGGGAGTAATCCTTATATGTATATTCTCATCCCTACCTAGCACGAGGCCTTTTGGGAGCTCACTGGCTTCGGGTTACATGGGAACTCCGAAGTTAAGAGAGTAGCGCACGAGAGCACTCCTAGGATGGGTGACCCATTGGGAAGTTCTCGTGTGAGTTCCCAGAAACAAAACCATGAGGGCATGGTCAGGGCCCAAAGCGGACAATATCGTGCTACGGTGGTGGAACGGGCCCAGGAAGTGGTCGATCCCGGGCCGGGATGTGACATCCTGTGAGCAAAATTCTATCACTCTTCCTCCACATACAAATACACTTATACTCTCCTTTTATTACTTTTTAAATTCTTGTTTCTTACTTATTTTTCTTGCAATTTGGGTAATTAATGATTGTTTTAAATTCCATAAGAATTAAAATTTCAAATTGATTTAACGTTAATGGGCCATTGATGAGTGAAATTTTCAAATAATTTTTTTCAAAATTGTATGATACCAATTTACCAATTTACCAATTGGTGCTAGGTAAATTGTTGTGTTATACATGAAAATCAAATTATTTCAGAGGGTGAAGTGGGGTTTTGTTTCTTTCAATGAATGAGATTGATATAAGGGAATCTAATCCAACAAACGATTCATAAGTGATGAAATTTAACTTTGTCACAATTTGAACTTTTTAGATTGAAGGGTTCATAAAAAAAAAATTAAGATTCGCACGTCAAAAAATCAACTTCAGAAAAGCTAACACAAAAAAAAAAGAATCATCACTTAATCAAATTACTACATAAATAAATATATATATATATATAAAGCCCCATATAGAGCCCGAAAGATATAGCCCCTCATTGAAAAATATTCTTTTATAAAGCTCCAAAGATTCATTGGAGCTCTAAAATGGACTATATCCACCACTTTTCCAGCCTTATATAGAGCGGATGCTCTAGGGACTATTTAGCAAACTTTGGTTTGGAATTTGGCATTTTGGTGTTGGCATGTACGGTTTTTAGGAGATGATAGAAATTTTTGAGTTCAATATTTAAATTTCATCATTTTGTGAGAAATAAAAGACATTACTTGCCTCCTTTTTTAGAATATGAAATTCTTGCAATTACGGTCTGACAAGTAATAACCATATCAAGTTTTTTAGTACTCATTGACCATTCTTTAAATCTCCATTAATTAATTCCTCCTCCATCATGGAAAAGAGTACTGCGAAGGTGCATTTAGAGGCAAATTGAAGGAGATTGAAGAATAAGAGACCATAAACAAAACAAAACTCAAGATTTTTGAAATACTGTTGTTTTGAGCCAATTGCATCCATGTCGTCTATCTATTACTGGCACCAATGCCAGTGACAACGGTCCCAAATGGTGCACTACTGAAAGGAATAAAGTAGGAAGGTGGGAGTAAAATTATAAAAGTAGAGTGGATGATTAGCATATTTAGTTGGTTTGGCAACTACTCTGGAGCAGACCTTGAACAAGTATAATGTTCATTGCCCCTCAGTAACTTTGCCTACAAAACCACCCCTTCTGTCCGGAATCGTTTGATTTAGAGACTTATATTGGGATAAATAAATTATTGTTTTTAAAGTATGTTGAAGGAAAAATTTGTGTCTAGCTTGCAGGTAGAAGATAAATTAGTTATTGTTGGTGCAAACTTCATACACACTTGATTTGATGAAATTTCTCCTACAAGAGGACAAACACCGTTAACCTAATTGGCAAACACCTTGAGAGAGGGGGGGGGGGTGCAAGGGGCCTCTGATGCCACATCTAGAAAAGTAGTAAAGAGAAATAAAATTTGAGAGAATTTTTAGTAGTAAGTGGCGATTATCATTTCCTCTAATTGACTTGGCTATTCATAGGAAAGAAACCCTACTAGGCAGCTGGAAGGTGAGGTTGCAGAGCATACTAGGCATTTCTTGATGATGCAGGCCAAACTCCTCAATCCTGCTAGCTAGCACTTCTAAAGGTCCCTATTGGTACATGCACAGGTGCGCAAAACATACAAGGGCAGACTAGGCTCTACACCATTGGACTAAGTATGGCCCGATGGCAATACGTATTTTGGGTAGCCCAAAGAGCTCATTGTCCATTAGTGGCATAAAAGTCCAATTACCTTTGGAAAGACTACGTCTTTTCCCCTAGAGTAATTATGTGGTCTATTCACGACATCAACGGTAAAACCGTCACATTGAGCATATTATCTGCGTGTCCTTCACTTATGAAATGCGGTCAATTCATGTCTCCACAAATATGAAGAAAAATAGTCCATTAATTCCAATTCCCCTAAATTAGTACAATTAGAAAGAAGAAAACATTCCTTCATGTCTAATCTCCAAATCTTCTCAATAGGAAAAATCATTATTCTTTACTTTTACTAGACCTTAAATTTAAAAAGTGATTCATTTCAATATAATTATAGAAAGAAGAGGATATACACTCGCTGAAGCCTTGAAGGCTTTGAAGGCAGTCTCACTCAACAGTGAGATCATAAATAAAGCATAAAGAAAAGTACAAAGAGTAGATGATAACCAAAATACATACATACATACATACATACATATATATATATATATATATATATTGGCTTATTATGGAAAGGGATTCTCGCCGGATCCTTTTTCTAGTGATCCCGTGATCGTGACCATTCATCGTACGGTCAGTTTTTGTTAAGTACTATTTATATTAAATTTTAAATTTTAAATTTTAAAATGATTTCTGACCGCACGATATACGATGAACGGGCACGATCAAGGGATCCTTTTCCGCTTAGTATGTCTTTAGGTGCACATGCTCATGACAAAGAGAAATTTTTCAGTATATAGGCCAGTAAACTAAAGGTCATAATATAAGTAATTGAAATATATTTTTTAGTTTCTAACCAATTTTATTATTCCACTTGGCATATCTAGTCGTATTCCCGACACACTAAAAAATTTTGTGATGACATACGATTTTTTAATTTCTAAGTTCTCTAGTTTGTCTTCTAAATCCTATGATGTTGTTCTTGTGCCCCCAAAGTTTTAAATAAATGACAAGCGGATGAATATGAAGCAGATGCATCGAGCAGTTTCTTCTTCATTCAATTCCTTCCATGCTACTGCTCTCTCGTACGAGATCAACCTTCTCATGCTTGACATGCATATTTGATAGTCCTCCTCAAAGACACACAACCCCCAAAATTTGATTAACGAAAGGGTTAATTAATCATTGAATAATGCTAGAGACACTAATTTGTACATCAAAATTGAGTATCAAATGACGTGGCACGGGCTATATCATTCTTAAATGAATGAAATTTCCAACTTGTATTTAAGAGTAACTAATTTTTTTTTTATAATAATATTCAATTTAATTAACCAAAATCATAATCTCATCAGGTCTACCATCTCCTCTCCTGCGCTGTTCGCCACACCATCACGCCGCCAGAAACTGCAGATGACCTTGTTCATTCTTTCATAGTAGACGTTGGCTGATTTTTTTTTTTTTTTTAATCGTCATATTCCTCTAATTTTGCCAACTTCGCTTTGGTACTTTTCTGATATTCAAATGGGAGTCGTGAATTCGTACTGTTGTTTCCATTGCATTTGCAGCATGATATCATTTGGTGTCCAAATGGTACAAAGCTTACTAGAGGTCAACAGGATTTTTGTTCTTCATTATTAGTCTTCTGCTGGTGCACCACGATTTGAAAAGCCGATTATCGAAAGGTCACCTAAAATAGCAAACATTGGAGGACATGGAGCATAATCTAGGAGAGGAAAAGGATGCCCAGCTTAAAAAGCTAAGAGAGGAAAAGGGATCATGAAACAAGATATGTTGAATCAATCAATAGAGCTAGAGGCCACTAAGGAGCAAGTTAGAAATTTGAGGAAAGAACTGACTGAAGAGGCGAAGGAACACAGAGGACTGCGTGCGGAGATGGATAAGCTAGAAGAAGTCATAAGAAATGAATCCAACAAACAGGTACTTCATACAAATAATTATATCTTAATTTGATCATTTGAATTGTAATTATTGTATTGTGAGTAGTATCAGATTATTTGTATAAATTCAAAGTAGTTGATTACACAATAAACATGGAAAAATCTCTTGGTTAGTGGAATTGTATGAATTCAAAAGTACTTGGTTGATATACATGCAGTCCATAAATCTCGTAGTAATTAATCATGATCATTTGTTCTAGGATCTGGTTATAGCATATACATTCTCAGAGAATAATGAATTAGATCAACCAAGAACTGCAAAAATTGGATGGGTGCCTGAAACGGAGAGCAACTCTGCAAAAATCATGGAATACACTGTAGTAGAGTATGACTAGAACGACTTCCACAAACATTACATTAAGATTAGTTCGGTATTCAGTCATCCCACTTCCATAAACTATATCTACAATTTCTTCCGCGTTTGGTAAAATCCTATTTCATTTTTACCAAACCCTATTTCATTTTCTTACCCATATTGTTTCCAACAAAATCTTTTGTTGGTCGTGGATTTGTACTTTTCTGTTTCTCTAAGATTCAAATGGGTCTATTTGTCCTGTAAAATTCAAATAGGACTAGTTCTTTTTCAATTCACGAACTTATGTAAAATTTAATGACACTAGCTTCTCCAGTAGAAGTCAATTGCGACTAGTTCTCTTTTATTAATTATTTCCATTTGCAGCATCTTAGTTTTTTTTTTAATTCACAGACTTTTCAGTAAAATTCATATGATAATGTTTTTTTATTATTATCAATATTTACACTAGTGTTGCATTTGCAGCTTCAATGGGATAACCTGCTCCCGGAAGGCTCGACATTACATTTAAAATACTAATTACACTCCAAAATATTAAATTTCAACTCACCACATTGACAATCAAACAGATTAGTTCTTCGTCTATGTATTCAGCCATTCGACTTGCCATAAACCTTCCTAGTTAACTTGCCTAATAGCCATGAGAACTGTTTCCTGATTAGCTTTTCCACTGAGTCGGAGAAGAAGGTCCTTAAAGCTAAAAAAGCGGCCCTAGAAGAGGAAAAGGCGACTTTAGAAGCGAAAAAGGAGGCCCTAGAAGGGGAGAATGACCAACAACAAAAATTCATCACAGAGGCCAACAATCAAGTACTATATTTCATATAATTTCCCTAAAATCCAAATTCTATAAATTAGAACCAAGTATTTTTTTATCTGTATTGTGTGTGTATATATCTTAGTGGTTAGTATCATGTTCAATTGTAACTTCTAGGTTTGTTCATACCATACACAATACTAGAAGAGGAACATCAACTCAATCAACTAAGAACTGCCCAAATTGAATGGATACCAGAAACCAACAGCAACAACGCAAAAACAATGAAATACACAGTGATTGAATACAACGACAAAAAATTCCACAAGGCCTACCGCACATTTTCCACCACTACCAGGATAGACCACCAAATCCTACTTAAACCAAGACTTATCAAGCACGACAACTTGACAAACAAATGGATGTTGTTCTATGATGAGTTCACACCCATTTCAAGTTTGAAGGAACTTCAAGTGATCATGAATGGAGAAAAAGAAGATATAAGGAGTACTGTCAAAACTCATTTGAAAGCTATAGCCTTTGCACATCAAGAATGATTATAGTAGTAGGTGACCTAAATACAATCGAAAGGTATGCAATTTAAGATGGTAGGATAAAGCTCAAAGGCATGAAAAAGCCCTTATACCTCACTGATGAAAGGTTGTTCACAGATTTTAGTGATTACACCATTTTCTATACATGAACAACTTTTCATCAGTGAGGTATAAGGGCTTCTTCATGCCTTTAAGCTTTATCCTACCATCTTGAATTGCATACCCTTCAATTGTGTTTAGGTCACCTACTACTAATCATTCTTGATGTGCAAATGCTATAGCTTTCAGATGAGTTTTGATAGTACTCCTTATATTTTCTTTTTCTCCATTCATGATCACTTGAAGTTCCTTCCAACTTGAAATGGGTGTGAACTCATCATAGAACAACATCCATTTGTTTGTCAACTTGTCGTGCTTGATAAGTCTTGGTTTAAGTAGGATTTGGTGGTCTATCCTGGTAGTGGTGGAAATTGTGCGGTAGGCCTTGTGTAATTTTTTGTCATTGTATTCAATCACTGTGTATTTCTAACCTTAGGCTCGTTGACTTGAGGAACACCCTCACAGTACCAACAACAAAGAGAAACAAAGCTCCTACTGTCCTCAATATCGACAGCAGGTAATCCCCCTTGAAGCTGCCTCCAGTAAGGTTTGGACACTAATAATTACGATACTGCAAATGCAACAGTAGTGTACATATTGATGCCATACAAATTTCACTGAAAAGTTTGTGAATTAAAAAACCAGCCGCTGCAAATGGAAATATTAAAAGAGAACTAGTCCCATTTGACTTCTACCGGAGAACTATCTCGTTGAATTTTACAGGTAAGTCATGAATTGAAAATGAACTAACCCTATTTGAATTTTACAGGACAAATAGACCCATTTGAATTTTGGTGGAATAAAAAACTATGAAGCTGTTGAACGCTAATAATTAATAGAAAAGAATTTCACAGAAAAGTACAAATCCATGATCAACAAAAGATTTTCAAGCAAACAAAATGGGTAAGAAAATGACATAGGGTTTGTTGAATTAGTGTTTTACCAAAGGTGGAAGAAAGTGGAGTTGTGGGGGGACAACGATGCGGGGGCTGATGGAGTAATGGTGGTGGACGTGGCGGGGGTAGGTGCGGCGACTGGATTTCTAACATTGGAGGCGGTCCTGGCGCTGTATGGATTCTTGGTTTGGTGCTTCATTCGTCCTGTAGTGTGGTAAATTCACTGAATAGTCGCTGCCCCTTCTTGTCTGAAATCCCCTGGGTGTACTTGCTCTTGTTCCTCTCTATTGGACCCTCTTAGACAAATGGGCCCCGTCTATACTCTCTTACACTTGGGCTTTTTCTTTTTAATAAAATTGTATAATAACGTGATTATATTTTCTAGTGTACCTTGAAAAATGGGTTTGAAACATGTAGTGCATTATCTTATGTTCAAAACACATCGAAAAATCTCATTTTTACTTCACATACTTGGATCATTTTCAAAGACAATGTGAAGTGTTGAGAGCTGATGTGGTAATTTGAAGTTTTATATCAAATTTTGTATTTTTTTTTTTTACTAAACTGATAAATGTTATTTTCATATTTATACATGGCTTTAAATGGTTGTATTTATTAAAAAAAAAAAAAACTGTTGAAACAAAATTTTTGTTGGTTGAAATGTTAGTAGACTTAGGAACTCACCATTAAAATTAATTAAAAAAATTTGTGACATTGGCAAATGTCAAATTTAACTCCTAATCACAAAGGCTTCAAATTCAGGCAACATTGGAAGGTTTTTATTTATTTTTTTAATTGTCAAATACGCACGGTGATATCTCCACTTAGGATTTGACATTTTTTTATGGAGATGGTCTTAGGTATCATTCTCGCCAAGGTAAATTTGAACCAAATTTTGTAGCTAGGCGATTGTGAGGCTAGAGCCCACTTCCTAACCCTTTAGTTTGGATAATATCAAATGTATTTAAAAAAAAACATGAATATCATGTATCAAATTATGAAAGCTAGAAGCCATGTAAAAAGGGTATACAACGGCTTGCTTAAGATTTCTTCTTATAAAACATTTTGTTTATATGCACTTTTCGAGATAAAAGAGGTTTGTTTAAAAGCGTTTTTTAAATATTTCAAAGCGTTTTCGATTAAATTGAATAGAATTGTGACTTTCCAAAAACTATGGCAAAGCAGTTTTAGTTGGATAATATCAAATGTATTAAATAAATGTGAATATCTTGAACCAAATTATTAAAGTTAGAAGTCATGAAAAAATAATATACACCCCGTCGGTTGTAAGTGAGTTTCTCTTCCCAGCGAGATCCTAAAAAACATAAAAAACATTCAAGGTACAGTTCTCATCTCAACTCGAAGATTACAAAGCTATAATATGTAACCTTTTTAAGGAAGGAAAAAAAAAAAACAAAGGGCAGGAGCATTATGATTCATAAATAAAGCATAAAGAAAAGTACAAAGAATAAGAAGAAGCTTTAATTTCTAAGTAGTCTATCTTTTTTTGTCTTAATTTCTAAATCCTATGATGTCGTTCTTGTGTCCTCCAAAGTTTTAAACAAATGACCAGTTGATGAACATGAAGCAGATGCAGTGAGCGGTTTCTTCTTCATTCAGCACCTTCCATGCTACTGCTCTCTCGTACGAGATCGGCCTTCCCATGCTTGACATACATATTCCTCCTTGAAGACACATAAAACCCTGCAGCCCCCAGTATTTGAATAACGAAAAGGTTAATTAATCACCTATTTCTAAAGTACCGAAAAAGTAGTTCATCCGAATCGTTGCTGGACTTCAAAGTAGTATACCTGCTGCATTATCTGCGGGAACTCGGAGCAGAGTGTCTTCCTTCCATTGTCATCGAAAATCTTTTCCAGCATAATGTCTTGAAGTGCAATTAACGTCGTCTCAAGCATGTCCAGGCCTGCCTGGTTTCCGAATGTAAAAATTGGCATTGCCTGCATAAATCATGCAAGTAGATTATGGAAAAGGGAGGAATCAAATTGTTAAAAAAAGCATGAAGTTAAATGCTTCATAATATTATAAAAGCAAAGATGAATGGTAAGCAATTTACCTTCAAAGAGCAGCATAAGATTGCATCCGGGTGATGCCAAAGGGATTTGAGAATGGACTCGCTTCCTTCGGTTTTTAGTAGTTCTCCACCTAGATAGCACCTGAAAAGATCAAGATCAATTAAGCATATGGCATTCACTTTTGTCCAATTCTATGACGAACGATTGATGGCAGGATCCGGCAACAAGTGGTACTATCATTACCATTTTCAAAACAAATAACCAATCTCCTTTGTAAGATAAGAACTTGCACTATACGCACCTATAGCTCTGACAAATCCAACCGGCAAGTGTTTGTGCTTCGGGAGTGCCAGGTGGAGGCCGGAAACCAGCATGAGAACCAAAACGAGAAGGGGAGAGCGCCAGTGCCACCCTCTGCACTGATGCTATGATACTGCGCACATACTGCCGAGCCATGGAGGCTACATTTTCTTGGAGGTGAATTTCAAATGCAAACTGGAATGCTATTGTCATTACAGACTTTGTATTGCCAGAGTGGCCAGCATTATCACCAGAAGCTCTGCTTCCTGCGGGTCCAACTTCAAGAGCCGAGGCAAGATCAAGCGTACGGTTTGGACTGGGAGTATCCTGCACAACAATTTAAGCATATAAGATACAATCGCACAAAACATACCAAACAAAGGGGATGGAAAATGAATTCTATAATAATAAAAGTTTTATGATATATCGTATAAGATGAATGGTTACCATCCGAGAATCAAGAGGGATGATGCGGAAACCAGAAGGTAGAATTGGAGCATCATCCGAAAACGATGCATCGATGGGAGCAAATACTAGTTCAGAGCAGGTCCCAACGGCATTCTCATCCACTCCACTACACAGCTGGGGATTTGATGCAGCCAGAAACAGCAAAAATTAGTGACTATAGCCAGTAAGGATGTTAAGAACTATCAAATATGAAGAGTAAATATATACTGCAAATACTTCACCAAGAAATGTGTGGAGCATTACAGCAAGCACATTATGTTACAGATCAAATTGAAAAGAAAATATGTGTCTTTACTTGCAAGAGGAAAATGTCAGCAGCAGGCATAATCATATCCTCTCGATAGTGCCCCATGTTCTCAATCTTAATGACCTCCATGAACTGTTTACAGAAAACCAAAATATATCAGAATTCAGACGGCAATAATGCTATGCTAAAATTTAAATAAAAAAAAAGGTACTAAATTAACGATAGAATGGCCTTTTACGGTTGACTGAAAAATTCAATACCAGGTGCCTACCTCTTCGTGCTCAATTGTGTGAGCTAGGGGAAGAATAACCTGATCCCCGAAACTTCCAACTCGAGGCCCTAGCATGTTGCAGGGACCAGCTTTAACAGCAGCAGCTGAATAAGCATCAATGCTTCTGTCAGCCCACTCTGATCGGTGTTCTCGCAAGAATCTGAGAAGTATGGCTGGAGGCACATTCTGAAGGAAAAGGAAAGGATACACACAAGTCAATATCGAAATTTTGAAAACGTTTGTTTAAAGAGAGAGAGAAAAAAACCCGAAATGTAAAACAAAATCATTTGATATGTGCCTTCTTGATACTTTTCCAAGTTGCTGCTTCTTATTAGGTATTATTGCAACTTAATTTTGTTGGTAATTGTCCGAAACGCATCTAAATCCTTACTTGGAGTAACATGGATGCTTTGGCACATAAGACTGCAGTGCTCATAGATGGAACTCCATCGGTATAAAGATTTGCACTCATCATCTTGCCCGGAGACGAGTTCACAAGAAGGGTAACATCATCGACACCATCACTTTCTAGAACAGACCATCCCTCATCTGTAAACCCGTTAACTGCTTCGTTGAAACCCCTGCAATACAAAATTTGTTAGACTCCGACGAGGCGAAAGTTGATTAACCATTCTAACAAATCATAAGGGGGTGAAATTGTAACGCACTTGCTCAATCTCTGACTAAGAGCACGGAGAGCTGCAGGCCTTCTTCCCCAACCGGCGGAATTAGGCTGAGAAACTTCTTGAGATATCTGCCTCAGGTTGCGTAATGCCTGAAAGAAGAAATATGTCCACATTACAACACAAGATGTATGAAGCTTCGTCGTTTCTACGATTCTAACTTGTTTTAAACATTCTCAACTAACAAATTTTAATATCCAAACAAGATGACATCGATCTGGAGAAAACAATCTTACTGCCATAGTTGTCTTCTGAGCAAGAAGTGTTGGTGACTCATAAAGCGGGCGCAACACTTCAGGTACACTCCAAGGCTGGTTTAAGCAATCAAATTAACAAGTCAAAGTTGTGATCAATCAAGCCAAGGAAATGACATTGCTTCAATATACAAAAGCCAGACTGTTCTGCATACCTCTAAATCCATATGATCAACAATGTGAAGGATCGAGCCACCACCTTCACAAGGTCTAATTAGGTACCCGCTCGGCAGCATTTCCGCTCTCACAAAATTCTGCACTGGTGGCATGCTAGGACCATTCTGTGTGTTGTTAAGTGATCTTTCACATACCTACCAACAACAATTATAGCATAAGAACCAAACTATAAGTGCTTGAACCGGACAAAGTTACAAACAAGTAACACCAAATTATTGAGTGCTCATGTAAAAGAAACAAGGACATCTGTTACAAACTTCTAATCAAAATTGGATCGGGGGACAGTAACGTACAAGGCTTATTGTATGTTTAGTGTCACCCAAGTTCTATTTTTTATTAAAACTTCGTAACTTAGTTCCACTTGTGCAATTTCTTGACGAAAAATTAAGACATACCACGAGACTACCGTCTTCTAGAACCGATGTGTAGCGAAGCAACCAGAAGTCTCGAGCTGGTGCCAAAGTAGTGGGTGCATAGAGCTAAAGAGGCAAAAGCATTCCAGATTTTTGTTAAGCATTTCTGTTAATATTGATAGAAATGGAGATTAGAGAGGAGCTCATTGAATACCTGCATGTAAAGAAGTTCAATGGTTCCACCATTGCCAGTGGACATTACATTGAGCACATCCACAGATCGGCAGTTTCGGAACCACGAAGGCCGATCTTTGAGTATTTCAGCGACCTGTTTACATGAATAATATCATTGATTAACACTTAATTACCAAAGATTAGTACTTTTAATTTAGCAGACCAATTAGAGAAGACGACGAACTTACTCTTGTAGGGTCTAGACCTACAAGGCCGCATGCACGTGCTGCCACACCAGTGCAACCGTGAGAAATTGCAACGATTCCAATGGAATCCGGACCAGGCTGTGCGGTTCAAAACACACACAAAGTACATAATCAGCAATGGCATTTAGGACCCAACAAACAAAAAGAATAATTGAAATTACTTCCTAAATTCTTTAGGAAAATGTGCATGACTAGAAATGGTTATAAACTTTTAATAAATAAAAAAAATAGAAGAATACTAAACAGAATAAAGGTCTATTTATAAATGGTTTATAGTTTGTTTTGGGTTCTCATTATTATTTTTATTGAAAATGTAGAGCTGGTTCAATTTGTGTTGATGTATATCTTCTTTATTCAATTTTATTCGCTTTGAAAAATAATTTTTACACACTCATTTCTCTTTCATCCTGCATTTTTATGCGTATTGATTATTCAACAACAACGTGCATAAAAAATATATAAATGTGCAAAAATCACTTCTCCTTTGCATTAGATAAACAGAGAACTTTAAAAACCTACCTACACCTTTATCAAAAAATTATGTGGCATAAAAGAATGCAAACAATATCCTTCTATTGCCTTGGGTGAAGCAAAAATAAGAAGGATGGGGGACCCAAAAGTGGAAAAGCAAAGATTAGCGTGTCCAAAAATTTTGCGATAACGACATGGTTTGGAGGACTTTTTTGATGCTTTGAAATATTCGATACTTTGGATGGTATTTTGAGGTATAAAGATCGAAAATTTGCAAATAATCCCACGTGGGTTTTGTTCCAATTGATAAAATTAGAGATGAGAAAGAGAGAGAGAGAGAGAGAGAGAGAGAGATTGCAGATAAGAGAAATACCAGATGTTACGTAGTATTAAAGATTTTTCATAGAAGCTTAGCAAAGTTTGATGAAATTGTACTGAGAATCAAAAAAGATGTTGAGAGAGAGACCTTCATCCCAGGCAATTGGACCCACTCCACAGCAGTTCCAGTGGCCTTTGATAAAAACTCTGCTAAAGTTTCCTCTGCAATGGACAGAAGTCTAAAAAACACACAAAAGAAAGAAAGAACGAACAATCAAAATCTGATATATTCTCTTCTCTCAGCGGTCCAAAGCAAAAGCATAAATATAAAAATAAAAATAAAATGAAAAGGACGTAACAAACAAGAAGAATAAAATCATGAAATGGTGTTGAACACTGACCCTGCAGGGCTGGCATCCCTTGGTGGTGGATGCTGCTGTGCAGTCAAATGGTGTTGACCGCTCGTCACGACCGACTCACAACTCGTGTCTGTCGTTGCCAGAGTTGCCTGCAAATCCAACCACATAAAAAAAAATTAAAAAATTAAAAAGAAACTCAAAACCCCAATGCATTAGTAATGAGAATAATATAAGTTTGAATTCCCATTTATTGGAATTATGAGAAGAATAATTTTGATCCACCAAATTGAGCCCATAAAAGCTGGTTTCCCTTCTCAATTCAAAACAACTAAAAGTTCAATGATTTTTGCGTTCTTATTTTCTTCGTTGGTGTTTTCATTTAGTTACAACTTTAATATCGAGTGATTTAACGAGAATCAATAGACAAAAATTAAAGAAATATTATGTATGAAAAAAATACTACATGTGATTTTAAGACTCAATTTTTAATCTTTTGCCCGTAGATTAAGAAAGGCTAAAAATTATCTATTTGAAGTTCAGTGACTAGAAGAGGAGTGTCAAAATCGCCACTTTCTTCTCGCTTTCTCCATTTGTGTAAGAAAAGATGAAATTTTTTCATTGAATGTTGTAAAGGATGGAGGTGAATGGTTTTACATTTTGTGTGTGCTGGCGGAAATAGCTGTTCTCATAGACCAGCTGAGACACCTGCTTCTGCAACCGATCATTCTCCTCCATCAGAAGCTTATTCATCGCCGTCAGCTTTCTGTTCACAGTCTGCAATCTCGACGCCTCCTTCCGCTGCTTCTCTCTGCATCTGCTCATCAAACACAACCACCCAAAAAAAATTTCAAAAAGAGGGATCCAACCAATTGAGAAATTTGACTGCTTGATGAACAGAAAAGATATATATATTTTTTTTACCTGCGGTTTTGGAACCAAACTTTGATCTGCTTCGGCTCGATGTTGGAGAGGATAGGGCACTCGCGGATGAGCTGCTGGCGGCGCATGGAGCTCGGCTTCGGGCACTCATGGTACAACCGCTCTAAAGCTTCCACTTGCTCCGGCGTGTACCTTACGTACTTGCCATTGTCCATCTGCATCTTCATCCCACCATCTTTGCAGGAAGACGTCACAGCCATCATGACAAGGCCTCCTCACTATATAACACCAAAGTCACAAAATTTACATATGTTTATATGGATCTATAAGCACAGCAACCATACGTCGCGATTTTGGTACTCCTGTACGTTTACGCTGCACTTTGAATATAATTTTTTCTGTAATTCGCGGCGGAATGCATGAGACTAAAAGATGAGTGTTAAAATCACTAGCGGAATCATAAAGGAAGAACAGATAATTGAAGATTTTTGAGAAAAACCAACTTACAGTTTTGGATTTGCTAGGAAGGTTTCGTTGATGGCCGGAAGCTGGAGAGATGATTATTGTGTTTTTGTTGTTTCATTCATGCTCAGAGTTGTTGAGAAGTGGATGTGCTTTTGTTTTTGTTTTTTCAATCCCAAACTGTGCTGTATGTGTAAATAAGAAACCAAAAAATTGTAGGAATAGGTTTTTAAGACGAGAAAAACCCCATAATTCCAGACAGAAGAGGAATAAAAGCGACCATCTCTCTCTCTCTCTCTCTCTCTCTCGTTTTCTGTTGCTTTTGCTGCTACTGTTGCTTCTGCTTTTTATTGCGGAACTGGTTTGTTTGGGCACTTTCCGACACTTAAACTCTCTCTTACCGACTGTCCTCTCTCTCTCAGAGTTTTCTGCATCAATACACACTTTGAAGTACATGCCATATGCCACACGGTCAGTTGATTCGAATTTACACTCCAACAATCTTCATGCGAAAATGAGGTATGCTTGGAACCAATTTTTTAAACTAAATTTGCAAATTAAATTATATGTTACTAATAAAAAATAAACACGTTAATTAATACCTTAAATAATATTCTCATTATCAACAATCGTATCATTTAATTTATAAAATTTGATTTACCTAACATTATCCGAAAAGTTAGTAGGGTATAAAAAAAAAAAAAAAAAAGGTTGCATGTGAAAACAAAGACAAAATCATGAGGGCTTTAGCATGCGGCCTCATTATCTCATGCCATCACACCTTATACAAATATATACACACACACACACACACACATATACAAACATATATACATGCAACTTTTATAAGGATTGTTTGGCTGTCAAGCAATATTGGATGTTGTCGTATGGTGGTTTAATTATTTTGGGTCTGTCTGATCTCATGCACAAGTGTCCAACTGGTTGCTTTATATTTAGAAAACAAATTATACATGTTTGATTAATCAACCTCCTTTAAGAGACTAAAATGTAAAAAATAAAATAAAAAATAAAATAAAAAAATAAAAAAAAAGATATTTAAAAAAGTCTATACATAAAACTGTACATTAAAATATAGAATTGATCTCTGAATTTTCACTTTAGTTTAGATTTCATTCATGAACTAAAAATCTGTTAGTTAAGGTCCTTGAATTTAGAAAAACGTGCACCATTGGTCCTTGTTGTTAACATCCATAAAAAAAACTGTGTATTTGATGATGTGTCACATGTATGGGCCCCATATATCTAATTTTATGATTCTATGTGAACAATTTAAGGCTAACTATATGTTAAGGACTGTTATATTAAAAATAAATGCATATAATAGGGGAAAGTAGGGAAGAACTATATCAGATTAGCCACATCATCAAACTGAGCTTTAGACAGAAGTTAACAGAAAGAACTAATAGTGCACGGTTGTTAAATTCAAGGACCTTAACTAACGGATTTTTAGTTCATAGATAAATTTTAAAATAAGGTGAAAGTTCAGGAACCGAATCCATATTTTACTCTAAAATTATATAATGAGTTACTTAATTTAGTGTCGTGGTGCCTAGTAGCTGAAAATTAGTCCGAAGCATTTTCTCTACCGACTAGTCTAAACTGAATACAGAATATTCATCCTTACATGGTGACAATGTAGTTCCACAATCGTATTACATGTGCCCTTTCTTTATAGACATGTCTGTTTAGTTGATTAAATAAGCAAGGAAACACGTTTTCATCCCACTTAATATTACTAATCCACTAATCAAGCAATAACCCAAATGTTACTCTATTGTTTTTCCAAATCATATACAGCAACTTTATTTGAAGATATTGTAATCACTCCATTATCGGTCAAAATAAGATTAATTCTTCCATGCTTACCCATCAATTAGTCATTATAGTTAACTAACCTGAAGAAATTTTGATACTAAAAATTCAATTAATCAAACTCTAGAAAGGGGTACTGAACGTGTTTTTATTTTCCTACTTGTCAACCAGATTGTCTTTCAATATACAAAAAATGCAGTTGCGAACTAAGTCAGTTAGCTATAAAAAAAACGTACATGTAATGAACGTACAATACACCTTGCTACCCATAACATGTTCTATACTAAATGTTTTCTTATAAACCAATTGTCTAATTTGCAAAAAAGAATATCGAACTAAAGTGCAAGGTGATTAGCACACTAGCTAATCACCTTACGCGTATATTTTCTGATAATGCAACAGTGTAATTTGCAGAGAAGAGGATTGAACTAAAGTGCAAGGTGATCAGCGCGCTAGCCAATCTAGCTACAAAATCTATATCTTAATGAGTCATATGCTATGACAAGTCACAGTTGGGTTGAATTTTGAAGATCCATAGTCGTCCTAGGTAAAAGACTAACCATACCACGTTCTTAGGACCGCTTCATAGTCTTCACAAAAGAATACAGTACTTTCTTCCACCATAATTCAACTTTACCGGACGCAAGTCAATACCATTTGCCAAATTTTGACAAGTCAATGTGGCATGGTCCTCTCTCATCTGCCCACCATCGATTTTTCAAACCTCCCACATTCTCCGCTCCTCAAAGTTGGCCGTCACTAAAAAGAAGGAAAGAAATAAATAAATTTGATTGGTCGAAATCAGAAATTAATGGCAGACCAACCTAGGTGGTGTTTGATTATATAATGCTCCAAATCTTAAGATACACTTAAAAATTCAATTATAATCTAATTTCTTTTCCCCTTAATGATATTCACTTTTTTGCCCCTTTGTTTAAAACTTTATAGGGTCTTTACAAATAAGTCCTCCGTTTAATAATAATGAACACGTTAAACACTATTTTGAGTACAATAATTTTATTTCGACTCACAAAACTTATGCATTTTTTCAACATGCTCAATTAGAGGTGTGACCTTCTATTTATGTAAAATTCACTTATATTAGAAATTGTGTCAAAAAATTATACATTTTATGAGTCTGAATAACAGCGTCCTTTTGAATAAGGTCAAAATTCTTAATTTCAGCTGTGATTGAACTGAACATTAATAGTTGATAAGTGATAAATATTTTCTTTAAATCGGTTACAGAACTAAGCACTAACAGTTGTTAAGGAGACTACACTGAGGTGCGTTTGTTTGGCTTCACTTCCTCTAGAATGGACTATTTGTTAGTGTAGTCTCATGCTCCCCCCCCCCCCCAAAACAAAAAACAAAAATTAGAGGACTAGCTAAGATCGTTGTCCTCGTCATGATTGCTCGCCTCGTTCCCCTTGTCCTGCTTGTCCTACTCTTTCGATCAGAACGACTGCCTTATTCGTGTCTACGCCAATGGGATCTACGATTTGTTCCATTTCGACCACGCTCGCTCGCTCGAGCTGGCCAAGAAATCGTCATTCTCTCTCTCTCTCTCTCTCTCTCTCTCTCTCTCTCACTCATCATTCACAAATTGCCATTTGTTGCTTGATTCTGTGTTTTTCTTCGCTTTTGAAATTTGGGTTGCATTTATTTCTGACCATTACGTTTTTTTTTCCATAGCTTTTTGTGTTATTTGTGATCTGGGTATCTTTTATTTGGATGTGATTTTTTGCTTATGTTGTGAGTTGCTTGTTCTTCAATGATTTCCCCTTCTCGGTATTTTGCGATTTAGGATTTAATTGTGAGTTAACTAATATATGACGTTGGATATTTATTGTGAGTTAATTATGATTTCCCCTTATGCCCGATTTGTTGCTGCATGGAGCATAATTACTAGTTTGAATGTTTCAATTGCGTATTTTTAGTGTCAATTGGATGAGATAATATGAACTACCATTTAGGAATGGGTCTTACATTCAGGAAGCTTCTCTGCAATTAGTGACATTCACGATGCGTGCTTAGCATTGGATGGTACTGCTCACTGATTGGTTTGCAATTAGTTTTTATCTTTGTTTTGGAATTGGTCGATTCTTAATCCTTGTTGACCTATACTCGGTCGAATGATGAGCTAAATCAAAATTGAGTTCGTTTGTCCTCTATATTGAGTAGGGAGGTTGTTTCTGTAAGTTGTTGTTCATTATCTTACTTCTTAGTCTGACATTGTACCCAAATGCTTCACAAACGCACTCAAAGATTTTAGCTTTAATCCCAAGATTTAATCTATCGTAAAAGGGAAGGAGGCATGCAACATCAGTAGCCTAACACAAAAGAAAATTAAAACAGAGGGCCCTAAAAATTATTTGTTATACTATATGTCAACGGTGTGTGACTGAAGCATGTGGGCTGGTAAAAGTGATGGCATTACCCCCGCCATTCCCGGTGGTAGGATAGAGAAGCGTGCCCCAAAATGTGAATTTTTTTTTTTTTTAAAGAAATTGTTATTAGGAATTTAAAAATTTTATTTGACAAGCTCCAAACTCTACATAATTAGAACGAAAAATATGTTTATGAGGAACGTAGAATGAAAATTTTGAAATGTTAATAACAATTTTTTTTTTTTATTACTTATTAAAACTTTTTTATTGGTAAAAATTTTGAGCATGTTGCAGGTCGACAAGTGTCGTTTAGTGGGTAGAGTGTGATCCACGCCGGCAGTCCATGTCTGGGTGTGGTCCACACGTGTGGGCCCAAAAGGATGTGGCCCCCGCACGCGTGATGACTCCTCCGCTCAGCTTTACAACGTGCTCCTCCTTGCCGACCCCCTCATGTTTACCGTTTTCCATACCGTGTCAATTTATTTAGTTTGTATAGGTTGTAAAAGTGATGTGCTATCATCAAATTTACATTACAAAACAGAGAGAATTTTAAGGGAATTCTTTTAAAGTGAGATTATTTATGAATTTTTTGTCGCTTCACATTTTAACGTTAATTTTTATGATAATAATATTAAACATTGTGTCAAAAACACGAGGTGACAGAAAATTCACAGAGAATCCCACTTTTAAGATAGTTTCAATAGCATTCTCTTACAAAACGAGTTACTATAATGCCGGGCACACAATGTTGTTATCGTTATTGTTTAATATGTAATTTGGCTTCTGTATCTTTTCTATTTTATTAATAAAATTCTATCATTTCTTTTTAAAAAAAGTATGTAATATACAAACGTCAATAATTGCTAATAACACATGTAATTGACGATAACATTGCAAAATCTTAAATATTTCTAACATGTAAGATACTAATAAAACGAGCGAAGAATTAGAAAAGAATGAGGCTAGAGATTGCTAGGGCTAAATTTCGGTTAAGAAAGAAAGGGAACTCCACAAAATCAAGGGAGGATAGGCTCCATGTAGGGTTGAGATATGGAGGAAATACAAGATGACATGTTTCGGTAAGGAGGGGGATATCGTTAACGACAAAAGATGGGTAATAGGGAGGTTGCGTGAGAGTTTTGGAGAAAGGAAAAGAAATTATGGCATGTCTATTTACTTTGAACGAAAAAGGTTATGAATCGAAGAATGGAGTAAAGAATGGGGATGAGATCAACAAGAAGTTTATATGATTCATGATTTTCAAGATTTCAATTACAATTTTTCATGCATGTTTCGATTCTACGTGTCAGAATTCATGTTTTAATAAACGGAAGTAAAGAATCAAAACGACCTTATAAGATTAGGTCCACAAACTTAATATAGTGTTGGCATATATAGTAACTTATGAAGTTGACAAATAGGGAAAAAAAACATGTACCATATGTTGAGAATGAGTCACCAATTGATGGGAGGATGGACCTTACATGAGCTTATAAGAGGTTGGGCTATTCTCAATATTGTCAATTGGTTTTATGATGGAACCTTAACTTTTTTCATGGTATCAGAGCAGGTTGTCCCACGTGTGAAGCCAAACGGCCACACGCGCTCCACGTCACCCCGTTGTGTTGTCCACGTGTTAGATTTGAAAATTCGCCACACATGAGGTGGCTTGTTGAGAATGAGTCTCACATAAATTGAATGAGAGACCTTACATGGGCTTATAAGATGTTGGACTACTTTTCATATTCTCAATTGGTTTTATGATAGAACTTCAATTTTCTTTACTATAAAATTACTAAAAAAACTACGAAGATTTGGTTGATTCGGTTCGATTTAAGTTTTGAATTTATACTACATTAGCAACTAGTTCCAATCTTTTTGAGATTTGAAATTGAATAACAATAGGTGCGTAGTATCCCTCGTAAAATGAATTAATATACATGAAATCCATGGGTGCTTTGGTTGGACCACAAACAAACACATGCAATTTGGAGTTGCTTAGAAGCAGCGGCGCTAGGGCGGACATAGGGAAGTGGATATATAAAAATAGAGTCACGGGACCACCGTGAATAGAACTAGTGTCGCCATCTTTCGGTGGTGGTGCTGTCAGAGAGAGAGAGGCAGAATGACATTCTCTTCTGCTCTTTTGTATTCTCTTCGGGATGCGTTATTTTATGCTTTTACTTTCGTTTCGTCAACGTAACGGACTTGCTTTACACTCACTCACTGCACTCTTTTATCTCAATCTTCGTCTCCTTTTACTGTGACACGTACTGGTTGATTCATGATTTGGAACGTTGGGGGTCTTAGTGTTAAAGTTTAAAGTTTTTTTAAGCGGGAAGTGTGAAAAAAAAAAATTCAGTTTATTCACAGAAATATTTTGTTAAAAACTTGGTTGATTTGTTATCTTCAACCGAACCATGTTACGGACATATCAAGAGATATCGACGCATATCAAAGCAATCTAATAATTTATATCGTGTTTAGTAGACATTACACCAAACACTTAGTGAGTAAATGAGAGACCCATACCAAACATTCGAAAGGCCTTTTGAAGTCCTTCACATTTATATTTTTTGAATTCCGAATGAATCATTTGATCTATATGTACATCCATCATTAGTGACACGACGGATCCCTATCTCCTTGTCCTCATTAATTTTGCATTTGGCGAGATTTATTGTGGTTGGAGTAATTGTTGGCCGGCTGTCGCCGCCGTGGACGGTGGACCCCAATTTATTAGCGCCCATTTTACTCTTAGGGATAATAATCTAGTATTGCAAGTGCAAAGCATCTTTTAGTTGCTCAAATCATTTACTGTTTTGCTTGCCCATTTCTGGTACTAATTAATTCCCATCACAAATGTCATCACTCACTTCTTTGTTAATCGTGCCTCCCGCTTTTACAGCTCAATCTGCCAACCAAATTTTTTACTAGCCTTTTTTTTTTTTTTTAATTGTTAATAGAAAGAAATGTTACCTACCCACTTCATGTTTAAAGATAAATGAACGTGACGGATAAAATCTCTTATTTACTTGTTAGAAGTAACAATGAGAGATGAATCGACGATCGTATATAATGTGTGCAAGCGCTAAGACGATAATGTCAGATCTTTCAGCTCCAACAAACATGCATCATGCATGGGGGTATGCATTGCGCATGCACATGATAGAACTAAGTTGAAAAACAGTCTAATCAATGTATGATATACATTATTGTTAAATAAAGGGACTCGTGATACATTGGTCTTGATTTCTTTTTGCTTTGTCGCCTCTATAATTTGAGTGTCACATACATTAATAGGATGAAAATGAAAAAGAGATAATTCATTAGTAACTTAAAAAATAAACGGTTTAAATTATTTTTTGATATTGAATATAATAAGAATGAAATTCGAAGAAGTAGAAAGAAAATGTCGGTACTCAGTAGCACCACCATTGAAGAAAGGCACGCGAAGCAGATGGATGAATATTTACGAAGAAATTATATTAGTATTAAATGAGGGAAGCAAGTAGGAAGGGTACATCGCGAAACACAAGTTAATGGAAGTGAGAAAGCTTGAATAGTGCCGGGCTAGGCGTGCCTGCGAGGAGCCGACAACCAAATGGGAGATGAGATTGAGAGGAGAGGAGATGGATTGGTGGGAACCACAAGGCGGATAGATTGGGACCCACCCGGATCGTGATGAGAATTTGATATACTCATCTGCGCTCTCTCAAGAGAAATTATTCATTGTGATCGGAATACGAGTGGTACATCATATATTTTTATATAAGTAGTGAAATTTTTTATTTTTTAAGTTATTAATTTTTTAATACACATATCGCACAATTTGTATTGTGACACGTAATGTAACACTTCGTGTTTTGGTCACATTGAAAATCCTCTCTCACATCATAAATCACAAACAAATGGTAGAATATTCGGCGGCGCCACTTTAAATGGATTGGCCGCTACGCCCATTCTCGGTTTACCGTTTTCCCACCGCATTTAAACTAGTAGGCGCCTGGACGGCCCCACTATAACTCTAACTGGTATTTTGTTAATGTTTCTTTTATTTCTCCTACCATAACAACAAACTATCATATTCGTGTTTTTCAAAATTTTTTTTTTTTGTGCAAAATATATTATAATTCATTTTTAAAAATTTGTAATCAATGATTTAAGATCTAAATTGAAAAAGAAAAAAAAAAGAAAGAAAATGATACGATCGGTACTTTGATAACTATTCTCCTTAAGGATAATCGGTATAAAAATAGCGACTGATTTCCCAAAAAGTCGCTATCTTCATACCGATCCCTCCCTTTTCAATTTTTTATTTTATTTTATTTTGTTAATGTTTCTTTTATTTCTCTTACCATAACAACAAACTATCATATTCGTGTTTTTCAAAATATATTTTTTTTTGTGAAAAATAAATTATAATTCATTTATAAAAATTTGTAATCAATGATTTAAGACCTAAATTGAAAAAGAAAAAAAAAAAAAAACGATACGATCGGTACTTTGATAACTATTCCCCAACAGGATAATCGCTAAAAAAATAGCGACTGATATCGCAAAAGGTCGCTATTTTCATACCGATCTCTCCCTTTTCAATTTTTTATTTTATTTTATTTTGTTAATGTTTCTTTTATTTCTCTTACCATAACAACAAACTATCATATTCGTGTTTTTCAAAATATATTTTTTTTGTGCAAAATATATTATAATTCATTTTTAAAAATTTGTAATCAATGATTTAAGACCTAAATTGAAAAAGAAAAAAAGAAAAAAAAAAAACGATACGATTGGTACTTTGATAACTATTCCCCTTAAAAATAATCGCTAAAAAGATAGCGACTGCTATCCAAAAAGTCGCTATCTACATACCGATCCCTCCCTTTTCAATTTTTTTTTAATTTTATTTTGTTAATGTTTCTTTTATTTCTCTTACCATAACAACAAACTATCATATTCGTGTTTTTCAAAATATATTTTTTTTGTGCATAATATATTATAATTCATTTTTAAAAATTTGTAATCAATGATTTAAGACCTAAATTGAAAAAGAAAAAAAAGAAAAAAAAAAGAAAACGATACGATCGGTACTTTGATAACTATTCTTCTTGAGGATAATCGCTAAAAAAATAGCGACTGATTTCGCAAAACGTCGCTAACCTCATACCGATCCCTCCCTTTTCAATTTTTTATTTTATTTTATTTTGTTAATGTTTCTTTTATTTCTCTTACCATAACAACAAACTATCATATTCGTGTTTTTCAAAATATATTTTTTTTTTGCAAAATAAATTATAATTCATTTATAAAAATTTGTAATCAATGATTTAAGACCTAAATTGAAAAAGAAAAAAAAAGAAAACGATACGATCGGTACTTTGATAACTATTCCCCTTCAGGATAATAGCTAAAAAAATAGCGACTAATATCGCAAAAGGTCGCTATTTTCATACCGATCCCTCCCTTTTCAAATTTTTATTTTATTTTATTTTGTTAATGTTTCTTTTATTTCTCTTACCATAACAACAAACTATCATATTCGTGTTTTTCGAAATATATTTTTTTTTTGCAAAATAAATTATAATTCATTTATAAAAATTTGTAATCATTGCTTTAAGACCTAAATTGAAAAAGAAAAAAAAAGAAAAAAAAAAAAAAAAACGATACGATCGGTACTTTGATAACGATTCAGCTTCCAGATAATCGCTAAAAAGATAGCGACTGATGTCGCAAAAGGTCGCTATTTTCATACCGATCCCTTCCTTTTCAAATTTTTATTTTATTTTATTTTGTTAATGTTTCTTTTATTTCTCTTACCATAACAACAAACTATCATATTCGTGTTTTTCAAAATATATCTTTTTTTGTGCAAAATATATTATAATTCATTTTTAAAAATTTGTAATCAATGATTTAAGACCTAAATTGAAAAAGAAAAAAAAAGAAAAAAAAATAAGAAAATGATACGATCGGTACTTTGATAACTATTCTCCTTAAGGATAATCGCTAAAAAGATAGCGACTGATTTTGCAAAAAGTCGTTATCTTCATACGGATCCCTCCCTTTTCAATTTTTTATTTTATTGTATTTTGTTAATGTTTTTTTTATTTCTCTTACCATAACAACAAACTATCATATTCGTGTTTTTCAAAATATATTTTTTTTGAGCAAAATATATTATAATTCATTTTTAAAAATTTGTAATCAATGATTTAAGACCTAAATTGAAAAAGAAAAAAAAAGAAAAAAAAAAGAAAACGATACGATCGGTACTTTGATAACTATTCTCCTTAAGGATAATCGGTATAAAAATAGCGACTGATTTCGCAAAAAAGTCGCTATCTTCATACCGATCCCTCCCTTTTCAATTTTTTTTTAATTTTATTTTGTTAATGTTTCTTTTATTTCTCTTACCATAATAACAAACTATCATATTCGTGTTTTTCAAAATATATTTTTTTTGTGCAAAATATATTATAATTCATTTTTAAAAATTTGTAATCAATGATTTAAGACCTAAATTGAAAAAGAAAAAGAAAAAAGAAAATGATACGATCGGTACTTTGATAACTATTCTCCTTAAGGATAATCGCTAAAAAATAAGCGACTGATTTTGCAAAAAGTCGTTATCTTCATACGGATCCCTCCCTTTTCAATTTTTTATTTTATTTTATTTTGTTAATGTTTTTTTTATTTCTCTTACCATAACAACAAACTATCATATTCGTGTTTTTCAAAATATATTTTTTTGTGCAAAATATATTATAATTCATTTTTAAAAATTTGTAATCAATGATTTAAGACCTAAATTGAAAAAGAAAAAAAAAGAAAAAAAAAAGAAAATCATACGATCGATACTTTGATAACTATTCTCCTTAAGGATAATCGCTAAAAAAATAGCGACTGATTTCGCAAAAAGTCGCTATCTTCATACCGATCCCTCCCTTTTCAATTTTTTTTTAATTTTATTTTGTTAATGTTTCTTTTATTTCTCTTACCATAACAACAAACTATCATATTCGTGTTTTTCAAAATATATTTTTTTTGTGCAAAATATATTATAATTCATTTTTTAAAATTTGTAATCAATGATTTAAGACCTAAATTGAAAAAGAAAAAAAAAAAAAAAATCATACGATCGGTACTTTGATAACTATTCTCCTTAAGGAATCGCTAAAAAATTAGGCCCAAAGTGCTTGAACGTAATGGTTTAGGCCCAACCCACCCTCATCTCTGTAAAAGTTTTGGGTGGACGGATAACCAGACACAAAAGTTAGGTACGACCGGATGCTCTTAACCGCTTCAGCTACAAGCATTCACATGACTCCATAAGGTTAAATATCTATGATGTATGTGTCACAAATCAACCATTTCTCCCAACTTTTTACAAAATACAGGAGTTATGACAAGTATTGAAATTCTCCGCCAAAAATTTTCGCTTCTACAATCTGCCTAATTAGTTCAAGATGCAAAAGTTATGAGGATTCCGAAACATTCATGGCGTAATTACCAAACTAGATTGGAGTGTGGAATTGCACTTTTCCCGAAGCATTCCAACGTTTACTAAGATCCATGGAATGAGAAAAAATGTGGAATTAAGGCTTAATATTTCGGAACAGAGTTGAATTAATGCTTGGTTATGTAATAAATGTACATTTAACACCGAATCAAGCAGAAATGTAAATTTTTCTCTTTTGTTTTTAATCATGTTTGCTCAAAATCTCATCTTCCATGTGAAATGGAGGAAAAAGTTTAAATGTAATTAGTACAAGTTCTTGTGAACATACAAGTGGAATCAAAATTGGAAGCACTGAAGAATGAAAAGTATATAGTATGGATCAATATCAAATACCTATTTACCGTTTATATACTCAAGAAGTTGCCTGTCGAGCTTAAAGTACCCCGAAAGAAATCTCTGCAACACAAACAAGAAGCCCGTAGAAATAAGTCACAAGAAGTCGGACCACGTTAACATGAAATCACCTGTTGAACTAAGTATTATCAAAGCATGATAGATTGAATTGGAAATATTTGATTATGTTACTCAAAGAGCTGGTGAACCCAACTGAAATCATCAGTCGATTGAGGTTCTGGGAAATCGAAAACAACTTGAGATCAACGACTACAAAATTGGTTCATACCTAGCTATGTTGGATATGGAAGGGAAGAATAAGGTGGTTGCAATTAGAAATAACGGAAAACAGGAAAATTGACTGCGGTCTAGGCAATATAATTTGTCCCGGTACCTTAGTTATGGGATCACGAAATGCTTTTGCTTGAGATTCTAGTTGTGGATAGCGTGCAACTTCAGCTCCATTCGTGAATAAGACATAGGTAGGAAGTTGTCCCATGCTCCCTGCAAGTACATGATCTCAGTATGGATTGCTGGGCAGTAAGCCAGTAACTAAATATAGCAATATGGAAGACATATTATGTACTTTGGCTTTAGAGGTAATTAAAGAATTTCGATTAAAGATTAATAATCAAGTTCAGGATTTGTTATCCAATATCATTTACCAGAAAGGGATATTCCAAAATACTCTGCAGTGTTTGGGAAGAGTCCGAGATCAACTATTCCAAAAGAGAAATTTTTGTTGGAATATCTGTAGATAATGATTCATGGCCAACACAAAATTCAGTGACAAGTAATACGATTATAGGAACAACCACGAAAACAATTTAAAGGAGAAAAAAGTAAAATGATCACATACGTAATTGAAAGCTCAGGAAAGCACCGACTTGTGCGGATGCAAGCAGGAGAGTAAGAAGCACGAAATTCAATCTGCCAAATATTCCATATTAAATATACCAAAAGAGAACATTTAACTCTCTTTCGTATACTATCAGTGCATTTATTGAAATGATGTATATAGCACAATACCCTATATCTTATGAAAATAAAAATCTCGAGAAAAAGTCTGCACAACAAACCAGCCAATGTTTCGATGTGCTCCCTTCAGTCAGCAAACTTTCTAACTGCAACGGTGTCAATTTACCAGAAGTACCTGAGAGAATTTGAAAAATGAAAACAGAGAATAAGTTTTTAATTTAAGTCATTATATAAAAAGCAAAACTCGTTCACAATTTGCATTAATCTACATGATGCAAACAGAGGAAAAGGAAAGGAAAAGAAAGAAAGACGGGGAAATAAAACAGTTTATCAGGTACCTAATTTTTGAAAGGCAGGTTGTTGTGTGAAAATATATATCACTGCACAAAATAAAACAACAACAAATGTGCATTTAGATCAAAATATATATATCATTGCAGAAAAAAGAAAGGGAATTTGAGATGTACCCACCTGTAAACACCACAACATACCAGAGAGTCAAGTGGCGGTCCAGAATTAAAGTGAGACCGATAAGAAAAATCTGAAAACAGAACAAACAAATTACCCCGCGTAGAAATAGGTGTATACAAAAAGTGGAATTTGATCGTAAACACCGGCATTGTCATTTTGTTTGTTAATAACAGTTTCAGCTTAGGTTGATTATGAATTTATGAGCTCCATATGCCATAGGCTAGTGATTTTCACGGTCCCAGTTTAGCTTCTGGCATTCCCTGAGTGTAAAATCGAGAATTAATAATACAACGACCACATTGTGCCAGAAGCTAAACCGGTAGTGCCAAAATCGCTACGCCCAATAATACAACGAATACATTGTTAAAATGGTGATTAAGACTAATCAGTGGTGGAAATGGAGATTATTATTTGTCTCACCTTAGCAAAAAAGAGTGAATCAGCAATAAATCCTTCCCAAGTTTCTTCCCTCACCATCTATAATTCCAAATAAAACATTTAAAAAACAAAATGCCCAGAAACATAAATTGAAAATTAAACGTGGGTTTTGCTCCAATTGCAATGCTGAAGTTGAAAAAATCCAAACCTTGATTGCAGTCAAGAGCCCAAATGTCAAAGCTGCTTGAATTTCCTGAAAAAATTACAATTATAAACAAAAAGGTAAATTTATGAATCAAAATGGAAAGGGAGAGAGAGACAGAGTAAGGGATGGAAAATTACTCGGTGGAGGAGGTGATCGGTGATGTGGGCGGAGAGGACGTGGGAGGCGGAGGTACGGATGACGAGGTAGGAGAAAAAAGCCAAGAAATGGAGCAGATAGTATGGCTCTGATACCATCGTGTTTAACAGCTCCATTGGTTTGCTCTGCTTCTTCTCCATTGCTTTGTCCCTCTCTCTCTCTCTGCGATTTCGAGCTCGATCTGACTCCGGTCAAGGTCTGAGGTTTCAGTGCTCCATCGCAATTCACAACGCCTTGTGTCCCTCCATTGTTTATTGGTACATGGGCCTCTATTGGATTGGAGGAGATTGGACCAGGTAAAGGCCTAATTAAACCCAGGCCCATTTTCTTGTTTTCAAACCCAACAAAAAAACTGAGATTTGCCCCAAACAAGAAACAAAAAACCTGATAGGTATCTTCTGTAGCCTTGACTGCTTATGTAGAAAACACTTTTGTTCGTACAAACTTATATCAGAAGAATGGTTGAAATCCAAAATGATCTTTGTAGTGTTTTCTGATAGAAGTGCTTTCGATTGTAAAAAGAACTTTTAACCTTTACAAAGAAAAAAAATATATATTTATTTATGATTTATTTCGCCCGTTAAATAAAAATAAAAACACATTTACCACTCAACTCCCTCTCCGACCATGGTTGTCACCTTGTCGGACAAAGAGAGAGTGAAAAGCTTATGCCAATGTATCATTCCCCTGGTATCGGTGGAGTTTGGTCTCTTCTCTATTAGAAGAATGATACGTTAAACAACCAGTAGAAATTGAATTAATCTTGAGTGTAACCAATTATATACAGTCAGTAATAAGGAAGTTTGTCTTGTTGAAATTATACAAATTGACTTAGGGCTCATTTGAACGTGCTTTTAAAATGACTAAAAGCACTTTTAGAGAAAATATTTTTGGGTTTCAAAAGCGCTTAAAGTGTTTTCTGCAAGAAGGAAACACTTTAAGTGTTTTTCCATAATTCATTTACATCTTTACTAATGATTGGTTTTAAAAACATTTTCACCAAATGCGTCTTCAGTCATTTCAAAAGTATATCCAAACGAGTTCTTAAGCAGTTGCTTGATTCCACATATGCACTTTGTCTTCTACATGAGTTATTCTTTTTTGGGGAATTCCATTTGCAAATATCAAAAAGCTTAATTAAGCACTTGACTTAAGCAACCAAAGGAAGAAACCAAGGACAACGGAGCTAGCTGGGATGGCAAAGTGGTAAATATGCCCCCACCACAGCACCAAAAATTGAAAAAGAAAAGGACTTGGGCTTGCAATGCAAGGCTGGCGGCATTGCATAGAGCTTTTATAACCCTTCTCGTTACATTGTAACATTTTACCTCTCCTGACGCTAAGGGAAAGTCATGACGGTTAGGCATTTTTTTTCTAACACAGTGCATCTCGTGTTAAAATTTTTGTTTTCTTTGTTGTTTTAAAGTAGTAATATCGTTTGTATTAAAATAATAAATATAATTCTTGCTCCATTTTGACGATCAAATTCTAATTACTTTTTGCTTTCCTTTTAGCTTTACCAGTGGAAACCCTAATTAATGCTCACTTTAACGAAAAATCACATTTTTACACTAAAAAATCAATAATGATACTATTCACTTTACCTTTTATTTTGTCCTTATCGTTAAAACTAAAAATTTTCAAGCTCTTTTCATTAGTTTTACTTTAATAATATGCACCCTATTATTTATTTATTTTCTAAAGCAACCCAGGTTCTTCATTATTTACAAACCTCTTCCCTTATACTTCTTTTTCTATCAAAAACATATTTCTTTGTATTTCCTTTAGCCTTTCTTGCATGCACGTTATCGTAAACTACATGGTGATGAATCATCAACCCAGGCAAAGATGGCAATGGGGCATATTGGGTTGGGATGTGTCATTCCCATACCCAAACCCGTTTATTTTCCCCGAACCTAAACCTGTAGAATTCTCGAATAGTTTTTCCCCATAACCGAACCTATTGGGTGACGGATTTGTGATCGAGGAACGGTTTTCCCCATTATGATATTTATATATTTATATTAATAACTTGTACAAGTTTTCAAAGTCTAGCATGAGTCTTCACTGCTGGGCACACTGCACCCTCTGAGCACCATCATGCATGTCATCATCCTCATCATAGGCCTCTTGCTGAGCCTGCTGCTGCTTCCTCCTCATCTCCTCCTCCATGTTCACATCATGCAGAGTCGTCTCCTCACACTCGTCCACCTCCATATCCGTGAGGCTTCAATGCATGATTATTAACAACTCTTTTTCATACAATAAATATTTATATTTTTTTATTCATTGATGAAATGGTTCGGTTTCCAGTATGGGTTTGGGGCGGATACCCCAATAACCATAACTAAACCCGAAACCAAAAAATTTACCCGACGGTTACCCATAACCTTAAAATATCTGAAATTTTATGCTTGAAACCGAATCATTTGGATCGGTTACTGTGGGGATCAGATTTGACAGGTTAAATTGTCATCCCAAAACCCATGCATGATTTATATCTAAATTCGAAAGTTAAGTTACTTGGTACTACGGTTTAGTGGTATTCATCTTTACTTGTAAGTGAGAGGTCTTAGGTTCGATTCTTGTCAAAGGCGAATTTGAACCATATCATTGCTAACTCATTTTGAGGCTAAACTCATCCACTTCTTTTAATATAAATAGTATCGTTTGCTAAAAATAAAGGGAATTGTTATTAACACCTTAAAAATCTTATTTGGCACTCCAAACTTTCTATAATTAGAACGAAAATTACACTTGTAAAGAGTATAGAATGAGATTTTTGAAGTGCTAATAACAATTTCCAAAATTAAAAAATAAAAAAATTAAAAAAAAAATAAAAAAAAAACAACAACATATCGGGTCGGAACATCTCACAAAGGGCAATGCGTTATTGATTCACGACACGTGTCATTGACCACCGTCAGTTTAGCCTTACGACACGAGCGAAAGCACGCACATGGGCCGCTGATATTACTCTATCTCGTGCAAACTGGACCCCACGCCAAATAAAATATATGTCAAATATTTTTCAAAAAACGCTTCAAAAATTTAATTATAAACTTTTTATATAAATATACAGAGAATTTAAGTGCACAATTAAGTTTTTATAATGTCGATAATATTTTTCCAGGTAGAAAATAATTAATAATATTACCAAAAAAATTGATTAAAAGACTAAATAATATGTGAAAAACGAAAACCCTCCAAGCCAACCTACAGCTCTCTTTATCAGGCTTTCCTTTTAATTCGGGAGCATTTTTGCTTACCACTATTTAATGTGGTGTATGCTCACCATCCTATTTATCATCGTTAGATGAGTTTGAATTTCGAGATTTGTGTAGTGGATAAGCACAAATCTCAAAATTCAAACTCATGCTAAATTGGGTGATAAGCATACACCACACTAAATGGTGGTTAACAAAAATGCACTCTTTTAATTCACGCAAAAAGTGAGAAAGAAAAGAAAATTATCAAAAAAATAAGGGAATTGTTATTAGCACTCCAAAAATCTCATTTTACACTCCTCACAAATGTATTTTTCTTTCTAATTATAATAAGTTTGAAGTGTAAAATAAGATTTTTAGAGTGCCAATAACAATTATCAAAAATAAAATAAAATAAAATTTAAGAGCAATAAATAAGAACAGTAACACCTATCCAATTCTAGCCCAGACTTAACTTGGGATTGGTGCCATCAGATTCGGGACCCACCTCACTCAAGCCAGCACTTCTCGATGTCTGCCACGTGGTGACTACCCGACATTCAACAGTGTGATTAACGTCATCTATTTGTCGCTCCGGAAAGTGTTCACCGCCCATGAGCTTAAATTATGCATGTTAATTGGACGACGTCGTTTCTCCTTTTTTTTTTTTTTTTTTTTTTTTTTTTGTAGTAAGATTAGATTGTTGGAGGAGGTAGAGAGAGTTACTGTTTGTTGGGGGCAATCTAATCAAAATTCAATGGCATTGGAATCAAATTGTTCCTAACCCTACTTAACACAAATAAAATTTTGAAACATGAAAGGTATGATAGCTTTTTTCTCTTTTTAACCTATATAATTTGATCGTATTTAATTATTGAATTTGAATTTGTTTTCCGTTGTTTAGATAAATTTAACATAATTATCATATATTTTTGGAAACAATATTTATTTTTCTTCTTTCAATTATTCTTTAAAAAACATAAGTGTGTCGAATAATTATTCATTCACGCATACAAAAAACAAATACGAGGTAATTAATATGACTTTAATTTCTTTGATGAGCAATATTAGACGATGGATAGCCGAACATATGATTTCAGTGCAAGGATAAATGTTTTAACAAACTATGTTACAGACAACTTGTTAATAAACATGAATTTCTTCTAACTAAATAGTATTTGGAGCAGCAAAATATGTAGTAGTGTGATTAAATTTTTGGATTTAAAAGTTATTAACCGAAATGACATTAATCGTGTATCTAATTTAAGAAAATATGATACATCACACGTGTGCATTCAATCATAGAGAATTAGAGAATGACTATTTCTAACAGCAAACTTTACATACCATTATACTTGCATCGTGTAAGTTAGTTTTTCAATAATTGTAAGGCAGATTATCTACTCTAGTAGCTAGTAAAAGAAAAGTGTCTTACTCGTTCACAATCCTACGCGGCAAGGCGAGGTGACAAGTGAAACCCTATATGGCAGGGTAGTAGTAAGAGGTAAACACGTTGGGAAGATCCCAGCCGTTGATTAGCTGAAGTCGAGCTGCAACCGTCGTGCTCACAAGTGAGGCCTTCCCATTAAATAAACCATTTTGCACAGAGATTAGCTAGGGAAAAGAAAAAAAAAAAAAAAAAAAACGAATATTATAAGTAATTAAAAATTGGGTAAAAATCAGAAGAAGAAAAAAGATAAAATTATTAAAAAATTAAAAAAAATTAAATAAAAGCACGTCTTCCAATAAAATAAAAGCAGAGGAATCGGTCTGTATAAACTTGGACGCTAATGCACAAGTCTTAGCGACAAACCTGCTAGATCGGTTCCTAAGGGGTTGAATTTTAACTCTTAATCACGTTTTATGTTAAATAATCCAATTAAAAAATCACGTGAACTTTACGATTTTACCCTCCATGCATCACGACTGTTAACCTTGTGTTGCCAATTTTGCCCATGCCTAAGTAGTCCAGTGCAAAAGCAACACGAACATGTGATGCACTTGAATGATTCTGTGCGGTACGTGCCGTGATTATTGTTGTACAACCGGGTGATCATCCACATCATCATCCATGCACGTGCATCTGATTTGACACCCTTGATAAAGAGTGGGTCCTCTTAGTGTAGTTGTTAGATTAATTTCTTAGTTTGGATGTTAAACTATAATAAGTGACGGAGCCATTAAGGGACCAAAATGGTCTTTGGCAGATTTTATCTTTTTTTATTCTTATTACTATAACAGATGTTGTTGTACATCAGTCTAATACCTTTAAAATTTAAGTTTGTTATCAATTCAAACTTTTTCCCGTTTTAAAGCAGGCATCATTTTTTCTCTTAATCGTTCTTCTTTTGATGTAGTCTTCACTTTATCTCCTTATTCTATTAGCTTTTCTTTGGCCTTAACTTATCTTTTTAAAAAAAAAAAATTGGTTACTCTTTACCTTATATTCGGGTTTCCTGATTTGTGAAATGCTTTTAGTTTTCTTTGTTGAATCTAAAGTCTTTCAATTTTTATGCAAATTACTCTAATCTCTCATGTTATGAGTTCAAATTACCCATATATGTGAGATGCCCTCACACACATGAAATTCTAGCTTTGTCACTGACTATAATATACACATGTATTTTACTGTAACTTTTTCGCATCGTAGTATTGTACTTGGTCGGAATGCCTCTCTAGAGGCGTGCCAATCATAAATAAGTATATATCTTAAGTCTAACGTATCATTTATTCAACTGTTAATAATACAACACACTAAATTCATTAATTAGTAACACTATGCAGCAGTGTAACTATCTCAGTCTAAGATTTTCTTTCCTGTTAAAGCAAATGATAAATGGCAAACGGGCAAAACTTGAACACAAAAGAAGCGAAAAGAGCCAAAAGGGCACAAAAGTAAACATGGCGAGATTTCTCTTTAAATCAAAATTAAAGGCTCTTTAAATTTTTGTTGTAATAAGTGATTTTCTTATCTTTTCTTTTAAAATTAAAAAATTTGCTTTAATTTTTAATTTTTAATTTTTTTAGAGAGGGGGTGACTTTTATTTTTGCTCTCGTCAAAATCCACCATTTTAGGTGTCCGTCTGTCCCTCTTGAAGCGCAAAATAAACCCTCTCAGCTCTCTCCCTCTTCCTACACTTTCTCTCTCACTCCTCCCTCACTACTTTCCCTCTCCTCTCATTCCCTCCCTTTCCTCATTGCCTTAACTCCAAGGCCCAAAAAAAAACCAGAAAATAACCCAAGAAAATAATTACTGACTAAAATTCTAGAGCTCCCTTGCAGCCATGGAAGCTCCGGAGTATTACCAGAACTCTTTCTGCCCGCAATTCGCACCCGAAAAGCGCCACCCCTTCGACAACAACAAGACCGCCGTTGGTAGTGGTGGCGGGGACCACTTCAAGGTGGAGGACCTCCTCGACTTTTCCAATGACGACGACGCTGTCATTACCGACGGCGGCTGTCCTGCTGCTGCTGTTTTCGAGAACGCTGCCGGAAACTCCACCGACTCTTCGACACTCACCGTCATGGACAGCTGCAATTCTTCCTCCTTGTCGGGCTCCGAACCCCTTTTCGGGTCCCGGAATCTCGCCGACGGCCCCTTATCCAGTGAACTCTGCGTCCCGGTATATAATTTAGTTAATTTTTTGGGTCAATTTGATTTTTGAATTTGTTTTTCAATCCCAAAAATAAAAAACGACAAAATAATGATTGAATTTTAATGAATTGAGTTCTCGGCGTTACGCAATTTGTCACTTGGCCCTGCCTACAGTTCTTCGGAATTCGAAATGAAAAAATGGAAAATTTAAAATTTAAATTTAAGTGGGGTTTTGATTAATTAATTGTTTATGTGAATTTTGAATTATTTGTTTTTACAGTACGACGATTTGGCTGAGCTCGAATGGCTGTCGAATTTCGTGGAGGAGTCGTTTTCCAGTGAGGACCTGCAGAGGCTGCAGCTGATATCCGGAATGAAAGCCCGACCCGACGAGGCCGCCTCCGAAACCCGACTACTCCAACCGGACCCCACCCGAACCAACAACAATCCTTACAGCAATTCCAACCCGATATTCAACCCGGAAGTTTCGGTACCCGCCAAGGCCCGAAGCAAGCGGTCCCGGGCCGCCCCGTGCAACTGGACCTCCCGCATCCTCCTCCTGTCCTCGACTAAGGAACAATCCGACGTTCTGGTGTCGGCGGCGGAGGCGGCGACACCGCTACAGCAGCCGTCAAGCACCGGGAAGAAGACGGTGAAGTCGGCACCGAAAAAGAAGGAGAGCCAGGAAGGTTCGGGCGGCGGGCACGGTGACGGGAGGAAGTGCCTGCATTGCGCGACGGACAAAACGCCGCAGTGGCGGACGGGGCCGATGGGTCCGAAGACACTGTGTAATGCGTGCGGGGTTCGGTATAAGTCGGGTCGGCTCGTGCCAGAGTACCGACCCGCGGCGAGCCCGACGTTCGTTCTGACGAAGCACTCCAACTCGCACCGTAAGGTAATGGAGCTGCGGCGGCAGAAGGAGATGGGAAGGGCGCAGCAGACGTATATTCACCAGGTGCCGCCTCCGCACCACCACCACCATCAGAATATGGTCTTTGACGTAAGCAACGGCGGAGATTACTTGATTCATCAGCACGTGGGGCCCGATTTCCGGCAGCTGATCTAGTGGAGAAGCGAGAGTTAGCTAAAACTAGGCAACTTTTCGAGGTTAATTTAGTGGGGCCCAGTTGATCTTCTTCTTTTTTTCTTTTTGTTAATTAGACAATTTCGTCTTCGTAATGTTATTTTCTTTTTCTAAAATTCAATTGAGCAAAATGCACACTGGTTTTGTTCATAGCGAAAAAGTTCCTCTCTTAAAACAAACAAAGAAAAAAATTACCACAAAATAGTTCGAAGTCGACTGAACTCCACTAACGTCCTTAAAAACGAAAAACAAATATCTATTTTGACTTACAAGAATTCATCATGCACTCATCTCTATTGTGAAAATAATTTCCATTGAACATAATTCATATCTTTTCATTGGGAAACCATCATAATTCGTTTGCCCTTACCACGTTGTTTAGGATTTGAAATTGCGTCCAGTGCGTTTAAAAGAGTTGGAGTAGTATCATCTTCATCATGAATCATCATCTTCGTCATCATTGTTATTAAGAAATAACCCTAATTTCCAAGTTAATGATTCGTTTTCTACATGAATTAACACTATTTTTTCCCCATATCTAGGGTTTGTATGCATGATACTTATATGTAATTAAGGTAATTATTGGCAAAAAAATTGTTCATGGGGACAGACTCCAGATGATTGAAATGATATTTTGATGTATACATGTTATAGTTGTCCAAATGTGCACCCACTATGTTGGTGTCTGGTAAGAGATAATCATGTTATCTTGTTGACAACCCACCATCACCAAGTGAAAGGTCTCCAAACCTAATCATAATTTTCATCACAACAATTGCTGGACTCCACCCTATTTAATCTATCTCCTCCTGTTTAGTAATTAATTACCCATCATTCACACAGCTAAAACTAATCTTGTTTTGTTTTGTTTTCTTTATCAGTTTGTGTTAGGAGTGAATCTCATTTTGGAGAAATGAGAGGCCTTATATGTGCTTATAAGAAGTTGGGCTACTCATCATATTGCCAATTGGAATTATGGTGCAACATCAACTTTCTTTATGGTATCAGAGCAGGTTGTCCCATGTGTGAAGCTCAACAACCACACATGCTCCATGTCACCTGATTTGTGAGTCCACATGTTAGGTTTGAAAATTTGCCACACGTGAGGGGTTGTGTTGAGAGTGAATCCAACATCGGCAAAATGAGGGACTTTGCATAAGCTTATAAGTAATTGGGCTATTCCTCATATTACTTATTAGTTTTATGGTAGAACCTCATCTTTATTCAGTTTGACACGAATGACAATAAAGGCGTCAAATACAGAAACTCGATTGCAGAGTATATCATGTTAACTGCTTGAGCTACAAGCCTTGAAAGCATATTAACCGAGGTTCGTGGCTAGGTTTTCCTTCTTCTTCTTTTTTCCTATTTTACACAAATGATACTGACAAAAATAATACGAAAACTCGAATAAAGAGTAATTCATCTTAACTGCTTGAGCTACAAACTTATTGCACAACAGTAAATTACAATGTTATTTTTAATTTACAGATTTTTATTTGAAGAATAGAAAGGAAGATTACTACTAGTCTAATATTATATATTTTTGCATGAATTTCAGTGAAAAACTGATTGAAGCCAGTGGGGGGATTTTAACCATTTCAGAGAATGTTAGAAAGAAGAGGCAGATTATTTTCACATCGTTTTCTGCTGCAAGAAATCCGGTTGGCAGATTTTGTTATTTTCTCACTTTTGAAGACATGGGGAAAATCAAATACGAAATTCCCGATGAAAAGGAAAATGATTGAAGATGCATGTATTTCGCAAAATCCACACTTTTTCTATCATTTTATTGCACGTGGTTTCACTTCCACAATAATTCAGCGTTAAGTATACAAGTCCTTGGACCAAGGCCACAGTAATACAAGTTAGTCCCTAGTTTGTCTTCAATTTTTTTGGTTTCCTAATTTATTTATTTATTTAAAAGAGGATTAGCGGATAGTTTCGTTCCGGCAGTTCACTCTTTCGAGAGTTGGAGAGACTCACAGAGGCGTTTCAATTTTTTCTTAACCACCATCGTATGATTCATCAGCACCAGGATTTGAACCGAGGACTTACTGTGTGTAATGCAGTCCTAAAATTTGTCCCCAACCATTTATTTATAAATAAATTATTCGTGTCGAACTTGGGTCAAACCAAATACCATTTCAAAGCGAGGTTTGGTATTTAGGGTTCCTCACAAATACTTCAAAACTCCTTTACATGAGAAAAACGGCTTAAAATTCTGTTATCATTCACGAATAGAAAATTATAAAGTTAACCGTTATCTCACTTGATTGTTATTACATTGTAAAAATGAAGTGTTTTGTAGTAAACTGATTCTTTAAGCGTATGCCTATGATGAAATTATGCATTGTTAACAGTGTAAACTAATTTAGTGTGCAAGGGTTTTGCAGCTCAGTTGATTAGAACGTTAACCTTTGTATTTGAAGCCTCAAGTTTAAATTTGATTCTTCACACCTCGTTCGTACAAAAAAGTTATTTTCTAGTAAATGAAAAATAAATTGTTAATTGAAGTTGACAAATGCTATGATATTGCATATATGTGCATGGAGGATCCTAGGCAGTGCTGATCCAGAGATCTGTTAATTAAGTTTAATTTGTACATTGTCCTATAAATTAGTGATATTTTCTTAAGCTGGCCTTCTAATTTGTACGATTTTCTGTCTCTGAAATTTGATTTGCTTCTTATCGTTGGCCAACAAAGTAAACAGGAAAAATAATAAGAAATTAAGCGGGGAACCTTTAACCTTAGTAGTACTGGTGGGAATAATAATTAATTTAAATAAAAAATTTCTTCTTTAATTGTTAAATAGTTAATTCTGTTGAATATTTGTACATTAGCGTGAGGGTGTAGCAAAGTTTGCGGTGGTCACGTGCCTCTTTTTCATGCCCTCATGCACCCCAGTCTCACTGGTTTATGATGCCATCACTGACAAACGCAAACACAACAGTTTCTGCATTAATATTAATTTGTAACAAACAATAAAAATAATATTAATCTTATAATAAAACTGAACATATTACTTTGGGATTAAAATTTAATTAAGTTTAGCCTAACTTTCTAATGTCACGAAAAGGGGGAAATGGAAATGACAAGTAAATTGCAGGTGGTTGATTGTTGCTTTGGTTACAGTTTTCCTTTTTAGTTTAATAAGTTTTGAATTTGAACACTCCTTTTTTTTTTTTCAATGTAATTTAATGTAGAATATCGTGACTCTTCATCCACTGGAGAAGAAAATGCTCCAATTTTCCATTCTTATATGAGGTTGAAAGGTTTATTAGCAACTGGTCAGCACAAAGTGATTCATCATACTCAAACATGAGCCGATATTCTGAAACAGAATGAGAAAATTTGAATTTGATTAATTCCACTCATAAGATTCGGAACAATTGGAAAATTACGTTACATTCTAGTTAGGATTAAGAATATGCCCTCGCACTCCTCAATAGAATGGAGTTCCGAGCGGAAACATCGCCATACTTGTAATAAAAAATCTCTCAAAACTTATTTTCATGATAGGAAATACTTTTGAAGGAAAAAAAAAACACATGCACTCAATTGTTATTTCACTATATAATTGAGAAATGTCTTTAACCATACTTATTGCCCTAACTGCTACTGTACTTGACTGTTATTCAACAACTGTTGCACTAATAAGATGAGATGTGCTTACATCTATAATTCTTTAAGTGTTTCACACCAACATTATCAAATGTTTGAATTAGGATAATACGAAATCGAGATCAAAAGTGAATTAATTCTATAACATTTGACCTAGTAAGGAAATGAGAATCCCTTCAACCACACTTCATGGAAGAAAAAGCAACTCCACTCAATAAAATGACCAAATCAAGCAAAGGTGAGAAGACTGCTCATTTAGTTGGGAGGATTAGTTTAAAGCTTAATACTACTTAACATGGTCATTAGTCACTAATTGAAATCTTTGAAACCAAAAGTAGTAAATGGCTTCCATGCATGGGGCATATGTACATGGAATTGGATCCTCTCCGAGGCAATGCCTCGGGATCCTGCTGACCGACATGGACCGTTGGAATTTGATCCAACGACTACAAATAGGGGGTCCTTCTAAAGTTATAATAATTGTAGCCGTTGGATCAAAATCCAACAACCTATGTTGTCCGGTCAGTAGAATCCCGAGGCATTGCCTCGGGGAGAGGATCCAATTCCTATGTACATGTTCATTACAAAGGGTTTTGTCCCCCTTCCCACCACCTCCTTATTCTGACAAGGTCTTGGCCACCATTTTTATAAGCTTCCCAACCAACTTTGATATATTTTATTAATTAATTAAACTTCCATTCAACAAGTAGTAACTGTACAAATACACAGGACAGGTTATTTATAGACACCAGCAGAAGGAGCTGCTAAAGACAACTGTTTATTTAGCTATGGAGTGGGGTTTTGATGTTCATAAGATAAGATTTGTAACGTCTGGCAGTCATGGCTCGTTCGGTGAGTAATGGATTTTTAGTATTATTCTGGGTTGCACGATATCACTATTTTAAGATAGACTAAGGAAATAAGAAGCATTTGAATTCAAGAAAAAATAAGTTGAAGAACAAACCCTATCCATCATCGCAATTCAAAGACAATGACTTGCAACTACTGAAACTACACAGACTAAAGTGAAAATTCACCCAACTATAAGAATCAAAATCGCCCGTACAAGCAAATAACAAGACAGCAAAAATCGAACACATGATCTAAGGCGAAAAATAAAATGTTATTAACCACTTGAGCTGCAAATCGCTTGAATACGAAACAACTGATTAGATTTTGGTTACGGTTCAATCATGTTTGGAAGGTGACACATTGACAATGAGTTGCGTACATGCATATAGCTTGGGTCTGAAAGCAGTGTGTAGATGCAGAGGACTTTGTAGAGAGAGAGAGAGAGAGAGAGAGAGAGAGAGAGAGAGAGAGAGAGAGAGAGAGAGAGAGAGAGAGCGCACATGTAAGTGTATTGTGTGATGGAGGAGTTGGGAGACATTGAAATTGGGATTCAGGGCTAGCTCTTTTGTCAAACAAATGGGAAACAATTTGGACGTTATCAATTTATCACATCGATCGCCCCGCATCCTCACCTGCGCTTCACGTTTCCTATTCCTAAACCTTTTATCAAATTTTATGCTACGTGGCAGAAACCCAATTGCCCACCTTCGCAACGGCACCTTCACTTAACTTCCGGGTAAAAAGATAGAGTTGGAAAACTGTAACTTATAACACACGTCAGAATATCACCCTTTGAAATTTAACAAAATCATCACTATTATTTTCTCCTCTACATTGCTGCTGTGCCGTTATAGAGTATACGAAAAATCCCGAAAATTCTACTATGCTTCAATGTATGACACGCATGCGCGAGGATGCATCGGTGCATTATGGAAATTTCCGTGGTAGCCATAGGGAAGGTAAACAAAATACTTGCGGGAGAATTTAAAAAATTATAGCAACGAGTCAGAGAATTCATTTCTCGCAGCTACTGTGCTACATCTTCAGGATACAAAACTGTTCAGAATTTAACTCCAATGGATGATGAAAAGGACTTGCTGGTAGCAGAGGTGATGAGACTGATCCATTGGCCTCTATCTTCCAACTTCTTCAATCTCTTATCGAGGCACGCTGAGACCTAGTTCTGTATGTATTAAAGAAGTAGAAAAATAAGTACAACGTGTTAGAATCAACTGACAATAGGACGTCTTACTAAAAACGACTTCAACGAGTAAACTGCCTCCCTATCAAACAACAATATTCTGCAGAACAAAGTAAATCAGACATTTAAACAGTATTACTACATGAAGTGCGAAACGTTCAGTAGTTGCAAACTACGATTAGAAGTTGGTAAATCAACCTATTTTGATAAGTGAAATATCTTATTAGGAAGGGCAGTCAGTAATAATAATAAAAACAAACACCCATGCTTCTGTTTACCACTGTGCATATATAGAAAAACTGTGTAAAGGTTAAGAATCAAGTGTTGGAGACCCAAAGAATGAAGGGTAATTCACTCAGAAAACAATATTATTGTTTTCACATCTATCTTCAGCCTTAACAAAGAGGATGGCGCCTCCCACATCCTGACTATTGACGTCAGAATTGGAAAAACACAATCTTCATCTGATGGCTTATACCCAGAACAGAATTGGGTTTTCAGGATTGTGATTAGAGAAAAAGCCAACGACAGTAGACATCTAGAAGTTATTTATAGTGCATGATTAAATAAACCCTTACATATCACCAGGTAAACCAGCATGGAATCGTAATTTTTACTATCACTATCATATACAATCCACGAAACGAATATGACTCATTTAGACTGATAATGTTCAAGCATTCATCAAACCTAAATAGACAATATAAAACAGCTTAGATGTTAGCACTGAACAAAATGGTTAAAGTGACGACCGTGTCTACGTTTGTAAGGACTTAAATGTCTGGAAAACAAATTGAAGCTCAAACTCCGAGCATGACTTCACATACCCCTTTTTTTTTTTAAACTATAAAGATTATGGCATTAGTTTCTCAAAATACATCAGATGGACAAAATTCTTCTTGAAAGTTTATCCTATTATTTGGTATGGGGTGTGCAATTTGGCTCCAGGCTTCCATGCATGAAACTTTTGATGAAATCTTTCTTCCCATCCATAGAAGTTTAAAAGTCACTGGCTTTATCTAATAAAGGAAAACACAAAACCAATCAAGTTTCAACACCATTGGCAGCATGCAACACCTACCATCCCCAATCTAGGTGCCATTGCTAAAATTTGAATCTTACCTAAAGCTAAAGTATTATCACAGGTAGCACATAACAATAGACAAATTCAGAATTGTGACATGTTGTATGTCAAACAGCGCCTCCAAAAGTCAGTGAGAGCTGGTTTTTCTTGAGCAGTACTAATACTCTACCAGTTTTGGATGTTATTTACACACAATTTTCAAACTAGGTGGTCCAAACTTGCTTCTGTAAACTTAATTATCAGACCAAAAATATGGCTAGATAAATCACAATAAAAAAAGAACTCAAGTTTGCACAATCTGAGTAAGAAGCTAATAAAGACATAAAGGTTCAGACTGATCTACATGAATACCAATTTTCTACCTATTCGTTTCACAGATTTTGCAACGACGAGTAAACAAATTGAGCATTATAAACACAGAAATGAAGATCAATACAAATTCAGGATTCAAATTTTAGCTAACTATAGAGTAAAAAAGTTGCTTACAGAGATAATAAATACAATACATTGGAGAAATCAAACTCCTGGGTTTGCACCGAGCATACCCTGAGACAACGACCTCGAGCTCCTAGAGTCAATGCCAAGGCACGACGTGAGCCGAGCTGAAGACACCGCCGTGTGAAATGGAAGCAGAGATTGTAGACAACCCAACTGCGGAATCGGCCTGAAATTCAAAAATATCGAAAAAAAGAGTCAAGAGCTTTGCTGATTTGAGGAAAAACCCAATTGAGAAAACGACCTGAAATCCAAAAATTCGACAATAACCAATTGAAAATTTCCCAAAAGACTGAGAATTTTACAGGTTTGAAGGGCTTTGCGTACCTTGAGAGATTGATTGAAGGGCGGGTGGAGGGGAGAGAAGACATGGGAGTGGCCTTGAACGCCGGTTTGTTGACGGCAGATTTGAGAAGAGAGAAAGCCGGCTTCGAGAAAGATCTGCAGCGAGAGGCCATTGGAGCGCTGGGCGGAGAAATAGCGGAGTTAGGGTTTTGGGGTTAACACTCACAGCAGTTGGAAGTTGGAACTTGGAGAGGCAGGGACTCTAGTGGGGTTTTTGCATTTTTGGGAAAATTACCAAAAGGTCATGGAGAATATTATTATTTCACTTTAGCCAGTGTTGGGTGAGAAATTATATTTTCTTTTCCCATAGGCCATAAGCGATTAACCAAAAAAATAATAAAATTGTGAGTTACGTCAGTTGGGTAAGACAATGTGCTAAATTTTTCTGCACTCAAGTTTTTATTTTTATTTCCGAAGGTTAGGTTTAGATTTCTGTTTTGTCAAAAGTAAGGGAAGAAAAAAAATTTGTCGTAGTTAAAGCCAATCGGTCACATAATAATTAACAAGAGATTTGTATTGTTGGTATTAAAAAAACAGTAGCTTAATAGATTAAAAACATTCACTTCTAGTCCCTGGAAATGTATATTCTGGTGTTAGTTTTCTCTTCTCGTATCGCTTGTATCAAACAAACTTCAATGAAAAACTTCAAGTACTGTTCACTTTACCGAAAAACCACATTTTTACCCTAAAAAGTCAATCATGGTATTATTTACTTTACCCTTTATTTTGTCCTTATCGTTAAAACTCAAAGTTTTCAAACATTTTTCATTAGTTTTCTTGGGGTGTTATGGAAGGGAAAATATTGGATTAATGTTTCCTTTTAACAATAAAGTGTACTGGGCTCACCTTCTTTCCCCAAACAAAAAGAAGATCGTTGTAATTACTTTCATCACATGACGCTTTTGAATGGTGAAATTGGAAGCTGCAAATATTGGATTGTTGTACACCATTGAAAACTTCAAGCTGAATTCTTCACAAGCAATTACGAACAGTAGATTCATTACCCAAATCGACGAGTTTCCGTGTACACAATTCATGCCACATTTCGGCAGTCAAGAGAATGAATGATATTAATAGACCTAAAAATTTTACAATTTGTCTAGCAATACATGCCAATCAGAATACAAGCTACACGTCCACCTTTCCTTCCTATCTTACCTCCGTCGGGGATGGAGAGGGGTTAGGTCTACCGGGAACTTAATGGAATCCGACTAGAAAACTAACGACCTTCCTTTGGATAAACACTAGGGAGAATTGAATCACGTCTGGCCACTGCTTGCAACGTGATGTCAACCACCGTCACCTTGATTTACATTTAAGGGCCTCAATTAGAGAAGCAATAAAGAAGAAGAAAAAGCTACCCACGAATACGAGAGAGACATGAAGATGGAGGAAGCCTTTGCTTTCTACGGCACTATCATAGAAGAGCCTGTTTCCCTGTCACTGAATCTACTGATTCTTTTGGTCCTGCACAAAAACTGAGTAATGAGAAGACAGTGACACCTCTCGCTGTTCTTCGGTTATACATTTAGTTATGGGTAATGTAGAAAGCCTAAATAATCACTAGACAGCCATGTGGTAATGTCAGATTTCTCTGTACTCTAAAATCTAAAACATATTTCCAAGTGTGAGATGCATACCAGGTCCAATGGCAAGAACTGTCTTCGATCCACTCACAACCTGGGAAAAATAAAGTGAAAGTCAAGATCTCAACTACACTCTTATTCCCGTGCCAAAAGAAAAGCTATAATCGTATCTTTTCTGTTCAAGGTTAAATCTGAAACGACCTAGCAACTTAATAGTACTTGAACTTCCGCAAGTAAATTCATATTCATTGGCAGCTAACCACATATGTCGAAAATCCAACACTCCTCACAAATAAGCAGTTCTCGTACTAGTTGCAGACTTCAGAGTAATTTTGTACTTGGATGATTACAATATCTTACCTGTGTTCGCCCTGCATCAGCAACGACAAAAGTTGGAATGCCAATGTTCTCAGCTGCTTCCTTCAGCTTATTCCTGATTTAGAAAATTCAAAATTATAACAATAAAGAGTAAAATCTTAGCCCCACAATTCATCCCAATAGAATCGTATTTATTTATGTTATTTAGGAGTCAGAAGTTCAGAACAACATCACCGACTTACATTTCTTGTTGATTCTTGCATGCAACCACTATTTTGGGTTGCCCGTGTTGCTCCCACTGTCTCAAAAGGGATCTGTGGCTGCAGTGGATATATAATGTTATAGCGTTGATATAATGAAACTTGTAAATAAGTATATGAATCGTGAGAGGATCCACTGAATCAGCAGAAACCACTCATAATCACCTTTGCATCAGTTCTGCATACGCGCCAGTGGCAGCATCTGCAAGTTTGTGAAAGAAATATTCATTAAATGGTTCAGCAAAAGGTTTCGAAGAATAAGGTGTTGAGGTTGGGAGAGGGAATCTCTCACAGAAATCAATATTAGATGCAATGAATTAAACATATGTAGAGTAGAGAATCTAAGGTACTTACGAGCACACTGAGATGCAATTTTACCCGTTGTCATCTTTAGGTCTCGTCTAACTACCAGTACCTGTCATGAGCAGTTCAGCACTTGAAATCAGAGAATACATCAACAACCAAAATAAGAAACCTATTAAGCAAAGGAACTAAAATCAGATCATTATTCATTACTAATCTGATAATAGTACTACGAAGTTAACAACCTCTATGAGATACCGGTATGGCTATTCATTGACATTGGTAGAAAGAAAACCTGAAAAAAAACAAATGCGACATTCAACGGTTCCCCAAAACATGGGATAGTAGCTTTCTTTATTATTTCTAACTTTTCATATTTTAAAAACAAAAAAATCGGACATTTTTCTTTGTGTGTACAAAAGAGGCCAAAGGAGGAGGCAGAGGTTCAGACTCTGGCCTTAGTTGAAGGGCCAAATGCTCTCTACCACTGGAGCCACGCCACGTAAAATTCAAACAGTCTCGATAGAGGCATTAGTCTTAAATTTTTTTTATAAAATATCATCAGGGAAAGTTGCTCCCAAATTCATGAGTTCCACCTTGTTATTGTTGCATCTCATTATCGATGCCACTAAATAACCTTACTCATCGACACACAATGACATGATGAGATTTAAAGAGCATACTTATTTGTCTGTTGTCTATATCGCCCTGGCCAACGAGATTCCAATATAATTAAACAAATTCATTCATCAAGTTTTCTCAATGATAAAAAAACCAGATACGATCATACAAAATTACAAATGAACTTTACCCCCTATAATTAGGCCTATGCATAGTCGGACATGTTAACAAATATTAAGAATGCAATTACGCAATAAACCAACAATAACACTATTCCACGCAACGATTATTCAAAAGCGAAGAAGCCAATAGCATAACAACTCAATAGGATTAAGAACATGCGGCTCCAAAGACAAACCATTTTAAGTTCTTCACCACCACTGACATTACTTGTGACCAAACTCCGCTGTTGGAGCTGGCCTACCGAAGCATTGTTCTTCTTCGATCGACCCTTACCGGGCTGTGATAAATCCAGCAACAACCCAAGAATGAAGCCAATGACAACTCCTGGAATGAAGTTCTCTGGCTTAAAGCTCACTGCCAACCATTCTCTTTCTTGCTTCTGTGGCTGCATTCAGTAACACCCATGACAGTAAAATCGATACCAATTCCGGAAGTTAGCAAATTAGGATAAGAAGACGAACTATATAATTGAAATTCTCCTAATTTTGTTACTTGGGTCATAATAACTAGAACAAATTCTCACTCAACCAAGCTTATAAATTTATAATACAACAATATGGTCTCTTTCAAACTTTCTGATTGACCCATATGAAAAAAGATGCAATATTTTCTATTTGGCAGCTGGGAAATCGGTGTGTTTTCCATTTTCCCGGAAAATTCAGAAAATTTGGAACCGAAAACGAGAGAAGGAGATGTAACAAGTAGTACCTTGTTTGGATGCTGAGAAGCGTTTCGAAACATGGGTTTTGTTGAGTTGAGAGCAACGAAGACGAAGAGTAAACTGCTCAGTGCTCTGAGAGAAGCAGAGAGACTTTTGGTGGGCTTGTAAGCCGGAGGATGAGGGTAAGGTAAAGGTAAGGCGAGGGATGTCATAGGGTTAACTCCTTTTACCGTTTTCTTTTGATCTTGACGAATTCAGCAAAAGTGGGTCCCTTTCGTGCCAACAAAGCAGTTTTTTTAGAGATATTTGTTGATTTGCTCTATGAACTTGTATGGAGCTATCAATTTCCCCTTTGAACTTTAATTTTATCCGATTACCTTCTTGAACTTTTTTAATTAGCCAATTTCTATCTTGAGCTTTAATTTTAATCAATTACCCCTGAACAGTCAATTCCCCCTTAGCGTTAGATTTTAAAAACTTTCATTCAATTTTTCATCCATCCATTTTTTTCATTCTTTTTGCCCTCATATAGTTGCTTCCGTGATCAAGATGGCTGGAAAATTGGATGAAATTTTTTATAATTTAATGTCAGGGGGAAATTGGTTACTTATAAAAGTTTAGGGGGATAATCGGCTAAAATTAAAGTTCAATGGGGAAATTGGCTAATTATAAAAGTTCAAGAGGGTAATCAACTAAAATTAAAGTTCAGGGAGAAATTGGTAGCTCCATACAAGTTCAGGAGGCAAATCGACAAATGTCATTTTTGTTAACAGAATAGTAAGAGTAGACGGTAGAGACTCTAGAGAAATAAATTGAATTTAAAGAATGAGGATCCTCTCAGAATCCTCTTTGTAAGGATCTTAGGGATCCTCAAATCGTGTCCATTTATCGTATATCATGTGATCATAAATCATTTTAAATACTTTTATTTAAAATTAAATATGAAAAATACCTGACGAAAACTAATCGCACGATGTACGATGAATGAACACGATTTGAAAATCCCTAGGATCCTCACAAAGAGGATTCGGAGAGGATCCTCATTCGAACTTAAAAGGTTAATGAGAACGAATTTGAGTTTCAAGAGTATTAGATGTAATTAAAGTCTTAGTGGTTGAAAGGTGTTGAACCCTTGTATGATAGCGTAAGTTTGAACTCTATCGATGACTAATTTAATATCTAACATAACAAAATCTATTATTTGACAAAAAAAAAAACAGATCTTTTTTGTTTCTTTAGGGCCTCAATTGTTCAAACTCACAAAACCTTATGGGGGTAGGCACAATAACCAACATGTGAGCCTTGGTCACCATACATACATTGTCACACAGTTTTAACTGAGTGACCTAACTCATATGCGTTTGTAACATATAATGTTAATAATCTATTATTATTATAATATGTTGTGTGTACCCTAGGGGACACCCGAGGCTTGTTCAAACAAAAAAAAAAGGACAGAAGTGGTGAAATATGTGCGTTTCCATGCGGGGAACGCAAGAATCGTCCATAGAGAAAGGATATACAAAGGGTTGGTAAGAATTTAGAGTTATATAGGCTCACTTTTTTTGGTACTAGCTAATGCATTACAGAAAATAAATAGTCTTGGAGACCAATTTGCAAGTGCAGAAAACAAATGGTTGCCCTATAACGTGGCTCGAGAGTCTACCATCACAATCCAATTCCCTACCCTCCCGCTATCCCTCACGTACTCCTCCATCTCACACAAAGAATCCCACCATTCCCACATAACAAACAGTTCTTTCCTATTTCTCACATTTTTTGTTCTCCCAACAATACAATCACATTTCCGACTGCCACCCTAACTGCATGCCGTAACTGCCCTAATGGAGTCCGTCGCCTCCAACTCCTCCCCAGAAAACCACCGCCCGGCCCAGCGGCCACGAACACGTATCATACCCACGCAACCCTTCGCCGACCGCATTCTCCGAGCCCTACACCACAACCTCCGACTCCTTCACCACCGCGAATCCAACTTCTTTGTGTTAGGTGCCACGGGGAATGTGTACACTGTCTCCTTATCCGCCACCCCTTCATGCACGTGCCCCGACCGTACAACCCCATGCAAGCACATCCTCTTCGTGTTCCTTCGAGTGTTGGACCTCCCCCTCGATGACGCGTGTCTGAGGAGGAAGACGCTGCGGCCGTGCCAGGTCAGCCGCCTCTTAGGGCTGCCTACGCTGCCGGAATCACTGGCGGCTTTCAGCCTTCGAGAGAGGTTTCATCAGCTGTTTTTTCAGGGATCTTCGTCGACAACAACAAGGCCACGCCATGACCTGGAGATTGAAGAGGGGAGGAGCTGCCCTATTTGTTTGGAGGAGATGGTGGGAAGGGATGAGAGAGTGGTGGCTTGCGGGACGTGCAGAAACCCTATTCACGAAGAGTGTTTGATGAAGTGGAAGCGGAGCAGCGGGAGAAGGTCGGCGAATTGTGTGATTTGTAGGGCAAGGTGGAAGGATATTAATAGGATTATGCAACAGGATAAGTACTTGAATTTGGCTGCTTATTATGGTACTAATCATCATCAAGATGACATTGATAATGTTGATGAGGGTCTATATGGTAATCGTTGATCGATCCAAATAGTCTCTCTAATGTAATTTAAACTAAATTGTTAGAAGGGATGATTTATAATTGTAAATAGATTGAGGGATTATGTAGATTTGAAAAGGAAATGACAAATTGCTCAGTGGAAACTTGAAAATTAACAAAAATCTCAAAGAGATGGCCCAAGGGTTTACTATTAATTAATCAAACAAATATTGTCTTCAATTTGTATATTATTGTCTACATATCTGGCATAATAAGTATCGGATTTTATCACAAAAAGATAAGTGTTAAAATAACGAAAATTACAAGTCTTTTGAAAGGAAATGAATAAGTGCTTTTTGCATAAAATTGATGAAACTATGGTATTGCTTAATGAAAGAGATGGATGCTGACCAATTCATGCACATTCTAATGTGAAAGAAAATATGTCGTGTCACTTAGTATACAGACTCATTACGCCTTATAGAAAAAGAAATGTATATTCGATGGCATGGCATAATCTCTCATTGTATTGTGGAATGAATTGACATGTCTTGAATTGTTGATTAAGCAAGAAATTAACTATACATTCAGCTGTGGCAGGTTTAGTCAAATATAATGATCAATTGTTTGACAAGAAACAGAATTAAGTGGATAAGCTTCTTAATTCCAGTTAAGCATCTGCCAATCACAACTTCACACTACAAATCAAGAAATAGATCAGCATTATCAATGTCGACTAAAGTCACTTTGAACAAGACCCAAGTTTTATTTTTGTTTCACATTTGATTTACGTTGTTTTTTAATTGGTTGCTCGTGATTGGATGGAAATTTCAGGTGTTTTCGTCACCTTCTTTTAAGCCCTTAGTCATAATAATAAATAATAATGATAATAACAAAAGAGAAGTTCGCTATGATCATTGCGCAGTCAAAATACAATACCGTCTCATATTATACCGAATGTGCAAAAGGAAGATTTGTCGATCATCAACAAAAGATAGTCAATTTTTACATTTAATTTTATCAATTAATAATATTTAGATTGGATAAATAAAAAAGAAATGAGATAAATAAATAAACACGAGTGCGTAAAAAGCGTGGGAAAATCAGTTTCCAAATAAGAAAATATTACGGTTAAAATGTGGTCAACTGTCACATAGGTAGTACATATCTCTCAAAATTTTAGCATATAAGGGGTAACTCTCATTGGCATTTTGTCATACATCTGGTCAGGAGGGTCATTGCACAGAGAAATTCCAGCTGAAGAAAAAGACCTCTGCTTTTTTCATCGGCATTTTCTCAAACACCTTATCTTCTGGGTCTCTCCAGCTCCAAAAATGGAAGAGGAAAGCGCCAGTCCTCCGCACGGCCGCAACTTGTCTCGCAAGGTGGTGGCGGTGGCCGCCGGCGAAGCACACACTCTGGCTCTCACCGCCGATGGGTTTGTGTATTCGTGGGGAAGAGGCATGTTTGGGCGGCTCGGGACCGGTTCGGAATCCGACGAGCTCTTCCCTGTCCGAATCAAGTTCAATGATCCTCGCAGCGCAAAAGGGACGGGGCTCAAATTTGTGGGAGTTGCCGCCGGTGCCTACCACAGTCTTGCTCTTGCCGGTCAGCTTTCAGATTTTGGTGTTTTCAGATAGTTTGTTTTATGTGTGATTAAGTCTGATGGTTAAAGTTAACATCTTTCCTCGGTAGTGGGTTAGGCCAGTTGTATAGGGCGGTGTGCCCGTCCTCTTGCACCAAAGTTTGAATCCCGCTTCTCGTAGATTAGAGTAGTTTAAATATTTTCTTATTAAAAGCTCATTACTTTCCTCCATTTGCATACATAGAAGGCAAATTTGAAGTTTTAACTGGGTGCTATTGGAATTTAAAATGCTTTTGCTTTTGTTGTTGTTTGTTACAGTGATAGGGTTTTGTTGCTTGGCAAACTTCATGATAATAATATAAATAAACCAACTATACAGGTTAGCGTTTAGTCAATAAGTTAGATATCAGGGGCAAGAACATGCATCTGGGAATAGGTTTAGCCGGAATCTAGTTCGAATATTGAAGTAATACAACAATGAAATAATCGAACGCTGGACATGATTCTGCTGTGTTCTAACTTTAGTTTTGTGGTGGCAGATGATGGATCGGTTTGGTGCTGGGGTTACAACGTCTGTATCCTTCATTATAGGGTTACATATTAATTATTAATTCAATGCAACGAAATAACTTAGTTGAATCCCTAGTATTTGCCTTTGTGTTTGCTCCTCGTTTATATTGTTTAAGTTCTTGACTGTTAAATGGATGGCCAACTTGGTGTAAATGGAGAAAATTCTTTGGTGCCCTGCTTGCTGGAGCAGTTTCTTGATGTGGGATCTGCAACAGAGAGTGAAGTGCCACTTAAGGTATTGGAGAAAATTGTATTCGCCGAAATCAATACCTGATGAAGATAGGAACCTTACATGCTTTTTTTGCATCAGGTTTGTTCTGTTAAAGCTGGAGGAATGATGTCCCTAGGAATTGATAATCTAGGTACCCTTTGGGTGTGGGGAAATTTCCCACACGAAAGCAGCAGCAATGAAGGTGGGTTCTCTCTGGTGAGCGGTTTCACCCCAACTCCTGTTTGGGATTTCCATGGCCACGTTGTTGTGAAGGTGGCGTGTGGAAATGAGCACGTTGTGGCCCTGGTTTCCGCCGAAGAAACATATAAAGGTGAAGATCTTGTTTGCTTCTCTTGGGGCGGTAACAGCCATGGCCAGTTAGGCCTGGGGGATAAAGAGAGCAGGAGTCGTCCCCAAATAGTAGAACCTTTTGATCACGACTCCCCCTTCGCAGTTTATGAGGTAGCATGTGGGGCTTTTCACACGGCTTTGCTCACCCACAAAAAAAGGCCAAGTGACACATTGGAAAGCATGTGCTGGACTTTTGGCCTCGGAGAAAATGGGCAGCTCGGGCATGGAACCACCCAAAGTGGATTGTCTCCTGAACCTGTGAAAGAATTGCCGCAGTACGTATATCTGGTGTCTGTTGACTGTGGCTTATTTCACACTAGTGTTGTTTCGTCTGTGGGAGATGTGTGGTCGTGGGGAATGGAGAAGGGTCTTGGCCTATGCCCAGATGCTAGTTTTAGTGGGAATGATTCGGGGGATGCCGTTTCTCCCCTACAGATTAATGAATTGAATGGCGCAAAATTTCAGGATCCAATCCAAGTTGTCTGTGGGGCTGCCCATACGGTTGTTGTTGCAAATGATGGATTTAAGCTTTGGTCATGGGGGAGAGGAAGGAGTGGGGTTCTTGGAAATGGTAAGACAATTGACTGTTATTCTCCTGCTGTTGTCTTGTGGCCTCCGCTTACAGAGGATTTCAAGCAAGAAGAATTAAATACTGTCGATAAGAAAAAGCCTCTTGATGACGGAGATAACACTGGTGAAAGAAATTTGACAGGAGACGCCAAAGAAGAGAAAAGGTTGTCTTTGGCAATGGAAGAGATGAAGCTTCTGCAGTCAAAACTTTCAGTCATGGAAAAGTATACTGGCATACTTCATGGTTCAATATTCGGAAAACCTTTTAAAGAGCAGGATATTCCAGTCTCGTTGCAGAACTCGGGTACTTATGACATTGCAAAGGAATGGGAGAACATGTTAGAGTCAGCAGATCGGGCCAATCTCGTCAGGCTGGAAAAGTTCTACCGGAACATGCTTGCTGGTGTTAAAGACAAGCTAATGAAGAGAAAGATTCAAGAGATGATAAGGGAATGTCACGGTTCTTCTTCGATAAATCCAAGTGTGTAATTCCAATATGTGAAATACAAAGGCAATACAAATATGTTTGAATTTGTAATACAAATCCCTTTGTAGTTTGTTCAGAAACTTTGCCCAGTTGGTTTTCCCAAGTGCTTGATATGTGATGTAAAGTGAGAGTTTGATTAGAAAATAAAGAGATTATATGTAATTGTGGGGAACAATCCAAATTATTTTTAATTTTTGAATAAAGATATTGGGGATCATGCATTTGTCAGCAGATTCAGTATACAATAAATATATTGGGGATCATGTAATTTGTGAATAAATATATTGCGGTCTATAAAATGTGGTCTCCTGAGCATCAACAGTCTAAAAAAATTCAAACTAAATGAAAATTGAATTGGCTGGAACTAATGATTCCACTCTATTACAATTAGGTTTGATTTTCGCTAAATGCGAATTCGTACCAAATTAGTATGATTATTAAGCGAGAGTCGAACTTGATTATGACATTTATAACCATATAATAATTAATCACAATTGGATGGATTAAAGCCGTAACTATAAGCTAGAAAAAGAGAACAATAACGCCAGGATAGCATTTATCCGTTGCCAAACATACCCAAATTGTGAACCGGATCTCCTGCGGATCCAAAGGAATTGAACCTACTCATCAAATGATCCGGGCTATTGAAATTTGATCTAACAGTTACAATTATTATAACATTTAAAAAATCATCTGTTTGTAATCGTTGAATCAAATTTTAATACTCTGAATCATTTGAAGAGTAGGCTGAGTTGCTTTAGGTCCGTTCCCAAATTGCTCATTCCGTCATCAACTTTCACCGCTACGCGCGTTTTGACTCTCCCTCTCTTTTCTCCCCCTCACAAAACCTCTCCCAAAACCCTAAATCCCACTCACTCCCCAGTCCCATCTCTGGCACAAAATGCCCGGCGTCGCCTATGACTCCGGCGACATGGCTGGCGCATTAGGCTCCAATGACACCGCTATGGTCCCACACTCGCCTGAGATCCGGCAACCCGTCGTGTACTCACTTCACCACGGCCTCAACCCTCCGATCGCTCGCCTCTCCATCTCGTGGTCCCGGGGCAACACTCTGCGCGTGTCAGTTCTCCGTCCGCCTTCCGGCGAAGACTCCGAAAAGGATGAAGTTGGCGGGAAAGTGGTGGAGGTGAGGCTTAGTAATGGAGACGGCGAAAATGGCGATGCGAAGTGGCGGAGGATCGCTTACGGTTCTGTGCCGCCGTTCGCCCTACTACAGAGCCGGAGGAGCTCGGTTGCGAGCTTATCGAAGGTGTCAATGGGTCCGTCGCTGTACAACATTGATTGGTAATAGAAATTTTGATTAGTCTGTTTGGTTGCTGAGAAAAAAGATACAAAAATCTGCAGAATATCCAGTTTAGTTTCTTTGGATTCTTCAATTCTCCCTAAATTATGAAATGTGACTCCGTTGAGAAAAATATATTAGGTGGGAGTATGTGATGGAGTACAGCAAGGACATAAATTCACTTCTTGGTAGCTCTAAGTCGCTTCCTATTGCAGTGATCGAAGACCCGAAGATGGTTTTGAGGGTAAATTCGAGTAATTTCATTTGGTTTTTCATACGATCTTCCTTTTCCGAATTACAACTACAAATATAATTGTTAGGTCTAATTTCAAAAAAATTAATGTAGAAAGTTGAGGAGCCTACCGCTTTAAAAGCTGCGTGGGAGTTGATGGAGATATTTTATGCAGACAAACAATCTCAACCATGGGTACCTGAACGGCTTGTTGATTGGCTGGCAGTAATGATCTTGTTCTCTCCCCTTGATTTGTTTATTAGTGCTTACACCATAATTTCAGCTGTTGCTTTTTGATGGTCACAAGTCACAACTTGATGCTATGCATGTGTTTCATGGCAGGATCTCGATAGTCTACTTTCCAGCACACAGCCAACGGTCCATTCGAAGCTTGTGGATTTTCAAAATGAACTTGTTGAGTTACAGGTTTGACCTGTCCCGTTCCAGTTTCAATCAAATCTTTTCATCTTTCTTTTGGAATTTCATTAGCGTTCATAGTTCCTTAGCTGGCTCTGAAACACTTCTTGGAGTCTTACTGAGGTCTATAATGGGAACACAACAGAACTCAACTATGGCTTTTTTTAATTTCTAGCTAAGTTTTTGGAACCTATTTATGTTACCCTGCTTGTTCACTTCATCCATAGGACCATATGCCGCTGATAGTTACTTTATGGATTCTTTCTCTTGTTACACTAGCTTGTGAATGTGATTTCTTTTTGATATAATAAAGCCTAGTAATCATTAAATTTGCTTTCTTTTGATTTTAATGTAGTTGGTGTAAAAATATTGTTGATGAAGTTCCACCTCTGTGGGTTATGTCTCTGATGGTCAGTTCGTCACACACTGGTTCATAAAGATATTGGAGAATTTGATTAGATTTGTTTCTGCAGGTTATTGAGGACAATCCTAAATATTGGGAAGTATTATCTTCGGCACTGGCAGTTGGCTGGATTGAGATTGTGGTTTGTAGTCTTAAGGACCCTCTCCCTTTTCTTTCTATATTACCTTTTGTTTTATTGCTCGAGTTTTCTGTCTTCTGAATTGTTAAGTAGTTCCATTTCCAAGTTATGAAAGACTGATAGATGCTGTTTGTTTTTGTGCAGGTGAAAATGTTGCGGTTACATGGATCTTATCAACTTCATCAGCTTGGAAACCGTGAGGTAAATATATTGAACACGGAATAGGTGGTTTATAATATATTATGATGTTCCTGCTACCTCCTTTTAACTTTTCATATGTTCAAGTTCTGTGCTAATTGTTCCGTGAATCTTGTCCATGTCTGGCCACAGATCACCATATTTGTGTTCTAATGCTCCATGTAAATTTCTATTGTGTACTTTATGGATTTAGCGCTGAAACAACTGATGCCTGACCTGTGTGTAACTAAATAGACAGAGAATGGACTTGTAGAGACAGTTTCCGTCCTTATTTCAAAGATGCCACGCATGCGTCCTGAAGTAGAAGATGGAAAGTTAGGTGAATGCTTCAAAGCAAAGCCAGATTTTATCAAGGTGTGTTTGAGCCTGTAAAAGTTAGTGTTTTTTTATTTTCTTGCTTTTTTTTTTCACCCTACTGTAATTTGTAACTTTAAACATCCTTGTTGCCTAGGCATGGGAGAAATGGAGAGCGCAAATTACTAAACTCGACTGCAGTGCATTCTGGCGTCATTGTGATCACCGTCAAACCCGGGAGGGGTTGAAAAATATGATACAAATTATGCTCGGAAACACTGACAATCTCTGCAACGTAACTTGCCATTGGATAGAGCTGTTTGTTTCTCACTTTCTATATGTCAGACCATTCACAGTGGTAAATGCCCAATTACAATATCCTTGTTTTAATAGTTCTAATTACAGGATCATAATTAAAATTTCCTAATATGATGTAATTTAAGACTCTGGATAGATTGTGAGGTATGTACCTATCATCTCTTTTTAATACATTCTTACGTATAGCAGCTGGACTATAGTTGAAAACTAATTCCTTTTCTGAAAATCAGGGTCTTGAAAGCATGCATGACCTAGCCCAGAAGTGCATGCAGTTAAAACCAAGGTCTGGTTCCCATGGGTTGATAGCAATTCTTCTTGGAATCCTAGGGGAAAATACCGAGGTAAGTAGTTTGGACTAGACACTAATAGTGTACTAATCTATTTATTTTGTCCATGTTTTTCTTCTACTGAAACCTTTGGGTGTTTGGAAATGGTACAGGTTGTCCTAGCAGAATGCTCAAGAGCATTTGGGCCTTGGTGAGCTTCTATGTTCTCTTGTAACTGCGTGTATTTCAGCATTTGGTCTAGAGAGGCTGTATAATGTTCAATCATTCCCCAATTCCCCCCAACCCACCAATTTTAAAAGTTTAAATGGCTTGTGAGATTAAAAAAGATTGAATGTGCTACTACTTTGTTATTGAAATTCATATAGATGTAACTCTTCATTATTTGAAATAGGATGGTTGCCCATGCCATTGAGTTGTTGACTACTGGGAGCGATGAAGCAGAACTTCTTCTACAGGAAGAACGCGATAGCCTGGGGGGAATTAGTATAGCAGAATCACATCGACTTGTCTATGCTCAAGTCCTGTCGTCACATCCATTGACTTGGCAAGTGAGTGCAGATGAGATAATTCTAGATTGTTTTTGTTATGAGTGTTGCAGTACTTGATTCATGATCCTGTGCTTTTCCAATTTTCATACACAAATTAGCATATACAATTGTGTGCCGAAGGCAAAGTTTTTTTGCTATTACAGTATTTGATTAGGAATCCATGATAATAATTAAGGTATAAAATGTTTGTTACTTTTTTGAGAGATCCACTCTTATGTTTTGCTCAACGCAATGTGTATGAACTTTTTCTAATGCTCTACAAGCACATGATATTTCAAACCATGTTGGTCATTCAAACTGTTTCTACAATGTTTGATTCTAGGGGTACCATTAGGCTCACTGTTGTGATTGTATTGAGTCCTCTCAGTCGAATCAAACTTGTAGGCATATAAAATTTCCAGTCTTGCACATTGCGATTGATGATTTCTTGATCACTATCAGTTGAAGTGCTTATCAATTTTCTGTTACAGTTTCTCTTTGTTTCTTATGACATTGAGTTGGTAAAACTCACAGTGCACGCACTAAATATGTTGACGGTTTGATGTTCTCATGTTTGCAGATTGCTCCAATTTACTTGACATCTTGCACAAAGCAGGGAATGGCTTTGTTAGAGATTCTATTGTATAAGCTGCCAATTCAACATAATGAAACGCTACTTAAGGTGATAGGCAAAGTTTTAGAGCCAAAGTTTATTGTTACTAACCATTACACGTGGTTCTTTTCCCTGGATTGTGGATCTTTTCTTTGTGTATACTTGTGGCTGATAGACAAAATAACATTGTTTTGAACTTGTTGTGCAGAATATAGAGATATGCCGTCTTTATGAACTCAACACTGTTAGTTCAAACATTATGAAGGTATGTTTAAATTTGTAAGGATTGCCTTTTCTGTTCATGAAAAATTATCGTCAGATTATGTACTTTGTACGAGAAATCGGATATAGGAAATAGTAACCACATGCATGATCTAGTGTATAGACTGGTACTTTGTGTTTAAAAGGTTCTCAGTTTTTAGATTGCTGGGGTGTACCATTGGAAGCATGGTAGGAAAGGTGCTGGAGTTTTTTGGCTTCAACAAGCCCGAGATGAAGTTCGTCTTAGCAGGATTGCTCAGCAATTGTTTGATTCTGTTGGAAAGTCGATATCTGATGAAAGTTTCAAGGTGAAATATTATTTGTTTGCACACAACGTGAAATATTGATATTAGAACAAAAATCAGTTTCATTTTAGAAGCGACTCATGGTTTATCGTTTACATACAGCAATGGGAAGGCTTGATTGAATTGTTGGGTTCTGAATCCAAGGCTACAGGGGGTCTTGAATTTTTGCACAAGTATGAAATTTGTCTGAATTTTCATAATTATCCTCGTCATCGTTCTCCTAGATTTTTCACACGTACAACTTTTGGTGTGCTCTAGGTATAGGGATTTCAAAAAGTCCCTTAAGCAAGTTTATGATGGAAAAACCACTGATGCTGCTCGGCAAGCTGTAGAATCTTTGATATCGGTTAGTGTGTAACTTTTATGTGGCTGGTGCATTCGTTGCGTAGGATCTATAGTTTTCAAGGCTTGAAGTGTCTTGTAACTTTCTTTTTTTTGCTTATGAATTGCAGCTTATGAAAAACCCATCTACGCCTCAGCGCTTTTGGCTGCCTCTTCTGCATGACTCGGTAAGACTTATACGATATTGTTGCTAATCTGGATTTGGACATAAACTTCATATAGTATGAGTTAGCGGGTGGAGGGCGACATTTTATTTACTTTTGCATCAGTTTGTATGTAACGAAAATGATTTTTTAGATTAATTAAATGCTTGGTCGCGTTGATACACTTTCGTAAAAACATGATTTCTCACTGCATTTTCATTTACTTTTGTGCAGTTAAAGCTGCTTAACTGGCCGGACCGGCCTCTGCTAGATGTGTCTCAGACAACCCTCTTGTTGAATAAACTGCAAGAGTTGTCCATGGCTAAGCTCCGTCCAGACTTTATCGAGGCAGACTTGCCACCGCAAGCACTCATTTCTGTACGGTTAGCTCTTGCTGCAAATCTCGGCCGTGCCACCTTAGAGGAGTAAAGAAAATGTCTGTTTCTCCGGCGGCTCTGAGATGTAGAAGTCAACATGTTAAACTGCTGTAATAGATGTTGTGTACTTTTGGTATTTACCCTCACATCTTCGCTAAGACAAAGTTTCAGCAAAACTCGAGGCCTGGTAGTTTCTTGCAGACATTCCCCGAAACAGGCGTCTTTGTAAATTTGCGATATAATTTTAGAGTAAAAGTTGGGATTGCAGAAAGAATTATCTCGGGGCAGTGATTTTCACACTCCCGTCTTCTGTTTTTGTGTCTGAAATTTAAAAATGGAGTCTGTAGTACGAAAATCAGTTCCCCTTGCTCTTCGATCCAGCTGAAATGGAATCAAGTTTCTAATCAACCTTCAGGGATCTATAAATTGTCAACAACCTCACTTATATTACATTCTGATAAATTATACGACCAACAAAACGACGCTGTTCTCTGTACCAACAAGCAAACCAACAAACAACTGGTAAATATATAACATCGAACATTCGGGGGTAAGAAAAATGCTGTGCAGTAGAGCATTTATAAAGAATAACATCAATCGCATTATATAAGCCTCCAAACGATGAAAATGAATGGAAAAAAAAGAAAGAATAATCGACCTCTAGAAGTCTGCGTCCTTCTCAACTCTTCTGGTCTCCGATCTTCGTGTCTTTGCAAACTGCTGGATTTATACCAAACTCTCATGAACTTACTATACAAGAACACTGCCAAGGGCAAATGCGAGCATCTCAGCACGGTGATCATCACTTAATACACTTACAATCATTGTCTGCGCTTCCTAGAATTTTCTGCAAGACAATGCCCGCCAAAAGGCCATCCCACGGTTATCTTTCCATGTACCATCCTCGCTTTAACTTTACAGTTTCTTGGGCAGATTGTAAGTCTTCTTCAAAAACTTGGTAGCTGATTCATCATTCCTGTAGCACAACACCCGAAGGAGCGTGTTTGGTTCAGTTGGGTTCCACTGCCCAGATGTTGGGGGCAACGGGAGTCTGGACCTGGCGGACGAGCCATATGACTCCAAGGTCACTCGTCTAAACCGTTCGACGAGGCTATCAGTGTCTGTTCTGAAAAGGGGAAGCACACTTCTCACTGTTGTTGAAAACTTGTCTATCAATTCAGAAGGCAAGCCATCCCCATTGGCCCAGAATAGATCCTTGAGGGCTTTGAAATCGTCCTCTATTATTTGGGAATCCTGCTGGGAGAATGCACGAGAGGGGCCTCCAGCAAGCAAAACCAGCAAGAATCCATCAAATGACGCTCTCATTATGTCAGTTATAATCCGTGTACGAACTCTTTCATGCACAGAGTTGGATATTATGAGTAAGTTCTTCTCCAGCCCGTCAAGAAAAGCGTCTATTCTACAAGAGGATGGTTCCCCAACATACAAACCATCCCACAGAACATGACTTAGGTCATGGAAGATCATTTTATAAGCCACTGCCTCACAAAGCTGTTGGATTGCTTCCACACAAGCTGCTGGCGTGAGTTCAAACTTTTTCTCCAGTCCATTCGAAAAGTCTTCTACATTAGCAGATTCTGAATTTCTGAGATGAGTAATAATCCGTTTCTCCAAAACCTCCAACTCACTCCGGATTCTTTGCAATGTATTTATACGAGCACACATCTGAGGAATCCCAAAGGAGTTATCCCCATTGAGTGTTGCAACCTGAGAGCTCCTCTTTTGAGGAACTGGTGATTTTTCTTTCTTTTTGCCAAAGCCTTGGAACTTTGATCCCATGGTACATCTGGTCAATGCCGGCATAGTGGGAACAAACGTATTGCGAGATCCTGCACAACAGAATGAACAATATTGGTTATCACAAAAAGATCATACCTTAGTCCACATACAAATAACTTTTGAGTTACGAAATTATTTACCACATCCAGATTTTGCCTTGGTTACGTAATACTGAAGACATCTATCAAGGCCAGTCATCAAGTCAGGAAGCAATGCAGGATGCATTGGTATTGGCAGCTGAAAGAATGCTTCCAGAGTTTCATCAAGGATTCGCAAAACTTCAACAGCAGATGGGGCATATCCATCTTCGTTTACTTGTGGGTTCCATACCTGAAACATTGCAATGTAAAAGGTTATCTTTCGGAAAGATTCACCAGTCACAAGTAATGAGCAAAAATAACGAATGAAAAAGCCTAACAATAAAAGAAAATGCAAAGGAGTGTTCCAGATATAAGACCAAAAAATTGTATAAACATTTGATTCAGACTAACAAATGAATATAGTTAGTGCACACCTCTTGTTGTAGATTCCTATCAATCCATTCTTTCAATCTGTCCACTCTTGTCTTAATCCACACTTTCACCAGATTCGCAATTGCAGTTTCAGCCTCGTAAGGAGGCATCTCACGAATTATTGCCTTGCCACCATCATCACTATCTACGGAGTCTAAAACTGCTATCAGCACAAGATCTTTCTCCAGCTTATCAGCAGCTCTCAAAACCTGTACAGCATCTGGGTTCAACTCCGCTATACCCGATATGAATTGTTTAATCTCATTCGCATAGCAAGCGTGAAGGGTTGCCACAGCCACCCCGGCAGCAAAAGGATGCCATCTCTTCAATATTGGACTGAACACCTCTTTCTCCTTAACTGCCAGCTCACCAACGTCCTTTGCAAGGATGGCCAGAACAGGAAGGGGATTTGGCTGGTGTCTTGATGCTCTCCTGCTTGAATCGGCCTTTTCCATTCTCTGCAAAATAAGTAAACAAATAATTTCATCTCAGGTAGAAAAATATATGGACATCAATTATCATGTATATTTTCTAACTATTGTTTTTGTTCCTTTCAGGCCCTTTCACAATAACAGTCTACTGTTATGTCGTATGCATGATATGCCTTAAGCAAGTAATGCATTCTCCGTATAATTAGGCTTTTATTTTGGGATACATTGACAAAGCATCAACACCATGCAAGTTGTTGGATACCAAATCCGACTTTAGTATCCATGCTGCATAGATGTTACTGGCTTCATACAACATCAAAGGATCCAATAAAACCAAAATGGCTATGATATTCTTTGCATTTTCCCTCTTATTGAAGGAAGGAAAGGGGGGAATCAGCGGCAGATACTGAGGACTTGCCTGAGCAAAAGCAGTGCGCAAGGATGATCTGATGTAGGTGTCAATCCTGCTACGGGCAACATCAACTTCATTTTTCCTCCTCCTGCGGTACTCATTTGATATATCTTCAACTAAAATCTTAGCTGCTACTACCCCCAGAGAAACAATGGCCTGCATAGCATCAATGTTACTGCTATCAAAAGTGTCATGATACGCAAGGAGCCTCTTCTCTGCCCATCCCAATATTGAAGTCAATGTCGAACTCAAGATCTTGCAGTACTCGGAATCCTTTGTTGCCTTTGCGTCTTTAGCAACCTCAGCTAGCTGACTATCAGCAGCATACAAGAGGTCCAGTTCTACTTGACCAGTTGCAACAAAACGATGAAATAAAACCCAAGTAAAGCAAAGGTTATGGAGCATCTGGTTCATTCCAAGGATTGACCAGGTCTTCTTAATATGCTCCATTAGCTCGTCAACTTCCTCTATTATAGATGTTTCGTCGTGAAGATCAAAGCAGGCTTCTAGAAGCCTCTCATAAAGCCGGAGATTCAATGGCAACCCATCTGCCCAATGTGATGTATCATAGAGACCATCAGATGACCTAGAAGCAAGAGCCGTAACAGCATTACGAAGAACCTGCAGAGTCTCGTTATTTCTGCCAGTTTCAAAGGGCCTGTCCAATGCCCCATTAATAATTTGACGCAATCTCTGTGCAGCATTATTCGACTTGTCAAGTGGCACGTGGGGATGCAATAGGAGACCGGCCTCAAGAATTTTGAGGGTTCTTTTCTGCCATGCATCGTATTCTTGCTGGTCAGTGAAATCAGAGGACTTGAGCTGCTGTAACAGCTCCAGTGGCACTACCACTGACTCAATTCGCCTTCCGACCTGCAATGAATACAACAAACAGAACACTCGATCAATTACAACTCCAATACAAACGACCCTTAAACAAAAGCTCGAAAATGCTGACTATAAAACTAAACATTCGGTGTAGCATACTGAGCTCGAAACGAGATTTTGATTCATTTAACACTGTCAGTTTCATCAGATCAAACTACATTTAGTAAAGAAACAATTTTTGCAATCCAAATTGACCAAACCACTCTCAAATTTGAGCTAAACAATCTCATCACATCATCAGACTTATCAAAAACCAAAAATTACCCACTAAAAATAATTCAAAGCAAAATTATACCTTTCAAAGTCAGATCAACAAAAATCACAAATGAGAAAGAAAAAAAAGGTGAAGAAATTGAGCTGACCTGAGAAGCAGAAATCCTGAGCAGAGCTCTCCGGACTCTGGAGTCAGTGGCCTCAGAAATACCCATTTGGATCCTCATCAGCTCACCCACCGTCATTGCCCGCCTGGGCTTTCCGGGACCCGACCCGACCCCGGACCCGGCTGATCCGGGACTCTTCTTGGAGCCGGAGCCCGGCGATTTGAGACCCAATGCCTTCTTCATCTTGCTGGCAGCTGTGGAAGTGAGCGATCTCTGCATTGCGGGGGAGCCGTTGGGGGAGTTGGCGTGTTGGGTCGGCGAGTCAGCGGAGGAGGGTGTGAAAGTCAAGGCCTTTCCGGTGGATGTACGGCAGGCGGCGACGAAGATCTCGTAGGCGGTGAGTCGGAGGTCCGAGTCGCTGAGTTGGGCCGAGAGCTGGCCGAGCGGGGATGGGAGATCGGTGCCCATTGCGGAAATGGATCTGGTGGGTATGCTGAGTGGTTTGGCGGGTGAGGCGGTGGCTGTGGTGGTTGTGGGGGCGGTGATGCCTCTCTTGGATTGGCCCAGCGAAGAGAGGTCTCTGAAGAGATGAGCCATTGAGGAAGATACAGGGGAAGGGAGGGAGAGATGAACAAGTCCAAAGTTTTGGACTTTTTACTTGTACATGTTACTCTCTCTCCTCTCTCTTTCTCACACACGTCCCCCAACAGACAGTTTATTTATTTATTTAAATTTTTTTTTGTGTGACTTTTTGGGTGATTCAAAAATAAGTTTTTTGACCAAAAATATATATATATATATATACTGTTTGACAAAAAAATAATTATTATATTGTGTTTATTTTTATGAAATATTTTTTCAACTGTTGCCATTGTGGTAAAAAGTCATGTATTGAATTGATGTCTCAACAAATTCTCAAAATACGAGGAAAGAAATGGCTACACATGAAAATTACCTATATTGTTTTTTGAGTGAAATTTTACTTATCAAATTCATGGTACATTTATGAACCTGAAACTCGAGACTTAAACAGCGCTAAACAGAAATTTTTAAAACAAAGCACTATATAAATTCTATCTTCTTCTCCCCTTACTATTTCACTGCGGCCATGCTTGTTGTGAAACGAGTCAAATACAGACAAAAAGAGAAGGAGGTGTTGGCCCAAAAGAAAAGTTCATGGGATGTTTTCTCATGTTTTTGTTCCCTTAATTATTATTATTATTTTTCATCGAAAACTAAAAACATTCACAATTAAGAATTGTGATTAATTAAATATTGAATATATAATTCACAAAAGATAAGAGAGGAGGAAGGAGCGTGGGAAAGCAACAACGTCTCATGCTTCTGGAACTGGAAAAAAGGTACAAATGAAAGCTGGAACACGCAGGCAAAAGATCGGTGGTCACCGGGTCCACAACTTCCCTTTTGTTTTTTTTCACTTGTATATATTTTATTATACAAGGATTTTGCTGGGTTCCGTCGCTCTACGACGCTCGTCGGCTAAAAATAATGTGTTTAAAATTGTTATTAGAATGACTTAAATCGTTTTTATGAAAGTATTTTTGAAAATAAAATGTAAATAATCTTAAGAAATTACTTGAATTAAGAAGCAAATGTTTGGTGCAACCCTTTAATCAAAAACGCTTTTACCAAAACTTCAGTCAATCATTCAAAAATCACTTTCAAATAAGCCTTTAATTGTCGTGTACTCTTATACAATTGACCGAAATATTGCACTAATACAAATATCAAGTCACACTATACTATAGTGTGGTCTCTACAACGTAGCTTATAAGTTGATACAAATTCAAGAATAATAAACTTAATTATATTATTTTATGAAACAAAATTAGCGCCTTGGACGTGATAAAACTTCTCACTTGTTAATTTCATTAAAAGTGACGCGGTTAGCTTTCAATTGCAACAGTTAATAAACTTCAGAAGTTAAATTGCGACAATTTACACTACGTGTACCAAAACTTTGTCTGAACTACAAGGACAAGAATCATATAATTTATCGTAAATATTAAGAAAGTTGGATTGATTAAGGGTGAGAGAGTGAGTTATCAAAAGGTTTAAGAGCATAATACAGAAAATAGACAAATACTAATACATACCGGTGTTGGCAGTTGATTTTTCAATATATTTAACTATTTCAATTACTCATTTTTCGCAAATTATTATTTATTCTATGCTGGAATGCGATTGCATGTATTATTATTATTTATTAAATAATAATAATCCTTCATCATTTGTTTGTAGAGTCAAAGAAAAGATTTACAATGACGGTCGAATAATTTATATAATATAATATAATTTTATAGAACAAGATTAGTACACGACAGCATGGTTTTGAGAATGCTTACATACCATTTAATCAGTGATTACAACTAATTAATTAAAAAATTATTGTCTTAATTAGTCATGATCACCTGAAGCTTCTTATGTTTGATTCCTTCTTACGTGAACAGTTCCAGTTTCGAGTTCGAAAACCGTCGTCTTAAGAGTTAAGACTCCCCCGTCTAAATAGATTGAGGTAAGGAATTTACAAATACTTAATTTTATTGGCTAATGAGTCCAACCACTATTGATATAATTTATAAAAAATTATGTTTACACAAGCGAAAGAGGAACAAATTTGAATTTTTATTTCATCTAATAAAAGAATACTACTGATTGAGAAAACGACTCCACAACAAATGAAACTAAATTATGGACTTGCTAATTTTTTTTTTTTTTTTTTGGGAACGAGTCCACCATGTTATTATCCGACTCAATTATTGATGTTTTAGTGTGCATGTTCGTAGCATGTGATCGTCGGGTCATGTTTGAGTTTTGTAAGTTTACGCTTAGGTATGCATGGCTGCGGAGAGAATGGCATGCCATTGTTTATGAAATTTCTTAAATTTTCTCGAATTCTTCAACTATTTAAAATTTTTAAAAAGCAATTCCTAATAATATACTTGGTATGTTATAAATTTTTTTAAGGTTCTCGTTAAATACAGTTGAATTTATAAGGATTTTAATAAATTATCTTAGATTATCTCTAAATGAGATGTTAAATTCTAAGTGGAATGTCATGTAATCAAATTTGAAGATAGGAGCAAGGTCCAACCGATATGTCAATCCTATGTGGATTGACATATGAGTTTTTATATGTTAAATTTAACATATAAGAAAAGTGAGATCAGTCTTAAAGTAATAAATGAATATCTAGCCGCGAATCCAAACAGCTAAGGGAAATTCTATACTCAGAAGGCTTGAAATCGGGTCTCCATTTATGCATCATGGCCAGCAATGAACCAAGGTTACTTATTCAGAATTCTCTTCAATTTCTTTTGGTTCTGGTTTGGCTTCAGGCTTAGCCTCAGTTGTTGCCATTGACAGAAGTAGAGAGCGAGCCTTGTTTTTTGAGAGAAAAAGGAAAAGGAGAGAGTTGGCAAATGATTGTCAACCATTGCTCTTCCGAATTCTGACCTTAGCTTTTCGTCTTTGATTAGTATTAGCGAAAGCTCGCTCGACTTAATAATAGCTGTATTACTCGACTTGCTTACTAGCTGCAGTTCTTACTAATATATAAATTTAGTTAATTTAGAGTTCTAAACTGAGTACACTAGGAGAACAGTAGTTTCCTCTTTTCTCCTTTTTATGAACACGGAATGATCAGCATTGCTTCTCTGGAAACCCATCGATCTTCGTCATAACCAAACTTCATATCTCGTGTGTAGAGGTCTTTCTTTTCTTTGCCCGTTAGAAGCCCCTTTAAGGCCCGTTAGAATTAAAATGCCTTAAAATTCTCATTAAAATACAGCCTCTACATGTTGAGAAAATTTTCATCGAGCCTGTAATCAGGGTGGTACACTACATGATATTATATAAGTGGTGAGAAGTTTAATTTATAATACATTACTTGTATAATGACACGTGATGTACATCTTGTGTCCCAGACACGCTCAAAAATGGGATGTGCTATCCACACACTCTATTTTACTTCTCACATACCCCTTGATAATTTTTGTCCGTTGATCTTCTTCAATTCATCTGATCTAAAAACTGAAAAATTAAAAAGATGTGTAAGAAATAAAATAGGATGTGTGAATATCACATCCTCTCAAAAATCTCTCCTACATGTCCCTGTCATCATTCTAAAAAACGGATGCAACTTGCTTTTATGATTTTATGACCCGAGGTTGGAACTGAAATTAGGTTAAATCAAAGGCACCCCAGCGCACGCAGGCTTAACAGAGACATGTCTCAGCTAGGCGATGACGAACTAACCCTAATCCTCAATTGGGTCACCGACCCAAAAGAAAGACAATTGCTCTCCGAGGTCTGCAAGCAATGGCTGAGAGTGGAGGGCCTGAACCGATCCTCAATTCGTCTTCTCGAACCCGAACATCTCCTCCGAGTCCTACCCAGATTCCCAAATTTACTCCAATTCGAAGCATCAAAATCCATCGCCGACTCCGACCTCGAACTCATAGCTCGATTCTGTCCCAAAGTCGAAGTCATCGACCTCAATTCGAAAACCCCACGTAAGATTTCTGACGAATTTGACGAAGCATTGTTGTTTGATGATTTTGGGAACGACGGTCTGTGCGCTCTGGCACATGGGTGTCCGAAATTGCGTAAGGTTTCGATCAGAAGGAGGAAGAATGTTGGGAATTTTGGGATCGTTTCGCTTGTGGATTTATCGCGTAATTTGACGTATTTGGATTTAGGGTTTTGCAGCTTGGTTTCGGACCCAACCCTAGATGCAATTGGGTCTTCAAATTCGATTATGGTTTTGGGTTTGCAAGGATGTTCGTTGATTACGGATCGCGGGTTAAAGTTTTTGGCAAATGGGTCTTGCTCAAAAACCATGAAAAGGCTGAATCTTGCAGAGTGTGATAGAATCACTGATTTTGGGGTCTCCATTTTGCAGACTATGTGTGGCTTGGTGGAGCTGAATTTGGCGGAATGTGGTCCGAAAATCACCGACTCCGGAGTTGTTTCAATTGCTGCAATTCGATCTCTTAAAAGATTGAACCTGTCTTGGTTGATCAATGTGACAAATCAAACAGTTGTTGCTCTGGCTGAGAATTGCCGGAAGTTGGAGATGCTGGATTTAACCGGCTGTGAATTGGTAAGCGGTGAGGGCATTCTTGCATTTTCTAGTCATGCGTGCTTAGAGACAATTGTTTTCTGTTCTTGCTTCAATGTCAGTGTGTGTGACATCGAAAACTTAGTTCTTCGATGCTCGTCATTGAAGTGCATTGTGCTGGATAAAGGACTGAGAACGTGGATGCAAGAAAGGATTGGCGAATTGGTTGGTTTAGTTTGGCGTTGAGAAATGGATGCAGCTAGCATCTCTTCTGCTCTTGTGCTCCATGGGTTTGGAAACTTTGCTTATTGACTGTTTGGTGTAAAAGGTTAAGAGAGCTTCTTCGTCATGGTAGAAGTGTTTTTTGGAGAAGCACCTGTCAGGTACACTTGTATTTTTTATGAAAGTGACAACATACTTCTAATGGAAGCACTTCTAGCAGAATCGCTTTGGCGTTGAAAAATGGATGCAGATAACAACTATTGTGCTCTGCTGCTTCATGGTTTCAGAAACTTTTTCGTAGTTTAGTCTCTCTAGAGTTTATTAGCCCTTAACAATTCAATTTGGCTATAATTTGGTCTAAAGAATTTCAGTTTTTCAGCAGATGATTGGATTCCAATTTCTACCAAGTTAAAAGTCGTAAATTGGAGAAATTGCAACAGTCGTGGGTTAGTAAACGGCGGGAAAATCAGCAATCAAAGTAGTTCCAATTCTCGATCCAGATTAGTAAACATGCCAAAAGTCTCTGCTCATTTTGTTTGGAAGAAAAGTGAAGGATGATCGGATGGTTTATAGTTTAATTACATAAGCACAATGCAAATTGTCATGAACTATAGAGTTTCATACACAACATATGAAATTAATGTTAAAAGATGTCAAAAAATTCGAAACTTCAACTCTGTTAAAAAATGAATAAAAACGGATCAACGGATAGAAAATTCTGACCATTTCTTAACGTGCTCTCTGCATGTAATTAGTTACCCATATTCTTATCTGCATGCCGAAATTGTTTGGTTAACTTTTGAATGAGTTTTAATTATCAAATAGGCAGTAGTTAAATGCATTTCTATTTTCTGATACCAAGCTGGCTCCGTGGGCAAATAAGTTTCAATTTTTAAAAAATTTAAACAAAAACTGAAAATAAAATGAATATCAAACGGCTCTTAAGATGGTGAACTATTTTTCGACAACCCTACAAATATAGTACATTACACGCAACGCTCACTTAAAAGCTAAGAAATATGAACAAAGATATGTCACACTGCTATACTATACTTAACTTTAGCCTATATATGTCTGCTTAAATGTTATTCATATCATATAACTTAATGAATAGCATATTTTTGTGTTCCTAGCTAAACATGACCTACACATCAACGCATTCGAAGTGGGTACATTTTTTGGCTAGCTGTAAATAACGAAACTAGAACTGCCACTGGCTAGTTCATCATTTCTTTGATTATTTGGAGGGAACCCAGCATCCGTGCAGTCCATATGGAAGACCATAGGGGAACTTTGCCCTAGCAATCTCTTCGAACGTTGATCCATCTAATAACAACGCATATCCATCTCCATTTTTCGCACTAATCATCGATATTACAACACCTACATCATGTACATATAAATGTCATAAAAATTGTTCCAAACGAACTCTTTTTTGTTTTTCTGATTGAAGGTAATTTTATAATATTAAGGAATCGTTCAATAATCATATTGTTTTTTACTTTTGACAAAAATGAAACTAAAAAAAAAAAAAAAATATTTGTGAGTTTTCAAAATTTTAATTAGTTTAACTTTTAGTTTTTAGTAAAGTAATCTCACCATCATCTTCTTCAGTTGCCCCAGGACGGGCCACAAAGAACGGTTCGGATGGCACTGCCCCTTCATCGTACCAATTCTTAGCTTTCTTCTCTACCAAATCAATCTGCAAATATATATTCAAAGAATTTGAATAAGAAATTAGCTCGAAATCGGTATGATATAATACAAAGTGGAAAATGGAAGCAGGGCATGTAATTTTGTAACTTTAATAATTAACTATACCTTGGTGAGGGTGTTAGGAAAGTTGCATGGGCGCTGAGCTCCGCAAGCATAAGCGTATCTGTATTTTTGGCCCAGAAAAGCAGGGTTTATGCTGCACATGTCCATCCCTCTACCATGCTCATTTGGGTCTAGTGCTGCCTCCAAATTTCCATATGGACTCCCATCCAGTGGTATTCTGAATCTACCAACCCTGTGTTTTCCATCAAAAGAACAACAACAAATTAGTTTACAAAATTTAAATAATAATCTAATTATCAACTTTCATGTTACTTATTTTATAAAATTTATATAATTTACATATTTAGTCTCCTTAGCATTACCCAACAAATTAATCGCTAGCTCCACGTTAAATTGAATACATAATTTTTTTTTTTTGTCGGTGAATTTAGGTCACATATTGAGTTAATTTTGTGCTTTTTATTCTAGAAAATGATAGAGAATTATTATTGACACTCCAAAAATTTAATTGTACATTTCTCATAAATAGTATTTTTCTTTATAAATATAGAGAGTTTAGAGTGCACAACTACATTTTTCGATTGCCAATAATAATTTCAAAATAATAAACATGATAAAAATTCAGCAAGATAACTTTTTTCTTGCTTTCATATTAGATAGATATTCATGTCATGTACGTACTGAGCATCTGGTAGTACATCTTTGCCAATATAAGACCGAAGATTTTGTATCTTAAGCTTGTCCAGAATCGTTGTGTCAGCGTTGTGTTCGCAACAATCTGCAATGATTGTAGTTACCCTACCATCCTCATCTGTCTCCTCATAAGCATTAATGAAATGGAACGTAATGTATAATGGAACTTCCACACTCGCCACCTTCAAAACAAAGAAATTGTATACAATTAATAAATCAAAAGAAGAACAAAAAGCAAAATAGTTAGTACCCAAAACATCAGATTGGAAGGAACTTACAATGTTGCCACTAGCTTTACACATAACATGCATAAACGCCTTGGAGTCAGGGTGCCACTCAAACTTGTACAAGGGAGTGGGTTCGGCCTTGAGCAAATTCCCAGCACAATACCTCAGTGGCATCTCGGGCACAATGATGTAGTGCTCGGTCACAGGGAAAGAGTGCACCCAACCCGGAGCCGGTCCACGGCTACAATCAACCCGCCCGATCACCTTCCTCTCATTAGTCCCCGGCTCCATCCTGACTGCCAAATATCCTGGGTTGATTAAATCCGGCAACAGAGTCAAAAACTCCGTATCGGTCACGATAGGATGTGCCGAGTGTATCAAGCCACCCAATGTGTCACTGTACTTAAATTTCCCTACAGTTTCCAAGGTAGCAGGATCAATCACTATTGACCCTTTCTGGGTCTCTGTGAGGCACACAACCCGACCATCGGCGAGCTTAACCACTCCGGTGTTGGCGTTGTCAGTCAGTGATGCACCGGAGAATAGGTTGGCTAGCTCACCAATATAAGATAGGAAATTGTTAGGCTTAGGGACCTCAGAGAATTCACGGAAACATAATTTTTTGTTCTTCATGGCGGCTTTGTAGGCCTCGGATTCGATCTGGCGGTGGCCAGCAGTGAGGCGACCGTTGTGGAAGTGAAGTTTGACGAGCATGGCATAGCCGTCAAATAGGTGGCGGAAGTTGTAGTCCCCGACGTGCCACAGCCCTGGACCATTTCTTAGGTACGTCCCTTTCTGCATGTGACATTAAGTTAATTATGAGCCAGCTGTATATTCGATAAATGTTCACCTTTTATAATAATATGGTGCTCAATAAATTTGAATCATTTTGTCTATAAATACCTGTAGATCGAAATATTAGAAATACATTTGGAATGAGACACTGATACGTTCTGAAGCATAAAAATAATTGGTAAAAAAATAAAAAGAAATGACAAGGCAAACGTCAATGACATTCTTGTCGAGGAGTTGTTGTAGCATTTTAAAAGTAATTAAAGTGAGGAATATATGTATACTTTGGCCAGCACCACGTTTGTACGTGGCGATGGACAGCAAGTTGATTAATCAGATTTAGCACTAGCATTTAGCAAGAAGACACACACATCAAGGACAAATCTTCTTTCTGTGTGCGTGGTAGGCCTCTCACTTACGAAGCAATAAAGATTAGAAAGAAAAAGCACGATCAAAGTAATGGGAATAAGAAAAGGGTTGAGCTTTCTTCTATTCCTATTTCCGGCAATTTACTGAATAAAAAAGTTGTAAACATACCTTACTTTGGCTCACAACATCCGGTGACGGATTCAGGATTTTAAACTCGGAGGGTCCCAATTATAAAGGTCAAAAAATTTATAGACAAAAATAACATTGAAAATTTAAATATAATACATTTCATTCAAAAATCATATGCAAAACAATATTACAAATTATAAAATCATAATTCAAGCGTCTATTACGAGGTTTCATAAGTTACTAGGGAGTACCTAAGTTATTAATTATCTAATATGAACTACTAAATTTAAAATACCGGTCAAATAAAACTCTCCCCAAACTCTCACTATCTTTCTAACCAAACACACCTTTTTTCTCTTTTACTGGTTTCCAAACATCCACCTTCTCTCTCACTAAGAACAAAGCTGCCATACCTCCACCAACAACATCCCTCCCCATTCTCCCTCCCCATGGCAGCTCCACCCCCAAATTTCACCAACCCATGACAGATCATATCCATCTTACTAACTTTATGAAGGAAATTTCACCCATAAGAAAAATTACTAAGATGGTTGAAATAATTTGGGAAAATTTGGGTTTATGTACTGCCCCCACCAGACGTCAAAGAAAGGTTGGAGGAGAAGTGGGTGGCACCAACGGATGAGACCATGGCAGAAGCAAGGAGGAGAGAGGCAGGAAGGGTCCCTATTTTCTTTCTTCTTTGTGCGGTCATCTTCCCCGAGAAGAAGACAGCCACTGCAACCTGCACAGACCTCATGCTCGAGTACGAGGGGTCCCCGGAAAATTTATAGCAGAGATTTAGAATCGCCGACGGGTCCTGGGACCTCCCAGGTCCCTATGTGGATTCGCCCTTGACAACATCGTACCTAGTTATTTGGCTCTGTTATTGTTTATTTTTGGCCTAACCCTATCCGTTATTGTTTATTAAGTACCTAAAATCTCCTAATTTTTTAGCGATATTTCAAATTGGTCTCAATTTTTTAAAATATTTCAAACAAGTACCCAACCTATTAAAACATCACATCCGTTAAGCCCAGTTAAATTTTTGTTAAATAATTAGGGTTTACTTTGTCTCCAAAATCAATTGAAGGTCATGGACGCATGGCTTCGACAACTAACAATCACCACCACCCCCATCAAGCCATCAACTCCACACCCAACACACAACCACCAACTACACCCTATAACTCAAGCATCCAACATTGAGAAGAAGGTCATGGAGCTTGTTTCTGCTTTTGTGATTTCCTCATTCACCGATTCTTGGCTCGTAAAGCTTCCAGTTCTTTGTAGGCGGTGAAGATGGTGGTGGGTGCATCATGGTAGTTTATACCATTTGAGCATCTTCCTTGACCTTCTTTTCGATGTTGGCGGCTTGAGTTGTAGGGTGGAGTTGGTGGTTGGCTTCCATTACCTTTTATTGATTTTGGAGACAAAGGAAGCCCCATTTTTTTTATTTTTTTTTAGCAAAAGTAAGCCCTAGTTAATTTAATAGAAATTTAACTAGGGCTTAATAGATGTGACAGTTTCAATATGTTAAATACTTGTTTGGAATGTTTAAAAAAATTGAGACCAATTTGGAATGACACTAGAAAGTTGAGGAATTTTTGGTACTTAATCCAAATAAATTCTATTGTCTGGGCAATAAAAGATATGATGTTATTATGAATCTCAAACAATTTATTACGTTGAATTTTAATAAACTTGAACAGGATTGACAAGGAAATATCACTCGTCCACATAAATTCTACATTCAAGCTTAAATACATGTGCATGAAATCTTTAGCAACAATTCTTTGATAGAATAAACCAATAATTATATACACGAAATGAATTAGTGAACGATCACATACCAGCCACAATGGTATTTCTCCTTGGACAAGCAGCTCTCCTTCCCATCTCTCCTGCCGCACACTCGTCCATGCCACGTGACTCCCGTCGTAACCATTGCCGCTCTCTCTTTTTGGGGGTGGATGAGCTATTGCCGGCAATGGTGGACTTGCTACATTTGTGGACACCAAGCTCCGACCATTGTGTTTTTTTCTAGTATTACTCAAGTTCTTCTTTAAGGGATTAAACCCATCTTTTATATGATTGGAGTTCTCAGAAAAGGCAGCTGTTGGCTGCAAAGAGAAGTTTCCAGTAGTGCCTGAAAATGTTATGGAAGCCATGAATACTAGCTAAGAACTAAGCAGCTGGGTGTTAAGAGTGTGAGGTGTACTGGTCTTTATATAGGAGGGCCTGCAGGGAAAGATTGCAAATAGGGTAAATTAACTAATTAGAAACAGTGCTAAAATGACCTGTGCGAAGCATCTCCAATTTGGAATCTTAATTGGTGGAATTCCAGTTCACTAGCTGACATAGCTAATTTTTTGTCATTTTTTTTTCTTGTTTTTTGAAAGAGAAAACCATGCTGTGAGTTGATAGTTTAACTAAAGATCTCCCTCTTGGAAAATGAATTTCGCAAATTTTTTTTTGGGGATTTTAAGGATTTTGTGGTCGTGATCGTCTATTGTATATTGTACGATCAGTTTTTGTTAGATATTATTTATATTTAAATTTAAATTTTAAATTTTAAAATGATTTATGATAGTACGATGTTCATTATATAATGAACGATCACAATTATGAAATCTTCAGAAAAAAAATCCAACAAGAATCATTTTCCATCCCTCTTATTAAGAGCATCTGCAGCAGTTTCCAATTGTCCTTGCAATTAGGTGAAACTGCCTTCTTGCCCACAAAACTTGCTCCAGCGGTGAAAATATAAGAGGGTAATTTTGGCAAAGGCAGGTGCCCTGCCAACTGCCCTGCTGATTATTGCAGGGGCTTGCGGCCTGGTGGGCCCACCCCGAGCGAAGGACATAGAGCCAACTTACTTAAATCAGGCGCAAAAATAGCCGTTGGATTTCTAAACGGTCTGTCGATCAGAACCAGTGGATTTCCAACTGTAAACAATAAAAAAATTTGAAAGTTTCGACGGCTAGGATTAATTCAACTCTCAAAAATAAAAATAAAATCTAAAAAATTACCAAATTTTTTTTAAATTATTAAAAACGTTAAAAAAACTTATGAAATTCACAAATTAAAATTCTTACAAAATTCAACACACTTGCAAATTAAACAAAAATCTTCAATGATAACTATATGATGGCGAACCCGGCTTCTCTGCCCTTCCAGTTCCCATACACTTCTATCCTCTCCTATTTTTGTGCGGTCATGGTTAAGCCACGTCAACATTTTATATTGATTTTTTTTATAGAGATAATAAGACAAAAAGTAATAGTGATATAAAATGTCAACGTAGCTTAACCGTGACCGCACAAATAGGTAGAGATGGGAGTGTATGAGAACGTGCAGAGAAACCAGGTCCTATGGTGGCATAAGACGAAGAAAAAACATCAAAAAATATAGTTGTGTATGGTAATCATCCTTTTCCGTCCTCTTTCCAAAAGAGTGAACTTGCACAAAGACAATTACTGTTTACAGTGAATAGTAAGGACAATTTTATTGCCCTGCCCTCCAAAATTGCCATTGCGCTCCACTAACTAGTAAAAATGCTCTAAACAAGTGCTTTAAACAACTGAGCTAGAAGAGCTCATTCAGCTAACAAATAGCTTACAGTTTTTCATGTCATAATATTTGTGAGAAGGGTGATGCTATTTAGTGACCTCTATTAAATTAAGGATACTATTTGGATTTTTACATGTAAAGGTCGATACTCCTTGGATAATGTGACGTGGCAACATTTTAGTGTTTAGCCATCTATATGTGTTAACAAATCAACGATTATAATAACAAATAACATCCTCATAATAAATTATCATTTTTATGCATGTGGATGACTTAAAGGTCTCCATATATCGATTGAACTTTTCAAAAATTATCTGTGAATCATGATTAAAAAAATATATTTAGATTATAATGTTTGTATGATAAATTGATGTTATGTCGTCATGCAATAAGGAAAGCAATGTTTTTTTTAATTTATAAAAAAAAAATCTAGGGCGATACCTCCAAGTTAATTACTATGTCATTTTGGTAAGGAAAATAAATAAATTAATATATATCTTGGCTTGCATACAACAAGAACTCACACGATAGGGATACCGTATATATGCTATTTAAAGATATGATGATTAGGTTTCAGCTTTCAACATAATATTTTATGCGGTAAAATGTAATTGTCAGATATCGTATATGTTATGTGTAATTTGACTGATATATAATCGACAAGAATAAATCGACGGTATGTCTAACCTGTTAAATTTTCTTTGTAAATGATAATCGACCAGAAATTGTTGGTGCCGAAATTCAGACAAAGCCTGCACACGTATTTGGCTCGAGTGTTTTTTGGTCTCAACGCTATGGAATGGCTCGAGAGAAAGAGAGAATAGACGAGCCATTGTTTGAGGCTACCAACAGACAGTGTTTGGGTTCGAATGTGTGTGAAAGTTGCACGTAAATCTGACTTTTTAATCAAATGATTGTGCACTAAATGCGAAGGTGATTCAGTTAAGTATTTTTTCTTGCCTCGAGGGAACGAGCACTTAAAATTTAATGTAACTTTGTGTACACTTTTCTAAAAAGTAAATGAAAACGAAACAAAAACTAAAGTGAGAAACAAAATGTAATCATTTCATGGTGGAGTTAAGATGACAAAATGTTTACAAAAGTAAAATCTAGGCAGGTGGGCCTAACTACATGAATGAAATGTAAATTGACCAGAAATGTAAAGAAAGTAGTAAAAAATATAGTAAGATTCAGGCCATGAAGGTCAAGATAAGGTTAGAGAAGTCCACCGAGATCACTGGTATCAGATTGGAGCAGTACAAAACATACGCATCTAAGAGGGTTGTAATGGCACATCAACCAAATCATACCATGGGGTGGTAAAGATGTAAAAGTTTTAGATTGTAAGAGTGTTTGCTTCAAAAGAAGACATTGAGACTGTAGCTGAAGAGTTAAGAGAGTTTTTGCTGAAGATCAATTCAGGTTGGGCTGAAAAACAGTTGAGTTGATTGATCATATAGATTGAATTTGATGAAAATCCTTAGCTTGAAGGCCTCTGGCTCTATTTATAGACAGTGGAGAAAGATCAACCTTGATCATATTGCTGAGTTGGGGCACAAGTAGATCGGTCGTTTGGTGCAGACAGTTACTGTAATTCCTAGAAAATGGCCTTTAGATGTGTCTTATGGCAATAATGACATAGGCATTTAAGAAAGTGAGATATTTTTCCGGTCTGATCGTCCGTGTACTAGACGCAGCTCGGTGAAGAAACTCTTTTCGAGCCCTCATACTGGTTGGGGTGGAACGACATGGTTGTCTTAACTTTTTTCTGAGATAAAATCCCAAATTAAGCTTCAAAGTTGGTAGGCTGTAGTCGGTGGCTTTTGCATAAATAAAAATAATTTGGCCCCATTGTGACATCCCACATCGCCCAGGGGAGTGATCCTTAAATGTATATTCCAATCCCTACCTAGCATGAGGCCTTTTGGGAGCTCACTGGCTTCGGGTTCCGTAGGAACTCCGAAGTTAAGCGAGAAGAGGGCTAGAGCAATCCCATGATGGGTGACCCACTGGGAAGTTGCTCGTGAGTTCCCAAAAACAAAACCGTGAGGGAATGGTAAGCCCAAAGCGGACAATATCGTGCTACGGTGGTGGAGTCGGGCCCGGGAAGTGGTCCCGCCCGGGCCGGGATGTGACAATTTGGTATCAGAGCCAATCCCTGGCCGGAAGTGTGCCGACGAGGACGTCGGGCCCCTAAGGGGGGTGGATTGTGACATCCCACATCGCCCAGGGGAGTGATCCTTAAATGTATATTCCAATCCCTACCTAGCATGAGGCCTTTTGGGAGCTCACTGGCTTCGGGTTCCATAGGAACTCCGAAGTTAAGCGAGAAGAGGGCTAGAGCAATCCCATGATGGGTGACCCACTGGGAAGTTGCTCGTGAGTTCCCAAAAACAAAACCGTGAGGGAATGGTAAGCCCAAAGCAGACAATATCGTGCTACGGTGGTGGAGTCGGGCTCGGAAAGTGGTCCCGCCCGGGCCGGGATGTGACACCCATAGCATTGCCCGAACATATTGTGGTATCAAATTTGAGTCCATTTTACAACTCACATGCAATTTGAATCTTTTATCGATGTTTTGTGCACTATTTATTTCGAGGATGATGCTAGGAAAACCACATCTATTAGGAGATGGGTTAAATGTTTCTACAAATTGAGGTATCCTATCAATTTCGTACTTCAATTGTAATTTTATACATATGTGCCATATTTATACAGCCAATGACGATTTTGTTTCTAGAAGTACGTATAAAAGGGGAAATCGCCGTATATTCTTTTCCTTATGCCTGAATATTTCATATAGAATTTCAAAATTTATTCACTTTATTTTAGTATGTCCTAAGTTAACATTGAGACAAATTATATACATGCTGATATGTGTGTGTGTGTGTGTGTGTGTGTGTGTGTGTGTGTGTGTGTGTGTATCATTACATATATATGTTCTCTTTTTTTTATTTTTAACAAAAGCCTTGGAATGTCACACATGAGTTCAAGTTAAATCAAACATTATTAGAGTGATAATTTAGGTTATACTTTCTTTGGGAGGAAACAAGATCGATAGGATCATCAATTATTTTGTCCCAATATATATATATATATATATATATATAGTGTCATCTTCACAACTTTGATCTTTGATCGCATTTTACAACCATGTAGTACGGTGTGTTTCTGTTCGTAAACTTGTTGAACAACACATTTAAGTTATTTGAGGGATACCTTATAAACGATCACAGACCTTGAATTTTAATTTTCTGATTTGGAGTTGACCAAGCGTGGCTATTAGATTGTGTATTGTTGCCGATAGACCAGTTCTGGAGGTGTAAGGAGGGTGTAGCATTCTTTCTCCTTCGTTCAGAGTTTTCACAATGAATTTTCTTTAAGGTTCCAATGAGGCTCCCACAATTTTTGCAACTATTTCTTTATTGAAATACAATACCCTACAAAAGTGTCCCTTAATTGAAGCTCCCTTCATAGAAGTGTGCCACTAGCTAGGGTTACGAATTCATATTAAATGGTAAATTACAATGAGATCATTTTGGTTCACTCTTAAATAAGGTGATGCACCAGTTAGTACTACGATCTAGTGGTATTCCTCTTCATTTGTAAGCGAGAGGTCTTAGGTTCGATTCTCGCCAAAGACGAATTTGAACCATATCATTGCTAGCCCATTATGAGGCTAAACCCACTTTCACCCTTAGTGTAAATAATATCGTTTGTTAAAAAAAAGTGATGCTCACCACCTCATTGGTTATTGCTAAATTAATTTAGTTTAATTGATCTAAAACATAAAATCTCAAAATTTAAATTATTCTAACAACAATGAATTGATGGCGATCATCATCAACCCATGAACCCACTTTAAGGGTCAGCAAAAATATTCCCAATTACTATACAGACCTTTATTTGACTATTATATATTTGGGTTGTATTCTCATTGGTACATGCAGGCGGCAAGTTCTGAGTATACATAATGTCAAATATTCATCAATTTTTGTGTAGAAGAATAAATTTGAAATTGGAAAAATTAGTATCCGGTCTCTAATTACTAATGTTTATTGACTGAAATTTTATTAGTTCTTAGATTTTGATCAAAGTCCTTATCATTAATGTAATAATGAATTCACATGTCAGTTACATAATTTTTTAAAATAAAAATTAATAATTGATTTAGAATTTTAATACTCACACCTTTATTAAACTCCTAACTAATTTTCAATTCAAAACATTTCTAAAATAAATAAATAAAATTAGAATAAGTTTGTACCCATTAGCTTTTCTTCAAAAATATATTTTCAATTTTTAAATCTTATATGAACCCATTCATTTAAATTTTTTTTTTAATTTTTAATCTTAAAATGTACTCATTCTTAAATATACCAATTTGTTATATGTAAAATGTACCATTTTATATATATAAAATATATTCAATATTTTTCTAATCTATTTTTAAACTTATATGGGTACATTCTTTTTTCTTTGATTTGAGAATGTACCCTATCAAGTTTAATCGAAGAAATTTACTAATATTATTAAGCCTAATATCTTCTTTTTTTTTTTTTTTTTTTTTTTTTTTTTGAAGAATGTACCCATGTTTTGGTACAATAATTTTGTATTAATTTTGATGAATGTACCCATGTTTACACACACACACACACACACACACAATAGTATATGTATATTTTAATATTTTTAATCCCACAAATTTTGGTTTTTTATTTAAAATCTCATTAATATAAACAACTATAATTTTTAATTTTTAATTAAAAAAATATAGTAACATACATAGAAATTGTCACATCTCGGCCTGGGGCAGATCACTTCCCAGTCTCGCTCCACCACCGTAGCACGATATTGTCCGCTTTGGTCCCCGACCACACCCTCACGGTTTTGTTTCTGGGAACTTACACGAGAACTTCCCGATAGGTCACCCATCATGATTCATGGGAGTGCTCTCGCGCGTTACTCGCTTAACTTCAGAGTTCCGATGGAACCCGAAGCCAGTGAGCTCCCAAAAGGCCTCGCGCTAGGTAGGGATGAGAATATACATATAAGGATCACTCCCCTGGGTGATGTGGGATGTCACAATCCACCCCCTTAGGGGCCCGACGTCCTCGTCGACACACACGCGGCCAGGGTTAGGCTCTGATACCAAATTGTCACATCTCGGCCTGGGGCAGATCACTTCCCAGGCTCGTTTCACCATCGTAGCACGATATTGTCCGCTTTAGGCCTCGACCACACCCTCATGGTTTTGTTTCTGGGAACTTACACGAGAACTTCCCGATAGGTCACCCATCATGGGAGTGCTCTCGCGTGTTACTCGCTTAACTTCGGAGTTCCGATGGAACCCGAAGCCAGTGAGCTAACGAAACCATACATGTCTAGTACAACTGTTCATTTCGTTGTCTGACTTAATTTTAGCAATAAATTATTAAGAAAAACCGGGCCAGGAAAAGGTGAAAAAATTAATCAAACGGTTCTTTTCATGTACATGTAAATGTTGAAGCATCTCATCTAATATATATATATATATATATATGGGCATTTTCTCATCCACGCGTAGCTACTAGCAGTAGGGATAGGCACTTGGAACTGAAAACTAAAATTGAGACACGAATTAAATTGAATAACACTAAACGGTTCAGTTTTTGCGATTTTAAAACTGAACAGCAATATGGAAAAACGATTTGGTTTTGATTTTGAATTCAAGTATCATCTCTGGTACTCTTAATCCACAACCACACTAACAAGCTCCAAGGCAATCTCAAGCTTCTAATTCACAAGGTTTCATGACTTCTCATCCATCCGTTTCACTTTCACAAGGTTCATGGTCTTCCCAAGTATCGCCTTCTCAAGCATGTTCATAAGCTCAAAGGCCTCCTCAACCTTCGAAGAGTAGGTGTCCAAAAGAAAAAGGAAAGAGAAAGAGTTTAACAAAGCAAAATAGTGACTTGAATTGCAAGGACAATTTATTTTTTTCATGTTGTACTACTAATGTCATAAGGCATTTTGATGTTGAAGTTTGTTTGAACTATAGTTTAGTATGGTAAACTTAACTTTTTCAATTGGGTTGTACTAAAGTAATGCCATAAGGCCTTTTGAGTTTTGATGTTGAACTTTACTTTAAGTTGAATTTTAGTGTGGTGATCATGAATCTTTTTCTATTGGTTTGTATTAATGTCATAAAATATTTAGTTTGAAATGGTATGAAACCGAAACCAAAATCGTTTGAAACTGAACCGAACTGCAACCAAATGGTTTGGTTCCATTTTGGTCCACACTTAAAAACAGCACAAAACAGCATCGCAAAAAAATTTAATTTCGATTTTGATTTCACCTAAAACCGCAACGAACCAAAATGTGCCCACCCTAACGGGCAAGTGTCATGCTTGCTGCGTATCACAATAACATTCATGCAATATTGTATTCATTAATAGAAAACTTCATTTTAATCCTTAAAAAATATGAGTTTTAGACTATAACCTTGTGTAAGATTAAAATCCAATTTTAGTCCCTAGTACATTTAATCATCTCATTTATTAGTTATATTTTGATGTTTTATTTATCTTTTTATTTTTATTTTAATGTACTAATTACATTTAAATTTAATTTTTATTTCATTCATCATAATATATTTTAATGCCTACATTTAGACAACTAATTTTTTTATAATATATATATTCCGATAACAATTTTGTATGTTCTTCATTTAGGTACATTAATACATTTGAATATTTCGGTATATCCATTGATACAAACATATAGATACATTAAATCAATATAATGCATTTCGGTACGTATATTTTGGTACACACATTTGAGTATTGACATTTAGGTACATTAATTCAATATACTATATTTCGGTGCATACATTTCGGTACTTACATTTTGGTATATTAATTCAATATAATACATTTCGGTACATATATTTAGGTTCATTATAATATATTTCGGTACAATCATGTATGTACAAATATTTCAATACAAAAAAGTCAATTTTATATATTTTGGCACAGTCATTTTTGTATACTTATGTATTTATATATTTTTCTATCACAAATTTTGACACACCCAGATCGAAATCAGGGCGTACTGGCCGTTACATGAGGGTGACTTAGCCATGTGCACAGTGCAGAAGCAATAATAATAATAACAATAATAATAATAATAATAATAATAATGCGAATAAATAAAAACCAACTACTAGCAGTACTAGCTAAGAAAAAGTGCTAGTGCGAGATTAAGTGTGAAATACACAACCAAAGCATAAGTAGCCTAAATGCAGTTCAGCAGGACAAATGCTAGTTATACAACACCCAAAGGTGACCATACAATGGTGATAATCTGTCAGAGCTGCCATGGATTCCTCGCAAGCCACCAGAAAACACTCTTAACTAGAACCTGGAGGGGCGCAAAACAGAAAGTGTGAGTGGGCAAAAACAAAGTTTTTCAAAATCATTACATTTCTCAAAAGTTCTAACCCCTCTCTGTAAAACCTATATAATTTCCCAGAAAATAGAATATATATATATCTATACCACAACCATGCTTAGTATAGCAAAATTCACCAATATGCCATGTCAAATATCTCAGTATAAAAAAAAAAATGTAAGCCAGGTGATATAACTCAATGCAAATGATATGTTAGCCGGAGCCACCTAACGTGACCTGTACAGCTGAATCTAGAGCTCATCCATCTAGCCGGAGTCACCTAACGTGACCTATATGGCTCAAATCCACATCTTAACAAATATACCTGCACACGAGTCAGAACCACCTAAAGTGGTATGTACGACAGGATTGTGTGTAAATAAATACGATCAAGTGTTACGATCACGTGAAGACTGTGTGAATAATCGCAGGTCACCTACGAGTCGGAACCACTTATAGTGGTTTGTACAACAGGACTGTGCACCTAACTTGGCTCCAAGATGAGCGTATGGTGCGGAAGGTGCACATCACGTGAAGGATTGTGCCCTAACTCTGGGCAGGAACACTAACATCGAGGTGCAGGTTTATGAGCTCTCAACACATCTCATATTTACGAGAACTTCTCAGTGGGTCACCCATGATGGTATTGCTCTCGCGCGCTACTCGCTTAACTTCAGAGTCCCCAAAAACAAACATGTGAGGGTGTGGTAGGGGCCCAAAGCAGACAATATCATGCTACGGTGGAGTCGAGCCCATGATGTGGTGGGGGCTCGAGCCGGGATGTGACAAATTTGTTTTAATATTTTCTCATTTATGTTCATTTATAATTAAAGAACTAAATATTTGCATATTAATAAAATTAAAATTTAATGTGGGGAGAGTAAATAAAAATATACATTAAATAACAAAAATTGAATATAAATTTTGATATAAGTACAGTGTAAGGGATTAAATTAAATATATAATCTAGCACCAAGTTTTTTTTTTTTTTTTTTTTTCATTTTGTTTTTTTTTTTTTTAAATCTTTTGTAAGAACTAATGTTCAAAAACCCCATTGATTAACTACATGAAACGTGAGAATATGGTCAATGAAAAAGTCAAATTTAAAAATGGGCATCTTTTTTGTTACAAATTATGCGAATATGCTAATTAATCACATCATCCTGACATCCTCAAAATAACACTTCAGATGAAAATTAATGGTGACAAACAAATGGTTTTCATTTGGCTAGCTTTTAATTAATTTCTCTACATCTTAACCACGAGAGGAGCTACATGTAGACCGACAGTTGCCTCATATAGCTTCCCACTCTTCATGTGGCTCTATATAATTAGCATTAAAATATGTTATTTTCGTTTTTATGAATTCCTTAAGGTAGTTCAGCCACTAATTTCAACCGTCTTAATTCAATTATTTTTTCAATCCACCATGAACCACTTTAAGTGTAGACTTTGTCTCTCCTGGAAGAAATGCATCATGTCATGAGAGGTAGCTTGAATCTGGTATGTCTATGATGAAGTATAGTACTCCTAATCTGATTATTTCATCAAATGTTTTGCTAAAAAAAAGGGGATCGGTACAAGTTTCGCTTTCATTTCAAATCCAAGATGCGATTAGCTCTCTCATCTATTTAGTGTTAAGAATACCAATGCCACAAAAAATCATGTTGTGGTTTGAAAGATTCCACTCAAATGTGGGATTGATCTTCCACCAATTGAAATCAATAAATCAATTTTGACTTATCCTTAATCAAACCGGTCACTAGCTAGGACTCGTACAGAATTTTGGATGAAACTAATTCTGAAAAGGAAAATAAAAAATTAATGACCACATAATTTGTGTCAAAACTCCACAACGGGGAACAATACAAAAATTCACAAGGGAATAAAAAAAAATGACAAGGAATTTAGAAACAAGCGTTATGGGTCATGGTAGTATGGCCGTCGAAAGTGGGTGAGACAAAACAAGCTTGTTGGGCCATTTCGGTTCCAAAGAAAATTATGATGTTTTCCAATTTCCATGAATAATCCACCATTATTCATGAATTTAGTTCCCACTCAAATTCCCAGTCCATACCCATTTAGGAAAATGGAAAGCTCAACTTGTTGATTAATGTATATTTTCTTCCACATGGAAAACAAAAGGGCACACCTCATCCAAAATATCACTTACTTTGATAATTATAATTTGTTTGGTGCCATTAGCGATATACACTATATTTATAGTAATTTGAGTGAGAAGTTAAAACCAATAGAATGTACCTAAAATTTGGAGTAAAAAGAATTTGACTCAATAGTCTCCGATAGATGATGCTAAGAGACCAAATTTTCAAACCAAATAATGTGACTCCAATAGAAAATAAGCATATTAATCAACAGTTAATTAATAATCCAATCATCAACAACCACATCATTTGGTTTATACAATTTGGCTTAAAATTTTGGTTTCCCTTAGCATTGTACCCTTCCCCAATGCACCATAGAAATTGAATTCTATATGACTTTGGAGTAATATTTAAAGTTATATTTCAAATTAGATATAACTCTAGAGTTAAAATTGAAACTCCATCTTAGAAGATATAAAAGATAAAATTTGTATTTTTTGTTTATATAATTTAGAAGTATAAACTATCTCCAATACACAAGAATTAAAGTTTAAAACTCAAATTTGACTTTGTATGCATTTGATACAGAATAACTTGCACTACTTCGATTCGAGTCAAATAAAACTTTAGGGCATGTTGTCTTAACATTCTCACATGCGTTTATATGTTTACTAGGTATTACTAAGAGGAATGAAATTGCAAGGAAAAAGTATCATTCTTAGTTATGTGTGTATTAAGACCTAAGGAGTGAATAAATAAATAAATCCCACAGTGATTTTGGCATACAGGTAAAATCAAGGTACGAGATCATCAATGAGCAAGGGGAGTTTATCTCATACTCATTTTTTCTTCTTTAATTTTTTTTTTTAAAGCATATTTACTTACAAGGAATGAAATGGGAGAGAATGAATATCATTCATATTCATTTGTTTACTAACGACTAAAGAAATGAAAAATAGGGAATCCGAGATCTCGTAAATTTTGAACATGACATACCTAAAAAATAACGGTATTCCATTAACATAGCGGAGTTGTTTATCCATTCTCAGTTTTCATTCCTATAGCATATAAGTAAACATGCCCATTATACCCATACCAAGTAAGTAAATATGCTAAACTTTTTATTGTTGGGTCGGAGATAGCTTAATCCGTAAGTACGTAGAGTATGATGAAATCCCAAATCAAGTTATTTAAAGAATGATTAATGGCCCACTTGACCTAATGGACTCGAGTGCCTCCATTCAAAGTCATGTCTGGTTTGCTATTGGATTACTACTCTCCTGTTGCCTGTTGCTTAGTGAAATCAAGATTCAACACCCTTGTAATTGCTTCTGTCTCTTCATGCCCTAATTGATTCCCACAAATTTTTAATCAAAGAATAACATAATTGCTCGAACGTGGCGGACAAAATTAAGGTTTCCCCATACAGGCAACACCTTGTTTAATTAAAACTAATTAATCTTATTAGTGGGTGGCCCAAAACCATGATATGAATGTGTGGCCGGTGCTGTTAAGGAGTGCTGTGTCAGCTTGTCATAATTTGCTAATTAAGTTGATTAATTAGTCGTTAGGTCAGCCTTTGTTTTTGTAGTCTTCTTTGGAGCTAATTCAAGTCAATAAAGCAACTTGATTCCATTCCTTGATTCAGAATTAGTGGGAGGAGAATCGATTTTATAGTACACTTAAAAATATTACAAAAGTGCTAGCTCATGATGAATTATGATTTCATAGAATTTCCTTTGTCGACATAGATGCTCTTATAATAGCTTTTTAACACAAGTTCTAGAACAGATGAAATAATATGTAACAATATTTGATAACGAGGTGCCGAATTTTAAGTGCAAATGAATGTTATTACACAACGGTAGAACCCTAGCTACCTCAAGAACTCTTCGTTCGAGTTCAAATTCCCTACTCTCCGTCTAACTTAGAATAAAAAAGTCACTTAGGTGGCAAGTAAATGGGTTAATTAAAGGTGCCCAAGTAATATGTAACCTTCTTAATGTTTGTTTAAATAAAAACTACTTTCCCATAAATGAAAACCCATGCGAGAAAAAGTAAAAACCTCCATTCATCGATCAACAATCTGTCAACTCCTTTATAGACATGAAAAAGAAAGGGTCCTCTTCCAATATGGACATATATATACTTGTTCCATTTTTCTTGAATATGATGAAACGAAACCGCAACATTATTTCATTCATCAAAGTAAATAGATAGATACCATTTATGATTATATTAGAAAAGAACTAAAACCATGGATTGTAATTGGATTGTTGTTTTTGTATAGTATTAGATTTAGAGCATTTTCTTCAAAATCAACCGTGTTGCGTCTTTATAATTAACAAGCAACGATTAAATTTGATTTGGCTTTTTCTTTCTTGTCAAGCCGTTCACTTTTATTCCTAGCTAGTGTGTTTTGTTGTTAGGTGAACAAAACTACATTATCCAATAGGTATTGACCTGTACTAATTAACTAGGCATGAGAAACAATATATCTTGTATGTATGCATATGCATGTTTCTTTCGTGAAGCACATTAATTGGTAAAGCTCTCTTATATTTAGTGATAAATACCATCGCATATGATCGAGCAGAGAGGTAATGAGTTGCAAAATAGGGTTAGAGTTCGAAGCTTGTCCGTTATGGACAGGATATTAGTAAGTCGCACAGGTTAGAAACTTAGAAAGTCCCTATTGATTGTGACCTGATATGGATTAAAGAAAATTGAACATCAACAAACATATATAGGCACAAGATATTAAAGATGGAAACAAATCAATATTATACCTCTTCCAAAAGATATTGTTTAGACGCCAAAATATAAATGAAACAAGTACGTTTGTTGATGCACAAAATCGACGAGGACTTTGGTACAACAGAAAGTGTCAAGTTTGTGACCTTCGCTAGGTTGCTCTGGTCATTAGTGTGGATAAGTATGTAAATGAATAGAGACAGGGAAGCAAATAACACAAGATGTACGTGGTTCACCCAGATTGGCTACGTCCACGGAGTAGAGGAGTTCTCATTAGTTGTGAAGGGTTTACACAAATTCATAGGTTCAAACTCTCTTTTAGTGAGTTCTAGTGAATAGTTTAGTACAAATGACATTAGGGATTATTGTGGGAGAATGATCCCCTTTTATAGAAGAGAGTTTCTAGCTTTGTTCTGACATTGACACGTGTCATGTTGTGATTGGCCTCTGATATCGACACGTGTTGTGCTGTGATTGGCTTCTGATACCGACATGTGTCGTGTTGTGATTGGCCTCCTGGTTGGAGGAAAAGTCTTGTGGGTCCTTGACGGTATGCTGTTGACCGGTGCTTAGTAGTTTCGGGATTGGTCAAGTATGGTACAAACAGTGCTCCCCTAAGTTCCTGAGTGAGGGAAGCTCTTCGGTTGGGGACTTGCAAGATCCAAGCCATTGAGTAATCATGAAACTTCCAAGTACCGAAGTGTGGTGTCGCCTTCACTTGCCTTCTCTGTCCTGTAAGTAGATGTGGCATCTTCTCTTGGAAGTACTTTTCCTTCATCCAGGAGTGGTATCTTTAGTTGGCATTGACGCATAAGGTAATGTATCATTTTCATTTGAAGCTTACTTGTAGTTTTGGGTTTGGTCAAGTGCGATACAAACCATATAGTAGGAGTCCCCCAAGTCTCTAAGCGAGGAGATCTGCCGAAGGAGGTGACAGGCAAGGTAAGCAATCAGGGTTCCAAGCAATTAGTCTCAGATCAGTAAGTTAATCTTGGGTTCCGGCTGATTGCACTCATTCTCTCTGTCTCTCATTCAGCAACAAGGATAAAGAGAAGAAACAAGGAGAAAAGATGATATGAGGTATTCTTGTTTTTGGAGAAGACGGACGAATCGGCACGTGCTTTGTTGTACTTGACTTTCCATAGGTGTATTCTTGAACTGGGCTGGAGGGTTTTCTGGTTTCCTCCAAAGGAGCGAGCCGACTCCAGAATTTGAGGGTCAAAACAAGTCCGTCAAACCTGGAGTATGTTCGATCCTGATGATATAGTATACTTTTGCGGTTTGATAAAGTAGTAGATGTGGTATGGAGAAGCTTTGTTCTTCGACAACGGTGTTGGCAAATGGCTGTTGAGGCTTCTCGATCTCTTCAATTAGAGCAATGATGTCGAGCCTGGATTTTTTATTTTGTTAAAGTTTGCATGTTGAAACTTCGTGGGTGGACCCTGCAGGTTGAAGTAGTGCTCCCTTAATTTCTTGAGTGAGGAAAACTTCTCGGTTGGGGACTTGAAAAATCCAAGGCACTGAGTAGTCGCAAAATTTCTGAGTACCAATGTGTAGTGGTATATGGTAGGAGTCCCCCAAATCTTCGGTCGAAAGAGTTGACGAAGGAGGTGTCTTGCTAGTAGGCAATTTTCCAAACAAAACATCACCATTTTCCTTTCTAAGTGGTTGCCCAAAATTCCTCCTTTATATATATTTGGTATGAAAGTTGTTAGGCCCAAAGAAGGGGAGGCCTAGTCTCATTTCTTTCTTTCCTTTTTATTTTTTTATTTTTTTATTTTTAATGGGTGAAGCTTTGTAGGTGAAGCTTTTGTGTTGAAGTTTTTGTATTGAAGCTTTGTGAGTGAAGCTTTGGTGTTGAAGCTTGTAGGTGAAGCTTTTGTGTTGAGGCTTTGTAGGTGAAGCTTTTGTGTTGAAGCTTTGTAGGTGAAGCTTTTGTGTTGAAACTTTGTAGGTGAAGCTTTTGTGTTGAAGCTTTGTAGGTGAAGCTTTTGTGTTGAAGCTTTGTAGGTGAAGCTTTTGTGTTGAAGCTTTGTAGGTGAAGCTTTTGTGTTGAGGCTTTGTAGGTGAAGCTTTTGTGTTGAGGCTTTGTAGTTGAAGATTTTGTGTTGAGGCTTTGTAGTTGAAGCTTTTGTGTTGAAGCTTTTGTATTGAAGCTTTGTTGGGCACCATAACTTGATTTTGCTTCACATTATCTTGATCAAGAGTGTGTGAAGCTTTTGAGAATTGTAGTTGCTCTCCATTAATGAAGCTTTGTAGGTGAAGCTTTTGTGTTGAGGCTTTGTAGGTGAAGCTTTTGTGTTGAGGCTTTGTAGGTAAGCTTTTGTGTTGAAGCTTTGTAGGTGAAACTTTTGTGTTGAAGCTTTGTAGGTGAAGCTTTTGTGTTGAAACTTTGTAGGTGAAGTTTTTGAGTTGAAGTTTTGTTGGTGAAACTTTTGTGTTGAAGCTTTGTAGGTGAAGCTTTCGTGTTGAAGCTTTGTAGTTGAAGCTTTGTAGGTGAAGCTTTTGTCTTGAAGCTTTGTAGGTGAAGCTCTTGTGTTGAAACTTTGTAGGTGAAGCTTTTGTGTTGAAGCTTTCTAGGTGAAGCTTTTGTGTTGAAGTTTTGTTGGGCACCATAAATTGATTTTGCTTCACACTATCTTGATCAAGAGTGTGTGAAGTTTTTGAGAATTGTAGTTGCTCTCCATTGATGAAGCTTTGTTTGATGTTAAAGCTTTGTTGTTGAAGCTTTGTTTGATGTTAAAACTTTGTAAGTGAAGCTTTTGTGTTGAAGCTTTGTTGGGCACCATAAATTGATTTTGCTTCACACTATCTTGATCAAGAGTGTGTGAAGCTTTTGAGAATTGTTGTTGGCATTCACTTGTTGAAGCTTTTGTTGGCACCATAAATTGATTTTGCTTCACACTATCTTGATCAAGAGTGTGTGAGGCTTTTGACATTTGTTGTTACCTTTCACTTGTTGAAGCTTTTGTTGGCACCACAAGTTGGTTTTGCTTCACACTATCTTGATCAAGAGTGTGTGAGGCTTTTGAGAATTGTTGTTGCCCTTCACTTGTTGAAGCTTTTGTTGGCACCATAAGTTGGTTTTGCTTCACATTATCTTGATCAAGAGTGTGTGAAGCTTTTGAAAGTTGTAGTTACCCTCCATTTGTTGAAGTTGTTGAATTTCCTAATTTCCTTTTTTTTTTTGTTGGGAAAATTAGAAATTTGAAAAAGTGGGAGAGACAACATATACAAATTTTGTGGAAGAGAGACAACATATACAAATTTTGCTTCCACACTGTTGAGTAAGAGATTGTGATGCAAGCCACACCTTGTAGTAGTCGAAGGTTTGGATGAACCATATAAATTGAATTTGCTTCGAACAGTCTTGATCAAGAGTGTGTAAAGCTTTCTACGAGTTGTAGTGTTTGCATTGTTATAGAGGAGAAATGTCTGAAGCAGATGTAAGAGGGCTGAAGAGCTTGATCTTCGTATACCATGCACTGAAGCTGTTGTTGGCTTGCAATAAAACTTTGTTGGTGACTATAACTCTTGTTAGGCATAAGTGCTCCCCTGGTTAAGTTGTAAAGCTTGAGGGCTTTTGATTATTTGTGAATACTAGGAGTTCACATGTACAAGTTATACCACTCGTCTTCTGGTTGGTGTAATGAATGGTGAGTTGCTTTCGTCATTTGGTTAGTGGTACAAATGTAAGTTCCTTTATCACCTTTCATCACATTTCATCACCTGGTTGGTGGCACAAAGATGAGCTCCTTCTTCACTTGGTTGGTGGCATGAGTGGCAAGTTGCCAAATGATATTAGAGTACAGGTTGTACATTTTATCACCTAGTTGGTGGCATGAAGGAGAGTACAGGTTGTACATTTCATCACCTCGTTGGTGGCATGAAGATGAGTTCTTTCTTCACATTTCATCACTTGGTTGGTAAGAATAAGGGTAAGGTGTTGAGGCACATTGTAGCAAGTGTCGAATGACACTTTGTGTGTTGAACCCTTTCGAAGCACAGTTGGCTTATGTATGGATGTGTTGGAATGTATGATGTTTATGTATGAATGTGTTGGAATGTATGATGTTTATGTTGATTGACATGAGTGATGCTTATGAATGTTTTGCTATGCATGACGGGATCCCTTGTTTGGATATAAGTCATGTTGACATATACTTAGACTTTATTTTATGTTGTAAGCATTCGTGTTGAAGCTTTGAACCTGAGCGTTTCAGTGATAGGGATGTAAGGGAGTTAGGATCAAGTTGTCTAAATCACCTCTTTATTGAATTGATGCCAAATGACCTTCATTACATAGGATGCCAAATGGCCGTAGCTCAACACTTGTACAGTGTGAGTCTACTTGTAATAGTACTTCAAGTGATCAGCGTTCCATGGATGGCTAAGGGTCTTGCTATCGGAGCTTCTGAGCTTGTAAGAACCAGGGCGACTGATGCCAATAACTTCAAACGGTCCATCCCAATTTGGGCTAAACGTGCATTTACTCGGGACTCTGTCGCAGAGTAGTCTTTTCTTCAATACCCAGTCCCCCACTTTGAAAGAGCGATGTTTGACTTTTGAGTCATAGTAGTTAGAGATGCGCTGCTTGTAGGCGACATTCCTCAAGTGAGCCTGGTTTCTGTGTTCCTCGACTAGATCCAAGTTGAGGGTGAGTTGTTTGTCATTTTCATTTTGCATGTAGTTCTGGACTTGGAACGTTGCTTACTCAAGCTCAACTGGGACAACAGCCTCTGTACCAAAGGCAAATGAGAATGAAGTTTCTCCTATTGAAGTTCGATATGAAGTGCGGTATGACCAAAGAACTTAGGGTACAAATTCTGGCCAACAACCTTTAGCCTTGTCCAAGCTGGTTTTCAAAGTGCGCTTGATTATTTTGTTGATGGCTTCAACTTGTCTGTTAGACTGAGGATGAGCTGGGGAAGCAAAACATAAGTTGATGTTGAACTTAGAAGAGAACATCCTGAACTTCTTGTTGTCGAACTGTCGCCCAATGTCCGTGATTATCGCATTAGGATTGCCAAATCTGCAAAGGATGTTCTTTCATACGAAGTCTTCTATTTTTGCCTCAGTAATGGTTGCCAAGGGTTATACTTTGGCCCACTTTGTGAAGTAGTCAACTGCAACGATTGCATAGCGGACCTTGCCCTTTCCTGCAGGCATTGGGCCGATCAAATCAAGTCCCCATTGGGCGAAGGGCCAAGGGCTGATCATAGGAGTAAGAGGCTCGGGAGGGGAGTGATGAATAGTTGCGTAGAGTTGACACTTATCACATGAGCGGGATATTCTGATGGCATCTTGGTGGAGTGTTGGCTAGTAATATCCTTGGCGAAAAGCCTTGTGTGCTAGGGATCGAGATCCAGCATGATCTTCGCAGACTCCTTCATGTATTTCTCGAAGGACAATTTCAGCTTCCGCAGGTATGAGGCACCGTAAGTATGGTAGGTTGAAACCTCGCTTGGAGAGTAAAGAGATCAATGCCAACCGAATGGGTGGTGACAAAGTGGTGCCAATCTTCACTATGCGATCTAGATCATCTTTTGAGATAGAGACATTCTCCAACTCTTCAGCAGGTTGTGCTTGCTAGGTGAAAGAGTCATCTCGAGGATCATCGGGTTGATTGTTACCACCGTGAATATTCAAGTTGGCTTTGTCCGAGCTGGTCTTGATAACTTGGTCATGTATAGAAAGTGTTTCTTTGGGTACATGCAAGTGTTGTTGCTTGACTGAAGTGTTGTAACATGATCGTGCACTAAGTTGATCTCTACTGATGTAACCATTGCCATAGGGGGTTGGAAATTTCATCAACAACATATGCGTGGATACCATGGCCTTGAGATCATTAATGCATGTGCGCCCAAAGATGACATTGTATGCCGTTGGGCAGTCGACCACCAAGAAGTTAGTGGTGATGGTGGCTGTGTACGGACCTGTACTGATGGTGAAGGGTAAATGTACGCTCCCTAAAGGTTGCACGACATCACCAGAGAAGCTTATCAGAGGAGAAACCGAGTGATCGAGCAAGTGTTCAGCTACATTAAGTGTTTTGAAAGCTTCAGTAAACATGATATTGACTGACGCCCCCGTGTCTACTAGGATTCATCGTACATCAAAGTTGGCTATGTGAGCCTCCACAATCAGTGGGTCGTTGTGAGGATAGATGATACTTCTTTCTTCCTCAGGGTAGAAACATATTGGATCCCAGTTAGGCTTTTGATACTTGCCTCTCCTGATGTTTTCCACGTGAAACATTTGGTGGCCAGACTTCAACGTTCGTTCATTGTTTTTCATGGCCCTGTTGGAAGATTAAGATATGGGTGTGCCACCGATAATGGAATATATCACATTCACTTGGCGTTGGTTGCGGTTATCCTTTGGAGGGTGAAGGAGGAACTGGTCAATTTTTCCTTCACGTGCTAAAGCTTCAATATGATCACGGATAGTGATACATTTCTCGCCGTCATGGCCATTATACTCGTAGTAACCACAAAACATGCCTGTGTTCTTCGTGGACTTGAAATCTGGCTCCCTCGGCCTTAGCTTTGGTATAAAGTGAGCTATACTGGGGTAAATAGCCGTGCATGTGGCGTTCAAAGGTGTGTATGTCTCATACCTCGGGGTAGGACCATTCTTGACACGTGTTTAGCCCACTGCATTGACCGCGTGAAGGCGGATATTATCGTGGTGATACTTTTGGTTATCGCGATAGTGCCCCTTACTCTTTTTATTAAAGTGAGACTGGTGAGGATGGAAGTCTTTCCTCTTGCCCTGAGAATGATACACCTGTTGACTTGGCGAGGTATTAGGTAGGGCAGGGGGAAGCGTCGCTGCTGTTTGGAAGGTTGAGGTCTTCTCATTCGGTTGGATTTGGCTTCCACTCCCCATTTGCTGATAAGGGATGGCTGTAGGGGGTTTCCCTTGATATGTCCTTGCCTCGGCGGAGGCATGATTATAAGCCTGTGCCATTACCTCAGAGTAAGTATTCCAAGTGTTAGCATTGATCATGTACTTGAAAAAACAGTCGCGTAGGCCTGCTGTGAAGGCTTTAAGGGCAGTCTTGTCATCTGCCTTAGCGTAGCAAGAATACTCATGGCTGAAGCGGCCGGCATACTTTCTTAGTGGCTCATCCGGCTTCTGGCGAATAGTGTACAAGTCATCTGCGGAATGCAAGCGATCTTTCTGGAAGATGTGTTGAGAGACAAATAGTTTCCTCAATTTCTCAAATGAGTCTACTGTCTCAGGTGGAAGACGACAATACCAATTCAGAGCTCCGCCAGAGAGGGTAGAGGGGAAGAGAATACATCGTTCTTTGTCAGTGTGCATCCGGTATGCCATGGTAGACTCAAAGAGGTTAAGGTGCTCAATCGGGTCCTCCCTTCCAGTGTAGAGTTGTAAGCCAAGCTTCTGCTTTGTCTTTGCCTGGAAGGGGTGTCGAGGATCTTCCTTGTAAGAGGGTCAGGCCTAGGTTGGTTCCAGTCAGGTATTTCGGCCTGACGTTCGGCCTTCAACTTGTTTACTTCCTCAAGGAGTTGTAGGACAAGGGGGTCCTGAGTGGAGTCAGGTACTGCTGGATCATTTTTCTGTAAGTCTCCATCTCCTCTTGGAAGTAGGAAAGTTTGGTCAAGGGCATGAGATTTTTCTTTGGACTCACCGTACTGACTTCCAGGGCGAGCCTGTCGAAACGTCCCCGAGTCCCCCGTACCTTTATATTCCTCTAGGACATGTCGCTCATTCTCTAGATTGGCAATTGGCTTGGGGCATGGAAGAGGACCGAACCTTTCAGAAACCCTTGGATCATTGACCTTCGAGCTTATGTGGATGAGGTTCTCTCGACGTTGCCTCAGGAAGTCCCGACAATTGCGATAAACGGCTTTTGATCCTTCTACTCCTTCTGCAAGAATGTGCCTTCCTCCATTTCTCCTGCTTCGGGTCGAAGCAGCTGGGTCGAGAGAGGTCTCATGTTGATCAACACCTTGATGAGTAACTCGCTCCCCATTAGGGATATCCATGTTTAAGGCATGTGATCCCCCGTGTTGGGGGGCACCCAGGTGGTGGTTGACTTCCCTGGGGGCGATGAGTTCGTGTGTTTGAGTATGCCTAGCTTCATGGAGCATTCCAAAGAGCTTCTTATATTGGTCCTGGAGGATCTCATTTTTTATCGCTATCTTGTTGTTCTGAGCCTCTAGCTCATCGACTTTAGCCTGAAGAGCAAACCTCTTTCGTTCCTTCTTTCGTTGCTTTGCACTAAGTGCGAGGAGGGTGTCGTTCTGCGTGCTGTGGCTCCCTTTACTCCCCATATTGGAGAGGGGTGCCTGGTCGAAAGAAAGTGTGCGAATGGTGGAAACCAGCCTGACAAAGCTGGAGAGAGTAGGAATAAGTACGATTCCCACAGACGGCGCCAAATGTTGATGCACAAAATCAGCGAGGACTTTGGTACAACAGAAAGTGTCAAGTTTGTGACCTTCGCTAGGTTGCTCTGGTCATTAGTGTGGATAAGTATGTAAATGAATAGAGACAGGGAAGCAAATAACACAAGATGTACGTGGTTCACCCAGATTGGCTACGTCCACGGAGTAGAGGAGTTCTCATTAGTTGTGAAGGGTTTACACAAATACATAGGTTCAAGCTCTCCTTTAGTGAGTTCTAGTGAATAGTTTAGTACAAATGACATTAGAGATTATTGTGGGAGAATGATCCCCTTTTATAGAAGAGAGTTTCTAGCTTTGTTCTGACATTGACACGTGTCATGTTGTGATTGGCCTCTGATATCGACACGTGTCGCGCTGTGATTAGCTTCTGATACCGACATGTGTCGTGTTGTGATTGGCCTCCTGGTTGGAGGAAAAGTCTTGTGGGTCCTTGACGGTATGTTGTTGACCGGTGCTTAGTAGTTTCGGGATTGGTCAAGTATGGTACAAACAACGTTAATCAATACTAAGTTAATAATCCAATCATTTACAACCACATTATTTGATTTGTAAATTTGGTTTAAAAAATTTAATCTCCATTGCATTACCCATTTGTTTATTTATAAACACATGATGACAAAAACCAGAGCATGCGTGCATGGGAACCGAAGAGTTTGCTGCAATATTCTATATACTATATTAGTTTTACGTTGCGTTTATTCGGGAATATATATATATATATATATATTGATTTGGACAATGCAAGGAAGATAAATTATTTTTTGTAAATCATATGACATAATTGTTAATTATTGAATTATTATTTGAGTGTTAATTAATGTGTTTATTTTCTATCAGTGATACATCATATATTTTACAAATTTAGTCTAAAAAATTAGTTTACCTAGCATTACTCTTTTGATTCTAATTCTTAGCTTCTTATACTATTCTAGTACATCTTCCTCTGATCGTACTAAAACAATATCCAGATCCAGTGGCAGAACCATAAATTTTTCCCATAGAATCAATGATGTAAACATAACTACAAAATCTAAACGAAAATATAACAATGAAAAGTTAAACAAAAATACATTTATTCATAATTCAAGGTAAACTATAAGAACAAAATTTGCTAGCTGCACTACTTATAGGATGCCGACCGTAATGGACTGCACTAAAAGTGCTTTCTATTAGTGATGGTATGCATTGAATTATGTTACAAATATCTTATTTATGGTATTTTAGTTATTAATTAACTAGAGAAATTTACAATGTCACTTATTGTCCACATGTCGAATGAACAATGGATATAGCTTATAGGTCATGTCTATGTGTTCAAGCCATTTAATGATAGTATGTCGAGAAACTTGAGAGCTCAAGACTTTAAGGCTCACTCATAGCCTATATAAAAGGGGACAAGTATACCTTATAAGCGGTCATATGCACAAGAGTAAATTTATATTGCATTGTTTTGAGAGCTACTGTAATACACTTCAACTATATGGTAGTCTACCACAATAGACGTAGCCCATTTTTAAGGTTAAACTACTTAAATTATGTTGTTCATAATTTCTTTATATTTCGAGCCCACCAAAGATTTTTTGTACTAGTCTTGTGTTGACCTCCTAGTTTTGAGCGTTTACAAATTCCGTAAAACCTACTCAACCCAACTCACTTAAGAATGATTTGAGTGGCTTTTGTTTGGCCATTTCTTGGGTGGCAATGAGTTTCAAAAATGGCAACCCAAACTTATTAGGTTGCCCAATTTTATACGACGAGTTTTCTTCAATCTGTCAATTGCCAACCACAGATTATGAGTGATCGTGCAAACAAGACATCAGTACCAAACGTGATTAATTGTCCAGCAAGAACTATATATTCGAAAAAAATGTTTCTTCATGGTTCTGAAGGTATTTTTTTCCTTTATTAAACAACATTAGGCCGGTTAGGGCAATTTTTAAACCTGAGATCATGAATAAATGTTTTTAGCCGTAAAACTATAAGCCCGTTCATGGTTCTAAAGTTTACTCTAATGTTTGTAATAATGCGGTCAAGAAAACCTAATGATGAGCTGGCTCCAAGTTAAATAAGATTTCTTGCTTTGCGAGAATTGGGAGAGGCACGTCTATCGTACGTAGCTTTATCTTTGTTTTACAAAAATGTTATTTTCACAACTCGAACTCATAATCTTTCAATCACAAAAGAAAAACTTTTCCATTGCGTCAAATTCAAAGAGATTTTTTATTTTGAACGAAAAGAAAAGCCCTGCGGGCAACTAAAACTAGTAAAGTGAGCCAAAGAGACTCTCATTCTTTAGTTTGATTAATTTTATCTGGAAAAAGAAATGCAAAGATGATATTTTACCTCTTTCCTGTTTATGTAATCTGCATTTTTTTGTCCTCAACCATTTTTTCTACATAAAACATATTTGTTATTCGGCCTCATTTTACCAAACAATTAGATTTTCTTGGTGCATTAAAACCCATTGGAAAATTTTTTTTCTCTTTATTTTGGATGAAAAAAGCTCATTATATTTCAATGTTTGCTCATGTGAAGGTCTGTACGATATTCCAAGTTTCTAACTGTAGTTTTTTTTTTTACATCTCATGGGACTCTTCTGTAAAATACCCAACCCAAATAGATTGTTTCAACTAATCACATGAATTTTACATTCAGCCCAAAATGTTCGCAAGTTTGCATCATATGGGCCGAACCCTAATTCCACATAATTGGATGCTAAATCTTTCTAGACGATTATATCTATCTGCAAGATCTTTCACATCTATAAGCAGAAGAAGCTGAATTAAAGGGCTCTGTTTTGCATGCAGTCTGCAATGCATGATTCACAAAACTGCAACTTGTCCATGGAAACCTTCAATAATCCCTGCTGCCACGAACATGGTGCTTCATCTTTCATCCACATGTCACAGAAGGAAGAACGAATTACTTCATTAATAGTCGGCACTGTTAAAAGTCCCCTGACACATGCAAGACGTACCAAATAAATGTTTGAGAGGACTATTCCCCACGCTATATCTTTATCCATATATCTCAGAAAAACATCTTGGACGACAAGAGAAGCAGGAAAATTGAATGAATTTTGTCAACATATACTACCTTATAAATTATTGTGCGGTGACTGATGGGACATGTATTTGATGTTTTCCGGCCCACAGCTTGGAGTTTTATGGTGAAAAGGTCGATCAGTCCTTCTCATTGTCGCAAACTTAATTAGATGTCAAGCAGCGGCCAGTCGTGGATATTGGCTAACCAGTAGCCACAGTGACAAACGACGATAAGTTGCATGATGACCCTGCAATGCAGGCAGCCAGCCATGGCGCGATTCACATGGGTCTAATTTAATCTGTCTGCCTATTTGCACCAAGCTGCATGGGTTGCCCAGTCCTATATGTCAATAGATTTAACGTATAAACAGAGAGAAAACTGCTACTGACAATACCAGTTCAATCCAATCTATATGTCTAAACGCATAGCAAAACTTGAGCTCTTTCATAGGTCTCTAATGAAACATAGCTTTCATAGAGAAAATGTTGTTATATATCTGGTTCATTGTTCATTGCTCGAAAGAGATAAGACGTGGTCGCTATCAGATCAGATCATCAGAGTAGTCTTATTTATCTTGCTAAATTACCATAATTTGTCTTTCAACGGCGAATTCAGAAATTATTTTTTTGGTGGAGGCATGATGAAGTGCGGCTCTCAAGGAAATATATGTTTACCCCTACTTTATAAGGCATCTTATCAAGCAACTTTTGCCCCCAACCTTAAAAGAAAAACATCACATAAACAATGAGCTGTAATGAAGACTGCTATAGGGTATTGTGATGAATGGCATGAATGTTGATAGGGAGTAATAACCTTTCATTTTCTCTACGTGGATCTACCAGCGACACTAATATGACCTTTATTCCCAGGTAGAATGACAACTCACTCCGATGTGTAGTTTTTATTTTATTTTGTTTTTGTTTTAATAATCAACTAGCTAGGAACCTTTTTGTTCTCACATTCAGAACAAACACACTAGCTAGCTTCATGGCCAAGAGTTATATATATTCATACATACGAATGATCTTCGAATCTTTAAAAGATAGTAAAATTATGAATAATAATTCAAATGGATAGTATAAAAACATAACATGTAAGATTGTTAAAAAAACAAATGTTACGCTATTGACATGTTCGACGAGTGTATTTTAAGTGTGATTTGACCTGAACCCTGTTATAGAAGCTAGGGTGAAATCATCAATCTTACTATTAGTCAATAGCTGACATTGTAAAAAAAGGAAAAGGATTGTACATCATGTAGTTATAAATTATTTGAAATTTAAAATTAAGTATAAATAGTACTTAATAAAAACTGACTGCATGATATACGATGAACGGCCACGATCACGGAATCTCGAGGATAACTAGGAAAAGGATCCGGTGATGATCCTTTTCCGTGAAAAAAATCCCATGTCCTATACTATTAAATGTTGAACAAGTACAATTCACGCAAGGCTTAGGTTTCTGAGGCTGTCACTGAAATGAATAATTCTATAGGCACTAGCAAACGTTAATTGAATCCTCCTGGAGCAGTGACTAGTTAAGCCAGGCTTAGCTTAGTCCACGCATGGCAAGGCCTCTGGAGGCACTTACATGTGCTGGTGTCGTTGACAAAAAAGGTCCGGGGAGAAAAAATGGCCTTTGGTTCAAAGGCCGCAAAGTCGTAGGCTCGCAGCCCGGCAATCCTCTCATTTTCTTGCTTTTCCATACTCTACTAATTCTACTTAGGACCACGTTGTACGGCAGTCCACTGATAAGTGGACACATAACAGCACCAAAAGCTGTGGTACGTAGTGCATGGCGTGGTTGTGACTCCTACGTATACCATCGAGTGTCAATAATTTTCACTTGGTGCACCTCTTAGGACTTGTCATAATAAAAGTCTCACTACATCTACATGCATATCATATGGTTACTTTGCCCGACATGGACGATCAAATATATCTAGTACTTTCGAATTGCGATGGTGTTTAGGGGCTAAAATAGACAACCAATGTTCCATTTTTTTTGTGAGACCCAACTTTTAGCTGCACTGACGAAGGTTATTCTCCTTAAAATTTCCCAGTGGGGGGCGGTACGCTGAATGGAGCTCTTTTGTTCAATATGTCATCAAAGATGGTAAAGCACTAACTCCCCTCTCTGTGATTTTGGTAAAGTAGAGTAGCTCTATTAGGATTGTGATCAGAACATAGAGATTTTTCATTTTGCTCGGAACACGAGATAGTACATTACGTGTCACTGAGATACTTGTGTTAAAAAATTAACAACTTAAAAAATAAAACTCTCTCCAATTATATAATGACACATGATGTACCACCCGTATTTCCGAATGAAAATTTTCTAGCGAGAACAAAATATAGAAGTAGTGTTATTCTCTGTTATTAGGAATTACTGTCATTATTCTATTTAATTTGAAATAATATTTTTTACACAAGTAATTAATAATATAGGGAGTAAAACTCAAACTCGAGTGAAATGTGAAATGTTCTTAACATTAAATATATATTGTCACGAGAAAAAAGATAAACATATCTCTCACTAAACTGAGCGTTTGCAATGGAAGTAACAATGTCATCATGCATATTTCATAAATAATGTGTATTAGGAGAAAAGAGGTGTGTGCGTGGAACTATAGAGAGTTCATAGGTTTATACAAAATTTGCACTCATAGCACTAATTGTACTTGATGTCATTTTTAAACTGTCAATTTATTTGATATATAGATGACCAAATGATATATTAAATTATTCTTATTATTTTTTTTTTTTGCCAAAGATGATCTAAGTTTTGGTTATAATAATTTGTATACGGTGAATTATTAACAAGTGGACTGTTGTTTTCAGTGGCAGAGCTAGAATTCTGAGTGAGGATGAGCCTTTCACAAATATATATATATATATGCAGGTGTGTAAAAGTTAAATTCATAACATGTTAATATATGCAATTTGTGTAATCTTCACAAAACTGAAAACCTCTATTAAATTCAATACTAACAAGAAAAATATGTTCAAACCTAGATAACCAAGTAAGAGGTAGACTGTGGAAGGCTAAAGAAAATACAAAGAAGTATAAAAATAAGGATTAGGGGAAGAGGTCTGCAAATAAGGAAAAAGGGGGGGTTGCTTTAGAAAATTATAGGGTGTATGGTACCTTTAGCTGAGAGAATCAAACCAGTAGTGGGGTTGCTTTTTTCCATTTAAAATGAAATTGCACGTCTCTTCTAAAAACTCCCCTACCACACTCATCGTTTCATTAAACAGTCAAACAAATTCAAAACCAAAGCAGCCTAATGACGTCGTTTGCTTCATCTTCTTCCATGAAGTTCACACCTCTGCAAATAAAAACTTGAGGTCATTGGTTGATTTCATACATCTTTCACAGAAGTCAGGATGGACCTAGGACTACCCTAATTCCTTGGTGGCACCGCCCCTGGTTGTTTTCTTACACATTCCATGGGACAATTAGATATATACCTCCATTAGCTACAAGTTAAGAGGAGCTTTTTAATATGTCCCATTTTTGGAGGTCTCACTCTTAAATCATTTCTGGATATTTTCCATGCCGATGAGAGAAAATTTAAAATTGTTGTTATAAATTTGCATGAGTTTGAACATAAGCCATTAGACCCCAAATTTCTTGGCCTAGTTCTTCGGCTTTGCTTTCACACGGTGATGAACAATTTCTTGTTTTCACTAGGGATTCAAGATATCACCTGGATAGTCGCAATCTTGAGAACAAAGCCAATGATTTTGTATACTGATAAGCATCCATCCAATGAACATAATTATTTAAAACATATTCCACTAATCTATCTCCGACAATATCTTGACATTATTTGTGAGCTTTGTTAAAATGGATAGTTAATTAATTTGGGGGCTATTTTCAATTTATGTTTTCACCTTTAAAAAAAAAAAATCAAAGTTTTGTTTGATAACTGATTTTAGTTCTAAAAAACTAAAAGTTCATTTTGTGTCTTTTCAAAAATTTTTTGAGTCAGAAAAAAAGTATTGATTTTGATTTTGATTTTATTATCTAGCATAGGTCAATTGAAACGATTTTTCTCTTTAACTAAGATCAACAAAAACAACTTTCCTCTCTAACTAAAGTCAATGCCACTGTCTTTATTGGCCTCTTATTTAAAAAAAATAAAATTAACTGGCCTAATCCTATAAAAAAAAATTGCGAACTTAATCGAATTACCCTTTTCTTTTCTTACCCTGCATCGCATCATTACGTTAGATAGCCATTCATGTGAAGTATTCACTTGATCAGATAAGTGGGGTTGATAAACCAAAAAAGGATCAACGGGGTTGTATTACAAGAAGTAGAGTTCAGACTTATCACACCGTCCCGCTTGCAAATTAATTGCTAAATATTCTTTTGTTTGATTAACTTTAACAGAGATCTTCTACTCGGCGACGGAAGTTTGAAAAACATGTGGATGGGTTTAGTAATATTTACCAATATCTTTCATGGACTAAACGTTCTAGAGTTTTAGTTTTTCGTGGGAAATTTATTCATCGTGTTAAAATTTGGAAAAGATTGAAATTGATTTACGAAATAAATGAAACAATATTACATATGTTACGTGGACCCCGCTCTATTGTTATGCAACAATATTATATTATATTGAATGACGGATAACATATTCAAATTAACTACTTGTCACAAGAACATTCATGGTGTGGCAGCACTTTGCTTGCGTAGAAGATCAGGAAACGGGTCACCGTCAATTCTTTCTTTATTTGTTTCAACCAAAAAGAAAATCTTTGTTTTGTATTCACAATGAATCTGATTTAATGTAGATTAATTTTGCCAACGTCGACCGTAACAGCAACAATTTTAGTTAGCCATGCATAATGATTGCCTCAAAAGCTCTATTCGCTCTGAGCAAGGGAGCGCGCGCAGGTTGCTGAAGCAGTTCGGGGACTAAACCCTAACACCATTTGTAAAAAAAAAGTTCTAAATTTTTGTTAAACTAGCAAGTGAAAAGTGTCAAAATTTATTTTAACTACTCATTTTAATTTTTCATTGTCAACAACACTTTCTATTTTAAAAAATCTTTAAATATTTTATTATTAATAATTCAAACTCAACCTACTCTTTTTTTTTTAAATAACATTCTTTTATTCTCTTCCTTTTCACCTTGTTCAAGGGTCAACCCTTAAGTTTTTTTATTTTTTAAATATTTAACGGATAAAGTGATTATGTAAATTTAAAGAGTGACTGTTTATTTTAATATAATAGAGACTCTTTTATAGTCTGTTGGTGATGTATTTTTTTAGGTTTGGCTCCTTAAAATAGAGTTTTGATTGTTTTACAGCATCTCTTGAAGATGCTCTAATACAGAGTAATGGTAATACATTTATGTGTCACATTTGAATACTACTCAATGTGGTAAGTCATGCATATAATCAAGCTAAAATCCTTAATTAATTGGTATGATATATACACATTTGTTTTCAATAAAATTAGAGAGTTTTGAAGTGTAAACTTAATCTACTTTTACTCGTCATCTTATCCATCCTCACAACTACGCTAATAACTCAAGCAGATTCATGTACAATGTAATCTTTCTAAGATTTTCCTTTATTAATGTATACTTCAGCTCAACGAACTTCAGTTATTTGTACTGTCTCATGGCCTCATGAAATATTCCAAACGAAGCGAATTAAGGGCATCTCTCCAGATGTGCAGATTGTGACATCTCATATCATCCAGGGGAGTGATCCTTATATGTATATTTCCATCCTTACCTAGCATGAGGCCTTTTGGGAGCTCACTGGCTTCGGGTTCCGTTGGAACTCCGAAGTAAAGCGAGTAGCGCACGAGAACATTCCCAGGATGAGTGACCCATCGGGAAGTTCTCATGTGAGTTCCCAAAAACAAAACCGTGAGGGCGTGGTTGGGGCCCAAAGTAGACAATATCGTGCTACAGTGGAGTCAGGCCCGGGAAGTGGTCCCGCCCGGGTCGGGATGTGACAATTTGGTATCAAAGCCTAACCCTGGCTGTGATGTGCCGACGAAGACGTCGGGCCCCTAAGGAGGGTGGATTGTGACATCCCACATCACCTAGGGGAGTGATCCTTATATGTATATTCTTATTCCTACCTAGCACGAGGCCTTTTGGGAGCTCACTGGTTTCGGCTTCCGTTGGAACTCCGAAGTTAAGCGAGTAACGCGCGAGAGCATTCCCAGGATGGTGGACCCATTGGGAAGTTCTCGTGTGAGTTCCCGGAAACAAAACCATGAGGGCATGGTTGGGGCCCAAAGAGGACAATATCGTACTACGGTGGTGGAACGGGCCCGGGAGGTGGTCCCCCCTGGTCGGGATCTGACACAGATGCCATCAGAGAAGCAATATATATATATAATTTTGTACAATTAAAATTTGGACCTACACCTAAATGTTTTGACATTGTCTTATCACTAGTTGCCTCCTCTCATTCATCTGAATTACAACAATTATACTATTGATTTTTTTTTTCTTTTTTTGGAAACACTACAACACAACAACTCATCTACCACGATAATTTTATCACGGACTTTATTAGCTTGTTATAAAAAGTACAAATTTACCACGGGCATAATAAGCACGTAGTAATAACAATATTTTATCACGGACAAATCTTAGCTTGTTGTAAAATAGCAATGAATGACCACACACAAAATTGCAGGTTATAAATATACTAAAACCACCTCGGACAATGCTTGTGGTTATTATTGTTAACCCCCACATCGTTTTTTTTGTTATATATCACGGACATAATATGTGGTGGAATCACACACACTTAACTAAAAAATATAGTAGAGGTGGGACAAGAATTTTGCAAAATTTCAAACATCTTTGAAATTTGAAAATTTCACAACACTCATGCACACTTCTCAAATTTCATTTAATGGTTTATCTCATCCCATCAGCTAATAACCGCAAAACTCCCCCTCCCCAAATCGTGAGAAATTAAACCAATCTATGTCACTCTCTTCTCTCTTAACATTTCACTAACAACCATCATTTTTCAGTTTTCTCCTTTCTTCCTCGTCCACCTTGAGTCCTCAGGTATCTCCACTGCTCTCTCTCTCTCTCTCCTCTGTTTGGCTGCCGATAAAATCCCAATTCACCACTATTCCATTTCCCCGGTAACCAAATAGAGAACCCATTTTTTAAAGCTCCCAACTTTCTCCTTCAATTGGATTAAAATTTGTTAATTTTTTGTCAAATTCGTTGACTTGCAACTTTGTGGTTCAGTTTGTGAAGGGAATTTATGGAAATTGACATTGATGAGTTTCTGAGTCGCAACCGGCGGGTGAGCATTCTGACGAAGAGGGCGATTTATATGTGAGGATATTGCAAGTCCGAGCAGACAGGTCGGAATGGGAAGGAGCAGCAGTTAAGGATCCAGAAGAAGCTCTTCGGAGCTTTTTGGGTGCACGGCGGGGGCTAATTGGTGGTGGCTGTACATTGTTTGCGATCGTGAGCACACCACCTCTGCTGCCTCATATGGGTTGCTTTTCACATAGGGTAATTAAGCTTCATCTTTTTTATTTTATTGTTTTAAGTCTTTGGTTATGGTAACTTGTTGAAATGATGAAGAAAATTGTTGGGTTCCTAAATTGGATGGGATTAATTTATCGTTGTCTAATGAATTGTGATGAAATTAATTTTGGGGCATTGATTTAAACTAATTGCATAATGAGAGTTTAGTGTTCCTGCATAATTATGTTTGAATTATAAGAGTAAAAGAACAAACTCGAGAGTCTGCTACACGTGGTGTAAGTTTCTTTATGTTTTGTTATACTGCCACATTGAATTCCAGGTTCATGTTGTAGAGAAAGGTTTTGGTTGGAAGAGTTGTCATAAGGTATTGCTATCTTTCTTGTTTGAACTGTAGTAAATGATATTTCTATCATGGCGTACATGACGAGTTGAATACCTAAGTGTTATCTAGAAAAGGAGAATTAAAGATGATTCCTTTGCTGGATGTTGAACAAGAGTTAGTATGTACTGTATCTAATGCTAAATGAAGTTTCAATGTTCCTTGACTCTTTGGTCCTTATAATTTCAGGTGCTGCTAGAGATTACTTACCAGTTACAACTATGCTAAGTCAATGGAAGAGTGGGGTTCGCTCTGCAATACACACTGAAGGTTCACGATCTTTCAACAGATGCCAAGAATTGAAAATTTTGATTGCAAGGTTTGGTGAATTGTTGTCTTGACCTCTAAGAACATAGTATGGTAAATGGCGACTACTTAATTACTATAATGTAAGCCCCGTGAAAAAATCTCCTCTCTCATTTCTCGCTCTCTCTCTCACACACACATCAAGGAAGACATGCACATTGATCTTCATATGCTCGATACTAACACATGAGGTGTCTTAGGTACTTTTTTGGCATGCACCGTGTTCTCACTTGGATCATGATTACTTGCCTTTTGTCCAATTGACTTTGTGAATTTGAATTGTTTTGTATATGATGTCCTTAAGTGATGAGTTTTGATTTCTAAGCTTTATATTTTTCCTTGTTTGTCTCATAGGTGGTTGGTGGTTCTAATTCATGAGCGTTTATAATTCAAATATCAACTACTACGTTTAGGCACCTGCAAATTTGAAGTGTGATTGGCTTGCTGGAGATGTGTGTTTTCTTGAAGAAAAGATTGCAGAGAAGATGAATATCATTGGAGGACCAAGGTTGGAACTAGGACTTGAGTTTGTTTTAGAGTGAAACAAAGTCTACATGTTTAGGTACACAACTATAGCATAACTCAGTGATTTGGTATTCTTAATATAACTACTCATTTTGTTGTTAGCTTTTACTGAAATATTTGAATATGTGAATTTTTATAAAGTAAATATGCAATTTTGTAAATAAATATCTTTATATATATATATATATATATTTATTTATTTGTTTGTTTATTGATTTTTTTTTTTTTTTTTGGAAATTTTTGTACAACGGGCTATAGCCGTGATCAATTTGTAATCCACAATGGCCATAACACGTGGTATTAGATCCCAATCTACCACAGGCACAATCCGTGGTTACATTGTATTTGACAACGGGCATAGCCTGTGGTAGAAATATAGACTTTTTATCACATCCAGAATACTAACGGGCACGATGTTTGTGGTGGATTACAATTTATCACGGACATTCACCGTGGTAGATGAGCTTTTTTCTACTAGTGATTATATTATATTGCTATAATGGTGTTCTTCCATTCGTCACGACTTTGTTTTTTAAAGTTCCTTGATAGCTTTCATTGAATAAGTGAAACAAATAGTTCACAACAAGCAAACAGAGTAGCCTCTAGCTAGCTACTAACCAAATTAACCGTACAATCTTCAACATGTAAATATGACATTAGGTCAGAAGGATTCTCAAATTAATTACAAAAACAACCAGAATGAGGGCAAAACGAGCTAGACGATAGGCAATACCCTTTTTTGAATGAAACACATGAGCAAAAGTTGCTCCCAATGCTTAAACGAAAACAGAAACAAGAGGGATCCACTGAAGAAAATCCTTCTCCTTTCCTTTTTTTTTTTTTTGGGAACAAAATGAAAAGATGTACAAAATCGATGAAATTAAAGAGATCCGAGTGAATGAAAAGAAAAAACAAATGATTAATTCTACTTTAAAAAAAACACGGACTATTTAAAACAGAAAGAGATTGTATTCGGAACCAGAGGGATGATAGCCGCTTTTATTAGGGTTTTGCCACTGCTAATATCGCACCCTACGACCATCCAACATCTGTCATATACAATCATTGTCATGGCAGGCCCGGAACAGTACGGTCCCATCCAAATTTTCAATCTCTAGTCGGACCTATGTATTTACCCGGGGTGAGTGACAACTGTACACGTGGATACCTACTGAAATGCCGACAGTCGTTGTCAGAGACCGTTCCCATGTCCTTTTCTGCCCGGACGCGACACCGATTGCGACCGGACCCCGGTTTAGTAGCACCTGTCCTTGCCGTCTCCATATATGTACCACGTATGCAATTACATCGTAATCTGAGGAGTGTGCCCTGTGGAAAATGATTACGTCCTCTCCAGGAGCAATTCTATTCCATTGAGGTAATAATTGCCTTGATAATTGGGTATAGAAAATTATTGTCTAACTAGTAATTACTCAAATGCAATTTAACTAATTATCTCAAGCCACGTATTATTATCACTAATCATAAAACGCCATATGTTATGATCAAGTAATTATTAATTTTTTTTTTAATTTTAATATTTATTTAAACTAATTAATATAGACCCTTTGGATTACAAGTTTTTTTTTTTTTAAAGAAAAATCCCAACAGTCCATGCTGTGCATGTAGGCCCAATGGTAATAAGGGATTTTATCAAAAATTTTATTTTATTTTATTTAAATTTTTTTGTCAGAAAAATATGGACGGTAGGATAGATAGCCGTTGCAAATCTAACGGAGGATGGGGTGAGTTTGCATGCAACACAACCCCAACGTTTGCGTGTTGATCGCTTGGCTCGTCGTCAAGCGCGACTCAAGTGCACATGCTTGACACAAAAAGATAATAACATGATTGACGTCAGTCTTAGAGTATCTCCAGTGAAGGGCTCTATATGGGACTGGAAAAGTGGTGGATATAGCCCATTTTAGAGCTCTAAGGAATCTTTGGGGCTTTATAAAAGAATCTTTCCCAATAAGAGACTATATATATATATATATATATATTTATATAGTAATTTGTTTAAGCAATGATTTTTTTTTCTTTTTTTGTGTTAGCTTTTCTTAAGTTGATTTTTGGACGTGCTATTTTCTTTTTTTTTTTTTTTTTTTAATGAACCCTTCAACCTAAAAAGTTCAAATTGTGACAAAGTTAGATTTCATTACTTATGAATCGTTCATTAGATTAGATTCTCTTATCTCAAACTCATCCGTTGAAACAAACAAACCTCACTTTGCCCTCTGAAATAATTTGATTTTCATGTATAATACAACAATTTACCTAGCACCAATTGGTAAATTAGGATCATACAATTTTGAAAAAAAATTATTTGAAAATTTCACCCATCAATACCCATGAGTGTTAAATCAATTTGAAATTTTAATTCTTATGGAATTTAAAACAATCATTAATTAGCCAAATTGCAAGAAAAATAAGTAAGAAAAAAGAATTAAAATAATAATAAAAGGAGAGTATAAGTGTATTAGCAAGTGGAGGGAGATTGATAAAATTTTGTTCACATGGGTTGCTACTTTTTTTGTGGGACCCACTGTTTTTTTGGGCTAGATGTAGCCTAATTTTATGCTACCCAAGAAAAGAAGTTACTAGCCCCAGTGGTGGATCTAGCCCTATTTTCCGGCTCGTTAGGGATAAAATTTCTCGCTAAAGCTGAAAATATAGTAGCCTCATGAAGGATAAAATCTTCATTAGGAATGCTACGTAATATAGACTCAGTCGCACACACGACATGAATTGCCCGATTGCTTGGTCCAGAATGCTTGGGCCCGCAGGCTGGCTGACTTTTTAGGTTAGGATGGAGAGGGTTTTCTGAGTTTTGTTGGATTGAATTGCCCAATTCCGTTGGCAAGTGGGATGGGTTAGAGTTTCTATAATTATAAGAGCCATGGTTGACGTTATAACCTAAACCTTTGCATAGGTAATGGATTCCCAAGAAACCCTAGAAAATGTTCTCCATTGCAATCATTGATGCAACGTTTTTCTCCCAATAATTAATGGTGTTTGTATCATACTTGACCAATCCCGAAATTACTAAGCACCGGTCAACAGTATACCGTCAAGAACCCACAAGACTTTTCCTCCAACTAGGAGGCCAATCACAACGCGACACGTGTCGGTATCAGAGGCCAATCACAGCGCAACACGTGTTGATATCAGAGACCAATCACAACACGACACGTGTCAATGTCACAACAAAACTAGAAACTCTCTTCTATAAAAGGGGATCATTCTCCCACAATAATCCATAATGTCATTTGTACTAAACTATTCACTAGAACTCACAAAAAGAGAGCTTGAACCTATGTATTTGTGTAAACCCTTCACAACTAATTAGAACTCCTCTACTCCGTAGACGTAGCCAATCTGGGTGAACCACGTACATCTTGTGTTATTTGCTTCCCTGTCTCTATTCATTTACATACTTATCCACACTAATGACCAGAGCAACCTAGCGAAGGTCACAAACTTGACACTTTCTGTTGTACCAAAGTCCTCACCGATTTTGTGCATCAACAAATGGCTTACCGAATAGACTAATTTTAATATGATTTTCAATTCAATGGTAGTGTTGTAGTGACAGGGTTACTAAGATCATGTTTTAAACTTGTTGATAGATAATGAGACATGGATGGGGGGCGGAGCTAGACGTAGTTCTGAGGTGAATCCCATGTTGCTTCTTACACATTGCATACGTTTTGGAAAGACTATGCTAGTTTACCACCCTATATGTAGCTTCTTTTCGATAGAGCTAGGATTGCTAAGCTTATATAAGTTTTAGTTATTGAGTAATCAGACAAATAAAAACCCAGAGTTTTAGGTCGAGATATGATCCAAGGACGGAGCTACATTTAGGTTTGAGGTACCCAAACCTTCATGTCTCTCACTTAGGTTTTTATAACTAGTACGTACCTAGTGATGAAGCTACAAATTGGTTTGAGGTAGTCATAGCCCATCCCAACCTCCACGTCGCTCATTTTCACTTTCTAAAATCTAAAATGCATTTTGAATAGCATGTCATTTCAGTTGTACCAAAATATTATTACATAAAATTTGGAAACTCTATGCTAGTTGGCCCCTCCCAAATATTCCATTATTGTAGCTTCCCATCTCGCACTACGGATTGGTCGTTTTCCATTGTGTGAGACCTTTAGTGCACCTTGCTACGCAAGATTCTTATAAAAGAAAGGGTGGGCCTCTTTAATCCACATCATTGCTAGTTACTAGTTTCTAGTATGCATGATGAATATAAATGAATGGATGCTAGCTGCTGCTTTTGCTTACGAGCAATGACTTCGGATTCTTCGGGGTTGTTCACTTTTAACGTAATATCATTGTCCAAAAAAAAAAGTCATTATAACATTGTAAAACCCTATTTCACTTTCGTTGTCAGCCAAGGAAGAAATTGAAAACAGAAAAATTGGTTTTGTGGCTTGTGTTCTGTGTTACCATTTGGATTGAGAATTTTCTTCTTTTCGATATCATGGTTTAGAGACACACAGTAAATAATATGTTTAGTATTGGTGGAAAACAATTAAAAGGAGACTTATGAAGCTGACAGCCATTTGTAGTTGTGTGATCAATCATGATCAAGAATCTTACTGTTGCCACAACCATTTTTTATCCGTATCATATAATCAAGAACGAGAATTAATCTTACTGTTGCAGGAGTTGAAGACACCAGACAAGCTTTCTTTCCCTTTTAATAAAAATTAGGGTATCATGCATATGCCCCTTGAAAAAGAAAGAAAGAAAGGTTAGGTGCCAAAGCAGGTGTCCTTGTTTCTGGCCAATTCCCAATGTGGACAGAAACATCAAACCAGACACACTACGAAAGTGTAGGTTCACTCCAAATACATAGGGACATCCCGTATATATTACAAAAACTTAGTAGGTTCACCCCTACAAAACCTTCCGTATATATACCTACTCAATAATGCCAATAACATTATTCTTGTGAACATTATTAGTATTTCAGCACATACTTTTCAAACCCTAAAGTTTTTAAAATTGTGGAGAGTAATGAATTCTACGTTACGGAGAGAATAAAGTTTGCATGTGATTTATAAGAAGTTGGGTTACTTTCTGTATTGTTAATTGGTTTTACCTAAAGGGGAACTTCACTTCCTTTATATTTTTAAAGCAGATTGACTCACGTGTGAAGCCCAACAACCACACGTTTTCTATGACACTCAATTAGTGTTATTTGTGTGTTAGGTTTAAAAATTCGCTACATGTGAGGCTCAACAAAAGTTAACTTTCTCTTGTATCATGAAGGATGTTGATGTTCAACTATAAAATTAATTGGCAATATGGGTAGTAGCTCAACTCCTTATTTGCACTTGCAAGGTCCCTTAATTTCCCGATGTGGAATTTACACTCTTTACAAGAAAAGAATTATCATGAACTCCTCGAGTCTTGAGTGCGGTCCAATTAATTTGTGTTTTAAAAAAGTATTGTCCTACTTGGTTTCAGACTTGAAGACATTATTGCTTTTCAGTTTGGTATATTTGGAAAAGGGAAATGTTATTGGTACTTTATATATTTAATTATGCATTTTTATAAGTGTATTTTTATATTTTAGAGCGTAATATTAGATTTTTGGAATGTCAATAATAATTATTCTTGGTGCATAATTTTGAGTTATGGAACGATATGACAACCTTCTAAATGATACACAACACAATACTAATTAGCAATATAAAGAGTAGCTCAAGCACATGCAAAATTTTTTAATTTCTTGACATTGAATTCATATTCTCAACATAATGAGTTATTATGCACTCCTCGAATGCAGTCCAATTAATTCATGTTTCAAGAAAGTAGAGTTTTTGGTTTTGGACTTGAAAATATTAATGCTTTCCAGGTAGTTTAATGTATTTGGGAAATTTTGTTTCCTTGATGCACATTAATTTGGATAAGGCCTTGCAACATATAACATATGACAACCTTCTAAAATGATACATAATGACACCCGCCATTTTCTTTAATAATAAAAGACAATTAACCTTCAACATAATTTTTTAAAAAACTAATAGGATTAGGGTTTTGAGTGAGCTTATAGAAAGATTATTTAGTGGTATCAAGTGGTGGTTAATTATTGCGACCAAATCAACATAACAGTATAAACTTTCCCGTGACTCTCTCTAAAGCGATCTCCCTCCTTTCTCAAAATCCTAATGGCGTGTTTACGTAAGCGTAATCGGAATCAAAATGTGGAATTGAATATCGATTATGAAGTACTCCAATGTTTACTAAATCTTGAGGAATTGAAAAATTTTGGAATTAAATTCCTTCTTTTGGAGGAATTGGACTCCTGAAATATATGTAGGGGTGGTTCGGTATGGGATACCATACCAAAACTAGTATCCCGAATTCCAAACCAAAATTTTTCAGGACGGGAATTTGAAGACCAATCCCAAACCAAATTTTCGGGAATCCCAAATTTCGGGAATCCCGAAATATTTTCGGGATTTTGGGACAAATCGAGAATCCCAAATTGAAATATGAAATTATGAATTGTTCTTCAAATATATAATTCAAGAACACATTCATGAACTAGGAATTTCATTTCATTCACACTACTATTTAATTGAACACTGGCATGCCTGATTGTTTTTATCATAGTCAAAATTCAAATTAATTAAACCCTTTTTGCAATATGTTGAGAGACAAACTAATCAAGCCTTCTAAAATCATCAGCCATGGCAGCAGCAATAATAAAATCCACATGAATATCAAACAAAACATGAAAAATATGCAAGGTGTAGGGCATTCCAGGTTGCAGAGCATGAATTAGAAACTACTAGCATCAATTATAAAAGAATAATATATATATAATAATTAATATTATATATTTTCGGTTTGGTATGGGATTCCCAAAATATCGAGAAGCCAATCCTGAATCCCATACCGAAATTTTGGGATCGGTTCGGGATAGCATCCCAAAAATTTCGGGAATTTCGGTTTGGGAAATTTTTGGTTTGGGATCGGGATTTTTTCGGTTCGGTTCGGGATTTTCGGGAATTTTTTCCACCCCTAAATATATGAGGTATTTCAATTCTGCCTGCTGTTAGGAATCCGAAATACAAATTTTCTACCACTTCTATCCTCATTTATTTTTAAAATTCCAGCACTACTTCTCTTCCCAAAGAACCCACTTCTCACCGCCACCTCTCGCTATCTCAATCCATTCCATTATGATTTCAAGTCTTGAGCATCTCCACCGTAACTCCCTCATTCCCTCTTTCTCTTCTTCTTCTTCTTCTTCTCTCTCTCTTTAACCCAGTTCATTTGATTTCAAAATTTTCCATTGGAAACAAAGAGATATGGTGGAGAGTGGGTTTGGGTTGCGTTGCTGGGCATGGGTGGTTGCGGTGTTTGGGGAGGGAGTGGCACTGGACGTTATCGTTGGACATCGGCGGGTGGATCTTCTGTGTTAATGCAATTCGCTTTTTTTATTTTATTTTATTTTATTTTATGAATTATTATATAAAATTTTATTATATAGATTTTGAATAAGGGCATTTTTGTAATCATATTGAATTATATTTCGATTCTAGTGAATTAGTAAACACTCATATGGAATTAGTACTTTTTTTACTCAAATTCTAGAAAATTTAAGTAAACAGCTTCAATAGCAATCCAATTCCAACTTCCCCTCAATTCAATTCCTCTCATCCTAATTACAAATTAGTAAACTAACCATAGATCTAGAAACCCCATAACCGTCGCCCCTTTGCTCCGACTTGAGGCCTGCGGCATCCCTTTCTTTCTTCCTAGCCTCCCTCCCTCCATCCTCTCCTCGTTCCTCTTCTTCCCATTTGTTCTCCCCCTCTATTCTTCCCTCCCCTCCCCTCTCACGTGTCTTGTTAAGCCTCCTTCTCGTTCCTCTTCTATCCTCCCATTTCCTCTTCCTCTAGTACTGTCTCCAACACCTCTTTCTAGTTGGATGGAGTCAGACCATTATCTTTCTTTAAGTTTAATGGGCTAATTTTGTTGCTCCTTGTGTGTTGAGTGTGTTGGCCATGAGGTGTTCATGGTGGTGGCTCGTTTGGGAGTTTAGGTGGTTTGGGGTGCATATCTAAAGCCGTTGCAGCTCCTTTGGTGGCTTGAACTTCCCTGGGGCTTTTGAAGCTTTGGTTTCAGTGACCATGGATTCGTATTGGTGGCGGCTACGGCAATGCAACAACGTCGATCGGTGGCTTTAGCGTGGGAACCAGATGCTATGCAGGCTTTGGTTGCTGTCTTACTGAAGCATGCAACCACAAGACTTCAAGGGCTTCTGACGGTAATGAATTTAGTTTTATGCATGTTACTAGGTGTGTGGTGGTAACGGGTTATGACGCCGCATCGACGAAGGTGGTTGTGGTTGGGGAACCTCTCTGGCACCCACGTCTCTATTGTCCTTTCACTGCGACCCACGTGTCCTTCTACCCACACCTCCTGCCACTTTTGTACCTGCATCCTCCTCTATTGACAGGACAAGGATTGTCTGCCCTCTTACTTTCGGTGTCGTCCTATTATTTTGTGTTATCACAGTTAAGCTACGTCAATATTTTATATTGTTTTTTTATAGAGATAATAAGACAAAAATAAATTTTAATATAAAATGTTGACATAACTTAACCGTGACCACACAAATACGATGGCACGGAAGGGCACCGAAAGTGAAAAGTGGAAGGGCAGACAATCGCATTGGCTTTAGTTTAGTTGTACCGGCTAGATAAGTAGAATATGTGTGTCGCTACAGCTATTTGTTTGTATCTCTCCAACGATTTTTGTGTGGCATCTTTGTTTACGACGACTTGATGTGTGGCACCAATTCTACATCTTTCGCATCTATCATCTTTGTGACAGATTTACTTTATGACTCTTGGTTTTAGTGATATCTTTTGATGGCCGTATAAAGGTTTAAAATTATTACCTATCTATGTGAATTATTTCCAGATAACAAGTTTGATCACTGGAGAAAATTGTATGTATCTAATACCTCTTGTACTTAATTATTAATGATAATGAAACATTCTATTGCTTTTGTAAAAATAAAAAAATTTAAAAAAAAATGTGGTGGTCAAATTAAGAGTTTGTCGCCATGTAGAATTATGGGCTTTGTTTTTTGAGAGATTACAGGATTATTAGGTTAGGATCTTTCTTTGTTTTTAAGAAAGACACAAATAGAGATATTTTTATTTTTTTTAACAAATAATATTATATACACAATAGATTAATAATAATATGATTTAAATTCGTTTTTGTCAATAATTGAACTTAAAACCTCTTACTTATATGTACAAAAGAACACTACTAGACCGTAGTAGTAAGTGGCCACAAGTAGAGATATTAGAAAACATTAGTTTACAGGCTAGTGAGATTTTGGGTGTTTTATGAATCTCTATCAAAATTTGGGTGGTTAGAGAGGAGAAAAATCATCCAGAGAGAGTTGAAAAGAGTCTATTTCCTCTTTCTTTCTTTTTTGTCGAAAGGTAGAAACTTTATTCAATTTAAATACGAACAATTACATTTGCATCTTCTGCTATAATATTAAAAAGGAACTCTGGACCTAACTCATCCTAACCAAATCTCCCGCTATGTTTAACGACGTGCGCCACGATCGAATGGGCTGCATGATTGCATTGTCAAGGGGTAAAGCAGAACCTCACCAACTGGAATATGCTTGCCCTCCAAATATCTTGGAGATAAATATCAAGAGCCACATCAACCATGATCTTCTTGTTAAGCATCTGAATCAATCCCTTAGAATTTGATTTCATCACCAATCTAGTACTGGTTTCCATAACATCACTTCCAATGATTATCTCCATCCCTTGCCTAATCGCCTTTGCCTACACCATGATTGCAGCCGTGAACTGCTCCCCACCCACCCCTCCCGCAATCTTAGGGATCCCAGCAAAGTCCCAAAGCACCCATCCAACCCCACCCACTTTCGTGTCCTTCCTTCATGCAGCGTTGCAATTGAACTTCAACTCCCCAAAGATGGGTTTCTTTCATTGACCTTCATCCCCACCGAGCCCTTCCCCTGGACTCCCCTCTCTATGACCCCCTGCTCCTTCGTTGTTCCCCTCCCTCCACTACCATAACCACCATAACCTCCCTAAACTCTTCGACTTGCTGCTTCCATAACTCAACAGTCACGTGCGGTAGGATTCGAGTTCCTTTGAATACAGCCTCATTCCTATGCTTCCAAATACACCAGAAGCCAAATACCACCTGTTGCAAAATCAAATCCGCATCCCCCTCCTTCTCCATTTGCTCCAGTAATCACTGTCATCCCTCCAAAAAATCATTCCATATATCGCCACCATATTAATTTGCAACGACATCCCAAACCAAAACGCACGACTGAATTCACACCCAAAGAAAAGGTAAGCCACGGTTTCATCAGGCCCACCACAAAGTTCGTATTTATTCACAACTCGAATCTACCGTCGCTCCAAATTATGAGAATTTGTTGTTAAAACTTTGTTTGATGTTGAAACTTTGTAGATGAAGCTTTTGTGTTGAAGCTTTGTTGGGCACCATAAATTGATTTTGCTTCACACTATCTTGATCAAGAGTGTGTGAAGCTTTTGAGAATTGTTGTTGCCCTTCACTTGTTGAAGCTTTTGTTGGCACCATAAATTGATTTTGCTTCACACTATCTTGATCAAGAGTGTGTGAGGCTTTTGACATTTGTTGTTGCCCTCCATTTTTAAAGCTCTTGTGGTGAAGCTTTTCTATTGAAGCTTTGTAGGTGAAGCTCTTGTGTTGAAACTTTGTAGGTGAAGCTTTTGTGTTGAAACTTTGTTGGGCACCATAAATTGATTTTGCTTCACACTATCTTGATCAAGAGTGTGTGAAGCTTTTGAGAATTGTTGTTGCCCTTCACTTGTTGAAGCTTTTGTTGGCACCATAAATTGATTTTGCTTCACACTATCTTGATCAAGAGTGTGTGAAGCTTTTGACATTTGTTGAAGTTGTTGAATTTCCCAATTTCCTCCTTTTTTTTTCTTTTTTTTTTTTTTTTTTGGGGAAAATTAGAAATTTGAAAATATGGGAGAGACAACATATACAAATTTTGTGGAAAAGAAACAACATATACAAATTTTGCTTCCACACTGTTGAGCAAGAGATTGTGATGCAAGCCACACCTTTTTGTAGTCGAAGGTTTGGATGAACCATATAAATTGAATTTGCTTCGAACAGTCTTGATCAAGAGTGTGAAGCTTTCTACGAGCTGTAGTGTTTGCATTGTTACAAAGGAGAAATGTCTGAAGCAGATGTAATAGGGCTGAAGAGCTTGATCTTCGTATACCATTCACTGAAGTCGTTGTTGGCTTGCAATAAGACTTTGTTGGTGACTATAACTCTTGTTAGGCATAAGTGCTCCCCTAGTTGAGTTGTAAAGTTTGAGGGTTTTTGATTATTTATGAATTCTAAGAGTTCACATGTATAAGTTGTACCACTCGTCTTCTGGTTGGTAGAATGAATGGTGAGTTGCTTTCATCACTTGGTTAGTGGTACGAATGTGAGTTCCTTTATCACCTTTCATCGCATTTCACCACCTGGTTGGTGGCACGAAGATGAGTTCCTTCTTCACTTGGTTGGTGGCATGAGTGGCAAGTTGCCAAATGATGTTAGAGTACGGGTTGTACATTTCATCACCTGGTTGGTGGCACGAAGATGAGTTACTTCTTCACTTGGTTAGTGGTATGAGTGGCAAGTTGCCAAATGATATTAGAGTACGGGTTGTACATTTCATCATCTGGTTGGTGGCATGAAGGAGAGTACAAGTTGTACATTTCATCACCTGTTTAGTGGCATGAAAATAAATTCCTTCTTCACCTGGTTGGTGGCATGAGTGGCAAGTTGCCAAATGATATTAGAGTACAGGTTGTACATTTTATCACCTAGTTGGTGGCATGAAGGAGAGTACAGGTTGTACATTTCATCACCTTGTTGGTGACATGAAGATGAGTTCTTTCTTCACATTTCATCACCTGGTTGGTGAGAATAAGGGCCAGGTGTCGAGGCATATTGTAGCAAGTGTCGAATGACACAAAGTATGTTGAACCCTTTCGAAACACAGTTGACTTATGTATGGATGTGTTGGAATGTATGATGTTCATGTTTATTGACATGAGTGATGCTTATGAATGTTTTGCTATGCATGAAGGGATCCATGTTTTCGATATGTGAACCATGTTGGTTGTAACACTTAGTATCACATACTTTGTGTCAAAGTACGCATGTTGAAGCTCTGAGTTGGAGTATAGGGGTTGGTCAGCGTAGACCAAGTGTTCTAGTGCTAGGAATGCAAAAAGACTCAGAATAAGTTATCTGAATTCCCTCTTCTTTAAATATGTGTCGAATGGCTTGTGTGACAAAAGATCTCAAGTGGTTGAGAGTCAAAACATTTGTAATGTGTATGCCTTCTTATAATAGCATTTCCTTCAGTACCCAGTCCTCCACTTTGAAAAAATGAGAATTGGCCCCATAGTCATAATAGTCAACGATACGTTCACCCCCGGTTGTCTTTATACGAAATTTTATCCCTCTTGTTGTAATAAGCTTGCTGAGAGTAAAAATTCTTCCTCTTACCAAGAGACAAATACGTTTGGTGACTTAGCGAGTAGCTAAATGAGGCAGGAGATGATGCAATGGGTGTCTGAATGGCCAAGATCTCCTCACTTGGTAGAACTCGACTTCCACTTCCCACTTGTTGATAGGGGTTAACCATATGGGGGTTCCCTTGGTATGTCCTTGCTTCGGCGGAAGCGTGGTTGTAAGCATGTGCCATCACCCCAGAGTAAGTCTTCCAAGTGTTGGCATTGATCATGTACTTGAAGAAACAATCACGTAGGCCTGCCGTGAAGGCTTTGAGGGCGGTCTTGTCATCTGCCTCAGCGCAGCGAGAATACTTATGGCTGAAGCGGCCGACATACTTTTGTAGTGGCTCATTCGGCTTCTGGCGAATAGTGTACAAGTCATCTGCGAAATGCAAACGATATGTCTGGAAGATGTGTTGAGAAATAAACAGTTTCCTCAGTTCCTCAAATGAGTCTACTGTCTCAGGTAAAAGACGACAATACCAATTCAGAGCTCCGCCAGAGAAGGTAGAGGGGAAGAGAAGACATCGTTCTTCGTCGATGTGCATCCGATATGCCATGGTGGACTCAAAGAGGTTAAGGTGTTCAATCGGATCCTCCCTTCCAGTGTAGAGCTGTAAGCCAAACTTCTGCTTTGTCTTTGCTTAGAGGGGGTGTCGAGGGTCCTCCTTGTAAGAGGGCCAGGCCTAGGTTGGTTCCAGTCAAGTATTTCGGCCTGACGTTTGGCCTTCAACTTGTTTACTTCCTCAAGGAGTTGTAGGACAAGGGGGTCCTGAGTGGAGTCAGGTACTGCTGGATCTTTCTTCCGTAAGTCTCCATCTTCTATTGGAAGTAGGAAAGCTTGATCAAGGGCATGAGATTTTTCTTTGGACTCACCGTACTGACTTCCAGGGCGAGCCTGTCAAAACGCCCCCGAGTCCCCTGTACCTTCATATTCCTCTAAGACATATCGCTCATTCCCTAGATTGGCAGTTGGCTTAGGGCATGGGAGATGACTGAATCTTTCACAAACCCTTGGGTTATTGGCCTTCCAGCTTATGTGGATGGGGTTCTCTCGACGTTGCCTCAGGAAGTCCCGACAGTCGCGATAAACGGCTTTTGATCCTTCTACTCTTTCTACAAGAAGGTGCCTTCCTCCACTTCTCTTGCTTCTGGTCGAAGCAGCTGGGTCGAGAGAGGTCTCATGTTGATCAACACCTTAATGAGTAACTCGTTCCCCATTAGGGATATCCATGTTGAAGGCAGGTGATCCCTCGTGTTGGGAGACACCTAGGTGGTGGTTGACTTCCTCAAAGACGATGAGTTCGTGTGTTTGAGTATGCCTAGCTTCATGGAGCATCTTGAAGAGCTTCTCATACTGCTCCTGGAGGATCTCATTCTTTATCGCTATCTTGTTGTTCTGAGCCTCTAGCTCATCGACTTTAGCCTGAAGAGCAAACTTCTTTCGTTCCTTCTTTCGTTGCTTCGTACTAAGTGCGAGGAGAGTGTCATTCTGCGTGCTGTGGCTCCCTTTACTCCCCATGTTGGAGAGGAGTGCCTGGTCGAAAGAATGTGTACGAATGGTGGAAACCAGCTTGACAAAGCTGGAGAGAGTAGGAATAAGTGCGATTCCCACAGACGGCACCAAATGTTGATGCACAAAATCGACGAGGACTTTGGTACAACAGAAAGTGTCAAGTTTGTGACCTTCGTTAGGTTGCTCTGGTCATTAGTGTGGATAAGTATGTAAATGAATAGAGATAGGGAAGCAAACAACGCAAGATGTACGTGGTTCACCCAGATTGGCTACGTCCACGGAGTAGAGGAGTTCTCATTAGTTGTGAAGGGTTTACATAAATATATAGGTTCAAGCTCTCTTTTAGTGAGTTCTAGTGAATAGTTTAGTACAAATGACATTAGGGATTATTGTGGGAGAATGATCCCTTTTTATAGAAGAGAGTTTCTAGCTTTGTTCTGACATTGACACGTGTCGTGTTGTGATTGGCCTCTGATATCAACACGTTTCGCGCTGTGATTGGCTTCTGATACCGACATGTGTCGTGTCGTGATTGGCCTCCTGGTTGGAGGAAAAGTCTTGTGGGTTCTTGACGGTATGCTGTTGACCGGTGCTTAGTAGTTTCAGGATTGGTCAAGTATGGTACAAACACTCCTCACTCGGTTGTCCTTCATCCTTAAAACCTATCGGCCAGAACATTCAAATCCATCTGTAAACCCCTCTGACCCATTTCCTCATCCCCAACCATTCCCCCCTTAAGTTCAACAAAATCAAACAACTCCACGTTCTCAGTCCTCGACGTAACAACCCCTCCCTGTCCAATAAGTTCTGCATCAAAAACTCTTTCATGCGCCTTCCGAGCCAGTAAGTCATTCATACTCTCATTCCCCTCTTCAGCCTATCTAGCATACTTGTTTTGTTTCAAGGGTGATAAGGCCGTATCCTCCATATTCCCCTCCCTGAAATTGTTCTTTGTCCTTCTGCTCTCCTATCCATCTCGACCCCCTATGACATATCCCTATATCCCCCTGTTGCCCCTCGCGATCCTTATTGCCCTCTCTGTGTGACTCCATTGTTTTCCCACTTCCCTCCCCCGTACTCTAACTTTTGATTCTTCGTGACGGTGATCTAAGTACATTGCCCAGCAAGTTTATACGAGCCTCAATTCCTTCATACGACAGTGGACCCCCTTGTCTTAGTGATTCGTCTCCCACCGTCATTTCGTGCATTCCACGCAACACATGTACCTTGCATACCCTACTCACATGTCCAAGCTTCCCACAGTAGAAGCAATAATTAGGCAAGCCTTCATATTTAAATTGAACCCACACTCGTCCTTCATCCGAGAACGTAGCCATCATTCCCCGTGTCAATGGTTTCCGTAGATTGAGACGAATGCGTACCCTCAAAACCTACCGATGCATTCCCGACTCGCCGATTTATCCACCGTTAGCACCGTTCTAACCTTCCCCCTATTGTCATAGCAACCGTCATACTCAATGGTGGCACTTTGGGAATCCAAACCCACATATCTCCCATTGACAGATCATTCCACCGTGCCTCACGCCTATTCGTGCAATCTCCCACCATTACAAAGTCATCTCTAAAGGTCCAAGGAAATTTTGAGTCTAAAACTCACTGCATGTTCCACTTGGCCACAAACCTAATCAAAAACCTTCGATCACCTATGTCCCAAATAGACCCCTTCCTTCCTCCTCCACAATGATGTGAACCGATCGATAAACACTTCCCCATTCACTGCCTTCTCTGTTAAGACCTCTGCCAATAATATATAATGGAATCCGATCAATGCCCCTTCCACATCCTTCCTTTCAATCACAACTCCATCTTTCTCCATATCTATAAGGTAAAGCTTGTTCCCCAAGTTCTACCCTAATTCCTCCATAATTCCTTCCGCATCCGGTTCCTCCATGGGGCCCAACCACCCCACGCACACCCTTCACAACAGGATTTGGATCCTCTCCTGAGCTAATGAAGAGGATCCTCATGACCAATCATCGTGGGCCGTTGGATAAAAATTCAACGGCTACAAACAGGGAGGTCCCTTTAAAGTTATAATGATTGTAGCCGTTGAATAAAAATCTAACGGTCCATAATGATTGATCATGAGGATCCAAATCCTTCACAACACTTCCTTCCTGCTTGCCAACAGGCCATCAACCTCTGCCACGATCTCCTGCAAGCGTCGCCGTCACTATCCTAGGGTTTCATGCACAAATCGCCAAAACTACCTAGCTCTGAAGGTCACCATTAATGAATAGTCTAATTTCAGCTGATCCCGTTGTATCTTGTTTACTTTTTAAAAAAGTAGGACATTCATTAATAGTGCAAACATAAATAAGTACAACGGAAGATAAGATGTATTTATTCAGGCTTTGATAAATTTTGAAAATTTAACTCGGTTTGAAGGGAAAAAAGTGTCATGTACCATATATTTACAAATTAATTTCTATTTTCTAACAACACATGCAGCACCAATCAAATTCGGAGGTCGTTATATCTTGTGTTTTATACCTTAATTTCTACCAAATTTGACTTTGTAATTATAAGAAATGTGAAGGATTTAGTTGTCTACAGCAAGATATATAAATGCTAGAGAAGGTGAGGGATAAGACAAACAATGTGGCGCCATCGATCGAGTAATATACCATGAAGATATTTATGGAATGAAACAAGATATTATCAAATATCAACTAGTTGAGCATCTCTAAATATAGAAACCTTGCTTGTCCTGAAAATTCATTAAAAGCTACTGAAGGAGGATTCTTTCTCCTACTAATTTCTCTCTCTTTTTCTTTCATTCTATTTGAACGGTTACAGTTTAGTCACGTCAATATTTATATTGATTTTTTTATAGAGATAATAAGACAAAAAAACAATATGTAAAAGGAGGGGAGGGAAGGAGATGAGAATAAGATGAGAGAGAATTCTATTCCTTAGGATTTGGTGGTCAGAAGAGGATTGTTGAGATTTTTGGAATGTAAAATGAGATTTTTGGAGTGCCAATAACAATTCCCTATATTAATATGTATGGTTGGAGAAGATATATGTATGCCTTTTACATATCAAAATCGAAAGGTGCGCGTAATTGCCATTCCAAAAATGGAACCAAAACGCACTGAAGGTGAAGGATATCATGTATGACGATAATTTTTTATCACTATAGTTTTGAATGCATGATAATTATTTCTCTGTATAGTTATTAATTGTGTAACAATATAATAAATTATAATGCCCGTCCTTATTGCATCAAAATGTATATCCCAACAGCATAAACCCTAAATAAAAAGGAAAATTAATGAAAAAAATTTAAAAACTTTGAGTTTTAACGATAAAGACAAAATAAAGGGTAAAATAATAGTACAATAATTAACTTTTTAGTGTAAAAATATGATTTTTTTTCTTAAAGTAAGTAATACCAGGAATTTTTCGTTAAACTTCTCTATATAAGAGTCAGTACAAGGAAACAAATATCATGTCCAAACACTAAGAAATATATTATGTATCCTTAATAGAAAAATGAGAGGGAGGTCGGCAAATTGGGAAGAGCACACAGAAAAACCTATATATAGGGTGGGGTGACTCTAAGGCTCGATCATGACCACAAGTAGCAAATATCCAACCTCAAAGTCAAAAGACAACTGAGCTTGCTAGGACCGGTGAGCCATAAATATCGCGGTGTTGTCTTCTTTATTTATTTTTATTGAATATCACAGTGTCATCTGGTACCTTACAATTGGTTCTGGCATAAATTATAATAGAATTCATTACATAAAAATCATCTCCGTAATTAATTAGTAGAATATCTTTTCACAATAACAATTGTTATAAGTATATATTATATTGTACCATTAATTTATAATGAATTCAAAAGTTATAATTCAACAAGTTTACTAACTCATACAAAGTTGCATACTTAGAGGGGCATTCAAAGAATAGAAACGATAAAACACTTTTCATTTTTTTTCTTGTATTAAATCATTTCTGTTGTTTTCATTTGATTTATTTAATTTGATAATCAAAAAATAAAAAGATGCGTAAGAAACAAAAAATGATTTGTAAAGTCAACTTCCTCAAAAATTGTCATGAATCCTCATGGATAATGCATTAATATATATGAATTTTCTTATGATGGATAATGCATAATATATATAATTTTGTTGAGGATGTTAATATACTCGTTACAAACATGATTTGGATTTTAGATAAAATCACAGCTAACACATTTACGTAAAACAAATATGTACTCTCATGTAAGTAGCTTGTAGCTAAGTTAGTTAAGAATATTCGTCTTTGCATTCAAATTCTCATGTTAAGACCTCGCTCCTCATAGTTTAATATAAACAATTCTATCATTTGTAAAATGAAAATATGCACTCCATGTACCCTACATTAACGTACCAAAAGAAAACCCTCATATACAAAGATTAAATAACCTTCTGCATCCAAAATAAGTGTGGCCTCTTTGTGGCCCTAATTATAAGCTGACACATATTAAGTTTCTAACAACGAAATTAAGAAAAGTTAAGTTTATTAATATATGTCAGTTAATGATTAGGGTCATAGTTAAGCCACACCCATTTTAAGTGTAGAAGATTTTATCTCTCATATACATGAGACATAGATATTATCAACCAACCATTAGAAAATACTTACCGTTGTTTTCAATAATATGTATTTTGGTCAAATTTCTCTCTTCTTAAAAAAGAAACAATTAGATTTGAACAAAATGAACATATATAATTCATCCCAATCTGATCATATAAACATGATCATAATATGTTTGACAACATATAGCGTTATAAGAACATTTTAATGAACAATTTCATTAAATACTGTTTTTTATTTTTTATTTTTTCTAAGTGCTAAATATTAGTTTTTTCTTTGCTCAAGTCTAAGTTATCGAAGTGGAGGACTAATTCTCAATGGGGCTCGAAAGGCTAAATGCATTTCTCCCAATCCTGGCTACAGTCAAATAACGCACGTCCTCCTAAAACTTTCAATCAGGGAATCACCGGTATTTTTACCAATGTGGTGCCTTGAACCCAAGACCAAAGAACATTCATGATTTGAAATTGTCTACCGCATTTTCACTTAATCACTTTCTGTGGTGCTAAATATTAGTGGTTCAATTTATTTTAATTAATTACCTTTTCAAATTCCGACTGTCAACAAAAGAAAGTGCTTATCCAACTTATACACCATAAGCTGAAGCTTAAAATAATCGGAGAGGGTGAGGATATGCTTCACAAGCTTTGCTTTGTGCAAGCGGATAGTGATCTATCATCCATCCGATTTGAAGGGAAATATACTTAAAGGGGATATTTAAGTGCTTGGTTATAGTGGGACAATCTAAGTCTAGCCAACTAGTACGATGTGACCTCTTGCATTAAGATTATTGGCGGAGAGAATAATTACTTGAATATTTAACTTAAGAACGGTCTATTTTGTCTGTTTCGTACATAATTAATCGCGTGGGGATAATAGATTTGTTAATAAAACCACGTGATTTACGCCATTGTTCCTTTGAGGGAAGAGGCAAAGAAAGGAGACAAGAAATCTTTGGCTTTGGAAGAGAGAAATCTAGAAAAGTCCCAAGTGCTTTATCCTAGTGGAAAAGGTGGTTCAACTTTATAGAAAGATAAAGGTGGGCAACAGGGAAGGTGAATTTTCTTTCTTTTTTGGGTATGGAAGTTGAACCTTGAAGAGCAATTTTAAGCTTAATTTGAGTGCAATTAAGCTTCAACCTATCATAATGTCTTTCACCAAAAGCGATAGGGCTGTATTGTCTCAGAGGGCGTCTTTCTCCATAGCCGCACGCGTCGTTTCTCCTCAACAAATTACTTTTATTTTTGGATGACGTATAACAGACAGTATTGATTAGGTTACTTTTGTTCAAAACAAGTTAATTTCGTGGTGCAAGTATGGGAGTTAAAGGTGACATCTAAGGCTTTTGATATTTTAAATTAGTCTTTTCTCTTAAGGGTATTGACCAATTTTGATTTCTCTACTTGTTTTATGGACTGAGAATCTACTAACTTATGAAGGTGATAATCGTTGAATCAGATTCTTCAATGCTCATAGAAATGCTGAAGGGTTGCAAGGTGAATGATGCTAAATTTGACGGCCTCATTCATGATATTCAACAATTAGCTAGACAATTGGAGTCGGTTGTGTTCATGTTTGCTCCTCGACAACACAATAGAGCGGCTCACTTAGTAACTTTCTTTGTAATTACGAATATAGGCTCCTGTAGATGGAGTATGAAAATTTTGGAATAGTTGCTTAATGTCTTGGTTGAAGATGTGAATATTTATATTCGTATTTAATAAAATTTATTATTTGGCAAAAAAGAAACATTATTTTTAGAAAAATGATGAACCACTAAAAATTACACATGAAAAGCAATAATTGTACATTTTCTCTTGATGTCCTGGCCGCCAAAGATAGGCTTAAGAAAATCACCCTACAGTTAAAGACAAGTAGGAAACCATAAAAATATTATTAAATGATTAACAAAAATATCCAAATAATTCGTTTTTGGTTGTTGGTGCTCAAGTTCCAAAGGGCATATGCCCCTCAATGGCAATTAGTAGGACACCAACTGCGTATTTAATCAAATAATGGCCCCAAATTAGAAAAGAAGAAAATTAGACATACCACTTAAATAACAAATAAAAAAGAAAGAAAATAGAGTAAAACATGTATAAAATGATCAAAACATGTTAAAAACATCAAATTTTGGGTGGGTCTTCACTTCTGCAACTTGGCTTTGAAGTTAGAGGACCAAAGTTTAAAAGGTTATATATATAATGCTAGGAATGGGGTCGTGGATGTTGACTTATCGTACAGATACAGAAGATCTTCGTAATACAGGTGTGCAAACTATACAAAACGCGTTCAATAAAGAGAGATGGGTTTGAGGGGTCCTGAAAAGATTGAAGACCTCACATCTATCGGATTTGGATCCTCTCCTGAGCTAATGGAGAGGATCTTCCTGATCAATGATCATATGCTGTTAGATTTTTATCCAACGGCTATAAATATGGAGTCCTTTTAAAGTTATAATAATTGTAACCGTTGGATAAAAATCTAACGATCTACAATGATTGATCAAGAGGATGCTCTCCATTAGCCCAGGAGAGGATCCAAATCCATATCTATCATATAAGAGTAGCAGTACAATTTGGATCTTTTTATACGTAAAACATGAAAGATTCTTTCTCTGTTTATATGGTTTGTCCGAGTCGTAATGAACAGAAATTATTATTCGAAAGGATGGTCTGTATTTTTTGTATAATATATTACAAGATAGGAAATTTTTAAAGGAAGAGATTCTTATTTTTTATAAAAATAAGGATTAGTTGTGGGGTTCACACTACATCAAACTTTAACGATTCGAACCCTTTATTTTTCAAGTTGCATCTCATAGATCATCTTTCCAAAATATTAGCTAAATCGAAAATGTTTAAGACATCTAATTGGGTTCAAAGAAATTAACGAAAACTTTGTTATATAAGAAACAATGAAATTTTATCTTCATAATTAAATAGGCAAATAGTTTCGGATTGAATTGAATTTTTGTAAAGATGATCTATGATTCGAAACTTACAAAATAGACTATTCGAATCGTTGAAATTCGATGTGGAGTGAACCTCATACCTAATCCCCATTTAAAAAAATAAAATAAAAATTCCTTTGCATAAAAAGTCTGTTACAAGATATAAGTGAAATATAATTTGAGAAGCATACAAAACTTGCATATTCCGAGGACAAGGAAATTGCACGGAGGGATTACGGGTGATTTTTGATACCTAATGTCGGATCGATATAAGTCTAGTTATTAGAAAAGTCATACATCCATTAGCAAGTGTTGAGCACTTTTTGAGTTTTGAATGATTAGGAGAGCAACTCTATTGTATGGTCAATTCTTCATTTTTGTTGGTCAAAAAGCACAGATATTGCATTTTGTTCAGATTCGTTTATCAACCTTTTTACTTTTTTTTTTTTTCTTTCTTGAAAAGGTCTGGTTCATGTCGCTCCTTTATAACTTTTAGTTTTAATTCAATAAAATTCACGTCGAGATTTAAAAATAAAAATAAAAAACTAATTAGTATCGAAGGAGTACTATTATTTTAAAGAACGAATTGTCAATTTAGTTCATGAATTATTACCTTAGTGAAAATTAAGTCTCAAAACTATTTTTTTTCTAGAAAAATTAGTTTTTGAATTATAAAAATCTGCCAATTATATCCCTAATATTATATTCGAAGCTAATATATTCAATTTTCCATTAATTTAAGTCACGTTACTTGCATGTGATAGACATTAGAGGGTAGATTGGTAGTTTTTTCATAAAGAAATAGTGTATAGAGTTAATTTTAGAGGGTAAATAAGTAGTATTTCATAAAGAAATAGTGTACGTTAACTTTGGATGTTAAATTAAACGTTAGATTCACAACCTATATGAAATGTTAAGAGCTTATAGGTGAAAAAATGACTGTATTGCACTCTAAAGTGTGTCAAGTGACTTAAGTTGACGAAAAATTAGATAAAATAACTTTGAATATCATAATAGAGATGAAATTAGCAATTCTTAATGAATTTAAGGACTTATTTTATCAAAAATAATAATTCAATAACCTAATTTTCATTGAGGTGATAGTTTAAGAATTAAATTGGCATTTCACGCTTTGAATATAATAAAACTTATACTTGCAAAGTTGTTTAAATGATCCTCAGCTTCTTCACGTTTTGTCAGTTAGTTTAATGTTCTTGCATATTCTAATTAACAACTATTGCACATGATCATAAGGCCTCGTCGTCAAATTGTAACTATAGTAATGAACCAGCCAATTAGTCAATTTTGTTTAACTAGTATCGATGAAAACTATTATGAACCTCTTAATTAAGACTTATACAATATTTTACTAATGAAAAGGACTAATACAAATATCATAGTCAATTTTAATTGAACAATTTGATTAAATGATGAAAACTAAATTTCAATTACTAAACTGATCAGACACTCATACATATCACTTTTTTAAATTGATTAGTTCAATGCTTGGATGTTGTAGAATCATTACATCAACCTTAGGTTCTCATTATACTTTTTAGTTGTGGTAATGGAACCACCCAAGTAGTAATTCCTGGTTTAATTAGAAGTATTAATATGCGGAGTGCATTTTTGCATAATCCACTAGCCATAACATGCACTACCCGATTTATTACTATTAGATTAGATGAGTTTAAATTTTGAGATTTGTGTTTATTTGATCATTACACACATCTCAAATTTAAATTCATATCTAACGATGATAAATAAGATAATAAATATTATCATCACTTGAGAGTAGTGAGCAAAAATATTCCATAATATGCATGTTTCAACCGTCATGTACGACATGGCATACTCGTTGGAATGGGGAGGATCAGAGTGCAGAGGTGGTAAATAGTGTGGTAATTAATGGGGAGGTCACGGGCAACATTAAACTGAGTAGAGGTCTCCAACAAGGGGATCCATTGTCACTGTTCTTGTTCCTTATTTGTGCTGAGGGTTTTTCATCTTTAATCCATGATGAGGAACGGATTGACCGGATAAGGGGTGTCACAGTGAATCCCCTAGCCAAGCCCATTTCCCATGTATTATTTGCAGATGACTCGGTTCTTTTTTGTCAGGCTTTAGAAACAGAGGCTCGAAATGTCAAGGGGTTGTTCAAGAAATATGCCGGAGGGTCAGGGCAATTCTTTAATATGGAGAAGAGTTTGGTGTATTTTAGTGAGGGATGCTTTCAGACTTTGAAAGATCAGTTATCAAATGTGTTAGGTATTCGACACCAGGAGGGCTTTGGAAAATATTTGGGCATTCAAACGGATTTTGGGGCATGCAAACGGGACAGGACGGAACGGAATGGGACAGGACGGGACGGGACGGGACAGGACGGAACGGAATGGAGCGGGAGCAAAGATGCCCTCGGATGGAAACAAGGAGGAAGAAGAAGGAGACGGAGAGGTTATAATTTTATGTTCCACGGATGTGGAACGAGTCATTCCAGGGGGTGAGGTGGAACGAAAATTCATCCAAAACTAGTCCCGTGGAACAGCTCGTTCCACTCGTTTTAGGCGCACCAAACGTGGGACGGAACGCCTTGTCCCACTCTGTTCCGTCCCGTCCCACGTACCAAACGGTACCTAAGAATACGGAACAACTTATACAGTGGATGGTATGTGGTTTGTGGCGGATATGGAAGTGTCGAAATAGTGTAGTATTTGAGACAGTTATTATACCACCGAGTGAAGCGCTAGAGCTCTTGAGCCAACAGGTGCGGGAGCTTGAGGATAGGGGCGGGCAGATTGTGCAGCAACATGGTCCTAAGCGAGGCCTTGATGGGGAGGTGTAGGTGCGGTGGGTGAAGCCCCTTTTTTGTACTATTAAGGTGAACTATGATGGAGCTTGGTGTAAGCAAATGAGTGTGGGGGGTTGTGTGTGGGTAGCGAGGGACTTTGCTGGGATCTTTAGAGCTGATGGTGGTTTAGGAGATATAAGATGTGGTTCTAGTTTGATGGCGGAAGCGGAAGCATTGCGATTGGCAATGATGGCTTGTTTGGAATTTAGGTTTGAGTTTGTTCAATTCAAGACGGATTCGAAGGTCTTGGTGGATATGATTAATGGGGTCTTGGCTCCAGAGGCAGATTTGGAAGGTATCCTTTGGGATATGAACCATATTCGACAACAATTGAGTTCAATAGAGTTTCTGTTTACTCCTCGTGTCTGTAATGGGGTTGAACATCAAGTGACTTCTTATGTCATGCGTGTTGGGGGGGGGTTTCATTTGTGGTATCGGTTTGAGCCAGAGTGGTTGTTTAACACTCTGGTTTCTGATATAAACATTTCAATTCATCTTTAATAAATTTGAATTTCGACAAAATAAAAAAATAAAAAAATATTAATTAGGAGGTGGACTGGTAGAATACATCAGAATCTATCCATAATATATTATAACTCAGCTGACTAAACCCTGACGATCGTGTTTGAAAGTCTGGTAGGCGTGCAGATTATTGCAGACACCAACAAGCTATCAAGAAAAATAATAGGGGTTATAACGTCACTGTAATGCTTTTGCATAATTCTGATCATAAATAATTTAATTAATTAACTTGTCTCATCCTCTCCCACTGCTTGATTTTATATTGGCAGCTTTAATCATGTACTGGATCACGAATCCTACGTACCAAAGCATGAAGTAATCATTGAAAAATAGAAAATAAAATCTAATAATTAATAAATATTGTTAGGTAAGTATTCTAGTTTACACCCTTTCGTCTTTGGCCTAATAATTAATCTATATAACTAACTAATTATTTTTTTTGTATTTATCCACCCCTAATGATTTTGTGACATACGTTGAAGATCTTATACTTTCTTTTTCTATTGCATTATTATTGTACCGTTTTACTTTAAATTAAAACCCTGCAGGCTGCAGTGCGAGAATTTTACATGTGACACCGTGTATGGTTCCAAATGATGAAAAAAGAAGAAAAAACTAATTTACTAACTTTTAAATAGAATCTTATTATCTTGAGAAAAAAGAAATTATATGTACATATTTATTTGTCAAGACGAGAGATGTATTTATAAGTACCTAATCTTAAAATAAATGGGAAAGCAATCATAAACCCTATCTAGTACATAAAATTTAATATAAAAATAAACCAAATTGCTAACTTTGCTAACTTTTAACAATCTATTAACACAATACCTTAGATCCTTAACTGATCAATTTCGTTATTCACTTATATCATAACTCATGTTTTCTAATTTGCCAAGTCTTTATTTCGAAAGAGTTACAAGAAATGTATTTATATACCTAATCTTGAAAAACAAGAAAGCAATAATAAATCCTAATAACAAATAGGAAAGTAATCTTAATCCTTGTCTTAGTGCAAGAATCCAGATCTTCATCTTCTTTGTGAGGATTCCGGAAATATGTGAATCATATCCATTCATCGTACGTAGTGCGGTCAGAAATCATTTTAAATATTTTTATTTAAAATTAAATACAAACAGTACTTGACAAAAACTGAATTCACGATGTACGATGAACGAACACCATTTACAGATCCTTAAAATCCTCATCAAAAGAATCCGAAGAGGATCCTGTTGGTTGATGCAAAACCCTAATACAGAAAATATTGATATAAAAAGAAATCAAATTGCTAACTTGCTAACTTTTTAAAACTCTATAAATACAATATATATCTTTGGTTCTCAATTGATCAATTTTGTCGTTCACTTGTATCAAACTCATATTTTTCTAACTCCGCCATTATCCTTTTGTAATTAACAAGAATGATTACAACAAAGGGCTAAGCTATTTCAGGAACCAGAAACAAGAACAATTGAAGTGGTCAATTTCTGCAATAATTGAGAAAGGGTAATGATAGAGAGACTAAATTTTTAAACCGAATTTTGTAAACCAAATGATATGGTTGTTCATGATTGAATTATCACTTAAGCGTTGAATAACATGCTTGCTATTTTTTTTTTTATTAATGACGCATTATTTAGTTTAAAATTTTGATATTCATAACATTATTCATTGAAAAAATGCCTTTTGGTTCACTAGCACGGACTCCCTTGATTACCCTATGGTTCTGGAGAGTCCAAGTGTATGGTAATTGTGCATGTGTTACTTGTCTCCCCATGTTAATATAAACCATGAAAAATCAACTTCAAAAGGTCGTGGGACCAAAATGGTTGAAAATTGAAAGCATGCACTATAGAAATAGAGGACGTAAAAATGCCATCCAACCATGCAATCGATCACTAATTCATTGGTAAATATCAGCTGTAGTTTGTTTTGTGGCCAAATAATTGAGCTAACTTTCAGCAACATAATTATTTGCAGTTGGAAATCAAAAGGGTAGTGGTTTCTATTTTATTTTGGTATTATAGGATTTTAGCCATTTGCTTTCTAGACTGAATATTTGATAATTTTATATGTATCAGTGCGAAGAGTGCTTTAAGCTAAAAAAGGTGTACTAAAATCAGTTTTTGGATTTTTTTTTAGTATATACTAGTGTATAACACTCCCAAATTTTTAGCCATTTGATATATAGGCTCAAGATTTTTGCAAATACCCCGACTCAATATTTGATAACCTAATATGTAGCCACCGCGCGAAGAGTACCTGAAGCTAAAAGAGTACTAAAATCAGCTCGAAAGATTCGTGATTTTAAGCCTTTGAATCCTTTTATCTGTATATCAAACTAGTAACTGCTCTAGTGCATGCCAAACACTGAAATATATAGATATAATATAACTGCTGCAATTTCAAAATCAAGGATGGTTCTCCAATTTGTCTCTTCTCCAGCAATAGGAGAAAGAGATAAAATATCATGGACTCTGGCTTTTCTTTTTCCACCACAAAACAACAAAACAGAACAGAGGTCAAAAAATCAATGTCATGAATTGCAAAAGGATTGGATCGATGCAGATAAGTTTTAAGGGAGAAAGGAGAAAAACTAGCTGAAACCAGACCAATAGCTGTTGCCTCCGTGTATGGTAAAATATTTAACTATCACTGTCATTGTCCCATTCACAGCTCATCATGTTTCACCATCTGGATTCTAGCAAGCATGCATCTGCCAAAAATTCAAACCACCAAACGTTCATAAAATCTCTCTTTCAAAGAACTGGAGTCTCTCTACTCTCCCTAGTGTCACTGTTGTTGTTCTTATTATTGTATTATTCATTTGGAGGAGGACCCTCCGTGGGGTCGATTAGTAATTAGACTTGCATCACCAGTCCCATTTATCCCTTGGACTTGTTCTTAATTGCATGGTGTTTGTTTAATTCGAGCACCCAACAAAAGAATTCTCTCGTACGTCCGGAGATATTGTTTGTTTTTCATACAACACTCCAACGAAAAGGAGATTTTGAGTTCAGCTGGATCGAGATGTATCTGGCTTTTCGTACAAGAACGTCCTTCGTACAACACTCCAATAACAGGGTCTTGTGACGAGTGCTGTAAATACACTGAATAATCCGGCGCTTCCTATAGCACTCTAGTCGCAGAGCCTCGTGATGAGTTGTATAGTAAGGGAATGAATGGATCACCCTGTTCCTATATAGCACTCCAACAACAGAGTCTCGCGACGAGTGTCATGAAAATGGACAAGATATAGGGAGGATTAACAAAACTCTTCCGTTACTATTCACTTTTAACCAAAAATCACATCTATACATTTCTCTGGTACTATTCACTATAACTTTAAAAATGACTTTTCATTAAAAGGGAAATTTTTTTAGAATTTTTCGTTAGTTTTCCTCAAGATATATTCGTGGTTACAGGACGAATTCCCTCCGTGATGGACCAAAATGCGTAAGAAACCGGTGGCGCTTCCCCATTAGTATATCAGAAGCTCTACGAATTTGCAAATTAGGACAAGCATGCCAATAAATGAGTATGGAATGAAAGAAGTTGTGGGTACAATTAGTTTTGATGAGAAAAAGAAACCGAAAGACAAAGGCTTTATTCTATTTGCACCAAAGTTGCCAACCAAAGAGGAAAGAAAATGTCTCGTGGCATTTGCTTTCCATCCTAAAAACAGTAGGCTACTACACTGTACAATTACACAAAAGCAGAGTACAAAGTAAAAAGGAAACGAGAGAGAGATGATCAGAATTTAAGCCCTTCACAGTAAAAATCCAAAGAGCGAAAACACTGAAAACTCCAAAAATAAACAAAGAAAGCTCACACTTACAAACTCTTAATTAATTAACAGCTAATTAGCAGAAACGGCTAAACTATATACACAAAGGAGTGAAGTGGTACTGCGAGTGATTAGTAAGTTCATTATTTTTTAAAATATATTTAAATAAATAATAAAATGAAAAGAGTCAATTACGTACGAGTGCGAGTGCGGCAAGATGTGCTACTTAATTATAATCCCATAACAAACACTCAAACCCAACTGAACTCGCCGCCCCCAACTCACTGCATTCGAACTCCCCAACGCGCGGCAGCCACGCCGGCGGATAAACCCATTGGTCCTCCGAGTCCACAAACACGAACTCGCTTCTCAACTCGGTCGACTCGCAACTCAGACTCGGCAACTCGACGATCTCGCTCAGCTCGTCCGACTCGGACGACAAGTTGTCTATGGCCGAGACGAGCGAGGACAGCGACGAGGGGGACGGCGACATTGACGGGATGGAGTCGAATTGGTGCATTTCCGCGGCTTTGCTGGCGGCTGCCTGGACGTCGCGGGGGGCGTTTGAAACCGGGCGAGGCAGCAAGTCGGAGAGCTCTGGGAAGTTGAGAATCGCTGAGTTGCCCTTGATGCTCAAAGCGGCGACGTCGTGGGCCCTGGCGGCCATTTCAGGAGTCGGAAAAGTGCCGAGCCAAATGCGCGATTTCTTGCGAGGCTCGCGGATTTCGGATACCCATTTGCCCCAGTTCCTCATTCGGACCCCCCGATAAACCGGGTGTTTGCTGGAGTCTCTGACTCGTTTGGCATTTTTTTTGCAGGGAGTGTCGATTCCTTGGTGAATTGGCGAGCTGGGTTTTTGTGGGTTTTGGGTTTGGAGTGAGGAAGGCGAGGAAGGAGGCGATGCGGAAGTGGACGAGTTGGAGCTGCTTTCAGTTTCTGAACTCTGGGGTTGATCAGCGCTCATTTCTAATGCGTGCCTTGTAAGTGCTTGTGGAAATGTCTCAAAGAAAAGGACTTGGCGTATTTTGTTGTGAAAGAGTGTAGCACTGGTTTTCTTTAGCAGAGGAAAGGAAATGGGAGCATGCTAGTTATGGAGGAGAAGTTTCAATCTTTTTCCTTTTTTGTATTTGATATCTTTCCCGATGAGTCATACAACATTTATAGAGAATGAGAGTGGGAGGGAGAGAGAGAGTGAGTGAAACAAGAAATATGGGGGGAGAGAAAGAGAGAGAGTGGGAGGGAGAGAGGAGAGAGGAGAGTGAGAGATGGTCACACTGCTTTAGGGCAATGGTACCGTGGGGTCCCCTTCATCTAGCACCACCATGCAAGCCATTTATTTCATGGTCTGATATCTTTACCAGTTTTTCACCCATGTTTCACTGTTCATTTGTCCCTTATCTTCTTCCTCTTTGTCGACCTCCTTTCCGGGTTGATCCTGATAATTAGGGGTTTGTTCTCTCAAATACAAGTGACATTCTTACTCTAAACTACATTAAAGGTGGGGAGAATGGTATGAACCAGGGACGCATTATGAGAATGTGAGGACCAAAGTCCTACATCAGTAAGGGATCAAATCATGCAAGGACTTATAACGAATTAGGCTACTTTTCATATTGTTGATTGGTTTTATGGTAGAACCTCAACTTTCTTTACACATTGGATTGAAGAAAAAAAAAACGAAACCAAGTGGGCAGTACCCCTTGCGTAGTGGGTTCTGATAAATTAGGGTTAATTTAATCCTGATGGACTACGTTTAGTTAACCCGCAAAGCCGGTGTAAGCTACTAATCTCAACGGAAAAATTCCTCTGAATGTATATGGCTGGGGATTGTTGGAGAGCTTGCATTCTCTTCCTCTATATCGTCCTTTCTTTACCAAGCTAAGCCCTTGAGTCAACAGATATGTAGTGTATTATGTTGTCCAGCCAGATACCTAAAGACGTTACAAACTCTAATATCGTTTTGCGCGGCTAATCTCAACAATCTAACAACGTAACATGTTAAATTTTAGAGAATTTCTCTAAATGCGTGTGCATATAAAGCGACATTCTTGTCATTTCTTTTATTGATCAAATTTGTTATTTTAATTTGTGTTTGGTTGATAGGAAAATTTTCCAAAAGCTGAAGGAGAGAAAAAAACAGAGAAAAGAAGAGAGGAGATAAGGATGGTTTTGTTGAAAGTACGTGTGGTACATAATTAAGGAGAAAATTTTCAATGTGATCAGCACACGAGATGATACATCATTTATTATTATAAAAATGATGGGACATGTGTATTAAAAAGTTAATAACTTAAAAAATAAAATCTCTCATCACTTTCATAAAAACACATGTACCATACATGTTCTTGTCACAATGAAAAGTTTTTCATAATTAGGGGGGTTGGGTGAGGTGGCGGCAATCAGTAAGGGTTTGCATCATCGTCACCGCATGGTCCACGCTGCTGCATGCACTAATATTTATTATCATCTTCCATCGCATTGTATGACAGGTAAGCTATATATATATATATATATATATAATATTGAAATATGAACACAAAATATTTAACGGTGTATTCATGACATATAAGTTGCTATCCTGTATAATAGAGAATGTGGGAACTAGAGCCTTTTGTACTAAACTTGGTTTAGTTAATCAAATTGGGTATGAATCATTAGTTCAAAACAATTTTGAGTAGTCAAAGTGCAAGGTTCCTTCCATTTTGCACGTTCCTTTTCGACTCTCTCTCATCCCGATTTCATCATACAAGTGGGTTTATGACTTTTAGGAAATTTTGTAGTCATCTAAGTAACATCAGATAAGTAAATCAACTCAGTATTTTGATTCAAAACTGAATTATTACATTGTTAAGCAAGTACAACAAAAGATTTTCAATCTAGGAAGATATTGTGACAGCAAAACTTGAAATAGAATTAGACAAGTGATCCTCCAATCCATATGATGAGGTAGTGGTTGCAATGTTGCATTGAACACCAACTTATATTACACATTTCATCATGGGGTCCCAACCATTATATGATCGATCGATCTTGGCCCATCCATGGCAACGGTTCCTATTGTGCTTGGTCCACGATTATATGGTGCCTTGATATTCTAATAAATGTGATTTTACCCTACAACATTGCATGTTGAAAATGACAATTCTATACAGTTAAATTAAGAGTTTTTTTTGCCTAGGCTCTCTTCTTGAATGTCCACTTCAAATTTACGAACGAATACTGCTAGAGACATCAAATTTCATTTGTTAAATATTGTTATCGTGTTTGGTTTTATTATAATATTCTTAGTTCACTTTGAACCTTATTTGCTATGCTAATAACACGTATAATGATAAATCATTAAACAACTTAATTTGTTACATAATCTATTGTCTCTACCATTCTTTTTGTACAAATGATATTCTAATCTAGGCCAATAAACCTGCATTTCTCTCCCTTATAATTTATAAATTACATCGCATTTGTACAGTACAATATATGTTACTCTATTTTGATCAAAGATCAATCTATGATTTCATCTTAATTACGTTAGGTGAAATCAAAACTACCATATATCATCATCATCATCATCATCATCGATCGTCCTTGAGACCTCACAATATTCTTTACTATTCCAATAGGGTACATGGTACTTTAATAACAAGTTGAAAAAGTACCTTCTTAATGAGGTGGTGATGTATACATAATCTTGGACCCATATATACGTTTGATATTTCTGGTCTTTGTTGTGAGTAGAGAGTAAGTGCTCCTATCCATATAAAGTTCCACAGGCAGTACTAGTGTACTACAACTTAAATTCATAGCCATGCAATTTTTGTTTAAGCATTGATCATGTGGCCGTAATACCACGGCACACGTACGTAGCTGTGTCAAATCATGCAAGAACTATCAGTTGAAATGAATCAAATCATCGTATAAACATTGTGTATAATTAGTACCCCGACACAACCATTTAACCCAAATCAACCATGCAAATGCACCCCCAAATCATCCAGCCCAACATATCACTCATCGCTCTAATCATTTCAATGAAAAATTCATCAACAACAACCATCGACTAATATAATTTCGAAGTTCATATAGTATCACATGTTAAAAAGGACATCTTGGGTTATCACATGTTAGGTTTGGTGGTCAAGCTTTTTATGTATTACACTCACATAAAAGGTTCTAAAAAACACTAGGCAATAGTCGAGTGGTGCTTAGGACCTAGCACCTAGGCAGCTAAGTGGGACCTAGGTGGGGGCCTTAGGTGAACTAGACGGATTTAAGTAAATTTATTATATATTGTATACATAAGTGTCTACTTATACTTAAAAAATACATAATTGCATTGGGATACATAAATTGCAAAATAGAATGATATATATATATATATATATATATATAAGCATTAGAACATAATGCAAAATGAAAGTTATCTATTTTCTGTTTAAGCAAGAGTCGTGACCTAGACACCTAGACGAGACTGGGCGGGCTAGGTAGGCACATTAACGGTCTCCTTTTTTAATTTCTAAATGTCTTGGAATTAATCGGACGGTGGTCGACAACCTAATACATAGACGACCCTAGCAGGGATTTTTAGAATAATGCTCTCATAAGGATCGATTTGATCAATGACTACAAGGATTGACAGTATAACATAATGATAAAAGAATATTTTGGGAGAGTTAACTAAAAAATTGTATGGGTATTACATATTCTCTTGAGATTTGACTTGATCTGTGATTTCCAATTGATGATCTGCAGTTTTGATAAAATAACAATTTGGTACGTGCACAAGTATGAAAAATTCGTTCTTCAATAACTTTTGACAAAATTATAAATTTGAACCACTGATTATGTGATTTTTTTATAACCTAAATGTATAATTCTTACACTGTGACATATACAAGTTTGATAAGAGAACGCTAATGTAAAATCTACATTATTGTTATTTTCTTCGATAATTTATGCTTTTGATTGAGGAAACTTGATTCAACCCAGCTACCGTGGAAACAATTATATTATTGGGGTTGGGAGGTCCTCGTGGCTTTACTTAGCAATTGATCAGGCTGATCAAGTCTCGTGTGGATTTAAAAGTTGCAGAATCAAGATTTTGATTTGTTTCTATATTTAACATAGCATGCAATTTCAAGTGACTAGACTTTTGAGTGTATACGCATACGAAAAGTGATGGATTTAGAGGTATAGACTCTATATAATGCGATTCCATCATAGTGGTTTAGAACTTTAGATGATTAGAATTTAGATGGTGTCTGTCACGTTGGGTCACTTTTACCCTATGGTATCTCAATCTCTTGGCATACTAGCATTAGGAATATAGGTTCTCATTTCATTTCGTAATTTTGTAAGAACATGCTTAGCCATCTACGAGTATATCAATAGTGTTTTGTGAACCCTACATACATCAACGACCAAGATCAATTCAATTTTTTACGCGCACGAGTGACCTTACTTACCTGTGCTCGATCATTCTTTAATTAGCTAGTTTGAAGTGGGCATTGTGTGGCTGTAAAACAATCTTTAAGCATACTAGCATAGCTACCAGTAGGTTCCCAATTCATTTCTCTTATATGTTAAATGGTAAAACAATCTTTTAGCATACTAGCTAGCAATAGCAGTAGGTTCTCCTTTCATTTCACCATATTAAATGGTAAAACAATCTTTTAGCATACTAACATTAGCAGTAGGTTCTCATTTCATTTCGTGATTTTTTTTTTTTTTTTTTAAGAGAAATGCTACACTCAAGTTGCCCAAATGTTAGGATTCATTGTGAGTTTGTGAATCCTACATATATCAACGGCTAATAAGATCAGTTCACGCGTGCGAGTGACTTAACTCGCTGATTCTTTAATTAGTTTTCAAGTGGCATTGTACGGTTGTACTTGGCTTACCTGCTATGAAGTTGTATGTATATTATATGCAGCACTGACATTGATTGTTTGCAAGAAAATGAAGTGCATTTTACTGTATAAACACACGATTCTCTGGGGGAATATTATTAGAATGAGGAAAGTCCACAGCCGACTTGGGGAGGATGATTTCTGGCACAAACAATAATAAACCTTTGTGATAAATCAAATCAATGTTTACTAGAATTATAACATTATAACAAACTGTCAGGTACTCTCATATATAGGACTAATGTACCTTGGCAAAGAATTGACCAGTTTCTACTAGCAGGCAAGAAGTTAATGTGTATTTAATTTTTTTGGTATGAACAAAATCCCAACACTGTATCTGCATGGTTTCTGCTGCTGGGGACTTTTTAGCTCAGAGTTTCTCAAAGAAGAAGAAAAGCAAAACCCTAGTTACCTTTTTCTTTTGGGCAAAAACCCCTAGCTAGCTAGTGGTTTCAACTTTGTATCTGTTATGGCCAACTCTCATTCCACTGACCTGTATGATTTGTTGGATTTAAATGTCGATATGGGATGGGACTGCAGTGGGATTAAGGGGGCTTTTCTGCATCTGTGAAATCATGTGGCTTTAATTTCATCTGTCATATGATTCCTTCACACACCTCCCCTAACTTGGATGACATATTTTAACTTAGTTCAATTCATTTCTAGACATTATTCATTAATTATTTCAAGAAATCAGTTTTTTATTTATGTTTTCTTATTATTTAGAATTATTTGTCGAGATCTCAAAGTTGAGTATACACCGATATTGTTCAAATTTAAACACCTGCAAAGTTCTGAGTTTTATCACAAAAAACATTAATGCAGTAAAAAGTTGAACCATTCAATATAAATTATATTTTAGTCTGCCCAATTTTCAAATTATTCTTCGACATTATTAATACTACTACTATTATCATTATTATTCTTATATTTATCAATCTCTACACTAATTAAATAGTAAATAATCTGTTACTTTCATGCTCTATTCACATGCAGTTCATGTGAAAGCATGTTCATGAGTCTACACACATCAGACTAAACATTAATCTCAAACATGGTATATGGAGCCTGATGACCTATATATATATAGATATATATACAGATTTCTAATTGGTTGATCATATTTATTGTTTTAGATAATAAAGAATATATGTGAGTTCATGTTCAACTCACGTGCGGTTCAGCAAACTGATCGGTGTTTGTGTTGATTTTAATTTTTAGAAAATACGTATTGTATGACCATGCTGATGCAGTCACTGGTCTTCGATCACACTGGAAGCTCATGCTTTTGTTACAAATGGTCCGCATTAGTGGTTCGATGAGTAGTAACTCTATATGAGTCCCTTTGCTCGGAATGCAGATGCTATCACTAACTCAGTGTGAATTAAATGCAGCTGTTGGCATTGGGTAAGCCGCCCGGCCCGGCCATGGCCATGAAGGCATGACCACAATGACAGAGATGACAGATACCACATGCATCACAGACCCTTTCACATCTTAATTAATTACTTAATGGCATCTCAATTGGAGATTAATTCTTAGCTACTCTCGGTTTGTATATCTCAATGTTTATCTTTTTATTCACATATATTACACACCACCTCTCATTTTACTTAATTAATGTATGTAATCTCAGTCTGAGATTCTTAACAATTCTCAATTATATATCCCCTTGTATTTCTTTCTTTAATCACGTGACATATGGGATAACAAAAAAACATAATTAATTACTATAACGATGTTTTTTTTGTGATTAATCATTCTTCTACCTTAATCTTTGATCACTAGACGATGTCAGAGACTCTTTCTTCTACCATCAATTGAATACAATTAATGGTAGGATTGCAAGGGATAAGTTCTAGAGACCATTCCTTCAACCTTCAACAGAATAAAATTTGAAAGTGACATCCATTTCTTCGTTTGACGTATTTAGATATAGTGAGCTAATTATCTAATTCATTTGAATCCTAAAGATGAAGGAAAACGATGTACTACCAGTTATTGAATCTCCCCATCTCAGTTCATGCTCAGACATTTATGTGATTCACAACTGTGCCTACATATGCAAACTTGCATTATTTTTAGAAATTAGAACCGCAATTAGCTGAAAGCTTCTCTCTCCATTGAGGAAAATACCTTCATTGTAAAACTCAATGTGGATTGGAAATCTGGTTTTGTTGCTAATCCGGCTGTTGACCAGGTTTTGGAAGCTGAAACGTGGGATTTATTCTTAGGTATGAAGATTTGTTTCACCCTGTCAATTGAACTTGAGTTACCTCATAGATAAACAAGACCTCAACGATAACGTTATTTTTCGGATAACCAGCGTTTGTAACACAATTGATGAACTACTACAAGAATTGAAACAGAAGTAAAAATGGAAGTCTTGGCTTATTGTTTCCATAAGTTAGACAGTAACAAAGAATGTCTTTCTCTCACCTTGTCTGATGTCTAATAGTTCCCGCCCAATTCTTTTGGTTGAATAAAAAGAAATCTAAATAGAGCAATTTCTAAAAGTACACTGCTGCAGAGAATGAAGGGTTTTATTAATTTTCTCGCTTACGCTCTCCTTCTCTTGGGACTTAAAATGAAATCGTCGTCATTGTCGCTCTCTTTGATAACTCTCTTCATGGCTTTTACATCGCCATTCTTAGATGCCTGCTGTTGTGGCCTCTGTGAACTCTCAGGTTTACCTGGTGGTTTTGGTGTAGACTTAATAGGGGTTCCCAAACGGAGTTGCTTTTGCTTTCTCTGCTTCTTCTCGTATGCCTTTCTGGATCTTTCAGTGGACAAAAGGCCATGCTCCATCATCCTGCAAATGAGTGGAGCACAACCAACGTTTAGAAGAAATTCACATAGCATCTAATTCACAGCACTAGAAATTCGGCAGCATATCCAAAATTCATGAGTCAATGCACACCAATCATTAACTAACTCGCATATGAGATGTTGCAAACCAACAAGAGAAACGAACCCCAGAATAGTTGCTAGGCTCTTATAAGTTCATCGGTTAGTTTTCAAATTTGGGTGGGCACTAGTGTAAATAAGAAGTTCGTTAACCAACCCAACACAATAAACAAACAACGAAAAGTAGAAATCTATGCAAACCCAAAAGTGATTTGTTTTTCAAGTTCAACAAATATAGTTGAGGATAAGAGGCCAAAGAGTATTGGACATTCAAAGGGGATTCCTTGTGTATTCAAAAACTTGAGAGCGTTTTTCATCAGAAACTCTGATACGCACATTGCACAGAAACGCTTGACCCACTAGCCATTCACTCACAGTGCTGCAAAAAGCAACGAAGACTAGAGAAAATGAATTCTATTGCAGGACTGCAAATGGGTTGGATCATGTTGGATTGCAACCTGAGCACATTCATCAGCAGCAACCAAATGCAAAACTGATCTTGGTTCACACTGTTTAAGATTGGTCAATTTTTAAATCTGCTAGAAATTACTATCGTTTTCCATGGTTCTATTTCTAACTGATCAAACGTGTTCCAAAGAAAAATTTAGAATGTAAGGCACTTTCAACAACTACCGATGTTAGATCAGATAAAGTTATATTACCAAAACCGAAACAATCCATAGACAAATTTGCGACAGTCATGCTGTTCTACCAAATTAACCAAGTGTTTCTAGACGAGAATCTAATTCCAATGTTATGATATAATGTGCAAGAGCTCATCAGTAAACCACAGTGTTTCTGGATTTAATTTCAAATGTCCATGGTTGTCAGTGTAGTATCCATTCATTCTCATAAAGTTTCAAGAATAAACTGGCTGACTAAAGTTTCGAAAAAAGATTGTTCGGGTTAGCATTCAGTGCCGCAGTCAAATGAGGTCTAAATTGACACAAATACAGCTGGTCCTAAGTCCTAATTCATAAGTTCATCAAATAAGAAAAAAGTGGGGTAAATTATCGAGAGATAGCCAACCTACCGCAGTGCAGATCGGGGAAAAAAACAGGGCCTGTGCAAAATCATGAATTTTTATCTGTTTTGTTGATTCAATAAGAGAAAGATTTTTGTGCTGCTTAGCTAATAACTTCTGATTATGAAACCGAAGGGACATAGAAAGCTGCTTTACTATGACTTTTTCTCACTTCCTATAAAGTTTACACTCTTCACACTTCATTGAAAATTCATATTATCCATCCCAACTACATATAGAGTTGGAAGCCATCACCAATAGAAAAATATACTTGTTTTGGTAGTGAACATGCAGCTTACTGGTATAGTTGTTGTCCACATAACAATCTATATATGCAATTCTTCCAGATGAATATTGGCTTAGGCATATCCAAGATAGTGAAAAGGCACCATCATCGGACTAAACATGACCTGGATCCTAAAATTATGGAAGCAGTCAACTAAGGTTAAATTGGCTTTGAGGAATCACTATCATTTGAAGAACTTTTGAATGGAAGGGGGCCTCGCAGATATAAAGTTACTTCCCAGAATATCAACCTTGCAGTGAAATCGAATTTAACCAGTTTGTACATTCCCCATACGATCAAATAGAAGGATAAAAGATTTATATACATAAGGAACAGTTACCAGAATTCTGCCATTTCACTTGTTGGTATCTGTTTGGACAATGACTCGTAAAAGATCCTCAAAGGTTCTCTCTGGAAATAGAAAGCAATAAAGAAACACAGGGATGAGTGGCTCTTTATCAATATAAACTAAAACAAGCATATAAATAAAAGTGATGGGAAAAGAAGAACCTCTTCTGGAGGATCAAACTTCTGGCCTGCCAAAGTGTATACTTTCTTCTCTCTCACTTTTGTCGTGGTTTTCTTTGTTATCGTCTTTGATACCGAATTCAATTTTGATTTTACCTGCACATTTGAACAACTAATACTGAATCCATCACACCCAACATGAAATCAATACAGTCAAGTCTGATACCATGAACCCTGGAACCCGTCAGAGAAACATAGGTTGCACCACAAATCAACCATGTCATTGTCAATTATCCAAGGGGTAGTGATTTTCACACACCCTGTTTCTCCTTTGCGCTCCTCCCTTTGCCTCTGCCTCTTGATTCTCCTTAGATTTATTCAATCCTAAAACCATAAACAAGGGGCGGAGTGCAGAAGGAGAAAATAGGAGTGCGGAGATCACTTCGCCTATCCAAATAATCTAAGAAACCGAACTTAGAAATTCAAAATACACCAGAAACCCCAAACCAATATACCTAATGCATTGAAAACACATAAATCGATTCAGAACCCACAAACCCAATTCACCAAATTGAAAAACCAATCAAAAGAAGATAACTTTAAGGTCAAAAATTAAGAACAGAACCACAAATTTCACTATACCATTGTCAATCATCCAAATTAATTAGCAATTCCAAATTAGAACATCCCCTAATCCATCAGAAACAGCTAAATCAATTCACAACCCCACAAACCCAATTCACCCAATTGAAAACCCAATCCAAAGAAGAAAACTTTAAGGTCAAAAAGTTCAAAAAATTCAATCAAATTTGACATGGGTTTTACCTCAGTTTTTGTAACAGTCTGAACAGATTTATGCTTGGAATCAGCTGCCTGCTGCTTGCTTGAAGAGCTCTCAATCTTCTTCTTAGTGACAGAATATCCAATCTTTCCCTTTGAAGAACCATCCTGCAGGGTGCCGCCGCTCTTCACCTTGACAGAAGTAGCCATGTATTCCACCACCAATCTCTGTAAATTAATTTAATCTAATGTCTTGCTGTTTGGTTTTGATCGGATGATAAGAGACTTTATCTGCTTTTTGTTTCCACCTACTTTTTTCATTGAAAATTCATCAACGTAATAAACTTTGAAAAATTCCAAAGATTTAATTTATTGACAAAACAGATAAATTAAAGGAAAACTAAATTAAAAATCATGAAAAAAATATGGATATTAGGATTTGGATATATCAGATTTGCTGGTTAATGTGTATTGTTCAACCGCTTTTTCCAGGTTTTGCTAACAGATGAAGAACGGCTTCCGTCTTCGTTTGTTTTTATTATTTTGATTGCTCATGTCAAAAAAGACATTTTTGCCCTTGATAATTCGAAGGAAGCATCAAACGAAGTGTAAAGTGGTCATGCTGGATGTTTCCAACCGAGGCGAGAACTAATAGGGTGTGGGGATCGTCATTTTAAAACAATTATCTGTAGACGTTGGATTAATCTGAGTGCGTTGTTCGTAAAGAATCATATGATCGCACGGTCAGGATATAAATCTTGAGGAGTTAGAGGCTCGAGGCGTGCACTAACTTTGACGTGAACAATGGTCGGGCCACGTGCTGGAATCATAACTGAGCTTGCTCTGTAACTTTTAACGGTTGATTTGGGATTGTCCTAAACTCCAGAGAGATCAAACTAAATGAGGCCGAATTAATTTCATAATTAAATTGTCACTAAACATTACGGTTTAATGGTATTCTTCTTCGCTTAGAAGTGAGATGGTCTTAAGTTTGAATCTCATGAATGATGAATTTAATACCAAATTAGGCTGCTCATTGTATAACTTAACCGAACTTCTCATTTCCTAGTGTAAAATATCGATGTACTAAAAAAAAAATCATAATTAAATTGATTAACTTAAAACATGTTATTGTCACCTTGAAAACTCATCTACACTTAAATTTATAAACGTAAGAAAAAGTTTGTATAAGAAGGTGTGCAGGATGACAATTTTTAAACGTAAACTTTCGAAATTACCGAGTAAGATATCGTCCTCTTAAGTCCAAACATGCACATATTTGTTCATAACCAACATTTGTTTCCATAACTGTACGGATTTGCTTCTAGGATGTTTAACCCAAAACAAGCTTAAGCAGTATTCAATTGAAATTTTAAAGAGTTTTAACATTAGTTTAAAAATCTAAAGAATTTTAAGAGAATTCGTCAAACTCTATCATTATGTTTGGATGAAGAAATTTAAGATTACTAAAGAATTATAAAATAATTGAAATGATGGAATTGTTATTTTATAGAATTTGTAAGTATACTTATTTGGTTAACTTTAAAGAACAATGAAATTTAAATACGAAATTTAAAGCGGATAAAATTAATATATAAATGAGAGTTAGTAGTTAGGAAATATGCTAGTAAGGGTGGTGGAGACGACAATGATGATGGTGGTGGCGGCATGTATGGATAGACAACAATATCTAGTGCTGGCGGTAATCGTGATGGTGATGATGATAGGAAATGTGTTAGTAGTGGTGGCGGAGACGACAGTGATGATGGTGGATGATGGTGTTGGCAGGTACGGTAAGGACAACGATATGTGGCGGTGGCAACAGTCATGATGGTGAAGATGATGGTGGGTGGTGGTGGCCGTGGTGACATATGGTCGGTATTTATGCACAATGACAAGAAGAGTGGGAAAAAGAGGGAACAAAAATCTTTTCTCTGCCTTTGCTTACACAATATATTTATACTTTAATAACAGTTCATGAAACCAAAAATTTCTGAAATTTCAAATGCAACCTGCCACTTCATTTCCTTGTTATTTCACTTTTTTTCCAAGAGGGTCCATTACTCCAAGTCTCCAACACCAAAATTGAATAATAAATTAAAAATTAAAAAAAATAAATGAAAATACAGAATTTACATGACTATAATGTTACTGTGTCAATTGGGTTTTATCTGATGGAGTCTGTTGTACCAAATGTTGTGCAGTATCATATGAAAAATATCATACTTCTCAGGCTTAGCATGCCACAGAAAATGCTGTTGCACCTTTTTCACCCTCGTTTGCATCTGTAGATATTTCTTCTTCGGGATCGAAAGGAGTATGTTCTTCAAATTTGGGATATCCTTTTCCAACACGAAAACAGCAAACGACTCCCACTTCAGTACTTCGAAAAATGGAGGCACAAAATTGTCTGATATGATCACCGGAACACACTCGTAGAAAATGGCCTCTACCACTCGCGGGCTGTTCACTTCGTAACCTTTTGCGCAAATACAGTACTTGCTGCTCTGCATACGACGGATGTAGTTCTTATTTCCCTTTCCTTTAGGCAATCGACCGAAGATCTGCATGTCAGGATCTTTGTTTTCCCAATGCTGTAACAGGATTGGCCTAACATAGCCATGCATGTTTCCAGCAAAGAAAGCGAGTATTGGCCTCTTGGAAGGATGATTGCCTCCGAGATCTCTGAGAGGCTTCTTATCATTCTTGATGTATGTTTCGGGAAGAGACACGTCCTTGCCAAATACAAAACCTTCTTTGACATCAGCATTGCAGAGGGCTCTTATGCACATTGCCATAATTTCCTTTGTTTCTGTTGGGGCCTGAAGAAATAGCTTTTATTAGAAAATATACTGATATAACGTACTCAAAACTATCTGCAGTTTGAAATTGAATGCTACTTAGAGATAAATTAAAAATAAATACCCTTACAAAAATCGCAAACCAAACCGTACAGGAAGCATGAAAAGCATACCCAGTCATGACAAGCAACAAGAAAATGATCGGCTCCTCCAGTTCTGTTCCAGAAAGGATACTTCCCAGCAATCATGTCCACATAGTCCTTCAAATATTGTACAAGATTTTTATGACTGTGTGAATTGGCCACGTATAACCTTTCCTCTAACATTCGAGAGCTAAAAGGCAAGTAATATAGGTGGGCTTCCAGAGGGTTTTTAGTGACAAATCTCTTGTCAGCTTCCATCAGCTTCATGAACCATCCCTCGGAAGCATATATTCCCCTGAGAAATGGCGAGTGCAATATGGGTCTTTGTCCTTCCCTGTATACGTATACTTTAAGAGTGTTCTCCATTAATTCGTAGCTCCTGCAAATTAGATGAGAATTTACTTGAGAGGAATAATTAATTGAATAGTCACACACGCAGCTTATAAAATTTGTAGAAAAACTATAATGATTTTAAATGAAAAAAGTAACGACTGACATTGCAAGATAATGCATACGCCAAAACTTTCATTTGATCCTATCCAATAAGTTACCAGCTTATGACAGATACCATCAAACGTTTTTCAGTAAGAACATTTTTGTGGACACAAGCCTGTCTTGTTCACAATAACTTCTAAACGAGACTGTACTGTAAGAATTCATACATACAACGGTTTCATTGACTTACCTTTTAAACATGGAAAGATTCCTATATAGTGGAGCATACAGAGTTTGATCACTCTTTATAAGGGGTGCATTTTCGATCTGTGATGCTGCAAATTGCAACTGTTGGTCAACTGATGAAGACCATAGTGGTTTCTGACCAAAAACAAAAACACAAAAAAAAAAAAAATTGAAAAATAAGAACAAAGAGTTGAAGCATTTTAAGAAAAACTTAAATCAGATTCAAATAGCGTAAGTCTAATCTTTAAAGCGTACCACTGAATGGTACGGGGAATGACTCTTACGCAACAGCTTGTTCATATCAGATATTGAATATGCATCCAAGGCTGGACGCTCTGGCTCTTTGTTCACTTCGGGGACCCTAGTCATTGAAGAACTTTGTTCTGTTTGGTTGAGGTCACTATGCAATTGCTCAGACTTTTTGGGTTTCTGAGACAAGGTTGTTAGATCTTTCTGAACCAAAGTCACATTTGAGCCAACAGCTATAGGGGGTGCTCCAACGTTTGTTTCAATAATTGCTGGAGCTGTGATAGGTGATGAATTTATCATCGGGGATGCAGGTGAAGTGGTTGGAAAACCAGCGGAAGGATTTACTACTTCATCTGTAGTATTACTTTCATTCCTAGTCCCTCCTTCTGAAAAAGTAGTCTCAGTAGTATTTTGCTTTTCAAAAGAGAATTGTTTACGCCGCTCTTGTGCAACGTCAGCCTCCAAGGGGTTGACAATTTTCACAATGAAAGTTCTATTTTGCTTTACAAAAGTATCAGATGGCTCCTCCTGACCTTCACCTGTATCCTCATCAATTTCTATAGTTCTGTTTGAGCCCTCACTTCCTTCTAATACAAAACCCGAGGTCCTACCATCGTTACCTATCTCGTGAGTTCCATATTTCCTAGTGTAGTTCACATCATTAGAAAGCGACATGTTACCAACCGCCTCAGAATCAGATGGTGAATCCCCAGCTTGGAAGCGACTTTTCCCCTCTACCGGAACCTTTGCAGTAGAGAGTATAGACAATGAGAAAGTACCATATGGAAATTCAAGATGCCAGACAACTAAAATCACAGCAAACAACATTCCCACAATCCACAGCAATCTCCTCGTTTTGGCTTGATACATAGACAAAAGCTCCCGACCCATTTTGAGAGACCGCTCTAGTAATTATTGAACAACTTTCGACAAAATTGTCAAAAACCATAATCCACCCTGCACATTTCCCAGTTCCACAATCACAAACTGTAATTATTAAAGAGAGCTATTTTCCTAATTGCTGAAAAAATTGAATGCCTTCTTCAATCAGTCCTCAAATGCAGTTAATATGATACCTTAAAAACAAACACATGCAACTAATTGTTGAAGAATTCCACATAAACCAATCAAGAAATTAAAGCTGCTCATCAACAATTAGACAGCAATCCTTGCAGTTCTTAATTTCCAAAACAATCAAATTAAATTCAAGAAATTTGAATTATCTATTACAGCTGACATCTTCCGATTTCCACCAAGAAAACCACAAAGAACTCTTCAAATTTCTATAAAAAACCCATTAAACTATGATAAACCCATTAAACTCTGATAATTTTGCAACTATTTAAAAGTAAACAAACACAGAAATGGAGACAAAAACAGAAAAAAAAATCAAGAATCAAACTTCAAAACTATAAGCAAAGCTGATTGAGTGGAGAGAGAGAGAGAGAAGCAAAAATGAAGATTCCAAATTTGTTCGAAATTCTACAAACTGGGTTTGGCTTGCAACCAAGTTCCGGTTCTAACATTACATTCATAGCCTGGTTTACGTTTCCTTCCAATTCCCGCACTTTCTCAGCAACCAAACAGTTATTTTCTCCCTAAAGGAAACAGAATAGCTTAATGGGTTCAAGGGAATACCTTTGCTTTCAGAGAAAAGCTGCAGAGCTTCTTCGCTCTCCTTCTGCAATGGCCTTACCGAGATGCATTTTCATTGACTTGTCTTTCCAATTTGCCAAAGCTACACACTTTCTTGCCTTAAATATTTACAAAAACGGCACCTCCTAGTTGCCTTGGTTGACAGGAAAATGAGAGATTAGACTGATTAATTAGTTTGCAATTCACACGAGTTTTAGCAGACGCCAGAGGGCGACCATTCTCTGATTGATTGGTTGCTTGCGGCGTTGCATTGCTATCAGTCGGTAGAAGCTTCATCCTTTGGCAATTCCATAAAGTTTTATTTATGGCTTAAATATACATAACTACAAAATATAATAAATTTATTAAGTTTCTTTTGGTTCTCTTGGTAGTTAATAATTTTCTTTTTAATGCAACCTAATCTATGAAGGTGGATACTAAAAACTTAATTGGTTTTATTTTTTTTTCTTCCTCGTTTTGGCATATTAAAATCTCACTCAACAAAATAATTTTGACTTTTTTTAATTTTTTAAAAAATCTAACAACTAAAATATTCAAAATATTATGTATCTTGGAGCACCGTAAAATAAGTATTTAGATCAATAATGACTTCTTCCCAGTGTGATAATAATACACCTTGATTTTAAATACATTGAAATATTAATAAAGTAGATGAAAGTGATTGTAGATGGAGATATAAGATTTGTTTTTCTTTAAATAATGCAACGTGGGATTGTATATTTGCCGATTACTTGCATCTCATATTTTGTTTTATAGAAATGATATTATCTACACTAAGAGAAAAGGGAGTGGACTAAGCCTCATAATGGGCTAGCAATAATGTAGTTCAAATTAACCTTTGGTAATAATCGAGCCTAAGACCTCTCACTTGCATCTCATATTTTGAATTTGATTTCTAGAAGAAATGAATAAAAGAGATGATAAAATATATGAACAAATTAATATTTTGTAAGATTTATTTATGTGAGTATAGAGAAAGAAAAAGGGGGGAAAAAGAGAAAAGGAAAAGGGCACATAATGTCGCATAGACTTTAATTTTCTTGAGGATGAAAAAAGGGGGATTTTTTAAGAGAATAAATTTTTCTGTGTATCGGAAACATGCTTTAGCATATCAAGTATCATAATAAGTATTTGAATACTTGGAAAAAAAATTATTTGTATTATGACGTTTTAGTGTATCGAGCTGTATTTTCAGCACACTAAAAAATCGCTCTTTTGGGGGAGAATACTACGCAGGAGTACGCATACGTAAATGCAGGGCCACATCATTTGGCAACTTATGCCATTCTGCATTATATAATTGTTGGCAGACCCAAACCGAAACGTCTAAAGGCATATTTTATTGCACATTGACTAAGTTTCTACTTCAATAATATTTGCATGTAGGTAAGCTTTCAATTTTTAAAATTTTTTTTTTTATAATTATGGTAGATATTCTACATTAATTTGTATATAACGTTTGATGAATTTTTATTGAATTATAAATACCTGAATTTTGAGGGATTTTACTTAGCTTCCATAGAATCCATTTGGTTTTAATTGAATTTTACATGATTTTAATGAAGTTTGTGGGACTTTTATGATAGATTTAAATATAATTATGTGGATTGGCATGGAATTTTTAATGGCCAATTCATAATAAGCATTGCTATTACATTGTTTAAATGGTGATTATGATCATGACAAAATGTTTGTATGAGGTGGTGAAAGGGCCAAGTGGTGGTGGTGGCAATGGTGATGGAGTGGTGACGGTGTTCATGGGAATGACAGTGTCATGATAAGGTGGTGGCAACGTGGTGGTGAAAGGATAGTCATTGCATTATGGTAGGTTGGAGTATACTATCAAAAATGAAAAAAAAAAAAAAAAAAAGAAATCTATCAAAATCTTAAGAGCATGGTTAGATTTGATATGACAAAAAAATTACTATATAAACACTCAAAGTCTATAAAATCCTTTAAAATTAATGAAATTTTAAATACATCAAGGTTTTTGTAGACTCACAAAAAGTCATAATTGAATACCACATGATTTTCGTAGAATTGATTGGATACGCTTTGATTTTAAAGTCAAGCAAAGTCCATCAAATTTTATAAAATTTTATGATTAATACGTATTTAGTTATCACAAGACCTCAAAATAAAAAATGAAGAATCTAGGAGAGCAGAACTTGCATTTTCCAACAACTAGACAAAAAGAAAATTCTTGGGTATTTTACCTAACAGAAAAGAAAAATATTCTTGGTTTGGTAGGGATGTTATAACTTTGATTTGGTCCCTACCAAGCGGTGGGACCTGTGACCTGGGCTTGATTGGGCATTTGATTAAACCTTTTTTGGGCCATTTGATTCCGATCCTTTTCCATTATTTGGGGCATGTGATCCTTTGATGCCATCACCGCAGGGTTTACAAAGACCTTCACGTGCTATGTCACCACCATGACACGTGTAACGTGCGCATGAAACATGCAACTGGACCGTTTCAGCCCTTCAGAGTTTCAGGTCAACTGGTAAATAGTAATTTGGGTCATTGGACTGCAGAATCACACTTCCCTATATGGTTTACTCTCCCGAAGATAGTTACTTGCATGAGAAGGATCGACACCCAAATTTAACTATGATGTGATATTAGTATTACATGAGTTTAATTGTAAGGAAAAATAATTAAAAGGATTTGAAAATTTTTAGTTTTAATTATAAGGACAAAATAAGGAGTAAAGTAAATAGTACTAGGTTTGACTTTTTAGTGTAAAAATATAATTTTTCGTTAAAGTGAACAGTACCGCAGACTTTTCCTTAAAACTCCCTTAATTGTAAGCACAAAATCGACAATACGAAATTAAGCTATATAATAAAGAGATGGAGGTTTGAAGTTAGGAAACTGTGCGTTGGATATGAAGATCGTTTTACGACTTATAATTTAGTTGCAAGTGAAGTTATGACTAATTGGATCAACAATACTATTGATATTCTAAAAAATAATCTTGGAATCTTATTTCGTTAAAATATAGATGAATTAGAAGTATAAGATAACTTTTTGGAATGCTAATAATAATTTTCAACAAAAACTGTGAAAGACAATGATAGAAAGAACGTAAGCATGTACACCATTCATCCTACTCAATTCGAGATCCCAATTATAACTTATGTCTATGAATATTTGTACTTTACTATAATCACATGTTTCCTTATGGTTTAATTATGAATCTTGACATTCATGCATTTACTAAGGCACGAGTATATATTTCAATTATTTTGTTTCCTAACACATGAAATCTTATTAAAAATTCATAATCTAATACTTAAAAACAAAGAATTATATGAATTATATTCGTGATAGACTCATTCATTCTTTCATTTTCCTCTCATAAGTTTCTTGATTCCTAAGTAAATATGTCAACAATTGTATTGCGATGGAGATTCCCTCGTATAGACAAGCAAATGGGTCTCGGACTCTGAGCTTGTCCTTGGCCGAGTTGGCTAAACAACACAAAAGGGGTACTCAAAGAAGGTGTATCAAATCCCTTCAGGCTCAAGTAAGAACAATGTAAAGAATATTAATAACCAGAATGTTACGAAGTGTGAGATAGAATACCAGAACCCACCCTTCATTTCATTCGGCCATCTAAACGTTGTCTGGGATGCATTGGTTGTGCTCGTAACATTTCTGATACTTGATCTGGCCGGGGTCTTGGTTATATTTTTCTAGTGGACGGCTATCTTCACTGTTTAGAACGAGGCCGTGCTGCCCCTGCAGAAACGTCTGCAATTATCCGGATGCAGCTCGCAACCACGGCCTCCGATTGATTAATCGAAAGCTGGGTGATTTCATCTACTGAGAGTAACCAGCGTAAAGTCTCTCTAGCTAGATCTCAGAGCCATACTTGATAATCATGGACACTTAATTTGTGGAAGGTTCTTGTAATATCTTGACAAAGAGATCCCTCCACCAGATTTAGAACACCTTCAGATCGATGTAACACAGTAACTTTCCATGTAGCCCCCGATTTGTGATTTATAAAAAATGGCTGGTGAGAATAGCCTTCTCTTTTTCAAGATCTAGAATATATTCAGTAGAAACCTCTCAAGAAGTGAGTACGCTCGAGTGTACTCGAGTTCCCCTCAAGTAGTTTAATTTAGAAAAGTTCAAAAAAAATAAGATAAGATTGTTTAGAAGTGTTTTTGAGATACTCAAAAGCACTTCAAATATTTTTTTTTAAGAGGTACATTTTTATGAAAAATGTCGATGTGCTTCCCTAGAGCCCGAAAGTTTTGACTTGTCTACTTTTCAAAATGTCCCTGTTTGACTTGCTGAAGATTAAATACGAGCTTCATCATCTTTGTAATTGTTGTGTAAAATAAGCCCGCCGTTGTCAGCCATTTGGCTTATTTCTCCAGCATATTCCAAAGCTTTTAACCACTAATCCAAACGCATTAGACAAGAAAATATGCTTTTAAGCTCAAACGAATCATCTTTTTTTTATGAAACTACGAATCTTCATATTTTGATTTGAACAATTAATTAATCCAATGCTAAGATATAGATTAATATCCAATAACCAATGCTAAATATTTTTCTCTTTATACTTATCCATAGATTATTATGCTTTTGAAACTGATTAAGATTGTCGGTCGATTAAGCTGGTGTTGCCTACTTGCCTTCGTCTTGGCTCACAAGTTTATTATATTCTGACAAAATTGTCTAAAAATAATTTGTCGTATTTGACACCACTCATTTTCTTTAGACAAATGAATAGATTAATGCTTAAATTTCTCTCTCATTTTTTCTTTTAAAAAATATTAGGGAGATAACATTATTAAACTACAATGGTGACCATCTAACGTGATAAATGATGTATACATATCACGTTAATTAATAAATTTATCTGATTGTATTAAATGACTTGACATATACATGCCACTTGCCATGTCGAATGATTTAAAGATATGGTTCGAAAAAGGTGATCTCACTAAAATTATTCTTAGGAAAAATAGGTTCCCATCCCAAATTTTCATATTTTATTTTAGATCAAGGTCGTTCGACTTATTCCATGTCATCATTTTAGTATTTAAAAAATTACACGTCATCATAATTGAAATATCACCCCTTCCTTCATTTAAAGCAAAACAAACAATATGTGTAAGTTTATAACAATGAAAATCCATTCGAACTCCTCCATTCTTATTCTTTCCTTATGCACATCCGGAATCTATAACACCCCAAACCCAATTTTCTCTATTCCTAGATTAATCCAATGTAATATATGTTGAGGGAATCTACCGTGATTAAAATACAAATTAGCTTGTGAGATTTGTGTGGCATATGCAAGGCAATGCAGGCATCGTTTTGTCAAGGAATTTGGTTGATGCAAACATGTAGATACTGTAGAGTGAGTGGGCTATGTGTGAACTGTAGTAGCAGCATGCCTACACCATTCTGCAGTCAACTTCTTTTCTTCTTTTTATTTTTTCTTTTCCTTTTATTATTATATATTAGTCTTGATTATCTAATGTATGGTTGGCTACACATATTTCATGGTACAATTTTAATCTACATGTTATTTCGTTCTAATAAATATATCTATTGCTACAATATGTTTTGGTTGGTTCAAATTCGTTTTACATATTTATATGGGTACAAAGTTTTTGGAGAATATTATGCAAAATGGTTTTTGGTTGCTGCATTTTATGTACGCACATACGCATGTCTATAAAACGATGTGGTCTAATGTACATTCTTTTCCTTGATGAGTTTTTAAATGTACCCATGAGTTTTCTCTTATATATATAAATTTTGGAATACAATGTTAGTTATAATTTCTTGTAAATTCAGTATGTACCTATATGATATTGATGTGTTATGGATGCATACATTTTTTGGGTCAAGTTCATGGGTACATTGCTTTTGTATGTCTGAAATTATGGGGTACATTATTTCCCTTCACACTACTCAATAAAATTCACAAAAATATGTGTAGTGTGCACGAATTTTTATTGTAGAAATTGTTTTTTATTTTTTATTTTTAAGTCTCATAATCCGCGAGATGTATAAATATAGGATCCCATAAAATTTGAAATTCTTAATTTTTTTTTAGATTTGATCGATTAGTTGAATCTCGTAATTATTAGGATTTTGAATTACATAAATTTTTTTATTTAAATCCCTTAAATGTTGGACTTTTAATATTTTTAAGGGAGTTTTATTGAAAAGGGGTTAGACCAAGACTACTTTAATAAATAAAAAAACCACCTAATAATAGTTTTTTTTTAACTAAAAATTCCTCAAAATTAACCATAAGGACATAGACCTCCAATTCTACGTGGGCTGGATTAAAAAAATCAATGGCATAATAAAGTAAAAAAATCATGGAAGAAACCAAAAATCCCAATTCTACATGGCACTAGAAAAAACCAAAAATCTCAATTCCTTGCACCCATTTCTCCACAAAACTAGAAGGATAAATAAATCTCTACCCGTTATAGATCACCAATTTGAAGTGTGAACATAAAAACAACTACTAATCGTTTTGGAATCCACAAATGAAACTCGTGGCGTGGTACAAATTTTGAAATGGTAGGAATAACTTGGAATGTAATTTTACGGTAGTTTTAGAAATAGTCTGCGTTATTTTGGTTCAATTTCAAAAATAGTGTGAGTTACTTTGTTGTATTTCTAAAAACAGAGTGTATTTAGTCCCTTCCAGAAATAATGTGTGTTATTTTGTTGTATTTCTAAGAATAGTGTTTATTTTGTTCCTTTACAGAAATAGTGTGAGTTATTTTAGTTCAGTTTTAGAAATAGTGTGAGTTATTTTAGTTCAATTTCAGAAATAATGTAAGTTATTTTGTTTTAATTCCAGATATAGTATGAGTTATTTTGGTTTAGTTTCATAAATAGTGTGAGTTATGTTGATGTAGTTCCAGAACTATTAGGTTATTTTGGTTCAGTTCCAGAAATAGTGGATTATTTTGTTGTAGTTCAAGATATAATGTGAGTTATTTTGCAGGAGTTCCAGAAATAGTGTGAGTCATATTGGTTTAATTTTAGAAATAGTGTGAGTTATTTTGCAGTTCAATTTCAGAAATAGTGTGGTTATTTCGTTATAGTTTCAGAAATAATGTTCATTTTGTTCCAATTCAAAAATAGTGTGAGTTATTTTGGTTCAGTTCCAAAAATAGTGTGGGTTATTTTGCTGTAGTTTTAGAAATAATATGGGTTATTTTGCAATAGTTCCGTAAATAGTGTGAGTGATTTTAGTTTAGTTTTGAGAAGTTCCATAAATAATACAAGATTATGTCCACCAAATCACAAACAAGAATATGTAATCACACTTTTGAACTAATGTTCAACAAATACTTTATAAATATTCAATTTTTTATTTTTTTTTATTTTTTTATTTTGCAATAGTTCCATAAATAGTGTGAGTGATTTTAGTTTAGTTTTGAGAAGTTCCATAAATTATACAAGATTACGTCCACGAAATCACAAATAAGAATATATAATCACACTTTTGAACTAATGTTCAACAAATACCTTATAAATATTCCATTTTATTTTTTTTATTTTTTTTATTTTTTTATTTTGTATTGGAGCAAAGACATGAGAACCCCATTTGAAATGGTGACTTCTCTCCGAGAACCCACTAGGGATGTCCCGATCTAAATTTATTATTGAGTAGGTTTGTGTTGGGCTCTTGCTTTTAGCCCCGTTTTTCAACCAAAAAAATGGTGACTTCTCTCCTGCTCTCTCTCTCTCTCAACCTTTATGTGCCAAAATCTAAGTAAAATGCTTAATTAAATGCTACACTTTATTTGACAAGCTTCTAAATTCTACTACTAATTGTACATTTTAAAATGAAAACTGCTAAACAGACTCGTCATCCAAGTAAGTCTCATGGAAGCCGTTATACACATCCTCTATCTTGATAATATAAGCAAAACAAATCCACCACAAAACAAATAAACAAAGATATAATAAAATAAGTGTAGTAATTATGCTTCCTTCACTTTCCAACCATCTTTTCCCTATTTTTTTTCACATCTCTGGCTGCAAACCATATCACCCCCACACCGCATCACCATTAAAATCACCATGAACAACCAAAATTAAACCTTGGATCCCAAAACTTGAAATTAAACTAGCAGGAATCACATCTAGATGTAATTTTGAAAAGGTAGAACCCACCATGATTAGAATAATCCCAGTTTAATTGATATTCAAAAAAAAATATGGGCGGGAAAAGATGGAGGGTGTGATTTCATTAATATTCAAAGTAGTCTCAATTTAATTCATGGGTGTGATTCACCGCCGCACCACACAACCGCCTTATCGCATCACCATTAAAATCACTACTGCACCCAAAACTTGGATCCCACCATTTTCTCATACTTCGTCTTTGTTGTCTTCTCTTCGTCTTGGATTTGCCATCATCTCCCAAACCGAAGGCGGTTTGGTTTTCTTTGACAAGACTAAACTAACGGAAAACAAAACTAATAGAATAGAACCCAAAAAGGTCAGGGGCAAAATCGAGATATCAGTATGTTATTATAGTTGGGCCATTTTAATTGGACTTGTTTAATATTGGGTTTTGTACTAACCATTAAATAAAATTATTACATGACTTTTGATTAAAACTCAAATTTTCCAAACTCTTTTCATTAGTTTTCTTTATTTTAAATTACAATTTTTAATTTAATATATATATAAATGACATAGAAATATAATAATACTAAAATTCTGAGATAGTTAAAGGACTTTCAATCTAATAATTGAGTTGACTGGAACCAAAATTACCCTTATTCTTAATTATTTAACAATAATCTTAACAACTGTAAAAGCACTATCAAATAAGCTTGTAGTGTAATTACTTAGCCAAAAAGTTAACACCTAAACGTTTTTTTCCCTTTCGTAAAATTAATGAGTATAATTGAAACATAAAATTGTTATTGGCACTCCAAATTCCTCATTCACACTCCAAACTTTCTATATTTAGAAACAAAATACTCTTGTGAGGAGTTAGAATGAAATTTTTGAAGTGCCAATAACACTTCCCTTGAAACAAACACAAATTTCTTATAGACTGAAATTCTTTGAGAAATGCTACGCACCGTAAAATCATATTGAGCTCGTAGCATTTGTCTTGAGGCTCTGCCATCGCATATCATGTAAATTTAATGTTGTTTACTATTAAAATTTAACGAATACGGTTCATAATGAATGAGTTGGAACTGCCGAAGACTTGGGGACTCTCGTCAAGTTCAAGCTTTGTTGGAAATCATCCAATGTCAACGTCCCTGCTTGGTTTTTTAGTGTGAAACCAAGTGTAGTTCAACATTGATTGTGAACCGTATTCATTAACGTCAACGTCCCCATACTCAATGCATTCATTGTGTACTATTAAAATTTAACATTTGGCATTTCTTTGTTGAACCGTATTCGTCAATTTTCTTCATTACAACTAAATGTTTTAATAGTTTTGATTTTGTCTAATTTTTTGTAAGGATAATTTATGAATGATGTGTTAAAATATAAATGGTTCAAATAATTAAGATACATTGCGAAGTGAGCCCTTCAAAATAGGTGTCAAAATGTGTGTCAAAATGTGTCTCCATATCCACCCCTATATATAGTTGTAAGCCACCGCTCTGAGAGATAAGGACGCGGAAAGAGAAAGATGGCATCTTCATGTATGCCATTGCAACTGAAATGCTCTGCTCTTAAGAAGAAGCCTCTGCCTCTAAAAATCTTTATTACTTGAACACCCTTTCCTCAGCTTTCATGGTGAGCAGTTTACTTGATCTCATTCAATAATTCAAATGCATAAATATATGTGTGTGTGTCTATATTTATAAACACATCTTATACCTGACTTGATCAACTATATGTAAAGAACAAGATTCAGCCATTTATGGTGGGAAAAATGGAACAAGTAATTTGATGGGGATTTTTACCATCTACAAAAGTAGGGATAAAAACACTTAAAAATACTTGCAAGAGTACAAGGTTATCGTAGTATAGCGGCTCAAGCAAGGTCATTTTCGGCAGGGATTGAATGAATAATTTATGTTTAAAACCAACTCTTAATTAATTATTGAAAACAAAGTTTGGAAAATGTTGATTCTAGAATTTAACATAATAAAAACGAATTTTAAAATAAAACAATTAAAGAAATTAACTAGAGAACAATTTAAAGAAAGTCAATTTGTAAAACCTAGGGTTCAGCCGTCATCCTAACAATCCTAGGTAGTTCTTCTAATTCCTTATGAATTACACATACATATTTTGAAGGTTAGGTTTTCCTAAAGTATGCCCTACTTGGAACCCCCAACATAGAACGTATATCTAACATGCAACCCGTCCGTGGCGTCCAGATCGAATGTGAACATGCAAAACTCATTAAGTTTTGTGAAAACCTTTTGAAAGACCATGTAACTCCTAAGACGTGTCGTCCATCCTAAGTAGTTACACATATTAACCACAAGAAGCCTTAGTCAAATTTAAGGACAGCCCTTCGCCAAAATTGCATCCAATTATTTATCTAAACATCCTAATGGTAGCTAAGCATTAAGATATAGAGACAGTTTAAAGTACAGTGATTAACAATCCAAAACTTACATGCATAAATTCATAAGAAAATTAAAAAGAAACTACATATTCTTGCTAAGGATCATGGCCTTGCCCTAGTAAACAAAACTAGTTACGAACAATCATAAAACAAAATATTATTGAGAACATGGATAGAAAACACCTTGAAAATATATTATTTTTTCAGGTTTATGTGATCGACACAAAGAAATTTTCCAGTGAACCTGTTGCTCAAATTACATTGCCATGTAGAGTTCCATACGGATTTCATGGAGCTTTCATGCCAATCTCATCCTCCACGTAATGTCATCATCAAGTTCTGAGATTTCACACTTTTTTTTTGTCGCAGTTTCGGGGTTTATAGAATGTTAATTGTGATATAGTAATTAGGGCTGGGTTCAGTTCTAATCGGTTCGGTTTTTTCTCAAAACCGAAACCGAACCGAAATTTCGGTTCGGTTCAATTTTTTTTCGGTTTTTTTCGGTTCGGTTTTTTTTCGGTTCGGTTTTTTTCGGTTTTTTTTTTTTTTTTTTTTTTTTCTCCCTCCAAAATTATTTTAAAAAAAAAAAGAAATATGAAAGTTCACATTCATATTAAGAGGCCAGGCGGAATGAAAAATAAGGAGGAGGAGGGTTAGGGTTATAGTTAAGGGTTTTGTTAAAAAGATTAAAAAATTAAAAATAATCTCACAAATCCTGGAGGCATGAGGGTTCGAACCCATGCCTCCATGCTTGTAAAGTTTCACTGAAACCAACTTGGCAACAGGTTCTGTTTTGTTATGATTGTATGACTAAACTATTTATAAATATTTAGAAAAATTATATATATATATATATATATATATATATCGGTTCGGTTTCCGAGCCTCAAAAACCGAAACCGAACTGGTCAGATTCGGTTCGGTTCGGTTTGACAATTTCGGTTCGGTTTTTTTTCGGTTCGGTTTTCGGTTTTTTGAACCCACCCCTAATAGTAATCGATGGACTGCCATCGTGTGTATTCGTTTGCTTCAGGACAATGCAATGGCTTTTAAATTTGTAATTAACTGCGAAAAAGGTAGAGTGTAATTAAAGGATCTATATTAAGGAGTCTGAACTTTGGCATTAGACCTAGAACGATTACATAATACTATTGCATTCGCCTAATTAAGTGGGAGAAGTACAAAATTAAATTGATATTCCTATACATATATATAAGATATATTCTGAAATCACAACAACAATAAAAACCTCACTTGTCTAATTATTTGTAAAGTGTAAACTTTGTCATCTATTCCCAACCCTCCACAATTAGTTTTTTCCCCCGAAAGAAACAAAGGAAATCCTTATAGGGAGGTCATGCAATTAGAAGGCAAACTAAACATATACCAAATCCACCATGCATATCACCGGGCCACATGCAGACAGCATTGAGAAGGAACTATATAGCATTTTTGCTACTCGGTATTGTTTTAGTATTTTTATATACAATTAAAAGGAGATCACCCTTCCCCTTTACCCCTCCCAACACAGGTTGGTGGTCGATGTAGTGTATGAGAATAAATGGCTGGTGTGACTTCTCATTTTTCAAAGAACATAATTAAAGTTCTCTTAATTAGGTTGCATTGGAACTAAAAGATGTTTTTTTTAGTTTGAATTCTCTCTTCTATCAATGAGTATGTGTCTTACTAACCCACCCTCTCTGCCTTTCTTTCCTTTCCTCCTGGCAGTACCCCCACTCTACCGCCATATTTCCTTCCGAACCCAGCCATGAAAATCTTAGCTTTGAATAAAAAATAAAAAAATAATAATAATAAATCTTCTTGCAACATACCTTTAAGATAATGGTTTATCCATTATAATCCAATCCTTTACCAAACGAGGCATATCCTATGTGTTGAATCCAGTACTGTAAATAGCAGATTTCACTTCGGCTCCAAGAGATCCACATATATCCACTGGAGGCCTCTTAAAGAATCGAGGGTACTCGAATTCTCTCAAGTGGTTTAATTTTTAGAAGTCTAAAAAAATAAGATAAATTTGTTTATAAGTGCTTTTAAGATAATATGAAGCACTTCAAGTGCTATTTGGAAAAGTTTCTTTATTGAAAATATGGATGTGCTTCCCGTAGAAGCTGAAAGTTTTAACTTGTCTACTTTTCAAACAAAAATGTTATTTCTACCATTTATTTGTATTAAGATATTAAGGAAATCAAATTTTTAAATCAAATTTACAAACCAAATTATATATAACTAATTAAAAATAAGTACGTTAATTATTACTTAAATAATAATCCAATCATCCACCGCAGAAGAACATAAAAATCACAATAATCCTAGGCCTACCCTGCCTTTGTAAAAAAATTTAGTACATGTCATGCCCTCTTCCCAGTCCAACTTCTGTAATTCAGACCTGTTTCCTACTTGTAGCACAGTGGCTTTTACCATTTCCAATGCACTTCCTAATAAGATTGCCCCCTTTTTAATATTGTTATTAGTTGATATAGACTTTTACTCAATTGGCTCCCTTTTCAATATTAAAATATTTAATTGATATAGACTTTTACGCAATCGATTATCTCCATTCCGCTTCCCAATAATAAAATAAATATTTTATTTGAAACAAAAGGATTTCACTGCACCCTCATCGTATACCTCTCGGTTTTTTTTCTGTTCTCACAACTCACAGGAGCAGCAATTACAGTGGAGCATGAACTCCATATCTCCACAGATTTTAATCTCTATATGTAAATTAATTCAACAAATAGTATTTGTTTTGTAGATTAGAATATTAAGTCCATTATTCCAACAAAGAAAAAGAAATTGAAATTTAGTTAGTTAGCCTACAACCCAAAGTATGCATTTTACTCTTAATCTCTCTTGCAATAGTATAGAGGACGAGACTATCATGCAATGGTTTAAAATATGAAAACTCGACAATTGTTATGATTATTGGGAAGGAAAATGTTATTAACACTCAAAAAATCTCATTCTACACTCTCTTACTAGTGTATTTTTCTTTCTAATTATAGAAAGTTTGGATTGTCAAATGAGATTTTTGGAGTGCTAATAACAATTCCCTATTAGAAATATGTAATATTATCGATCTATGTTATTTTGAATTTTGGTTACTTCATTTATATATTATGATGTTTTGGTTAATAGTTTTGCAAATACTATCCGTTTAATTTTTTTTCTAGGATAAAGTACAAAAAACTACCTCAACTATTGGGGTCACGACAGTTTCATACCTCATCTTTTAAAATTGACAATGTCATACCGCATCTTACGAATTTGTGACAATGTCATACCTACGTCAATTTTTCTGTTAGTTTTTCTATTAAATGCTGACGTGGCAAGAGACAGGGACCACTTTCTATTAAAAAATTATTAAAATATTATTAAAAACTAAAAAAATATTTAATATTTTTTAAATATTAAAATAATAAATAAAAGTAAAATTAAAAAAAAAAGGTAAAGTACAAAAAACTACCTCAACTATTGGGGTCACGACAGTTTCATACCTCATCTTTTAAAATTGACAATGTCATACCGCATCTTATGAATTTGTGACAATGTCATACCTCTGTCAATTTTTCTGTTAGATTTTCTGTTAAGTGCCAACGTGGCTTGATTCGGAACTTACTTTCTATTAAAAATTTATTAAAAACTAAAAAATAATTATTTAATATTTTTTTAAATATTAAAACAGGGAAAAAAAAACCTTCATTTCGTCCCTCCCCTCCCCCCTCCTCTCTCCTCTCCCCGTCTTCATCTTCTTCCCCCACCTGCAAATCCCAACAAAAAGAAAAAAAAATCCAATTTGTCTTCCCCCCACACCCACACTCAATTTCCCAACACCCACACTCTTCTCCCTCCTGCAACTCGGAAAAAAAAAAAAAAAAAACCCAGATCCTGTCGGCGGGAAGATGGGTGCGCAGAGAAGGTGGAGGATGGGTGTGGAAGAGGATGTGGAGAATGGATGAAAGTGGTGGATTTGGGGTTTGATGGGTTTTCAAATTTTTTTTTTTCCTTCTTTTTTTCCTCTTCTTCTTCTTCTTCTTCTTCTTCCGCAGGGGAGTTGATGGTTTAAAAAAAAAAAAAAAAAAAAATTTTTCCTTCCTCCTTTTTGTCCTCTTCTCCTTCTTCTTCTTCCGAATGGGGGGTGTGTTGATGGGTTTTCAAATTTTTTTTTATTTTTTCTTCCCCTTCTTCTTCTTCCTCCTCCTTTTCTTCCTCTTCTTCTTCTTCCTCCTTCTCCTTCTCCCTTCTTCTTCTTCCGCGCCGACATGGGGAATTTTATTTTTTTCCTTCCTCCTTTTTTTCCTCTTCTTCTTCTTCTTCCTCCTCCTCCTCTTCCTTCCCCTTCTTGTTCTTCCGCAGGGGGGGTTGTTGGGTTTTCAAAATTTTTTATTTTTTTTATTTTTTTTGGTTTGCAAGTGGGGGGAAGAAAATGAAGATGGGGAGAAGAGAGAGAAGGGGGGAGGGGGAGGGGGAGGGGAAGGGGAGGGACAAACTGATGGTTTTTTTTGTCTCTCTGATTTTTATTATTATTTTAATATTTAAAAAATATTAAATAATTGTTTTTTAGTTTTTAATAATTTTTTAATAGAAAGTATGTTCCGAATCAAGCCACGTCAGCACTTAACAGAAAAACTAACAGAAAAATTGACGGAGGTATAACATTGTCACAAATTCGTAAGATGCGGTATGACATCGTCAATTTTAAAAGATGAGGTATGAAACTGTCGTGACCCCAATAGTTAAGGTAGTTTTTTGTACTTTACCCTTTTTTTTTTAATTTTACTTTTATTTATTATTTTAATATTTAAAAATATTAAATATTTTTTTTAGTTTTTAATAATATTTTATTATTTTTTAATAGAAAGTGGTCCCCGTCTCTTGTCACGTCAGCATTTAACAGAAAAACTAACAGAAAAATTGACGGAGGTATGACATTGTCATAAATTTGTAAGATGCGGTATGACATTGTCAATTTTAAAAGATGAGATATGAAACTGTCGTGACCCCAATAATTGAGGTAGTTTTTTGTACTTTACCCTTTTTTGTAAGAGGCCCCTTCTAAGTCAAAATACTGGCTCTGCCATTGATCAACCACCACATCATTTAGTTTAAAAATAGGTCTTCTTGACATTACTCTTTGTACTATTATTTATGAGAATTGTTATTGGCATTCCAAAATTTTCATTATACACTCCAAACTTTCTATATTTAGAAAAAAAAATATACTTGTGAGGAGTGTAGAATGAGATTTTTGGAGTGTCATTAACACTTCTCTTATTTATATCATATTTCTAATAGAGATGAAACTCACATGTGCTGGTGGGCCCTGCCTTTATTAGAGAGATGGTAGAAAGTGTGTCACTACTCCTTTTCAAAATGGGAAAGGGATCTTCTCCGGATCTATTCCTCCTAATCCACCAAGTCCGGGAATCCGGGCTGTTGAAATTTGATCAAACGACTAAAGTTATTATAACTTTTAAAGTGGGCCCATATTTGTAGCCGTTGGATCAAATTTTAACAGTCCGGATCCTCCAACTTGGTGGATTAGGAGGAAGGGATCTGAAGAGGATCCCCTTCCTTCAAAATGTCCCTGTGTTGACTTGCTGAAGATTACAAAAGAGCTTCATCTTCTTTGTAATTTTATATGAAACAAACCCACCGTTGTTAGCCAGTTGGCTTATTTCTAGATCCTATTCCAAAGCCTTCAACCACTAATCCAGAAGCATTAGACAAGGGAAGATGCTTTTAAGCTCAAACGAATCTTCATTTTTTCGTGAACAATTAATTAATCCAATGCTAAGATAGAGATTAACGTCCAATAAGCAATTGCTGGATATTTTCTTTCTTTATACATGCATTATTATAAAGAGAATTTTAACATAAAGCTCCGGTACTGTTCATTTTAATGAAAAACCATATTTTTACACTAAAAAGTCAATCATGGTACTATTCACTTTACCTTTTATTTTGTCCTTATCGTTAAAATTCAAAGTTTTTAAATCATTTTCATTAGTTTTTCTTATTATAAATGCTTGGAAACTGATTAAGATTGGTCAGCTGCCTATTAAGACTGGTTGTTTTTAGCTTCTGCCTTCGTCTTGTTAACAAGTTTTATTATATTGGCTGACTTAATCGGTCTAAAAACAATGTGTCGTATTTGATACTGGTTACTTTCTTTAGACAAATGAATAAATTAATGACTACATTCTCTCTCAATTTTCTTTAAAAAAAATATGTTAGACATGCTACATTTTTAAATTATGTTAGTGATAATTTAATGTACCATATGATGTGTACATATCACGTCAACTAATGAATCTATTTAATTGAATGTTAGTTGTATACATCACTAACACATGAGATAGTAATTATTATAGTTTAAAAATATGGTCTCCTTAATATTACCCTTCTTTTAATCACCAAAAAGTAGATGAGACCAAAGGTATGTTTACGAGTAATGCTATTCTTTTATTAAAAATAATTAGCATATAAAATAGAGTTGGTCACATTAGTTTTTATTCCGATTCAAGTGGATTAGTAAACAATTTATATAGATTAATGTCATTCCTATGCTGATTTCAGACATTAAACAATTTCAACAAGAATCTGATTCTGATTCCATCTCATTTTAATTCCTCCTCATGAATTTAGTTCCTTTCAATCTAATTACATATTAGTAAACAAGTCACAAGTGATATTTGTAATTGTATTGTTAGCAACTATGGGATGTGTCATGTAGGGTTTGTTTGGAGTTTTAGAATGATTATGCTTAATCAACAATGCAACTATGACATGCATAAACTATTATTCTAGTCGACGTAGTAGGATTCTCTCCCCTCTTTTTTTCTTTCCTCTTCCCTCATCTCCTATTTGAATGGTCACGGTTAAGCCACGTCAACATTTTATATTAATTTTTTATAAAAAGAGAAAGACAAAATAGAGAATGTGAGAGAAAGATGATGGAATGGGATGGAAAGAGGAGGGATGAGAATTTCAGTCCCATATTAGCTGCAAGATCACTAAAATGTGAGATCACTTAAATAATAAGTTACTCGAAAATCAACTAATCCAATTGACAAGTACATTCATACTCACAATAACTACATAGACAGTCAAATTGATGAGAACAAAAGAACAACACAAACAAAAAAAAATAAAAACTATATACAAGTGATACTGAAAAAAAAAAAAAAAAAAATTTGAACACATAACCTTATGTGGATACACAAATATAAGCTAGAAATTAATAGTCCTCCTTCGAGGCTACTTGTCTTTTATTTTAGACATATCCTTCCTCTTACGGCAAGTTTTTTTTAAGAATATTACTAAGGTTGCTAGACCCAAGGCCAGAGTACTTTCAATGCAGATTCGGTCTTCATTTTTTTGACATGTAGGCATTGTTAAGAACAACAACAACCAAAAAAATACATCTACTTGTCCGATTATTTGTAAACTTTGTCATCCAAAATTCCTAACCCTCCACCATTATTTTTTTCTCCCGAAAGAAACAAAGGAAAAGCTTCATTATAGGAGGTCATGTTAGAAGCCAAACTAAACGTAATCCAAATCCACCATGCTTATCACCGGGCCACATACAGACAGTATTGAGAAGGAACTAATATTTACAGGGGAGCATTTGACCCCTCCCAACACAGGTTCGTGGTAAACCAGAAACATAACCCGCCCTCTCTGCTTTCTTCCTTTCCTCCTGGCAAGACCCCCACTCCATCGCCATATTCTTTCCAAACCCAGCCATGAAAATCGTAGCTTTTCCGTCGAGATCCTCAATCGCCGTCAAAGAGTAGCCTTTGCAACAACACCTCCACGTCGCCGGTGCCAAACCCTTCTCCATGCCGCCCATGCCAACTTCAGCTTGACAGTTGCCTCCATCGCTGTTCCACCTTACCTTCAACCAAGAGCATCGTGTATGTCAATTAGTTTTTTACTTATTTATTTTAATATTATTTTTTTATTAAATATATTAAAAAGTAATGAACATAACCAACCAAAGTTTTCAATACGTTGGTTTTTAAGAGATTTTAATTTTAATTTTTGAAACAGTTGGATAAGTGTTGTGTTTTGAGAGAACGGGCATTATTTTTGCCACCCTTGTTTTTATCGTGAATTATATAAGAATGGCGCACTGCACCTCATATAGGCCTACCTTTCAAGACTAGGACTAATATCCAGATGATATGTTAAGAATCCTGATGCCGTGCCCATGACCGTTCCAACACAAAAAATTATATTCAATTTTGATGTCATCATATATTGGAGTTTTTCAGCGTACCAAAATATAAAGCAGTATCCTATGTATCATAACGTATAAATAAAAATATTTAAAATATATCTTCTAGTATATTATAACATGTGTTGTCCTATGTTGTATTTCAAGTTAGCCTAAAGATTCCTCATTGTATTAAATGTTAGGACTCCCTATTATAAATAGCCCCGAAGTTGGTGCAAGCAAGATACTATTTCTGACCCTAAACAGTGGTGTTAGCTAGGGACGGAGATCCATGGCAAGCTCTGCTTATGCTAACTTACATGCAATTAATGGGTCTTTTCAAACCCATTTCATATCTCACAGCTTTAATCACCTGAAAACCTCTCTTTCCTTGACTGTTAAGGTATCTCTCTCTCTCTCTCTCTCTCTCTCTCTCTCTCTCTCTCTCTCTCACTCTCATTTATTAGGGTTATGCTTAAATTGACAATTATTTTCTGAACTTCATTTGAGATTTTGTTCATATTACTTTCTGTTTTTCTAGCCTCTACTCAAAGAGCTGGAGAAATTTCCATTGATAAAGGTGGATGTGTCCAAAAACATGAAAAACGCTTCTGGGAAGTTGTTAGATGCACTCATGAACTCCATGTTCCAATTCGTGGACCAACCATTGCTTCCATCTCAGGTTGGTTGTTTTCACACTTCCATCTGGGTACTAATTTCACTCTTGGTCACCCAAAAGTATTTAGCCTTGTAAGGTATTTTGAGAATGCAAATCTCACAACGGGAAATTAAGAGATTTTACCGGTGCTTATAAGAAGTTGTTTCTCCCTATGCCAATTTATTTCCAACTGAGTTCGATCAAGAGTTATATTTTCATTTTTTTTTCAAGCTTAATTATTAGCTATATTTTTTTGCTAGCTAATTAATCAATTTACAGCTTATGAGACTGCATGGTCGTATTCCCATAATTTACATTTGATGTAGAAATTTATTTTCCAGCATTACATTAGCACTTCACTACCATGGTCGATGCATTTGATATAATTCTATATCCCGTTCTTACAGGAAAACTTTGCTCCAGTTGAAGAGATTGGAGACCTTGTTGAGGTCATCTGCACTGAAGGAGAAATTCCCGCTGACTTTTCCGAGGGTGTGTTCATAAGAAATGGTATGTCAATGGTATAGTCAGAAATTATTCAATGGGCAGGCTATAAGCTAAAATTATTATTATGAAATTAAATGCTCAATTTTTTTGTTGGCTACATAAAGCTATATAATAATAAACTTAAAAGTAGTAATTTGAAGTAAGAAATTTATAGTCTGTTTTCTAGACTTCTAGCCTTCAAACTTTCAAATGAATAATATAATTAAGGGAACCATATGTGTGGTGTAGAAGTTTTAATTTGTTGCTATTAAATTAGTATTGGTTAATGTGATGAGTTTATTTAACATTAATTAACTTTTATTTTCCTAAAAACAGCTCTAAAATACAAACTTTTCATTTGCTAAGTGGGCTAAGACAATTAAAAATAATAAAATAACCCAAATAACTAGTACTTTTAAGCTTAAAGAACTAAAACTCTCCGCTATAGCCCACCAGAGCCTTTTGCTAAGTGGGCTAAGACAATTAAAAATAATAAAATAACCCAAATGACTAGTACTTTTAAGCTTAAAGAACTAAAACTCTCCGCTATAGCCCACCGGAGCCTTGTACTTGGCTCCGCTGTTGGGTATGTAACCTCCAAACACTTTCTTATTGTCGTTTCTTTATTGCCAGAAACTAATTTTCTTATATGTGACAATTAGTGTTAAATAATAATGGCCTTGTGACTTAATGTTTGTATTGTTCGTTCTTGACTAATTCCATATTAGCTCAAGTTTTTGAAGTTTAGTGTAACATGGTATCAGAGTTCTCATCATCCGAAATTAGCTTGATATTGAAATTCATAGAATATATATGATCCTCCGATTAAGTTGAAATAATTACATGCCACTAGACCAAATGAGATCACTATTAACTCAAAGTACATATTTTTGTCAGCTTACACTTTTGGGGTCTAGTCCTTATTTAACATATATGTTATATATTTCCAGGAAACAATCCTTTATTTGGAGGTCTGAAATCCGCAGTTTCAATTTTTGGGCAATCAAACCAGACTTGGGTAGACGGAGAAGGAATGCTTCATGCAGTATACTTTAAAAAAGATCCAAATGGAAGTTGGATTGTCTCGTACAAGAACAGATATGTTGAGACAGAAACATTTAAGCATGAGAAACAAATGCATAACAAACCATGTTTCTTACCAGTCCTAGAAGGAGATGCTTCAGCAGTTTTAGCAGCGCAGCTTCTGAATGCGGTAGTTATATCGATAATTGCTATTTGTTTGGTGGAAAGTCATACACATATAACCCTATATCTGCTATTAAAATAAAAAAATGTTTTCTTATGAGATTGTCTCATAAAGTTGTTTTCTGTCATACTGTGACGTTTGTTAGACAATAAGTCTCGCAAGAAAACATTACTCTTGATTTAGAACTATAATATATGCATCCTTATATGCAGACTATATAATTAAGTTTGTTTTTCTTCTGTAAAATCTCGCAGTTGAGATTTGGCACAGTCAATAAATACTTTAGCAACACCAATGTTTTTGAGCATTCAGGAAGGGTTTACTCGATTACAGAGGATCACCTGCCTCAAGAGGTGGACATCTCAACCTTAGAAACTCTTTCTGATTGGGATGTCGATGGTGCTTGGGATCGACCTTTCACTAGCCATCCAAAGGTTTTTTCGTTTCTCCTATGTATTTGCCCATACACATATACATATACATACATTCATATATATATATATATATATGTATATAGTATTTAATTTGCCTAAAATAGTTAATTATTAATCTTGATTTTAATATGCAATGCAGAAAGCTCCAGGTTCCGGAGAGCTGGTCATGATGGGGACAGCTGCAAAGAAACCTTACTATGTTCTGGGGGTTATTTCTGGTAGTTAATTAATTCGTTTGATTTGTAACTACATTGTGTTATTTATATATGTTGGAGTTTAAACATGTAATTAATTGGTTTTACTGCTATTTCAGCTGATGGAAAGAAATTGCACAAGGCTGATCTCAAATTCAAAAGAAGCGTCCTCAGCCATGATATAGGAGTCACGCAGAAGTAAGTGCTATAAAACTATAAATCAACGTTCCCCCACCACCAGAAAAATAAGAGCCAAATATCAATCCTGCAAATTATTAATTACTTTCTATTTTAAATACTGATTAAATTGTAAATCTATAACCCTTTTTGTTTGTTGTTCTCTTGGCACCAGGTACAATGTAATCATTGATCACCCCCTTACCATGGATATAAAGAGACTTGTCATGGGTGGCCCGTAAGTAAAAATACATGTCTGATTTAGTGGCATTCAAGTATTATATGTATATGTTCTGAATTCAAATCTTGTCAGAGTTGTTGAATTTAAAAAGAAGTAATATAGCTGTTCTTGTGATATTTTTAATGTGCTCATGTTATATATGTATACATTTATGTGCATATAGATTAATGAAGTATGAAAAGGAAGGTTATGCGAGGATTGGAGTGATGCCACGTTATGGTAATGCAGAGTCAGTCAAATGGTTTGAGGTACAAACCAATTGCACATTTCACATTCTCAATTGCTTTGAGGAGGACAATGAGGTAATTTACTAATTAAAACTATAGTGAACTTAATTATAGGATGATCAAGATTAAAATTTATTAATATTTACCGTGTTATATATAGTTTATATTTATTGATAAATAAATAATTGGACAGGTAGTTGTGGTGAGGGGATGTAGGGCTCTCACATCTCTCATACCAGGTCCTGATGAACGAGTTGGTAATTTTGGTAACAAGTTTGAGTGGTTCTCCAAGGGGTTCAATTTTGCACATCATGATGATTCTGCAGCAGATGATGATGCTGGAACCGGATATTTCTTTGCTCGTTTATATGAATGGAGATTGAACATGGTGTCTGGGGAAGTTGAGGAGGAGAAAAATTTAACTGGAACTGAATTTGCCATGGAATTTCCTTTTATCAACGAACGATACACTGGTTTAAAACACAAGTATGGTTATACTCAAGTCATTGATTCTGTGGCAAGCTCTAACTCTGGTAATTAACGAAATTATAAACTTTACTTGATTCTCAATTGTTGATGATTTTAAATATTATTGACTTGATGTTTATTACTTTGTATTAGGCTTGGGTAAATTTGGAGCTCTAGCAAAATTATATTTGGATGATCAATCACATTCCACACCATCTGGGGTAACAAATTCATATTTCGTTTTAGTTTGCAGTTTTTTTTTAGTCAAATAATCTAAGGCTCAATTTGGGTGAGAGAATTCTAGGTGCCAAATGGGATGGGCATCAACTTAGTAAGGAATGATTGATCCAGAAAATGTTCGAGAGTGGGATATTAGGATTGCCCTTCATGACATGAGCATTGCAAATTAATGCATGTAAGAAGGCTTTGTGGAATATAGATATATAAAACATCTATAGCAGAAGTTGCTAATTTATTTTTACTTTATATCTTTAAGTGGGGGAGGCCATAAGGCTTCCCCAATTAGACAAAAGATTATTTACCTTAATTCCATATTTCTGTGCGAGGTGCAAAGTGGAAGCTAAAACCAAATTAGCTTCTCCCAATTCCAATTGTCTTTGACCTAAAGAAAAACCCTTCTCCCATTGAACATACTCTTAAAAGGCATGACCCTAACAATTTATGAGACTTAGCTTTTGTCCTTATCTTAATAGGAATCCCTTACGTTTTTGTGATTGTTCATATTTATATTTGTGATACCGATAATTAATAATAGGATCAGGAGGAAAGGTGTAGCGATCAGCAGTGGATAAAGGTGGAATACCATAAGTTTGAGGAGAACAACTTTTGCAGTGGAAGCGTTTTTGTGCCTAGACAAGGAGGCATAGAGGAAGATGATGGTTGGATTGTCACTTTTGTCCACAATGAAAACACTCATGTAACCCAAGTGAGTTCTGACCCAATTGTAACTTTGTTTTTCTGTATCACATATATATATATATATAAACAATTATATATCTTGCTGATGCAGGTTCATGTAATTGATGCAATGAAGTTTCAGAGTGAACCGATTGTGAAAATCACATTGCCACAGAGGGTGCCATATGGTTTCCATGGGACTTTTGTGTCAATGCTTAATTAGTCAATATTAGTGTTAGGCATGGCATATAGCTTCACAGAGTCCCATGCATATTCATACTCTCTAGTCTAAGGAACTTCGCCAGTACAGAGGACTGAATCAGAAAAAGAAAATTACACTTAATCGGGGACATAAACTTTGTACTTAGTCCTGTGCATATGTGACAGGTGACAGGTTTCATTAGATTAGAGAATCTGGTAGTCAAGTTTGTTAAAGTTCTCATATTGTGAGTGAAAGATAAGAGTGGTTAGTCTTGTTATTAAGGAGTACTGAGGTTAAAAAGCATACGCTCCTCTGTACGTAATTGTATCAGTAATAATCTTCCTATGCACATGGAAGTCATCAGTTTATCTCTATGCCTCAATCTCTCTATGTTGTCTCTTTCTATTTTAACATGGTATAGAACCGGGTTTCTCTCTGTAATTGTATGGTAATCATCTTCTTTTGTATAATGAAATCAGCCTCTCTCTATGCCTCTCTTAACAAAACGTACGTTAATCTGCTGAAGAGTTTCTTTAATGAATCAATGACAGCAGATAAAAATAATAATTAGTTCTTGATAGAGGTATAAGTTGATCACATTAATCCGAGCTACCCCTCATCAAATTCTCCCAACTGTATCTTGCTACAATATTGTTTCACCGTTCCACCTTCACCTAATATGGATATAGCAATCAAAACGAACCACCAGCAATATGTTGGCTTATTGATCTTATACAAGCCCTTTCTGTTACCCAAATTAATGTTTATGGGATAAGGACGGTGGGGTTGGAACTTGGAAGAGGAAATTCATTAAAGAAAAGTTAGCAACTATGTAATGGATCCTACCTACAGATTTTCCAAATCAAAGTATAGAATATATATAGTCATTGATTTCTCTAGCAGTAAAGAAAAATTAGAAAGTACATAATACATCTCCCTTTCTAAATTTTTATGTCTAGCGAGCCCGCCTGCTAATTGCGAAAAACCCTAATTCCCTGGATTCCGTGGCAAGAAATCTGTCTTTGGCTTCATAGATGTAGAAGAAAATGATGCAATAGAAGACTCCCCCAATGACCTCTCCAATAATGATCACCAAGTCGTGTGACTAAGGTCTCCAACTGATAATTGGCAGCCCCTTCAATGTATTCCATCCCCCACACCACAATACTTACCCTAATGCCAACCCCAAGTCCAGAGTCCCCATGGACCCTCTCCCCACTCCAAACTCCATCCCCTTCACTTCTCTATCACTGTGCATTGCCTCACCCCCACCACCGCGAAGGCACCATCTACAGTCTACTCCATTGCAATTTCAAGGCGGCATGGAGTAGGCTTTACTGGCTCCAAGAGTACCCAAATCCGCGCATGGAGGCAACCAGACTACATGGAGTTAGATGCCTCCAGGCGACTCCAGGTGAAATAAGAAGCATTTTGGCTTATAGTAACATGCTTTTCACCACACGCAAAGATCACAACATCAGAATATGGAATACAGCCTCGGACAATTTTAAATCCAAAAAGGTTTCCTCCATTTCCAAGAAAAAAAAGGCTCATTTCCCTTATTTTCAAAAACCAACAAAAACATAAAACACAAAGAATGTGTTTCCTACTTAATATATTGTCATGCAGAAGGTTTGATATACATCGGCTTACAGGACACAACAGTACCCTGGAGAATTTTAGCCGAGAACTGCGTGGACTCGTTTGTGGCACATGAACTGCAATTATGGTGAACCAAGATGATGGATGTCTCTTCACTTGCTCCTCGGATGGATCAGTAAAAATTTGGAGAAGGGTTTTGGGGAAAAAACTCTCACACTGTCACCATGACACTGAAATTCCCCAAAAACGCCATAGCCCTAAGCACTTCATCACTTAACTCTAGTTGCTTCCTCTACTCTGGATCTTCAGATGGAATCATTAATTTTTGGAAGAAGGAAAAGTTGCCTGTAGATTTAACCATGGTGGGGTTTTACAGGGTCACACGTGTGCAGTGCTTTGCCTAGTGGTTGTGGAGGAGTTGATATTTAGTGGGTCAGAGGATACAACAATTAGGGATTGGAGGAGAGAGGAAGGGAATTGCTTATGAGTGTTTGGCTGTGTTGGATGGGCATAGAGGGACTGTCAGGTGTTTGGCTCCTTGTTTAGAGATGGACAAAATTGTAATGGGGTTTTTGGGTTATAGTGCAAGTTTGGACCAGAGTTTTAAGGTCTGGAGTGGGATTGAACTATAGGGACAGGAGTTTCTCTAACCCTGTCTTGTCTCCTTCATGGGTTGAGAGGAAGCTGCTTCAAAGGTAATTATTTTCGGTAGGTCATAAAGTATCAGAATAATCAATAATTTATGTTGCTGCATGCAACCTTTTTATTTTTTACCAAGAATGATTATGAAAAACATATTTTCCATGCATTTTGTGTATTGGATCTTTGTTATTTTAACTAAGCCTTAGAGAAACTACTACAAGTATATAGAGCCCACTGGTCCGACAAATCTTCATTAACAGTTACACCGCCATGCAGTATTATAGTATTTTCTAAATTTCGACCATGATCGAAGATGTTGCCATTTCTATTTTTATTGGTTTCTATTACCATTTATATCAATTAATTTGCACAGTGAGATAATTAGCACGAATGATGTTTTCTACAATTAGTATTGTCACAATTTTGGGTAGCTAAATTAAAAGTTCATAAGCAATGATTCCAACAATGTGTAATGAGATGTACCAACCCATTCATCGCTGTTACTTCCTAACTTTTTTTTTCAGCTACTCCAATGCCCATACTGCCACAATGAACAAGGAGATTTGTGAAGCTTCAGCTTGGTCCAAAAAGAAAGGAGGTAAAGACTCGAAATTTTTTACGTTAGCTTGAGAATAATGCTACAATTTTGTCACTTATGCATGCATAAATGGAAATGTGTAAATATATAAAATAGCTTTGGGGTTGAATTATTGAGTTACCCACCCACCAAATACAATAGTTACATAACAAGCAGAGCTGCAGATTAACCTAACAGAGCAGTTTCCACTGTTGGAATTGGGAGATGAGTTTGCCCGATAATGAAGAAATTTTCATAAATGAACCCAGCAAGTCCACCGCCAATGAGAGGACCAACCCAATAAACCCAGTGGTCAGTCCAATTCCAGCTTACCAAAGCAGGACCAAAGGACCTTGCTGGGTTCATTGAAGCTCCTGAGAAGGCTCCGCCAGCTAGGATGTTGGCCCCGACAACAAATCCAGTTAATGTAGGGCCCAATCCATTAAGAGATCCTCTCTTGTCAACAATTGTAGCATAGACTGTGAATAGCAAGGAGAATGTGAGGACAATCTCCCATATCACACCTTCTAAATAGCCCACCCCACTTGAAAGTGAATGAATTGGAGTAGTCTGCCAAAAAAATAACAATTAAATTATGTGACATGTAACATGACGATATAAATGAGATTCATAGTGAATTTAGATTTGAATAACTACAAATTGACATCTACTTAGCGTGATGAAAAATTCTAAACATACCAATCCACTGAGGTACTCTAGAAGGTAACAAGCTGCGGCAGCTGCTAACAATTGATCGATCCAGTAGAGTATAGATCGGAAGAGGGTAATGTGACCGCCAAACAGGAGGCCAAGAGTGACGGCAGGGTTAAGGTGACCGCCAGATATGTGGCCGGCGGATATCATCACGGCCACAACTAGTGCATGTGTCACAGCTACGGCAAACAACCCCACTAGTGCATGTGCTGCTAGCTTATCTGCCCCACCACAACTCAGACGGTTACCATGTACATAATATAACCAAAAATACATGACTAGTAATCATGTAGTAAACGACAGAGAAATTATAATATAACCAAAAATACATGACTAGTAATCATGTAGTAAACGACAGAGAAATTATGATCTTGGATCTGTGTCCATGATAGTGATGATGAACTACCAAACCCAAACATATTAGTGATTAAACATTACATATTCGATGTAAGAGTTTTGGTCATTAATCAATGAGAGGTTTTTCCAAGTACTCGGTATTTCATGTGTAGGGTGATTGATTAATAGTTGGAGAGATTATATATTTCCTCGTTTTCCTTTGAAATTATCTTGATGAACAATTCATGTAGTTTATATGAGATTTAAAATCAGAGATGTTTTCATTAAATGGAATATTTGTGAGTCACGAGACTAAATGGTTATTGAAACACTATAAAGGATAAAGCAATGGCATATAATTAATTGGGTGTGTGTGTATAAATTACCAGTAGCCATGGCTGATGCAACACCAGCAAAGACGAAGAGGAAGGTAGTGATAAACTCAACCACAAGGGCTCTCCAGACTTCTGGAAGGGCACCCTCACCGGTGGTTCCCAAGGCTATTTTCGCCATTATATGCTCTGGCCTATAGGGTCTCTCAATTTTGCAGTTGCTAGGACAATGAAAATGTATACACTATTTATAAGGATATCAACATTGATGAACCAGATTATATATATGTGTATATGCGTATCTAGCTGGGTCCAATAATATAATTATTGAGTGCTTCAGACGTTGTCCAATTACCAAGCAAGCCAGAAATGAAAATATAGCCAGTCCAATGTTCAGTACTATTGGAAATTTGCATGGTAACTTTACCTTGTTTGGCATCAAGATCAGAAAGGAGATACGATGATATCTTGGTATATAAATTATTTTGTAAACAAGGATCATCGTCCTCTTCTTTTAAAAAATTAAAATCTTGGAAGGGATTAGTGATGAAAAAAAATTAATTAGTTAACAATTGTTTATTATTGTTTAATTTAAGGTACGTTGGTATTTGATGTCTTACATTATGTTTGGATGATGAAAATAAATTTGAGATTTTGACAAAAGTCAGAATTTATAAATTGACATGCACCAAATCCTTTGTTTGAATTCATAAACATAGAAATTTTGAATTTCCGTGTCAAAAAAAAAAACTTGGAATTTGGGACCTTCAATTCCCAAGTTTAAATTTCATATATGTAAATAGGTATCATTTCTTAATTTCTACGAGTAAGAGTTTAAAAATAATAATTTCCGTATTCAAATTCCATTGTTCTTTTATGTTAACCAAACAAAAAAATTCATAAATTCTAGATAATAAAATTTCGTCATTTTAAATTTTTTTGATAATCTTAAATTTCCTCATCTAAAGATTAAATTTGTGTTCCTTACCCATAAGGATTAAAGTTTACAATTAATCTTCTAATTTGTTTTAGGATTAGTTCTTAATTTACGAAAACACTTTTTGTAACTCGTAAAATATAATATGGCAAAATGTAGTACTATGATATTGTAACCGTCTATGCACGTGAAAAAAAAAACCTTAGTACCACATTCATGTAATTGTAGCCAAAACTAAAAAGCTATATTAGTGTGCTATTCCACCTTCTACACCCTAATTTGTTTTCCCGGTTTGCAGTGTGTTTCTTCTGTAACTCTAAGAATAAAAAATAGGGTTTGAGTTTTGATCGTGCCATGCACCAACCCTCTGTGATACTATCATCCGAAAAGCTGAGATTAATGGATAAAAGTTAAAACAATTGCGATATTCTAATATTATGAGTGTCCTCTGAGTGTGCACTTTGTGTCCTCTTCTTCCATATATGCATTTCCTTAACGTGATTATATATATTATATATGGCCAACTGACATTAAATAAATAGTAAAATAGTTTCAATTATTGATGGTTTCAAGGATTATTTTTGTTGCATTATCCCTTAGTGAACATGTAACATCCCACATCGCCCAGGGGAGTGATCTTTAAATGTATATTCCCATCCTTACCTAGCATGAGGCCTTTTGGGAGCTCACTGGCTTCGGGTTCCGTAGGAACTCCGAAGTTAAGCGAGAAGGGGGCTAGAGCAACCCCATGATGGGTGACCCACTGGGAAGTTGCTCGTGAGTTCCCAAAAACAAAACCGTGAGGGAATGGTAAGCCCAAAGCGGACAATATCGTGCTACGGTGATGGAGCGGGCCCGGGAAGTGATCCGCCCCGGGCCGGGATGTGACAATTTGAACCTGGCTCTGATACCAAATTGTCACATCCCGGCCCGGGGCGGATCACTTCCCGGGCCCGCTCCATCACCGTAGCACGATATTGTCCGCTTTGGGCTTACCATTCCCTCACGGTTTTGTTTTTGGGAACTCACGAGCAACTTCCCAGTGGGTCACCCATCATGGGGTTGCTCTAGCCCCCTTCTAGCTTAACTTCGGAGTTCCTACGGAACCCGAAGCCAGTGAGCTCCCAAAAGGCCTCATGCTAGGTAAGGATGGGAATATACATTTAAGGATCACTCCCCTGAGCGATGTGGGATGTTACAGAACATTAATTTCAATTGTAAATATGAACTGATACTATATGTATATATATGTATATATGTATATGTATATGCAGGAATGCTCTCCTAAGGTTCTTTTTTTATGGACCTGTGAGACCTCTTTTATCAGAGCCATAAGATTAATCTAACGGTACAAAAATTAATGAGTTTATATAATCCTTTTACACCTAAACAAAATCAAAACACACCAAAATTAAAAATAGGTTTCATGCTCAAGAACCAACGACTTCTAATGGCTTTGCAATCATAAGAAGGAGAGGATGATGCACATCAACTCAACACAATCATCCTTTTTGCTATTTAAATTAGATCAAAGAGGCACAACAAACGTGGTGGTGGCCACTGTTAGATGTGAATTCACTGCAAAATGGATGGCAAAATACGGGATTGCCTCCAATAAACTTAAGGCTTTTGATAATGTCTGCAAGGCCGCTCGTTTGGACCCATCGGCAATGGCGGTTCGAAATCTGAAACATTTGAGAAATCTGGGGAAAGACCTCTCTGCCAACTGGAAGGAATTTTCACTCGTGAACTTTTTTTTTTGTTCTTTATTTAATCTGTTTGATATATTGTTATGATATAACAAAGATAATTTAAGCTTATTGGTTAATTTACCCTTAGATCAATTTAATGACTCAGATGAAAGAGGACCTCAATGGTCCTCAAAATCAGGACCTTAGGAGAGCACCACTGTATGTATATGTATATGTATATATATGTTAGTTATCAGTGGAAACTTAGGCTTATTCAGTTATTCGCATAATTGTGTAAAAGGTTTATCGACCAAAAGTTCAAAACTATATACTATAATAACATTGCTGTCTGTGCAGCTGTGGCCAAACTATATGGATAATTTGCAAGAAAATGAACTATTAAATATGCAGAAGAAATTTTGTTTTCTGCTCACACTTTAGGATTATAATTTACATTGAAAAATGGTGCAATCACTGAATATTTATTTTTGGGGCGTGAGAGCTGAGTGGATCCCCATCGTTTCATCCATTTTTCTGGGGAATTAATATTCGCAGTGGCGTATCCATGAACAAGTATCATCGATGCCAACTTTTATATGATGTATTTGCAATCGTGGGATGATCAGCTATAAATAGTTGTTTTTTTTTTTTTTTTGGTAAATAAAGGTTCATTAAACCAAAGGGATATACACAAGGGCCACCTCCAAAGACCCAAGCCGAATGCTAACATAACCCTGACCCATACACAACCCTCATGCAGAAAACAGACACACACAAAAAAAAAAAAAAAAGCAAAAATCCCAGCTGAAGGAGGCCGACGGTACCCGCCGCCGTAACCCCATGTAAATCAGCCAGCCAACCCCAAGTTGCCAGAATCGCTTGATTTCCCTCACAACAACCGAGCCATCCTGATGAACATCTCTTAAGTAGCCATGTAGTTTTAGCACTACACCAAAACGAACGAATTTTAGTTAGGGAGATTGTATTCACACATTCCGTATTACTTATCTCACTCTTTTAATTTTTTTAATATTTTTTTATCAAGTGTTAGTGGTGTATAGAAAATATTAAAAAAATTTAAAAGGTGTGAGATAAGTAATTTGGGATGTGTGAATATAATCTCTTTTAATTATTATTAGCTAATTCATTATTATTAAGGGAGGACCAAAACTACTACAATAACTTAAAAGAAGTTTTAAACCGATTAAGAACCCATCACTCTATCTACTAGAATATTAAGGACTCATTTGGCAAGTGCTTTTAAATGACTGAAAGCACTTTTTAAATAAAATGTTTTTGGGTTTCAAAAGCACTTGAAGTGCTTCATGCTAAAAGCACCAATTATGTGCTTCTTGCTGGAAGCACTTAAAGTAATTTTCCAAAATTAACTTGCATTTTTATTAAAGTTTAGTTCCAAAAATATTTTATCTAAAAATAATTTCAATCGTTTAAAAACACGAGCTATAAACCTCACATTGAAACTTGAAATGAAAATATTTCTATTAGAAGTTGGACCAAAATCCACGTCATGAAAAAAACAAATGGGTCCATCATTAGCACATGCAAGGCCCAATTACAATCTCTCCAGCATGCAGATAACTCCTCAGAGTGAGCGAGACTGTGGTGCAGAAGAAAGGGAACCAAAAAATGTCATCTTTATCGGCTACTCTGAATCTCTTAAGACCCTCTCTGGCTCCATCGCCACCGTCCGTGAGGTTTTTTGGTGTGCGAAACTCTGCCTCTTCTTATTCTACTTCCCGGAGACTCGCTCTCTTTCAGCTCGGCTCTGGTAATTACTTCCTCCAAAGTATCAAAAACCCATGTTTGTTTTTCCATTACATTTTGTGTTTGTGAAATTATTGATTAATTGTGGGTTGTTTTGGTTTTATAATTTTATACTGTAGCAATAGAATTTAACTCAAATGTGCAATGTATATGTGTTATGCTGAGTTCTGGGTTGAATAATGTATGATATAACAGAGTGGAAATTTTTTGCTTCATTTTTTTCTTCTTGGGCAAAATCAATGTAGTTATATCAAATTTCGTAATGCGGTTTTCGTGAAGATTAAGAAAATTCAAATTATACGAAAGCTTTAGTTTAACTGTTATAATTCTGAAGATACATTGCCTTTGCATAAGTTCCTATATCAAAAAGAAAACCTTTAAATTAATTCCAATATAAAAATAAATAAAAGCTGTGACCTTTACATGATTCAGCATAAATTAATTTGTCTACTTTTAATCAAGTTAAGAATTTTAACAAAGATTTTGGGGCACTCGGTTTAATTAAATTTACATTTTGATTAACAAAATATATCAGTTGGTTATAATATGCCTTGCGCTTATGATTTGGGGTGGTTTTCCAGCTCTGCCTCAATCACAACTATTAGGTGCAAAAGCATCAGAGTTGCTAAGAGGAGAGGGAAACCCTTTAGAGGCTGCCCCAGTTGCGAATTTGGCACAGGCAGGCACCGCTATTGCCAAGGAAAATGCACTGGAGTGGGTAAAAAATGACAAAAGAAGAATGCTTCATGTTGTCTATCGTGTTGGGGACTTGGACAAGACTATAAAGTATGCGTCTATTTAGTAGAAGAAATATTGCTTCCGTATCGCGTAGTTCTTTGGACAAGACTATAATCTTTTGTGATGCAGATTCTATACTGAATGCTTGGGGATGAAGCTGTTAAGAAAACGTGACATACCTGAGGATCGATATTCGAATGCTTTTCTTGGATATGGACCAGAAGAATCCAATTTTGTGGTTGAACTTACATACAGTAAGTATTTTATAAGTAATTCTGTGTAGTTCAAGATTATTTTGTAGTTTAATAGAAAGACTTTTTATATTGTATGCTTTCATATGAATGTGAAATTGCATTATGTTATACTCGTAGATTACGGAGTGGACAGGTACAACATTGGGACTGGTTTTGGCCATTTTGGCATTGCAGTTGAAGATGTAAGTTCTTTTTTTCTTAATATCGCTGTGGTTTTTCTCTCATGACAAACTACTCTTATTTGTGCGTTTTCTTGGTTTGGATTTTTAATTCATTGTCCATCTACTGAACTATAAAACCAATGAATTTTACTTACAATTACAATCAATACTCTTCTCAGCTTTAACTTTTAAGCTGAATGAATTCATTGTCTATCTTTTTACCTTCTGTCTTTCTCTTTTGTCCGTTCAACATCCGTACTCTTCAGAAGCTTTGGAGCATTATCTCTTACAATTTTCATTTCTTATCCATAATGTTTTATATGCCAAAATTTTTTTTTTCTTCAAGTTATGCAAATTTTCTGTAGGTAACCAAAACCGTGGAACTTATAAAGGCAAAGGGAGGGAAAGTTACCAAGGAACCTGGTCCTGCTAAAGGTGGCAGTACAATAGTTGCCTCTGTTGAGGATCCCGATGGCTACACGTTTGAGCTTTTGGAGAGAGGGCTTTCACCTGAGCCCTTCCGTCAAGTGATGCTTCGTGTAGGTGATCTTGACCGTGCTGTTAACTTTTATAAGAAGGTGAGATGTCTTAAACGAATTTCTTTTATTTTTTAAATATTTGTTCCTGGTTCGGCTTTTTATAGGTAAGCTTTCCTGAAGCTTTGACCATTGTGTTTTTTTTAACAAGAAGGCTTATGGGATGGAACTTCTCCACAAGAGAGATCAACCTGAATACAAGGTAACTTCACACTTGCGGCCCACTGACAAATTCCCTTATAGGCTGATACGCATGATACCCTTGGAATAATAGAAATTGTGACGGAAACATGCCATCGCAAATTTGCCATTTATGTGGCTGTTTGTGTAGGAGTGATATGGGCATGAAGACCCTTATGAATTGATGTAGTGCCCATACATAGGGATACCACTTTGTATTTAGAGGCCATCTTTTGTGAGCTGTCTCTTCATTATTTTCACAATGCTTCTTGCTTCCTGGATTCTGGGTACATGGCAGTAGTTGTGTACTGAAGGCATCCCATAACATACCTTCATGCTGGATTATGATTTTGAGCCTGACTGCTACAGGGGCGACTCGTGAAATGTATTCCCACCAATTAGAATCCTAGAACTAAGTGTCGCTTTATATAAATTTAGCCGCTGTTCTAACAACTTTGCTCTAATGTCTGCCCGCAAAAAATACATTTTATGAACTCGCCATGGTGTTTAGCCGTGTCCCCTTCCCCTATTTCACCCTTCTAACATATCTGATTAAATAGAAAACAATTGTTTAGCAGTATTTACATTTTGCTACTCTACCTAATAGCTGGTTCTGCTTGTTTACCAGTGTGCTGTTGCCGTGTTGGGCTACGGTCCTGAAGATAAGAACGCAGTGCTTGAACTGACGTACAACTATGGGATCACAGATTATGACAAAGGAAATGGTTACGCGCAGGTATTTACAAGATATTTTGTTTCTCAAAGCACTGATATGAGCTATACCAGTCTGCTCACCGATTTCCATGTCATTATACGAAGAATACTAAATCTGAATCCCAAATTGTAACAGATTGCAATAGGCACAGAAGATGTTTACAAGACTGCAGAAGCAATCAAACTAAGTGGAGGGAAGATTATTCTTGATCCTGGGCCTTTGCCAGGTATCAACACAAAGATAACTGCTTGCCTCGACCCTGATGGCTGGAAATCGGTATGTCCTGTCCAATTTAGTTGCATTTTTTTCTTAGTCGGTAGTTCTGGTACCAATTAGAGTGCAAAATTCAATATTGAAATAGCACATTGGTGTTATGTCATATTCGTAACTTTTATCATGAATCATTATCATATTTTAAAGCAGACGATCCGATTTTTTTGCCCTCCCCAATTTGCAGGTCTTTGTTGATAATGCTGATTTTCTGAAGGAATTAGAGTGAAGAAAAGCGTCACCAACAACTCAAAAATTGAGCCTGTGGAAGATTTGTAACAATTTTGACTGTAAATTATCCTAACCTCCTAACGCTACTTATCTTGAAGCAGCCATGAGAGAATGTATCCAAACCAAACTTATAGATACATTACTTTGTATAAGATTGTAACAGTTGTTATAAGTTCCATTCTTTCCCACTGAAACGTAGATATAGAATTGGATTCTGAGATAACTGCACATTGATTGTTGTGAAAAACTTAACACGTTCAATTTTACATAAATCCAAATTTTAACCTTTCTTGGAATTGTGTTATGTTGGCATGAAATTCAACATATGACGGATCCCTTCAGTCCACATATGTTTGTCACCTTGACTTCTGCATTCAAATTCTATTGTCCTTTCAGCTGTTTTTATCCCAAAGTATGCCCTTGGTTTGCTGCCGTCTTCTCTTTCCCTGCCGGGCCAAGCTGGGATGTCACAGTAGACTCCAGAGACCACACCTGCATGCATCACAGCGTGGCATCACGGTTGACAGGGTAGAAGTCGATGTAAAATGTTTGATCAAGGTATGAGAATTTTCTTACATTTCTTCTTTTTCGTAAATGTTCCCGCCATATGCTTGCTTTTCATTTTGGCTACAACCTGTTATTATTCCACTTCTGAATAAGTATTTGGTGATGCTGTTTTAGAAATAGTAGGTCTATAACTAATCAGTAAATCTTCAACTTAGAAGTTGATACTCTTTTCCAAATTTTCGTGTATCGGGTATTTTACCTGCCCATTTGAGTTAGTATTGAAAGAAACCCTCTTCCAGTGAAGAGCACCTGCATTCATAAGTTACATGATGGTGTGTTCAACTTATCCATGAAGTTATTTAGCTGAATTCATTATTGCTGCATTAGCCTATCTTAATAATGCCGTTTGTTTACCTTTCCTCGTACGTTTAAGGAGCTCCCCTCCATTTGAGACAAAGTTCAATGCTGCATTTGATTGGTTGCCTTCACATCTCTCCTCGGCCAGAGCAACAGTTGTGCCACCGTACTCCTTTTGCAGCCTCACTTTAAGTGTGGCAGCTCCACGTAAAGCTGCGCATTGATCATAAACTGCTTTAGCTAATTCAATCAAGTTTAACCGTTGCTAATATGTTTTAAACTAGTGTGCGCTTAGCTTTATTGAGTTGTGCGTTTGATTAGCTTAAAATTTGGTTGAATATACGTGTAAAACGATGGAATTTAGTACATCTTGTAGAGTCTTAGTGTACCTGTAGCTGCTCCTGCAGTTAAGGTCATGATATCTCCATTAGTCCTTGCATTAACTGCAGAACTGACAACTGATACAATATGATCATGCTCGGCTCCCATTTCCTCCGCAATCTCAATGCAACGCGAAGCGACTAGAGCTGCTGCGGATGCTAGCGCAGCTGATGTTTCCATCCTCAATTCGGATACTGGAGTTTTCTGGTGGGCAGCTGATGTTTCAGGAAATACAGTTGAAGCTGCAATTGATGCTACAGCAGCAGCAACCCCAGCCACAGAAACAGCAGCGTGCAACTGCGCATTTTGGGTTCGGATTTCATGCTTCTTCCTCTCCTTCTGATCTTTTAACCATCTGCCCATTGTTTTCCCTCGCAAAATGCTCTTGTATAGCTGCAGGGATACAACAATGAGGAATTGAAAAAATACGACGACAAATGATTTTCGGACACCCTCTTTCCTTCTGCCCGTATTTGCATTCTGGCATTTCGATTGAATTAATCAAAAGAGAATCAAGGGACATAAATAAAGAGGCCCACGGAAATCACAATTACGCTTCAGGAATTTCATGTACATGATAAGTTGAGTGGTGAAAACTGAAGTTACCCCATGATTGAGAAATTGTTGCTGGCTGGAAAGGAAGTCTGGGTGGAGTGCTTGGTGTAGTAAAAGTAACTCCTGCACATATTAACCGGCCGTAAAACAGTAAAAGTTCCTGGCTCTGATTGTGCCCCATTATACAATATTTAAATCGAAAAAAGAAGCTTTTTGTAATCCAGTATTAGTAATTTAGTATATATGATAAAATAGTAGGTACGAAATTATAGATTTGGTTTAAAATCATGCACTCGTGCACATAAACACATGATGATGATTCTGCACTCCCAAATCAAATTTCAAAAATAATATAACCTCCAAGCAGACATTCATCAATTATACGCGTTAGTTGGTCTAGCAGCACCAAATTTCAAAAACTATTCACAAGTCAGCCCTCAAAATTCATAGTTACAAAAAACACTTAAAATCGCATTTTATAAGGAAAAATTTTGAATATTAATTTTTATTATATGCGAGTACTATTAGTTGTCAGAAGCATAAAACAATTATGTCGTCTACTCATATCATATTAACTAATAGTTCTATCACGTGCATGTGTTATGGTACCAGACGATCATTTTTCAAGAGAGAGAGTGAGAGTACCTTCATCTCTTCACTGTCTCTTGGCGAAACTGGAGGGCTAACTCCACTGGGTAACTGCTGAAGCAGCCAAGATGTTCATAAGATCACATCTAACACAAATATAGATTATGGCATAATTTGCTAAGTATAATTAAGAAACTAATTAACCTACACATTCCATTAAACGCATGGAACTTCTGTCGTGTGATTCAACACCATCATCAGAACTGAACGCTAACTTGTCAAGGGTCTTGGAAGCAACGTTCGCACGTGTGTGTGAAAGAGCTTTGGAGATCTCCATGGCTGAGAGACTCCACGATCTGGCCAGAAACTCCATCGACTCCGTTGGAGTTTCTGGCGGCGGCGCAGACGACCCCGCTGTTCCGCTCACTATACCGCCATTTTCGTCTATGTTCTCCAGCCCGCCATGCAGTAGTCCGTTTGTTGAGCATTTCAAACCGCAGGAGCTCACTATAACCATAACACACAGAGTTAGATTACACCAGTCATTATTTAAATAAATAAATATTATGAAGTTTTTGTTTTCTTACTTTTGAAGCCAAATAAATATTTTCATTCAGTGGTGACTCATCGGAAAAGCTCTGGTATTGGGAGCATCTCAGTTGAGCTATGAAAGCAAGAGTGAATGAATGAGATGATGAAGAGGAGGGTGTACTATGCAGTACCTATTTAACATGGCTTTGCAAAAGTAAGTTGCATGCTTTTTTTATTGAAAAATACTTGACTTCTCACGGCAATAAGGCTACTAATATTTTATGGCACAGAAGTTGAGTGGTAAAAAATAACGAGTTCAAAAAAGTGAAGATGAGAATGATTCTTTGGATGTGCAAGCATATGAGGACGGATAGAATTAAGAATGAAGATATTCGAGGTAAAGTAAGAGTGGCCGCAATTGAAGATAAGATCAAAGAAAATTGGTTATGGTGGTTTGGACACGTGAACCGAAGATCGACAGATGCTCCAGTTAGAAGATACGACTATGAGACAGATGTCCGGAACAAAAATGACAGAGGAAGATCTAAAAAAACTCGGAAAGAACTTAAAAAAAAAATATATATATATATATAGCATTTGAGCTAACGGAAGATAAAGCACAAAATCTAATGAGATAAGGCTTGGTTCATGTTGTTGTTTGTGTCTGCCAGTGACCTTCAATATACATATCAATTCTCATTTGCAATAACAAATGAATGACTCCATTACACGTTAGGAATGGACATTTCTTCCTTGCAGACAAATAGTAATTTGACAAGTGCATTTCTTTTTTTCTTTTTGTGTTACTATATGACTTCAGTAAACATGTCAATTTTGATTTGCAATTACGGATTGATGACTATTCAGCTAAAAGAAGCCAAACAGTGTTCTTATTTGTTGTGAAAAACGTTACTAATTTATTAGTGATTTTAACATTTTATAAAAATATTTCTACGATTCAAAATAAAATCGACACAGATAAAATAAAGTGTAAAAATCATTTCCCTACAAATTCAAAAGGACACAAATAAAGCTGAATAATATTCATCTTTTGTCGCCACTTCATTATTCCTTCTCCTTTTCCTCAATTCAGTGCTTTATTATGCATAAATAGGTAAAGATCCATTTTCAGAGCGGCCATTGTTCATCATTACCAGAGTTTCCTTTTGTCACCATTATCTTCGTCTTATAGTTATATACGGGGCTGACGGGCCCTTGACAATACAGTGCCCTCTGGATTTCAAGAACAATTTATATGATATAAATATATTATCACGTAATGTTCTATGTAATAAAACAAAAATATATATAAGAAAATTTACATGTCTTTATTTTATGGGAATTTTAACGAAAAAATTCCGATACTGTTCACTTTAACGAAAAATATTATTTTTATATTAAAAAGTCAATCCTAATACTATTTACTTTACTCTTTATTTTATTTTTATTATTAAAACTCAAAATTTTCAAATTATTTTTATTAATTTTCCTTTATTTTATTGATATAGGACGTGAGCGATACACATGTGTCCATTCTCCTGAATTTGTGCGATCCATGGGCCATGGCCGCCACGTCCACCAAGCCTATAATCATGAAATCTAGGGAATATTCGACCAAAATATATTATGCATGAAATCTAACGAATGTGTGCCCTACATTAAGGTTTAAAGTAAGTCTGTGTATAAAGCTGCTTCTTCACTTTCTCATGTACATAACTTTTCTAGTCAAAACAAGAAAACCAAAACACTTTTACTGTGTCCGAGTAGCGTAAAGGGTTCTTTCTACGAGAAATTGTTCGGTGGAACTGTCACGCAAAGCATAATACTGCAATTATATTATAATATGTGTCCGATTTACTAATTTTATACTTTGAGCATACAAATCTACCATTCACCTACATTATAAGACATGAACTAATAACGAGATGCTGCCACAATCACACCCGCGTTTCATTTTTGTACTTCCACTCCAACAACCCTCGTAGGCTTGAACTTCACCATCACAGTAGTGGTGGCATAACTTAATAGTTTCAAGACCCACGCAGCACGAGCAATTGGCATCAGTTTAAGATCCAACTTTCATCATTACTTGGAGCCTAATCATGTCTTAGTTGTGACTTGTGAGAGTGAGGACCAACAATTCCGAGGTCCCCCACTCCTGCATGCAATAATTTATTTAAAATTCGTGATTAATTATCTTAATCCAAATAATCATACCCCCTAATCTCTCAGCCTCACGAGGCTGATACACTACCAATTTCCGACCTATAAAATTCAAAAGTGGCAAGTAACAAATACAAAGGGTTATAGAACGCCACAAGAAGTCCATGAACAAAAGAGGAGAGACAAAATTTAGCCTTCTAGAATGGATGGAGAAAACATCTTTCAGACATTTGTATTTATGTGACGTAAGAAAATGCATCGTCGGTTCATAACTACGATTACGATTGGCATCGGAGGACTTAGGGTTCGTTACTGCTTCAAATTATGGACTGCTTAAAGCTTCAATGAGATCAAGACGCCCAATGAAGTTCTCCCATTCAAGATCTGAAGCAAAGAAAAATAACATTAATGAGCATTTTATGTACAAATGAAACACAGCAACTCCAAGAGGGACATTTCCCTTGAGAAAAAGGTCAATGTAGTCGATACCTGAAATACTAGTTTACTCTTTTTTCCAGGTTCTGAAGGGCCTGGTGAACATATCCAGGGCTTTGATCCGAAAAAGATTTAGAACAGAAAGCAACTCAATCCTGAATTGAATGAAATACATGGTCAAAACAACCTTATAACGCCGCAAAAATGGGCTGTCATTTTTGCCACCGATGCACCCGCAAACTCCATTCTGTGGTGTGAGGTCCAAGCACATCCTGTGCGTTCAAGTTTTGCCAGTTGAAGTTTTCACATGTGTTATGCAATCTGACATGGGAGAAAACAAGCAACCCAAACTTCATGGCATTTGCTACCGAAAGACACATGCTCTGAGCAATCTCCTTCAGATCTATAGCTGAATAAAAAATAAAAACCAAGGCTGAATGGCTTGAAAACTATTTATGCAGTTTGGAGCGATTATCTTTCAATTGATACACAAAACAAATGTAAAGCATACAAAAGATAATTTCGCACGATAAAAATCCATACCTATTACTTTGCTGAAGAAATTTGGTTTACTGGTGGCATCCAACTGCTTGAAGCACCATTTTGATTCCCAACTCTACGGCCTAAGTTTGCATTTTCAACCGGCCCCTCTGGTTTTTGAAAATGTCTTCTGAGAGAAAATGCAGTAGGTGGCATAGGTGCATTACTCGCATTCTGAAACAATTACCCAGTACAGCATAACATGAAATACATGAGTACATCTTCCGTGCAAACAGGAATAGATATTGGAGGTGACTCGAGAGAGATACATGCAAAAGCAAACATTAATGGTTTACATTACAAGTTACTTACGTGTTTCTCAACAGGATTATTAGCACCCGAATTCTGGGCTGTTGATGATCTATATTGCATATGAACATCTGGATGCGCATGATTGCTTGGCCGCTTATTTGCTGTGACCTCAGCTGGTCTAGGAACATCATGAATGCCTGAAATCCATAAATAAAACCTTAGACATGAAAAATATTTGATAAACCAACATTTTCTGGGTAAACAGACTCCTCAAGAATGTAAGCAACAAGGCTCTAGTATACCAAAAGCTTTCCCTCAAGTGAAAACCGGAGTACAGGACCTTTACCTTTAAGCCTCATCGCATCCGTAGGCACTGATTGACCGCTAGGAATTTCTCGACCAGAGACAACTACAGGCGGCTGCGGTTTCTGAGATGAATTTAGAAGAAACAAAATCAAACAAGTAAGAATGATAACATCGGTACTTGGATGGAAAATTAGATACATACAATGAACAGAACTTGGACCTGTGCATACAATTTTAGCAGCGGTTAATGGGAGAAAGTAATAAAAGAAAGTGTAATGAAGTACTAACAGATGATTGACCCTGAGTCCTTGTCTGCTGTGCCTGCTGGTATTTTAGAATTGTCCAGTCAAATATATAGTCAAACTCGTATCCTGTGAAATATGGAAAGCAGTTTTAAACATCAATAGACAAAGACTGCCAGTTCAAAATACACCTAGATCAGCACATTTAATAATTCTATACACTTTTCCATGAAGCAGAAGCTCATTTGTACAAAGCACTGGCATTTTTTACAACTATTTATAGGTTGCAGGAATATAGAAATGGTGAAATAAATATCATACCTTCGCGACTAAATAAGTCACGAACTAGGCGCTTCAAGAATGCATAATCAGGGCGTTGATCAAATGTTAAAGAGTGGCAATAATGGAAATAGGATGCAAACTCCACAGGATGCGACTTACATAAGACCTGGAAAACAAATGTGACATCAGTACATAGAGAATACAAATTTAAAGACACAAAAAGGATGCATCATAAATTCTTGCTCAATTGTAATGGATCTCTGGAAAGCTTCCAAAGAAATTAGTAAACCCCACTCCTGAAAAAAAAAAAAAAAAAAAAAAAAGGGCAAACAAACAAAACAATCAAAAAAAAAAATTTGGAAGCTGTTTTATAATTGCATACTTCTTGATAAGAATTCTTAAAACTTGAACTCATTTAGATTATATGGGACAATTCCCGGTAAACTCTATATGTAACATAAAATGGGAAAGAACTAATACAAATGCCTAATACAAAAATTTAGGAGACGAGGTGTAACAGAAACAGCATTCAACAAGTCAGCCATGTTGGATCGAGTTCTAAACATGATCCTCCTATTCACAAGATGCACATACCTCAATGGGAGTTGATAGCTTCTTCTCACAAATCTTATCATATTTTTGCTTCTTTGTTGCAGCTTTTAGACCCTGCCAAGGAAGGCTAAATGCAGAAACCAATTAGTCAGCCAGGCCAAAAAATAGTATAGAGGAGTACCCAGATATCTGGTCAAAACATTGTGCGAAGAGTGCTTGTCATCAAAATGAAATTGCAATAGCCAACACATCGGTTTCACCAATAAAAGTAAATCAGCAAGAATCCTAACTGGAGTGGAAAATAATTCAAAATATAAAATTCTCATTCAGAAAAGAGGTTCGACTTTATGGCATACCTTCCTCTTAAGAAGTACAGAAGAACATATCCAAGTGACTCCAAATCATCCCGACGACTCTGATCTAGAACAATGAACCAAAAAAATGAGAAAAAAAGATAGGCAAAACATTTCGAACAAAATTAAATAAACAGTACATCTCTACTTACCTATTCCCAAATGGGTATTGCAACTAGCATAGCGTGCAGTTCCTGTTAAGCTTTTGTTTTCTCTGAATGAGTTTGAAAAAGAAAAGATAAACAACACATACTGAAAAGAGAAATACTGTTGAGAGTAGGAAAAGCTCATTCAAGACACAAAATTCCCACTAGATTTAAGCACGAACCAAATTATGGAATTTTACCTGTACGGAATATGCCGGTGTGTATTTTGGTCCCGAAATCTTTTTGCAAGTCCAAAATCAATAACATAAACCTGATAAATGTGTATTTAACAATGGTTAATAACTGAGAAATCCTATAAGCTTTATTGTTCGTGCAAGTTAGATGTTGAAGAGGAATGCATTAACATTACCTGATTTGCTTTCCTGCCAAGACCCATGAGGAAGTTGTCTGGTTTGATGTCTCTATGCAAAAACCCTTTAGAATGTACATATTCTATTCTTGTAATCTGCAATTGAATGAACAAAGGAATCATATTTACCGATCTGCAAACATTTAGCATTCAGTAATCAGGTGCGGGTTTTAAAAAGTGAGACATTTTAAATTGCAACTGACGAAATAATATGGCAAGAATTTATGTAAGCAATCCATAAGACAGAAGCAAAACCGCTTTCTAACAACAACTAATTATAAGCTTAACAAATTACAAGCCATCAAAGATAATATTCAAGATTACCATCTGATCAGCCAACATTAAGACTGTCTTCAGTGAAAACCTCCTCCCACAGTACACAAAGAGGTCTTCAAGACTAGGTCCCAGCAAGTCGATGACGAGGACATTATCGTCCCTATCAAATCCCGCCCATCTTATGCTTGCAATACCACCTGAAGGGTCATAAACTCAAGTCATTATATATATGTGTGTATATATATAGTGAAAATAAGATCCAAGGTGATAGCTTATGAGAGCATGTAGTTCCAAAAAAACACTACTTCTATTGAATCCTTACTTCCTCCCTGTAGAATTTTATAAAGCTTTGCCTCGTACAAAAGTTGTGGATGTTTTGTCTTGTTATTTTCCTGCCAAAATAAAAAATAAAACAAATTACAACCAATCGCTCGTACATCATACTATTCGTCTGCCAGAAACGAGAACAGTTAAATGAGAACAATGCTTCCCCAATCAAAACACAAATCCATTCTAATCCCAAGATAGAACTTCCGACTCCAAAATGCACCCAAGTTATGAAATTCTTGAAATTTTCGAGACCTACAATACTATCCTAACATGCACTCGCCCACCCGAACCAAAATACGTAGAACCTTACCTAATTCTGACACAAGATTCCACTAACAATCACAAGAACCATAATTTGATCAGCTCAAAACGCAGGCTATTAATTTACATACAATGCGGACTCAATTTTTTCCCGGAAATTATTTTCCTCGAAAACAAACACTCAAACTATCCGATCACATTTGAAAAATGAATGGGATCGAATCGAAACTTACAATCTTCGCCGCCAAATTCTCGCCAGTCTCTATATGCGTTGCTGAAAAACAAAAATCAAAATCAAAATCAAAATTTATAAAAATTAATCAGGAGGATCAAAAATAACAAAATTTTAAAGCAAAAGGGGGTAAAAATAGCTAATTGAAGGATTCACAAACCCAGATACAATTCGCCGAACGATCCGCTCCCAATTTTGCGACCTAATTTGTACTTCTCTGCGATGATCCTCTCCATAAAAAGCCCTAATTTCTCTGGAACTGATTGAATTCGTCGACGAGGAGAGAGAAAGATAGGGTTTTTAGGGCGAGGTTCAGATCGAATAGCAGAGACGACGATTCGGTCGAATGCGATTTGGGGATTTTCAGGGAGGGAGAGAGGCTGAAAAAAATAAACGAACAGGACTCGGATGGCGGCCACAGATGAGAGAGACGGGATCTAAAAAGTGAAAGTGAAAAAGAGTTGGGCGAATATGGTAATTACGGATCTTGGCATGAGGGGTAAAATTTGGTATTTGTGAAATTTGGGGGTGGGTATTGAATTCCTGAAAGTATTGGGAAGCGCAGCTACGGTGGCGGTAAAATTATTTTCAAAGTGTTGGAAATTAAAAGTCGGTTGTGGAGAATTTTTTACCCAAATAAAAAAAAGGTAAAAAGTAAAAGTCGGTTCTTCTGTTGGTCAAAGAAACGAAAAGTTTCTTTTTTTTTTTTTAACAAAGAAAGGAAAAGTAATTAACTTACCAAATTTTGTTTTTGTTGGAACTAATTACCATAGTAATTAATTAAGAGAGAAGACAAATAAATTAGTTCAAGCCTTTGAAATATTGTATAATATTTGGTTTTTGGAATAGATGACTGACCAAAATGTTTGAATTTGGACTGACACTTGCTTAATGCTTAAGGGAGAAATTTGGATGATAATTATGTTGTTTTCCCTAATCATACATTGTTTAACAAGTATATTTTTTGTCACTTAGTACTACGATCTAGTAGTATTCCTCTTCACTTGTAGGTGAGAAGTTTTAAGTTCGATTCTCGCCAAAGGCGAATATAAACCACATTATTGTTAGCCCATTATAAGGTTAAGCACATTTTCTCTCTCTTAGTGTAGATAATATCGTTTATTAAAAATAAAAAAACAAGTATATATTTTGGAGTTTGGTAGAGTAATTTGGCTGTTATGATGTTGTTGCCTACACATATATCTAGTTGCATCTTATTGCATAAACCATTACAGCAACTCTCATAGTAACAACAGTTAGGTTAAGTATTTTTTCTTTTTCTTCTACCCCTTTTGGTAGGATTTTCTTTTGCTGGCCTTATTGCTTGATCCAATATATTCAAGATTTTTTTTTTGTAAGAAGTAGGGCTGGGTTCAATTCAAATCGGTTCGATTTTTTGTTCAAATCGGGACCGAACCAAAATTTCGGTTTGTTTGGTTTTGTCCATTTTTTTTTCGGCTTTGGTTTTTTTTTATTCGGTTCGATCTTTTTATTTTTTTTCGATTTGGTTCTGAAATTTAATCCATCAAATTGTTAGCCCAGTCCTCTAATTCTAACGATCCTAATCTTGCACAAGCAAAAAGTACGCCAACCATGGCATAGCAATTGGGTTTCAAATTTGCCTTCAGGCAGTGGAGATGTACATTCGCATTAAATTTGCCTTCGGTTTGGTTCGGTTTTCGAACCCCAAAAACCAAATTGAACCAAATCAAATTCGGTTCGGTTCAGTTCGGTTGGGTTTAACAATTTCGGTTCGGTTTTTTTTTTTTTTTTTTTACTTCAGTTCGATTTGATTTTCAGTTTTTTGAACCCACCCCTAGTGAGAAGTATATTCAAGTTTATGATACAATCAATGAAAATATGTATCAATGTATGTACAACAACCCAAAAAGATGCACGAAATCCTCTATGCAATTTGCACCCATATCCCAGAACTCGGAACTCCATTGTGCACAACAAAGATCAAATAAAAACCCGGTGGAGCAATCTCCGCCGATGGCGGCGCGGCAACCTCCACCCGAAAAAATTCCGATTCCACATTTTCCAACTTCTTTATGGCCAATACCAAAAGCCTTTGGCCCATGGAAAAACCATGGGTTGTGAAAGGTGGCGAGTACATGGTCACCTTCAAATCTGATTGGTCCACCTCAGCTTTCTTCAACTTGAACTCCACCACAATATATCCTCTGTATTTTACCATTTTGCCCTTGTAATCGGATGTTATCGCGGGTCGGTCCGAGATGAGTAAAGGGTCGAAGTATGGTGGGTAAAATTTCTCGACCCGAAGTTCTGTCGGATACTTTACGCCTGTGAAATTGTAGTAATAATTTGTGTTGCTCCCAGCCACTAATATTTTGCCATCTGGCAATAGCATAGAGGTTGAACCATACATTCGCGGTATGGTTGTCGCCTTTAGCTCTGTGAACCGTTGGGTTGTTGGGTTGTCGGGTCTATAAAGTAATGGGGTCGGGTTCGGATCCTGTGCGAAGTTCCACCCTGCTATTCCCTTTTTGGCCCCATTGACTATAAGGATATCACCTGTGGGAAGGATCAGCAGATCTCCCATAGTCCTTGGTGTTGGCATCATCTCTTTCTGCCATGTGGATTTTGGGTCCGTTATGTCAATCCTTCCACAATCTTGCAATGCAGTTACGAAAATACCCTTCTCAACTAACTTTCCAGCTCTAGGATCCGCTCCACCACATATTATGATTTCGGCCCGGATTGCTTTCGGGTTCGGATCACTGAGATTTATGGGTAGCAATGCAGCCGTGCCGGATGCAGGGTAGTTTCGAGACCCACCGTCAAGGACAGGAAGCTCCCGGACAATCTTGTTGGTGGTCAGATTGAGTAGAATTGAACGCTTATTCGCGAAGATTAGAATGTTGCCATCCGTGGAAAGGAAAACAAACGGGTAGAGATTATTCTCAAACGGGTCAGTGGTCTCTTGGAGAAATGGTAATGGAAAGTAAACATCATTAGAACCTCCCCCCTTAGGGATATACTCGTAATTGAACATGCGCCGGCCTCCGACCAATATGAAATTGCCATTTGGCAATATATGTTGGGTAGAGAACCTGTTTAAAATGTAAAATACTTAAGATTAGTATCATCAATATTCGTTTTAACTCTACAATCAATAATTTACAGTTATTTATAAGCACATCAGATATAATTAACAAAAAACTAACAAATTAATATAACATACCATCTTGAGGTAGAAAGTGACATGGGGTGCTCCTCCCAGTCACAGGTATTGCATCCAGAGAGGTATCTCACGGACCTCCCTCCATCAGCCCATCCACCAGTTTGCACAAGGGTGCCATTAGCTGATAATCCACCAGATGAGCACCATGTGTCTGTCAAGATCTGATTTAAACTAACAAAGACAAAGTAAGTTACAGCAAAACAAATCGAAATATGCACAAATATTTGAACTGGTTAAATTTTTTTAACCAAAAATTGAATCGAGACGCTAATACAAACAACAGTTAATTTAGTGCCTTTATACATTTTGTTTAGTGTTCTTCGTTCTTTTTTTTTTCGATTTAAAGTTCGTAACCAATTCTCAACATATTATGTAGTTATGAAACCCTTAAACTAGTTTATACATACCTTAAGCGGCCTAGTAGCTGCAGTCTCAGTGTCAAATTCCACAGCATGAGCCCAGCAATCCAATTCATAGTATTCTCCAGTTTCATCCCTCTCATCGAAAACCCGACGACAGTCTCCAGGAGGCAATGAGATCTCCGATGGACCGAAACCGGCAGCGTCAAACATAATGGCCTTGTTACTATTAGGCATGATGGTCATGTGCATGGCCGATACACCTGAATTCTCAGAAACCAATTCCCACCCCCCGCTATACTCTCCCTCATCATACTTGTTGGCTCCATTTTCTTCACCACCTCCATTGTATATAACTATGAGTGGGGTTTCAAGAACCCTAGAGTTTCCAAACACATTAGGGTTTGTGAGATAGTAGGCGAAGAAGAAGAGGGAGAGAAGAGGGAGGGGTTTGAGAAAGATGGACATTATTTTACAGGGTGCGCAGAAAAAGGATCTTTGCAATGTTTTCTCTTATTTCTTGGTGCTCCTTTTATGCCTTCTAAAATTCTCCAGCTTTGAATGACTTTTTGGATGGTTGTGCCATCTCCAACTCACCACTTGAGTTGTTCACGAAAAACCATCTCGCCACTTGAGTTGTAAAAACCGTTAGGCGCAAGTTGGGCAGCGAATTGAAGTCTAGCGTCTAGGTGGTTAGATGGCCTAAACGGATTTAAATAAACTTATTATATGTCGGATGAATAATTATATTGGGATACATAAATTGAAAAATAGAATGACATATAGATTAGAAAGTATTAGAACATATTGAAAATATAGGGAATCAGAATATAATGAGTGTTCATCGAAATATTTAACAAGTTTCTTACAATTTAACAAGTAATTAAAAAAATGCAAAATAAAAGTTATCTATTTTCTGTCTAAGTGAGAATGGCGACCCAAGTGGATGCCTAGGGGGTTGCTAGGTGGGTTTAGGCGGACACTTAAGCAAGTCTAAGTTTCATTTCTTAATTTTTAAACGCATAAGTATTAATCGAAGTGTTAGCTAGCTGCCTAGCGCTGTTACATGTAGGAAGGGCTTGGGGTTTAGAGATAGAGTTGTAGGTAAGGTAAGGTAAGGTATAGGCAATAGCGGATGAGGTGCGAGTGTTGTTGCGTGCATTGGAATGTTGTGGCATGGATGAAATGGCTTCTTTTGGCGTCATTTCTCTTGACGTTGGTGAATAGTGAAAGGAACACGTCCGTCTGCATGTTGGACCATTTGTCCCATATGTGACCACTTGTTAATTAACCACAAACGACATAGAATATAATCCACACAAAATTAGAAAGGAAGAACTAAAAGACATAATTGTATAGTTATAAACAATTCGGAAGGAAGAATTAAAAGACATAATTGTATAGTTACAAACAACTCGGAGTAAATTTTTGTATGAAATTTATGTTTCTACTAAAATATGAGCATCGAACACAAACCTAATTCGTAATTTATGTTCACTATTAGTATGTGAGCATCAAAAGCAAACCAAATTCGTCACAGAAGAAAGATGATCAATATTCCTATCAAAGCAAAATCCTTTTTTCGATGTCAAAACAACTCTCAATATCCATAACCACGGCTCCACCGTTCACAAATAAATAGGTTGAAAAATGAATTGAATTAGATTGAAATTTCTATCCCCGATGGAGTCGGTGTTTGTGTTGGGAATAATGTCAATATTCACCATGAGCTGTATGGATCATAACCCTGTTGTCTAATGTTTTATGGACAAAAACATTGAGCATGCAGGAATTTCGGAGTGATCTGGTTGCCCAAAGGAGCAACACAAACACCTAGTCTGTAGTTTAGTCAATTATTATTTTGTTTGTTGTTTTGTTTGATGGCCATTTCTATCCATGGGCACGTACGACATTTGGAATGTTCAACTCTGACAAAACTGAACGACAAGGGCATCTAAGGCGGAATTCAACTGCATCTAGATACGATTTGTCATTTGATTTTGAGAATAAACCCGTCAACATGTACTCTGTTGAAAAGTCTGGTGGGTAATGAATGCCTACAGTACTTTGGCAGAAGTTTTCAGCATTGGTAGAAGTTTTCAATGCCCATGCAAAGCAAAATTGAATTTGTAAATGCATAGAGGTTGTATTGTCAAAGATGTGTGCTTGGAGTTGCTCTATAAATAGAGCACTCCGTATACTTTCAATAGGGAGCAGAGAAAAAAAAAGAGGAAGAGGAGAGGAGAGAATACATAGAGTTATCTTTGTACTCCTATTATTCCAAATTATAATGAAAGCATCACTGCTGCCCGAGGACGTACTCCAGTCACACTGACTGTAGAGGAACCTCATAAATTTTGTGTCTTGTTTTATTTATTCCACTGTACACACATCGTCGATTTTATAACACGTTATCAGCACGAAAAGCTCTCATGTCAGTGGAAAGCACAACGCCATAAATCCGGTGAAGCACTATCCACCTCTCACGTCCGTCATCTAAAATCTCACAGAATAAAAGGTATGTCCATTTTTCGTCTCTCCCACTGCGCCAGAAGCACCCCACCGAATTCCGGTGAGAATTGAAATTTACGACCTGAAGTCGTCACGAGATGAGAAAACTCGTACCTGACAACTGGTTTCCAGAAATCCAGAAGAATCTCATCAAACTTGGAAACCCAGATCACGTTGTTTTCGACGGATCTTGAGAACTCCCATGAATACTTGGTTGTTTGAGATGGTGATGGTACGAATGAATCCACACAGGCCTCCCTCTCTTGTGCCTTCGTCAACCCCACTGTCATCTATGTCTCTGTAGGGAGGTTCTTGCTTAACGATGTCATGCTCCCTGGGTCATGCAAGAACAACGCCAGTCTCTAGTAGCCTTTTGGATTGAATTGAATTTGGGCAACCTCCATAACTACCCAGCTGGCCCTGCGTTTCGAGACTAGAAGAGACAGAGAAGGAAGAAAAATATTAGAAAAGGGGGATTGATGGAATGGCAAGGCACATGTGAAGAAGAAAAAAAAAAAAGGGATGTTGACTGCAACCTAAGAAAAAAAAAAAATATATATATATATATATATATAAAAGGCTTTGAATGGTGCATGACACCATTTGGTCAACATAATATAAATGGTTTCTGTTAGTGCATGGCACCATGCTGCAAAAATAAGAAAAGTAATAATAATAAGGTTTGAATAAGTGCTGACAAAAGAAAGAAAAATAATAAATAAAATGAGGTATGATACTTCTTGTTATTTATGTGAATTGGTGTTGGTTTAAAACCCTTTCACAAGTTCTATTTACTTTAAAACAATTTATTTATCATGGACGGTTTTACCGCCTACTGCTTTAAGTTTTGATTTATGTGAATGGTGCTGAATTAAAGCCCTTGTCACAAACTTTATTTACTTAAATGCAATTTATTCATTATGGCTGGAATTACCGCCTATTACTTTAATTTATTTATTGTACTTCTTTTTGTTACGATGAGTACATACTGGACCCGAAGTTCCTTGATCATATCAGAACATGCAGTTTCTTGATCCTCATCAAATAAAAATGATTGAACCTGAAGTCCTTTGATCCTCAAGATCAGGACATGAAGTTCCTTGATAAGTACCTTAAGTTTGAAGAGCCAAGGTGCCTCAACTTAATTGCAATACAGCTGAATTTCCCTTTTAAAAAAAAGTGGGTATAAAAATTGGATGATGAAAGATGAGTCAAGATGGTGAGACATTTATCATCACCTCTTATTGAGGTCAAATTAAGGAAAAAAAAAAATTTCGGCCTAGACAATTCTTCGACAGTTAATATAGTTAATGTGTAACATGACGGAGTTAGGAAAAAAACTGTTTGTCGTACTAAGATTTAGTTTTGAGATTACAAAATTTAACTGTAAACACATTTGGGTTGGAATCAGCTTAGAGCTCATAGGAAGCACCAAATTAGATTTCAGTTGTCACCATGTTTCGAATTATTGGGTCAAATATCTGGATATTGCAGACAAAAGAAAAACGTGCGACAATGATTTGGACCCATAATTAATAAATTAATAACAATGATAAGGAGATGGTGTGGATTATGACAGAAACAGGCATAACATTGTTTTGTTCCGTTAAACTGATTAGCAATTTATGATAAATTAATGTGTTTAGAATATCTTCAAAAAAGATGTAAAATTTTGAAAAATAAAATTTAAATTTGACAGCCTATGTGGCATTTTGATATATTTTAAACTTTTCTTGTCTATCTGATATGTCAAATTAAATTATTATTTTATTATATTATAAAATAAATGATTAAATTAATAAAAACTTAATAAAAGATATTTAATAATTATGAAATCCAGACCGTTCATCATTTTTTTTTAACAAGAGGGACCGTTCACTTACCTCGATTGAACAAAAGGGAAACGGATCAATAACAACATTAATTGCAATGATGATTAAACTAATAAAAATTTAATAAAAAACATTAATAATTAATTTTGAAGCTGCTGTTAAATTTGACAACAACTCTCTTGCTGCCAATCCATGTCATTGTCACATAGGATTTGACATTTCAGTTGGAGAATATTAGTGTGATCTTTTTTTTACTGTTATAGCTTATGTGGATATTTTGACATCTCATTTGGAGATGCTCTTAGTTTTTAATTTTGATTTGTTGGAAAATGATCCGGCGAGGATCATTTTCCTAGGGATTCTAGGGATCCTGTGATCATGACCATTCATCGTGCGATCAGTTTTTGTTAGGTATTATTTATATTTAATTTTAAAATTTATATTTTGAAATGATTTCTAATTACACGATATACAATAAATGGTCGCAATCACGAAATTCCTAAAATCGTTTTGCTGATTTGTTTAAGTTTTGGTGCTACATTTGTCAGATCATGATATCATCTGTCCGAATGTGTTTTGTATGTGCTGATTTGCCTATTCCTTGACATATTCAATCAATTCTTCACATTATATGCATCTGCCGAAGAAAATTAATCATGTATTTGATTAATAGATTAAATTTTAAGGAATTGTTATTAACACTTTAAATTCTTCATTTTACATTCTAAATTTTTTATATCTAGAAACAAAAATATTCTTAAGAGAAATGTAGAATAAGATTTTTGAAATGTCAATAACACTTCCTAAATTTTAATTTGTATTATGTTTTAGGATCCGACCAGGATCCTTTTTTAATGTTTTTTAATTTCTAAACAAAAAACAAAAAACAAATGCGATTGAGGCCCATGATATTGCTAATTAAGACCTGGTTTGGTACTGAGGTGATTCTGAAAAAAACTGCTATCAAAAAAAGCTGGGAGCTATTTTTGTGTTTGGTAAACACTCAGCTTCAGCTTTTTTTCACAGTTTTGGATGAAAAAAAGCCAAAAACAAGAAGTTGCAAAACCTAGCTTTGAAAAACCGGCTTTTTTTCACATCTGTTTTACATAAAAGTTTATCAAACACTCTAATACTGCTTTTTTTTTCAAAAGCACTTTTACAAAAAAGTTTACCAAACACTTTGCTGCTTTATTTCACAGCTGCTCTTTTACAAAAAAGTTTACCAAACACTTTGCTGCTTTATTTCACAGCTGCTTATTCTCACAGCACAGCAGAAGCAGTTTTTTTTTCAAAGCACAGCAATACCAAACCAGTGTGTGGTCAAATCGAAGGCCAAACCTAAAACCCCAATCTCTCTCTTTCTCTCTCCTCCGCGACCCACTTTCTCTCTCCTCAATTTTGGCATAAGACCTCCTCCTTCTTCCTCAGCCGAAGTACCAGTCTTCCAGACCTGCAATTTTCCAATTTTGCCCTTCAATTTCAAATCTTGAATCCCCCATAACAAAAACCCTTGTCCATTTCTGTTCAGACATGCCCGTCCCGACACACAGGCCTCAAAAATCTTAGAACCCGCGTTCTGATTGAGATGTTAATCTCCAAATGAGATGTCAAAATTCTAAAAGAAATATCATTGTGCATATTTGATGTCAAAAGTCCCTCCAATTAAATGTTATTTGCTAACTGGATTTGAAGGTTTTGTGATTTGAAATCAAATTTGACATCAATGTCAAATTTATTTTTAATTTATTTTAATAATGTGTCTCTTATTCCACTAACATTCCAACCAATAAAAATTTTGTTTCAACATTTTTTAATAATTACAACCATTCAAAGCTCTATTTAAATAATAAATTGACATTTGACAATTTAGTTGGAGAATTACAAAATTTGATATAAGATTTCAAATTGCTACATCACCTATAATTTGACATTCATTTGGAGGTGGTCTAAGTTAAGAAAAAAATACCCTATTTATTTGAATTCCAAAAGTCACATACAAGTTAAGAAAAAGAAGCAAGATTAATCAAATACTAGACATTTGTTCAATGAGTAATTAGCTGCTGATGAAGTGATAACTGTCTGGTAAATTCCACAACTGCCACAACTCAATTTTTCGAAGCGAGAGATATGAACTTGGCAGCCTCGTTGGGGTCGGAGGAGCCACTGCCGGATAAAGAAGACGAGAGAGCCCTGATGACAATGAAAGGCACCCTTTGCTGAAGACAAACTAGGGCAACAGAAGCACTTTCCATGTCCAGAGGACTAATGTTGAACTTATCAAATAAGAAGCTACGATAAGCTGCATTGGATAGGAAAATGCTTGCACTTGTTCCCCTTTCGACTCTAGACACTTTTGGTATATGAGGCAAACATGTCGTTGAGTTTAGACAACGTTCAAGTTGCAGGTCCTATGTTAACAACATGAATGCATGAATTATAAGTTAATGATCATGTTTCAAAAGTACTATTACATCTGAATATTGTTCTAGGATTTATGGTTTATATTAGAAGATAATTAGATCGCGACCTAGAGCGGCGTAGTTTATGAGAGCATCAATATCATAACATGAATCCAGAGGAAAATACTTGGCTCCTTCTCTTGAAAGTAGTCATTCATGCTTACCTGTCAATCATAGTCTAACACACATGTGTATAAATCTCTCTTTTTATTTTTGATAAGAGTCATTTATGAATATGTGTCAAACTGTGATTTGCAAGAAGACAGAATGGCTGATTTCAAGGGCAGAGCCAATCGGTGTTCAAATTTGGACTCTCGATTAGGTAACTTTACCTCCAATTTTTGGGAGATTTCATAGTAAAGGGGATCAACAGCAACCCAAAAGGAATGTTGTCTTTCCTCCGGAGTTCCATCTATGGGGAAGACTTCCTCTGGTTGAAACCAAATGTTGTTCAAGAGGTTGTCATATGTGCTTCCATATGCCACATTTGTTGTGTAATTTGCAACATTTAAGTATCCAATTTCTCTGTTGTAGTCCCCATCTTTTTCAAGGGGTAGCTCATCTTCGGGCCCGTTTCCATATCTCTACACCATGCAATTTGTAAAAAAGAAAAAATACACAACCACATAATATAGATATGTGTGTGTGAACACTATGCGCCTCGGTGCAATTAAAAAGTCATTCTTCTTAAACTGCAAATCATAAACTAGCACATCTACTAACGCGTATTGCAAAAACAAACAAAATGTTTTGCTAGTACTCCAGACTGATTTTTACGGAGCCAAATATGGAGCTAGCTAAGTTAAGTTTGTGGGGGAAGGGATTAGCTAGTACCAACCTGCCAGCTCCAAAGAGCAGAATGGGACCAATACCGAGGAATGACCACATCTGCAAGATTGAGGGATGGGTTTCCATGCCGTGCTACGCCATAGTGCACCACTCCTTCTATATCAAACTGGCTCAGTAATAGCTGAGTAGTTATTGCTGCATTAATCTACAACAATCGAACACCAAAAAAGAAATATTATAACAGAAATGAAAAAAAAAAGAAGAGGAAATCAAGGGGAAATTAAGAAAATTGAAGTAAAGCAGATATATTACCATTGACAGTCCTGTCATGACCAATATGACTGGCTTATTAGCAATTGTTCCGAATCGAAATCTCCTCCCTTAAAACCCGAAAAATGAGAAGAAATTTAAGGTAATTTAGCCAGGGAGGAAGTTTAATTTGTGTTAATTTGCAATGGGATACATTTCTTACCAGAGAAATCTCAGGTTACTTGAAGTGAAGTTTGGAGATTGCAGAAGAGGGTCCATTTCATAAAATGTTGTTTGGATATTTATAAAACCAAGTGGGTCATAATACAATAATAAAATAATTAATAAGTGAAGAAAAATAAACATGTGGACCCAACATTAAAATAAAACAAAAACAAATTTTAACGTTGCATTCAAATTTGGCAGCAAAGTGGAGAATGTCGATCCATGTAGAATTTTGGCATCTCTTTTGAAACAAGAAAACCACATTTCTTTGTCTAAACAGTCCATGTATAATTTTTAACATTTCCTTTAGAGATGCTCTTAGCTCTCCTTGTCCTCATGCCATGTATATACTCGTTCCTAGCAACGTGATACCATTTGTACTGATTTAGTAACAATACGTGACATAAAGCTGCTCGTGACACGTACCTATACTAGGTACCACTAGCTCACAATGAGTGAGTGAGAGAAGCATGAACAGCACACGCGTTTACTTCAAAACCAATAGTTCCTTCTGTTACTTGGGAGTCTTGGACGTTTGAACCAAAGATTTAGGAACTTGAGATAACCAACATTGGTTTTGTTTCTTAGGAATAGAAAAAAGAAACTTTAACAAAAAGCTCACAGTACTGTTTACTTTAACGAAAAACCACATTTTTACACTAAAAAGTCAATCATGATACCATTCACTTTGCTCTTTATTTTGTCCTTATCATTAAAACTCCAAGTTTTCAAGCCCTTTTCATTAGTTTTTTAACCGCCAACTCAAACTCATTTTATGGTTCCGAATTGCTTTTCTAAAATGTTACGAAGCGCAATTGCCGGGTTGTTTTCACTTTTCTGATGGAAAAGGATAACGATTTACAAAGACTTAACTTGGAAAAGTGCTACCATATTTGCACCGTTTAACATGACAAACTAGTACCTATTTCAAACTTGAACTTCGTAAGCAAATGATAACATAATGGCCTTGTTACTATTAGGCATGATGGTCATGTGCATGGCCGATACATCTGAATTCTCAGAAACCAATTCCCACCCACCTCTATACTCTCCCTCATCATACTTGTTGGCCCCATTTTCTTCACCACCTCCATTGTATATAACTATGAGTGGGGTTTCAAGAACCCTAGAGTTTCCAAACACATTAGGGTTTGTGAGATAGTAGGCGAAGAAGAAGAGGGAGAGAAGAGGGAGAGAAGAGGGAGGGGTTTGAGAAAGATGGACATTATTTTACAGGGTGCGCAGAAAAAGGATCTTTGCAATGTTTTCTCTTATTTCTTGGTGCTCCTTTTATGCCTTCTAAAATTCTCCAGCTTTGAATGGCTTTTTGGATGGTTGTGCCATCTCCAACTCACCTAATTAAGTACCAATTTTTTGGCACAGCTGAATTTCCCTTTTAAAAAAAAAGTGGGTATAAAAATTGGATGATGAAAGATGTGTCAAAATGGTGAGACATTTATCATCACCTTTTATTGAGGTCAAATTAAGGGAAAAAAAAATAATTTGGTCTAGACAATTCTTCGACAGTTAATATAGTTAATGTGTAACATGATGGAGTTAGGAAAAAAACTGTTTGTCGTACTAAGATTTAGTTTTGAGATTACAAAATTTAACTGTAAACACATTTGGGTTGGAATCAGCTTAGAGCTCATAGGAAGCACCAAATTAGATTTCAGTTGTCACCATGTTTCGAATTATTGGGTCAAATATCTGGATATTGCAGACAAAAGAAAAACGTGTGACAATGATTTGGACCCATAATTAATAAATTAATAACAATGATAAGGAGATGGTGTGGATTATGACAGAAACAGGCATAACATTGTTTTGTTCCGTTAAACTGATTAGCCATTTATGATAAATTAATATGTGTTTAGAATATCAAAAATAAAATTTAAATTTGACAGCCTATATGACATTTTGATATATTTTAAAGTTTTATTGTCTATCTGATATGTCAAATTAAATTATTATTTTATTATATTATAAAATAAATGATTAAATTAATAAAAACTTAATAAAAGACATTTAATAATTATGAAATCCGGACCGTTCACCTTTTTTTTTTAACAAGAGTCGATTGAACAAAAGGAAAACGGATCAACAACAACATTAATTGCAATGATGATTAAACCAATAAAAATTTAATAAAAAGCATTAATAATTAATTTTGAAGCTGCTGTCAAATTTGACAACAACTCTCTTGCTACCAATCCATGTCATTGTCACATAGGATTTGACATTTCGGTTGGAGAATATTAGTGTGATCTTTTTTTTACTGTTATAGCTTATGTTGATATTTTGACATCTCATTTGGAGATGCTCTTAGTTTTTGATTTTGATTTGTTGGAAAATGATCCGGCGATGATCATTTTCCTAGGGATTCTAGGGACGATTAGTTTTTGTTAGGTATTATTTATATTTAATTTTAAAATTTATATTTTGAAATGATTTCTGATTACACGATGTACAATAAATGATCACAATCACGAAATTCCTAAAATTGTTTTGCTGATTTGTTTAAGTTTTGGTGCTACATTTGTCAGATCATGATATCATCTGTCCGAATGTGTTTTGTATGTGCTGATTTGCCCATTCCTTGACATATTCAATCAATTCTTCACATTATATGCATCTGCCGCAGAAAATTAATCATGTATTTGATTAATAGATTAAATTTTAAGGAATTGTTATTAGCATTTCAAATTCTTTATTTTACATTCTAAATTTTCTATATTTAGAAACAAAAATATTCTTAATAAAAATGTAGAATGAGATTTTTCAAATATCAATAACACTTCCTAAATTTTAATTTGTATTATGTTTTAGGATCCGACCAGGATCCTTTTTTAATGTTTTTTAATTTCTAAACAAAAAACAAAAAACAAATCTGATTGAGGCCTATGATATTGCTAATTAAGTGTGGTCAAATCGAAAGCCAAACCTAAAACCCCAATCTCTTTCTTTCTCTCTCCTCCGCGACCCACTTTCTCTCTCCTCAATTTTGGCATAAGACCTCCATCCTTTTGCTCAGCTGAAGTACCAGTCTTCCAGACCTGCAATTTTCCAATTTTGCCCTTCAATTTCAAATCTTGAATCCCCCATAACAAAAACCCTTGTCCATTTCTGTTCAGACATGCCCGTCCCGACACACAGGCCTCAAAAATCTTAGAACCCGCGTTCTGATTGAGATGCTAATCTCCAAATGAGATGTTAAAATCCTAAAAGAAATATCATTGTGCATATTTGATGTCAAAAGTCTCTCCATTCAAATGTTATTTGCTAACTGGATTTGAAGGTTTTGTGATTTGGAGTCAAATTTGACATCAATGTCAAATTTATTTTTAATTCATTTTAATAGTGTATCTCTTATTCCACTAACATTCCAACCAATAAAAATTTTGTTTCAACATTTTTTAATAATTACAACCATTCAAAGCTCTATTTAAATAATAAATTGACATTTGACAATTAGTTGGAGAAGTACAAAATTTGATATAAGACTTCAAATTGCTACATCACCCATAATTTGACATTCATTTGGAGGTGGTCTAAGTTAAGAAAAAATACCCTATTTATTTACATTCCAAAAGTCACATACAAGTTAAGAAAAAGAAGCAAGATTAATCAAATACTAGACATTTGTTCAATGAGTAATTAGCTGCTGATGAAGTGATAACTGTCTGATAAATTCCACAACTGCCATAACTGAATTTTTCGAAGCGAGAGATATGAACTTGGCAGCCTCGTTGGGGTCGGAGGAGTCACTGCCGGATGACGAAGACGAGAGAGCCCTGATGACAATGAAAGGCACCCTTTGCTGAAGACAAACTAGGGCAACAGAAGCACTTTCCATGTCCAGAGGACTAATGTTGAACTTATCAAATAAGAAGCTACGATAAGCTGCATTCGATAGGAAAATGCTTGCACTTGTTCCCCTTTCGACTCTAGACACCTTTGGTATATGAGGCAAACATGTCGTTGAGTTTAGACAACGTTCAAGTTGCAGGTCCTATGTTAACAACATGAATGCATGAATTATAAGTTAATGATCATGTTTCAAAAGTACTATTACATCTGAATATTGTTTTAGGATTTATGGTTTATATTAGAAGATAATTAGATCGCGACCTAAAGCGGCGTAGTTTATGAGAGCATCAATACCGTAACATGAATCCAGAGGAAAATACTTGGCTCCTTCTCTTGAAAGTAGTCATTCATGCTTACCTGTCAATCATAGTCTGACACACATGTGTATAAATTTCTCTTTTTATTTTTGATAAGAGTCAGTTATGTATATGTGTCAAACTGTGATTTGTAAGAAGACAGAATGGCTGATTTCAAGGGTGGAGCCAATCAGTGTTCAAATTTGGACTCTCGATTAGGTAACTTTACCTCCAATTTTTGGGAGATTTCATAGTAGAGGGGATCAACAGCAACCCAAAAGGAATGTTGTCTTTCCTCCGGAGTTCCATCTATGGGAAAGACTTCCTCTGGTTGAAACCAAATGTTGTTCAAGAGGTTGTCATATGTGCTTCCATCTGTCACATTTGTTGTGTAATTTGCAACATTTAAGTATCCAATTTCTCTGGTGTAGTCCCCATCTTTTTCAAGGGGTAGCTCATCTTCGGGCCCGTTTCCATATCTCTACACCACGCAATTTGTAAAAAAGAAAAATACACAACCACATATATAGATATGTGTGTGTGAACACTGAGTCATTCTTCTTAAACTGCAAATCATAAACTAGCACATCTACTAATGCGTATTGCAAAAACAAACAAAATGTTTTGCTAGTACTCCAGACTGATTTTTACGGAGCCAAATATGGAGCTAGCTAAGTTAAGTTTGTGGGGGAAGGGATTAGCTAGTACCAACCTGCCAGCTCCAAAGAGCAGAATGGGACCAATACTGAGGAATGACCACATCTGCAAGATTGAGGGATGGGTTTGCATGCCCTGCTACGCCATAGTGCACCACTCCTTCTATATCAAACTGGCTCAGTAATAGCTGAGTAGTTATTGCTGCATTAATCTACAACAATCGAACACCAAAAAAGAAATATTATAACAGAAATGAAAAAAAAAAGAAGAGGAAATCAAGGGGAAATTAAGAAAATTGAAGTAAAGCAGATATATTACCATTGACAGTCCTGTCATGACCAATATGACTGGCTTATTAGCAATTGTTCCAAATCGAAATCTCCTCCCTTAAAACCCGAAAAATGAGAAGAAATTTTAGGTAATTTAGCCAGGGAAGAAATTTAATTTGTGTTAATTTGCAATGGGATACATTTCTTACCAGAGAAATCTATGAACAGGTTACTTGAAGTGAAGTTTGGAGATTGCAGAAGAGGGTCCATTTCATAAGAATTTGGAATGACAAGACCTAAATAAGGGCCACTCATGTTGGCCTCCTCAATCAACATTTGTGTCTCAGTTGACAATGCAACATTTAACTGCAGTGGACTAAGCATCAAGAGAGCATACAGAAGTATGGAAGCTACTGATAAAGTTCTCATTGTTCCTGCAGAGAGAGGGAGGGAGAGAGAGAGAGAGAGAGCAGGATAGGGGAGATTCAAGAGTTGCAGAACCAAGCGCAAAGGAAAATGGAAGAAACTTTAAGAACGTACCGAGAGCAAATACTTGCAAGTAATCTTGAAGCTAGAAAACCAGGTAGCAGAAACAAACTCCAAGCCGAGGGCAGGCAGTCTCCTCCTCACTCAGGAGAAATCTCTCACTCGGTCACAGATCTCAGAAATCGATAGGTTGGGGGGTTGAAATATAATGTTTAAATATTGTGGCGGCCAAGTGGACCAATATTGGTTAATTTTCCCCCCTGTTCTTCCTAATTTTCCCCCCTGTTTGTAATTTAGAATTTGGAATATTATTGTCTCCGGAAAGGTTCTTCCAAAAAAAAAAAAAAAAAAAAGAGAGTGAATTATTAATATTTATAGGTTACTCTAATTTAATATTTACATCCAACTCATTTAAAAAAGAAAGGGATTTATTTTCTTCTATTTCCCATGTGTCAGTGTTGTTTTTATAATTTGGGCCAACTAAACATTTTACATCTTTCAAGTTTGTAGTGATTTTTAAAATGAATTGTGAAGTTCTAACTTCGTCACATTGCACATTGGAAGTTATAAAATTGTATCAGTTTACATATTTTGTCTCTTGAACATCTAATCGTTCATTAAATTGATTTGAGTTTTTTTTTTTTTTGTCAATTTAGTGCAAATATGACTTATATGTTAGTCCATCAGGTTCTCAACCTCACTCCGTCATCAATTTAATGAATTATCATACAATTAATCAAACCAAATGCACAAATTGATAGAAATTCAAGATTTTATAGTGCAATATAAAAACTTAAAACTTTGTGGTCCATTTTTAAAAAGTACCCACATATAAGGGGTATAGAGTAATTAAACCTTATAAATTCATAGCATAGAGGCAATAAAAAGGAATTATAGTAATCAGCAACCTGCCTCCATATGAATATTGAGAATTGTTATTGGTTCTCAAAACATTTAATTTTACACTCCAAATCAAGGGATTCAGTTCACGAAAGCCCCTCAGTTTTATTCAAATTCCAAAAGCGGCATACAAATTAAAAAAGTTCTTAGAGTGAGTGATCACTTTGAAGCTGATAACTGCTTGACAAATTCCAAAACAGCAGTGACTGAGTTTTTGGAAGCGAGAGTTATGAACGTGTCGGCCTCATTCGAATCGGCGGAGCCGCCGCCGGCCAAGTCGGAGAGAGCCCTGATGGCAATGAAAGGCACCCCTTGCTGAAGACATATCAAGGCAACAGAAGCACTTTCCATGTCCACAGGGCTGACGTTGAATTTGTTGTATATGAAACCTCTGTAAGCAGCATTGTCTAGATAAATGCTTGCACTTGTTCCCCTATCAACTCTTGCCACTTTTGGTGTATGGGACAAACATGTCGTCGAGTTCAGGCAGCCTTCCAATTTCAGGTCCTAGATACAATGTGCAATTTTCCAATTTTAATAGAACGCTAAAGATAATTATATGCATCGTATTTTTAGACCGCATTGGTTAACAACATGATGGTGTCATTAAATATCTAGGAGACTAGGAATATTGACAAAAATGATTAGAAATCAAATTTCAATTGTTGAACCGATCAAAATCAAATATCAAAGAAATACCAATCTGAATAATGATGACTTACTGGTCATCGATATGTCATTATTGTGACGTGCTAATATGTCTATCGTAATTGAGATATTTTTTGGCTTTTTAGGACGTAGAAATAAATTTCCCAGCATTTAGGCCTCTTCAAGCCGTGCTATTACCTCCAATTTTTGAGAGATGTTATAGTAAAGGGGATCAACAGGAACCCAAAAGGCATGTTGTCTTTCCTCTGGAGTTCCATCTATCGGAAAGACTTCCTCCGGTTGATACCAAATATTGTTTAACAGGTTGTCATATGAGGAGCTGCTTGCATTGACTGTATAATTTGCAACTTTTAAGTAGCCAATTTCTCTGGTGTAGTCTCCGTTTGCTTCGAGGGGTAGCTCGTTTTCAGGCCCTTGTCCATATCTCTGCACCATGTCACACGCACAGACAAACACACTAATAACCGCAAATTCATATTTACTAACAAAAAGAGGGAAATAAAGAAGTGATAACTCATAAGCTGAAAAGAAAATTTGACATGACTCAGGAAGTTAAGTGAGACAATAGTTGAATGTCAAGGATTAGTCAAGCGGCAAAATTTGATTTTCGGGAGATTAAATGAACGATATAAGTTGCTCTAGACAGTGTTTGCTCTAAATCTGCGAAACCTTGAGTTCGAGCTCATTTACTAATTAGGTTAGTTTCATGTGCTAGATGATATATATTTGAGAAAGTAACCCCTTCCAAGTAATACTTCCATCCAAAATTGCTTAACTTCAAAGTTTGTAATGAAATTCGTGAGTAGTTATATATGATCGCATCGAATTCTCTCAATGTACTTGCTTACATGTTTTGAAAACCTAGTTAATTAATAGGAGAAATTAGGTTCTCATCCTTCCTTTTACTACTCTATTGATTAAAATCTTATTCATTTTCAATTTTTGATCAAGGTCCTTGGGTATTAATAACATCATTAATTATTTCAATAATAAAATATATTTTTATTTCTAAATATATTCATTGTTAAAAATGTTACAATTAGTATATTTATATTTATGACTAAATTTTTTATCATATATTTTTAGTTTTAGTTTGTACCCATTTTTAGTTTGTAATTCTTTTTTAATTTGTACCAATTTTCTTTTCAGTTTTAATTTATACTCATATATTAATTTCTTTTTGTGCCCATATTTTTTAAAGTTTATTTGTATTTGTACCCATATATATTTTTTATTTGTACTTTTTATTTTGCTAAATGTACCCATGCTAATTATATGTACCCATTCATGTAAAACTTTTTAATCATAAAATGTACTCATTCTTAAATATACCAAATTGTTATATGTAAAATATACAATTTTTTTATATAAAATCTATTCAATTTTTTTCTAATCCATTTTTAAACTTATATGGGTACAGTCTTTTTTCTTTGATTTTAAAATGTATCCATATCAAGTTTAATTGAAGAAATTTACTAATGTATTACGCCTAATATCTTTCTTTTTTTTTTTGTGATTTTGAAGAATGTACCCATGTTTTGATAAAATTATTTTTTTGGTTAATTTTGATGAATGTACTCATGTTTATATATACACATACACAATATTATATTTATATTTTAATATTTTTAATCCCACAAATTATGGTTTTTTATTTAAAATATCATTTATATTGACACACCCCGACCGAGATCAGGGCGTGCTGGCCGTCACGCGAAGGTGACGTAGCCATGTGCGCGTGCGGAAGCTAATAAGATAGTAATATAAAAGTACTAATAGTTAAAAACCTAATAGCATACAAAGTACTAGTGTATGTGAGACACAATTCAGAGCAAGTCTACAACAGTTCAAAAGGAAAAGATACGACATATTTACACCCGAAGGTGACCCTACAATGGTGAATGTCTGTCAGAAATGCCGGGACGCCCTCTGGGATAAACCACCGAACTTGCTAGACCACTAGAACCTGGAGGGGCGCAAAAACAAAAGCGTGAGTGGGCAAAAACAAAGTTCTTTGAAAACTCTTTAGCAAAATACATTTTAACCCCTCGCCGTAAAACCTGTATACTTCCCAGAAAATGAACATATATACGTATGTATAGATATGTCAATCATGCTCCACCATATGCCATTCATGCTCACAATATGTCATTCATGCTTGAGAATATGCCACAACCGAATATCATAATCAAATATAAATGCTCAAGCGTAAATCACATCAACAACATATAATCTAGCAGCCGGGAGTCACCTAACGTGACCTGTACGGCTGCATCTAGAGCTCCACTCTCAACTCAATAACTGAATCTGCACACGAGTCGGAACCACCTAACGTGGTCTGTACGACAGGCTGGGTGTAATATATATATGTATGCTCTAGTGCTACGATCACGTGAAGCTGTGCGATAAATCGCGGGTCACCTACAAGTCGGAACCACCTATTGTGGTCTGTACGACAGGCTTGCACCTATCTTGGATCCAAGGCGAGCATGCGGTGCTGGTGAACATACACGTGAAGGCTGTGCCCTGGCCCTGGGCGGGAGCACTAACACCGGGGGTGCAGATTATGAGCTCTCTAAACATTTCAAACTACCATTGCATAACAATATGAATACCGCTTACCTGGCACTTACCTGTGCGTCCGCAGCACCAAATACACATATATATATATATGTATGCCACTACTAATACATGCAATGATGCGTAAACAACATTCATACGATGCATGGCATAAAACAAATAACCTTTTCTATTCTATTTCTGGGAATTTAGATGTATATAGGTATATACGGAAAACAAAAGCCCACTCACTGGTAATTAGAAGGGTCGTAGCCCCCCTGCCTCGAGTGTGTACGCTCGTCCTCGGAATACGAATCACCTAAACGCGACAAAGTTACGAAAACGTTAATTTAAAAGCACCTAAGCAACTTCTCGTAATAACTTCTCATACATTGCTCAAATTGGACAAATGAATATACCAACGTGACCTACACAACCTCAGGATCACACACATATTTTTAGAAAAATTTTTGGACCACGCACGCGCCCCCACGCGCCGGCCAAGGCACGGCCCTACGCGCCCCCACGCGCGGCCACGTGCACTGCACACTGACGGTGTCAACAGACGCCGTCAGGAATATTCCGTCAGTTTGACGAAATATTCCGTTAAACTTAACTGATTCCGTCCACTGCCGTTAGGAATATTCCGTTAAACTTAATGGAATATTCCCCTGTCTTCTCCGGCGAGACTCCGGCGCCGGCGACGGCGCCGGAAAACTGGGTAATTTTCAAACCTTGTTTTCTCCTTCGTTTTTCAACCAAATTTCACGTTCTTTATACCAAAATGAAGCCTAGGACTAGTAGAACAACGTTAGACTAGTTTTAAGGCCTAAAAATTAAAGAATCTCACCTGTCTTCAAGGTCAAAACTCGGCCAACTTTGCACAGGACGATCGTGACGTCCAAATTCACCCAACGAACTACTCCGAGGCTCCTTGGGACCTCACAAACACATCTACAAGCTTAGAATCTCCTAAAACAAGCTAGATTAGGTTTGCATGAACAGTGCAATAATCGGACCTCGTTGAAACGACGTGAAAACATCTATATTCTTACCTGAAAATGGCACCTTTGAACTCCTCTCAGCTCCACGAACACGATGGTGGTCTTGGTTTCTTAATTGGTGCAGGTTTGAGTAGGTTTTGTGTGTATGGTCCGTGTGTTGAGAAGAGAAGAAGAAGAAGAGAGGAAATAGACTCGGGGAGAGAGAGAGAGAAAGAAAAAGAAAGAGACAGAGTGAGGGAATGAGGGAGGGAATCCCGGAAAGTTAAAGTGTGTGTGTGTGTGGGTGTAATCCAATACATTCCACACCACACCAACAACTAATAACGTGACAAAAACGATCTAGGGGTAAAATCGTAAATTCAATGTACGTTTCTATAAATCCCGGGACGGGATGTTACAACCTACCCACCTTAATAGAATTTCGTCCCGAAATTCAAAACAACCTCATTTAACCCCTAGTGATCGAAAAACAATCTAGGATACAATTCCCTCATCCTATTTTCTGTCTCCCATGTCGCTTCTTCAACCGAGTGATTCCTCCACAGAACTTTCACCAAATTTACCGTTTTGTTCCTCAGAACCTTCTCTTTCCAATCTAAGATCGTTAACGGTTCCTCGTCATACGTCAAATCTGGATTTATCTCTAACGGTTGAGGAGGTATCACATGCAACGGATCGGCAACATAGTGTCGGAGCATAGACACGTGAAAAACGTTATGCACTTTAGCCAACTCCGGAGGCAACTCCAACCTGTAAGCTACCTCACCAACTCTTTCTGTGACTAGGTACAGTCCGATATACCTGGGACTCAACTTCCCTTTCTTTCCAAACCGCACAACACCTCTCCACGGTGAAAGCTTCAAAAATACCCAATCTCCGACCTCATACGTTCTGTCCGTAGCATGTCGATCTGCTAAACTTTTCTGCCTGTCCTGAGCTGCTTTCAGGTTAGACCTAATTACCTGAACATTTTGAGTCGTCTCATCGACAATCTCCGGACCTACTAAGACTCTTTCGCCAACCTCTGACCAACATAACGGAGTGCGACAAGATCTACCATACAAAGCTTCAAATGGCGCCATGCCAATGCTCGAATGGAAACTGTTATTGTAAGCAAATTCCATCAAATCTAACCGCTGGTGCCAAGCATCACTGAACTGTAACACTGATGCTCGTAGCATATCTTCCAAGGTCTGAATAGTTTCTCAGACTGTCCGTCCGTTTGTGGATGATATGCCGTACTGTAAAGTAGTCTCGTACCCAAAGCTTCTTGAAAAGCTACCCAAAACTTCGATGTGAATCGTGGATCACGATCTGAGACGATACTTACAGGGACACCATGGTACTTCACAACCTTTGAAATAAACAATTCTGCTAACCGGCTCAAAGAGTACTTCTCTCTCACTGGAATGAAATGTGCCGATTTAGTGAGCCGATCAACGATCACCCAAATGCCATCAAAGCCATTATGTGTACGCGGCAACTTGTACACAAAATCCATAGTGATATTTTCCCATTTCCACTCTGGAACGGGAAGCGGCTGCAACAACCCAAACGGTTTCTTTCTTTCTGCCTTAACCTGCTGACAAACAGCACAACTGCTCACATACTCAGCTATCTCCCTTTTCATACCCGGCCAATAGTAGAATGGTCGAATGGTATGATACATTTTAGTTGCCCCTGGGTGCATGACATAAGCCGAGATATGTGCTTCATCTAGAATTTCCTTCTTCAAATCCACATTACTAGGCACGAACATCCTACCCTCTAACATCAACATGCCATCAGAATCACGAACTCTGAGATCTCGCCTCCTTCCTTGATCTCGAGCTCGAATTAGTTCTTGAATCTGTTCATCAGCTACTTGAGCTTCAAGCACCCGGTCAACCAAGATTGGCCTAACTTGAAAATTAGCAAGTAATGCCACTTCTCGATCTTCTGCTTCTAACCTTACTCCCGTAGTACGTAGGTCCACCAAAAGAGGAATACGACTAGTGTACAACGCATTAATACGGCCCTGTGACTTCCTGCTAAGTGCATCGGCCACTACGTTCGCACGACCAGGGTGATAATCAATCGTGCAATCGTAATCGCTGAGCAACTCCAACCACCTCCGTTGACGAAGATTAAGTTCCTTCTGGGTGAAGAGATACTGAAGACTTTTGTGATCTGTGAAGATCCTACACTTTTCTCCGTAAAGATAATGTCTCCACAACTTCAACGCAAAGATAATAGCAGCCAACTCCAAATCATGTGTAGGGTAATTCATCTCATGGGTTTTCAACTGCCGCGAAGCATAAGCAATCACCCTACCATGCTGCATCAATACACATCCTAGACCATTCAAGGAAGCATCGCTATAAACCTCGAAATCACCACTATCGTCCGGGAGTGCCAAAACAGGTGCATGAGTGAGACAATGCTTCAACTGCTGGAAACTCTGCTCACACTTATCATTCCACTCAAACTTAACGTCTTTCCTTGTTAACCTCGTCAGTGGCAAGGCAATCACCGAAAAATCCTTAACGAATCTCCGATAATATCCCGCCAAACCAATGAAACTTCTCACCTCAGTGACGGTTCGTGGTTGCTCCCAACTCTCCACAGCTGCAACCTTCTGAGGATCAACTAGAATGCCTTGAGCAGAAATGATGTGCCCCAAAAATGCGACTTGATCTAACCAGAACTGGCACTTACTAAACTTAGCATACAATTGGTGTTCTCTCAACCTTTTCAACACCAAAGTAAGATGTCGAACATGCTCTGCTTTGGACTTAGAATACACCAGAATATCGTCAATGAAGACAATGACAAATCTATCCAGGTAAGGTTGGAATACCCGGTTCATTAAATCCATAAAAGCTGCTGGTGCATTCGTCAACCCAAATGGCATAACCAGAAACTCGTAATGACCGTAACGAGTCCTGAACGCCGTCTTAGGAACATCATCCCTACTAATCTTCAGCTGATAGTACCCAGACCTTAAGTCTATCTTAGAAAATACACAAGCACCTCTCAGCTGATCAAACAAATCGTCGATACGAGACAATGGATAACGGTTTTTAATCGTCACCCGATTCAATTGCCTGTAGTCGATACATAGCCTCAAAGTTCCGTCTTTCTTCCTCACAAACAACACTGGAGCGCCCCAAGGTGAAGTACTAGGCTGAATAAATCCCTTATCCACTAATTCCTGTAACTGCACTTTCAATTCCCTTAACTCAGCAGGAGCCATACGATAAGGAGTTAAAGAAATAGGATTTGTACCTGGAAGCAACTCAACATTGAACTCCACATCTCGATCTGGGGGTAAACCAGGTAAATCTTCAGGAAAAACATCAGGGAAGTGTCTAACCACTCTCACATCCTCAATTCTGCTAGGAACGGCCTCCTCTAGCACCACATGAGCTAGATATCCCTGACAACCTTTAGTCAACAGTTTCTTCGCTTGCAAAGCCGAAATAACGCCGTGTCTTACTCCACTCTGCTCACCCACAAAAGTAACCTCAGGTAATCCAGGACGGTGAAACGTAACTACTTTCCCGTAACAATCAATGTTGGCACGATAGAAGTGCAACCAATCGTTGCCCAAAATCACATCAAAATCGACAATATCTAACGGGATAAGATCAGCGGGCATAACAACACCCTCTACTATCACTGGACATCCTGGGTACATACAATCTACAACACATCTCTCTCCTCTAGGCATAGCGAACTCTAAATCGTACCCTAGAGGTGTGGGGCGAGGTTGCGTTACTTGAGCAAATGTATGAGAAATAACGGAATGTGTAGCTCCACAATCAATTAAGACTCTAGCAAAATAACCAAGAATGTTTAACGTACCCATAATCAAGTCCGGGTTGTTCTGAGCATCCTGCAGGGAAATATTGTGAATACGCCCCTGGCCCTGCTGTCGTCCGCCACGACCTCTGCTCGCTTGAACACCGCGACCTTGAGCTCCACGCCCCTGACTGGGCTGACTCAACTGTCTCGAAGACCCTGCACTACTAGTGGCAATCTCACCCTGCTGATACTGTCCTCCTTGGTACCATTGAGAACCACCAGTTGGAGCTGGAGGATACGGCATGTAGTTGCTGGGATACGGGGGATAACCACCTTGTGAATACGGGTCCTGGGGGTATTGATACGGTCACGGAGCATAGGGAACAACATCACCCTGATAGTGATAGGCACCACCTCTACCTGCTTGACCATAATTACTCGAACCCTGGATTTGCCGAATCGGTGCAGGTGGCGGCATGAAGGTCTGCTGCGGCTTCTGCTGCTGACTCTGGGGACAATTCACCGCTCTATGTCCCACCTGTCCACACGTGAAACAACCACCGCTAATCTGCCTGCACTCGCCGAAGTGTCGGTTATTACACCTACGGCAAAATGGGACTCGGTTTCGACCACCATCACCTGATCTCTGGCCTCGAGCACCTCCATAAAACCTACCTCCACGTCCTTGTCCAGAGGCACTGAAACCACCACTAGACGAACTCGAACTGGCACCACCCTTTTTAAAGTTCTGAGTCTGGCGAGGCCCAAGCGACACTTGACTTTTCCCTTTGTCATCTTTCTTTTCATCACTGTCACTCGACATATTCTCTGAGTCCTCTACCCTCAACAATATCTCATAGAACTCCTGGTAGGACTCACAGTGAGTCGTAGTCGCCATAGAACGCCATCTCTTCTTAGTGCCCAAACGGAAACGACGAAGCATCTCCGCCGGATTACCAGCGACATCAGGATAGTAACGAGACAAATCAGTGAACTTACGATAATACTCGTTAGCCGTCATCTTTCGCTGTTTCAACTCAGTGAATTCCTGTTTCTTACGATCGATGTACTCAGGGGGTACAAATCTCCTTTGAAATACATCCTTGAAAACATTCCAATCGGTCCTCTGATCTGGAGTCAACCTACGAAGTTCTTGCTCCCACCAAGCTGCAGACTCCATCTCCAGAAACCAAGAGGTTGTCTCAACCCACCGTTCCATAGGAAGGTTCCCCTGGTTATGTAACACACGGAAAGTCTTCTCTAGGTGTTCCAACCAACGTTCTGCGCCTTCGTGACCCTCGTTACCTTTAAACTTATCCAACTTCAGGTTATACATAGTCTCCAGAAGAGTCCTCTGGGGAGGGCGCATCACTGTTTGAAGGGCTGTAGCAATCACTTCCCCCAACTGAGTAAGATCAGGGAAACTAGACTCATCTGAGCGACGTGGTTCCCGACGAGGCGGCATGATTCTGACAGAAGACACCAACTATTAGAATACTCACAAAGACACAGGACTGCCAAACCTAGGCTCTGATACCAAACTGACACACCCCGACCGAGATCAGGGCGTGCTGGCCGTCACGCGAAGGTGACGTAGCCATGTGCGCGTGCGGAAGCTAATAAGATAGTAATATAAAAGTACTAATAGTTAAAAACCTAATAGCATACAAAGTACTAGTGTATGTGAGACACAATTCAGAGCAAGTCTACAACAGTCCAAAAGGAAAAGATACGACATATTTACACCCGAAGGTGACCCTACAATGGTGAATGTCTGTCAGAAATGCCGGGACGCCCTCTGGGATAAACCACCGAACTTGCTAGACCACTAGAACCTGGAGGGGCGCAAAAACAAAAGCGTGAGTGGGCAAAAACAAAGTTCTTTGAAAACTCTTTAGCAAAATACATTCTAACCCCTCGCCGTAAAACCTGTATACTTCCCAGAAAATGAACATATATACGTATGTATAGATATGTCAATCATGCTCCACCATATGCCATTCATGCTCACAATATGTCATTCATGCTTGAGAATATGCCACAACCGAATATCATAATCAAATATAAATGCTCAAGCGTAAATCACATCAACAACATATAATCTAGCAGCCGGGAGTCACCTAACGTGACCTGTACGGCTGCATCTAGAGCTCCACTCTCAACTCAATAACTGAATCTGCACACGAGTCGGAACCACCTAACGTGGTCTGTACGACAGGCTGGGTGTAATATATATATGTATGCTCTAGTGCTACGATCACGTGAAGCTGTGCGATAAATCGCGGGTCACCTACAAGTCGGAACCACCTATTGTGGTCTGTACGACAGGCTTGCACCTATCTTGGATCCAAGGCGAGCATGCGGTGCTGGTGAACATACACGTGAAGGCTGTGCCCTGGCCCTGGGCGGGAGCACTAACACCGGGGGTGCAGATTATGAGCTCTCTAAACATTTCAAACTACCATTGCATAACAATATGAATACCGCTTACCTGGCACTTACCTGTGCGTCCACAGCACCAAATACACATATATATATATGTATGCCACTACTAATACATGCAATGATGCGTAAACAACATTCATACGATGCATGGCATAAAACAAATAACCTTTTCTATTCTATTTCTGGGAATTTAGATGTATATAGGTATATACGGAAAACAAAAGCCCACTCACTGGTAATTAGAAGGGTCGTAGCCCCCCTGCCTCGAGTGTGTACGCTCGTCCTCGGAATACGAATCACCTAAACGCGACAAAGTTACGAAAACGTTAATTTAAAAGCACCTAAGCAACTTCTCGTAATAACTTCTCATACATTGCTCAAATTGGACAAATGAATATACCAACGTGACCTACACAACCTCAGGATCACACACATATTTTTAGAAAAATTTTTGGACCACGCACGCGCCCCCACGCGCCGGCCAAGGCACGGCCCTACGCGCCCCCACGCGCGGCCACGTGCACTGCACACTGACGGTGTCAACAGACGCCGTCAGGAATATTCCGTCAGTTTGACGAAATATTCCGTTAAACTTAACTGATTCCGTCCACTGCCGTTAGGAATATTCCGTTAAACTTAATGGAATATTCCCCTGTCTTCTCCGGCGAGACTCCGGCGCCGGCGACGGCGCCGGAAAACTGGGTAATTTTCAAACCTTGTTTTCTCCTTCGTTTTTCAACCAAATTTCACGTTCTTTATACCAAAATGAAGCCTAGGACTAGTAGAACAACGTTAGACTAGTTTTAAGGCCTAAAAATTAAAGAATCTCACCTGTCTTCAAGGTCAAAACTCGGCCAACTTTGCACAGGACGATCGTGACGTCCAAATTCACCCAACGAACTACTCCGAGGCTCCTTGGGACCTCACAAACACATCTACAAGCTTAGAATCTCCTAAAACAAGCTAGATTAGGTTTGCATGAACAGTGCAATAATCGGACCTCGTTGAAACGACGTGAAAACATCTATATTCTTACCTGAAAATGGCACCTTTGAACTCATCTCAGCTCCACGAACACGATGGTGGTCTTGGTTTCTTAATTGGTGCAGGTTTGAGTAGGTTTTGTGTGTATGGTCCGTGTGTTGAGAAGAGAAGAAGAAGAAGAGAGGAAATAGACTCGGGGAGAGAGAGAGAGAAAGAAAAAGAAAGAGACAGAGTGAGGGAATGAGGGAGGGAATCCCGGAAAGTTAAAGTGTGTGTGTGTGTGGGTGTAATCCAATACATTCCACACCACACCAACAACTAATAACGTGACAAAAACGATCTAGGGGTAAAATCGTAAATTCAATGTACGTTTCTATAAATCCCGGGACGGGATGTTACATATATAAACAACTAAAATTTCTAATTTTTAATTTAAAAATTATAGTAACGTACATAGAAATAAATTATCACATTAATTTCAAGACCTTGATCAAAAATTAAAAACCAACAAGATTTCAATTAAAAAATATTCATAATTAATGATCATATCAAAAGTCTCCCTAATTAATGATAAGGTTGTGTCTTCCAGTTAGTCGGTAAAGCGACTTGTAGCCGTAATTAGGAAGAGGAGGCACCTGCCAGTTCCAAAGAGTAGTGTGGGCCCAATACTGAGGAATGACCACGTCGGCAATGTTTATGGATGGGTTTGCATTACCAGCTATGCCATAATGCACCACTCCTTCTATGTTGAAGAGGCTTAACAAAAGCTGAGTAGTAATTCCCGCATTAATCTGCAAAAAGATAAAAATGATTAACACATGCAATCAGAAAAGAGGATACAACAAGAAACTTTGAATACGGCGATCATAACGCCACTTAGTATTACTAATTTACGTATTATATATAAATAAACAATATAATATATATAATAGAGTATAATTAATATCAATAAACATGTCACAACCTGAGTGAATCAATAACACCGTGTTGCAGTGTGATTCGCACCCATGCTGAAATATTACTCGGAGAAAAACTAAGGTGAATTAGAAAGTCAGAAGGTATATGATAATATACATGTATGTGTGTATGTACCAGTGAGAGTCCCGTCATAACCAATATGACTTTCTTGTTAGCAATGGTTCCGAACCGAAATCTTCTTCCTTTGAAAACCACAGAAAGAAAGTATATAAGAAAGTATATATTTCATGCTAATTATTTGCTTCATTTTGTTTTTAAAAAGGTCTAAGTTCGAATCCCCGTCTTCTTTTCCAGATGAAGTAGAACACGATTTGTATGCGTACCGGAAACATCTATAGTAAAGTTAGTTGAGGTGAAGTTTGGAGATTGAAGAAGCGGGTTCATTTCGAAAGTGTTTGGAATGACCAAGCCTAGATAAGGGCCACTCTGGTTCGCCTCGTCGATCGACTTGTGTGTCTCTGCCGACAATGCAGCATCTGCCTGCAGTTGTCTGTTAAGCATGAAGAAGCTGATCATCATCAGAGAAGCTACTACTGATGAAGCTCCCATCTTTGTGTGTGAGAGAAAGAGAGAGGTGGCCTAAGGAATAAAGAATTAGAGAATTTATAGGAATTTTTCAGTGTCTCCGGAATATGGATGATACACCACGTGTTGCTACACAAGTGGTGAGATACTTGTTTAAAAAATTAACAACTTACAAAATAAAACTTCTCTTCACTTAAATAATGATACGTGGTATATCACTCGTGTTCTGAGTACTTATCAATCGATTCAAAATTTCTCCAATTATAAGTCCAAATTTGCACGGGCGTGTGTTACTTATCAATCGATTCAATCCCATGCCATGTGTTGACGTACACCTATCAACCCCATATGTCTGTGTATACTATTATTTCATGAACACGTGTCATCATCTGGGTGGATTAATTAACGTAATAATTCTTTAAAAATTAATGAGATTAGGACGTAGACCTAACCTCGATCTAAAGAACAAAAATCCGTACGCATTTAGTAATTAATGAGATTAGGATGTAGACCTAACCTTGATCTAACGAACAAAAATCCGTACGCATTCAGTAATTAATGAGATTAGGACTTAGACCTAATCGATCAATGTAAGATGAGAAGAAATATGTGTATGTATGTGTAAGTTGTAATAGTACTCTTCTCGAGAGTAACACGAAACTGGCGTCTTAAAATAACTAAACGTTATAATTTTGATTAAAATGAATAAATAAAACGAGCTCCACGAATGTATTGTCATGTTTTGAGGCCATCCATGCACATAGGAAAACTTATCTCTAAATTTCTAAGCGGGTGGCCTCTATCTAACATATGCTTGGTAATCAAATCCCCTTGTACTATATACAAGATGAGGCTCAGCCAATTCTCAATAGAGATGTCAAATTTTATTTTTACAGTTGACGTGGCAAAATAATATTTTGTAAAGTCTCATATTCTAACCAAGATGTCAAATTAAAATGTTGTTTGGATATTTATAAAACCAAGTGGGTCATAATATAATAATAAAATAATTAATAAGTGAAGAAAAATAAACATGTGGACCCAACATTAAAATAAAACAAAAACAAATTTTAACGTTGCGTTCAAATTTGGCAGCAAAGTGGAGAATGTCGATCTAGGTAGAATTTTGGCATCTCTTTTGAAACAAGAAAACCACATTTCTTTGTCTAAACAGTCCATGTAGAATTTTTAACATTTTCTTTAGAGATGCTCTTAGCTCTCCTTGTCCTCATGCCATGTATATACTCGTTCCTAGCACCGTGATACCATTTGTACTGATTTAGTAACAATACGTGACATAAAGCTGCTCGTGACACGTACCTATACTAGGTACCACTAGCTCACAATGAGTGAGTGAGAGAAGCATGAACAGCACACGAGTTTACTTCAAAGCCAATAGTTCCTTCTGTTACTTGTGAGTCTTGGACGTTTGAACCAAAGATTTAGGAACTTGAGATAACCAACATTGGTTTTGTTTCTTAGGAATAGAAAAAAGGAAATTTAACAAAAAACTCGCAGTACTGTTTACTTTAACGAAAAACCACATTTTTACACTAAAAAATCAATCATGATATCATTCACTTTGCTCTTTATTTTGTCCTTATCGTTAAAATTCCAAGTTTTCAAGCCCTTTTCATTAGTTTTTTAACCACCAACTCAAACTCATTTTATGGTTCCGAATTGGTTTTCTAAAATGTTACGAAGCGCAATTGCCGGGTTGTTTTCACTTTTCTGATGGAAAAGGATGACGATTTACAAAGACTTAACTTGGAAAAGTGCTACCATATTTGCACCGTTTAACATGACAAACTAGTACCTATTTCAAACTTGAACTTCGTAAGCAAATGATAACATAAGTTTTATCGTCAACAAAGCGTTGATCAATGGGCTACAGACCAGGGGGTTTCAATAACGGAACCAGATTGTATACCCCTTCCACATCAACGGGGACTCTGAGCGCCCGGCTAAGGAGCTCGGGTGTAGTAGTCTTGCCCTTCCAAGTATTGAACCATGGTCCTCCTCCAACTTCCACTGCGGCCATGTTACTTGTAACATCCAATATCATCTAAAAGATAGACAAAATCCAAAGGTTCAAATCACACGAAAATTTTGCGCAAGTCATCAAATCATTAACTACATCACACTACAGTATCAGGTAAGCCAGAAACATACGTATTGGGGGAAAAATGAAAACGGGGAAACTATGCGGCATGGTCACTGGTTATGGCTTGTTTAATGTTCTTTTTTCTCGGTTACAGTGGCTTGTTTAATCCATACGAACAGTTGGAAGAGCAAATAGTTACCTAATGATGGGTGTTATGACAGGCTATGTAGAACTAGTCATTCCTGCTAAAAGATTTTGGGCTGATATCGGGTTTAGAAGTACTTTCAGCTAAAAATTGATATGCTCTAACCCAGGTCATCTAGATAACTGTTGCTTATTATCCATGACTTCTCTATCTCTACTGTGGCAAACCAGGGAAGGAAGTGTGCTCTAATGGAATATGGCATAGTTTTTGATTCGCACGGCAAACTAAAATGAAAGTCACAATAGATCTTGTCAAATAACTGGTCAACTTAGAGTTGTATGGCTTGCCTAGAACCAGGTTAGCTCTTTCATTTTCCTCAATTTATCAGAGTCCCAGACATATTGCAAGCCTGGGACAGGAAAAAATAAATAAAAGAACAGAAAAATTGAAGGAAAAAAAAAAAAGAACGAGACCAATAAATACGTGTGTGTGTATGAGTGAAAAAATGTGCACCTTCCCCTTGCTGCCATCATATCTTCTTTCCCACATTTTCAATTTTAGATCACCAAAACAAGTATCTTTACAAGCTGGGGCAAGTCCAGCTTCCGATGTTGGGGCACGCAACGTTGTACCAGGATCCTCTGTTGTTGCCTCTAATTCAACCTGCTCATTAACAAGACCAATATGTTGGTGACTACAAAGGTTTTTATTACTTAGCACAACTATAGAGATTTCATTCCTAGGTATAAACTTCTATAATGTTTGAGGGAGGGGCAAGATGAGAGAGATGTTCAATTACCATGTGTGTTTCATTCTCTGCAGCAATGGACCAGTAACCCCAAGGAGCAACTTCCCAACTAACAACGCCATTCCACGGGACAAATTCATAAAATTTTCCCCCATAGTGAACTCCGATCTGCATCATAAATGCATGAATTGTGAACATGTTAAAGGAAACAAATGCACGACTATTTGTTTGCAATAAAGGGCAACGTTTGCTCTAACTTTACTTGGAAATTTTATTTTCATGGATATCTATCCAATTCCTAATTTATCATGAGCAATTGTACAATGCAAAGGATGAGCCTTTATTTCATCTTCATCTATTTTCCTATAACATATCTTATGAAGAAAATTTTACAGAGACCAACACAAACAACAAGATTCTGAATGCCAAAGCAACTGCCCAACCCCTACTTCTCCCTCCTCTCTGAATCTCATTAAAAATATTCCTCTCAAAGATAATTTAGTAGAACATAAACTGCGCAGAAGCAAACTAGGGAAAACAAAGCAATGATTTAGAGCAAAATCCACTGGGGAAGTACCAAAGCAGCATTTTCAAAAGTCTCAGTTAATCCAGGTAGTTGCCTCAACCCGCCGCCTGATGTCAGAGCAATTTCTCCAGTAGCACCTTCAAAAACATTACATTGAACCTACGGTGTGACATCAATCCATCCAAAAAATCAGTGGATGTGATGCCAAACAAATAATACAATGAAGAGTAAGCTTAACCTTTACTATAATAAGCCTACCCAGAACCATTTTCTTGGGAATGCTCCACCCCAATTCTTTTCAGAATAAGAAGGAGCATCTTCAAATTCAAATCTTTCACCGTCCCACTCTATCCAACCTGAGATTTAAATGGAAACTGAGTTAATGCCCAGAAAAGTGCATAGAGGTTTCTAAGATATGCAAATTTTGGAGTATAGGATATTCAAAAGAAAGAAACACATGATTGTCCAAAAATAAAATAGCTAAATGGTCCAGGAAATATCTGCAAGGAGTTAAAGGAGATAAGCAAATGCCTGTTGACAATCCACCGGCCATGCATATTTGCCAATGGGGTTCAAATACAGGAAAAGCTGCTAACCAGCCAGCAGTAGATTTCTGCTTAGACCCAACATCACCCCATCCATAAATTGGGCGGGTGCTGTATTCCCAGCGAGCAGTTGGCACAGTTTCCACATAATCTGACCTGACATGAACAAGAATGTACCTCAAACGACTAATAAACACTATGGGTTCAGGCAACCCAAATTTTCATAGGTAAATAACAAAATAAGAACAAGGAGAGGCATACCTGCCGTCATCACGAATAGAACCTTGATGCCAGAGTGGGGTGACTTGAAAACCTTCTACCACTCGACTATCAAATTCCTATGCAATATATTCCACATGTGAGGAAAAATTAAAAGAAGTAAATTGGGCGGCTATCTAGGAAGAATAATGAATATAAACCAAAACAAATAAGGAGGTTCAAATATAGTATATTAACCTTCGGAGGAACCTCCTTGTTCGGAGGTTTCAATTGTTTTTCTGCTATAAAAGTGTTCCCCAACATAAGCTCTTCCCTACCTACGCATTAAAAGCATTCACAACCAGCATAATTAAAGCGGATACACGGAGAATCCTAAAATAATACACAAGTCGAAAACACGAAATTCAGGACACCCAAAAGAGCAACAACATTTCTTTTATTAGATAACAACACATCATCCCAAAAAGTTTCGAAATTTGAAATTCTGCAGAAACAACAGATTGAGTAACAAGGAAGCTATAAGTAATGCGACTATGAATCTCATGGAGAGTTCGATCCTAACAGCAAAAGTTCTTACTTCCCCAAAAGTTCTGAGATTCTTCAGAGTACTGGCAAATGTACTTGTCGTAAGCACCCAGAATTTGAGCACCGACGCCCGTCCATCTCTGCCCGTTCTGAGCCAATTCTAAAGCCGTCAGCGGCTTCTGGAACGCAGGATTCTCAACGGAGTACATGAAGCAGAAGCTCTGCCTCCGCTCCGGAATCGCAACCTTGAAGTACCATCCTTCAAAGAATTTCCGGGTAGTTCCATCAAAATGGTACCTAATTACAAAATTATCCACCAAAAATTCACTCAATTTACAAATTAAATCCCCAAAAATGTCAAGAAATTAAGCTCAATGCACATACATACCCGCTGTGAGGAGTTCGAAGGTCTCGACTTTGCGGTGTGGGGACGTAGGCGGAGCTCGCGGCGGCTTTGTCCTGCTGAGTTCTGGAGGACGAAATGGTGGAACTGATTCGAAACCCTGACTTCGGAGTCCTCAAAGAGCTGCTTTTTGAAGATTGAGAGCGGAGAGGGTTTCTGGTTCGGAAGTTCAAGCTTGGAGAGAAATGGTGGTGATCCTGCAGTGACGACAGGCTTGACTCCATCGATATACTGAGATGGAAGTTGAAGAGAGAAACAGGAGGAGAGAGGGAGGGAGAGAGAGAGAGGAGGTGTGTATAAGTGTATTGGTGTGAATTGTTGTGTAACAGCTTTAAATAACAGGTGGATGAGAGGTGGCGGTTAAAGAAAGCAAAGACGAAATAAATGTTCAGAACCCGGCCCAGATTACAAACCGGAAGGAAACAAACCCACATACATAAACCCGAACACGATCTCATTTTAGGGCGAATTATAGTGGGTACTGAAATGTCTTGTGGTTGATGAGTAATGTTATCTTATTAGACCAGATTAATCCATCACTAATCAAGTGGGATGGAACCATTAGTTTGGTATAGGCTTTGTGGTTTAACGAGTATTTTCTTGTCAGACAGTCACACACGTTATAAAATTGTCAATTAACATATATACAAAGTGTTGTATTAACAATTTGATAACATATACATCAGACTATTTGGTATATATATATATATATATATAAAGACGTCGCATTCAATACAAATAGTTGTGATTTTCATACTTGACTTTTTTTTTTCCTCTGCATTCATCTTGTTTTTTGTTTATCAATTTTGTTTTGATTTATTTGATCGTACAACTAGAAAAAGAGAAAAGTTCAAGGAGAGAAACGAAAGTACAAATTTTAATACATAATGAAACAAATTTCGTTAAGTGGCTGAAATTAAGAAGGCCTCAAGCCATCAATAACATTCATCGCACTTCTTGCCTTTACTTTGATTTGGGAAATCTTACATTCAAAGAAAGGCTTTGAAGCCAAGAAAATGCCAACAACATGGTACAATAGTTTGTAGACAATTAGAACAAAACCTAGTTCAAGATCGTGCTTCACAACTGTTTCAATGTAGGAAGAAAAACACAAGAAAATGTTGTACGTATCGTCTATGAGAATCAAAACAAGGCCAATGGTGAATGCAAGCAAGAGACTAGTCAACATGACGGAAATAACGAGAAGAAAAACGCAGGCGATGAATGCGGCGTGGAGAAATGCAACTAGGAAGAGATCGAGATTCAGTTCCATCGGAGGGTACAATTGAAAATAGTGAGAGAGAAAGTTGGGGATGTTATGAAGGAAAAAGGTTGAGCTTGAAGAAGGAAAGAGATGAGGTGACTTGCACTCATTCTATTGAAAGGCAATGAAGTCATATTTTATAAGTTATTTGGAGTTCATAGTAAGTCATTCCGTTTTGTGCAATTTGGCCAACCTTTCCTCAACAAGTAAAATTTTCTCTTGTTAAATAGAGCATCATGCGAAGGAAATTGGGTATCTCTTACAAACACACATAATCATTCCCACCTGTGACAAGGGGGAATAACGTTTGATTTAACAACTAGGAAAACGTTGTGGGAAAACCCTCGACCAATTTTTTCGAATGATCATATGAAATTGCTGAAGTGTTTGAACATTTTAAAACGGTTAACTAATCCAGAAACAAACGAAAACAGTCAATTGACCTCTAAAAATTCATGAAAATACCATCTAAAAGATGAATTGCCTTTCCTTTCTTCTTCTACAATACCATATATACAAGATTAAATGAAATGTTAAATTAAAAAAAAAATTAAAAGAAGAAATATCTGATTTGTAAAATAAAATCAGAAATCAATTAAGGTTTAAAATCAGAAATCAAAGGCAAAGTCCCAACCCAATTTGGGCCGACCGTGCCCCAGGCATAAACCCAAACTCGACCGAATCTTAAAAATTTTCAGCCCGCTAGGACATAGCCCAAACATAAGGGTATTTCTGTCATCTCGTACCAACCCTCCGAAAAGCCGGCTCAATTCGCACTTGTGTGAAAGTCTCTCTCGCCTTGCTCACTTCGAAGTTCTTACTTCCCCTACAAACTCTTCATCGTAGTCTCAGATCCATCGCTCATTCTCTCACCACCACCGATTGAGGAGAGAGAGAGAGAGAGAGAGAGAGAGAGAGGAGAGAGATTTTCAGTCGCCATGGGCGTGGCGAGCATGGCGATTCGAGGTTTCCTGCTTCTACTGCTGTTCTTATCAGCTGCACATCTCAGTCTTTCGCTTTACGAAGATCAAGTCGGTCTCATGGATTGGTAAATTTCAATCGCATACTCTCCGTTTCATAACTTAGAAATTATCGGAATATGATTAAGATTTGAAATTCGATTGAAATCGCTTCACTTGATTTCTCTGACTCCAAACGGAAGTTAATATCTGTAGAATTCGATCTTATTTGTGTCGAATTGAATCGTATCCAAACTGTTAGTCGTAAGTTTGATTTTTTGTTTTTTTTTGTTTTTGCATTGATTTTTTGCTCTGCGGGACTTTGAATTGATTTTTGTAAGTTTCTGTTTTGTTGCAGGCACCAGCAGTATATAGGGAAAGTGAAGGAAGCAGTGTTCCATACTCCGAAAAGCGGGAGGAGGCGGGTTGTGGTGTCCACTGAGGAGAATGTTATAGCATCGCTTGATCTCCGGCACGGGGGGATAAGTAAGTTCCTCACTATTTGAGATGTAATAATCATATATGGAATCTTTTTGTAGCCTCGGCTCCAACCTTGAACCGAATGTTGACCGGTGCTTTTGTTTTGTGCAGTTTGGAGACGTGTTCTTGGGAGCAATGATGTTATAGGCGGAATCGACATAGCATTGGGAAAATGTAATTGTTATACTGCATTCATCCTTTTTTGGTTAAATTTTGTCATTTGCCTCTACACTATATGATTACGTGAACTTTGTGGTTGAAAGACTCATTTGTCGGGAATAAACAAATTTCATATTATCACGTTAGGGAATTGGCTATAGAAAAAAAGGGGGTTGAAGTGTGCCACACTATTTTTTCTCTATTAGGAATCAATTATTAAATGCTTCAGCAATGAACGTATATTGTTGATGCAAAGGTTGAGCATTCTATGTCATTTTTTCAGATGTCATTACCCTTTCATCAGACGGAAGTATTTTAAGAGCATGGAACCTTCCTGATGGTCAGATGGTTTGGGAATCCTTTTTAGAGGGCTCAGGGTCCTCAAAATCTTTATTAAGTGTCCCGGTTAGTAAACAACATTTACACTCACTCTTCCAAAGCTTCAATTATGCTACATGGTTCAATCTTACATTTGATGTTTGTGCAGACAAGTTTGAAAATTGACAAGGAAAATTTGATCCTTGTTTTCGGTAAAGGGTCTCTACATGCTATTTCTAGCATTGATGGCGATGTTCTTTGGGAAAAGGATTTTGCAGTTGAAAGGTGTGATGACTTAGAATTTTGTGATTAATAATCATTTGTAATACAATTCTTTTTTTGTATTTAGTAAATATTGCTATTTCCCTAATATTTTGTTGTTTCCATGTTTTCAGTGTAGAGGTTCAACAGATTGTTCAGCCTATTGGCGGTGATGTAGCTTATGTACTGGGATTTGTTGGTTCTTCCCACTTTGATGTGTATCAGATCAATGTTAGGAACGGAGAGTTGCTGAAGCACAACAGTGCACCCTTTTCGGGTGGCTTTTCAGGGGAAGCACTGCTTGTTTCTAGTGAAATTCTTCTGACATTGGATTCCACGAGGTCAAAGCTGGTAATTGTAAGTTTTCAGGATGGAGAAATTAACTATCAACAGACACCTATATCTGATATTTTTGGGGATTCTCTTGGAACACCAGCGCTGTTACCTTCAAAACTTCCAGGATTGTTTTCTGTAAAGCTTAATGGGGCTGTCATATTCATAAGAGTGACTGGTGAAGGAAAGTTGGAGGTGCTGGATAAAGTAAATAATGTGGCAGCTATCAGTGGTGCAATCTCAATTTCAGATGGGCAACAGGCTTTTGGACTAGTTCAACATGGAGATGGTAAGATCCATCTTACAGTAAAGCCTACTCATGACTCGAGTGCTGATCTGCTCAAAGAAAGTATCGATATGGACAATCAGAGGGGGGTTGTTCATAAGGTTTTCGTAAACAATTATATCCGGACAGACAGGTCTAATGGGTTTAGGGCCTTAATCGTCATGGAGGATGATTCACTTCTGTTGTTACAACAAGGTGCAGTTGTATGGAGTAGGGAGGATGGGCTTGCCTCAATTATTGATGTAGTGACGTCAGAACTACCTGTGGAAAAGGTAGGCGTCTCAGTTGCGAAAGTGGAGCAGAACCTCTTCGATTGGCTTAAGGTATGAATTGTGATATGGTTTAATGGAGTCGGAGACTTATAAGCAAGGCTAAAAGGTGTCGACTTTCTGCATGTTAACTGCATATGGGATCACACTTTGTAGAATTGCATAGCAGTGTGGTTTCATATGCAGTGTGTATACGTATGCTCTTTTGTAGTTTGTATACCGTGGTAGTCATTTTGGACCAGGGTTTTTTAGTTAATGTGTCTGCTTGACTGTTCTTCTTTTTCTTATTCTTTTTTCATTGATTTTGTGTTATTTTGAAGGGACACATACTGAAGCTTAAGGGAACCTTAATGCTTGCAAGTGCTGCGGATGTTGCTGCTATACAAGAGATGAGGCTAAAAAGCTTTGAAAAGAGCAAACTGACCCGTGACCATAATGGTTTCCGGAAGCTTCTCATAGTACTGACGAGAGCAGGAAAACTTTTTGCCTTGCACACTGGATATGGGCAAGTTGTCTGGTCTCTCTTACTGCCTACTCTTCGTAAGTCTGAAACCTGCAAGTACCCGACTGGGTTGAATATTTATCAGTGGCAGGTACCCCATCATCATGCAATGGATGAAAATCCATCTGTGCTCATAGTAGGTCGATGTGGGCAAAGCTCTGAGGCACCAGGTGTTCTTTCTATTGTTGACGCATACACGGGCAAGGAAATTAACTCAATGACTGCAGTACATTCTATTGTGCAAGTTATACCACTGCCATTTACTGATTCGACAGAACAGCGTCTTCATCTACTAATAGATGCAAACCAGCGTGGGCATTTATACCCAAGAACATCTGAGGCTATTGATATTTTTCAACGGGAGTTCACAAACATATACTGGTACTCGGTTGAAGCTGATAATGGCATTATCAAAGGACATGCTTTGAAGGGCAATTGCAACCAGGAAGCCGTAGATAGCTACTGCTTTGAGTCCAAGGATATATGGTCGATTGTATTCCCATCTGACTCAGAAAAAATCATTGCAACTGTGACAAGAAAACTGAGTGAGGTATGATTGTGTCTTGCTGTCACATACTATTTAGGTCTAACCCTGTAAGCGAACATACTGTTCGTGAAAATTTTGCATTTTTTCCTTTAATTGTATCTGTTATATTTTTTTTAATTTCTTAACTTTGTTTATTTTTTTATATTATTGGTTCTCTGTATTTTTTGTTATTTCATCTTCTAGATCATTCCCTCTTCACTTTGTCATGTAGATTCTATCATCCGTAGTCAACCTTTTAACAAACTTTGGTCATACTAGTCCTCTTGGCATGGCCAGTTTTATTGGAAAGAGGATTCTTGTGGTTTGATTTACTACCCCCTTATTTGTTCTGTAGTGTGTTTGGTCAGAAAGGAATAGTAGGTTTCTTGAGGAGTGTGGTACTGTACTCATGAGCCTAAACATTTTTTTAGATTGTTATGAGATTGCTATTTCATTCGATCATTGCTTGCACAATTGAATTTGTTTCTTCACATTTTACTTCTCGAAAAAGGAGAAATTTGGTCTTTCAGTCTTTGGGTATGCTTTTCTGTTTTATATTTTTGTAACAAAGGCTAGTGATTCTCCGTCCAGGTGGTTCATACTCAAGCAAAGGTTATTGCAGACTCAGAGGTGATGTATAAATACATATCTAAAAATCTACTCTTTGTGGCAACTGTTGCACCAAAAGGCAGTGGTGAAATTGGAACAGCTAGCCCAGAGGAGTCCTGGTTGACTGTATATCTTATTGACACTGTAACTGGTCGTATATTGCACCGGATGACCCATCACGGTTCACGGGGACCTGTCCATGCTGTAAGTTTTCCTTCTGCTTTGTTTATGGTTGTGTAATTGAGAATTTGAGAGACAATTCTCTTAACAAGTTTCTACATCTTGCAGGTTTTCAGTGAGAATTGGGTTGTTTACCACTACTTCAATCTTAGAGCACACAGATATGAAATGTCAGTCATTGAGATATATGATCAGTCCCGAGCGGTATGGTTAAAAACTTTTAACTTTTTATGTATAATTTGTCCAGTGGTTGCCATTAAATATGCAATCTGAATCAAAATGCAATTCACAGGATAACAAGGATGTTTTGAAGCTTGTTCTTGGGAACCATAATCTTACTTCACCTATTTCATCATATTCTCGACCAGAGGTTGTGACAAAATCACAGTCTTACTATTTCACATATTCTGTTAAAGCAATAGATGTGACCTTAACAGCAAAGGGTATAACTTCAAAGCAGCTTCTTATTGGTACAATTAATGATCAGGTAGGGTACTACCTTTGAGGATCCTGAGATATTATTTTGTTTTGTTCTTTGGGACTCTATTCCTCGTATTACACTTGCTTTTATATCTCCCTTTAACTAGGGTAAACACTTCGTAGGTTTTGGCACTTGACAAGCGTTTTCTGGATCCCCGTCGGTCACTCAATCCCACACAAGGGGAGAAAGAGGAAGGCATTATTCCTCTGACTGATGCATTGCCAATAATTCCTCAGGTATGCTAGTAGTATGTACTATCATCATTATGAGAGCATATCTTGCAAAACAATTCTTAATATTTCCTTGATCCTCTTAATTCTCAGCATTATTGACCTTAAATCTTCTACTGTATGATTAATTTTACAAAAATCTGAAACGCTATCGGTTTAGTTGTTGGACTTTAATGTGGGAGGTTTAAAGAAACGGTATGCAAGATATGCTTGTTTAGGTTCATATTTCCTATGCTATCGTATATCTTATTTCAGAGTCCAGTTTTCAAAGAAGCAACTTTTTTGTATGTAAGGTTTTGTATAACTTCTGAGCAGTATTTGGATATTGATCCTTCGCTTAGCAGGGAGATAGATAATTATTACTTTCGGTATTTAACAGTAACATTGAGGTAGCTCGATTTCTAAAAACCTGCATTTGAATTTTGTTGTAGCTCTAATTTTTTAAGCACCTCTTTCTTTTTGCTAATATTTGGTCTGAATGTCTTGTACAAATCTTGTACCTGCAGTCCTATGTGACACATAACCTCAAAGTGGAAGGACTTCGAGGCATCGTGACAGTACCTGCCAAGCTGGAATCAACAACTCTTGCCTTTACATACGGAGTGGATCTGTTTTTCACTCAACTCGCTCCCTCGAGGACCTATGATTCGCTCACAGACGATTTCAGCTACGCGTTGCTTCTCATCACCATAGTTGCACTCATAGCAGCAATCTTTGTCACATGGGTTTGGTCGGAGAAGAAAGAACTAAAAGAGAAGTGGAGGTAACCTGTCTTCTAGGTATTTCGATCTGACATTTTTGCGTTTTTTCCCCTACTTTTAACTTAAATTAGGAGGTTTACTCCCAAGTCGTAATTTTAGCATGCCTAGCCTAGCTTTAGAGGCATTTTATGTTGTAAAAATTCCATATTATTTTTTTGTATGGACATTCGACAATCTAGATTGTGTCTTGATGTTGTACATTTCAAGTGCAAGAAAATAGTTTAACTCTTTCACGCCGTTTAGATTCTCTAAATAAGTAGAAATGCATCGTCGTGTTATTTGGTTTGAGGTTTCCATTCTTCTTCTAGAGACTTTCATGGCCCGCATACTCTATCACAGTGTCGTCTCATGCCAATGGAATAAAGACAGTTTTTATCAATATGTTCCTGTTTTATTAGCACGGGATGCCAGGTGACGGTATACCTGTGTGCCATGTAAGTTGTTTCCGTTCTTCCGACCCTGAAGTAATCAATGTTCATGAAATAATGAGATTCCCCCCCATTTGGTCAAATTTGTGCTTTATGAACTGGCATAGCATAGCCAGTCCATAATTGAACTGCACAGTCTGCACTGGTCCTATAAAACTGGTTGGCTATCAGTCGTATGTCGGTGATTTCTCCGTACTTGTTTTGCGAAGTGTGCAATAGCCGGTAAAAAGAAACTTGATGCAGTAAGGGAGTAATTTCTACGCATTATTCTTCACGTTCTGCAATCCCTTTTCGAAGTACAGCACTCAATTCCTCTTTGATTTGTTTAATGACTATAAAAATGAGTATGCGAGAGGTGAAAAATGGCGTGCCGAAATAAACTGCACTTTTCTTTTTTGATCGTCAATTTACTTCAATATTTGAAGGATTTTTACTAAGATTATTCTTGAAATTGGCAAAACTTTTTATTTTGGTCTCTAAGATTTAAAATCGAGAGAATTGGTTTCTAAATTTACCCATTGTTCATCATTTTGATCATTATGTAGAAAATCTTCGTTAAATAATGGTAAAAATAAAAAAAAATAAAAAAACTCATATTTTTTTTTTGTCAAATTATTTTGGCTTAAGTATTTATTAAATTGAGAGGATTATTTTTTATAAATTTAGTCCTTATTTAATAGCATTAAGCTTTTCCATTATAAATTGATTTGAAATATTTGTAGGCTTTTTAGTCAAAATAGTTGCTGAGATTTGCATAACTCCTCATTTTGATCTCTGAGATTTGAAATCAATAGAACTTGTCCCTGAAATTGTCCACCATCAATCATTTTGGTACTTTGATGAAAAATTATGTTAAGTAAATGATCAAAATGACAAAAATACCCTCAATTTAATAAATAATAAGGCAAAATGATTTGACAAAATTTGAGGGTATTTTTGTCATTTTATTCTTATTCAATGGAGATATTTCAAATAATGACCAAAATGATTGATGGTTGACAAACTCATGGACTAATTTTATCGATTTCAAATCTCAATGACCAAAGTAAGGAGTCATACAAATCTCAAATACCATTTTGGCTAAAAAAATCATATTTGTATCAGACATTTGATTTAGTACATGTTTGGCACCGTATGTGAAATAGGTTGAAAGTGTATGTCAGATACTAATCTACGAAACACTTCAAGGTGACATTTCAAGAAAAATAAAAAAATAAAAATTTCGGGTATTCACACTTGTTTTTTTTTTTTACTAATTTTCTTGTCCGTCTCTTTTATTTAATAAAAAAATTTAGAAAATCAAAGTGTCAAAAGGAAATAGATCTTATCCGGATTCGTTCTACCTAATCTTTATGAGTCACAAATTCCGACTTTTAAAATTTGATCTAACGATTAAAGTTATTATAATTTTTAATAGGACCTCTTATTTATAATCGTTAATTCAAATTTCAAGAACCCGAATTTGTAGGTCATGGGGTTTAGGTGGAAGGGATCCGGATGCTCTTTCTGTGCAAAAATTGGATTTGGATCCTCTCCTAAGCCCAAGGAGAGGATCCTCCTAACCAAGAATTGTGAACATCCAACGCCAATACTTATTATAATTTTAAAATGATTTTCCTATTTGTAACCGTTAGATGAAAATTTAACGGTCCACAGTCCTTGATCAAGAGGATCATCTCTTTGGGCTCTGAATCCAAATCTGTAAAAATTACCACCCATGTAAAATGTAACCAGAAGAAAATGCCACGTCATGTTATTTTTTAAATTTGTGTTATTATTTTTTGCCTCAAAGTGGAAACTGACACAGTACTGGAACCTCTATATATAGACTAGGACGACGCTTCCCCACACTCACATGGCCACACCACATCCTTACAACTTTCACCATCTTCCTCTGCTCTCCCTGCTCTCTCTCTCCCCCTCTCTCTCCCCCTCTCTCTCTCATCGGCAACAGAGTTAGACTCAGCACCCATGAAAACTCAGCACCCAAAGCTCAAAACCCATCTCTTCTCCTGCGGCTTCTTCCGCCACTGCACCCGCACCGTCCTCAGCCCCACAACCCCTCACCCTCCGCCGCTCCCTTTCTCCTCCTCCGACCCACTACCACCTTCACTCTCATTAGATTCATCACCTCCTACTCCTCAGCCGCCCGACCCGTCAACCCACCACCACTGCCCCTCCAAACCCGACTCCGCCTCCTCTTCCTCCTCCACTTCCCAAAGCTTCACCCAGTGGAAATTCGATCTCCCGGACTCCCCCATCCTCCCTTACTCACAACCCGAACCCGACAGAAAACCCGAACCTACATCAAAACCGCCGCCGCCTCCGCCGCAACCCATTTCCTCCACTAACCTGCAGGAGCTCTTCCATGCAGCGGAGCTCCAGCTCAGCATCGGGTCATACCCGGAGCAGATCGCGGCGCTTCACCTTTTAGAACGCTCACTTGTTCCTTACCCGCCACCAGACCCGGTTTGCCCGCCCGAATTAATGCGCGGGGTAGTAAGAAATTTAAAAAACAAGGCGGCGGCAAAACCGGCAACGAAAATTTTGTTGGCGCTTTGTCTGGCGGAGGGAAACCGTCACGTGGCGGTGGAGTCCGGTGCGGCTGCGGCGGTGGTGGAGACGGCATTGGAGTTGGAGGCTGCTTCGGCGGAGCGGTCCCTTGCGGCGTTGGAGCTGATGTGTACTGTGGCGGAGGGGGCGGCGGCGGTGAGGGCGCATGCAATGGCAGTGCCGGTTATGGTGATGATAATGGGAAGGACGTCAGCACGGGGTAAGGAGTATGCGATTGGTGTGCTGGCGGTGATATATGGTGGTGGGGACAATGAAGAGGCGGCGGAGGCTGTGGCGGCGGCACCGCGGGAGGAGGTGGCGCGTGCGGTGGAGCTGGCTTTGCAAGGGGATTGTAGTGGCAGAGGGAGGAGGAAAGGGGCCCAGCTACTGAAGGTGCTTCAAGAGAACTAATGTGGTCTTTGTTTGTTTGGTAGAGGATCAACAAACGTAGTAATGCTACATAATGTATTATTGTTCTTTTAATTTTTTTAGTAAATTGGTATTCCAATAAACTACTCTTATCTACCTAATCAAACTCATCTCACTAACATAACTTTTAAACTTGGACTAGTTTTAGTTTTTAGTTTTTATTTTTCATTTTTGTGCCACATATATAGAGATGAAAAAGATGTTGATGGAAAAAAAAGGGTATGAATAACACGCACAATGATAATTGAAAATAATTCATTTTCAGTTTCAAAATTTTGTTTCCACACATAATAATGTTGTTCAAGTATCATTCTTTACTTCTCACACAATCCATTCAATTTTTAATCGTCGAATCAAATGAATTGAAAAAAATCAACAACAAAATATTAACAAAAGTACGTAAAAAATAAAAATAATTGTTCGAATGGTATTATCTTACAAGTAATCTCCTACAGTCCTCACTCCTCTATCACCACCGCCTCTCATCGGTGCTCTCTTCTCCTTGATATACATTCCATTTGGCGATAGTGCAAAAATGCAAAATAAAAAACTAAAAATAACATAATTATCAAACAAACTTGTAATTAGTGCGCTTGCGAAGGGTCCAATGTTCCCATGACAACTGGCGTAACTGCAGAATTATTTTCTTTTGTATCGAAATCGAATATGGGCAACAAATAACATCTTACCCCATCAACAGATAAGATATTTAATCCCATTATTTGGCTCAATATCCAAAAAGGGCCATACCGACTTAGTATATACATATAATTAAGTAAACAAATCGTAATGTAAAATTCAAGTAATTAATTCCAAGTGCTCATTTCCCTTCAATGCATTGCCTTCCTTGTCCCTTATCCCCACTCCCTCCCTTTGAAAACCCCTTTCAAACTTTGTACAAAAAGAAAAACAGATCCCTAAATTAATTAGAATAGTTGTGCACAGCTTCTGGTGGCTCCTTGGTGTTCTTCACCATGTCACTTGGGTTGCAACCATGCTGCTTACAGTCCAAGCCATGCCGCCACCGCCCCCAATTCGCTGCGACGCATCAACCGGGTGCAGCCTCTCCAACTCCTACGGAGTATGGGGTGATAGAAAAGATTGCCACGTCCCATCCGCGGCACACCCACAAACCGAAGAGGACCTCCGCCTCGCCGTGGCTTTCGCAAGCAAAAACAAGGCCAAGATCAAAGTGGTGAGCAAATTTTCACATACCATACCAAAGTTGGCATGTCCCGACATGAGTTTTGAAGACGCAATGCTAATAAGCACGGCCAATGTCAATTCCACGATTAAAATCGATGTGGCGAATTTAGCTGTCACGGTTGATGCCGGCGTAGGGCTACGACAGTTGATCGACAAAGTAGACGAAGCTGGGCTGAGCTTGGTGGCTGCGCCGTCTTGGGAGGGTGTGAGTGTAGGAGGGCTTATAAGCACGGGAGCACATGGAAGCTCGTGGTGGGGAAAAGGAGGAGCAGTGCATGATCATGTTATTGGTCTTAATCATGTTGTTCCAGCAAACCGATCAGAAGGGTATGCGAAAATTCTCAGATTCGATTCAAAAGATGAAATCTTTAAAGCTGCAAAAGTTTCATTGGGGTTGTTGCGTATCATCTTCAAGGTTGGTAAACAGTCCTTGATTCTTATATTCATGGTCAATCATATTAGAGTCGTTAACCTTACTAATTACACCCACTTTTGAATACTAATTGACATAAAATTTATTTTATGCGGTGAAAAAGTAAAGTCTAGAGTGAGCTAAAACAAAAAACAAATGGAATGCGGTTACATAATTTGAGATCTTAAAAATTAATGTTAATAAGTTGGTGTTTCTAGTACTACTCATTGATAGGAAAAAAACTTCAATAAAGCAACAAGATCACGTAATTGTTAGATACTTTCAAAAAGAATCAGACACACGTATGTAAGGTTGTATAGTATCCACATATTGGGACCTATTTTTTTTATAAGTATAGCCTGACTAATTATGTGATTAGGTTGCGCCCTATTGAAAGCTTTTCTCTATCAGTGGCTATGCAGTGTTGGATAACTTTCTAATAGTTAAGTTTTATTGAATTATTGAGGTAAGATTTAATTAGAAATTGGTCAGTATACAGGTGAAGTTGAGATTGGAGGCAGCATTCAAAAGGAGCATAACCTATAACTTTACAGACGATGCTCAAATAGAGGACATATACATGGAGCATGCTAAAAAGTATGAGTTTGGAGACGTAACTTGGTATCCATCGAAGCATACAGCTGCATACAGATACGATAACAGAGTTCCTTTCACCGCAGCAGGCGATGGAACATATGATTTCATAGGCTTCCAGTCCAATTCTGTTGTGGTCGCCAAGATTATAAGAGCAACAGGTAATCATGTCTTCTTTCATTCTCTGTTACTTTTGTAATTTTTGGGCATATTACTTCTTCTGTTACTTGTATATAGAAGAAAAACATTAATTATATCTCTTATGTGGGAACCCATTGCTAACAATAGATCTCACCTCCAAGGTAAATTTTAAGTACAACTGGATGCATCAATGTGCTCCCTTAATGTTATATGTATTGTGAGGATAGAGAAAGAGTACGACCATACAAAATAATATACACCAAGTTGCACTTAAGTTTATTTTCGCTTATAAAAATATATAGGTGCATCTGATTCACATACATATCATTTTTTTTTTCAAGTCATGGGTTTGATAGATCATTTAATTTTTAGTGTTGCTATTTGTATCATGTTAAATGATTGATATAAGAAGTACCTCTATAATAATAAAATGTGTTAGCATCAGTTGCCAATATGTGCATAATGTGTTTTCATGCATATAGAGTACATGATCATCCATTACTCAAAATGCGTCATGTGCCCATTACGTGACTTGAGGCTTAATTATGCATACACGCCTCTATAAGCCCCAGTGCTTTCAAAAGAGTGGTATACATACTCGATAATTAGTTAAAATGGTACAAATATATAGTTTAATTTGTTACGTTATTATATTACTCTAGACATAAAAACTAAAAGAGGGTGTAAATTCGAAATGTGCAGAGAAAACGTTGGACAACGGACGAAGCTCGGTTTTCCAATGCACACTAGCATCTACATTTTTGGGGGCCAAGAAATTATTGGCCAATGGTTTGAAAAATAACCTAATCTTCACTGGTTACCCTGTAGTAGGCCACCAGGGAAAAATGCAAACCTCAGGTTCATGTCTGTACTCAACAGGCACAGACAATTCCTGTGCATGGGACCCAAGAATCAACGGCCTCTTCTTTTACGAGACAACAGCAATATTTCCAGCATCAAAATTTGCAGACTTCATCAGAGACGTCAAAAAACTACGAGACCTAAAACCAGAAAACTTCTGTGGCGTGGATATTTACGATGGTTTTTTAATTCGTTTCATTAGGGTTTCCGATGCCTATCTTGGTCAACAAGAAAACTCCGTGGTCGTTGACTTTAATTACTATAGAGCCGCTGATGCATGGACTCCAAGGTTCAATGAAGACGTGTGGGAAGAAGTGGAGCAACTGGCATTTTCCAAGCATGGGGCAAAGCCACACTGGGCTAAAAACAGAAACGCAGCGTTTTTGGACGTGCAGAAAAAGTACCCTAATTTTAACAAGTTTTTGGGTGTGAAAAGACTGTTGGATCCTCAAAATATATTTCGAGTGAATGGTCGGATGAGATTTTGTTTGGGAAAGCAGGTGCAAGTGCTGATGGGTGTGCTTTGGAGGGTCTTTGTATATGTTCTGAAGATCGGCATTGCAGCCCTGTGAAAGGGTATTTCTGTCAACCTGGACTTATTTATAAGGAGGCTAGAGTTTGTAGGTACTCATCATCCTCTGTAGAATCAGAGAGTGACAAAACTAATTTGATATTTGATTAATCATTTCGGAGTGTTAGGAACAGATCATTTTATTATTTGACAAATATTATCGACAATCTATATGAATGCAGGTAGTAAATATATATATTCGACCTTTTCAGATGTAAATTATTGATAGCATCATACTTTAGAAAAAAAACACTTCAAGTTTAAATATTTTAGAGAGAAAAAACCAATTTACTTTGTAACATCAAAAAAATTTCACAACTAAAAGAATCGATTAGAGCATGACAAGTAGATATAAGAGAGATTTTTTTTCTCCAATTGAGCTCTTAAAGTAATTTTTATAAAGCTTAGAATTGTCAGGATGTTTGTTTTTCTAATCTACTACAAAAGTTTCAGTGGCATTTTAAATATTATTATTATTATTCCACACGTTGTATCTATATGGACTGGAATTAAGGGGTGAGAGCAAGAATTAGAATACAGTTGTTGGAATTGTCTTTTTATTTTTTATTTTTTGTTCTTATATTTGTGTTTCTTTCTCTAGTTAAATTTCCATGAAATGACTTGGTATTTTTGTGTCCAACTGTTATGGTTGGATACTTAATTCAGATTTTTCCAAATCAATCTAGGAAGTAGTGGTGAATTCCACCCTAGCTGTTTGTTTTAATACAATACATGTTTGATTAAAAGAAAATTGCAATACACTTTTATTTTATGATAGAACAACACACTTTTATTTACTTAAAGATTTAATAAGATTAAAGTAATAGTATCACCTTACATTATTGACTCCTAAGTATATGCCGACATATACATGGATCCGACAGCAAAAGGAGGATCCGATGATATTCATTCATTCATACAGAAGGTACTGTACAGTGGACGCACATTGATCAGTCAACATCTCGATGTTTGCATGTCATAGCGTTCCTCTCGAAGTCGAAGTCACCACTTGCTTCCTTTTAAACTTTACCTCAGTACTACTCGATGATCTTTGAACACGATCATATATAACTTTGTATGCCAATTATATAAGCCAAAGAAGTCTGTTTCCGTTCCGTTTAGTTCTAACGCAGAAAATTATGCCAATTTGTACGAGGCATGCAACTTGCAAAGTTCTCGGCATCAAACAAAGTTGGGAAGTTGCATGCCACATCCAGTTTTGTTAAGCGTTATCAATTAACTAATAGCTATACGTACCACTTAGCAAGGCGATAAAAGTATTGAAGAGGTCCTTGGAACAAGTTTCCATTGGCAGAATCTGAATGACTTAACTCTATTGGTAAGTATATAGAGAGGTGTAGAAACTTGTGCAGTTTGTTTATGGCTCTTTGGGATGATTTTGAGTCGCTTCGTAGTCCTATTTTGGGCCGCAACCCAATTCTTTCTGTTGATTATGTGCTTCATGAGTTACAAGCCAAAGAAATTCGCTTGTAGACATGTGCTGGAGTTGTTCCTTCTACTTGACAAGTATAAGAATGGAACCCAATTTCAACACGTGATTGCAAACAAACTTTTTTGACTTGTGACTTATGACACAGATAATTAACATAAGGAAGTGGGGTCTGATGCAGAATAAAACAACGAAGCAACTCAAAATCATCCTGAAGAGTCATACAAAACTGCACAAATCTCTGCTCCTCTCTATACGAGCAATACTTAGCAATAGAGTGAAGTGCCAATGCAAGATGGTCCCAAAGGCCAGTCATTATCTTTCCTACAACATATTTGAAGAATGCAGAAAAACAATAATCCCAACCAAATATTTGACTTGTGACTTATGACGCACATAATTAACATAAGGAAGTGGGGTCTGATGCAGAATAAAACAACGAAACAACTCAAAATCATCCTGAAGAGTCATACAAAACTGCACAAGCCTCTGCTCCTCTCTGCTCCTCTCTATACGAGCAATACTTAGCAATAGAGTGAAGTGCCAATGCAAGATGGTCCCAAAGGCCAGTCATTATATTTCCTACAACATATTTGAAGAATGCAGAAAAACAATAATCCCAACCAAATATGCAGCAACGGCAACCAATTTAAAGGAATAAAAAGCTATGCAAACTCCAAAGCAGTAGCAATAAGTACAAACTATGCCAACTCCAAAAAATATATATATATATATATATATATATATTAACAAAAAATTATAACGAACTTAATTTGCAAAAGAGTAAATTGTAGCAATGGTCCCTTAATTTTGATTCAATTGAATTAATGGTCCCTCAACTAAAAATTCATTACTATTGGTCTCTAAACTCATCAAAACATGCAACTATGGTCCCTTAACTAAAAATATTTTATCATTGGTCCCTCAACTTTAATCCAACTAGAGAAATAGTCCCTTAACTTTAACCCAATTGGAGTAATGGTCCATCAACTTTAACCCAAGTGGGAATGGTCCTTCCGACATAACTCATTTTGACAAAATTCTGACGAAGTTGACAAAAATGACCATAACAACACATTTTGATGAGTTGAGGGACCCCAATTGTAGCAATGATTATTCCAACATAATTCATTTTGACAAACTTTTGACGAAGTTGACGAAAATGATCATAGCTACATATTTGGATGAGTTGAGGGACCAATGGTAATAGATTTTTAGTTGAAGGATCATTGCTCTAATTTAATTAAAATTGAGGAACCATTACTTCAATTTACTCTTTGCAAAATTACCAATTGTATATGTGATGCAAAGCCCAAAAAAAAGGAGATTGCAGCCGAGCGGGTACAAGAAGAGCCAACCCAGCTTAATTTGATGCCAAGTTGAAAGTTGGGGTTTTCTTGAATGCAATATTTTAATTTTCTTACAAAGAGGTATTTATAGGAAACAAATGAATACAACATTAACTAACTAAAAAATAGGAAATAAAACCATCCTTGTTAAACAAGAAAACCTAAATCCCCAAGGCCAGCTTAAAAACAAAACAAATTAAATTTTGGTTTAGCGGTGGGCACTGTAGTGGGTTTACTGACCAACTCAACTAAAATTCGTGGGGTTGAGTTGGGTTGTAAACTTCAAAAAAAAAATTAATTTTTAGATAGAAACAGGATCACCCATCCAATAGATGAGAGAGTTGGGTTGATGTATTATTAACTTGATTAAAACTGGCTCACCCGAATATCAACAATTCTTAAATATAAATGTATGTACAATTGTACATAGACATGTACATAAAATTTAATAGTTACTAAACACACTCGTGAGGGAGCCTGCTGTGTAACGAAGCATTGCTGTATTATTCTTTTATTTTGACTTTTCGGTTGTTATATTGAAAATCTCAATTGACAAAAATAAAAAACACACTTGTTTATATATACTTTAGTTAAATAATGATTCTACAAATTAACTTTATATTATTTAAGTTGTATTTTGAATTATTTGTCACTAATTAATACTCACTTTAAGAATAACAAAAAAAGTAAATAATCTCAACTCGTTGAACCAGCTCAACTCAACCCGCCTTAATGGTTTTTGGTTTGGGGGGGGGGGGGGTGGTTTGTTGGTTAATTTGGCCATTCTCTTGGGTGGAAATGAGTTTCACTAATGTCAGCTCGAGCCTATCAAATTGACTAACGGATTAAAGTCCAATCCAACCAACCCAGCAATGCCCATGCTTAATATGGTTATTCAGTAAATTAATTAAGTAGTACCAATAAATATGAGCTGTTATAATTTAGACCGATTAGGAAGCAGTTATCAAATTCTGCATGCACTACTTGCATGGAAGATTAGCGAACGAGGGAAATGAATACAGATCGTATGGGAGCTCACCAATTTATCCTATTATATATTCCAAATTATACAACAAATTAATCTCAATCGTGACTCATATTGGTGTCGAGCTAAGCATGGTTTCCATCTCTTTTGGTCCTGTAATTTTAAAGCAAAAAAATTAGTTAGTACACCACTTGTACATTCCACAATCTTAGCCTTAGGTTCGCAAATTCTACAAATCTAATATAAATGGATGAATTGTCCATTTTGTCATATTGTCCAATGAACCTACTTATTAGAATGACTAGACATAAGCATCATGACCAATACAGTAACCTAATAACTAGCTGCAGGATTAGGGAGCCCATGCATAAGCTTCATCAACGCAAACCCAAACATCAACCAAACGAAACCAGATATACAAATTAGGTCGATTTGCATAATAAAAAAAATATAATGCAAAACAAAAACCATATCAAATAAGATTTCCATAAGCATATGTATGAGATAAGTACCCTCATTCATACTGCAGCGCCTTATCATGGTTTCGAGATTGACGAAGAGCGATGGATGCAGATGCTTCAACTTTGACATTTCTAACACTTCAAATCTTCAAAGTAATTCCAAGTTGTAACGTATGCAGTGGAGCCGAATTTGTTGCTATCAGTGAAGGCAGTCGCGCGTTCAAAAGGCTTCTAAACACTGGCAATTGGGGTAAAATATGGCAACAATAAACCTACTTAGATGTCTATGTGGCAGCTAGGTTTATGAGGTTGGACCGCACCTTTTAATTTGTTATAGTTGGATAAACAAATGGACCGATAATGAAAAGCCTCTGATACTTTTTTTTACATATACTCCAGCTGATCGATGATGAAATCATTAATATAATCTTGCACCTTTTGGTTTTACGTTACTTATATAATGCGTTAAATAATTAAAGCTAGGAAACGAAATATTAGGTTGGTGAAAAGCTTTGGATGATGTATAAATTATAATCAAATATATATTAATATGTTATAAGAATAAGCATGTTTATCTATAAGATCCTTTTTAATTACAATTTTTCTGTATTTATTGGAGCAAAAGTTTGATATTTTGGCTTTTAATTAAAATCTCGTGTATGTATATATATATTGTATAATATATTGGGGGCAATACTAGAACTCTTCTTTTTTAGGTTGAAGCAGTAGGTACTGTTTTGGACTTAGGAGAGGGACCTAACCCATAAAGCCAATTGGCTTTTGTGCAACAACAAACGGAAAGAAGATTATGATGGGAGCCATTAGTTCTTATCCCTAGCTTTCTCCTTAAGCTGGAAATGACATTCTCAAAGAATCAATTATGCAAAAGAAAAACATTCTAATAAAAGTGGTAAATTTCAAATCTGCTCTAGCAGATTTAATCAAGATTCAAAAGTTTATAAAAATTCATGGAAATATGGATGTATTAATTAAGATTTTAAAGGAGTTATAGAAAAGAAGAAAAAAGAGGGTATTCACTTAGGATTTTATTTTAATTTTTTTATATTATTATTACTAGTGATGGTCCAAATATGAGCTATATTAAGTGAATTGGGAGGATATAAGATCTTAACTATTGGGGCAATTGATCACATGCATTTAAGAAATTTTTAAAAACAAAGGATTTTGACTGATAACTTTTGAATGCTTATTAGACCTACTTTTGGTTTGAAGAATCGTCTGATATAATTTTAGACCTACTTTTGATGATAACTTTTGAATGCTTATTAGCTTATATATGCAAAAATTGAAATAATAGTTTGTCTCAGGATTGATTTGACATGTAAGCTATAACAACTCAAACACACTAATTCTACAACACAAGCAAAAGAGTTATACTAAGGATATGATTTTCACACCTTATTTTCTCTACCCCATACACCTCTCTCCATTTTTTGTCTACTCGTTGAATAAAGCAAAACAAATAAAAATATAGGAATTGATAGGGACTGTGCAAAACAAGAAAATGAGTGTGTAGAAATCATTTTCCTTTATCTATGTATTAAGCTGTAGCCCTCAAGTCGCATAAGGGTTAGGATCGGGAGACATCCATTATTTGACACACATTTTGTAAGGCACACTCCGTAGCTTTCTTTAACGATCCAAATCTTCTATATTTTAAGTCTTCTTCAAAAAATCATGTCTACCAAAAATCACTCAAATCCAAAACCTTTTTATTTTAGGTTTTGCACTTCCACTTCAAAACACCCGCCCAAATTCACTTGCCACACCGCAGAGAGCCCAACTAAGATGTGCAAAATAACCAGAATAAAAGAGACTCAGAAATCAACTCTGTGTGTGTGTGTGGGGGGTGTGGGGGAAGAGAGAGAGAGAGAGAGAGAGAGAGAGAGAGAGAGAGAGAGAGAGAGAGAGAGAGAGAGATGTGCTCATCTCTTTCAAGTGCTTGCTAGAGATGAGGCAAAATCTTATTCTCAATTCACTCACATAACAGCATACTTTGTCTTCTTTCACATGTTTTTGGCAACTATAGAATTGCAATTTTAAGTTTTATCCATGAAAGTAACTCATCAGTAAGAATGCCGTCTTGTCATTGCGAAAGTTTACCATAACTTTGTCCTCGAGAAAGTATGACCCCGGATAAAAAATAACAAGACTTGATACAAAATCAACAGCACAGGCAGGTCAAGACATATGAAGGCTATAATACAGGCCTTGACCTCCAGCCAGTATGACTGCTACTCCGCTTCTCACCTTTCAAGTCTCTGATTAATATCAGCTTCATACGACTACAACTTGGATCCTCTCTAAACCTTATTTTGCGGTAGCTAGCTGGGGAAATCTTCACCTGTTAAAATTAAACAAATTAATCCCAATTGATGAATTTGTGATTTTGAATAAGAAGCGCAATAAGAAAACGTTGTATACCAGGCAGGTGAGTAAAGAGTTTTGTTTCAAGCACTTTAGCTATTATAGGGTTAGACAGTACTACAAGTAAAGATATATCAGGAACCTCATCAAACTCATTGTTGTGCACGTCCCTTTCCTGTAGTCTGTTTCTTCTTCTTCGGCTGCTTGTTCTGATCTACTTGTATGAAGCCATGCCTCTGCTTCCCAACTTTTAAGTCTTTCCCACTAATCATGTACTCATTCCCATCTTCTGGCAAGCTAAACTCAGCTGGGTTTTTGTTTATAGCGCAGATTAAAGAATTGGGACTGCTCCTTGGAGGCCTCATGGCCCCATTAGCATTATGAGTATCCAATTTCTGCAGCATTGGATATTCAGTGTTGTGGCCGTGCTGGGGAAACATCGTAGAATCACCCAGCATAGCAATCCCTTTCTGCATAACAGGGATAGTTCCATGATTTTTGCCCAAGACACCACCTTTGGATGCAGAATTCTGGGATCCAGAGCCTCTATGCTCTACGGCAGCCCTTTTGAATCCTTTAGGATAAGAAGAGGTAGATGTACCACCCGGATTCATAGGAAAAAGGTCAAGAGACTTCTCAGAAATGTGATTTTTGCCGCAAAAACTGGATGATGGATGCTTGACAGTATCAGTAACCTTATAACCACCAGTATCTGCTGCAGAATACTCCTTAGAGTAAAGATCAAAGGACCTCTTGGGAAATTTTGGGTTTCCAGCAATGTTCAAGGGTGGACCTGACCGCATACCTGCATCCATGAGGCTGAGCAAATGCATTGCTGGTATGGTTTCATTAGAATATAGATCAAAAGAACCCGCTGAACTCTGAGGAGGCTCAGTCGCATTACGTTGACTAGTGAATGAGTACTCTGCATTTGTTCTGCTGAAAGTTTCAAAACCAACACCTTCACTATGCTTTTCCGGGTTGATAGCATTTAAATTAAATAATTTCAGGCCATAATCCCCACGGAAATTTCCCTTATGCAGCGAGCCAGGAGGGTGAGAAAGCATATCAACATGGGAAGGCTGAGCTCCATACTTATGAGGATTGTAGTGTGTTAAGGCAGTTTGAGCTGGCAACGCAGGTGACCATAGGCGAGCTGCGTCTTCCTTTGATTGTGGAACAGACGGACGCAAGCTAGAATTTGACAACCCATCGCTCATCATATCTCCATTCCATTTGCAATTTTGAGCACAACTACAGCTGCTGTAACCAGCAGCAGGAAATTGCTCTCGAGTACTCATCTTCTTTTTAGGTTGACCAAATGCATTAAACCCTATAGCGCATTGCATTTGATCGAGACGGAATGTGTCTTTTCCGGGGATATAAGTAGAAAAGTCAACTAACTTCTGTTTGGAAGGTCCCACATTTTTTCTTGCGGTTGCACCATCTTTTGCCTTTCTTGCCTGAGGTTTTTGCTTCTGACTGGTTTCCTCTAATATTCTTAAGTTCCCAATGCCATAACTATGATCCGTCACCGGAACATTCCTTGCATTAATGCCTGCTTCCAAAACTTTCTGATTTCTCTCATAATGATTTTTCGCCATGAATTCAACAATTTCCATCGGTATGTCATCTGCAGCTCCCTTCTGAGACGTCTTTTCAGCTCTTTGCTTGCTATCTTTCCTACTAACAGGCACAGCTGAATTTTTCGGAACCTCAAAGATTTTCTCCTTGTTTCTTGCACGAGAAATATCCTGAAAAGGAAAATCAATTATCATAGAAAAAAATTGCAAAATAAAACTAGAAATAGAGAAGATAGTTATGCATATTAGTGTTTACACTACAGATAAGAGAAATGTGCAATATGATTCTACGGGCTACCTAGAAGTAAAAGGGAACTTTATAAATTGATCCATTGAATCACTTCATCAATGCTGCTAATTTTCGCATATCAGCATGCGCAACGGACATAAGAAAAACTTATTATTTAGTTATAACACCAATATGCAGTGTTCAAATAATAAAAAAACCTACTAGTTTCCACTAGAGTATTAACTGTGTCGATAATAATTTGATACAGATGAGTGATTTACTGATTTATGATATCACAACAATTTTATAACGGCACAGTTGCATATGCTAAACCTAATAAACAGAAGAAGCATGCAATTGCTCTGGATGTATATCATGCTGCCATCGAGATGAAAACATTCATCCAGGGAATAGTAAGAAGAGAATAAAGCCCTTACCATATGCTGCAACAAACAGCTCCCTTCAACCTGGGGGCTATAGTTTTGCTTCTCATTCGGGATAGATATGCTGTAGGTGAAAATTTTACTACTCAAATCATCATGTCCCACTTTCCCAGAAAATGCATTTGAAATGGCTTTAGGAAGTTTGGTCAGATTTGCGTTGGCTTCCGCATTTTTCCTAATAAACTCATCTAGTTTGCCGGTTCCATCTTTCTGAATTGACCAGGAAGGAAATCCATCTTGAGACTGAGGAATAGACTTCCTGTCATCTCTTTGTGCAGACAAATAGCTGTTAAGAGAAAGATCCAACCCTTTTTCAGCGGGTGCATCTTCTGCCCGGTGAAATGGATTCCCAGTTTGCATGAACTCTACATCTTTCCTTGTATTTGGGCATTTCGTGAGCCAAGGAAATAGAGAAGCCAGTCCATCATCAACTTCCGGCATCTTGCCTTTCCGCTTACAGGAACCGGACTTTCTACCTGCTTTTGGGGCAGGCAAAGCAATTTGATCCATCCCTCTACCTGTGGATGCATCATACGCTGGACTATAAGAAGCACTTGTAGTAGCATTACCCTTACTTGAATTTCCAACTTTGTCTAGGGCTTCTATTGGCACAATATCTTTGGGTGGGACTAAGGATGAACATGCGCCAATATCATTGGATTTTATAATTTTCTTCTTACCAGCAGCCGGGATTCTTTCATTTTCGGATCCATTCCAGTTGCTCCTCATATCTGCCTGCAAAGATACTCTGGCAACTGCATCTTCTTCTAACTCAGAATCTGCAACGCTTCTGGTGGTTTCTTCATCTCGCTTGGAAGTCTTAACTTTTCTATTCAAACTTTTAGGATGGCTCTTCTCTATGCATCTCTGTTCCTCTTCCTCAGGCAATTTCCTTTTGTTATTCTCACCAAGATCCACTCTAGCACTTTCTTGGATAGACACCTGGCCTTGGGAAACAGTTCCTTTCCCAGATGTATTACTAATTCTGTTGGATGGAGAATCTTCTGTCCTGAAGCAATCAGGCTTTGCATCACCCAACTCACTCAGCAGACGCACACGAACCTTCCGACCTTTCTTGCGATTCAAACTACTTGACTTCTCAGGATTTTCAGATGATGCATAATCACACTCATGCAGAGGATGATTAATGATGGTCTGGCCCTTGGTAGCATCACTTGCCCTGTCAACTGTCCCGACTATCTTACATGTCCCAGAGGCATTCATTGACTCCTTGTGATTTTCTTCTGCAGAAAGTCGGTGATCAGCTTCACTAGCCTGGGCAAGATTCTTATTCCAGAATAATTTTTTGTTTGAGAAATGGAGTTGAAGGTTGGTACCACCACGACTTTCACATCCTGATTTCCAGACTTCAACAGATCCATTGCTATCCAAATGTACTGCTTCTGCTTCAGAAATCAAAGACAATATGATTGTGAGAGATCATATGAAGTAAGTTGTAATGCAATTTTGATGTTTTTTCTTTGCAAATTAAATTGACCCGTGGCAATTACAGGTAAAATTTTTCAACCAAAGATCCTTATTTTATCACTTTTTAACAAAGGGAAAGAAAACCTGTGTTATCTTTATGTCTCTCCTGCGTCCTTTTTGGGTCAACTTCTGGCCCAACAGAATCGAGTCTCGGCATTTCATGACTCGCATAATTATCTAAGACATTCTCATTCACTGGATGAAACACAAAAAGTAAATTAATCAAAAGACTATAACATAGCCAACAGTCTATTTAGTTGAATCAAACTTGACTTTACCTGTGATGGCAGTGAGCGAAACTTCATGCCTCCCTTCTTTATTATCAAAAGTAGATGACGAAGGATGTTGCTCGTTGCCAATTCCAACAACAGAAATATGACCTTCAGCTCTTTCTCCATCAACAATTTTGGAAATTGAACCTTGCTCATAATCTAACAGAAGCAGTGAAGCATCACTGAGGGGTGGGATCTGAGCACAATTGTTATTGGAATCAGATCCAATACGCATGTCTGTACCATGATCTTTTGCAATACTCTCAGAACCAGTTTCCTGCACGCAATTCTGGCAAGACCACCTTCTGAATTTTGGAGGATCCAAAGGAGGAAGCAAGGATGTTGGCTCCTGATCAAACTCACCATCCAAAGGAAATGGCCAACATAGCTTCCAATTCTTTTTGCGAACTTCAGCTACATAACCACTATATCCAAAACATAAAACAGAAGTTTCATTCGATGAAAAGATCCATGGGTAACGTAGAATTCAATTATTTACTACATACAACTTATTATTTAAAAAATAACGCTCCACACACACACATATATCTTCCCTATTGTTTAAGTACTTATGTCCTTGCAGACACCATCTTGTTATATTAGCAAAATGCACACTAGTTAGTGTGCCATATGATTGCTGATGAAAACCTTTACTGCACCAAAGAGTCCAATCCCAACTTTAAGTGTGCTAATACAATGAACTAAAAAGTAAAGAGATTAGACTTCTTTCTCCATAATATACTGCTGCAAAATAGCTTAATATCTAACCTTTAATACTGGAGAAAATAATTAAACCAGACCAATATACATCCAAATTAGAGTTTTGAAATTTTACCAAAAGAAATGACAGCTTCCAATTTTGAATATGAAGAAATATAAATTAGTTAAATCGTTAGCAAAAGATTTATATTAATTTACTATGAACAAGTGAGTAATTTCCCACAAGGCATACAATCTCTGGTAAAGGCGGGTACCAACTAGCAATGCTCCAAGGCGCTCCAAGGCTTACCATATAGTGAAATGCTCGCAGTTTCCCGCATGGCTACTACTCTTGTCATTCGCATCAGGAAGATCTATAGATATTGAATCAATTTTCACAAACGATCCCACCGACTTGGAGGCAATAATAGGATTGCTCCTCTTATGATTATTGCCGATCAGAAGACCCTTCTCCATGTTATAGCATCTAACCAGATCACAGTGTTCCTAATACAGTACTTCCTACATTCACACAAATGAAACAATTACTTGAGTGATATCATTATCATATGATGGGGGGGGCGAACACCGAGGAAAGTGTAAAGAAAGCACCGATCTATATCACGTGAGAAAAATTCTTGGTCCAAGTCACAAACAAAATTATTAGGGTTTATAATCAACCGACAACAATTCTCATGTGCAATGAATTATTTTGAGTCAAAATTATCAAAGAAATAGATGACAAGGTAAAACACCTCATCATACATTGACATTGCACATAAAATAACAAACTCCATTGATATACAAGCATAGATACATACATGTATAACAACCCAAGGGAAGAAATTAGAAACCCTAACATTCCACGAATCAACATAAAGATGGATCTGCGTGGCAACTATGTACTAGGAACGATCAAATTATTCACACGGCTAAATGCACCTTTAAAGATGCAAACTCAATCACAAAATTAGGAACAATTAATAAGGCAAAACCTCATATTAGGGTTTTGTTTCAATTAGAGCAATTTAGGTCGTATGAATATTCCAAGGTAAGCAACAATCGTACGAACCCATTTCAGGCTCGCCCTAGGAGACTCCGAATCGGAAAATAAAAGCACGTCAATCAACCAACTTAACAAAAAAAAAATTAGGGTTCTTTCATTATATAACTTATAAATATTCAGTCACTAGATAATTAACTGAGTCCGAGCACATCAAAACGACATGAATGACACCCAAAACGCATAGAATTGTTTAAGCTGAGCATAATAACAAACCCCAGATAATGAAATGGAAAGTAAAGCCCAAAGCTTGACGTACTATACACAGTAAAACCCAGCTCAAAAAACATTTTTAAAAAATATAAAAACTAATAAGTAGCTGAAAAAATCAGCTCAAAGCTTTAAACTTTATACTAATTAAATCCAAAAACATCATCGATTTCAAAAACCCAATTGAATAAAAGAGTAAATCTAGCAGAAAAAAAACCGACCTGAAACCTCAACGCATATCGACGACCACCGGAAACGACGTCGTACGAAGCTAAGCTCCCGATCCTCCACGGCGCGTCCGGAAAACGGCACTGGAGGATAGAGCGGCGGAGGGGGAAGATCGGGAGGCGATTTTTCAGCTGAGATTCGAAGCTGGGTGAGTGGAATTTGAGTGCGAACAATCGTAAAACCCTAGAGAGAGAGAAACAAGGGGGAGAGAGAGGGGTTTCGAAAATGTTGAGAGAGAGAGAGAGAGAGAGAGGGTGATGGTAGGAGGAGAGAGATAGAGAGGGCTTTAACCTTTCTTTTGTCGTCGAATGTACTGAAAAAACATCATCATACATACTACATGTCATGTTCAAACACATACATTTTATACAATAAATTACTGCCGAAAACGGTGCTGGCCCAATGATGTGCCCCCACGTGGCTCAATGTGCGGCACTTGTTGCTTGGACAAGAGAAAAGGAAACCCTAGCAAAGGTAAAAAAATGCTACTGTTCCCAGAGCGTGGTTGCACGCTCTGGTTCAGGTGGGGGCCATAGTTTATTTATACCTGTCGTGTCATGGAGGGCCAAAGATGCCCTTGCACATTAGTGGATTCTGATTGGTTCGTGTGGCTCAGGTGAGTGGTTGGAGAGTGTGGGTGCGATCCAATATGAAACCCTAGGTTTTTCTTGCGGGTAATCAAGGGCCTCTATCTAACCCTAGCTAGCAACATTTCGTTTCACGAACAAAAGGGGGGAAATAAAAATGGGAAAGAGGGAGATGGAGGAAAATGGTTAGGTTTTGAATTTTTTTTGGTACTAATATTAATTTGAAATAAATTAGATGTTATACATGTAATATTCAACCGTAGCATTCGGGATTATGCTAATAAAATGTATTAGCTAAGAGATCTAATTTAGTTATAATAAAGATTTCGTAGAATCAATAATTTTGAACGAGAAATAACTAGATTCAATGGCTAAGGCATGATACATTCATGTCTCATAACGTGGGTGAACACAAAATTATACCAATTAGTTTTAGATGGTATGCATGTCCGAACTGTGGGCTAATAAATTTTTTACCATTGTGGAGCTACGTTACATATGTATGTACGTTAAATTTTTCAAACTGTGGGCGAATAAGAATTAATTACTTTTGCGGGGATTCATTAGATAAGTTATTCAGTGGGCAGACCTATAATTTTATTTTGTGGGTCAGAGTTTTGCAATTTATCCATACAATCTATGACATGACTTTCACACAGTGATAAACACATGATTTTACTTTTATTTATGATCATCAATTTAGTCAATTGCAATATATAAGACCAAAAATTTAAATTACCATGTAATCCAAACAAAAACACACACACACACACAATATATATGAAAGTGATTCATTTTGCTTCTTACCTTTGAGAGAAATGAAAAATATTTACAAAGAGAAAAAAGTTATATAGTATTACAAAGACTATATGTACAAAAGAATTAGATATATGGAAAGAGATATATTAGAGTATCAACAATATTATTAAATATAATGGGCTTGACATGGGGACCGCCTTGGATTCATGCAGATTATTGAAAAGGTGATCTAGGATTCTCTAAAATCAATGGCGATTGCTAGACATGGCAAAAATGTTGAATATGCATATTGCTTACATATTAGTAGGATGTTGATATAAACCTATAACAAAAGCAACATATGCCATATGTACGTTTTTGGTTAGGTTGCTGGCCAGATCCCCCACACACACACACATATATATGTATATATCTGCGTGTGTGCGCGCGCAAGATTATTGGTTAAAGAGAGGAATAGCCGATTGGACTGACTTATTTATTTTAAGTTTGATTTCTATTGGACCAAATTCATTAGTTAATTAAGGAGGAAGAAAAGTTAAAGAGGAAGTTTGGGACGAACATATGCTTGCATGCATCATGCACGGCGACCTCATTAAGTTAATTATGTTAATATGTATACAGATATATCAGAGAGAATTATCAAGAACTTAGAGAGAGAAAGTAAGAAGAGATAGAGAGAGAAGGATGAATGTATTAATGTGTATATTTCTTACACAGGAAGTCATCACACTTAGACTTATATAGTAGCCAAATACAAGTAACAAACTAACTAACTAAATGCACAATCTGATGACAAGTGTCATAATCTCATAACACTAATATATCCTAACATGCCCCCTCAATCTCATGGGTGGATGAACCAAGCATGAGATTGGTACAGTGAGACCGAAACAAAGGAGAACTAAGGCCTTTGGTTAATATATCTGCAAACTGCTCCCTGGAAGATACAAACTGAACCAGGAGACGATGTTGGGCAACCCGTTCACGCACAAAATGAACATCGATCTCAATGTGTTTCGTACGCTGATGTTGAACAGGATTGAATGACAGGGCTATGGCAGACAAATTGTCACAGAAGAGAACTGGAGCTGCTGGAAGTTTGATGTGCAGAAACTCAAGAAGCTGTTGTATCCAATCAAGTTCAGCAGAAGTGGAAGACATAGCTCGATACTCAGCTTCTGTAGAGGATCGTGACACGGTATGCTGCTTTTTGGAGGACCAGGAAATGGGATTGCCACCGAGAAACACAATTAAGCCCGTGGTAGACCGACGATCATTAGGGTCGCCAGCCCAATCTGCATCACTAAAAGCCTTTAACTGTAAGTCACTAGCAGAGTAGGAAATACCAAAGGTCAGAGTACCCTTTAAGTATCGCAATATGCGCTTGACGGCAGTATAGTGAGAAACCATAGGGGCCTGCATAAACTGACACACTTGATGAACAGAAAAGGCAATGTCCGGCCGGGTGAAAGTGAGATACTGCAATGCACCTACTATACTTCGATATGCTGCAGGATTGTGAAAAGGAGAACCATCATCCTTGAGTAAGCGATTGTAAGGCAAACATGGTGTATCACAAGGCCTGCAGTCAACCATTTCTGCCTTCTGTAATAACTCTTGTATATACTTGGTCTGAGACAAGAAAAAACCTGTACCAGTTCGATCAATTTGGATGCCAAGGAAGTAGTGCAAATGTCCCAGATCTTTAATATCAAATTCAACTGTAAGAGAATCAATTACTTGTTGAATGATAGAAGAAGCACTGCCAGTGACAATGATGTCATCAACGTAGAGGAGTAAAATCACAATCTCAGTACCAATATGCTTAACAAACAGAGAAGAATCAGCATAAGTGGAAGCAAAACCAAGGGAAGGCAGAAAAGTGGTGAACCGTTCATTCCATGCCCGTGGGGCCTGTTTCAACCCATATAAAGATTTGTGCAACTTACATACTAACTCAGGATGATTGGAATCTGCAAACCCTGGAGGCTGAGCCATATATACCTCTTCGTGCAACAAGCCATGTAAGAACGCATTTTTAACATCGAGCTGCCTTAACTGCCATTTAAAATGCGAAGCCAAAGCAAGAACTAAGCGAATAGTAGTAGGTTTGATGACAGGGCTAAAAGTTTCCCCATAATCCAGTCCCGGTTCTTGACTAAAGCCCTTGGCTACTAACCTAGCTTTATGCCTGGAAATAGAACCATCAGAATTCTTCTTAAGCTTGAAAATCCATTTGCAGCCCACTAAGTTTTTCTGAGAAGGTAATGGAACCAAGCTCCAAGTGCCCTGCGAATGCAGTGCTTCAATCTCGTCTTGCATGGCCTTATACCAAACAGGGACCTTAAGAGCAGATTTATAAGTTGCAGGCTCACACTTTGACAAATCCACATAATTGGAATCACTGAGAGTGCTGAGAAATACTTTCTTCTTAATAATACCATTCTTACTCCGAGTTTGCATAGGATGCATATTTAAAGGAGCAATAGGCAACACTGGTTGGAGGTGATTAGGACTAAACTCAGGATCCACAGGGAGTAATGATGATGAGCGTGCTGAGACAGTAATGGATGGAGAAGAGGAAGTATCTGTGGGAGGCAAGGGGGTTATAGGAGTGGAAAGTGGTGGATAAGGTAGGAGAGAGGATGTGGGTTCCCCTACTAAGAGCATTGAAGGAGAAACAATGGAAGATGCAGGTGATGATTCACAGGATATGGCACACTTGGCAGACTGAGCTAGCAATGATTGATACGGAAAAATGGATTCATCAAACACAACATGCCGAGATATATATATCCTACCCTTCAAGACATCATAACAAATGAAGCCCTTATATTTAGAGGCATACCCCAGAAACACACACTCAGTAGTTTTAGGTTGTAATTTGGAAGTGTTATAGGGCTTTAGTAAAGGAAAACACGAACACCCAAAAACTCTAAGATGAGTAATGACAGGAGATGTACCAAAGAGTAACTCAAAAGGAGACTTGTGTTTTAAAATTGGGGCAGGCATCCGATTGATTAAATAGGCAGCAGCCTGACAAGCAAAGGACCAAAACTGAGAGGGAAGCTGGGCATATTGCAGCAGGGTAACAGTGGTTTCGATAAGATGCCTATGTTTTCTTTCGGCTAAGCCGTTTTGCTCAGGAGTGTATGGACAGGAAATGTGATGTACCACCCCTTTGACTTTGAGAAAGGATTGTAGTTTATGACTTATATACTCTCCCCCACCATCAGATTGTAAAATCTTGATGGTTGCAGAAAACTGAGCTTGAACAAATGCATAAAAGGAGACAAAAGTATCAAAAAAATCAGATTTATTGATAAGTGGGAACACCCAACAGAATCTCGTACATTCATCAATGATAGTTACATAGAATTTGAAACCATCAATGGAATTACATGGTGCAGGACCCCAAAGGTCACTGTGAACAACTTCAAAAGGTATTTGAGATTGATGAGTACTAGAGTGAAAAGGCAGTTTAGTAAATTTCCCTTCTAGGCAACTATGACAGATTATTGGTACATCATCCTTGGAACACCTAATATTAGCTTTATTGAGCATAGTAGAAACAATGTTATTGGTAGGGTGACCTAACCTACTATGCCAAAGAGATGAACTGATAAGCTGTCCCAGATAGGCAGAGGCCTTGATATGACTTGGTGAATAAGAAGCAGGATGTTTGGTAAGGGAGGGGATGGGGTAAAGTCCATTACTGCACAGCCCTTTGTAAAGAATCCTCCCTGTGGCCTTGTCCTGAATCCAAAAACAAAATGCATCAAAAATCAACCAGCAGTTGTTATCAAGACAAAGTCTATGTACGGATAATAGATTCTGAGACAACTTGGGCACATATAAAACAGACTTTAATTGAATAGGATGTACTGGAGTATGAATAACAGTGCTGCCAACATGGGATACGCTCAAACCTTCTCCATTAGCAGCTTGAACTGTCTCATTTGTTGGATATGGAGAGGCTAAAGTCAAGTTACTGAGATCAGGGGTCATGTGATTCGTGGCCCCAGAATCAGCAAGCCAAAGTTGATTAGAAGGCTGAGATGAAGATGCTTGAGAAGACGATGGAACCATAGTATGCATGGCTTGCATGGCAGGCTGAGATGAGAACTGAGGTGCTGAAGGAGCATAGGAAGAATGAGCCAGGGATGGTTGCTGTGGACCAATGTATGAAGGCCCCTTATCATTGTAAAAGCAAAACCAAGTCGTGTGGTTGTGCTTCCCACAAATCTGGCAACCAGATTTATCCACTGTCTTGGAATGGCAAAATGGTGCAGTATGACCATATGCATTACACAACTGACACAAAACAGAATGAGCAAAAGGCACAGTTGGAGATGGACCAAGAACACCTGAGGTAGGGTCATGATTCTGATTAAAGAACTGTTGTCTTGGTGCAGGATACCTATACCCTTGATGAAACTTTCCTTTACCCTTCTGCTTATTATTGTTAAACTGTCGAAAACCACCAGTATGCCCATTAGATGATCCAGCAGATGAAGTATAGTGCACAGAACCAGGAGTAGATTGAGTAGAATAAGAGGGAGACTTAGGTACAGAAATGGGATTGGTATTAGCAACCATGGCAGACAAAAACTGAGATGAGACATTGCTTTCCACAAGTAGTTCTTCTGCTAGTAACTGAGACCTAAAGTCTTTAAGAGAAATTACACTCTCCCGGCCTCGAATAACACATCGGAAAATATTGTACTCAGGAGGTAAGCCATTGAGTGCCAATATGACAATATCCTCATCAGCAAAGTAAACTCCAGCAGCAGACAAGTAATCGCGAGCCTCCTTAATTCGCTGCAAATATTGAGACACAGAATCTGAACCTTTCTTAATGGTTTGCAGATTAGATTTCATCTGAAATATGCTGGCTCTTGAAACAGTAGAGAATTGTTCTTTCAATCTATTCCAAAGATCACATGCACTAGAACTACCAATAGCACAAGAAAGGGCAGCAGGTGATAAAGTCGCAGTAATCAGTTGCATTAATGCTCGATCATGCATTTTCCAAACAACATATGCATCATTCTCAATTTGAGAAGACTCACCAGGGACTATACCAGATTCACTCGAATTAGCAATAAATCGAGGTGGACAGAGATTAGAGCCATCAACAAATTGCATAATTCCATGACCTTCTAACAACAATTGCATTTGAAAGTGCCAATTTAAGTAATTCGTATCATCAAGCTTAATACTCACAGAAGTAGAAATTGTGGAAATTAGAGCAGTAATTGGAGATTGAAGAATCTGAAGTTGTGATGCAGATACCATATTTGCAATTTCGAAGAAGAATTGCCACTGAGACAACAAAACAAACACCTGGTGTGCAGCTGATCTTCAACACAGCTTCAAACAACCCAAGTCGCAGCAAACCCTAGAAATTGATAGAGGAGAATGAGCGGCAATCGTACAGAGAAAGAACACGATCGCAAGTAGAACTTGAGGAAGAAGAAGATCGGTAATTGGAGAAGCGAAATCAGAGTGTAGAAGCGGAAGCAACAGAAGGATCGAAGAGCATAGCGCGAGCTGATCCAGCGATTGATACCATGTTAATATGTATACAGATATATCAGAGAGAATTATCAAGAACTTAGAGAGAGAAAGTAAGAAGAGATAGAGAGAGAAGGATGAATGTATTAATGTGTATATTTCTTACACAGGAAGTCATCACACTTAGACTTATATAGTAGCCAAATACAAGTAACAAACTAACTAACTAAATGCACAATCTGATGACAAGTGTCATAATCTCATAACACTAATATATCCTAACAAATTACACGGTGACCTCATTAAGTTAATTAGTGGCTAAGGTTAACTTTGATTCAGCCACGCGAATTCATGAGATGAGAAAGCACCAGTACAAAAAAAGACAATTACAATCCTCAAACTTGTCATTTTATAAAGTAATGAAAAAGGGTGATCAATTAAGCTTGCCCATTTTTAAATAAAGATTTAAATGAAAAATATATGTGTGTGTGTATATATGTTCATACATACTACTACAAAGCCAGGCACCGAAAGTAAAGAAACCTAATAATTCATGTACATGGCCACATTTGCTACAGTAGTTTACTCCTCTATTTGCACTCAAACCGAACTAAACTAAGAATCAGGTTCAAAGGAAGGGATGTTATTCGAACATCAAATCCAGAAAAGTAAGCTCTGTAAAATGTCTATGTGGGGAACAGTGCACTCCAATAATTGAATGTGATGTACTGATGTGCCATTTCTAGACATGTTTGTGTTATGCCTTAACTATCTGCATCGATCGATGTTGTCGACCCAAAAATGAAGATCATGACTCGTACAAAGAAAAGAAAACAAGCAATTGCAGATCTATTAACTTTCAGTCTCTCAGTTCTTCTTGTTTATGGACATAGCCCGGCCTATATACTATGAAGAGAATAAAAAAAATACAGAATAAGAAACCGAAGAAGAAGTGGAATATCACACACACACACACACACACACACACACACATGTACGTATGTATAATATATATGTATGTATGTATGATATATATATATGTATGTATATATCTGCGACTGGAAGCACTGGACCCATATAGTGATCTGTGTTGAATTGATGGCTAAAATTTGACACAAATTTTAAGAGATTGTTCTTTTTTTATTGCAGGAAATTGTGTAAGTTAATCTGAAAGGCTGACAGAGATAACCTCACCCTCTTATTAATTATATGGAGATCGGGGCACTCCCTCTTCAAAATCCTTGTCATCAAGCATATATAGATCTAATTAAAAGACCCCTTAAAGAAATATTTTAACCTGATTGAATAATTAAATTAACAAAGTACCTTCACGACCCAAGAACCCTGTCTGCTCCTCAAGTTGTTCTTCTTCGGTTTCTTATTCTTTAATTCGGAGAGAGTTTGAACTGCAAACTCGGCAAAAAAAGAAAATAAAAAAAACCCAAGTACAGACCAAAAAAGGAAGAAAAGGTCTGTAATTAGTATACGTACAGACCAGGAAGGACTGCAAAGACCCAAGCACGAATCAATTTGTGTAACCAAAACACCGTATGTGCTGTATTTGTAATAATAATGGAACCCAATATATGAGTTGTCTGTGTTTACACGTTTTGTAGTCTCGCTATATGCTATACACTAGAGTGTGAGAGGTGAGCTAGTTAAGTTTGTTGTATCTATTGTTAAATGTTGCTTTGAGATCACGAGGGAATTGTAGTTTGATATCCTTCTTTGTTATGCCTAAGTAGAAGCATAACATTTTTATTCCGCGATAAATTATTTTGAGAGTTTTCATTTCGCAGATAATCTTACATTAATTATTGGATGTATTGGTTTCTATAGTTCTTCTTCCTCTTTTGGAGATAAAATATTTAGATTATTATTTTGTATTTTTCAAACTTTTTGCTTGCAAGTACCCCCTTCTCTTGGTACATATCAAATCTTCGTCTGATTGTAGTTTTTGGATGTCTGCTATAGTTTATTATTTTGCGCCTTTTAATTGCTTTATGTAAATCGTGTCACTGTGCTATTGTTCTTGAGAATTTTGCAGCTCAGTCGTTTATGTGAATTAACAGCCACAAACCATTCATGTGTGATCAAATCATACTTATTTTCCTTAATGCAAATCATTTGATCTTTGGTGAGTCAGGAAAAGTTCATTGGCAAAGGTGATATTGCAGAACAAGTTGAACCATGCACTTCAATCATGCTGTTTTTCTTCTAATTAATTAATTAAATTGTTCGTATAAGTAAAAAGGAACGGCTGCATAATCTCATGGTGATTTGTTCTTTTGGATCGGAGCAGAATCTAATGATTCGGTTTATAAGAATCAACGTGAATTTAATTAAGAGAATGAACTGATCTTTCTCAAGCAAAAATTTAACACTTAATTATCTTATCCAAGTCTAAAGGATTTAAGTGGTCCTTGACCCATAAAATAAATGTTAAAGTGTTTCATGATTTAACCTAAATGATACTCCTATTAAATTTCTAATTAGGATAACCAATTCATATAAAAGTATTTAATTAGTCATTCCTACTTGTACGAGATAAAAACAATTAATAAGTTGCAGCAACTCAATTTGAATTTTGTTGATAGTGTTTCATTTAACCAAGTTTGTAGGGCTTTTGATATATTGACGCTTTGTAACTGAGGAAAAACTTTGTAATTCCGAATCTGTTGGTCCTCCTGATGAATTATAAATAACACTTTCACTTGACAAAAAAAATCACTTAAAAACACGCCATAAATTAGATTTGAACGAAATGAAGATAAATGCAACAAACCTTGTAGGTGTATATATATAGTTCAACAAAATTTTCTGTCAAGGTCATCACTGGCCCTATTTACATGGTCCCACCTTCAACTTCTGCCTGAATAGTTTTGTCACAAGATATAGTCAATCAAGTGTTATTTGTAGGAAAGTGTATTGTCCTCTTCTAATCCAAACCAGTTTTTCTTATAAAAAAAAAAACCCAGAGCTTTTAATTAAGGGTTATTTCTGATGCCCCTTGAGCTTCAAATTTTCTCATATGTACCTGATATGCATATATGTGATTATTCCGCGGCCATACCACTTTTGAGTCTCAGTGGCCAGTGTTTTTTTTTTTCTTTCGAAAAGTAACAATTCATTAAGCACAAAGGAGATTACAAGCCAACCCAAAGGGAAATAAAATAACTCAAAACATATTGGGGAAACAAATATATAAAAGCACAACTCAATTAAATAAATAAAAATTAATACTCTAATCCTTAATCTCTAACAGCATAGCTCGCTGTCACTGCTGTTATGAAAGTCTTGCCAGTAGCCACCGAGGTAGCAACATTAGAGAAAACGATTGAGTGGTCAATTCGACCAAGACATCGCAACACAAAAGTAACAAATCCGTAACCAAAAGGACACCATATCCAGATTTCGTCACAAAAAAAAAACAGAACAAAGAGATAGTCACCAGATCCAAATCTCATTCACCAATCCCTGCAAATATATACAAACACAAGAACACATGGATAGAAGGTGAGGCTAGGGAGTATGTAAAATACCCTTACTTTGGACGAAGCCGCAGAACATTTGGCCTCAAGGGAATTCCAGGAAGGTGGGAAATGAATCTAGCGACCATTTTCGACCCGGAGCCGTGCAGCTTTCTCCAAACCTCCGGGAAAAGCATGAAAAAAAAGGCTCGAATGGGCAGATCGGAGCAAAGGATGGGGTGGGGATGGATTATGAGGAGGGGAGTAGAGGGAAAGAGTGAGGGGAGATGGAAGTTTGGGTTTGAAAAGGGACAGCCAGAGGAAAGGAGAGGGAGGGAAGTAGGAAAGGGACATGAAGCCCAAATCTGACAAGCTCAGGAAAAAATTGGGACAAAGCTCAAGGAAGATAAAACTCAGGGAAAATTGCAAAAACAGAGAAGGGGAAAAGGAGAAGGAGGGAAGGAGGAGAAAAATAGAGGTGGGAGGGGGATATAGCTACCGGCACTCAAGCCAAAGGCTAGGGCCGGCGGCAAGGGTATTTACAGTTTTAGAAAACCAGAGAGGAAGAGCTCCTGCGGCTAGAGTGTTTGGCCAGTTTAATTTCTGATCCACACTGGGTCTTGCTAAAAAATTATTTTTAAGATAAAAGTAAGGGTGATCAGCATGGCACAGTGGCAGCTAGCTAGGTTATGCGTATACGTATGAAAGTTTGCAGTGTACGTACTACTAGCACCTTTATTTTGGGGGGAGGGAGAGAGATGGAGATGGGTCTCGCACAGGAATGCATGAAGCTTAAAAAGAAGAAGAAACAAAAGTACAACGACCCAACACAACATGCATGAGTACCTAGTAGGCCAAGAGTGAGTGAGTATCAAAGAAGAGGATGATTTTACACACTTTTTTCTTTTTCATTTGCACGTCCTGATTATTTTTGTTTGTTGATTTTTGATTATTTTCTTTGATTTGATGATCAGAAATAAAAATATAATGTACATGTGAAGAAAAAGTTGAAGTCATTTTTTCTAAAAGTAAGCATTAAATTTTGATGTTTTAGGGCTCGTTTGGATGTGTTTTTAAAATAACTGAAAACACTTTTGGTGAAAATATTTTTAGTAATCCTTAGTAAAAATGCAAGTAAATCCTGGAAAAGCACTTAAAGTGCTTTCTGGAAGAAGTACATAACTGGTGCTTCTTGCAGGAAGCACTTAAAGTGCTTTTGGAATCCAAAAACATTTTCTCTAAAAGCACTTTCAGCCATTTTAAAAGAACATCTAAACGAGCCCTTAGATTAAACCAATACTAATATGAAAATAGATTTACTCATTATTGATGAGCATTACGACCACATTATATTTGGTTTTAATTTAGTGTAGGTTTGATAATTATTCGTTTTTTGTTTTCACGTTTTGTGTTAGTAATAAAGTGGAAACACAGAGAAAATGAGGGATGAAGGTTAATAGGATAGATGGAGAAGAAATGTACGAGGAAAGACACAAAATATAAACTAAAAATCAAACTTTTAAGTTGTTTTTACTGTCAAGACTTTGTTTTCTTTCATTCATCCTAATATCTTCAACATCTATTTCACCAGCTTCTTCATCTGTCATTTCTTCTATGTGTTTCCTCTTGTCTCAACTACAAAAGTGAAAATTAATCAATAACCAAAACTAAAAGGATTATTAAATGAGCTCTTAAAATTTTGAGATTTACATTTTACGTTGCGTGTACAAATATTGCAAATCGTGGTACCATGTGGATGTTTTCTTTGTTGTCAAAATAACATGTTGCATTCCATGTCCAATCTGTCAACACCTCTTTTTAGTTTTTATCGTCACATATTCATAAGAGCGCCTAAGGTACGGAATTAATAATAACAGTTTCCTGAAGTTTGGGGTGATGGCTGATCATCTATTTCCTGACATTTAGACCCTGAATCTGATACTCACGCTTATTAGTCGTAGAATTAAATTCCTTGATCCGGATCATCAGTTTATGAACCAAACGACTTCATTTTCTTACTAATTAATGGACCATTAATTCTCTAAGAGCCCTAATGCTTAACACCTTTAGGTGAAGGGATTCTAAAACTAGGTTTTTTTTCGGAAAATAATTACAGTGTACACTATCACTTCCATATATGCACGGCAATTTTTGAATAAGAAATGAGAAAAATAAACAACTGGACTTGAAAAGTATGAAATGATTCCTTGTTAGTTAAATTTCACCTTTTCTCTCTCAATATTTTCCAGTATTTGTAGTAAATTTGGCCTTCTTGTCATTTTAAACTGCTCGGTCCTCCGGAGCCTTGAGTTTTGCCCCTTTTTTCTTCGTGTGCAGGTTAAAGGCAATCACATTATTGCTGTATAGTTTTTAGGGTTAATTCGTGGTGCTTTACGTGGAGGGCTGGCCGTCGGTGATGTTGGTCCTGGTAGACTGGTGGTGCTCTCTTGGTCATGTGAGAGAAATATATATCGATGTAATTGAGCCACTTTGGCAGATGTGGTGGATAAGGAAATCTAATAGTGGCAGGGATATATATCACAAAGAAGAAAAAAGGTGGGGTTTGGAAATGTACCCTTTTTTTTTTATTATTATTGTTTTAGGAGAAAAAGAAACTTTGGATGTGAAGCAGATTCTGTAATTGTCAAAAGAGTAACCTAGGAACTTTAATAATTAACTAGTACTTTTTTTTTAATCATCATGAACAAATAATGGTCGCCGAGTTTATTTTTGACACATTGAAAAATTTATTCTGTTTAAGATCCGTAAGTTGAATATGCTTAGTTTATTTCTTTTGTGACTTTATAATTTTCTAATTTTAGGACGAAAATAAAAGGTATCTTACTTTGTTTTAAGTCTTTTTCAATGCTTTTGAATCATCTTAGTTGTCAATTTAACAATCCTATCATGTATATGATTTGTGTCGTATTCATAGTGTTAATCTTTCACTTAATTATGTTCCAAACGAGACATTTTTTAGCTGAAGAGGTTTTCTTTAGGATGAGTTTAAAATTCAGTTTTAAAAAAAAAAAAATAGAAAACTAATGAAAATAGCTTGAAAACTTTGAGTTTTAACAATAAGGACAAAATAAAGAGTAAAGTGAATATACCATGATTGACTTTTTTGTGTAAAAATATGAATTTTTCGTTAAAATGAACAGTATCAGAAACTTTTCGTTAAAATTTCTTAAAAAAAAATTGCTAATAGTGGTTTGGACGATAAATTTTTTAATCGATAATCTAAAAGACTAAAATAAGGGATCTAATCTTAAGAAATATTTCATGACAACTCTTATACTAGTCCCCGGGATTGACTAGAGAAAAGTAAGAGAAAAAGCGGTGACAATCTTTCTTAAACCTTTTTTTTTTTTCCTCTTTGTTTTTTAGTTGTAGTTGCTAGATCTCTCGCACTATGGAAGAGAGTTTCCAATTCGCAGCTGTGGTCACTGTCATGCTTTGTCGAGAAGAGTTTTCATTGTTGTGGTCATGGTCATGGTTTCAAATTCTAGAGCGGGGATTGTTGTTTAGATGTGTATTGTGGTTTGTACGCTTGGCAAAAGATTATAAGAATGAAACTTTGAGATTTGTTGGAGAGTACTCATAACAGCTTTTTTTGCCAACGATTGCAAATCATCAGAGATTGCGGTCTTTTCCTCATGGAGCCTTTAAGATAGATCTCAGGCTTGCAATATTTTAGTTCTCATGACTGGGGTTTAGGGTTTAGGAATAAGGATCCTCCATAGTTGAAGAATCGTATCGTATTAATGTATTTGTAATTGTAAGGTTGTGATGTTCTTTTGACATGTGGTCTCTTGAATTATTCCAAAGATTAACATGTCTGTCATATGTATATATTTGAACTGTTTTAATGGAATTTCTTTTGCTAAAAAAAAATTTGATGACAAAATTAAACTCAAAATTTGTCCATCTTCAAGGTATTCTCAACAATTGTTCGTTCTATTGTTACGATGGAAAGTATATGCACAAAAACGATCACTAAATCGTTAGCTTTGATTTGATCACTAAATTGTTACATCGATTCAGGCGTAGAGTTTGAATCCTAAACCAACACGACCACCCTTTTTATATGGACCAAAAACCAAAAAGGAAAAGGGAAATTACGGCCAAATTTTGATTTGGTTTTCGTAATTGACCAATGTTATACTTTTGGACACAATATTTTCTAAGAGTAGATCCACCCCAGCTTTTTTTGCCCAGCACCCTGTTCAATTAACAGCCTGGCACCCTGTCCAAAACCTCCAGCCCGTGAAACAGCCTGGCACCCAGCCCATGCCAGGCAGCAGGCCAGCCCATTTCGGACAAACCCAGAAGCCGGTCCAAAACGCTGGCGCGTGCACAACACTTGCGATTGGGCGCGAGTAGGAGACAGCGCTGCAGGCGGCGGGCCCCGCGTTTCAGCGCAAGTTGGCTTTGAACGGGTGAGGGCTACGTGGCCCTCCTCAGAGTCGTTGGATTTCCAACGGCTAGTTTTTGTAGGCCGTTGGATTTCCAACGGTAAAACAAATTTAAATTTGACTTTTAAAATAGACTGTCTGATCACAGATCAACGGTCCACGTTTTTTTCACCAAAAAAAAAATTAAAAAAAAAAAAAAAAGGGCCCAACGGTCAGAATTTTGACCGTTGGCCACGTGGCAGCTGATTGGCTGTTGGATTTGATTATTTTTCAAATCCAACAGTCCAGATTAATTACAACATTAAAATTTATTAAAAATTGTGAAATTTTTTTAAAAAATACAGAAAAATTTAAAAAAATTAATTAATTTTTTCTATAAATACCTAACCCTCATCTTCCACCTTACACCACATTTCAATATTTTCTACACTTTCTACATTTGAATATTTTGTACACTTTGAGAGAAAAAAATGGCTTCGTGGAAGCTCATTGAAGATGTTACGTTGTGTGAATGTTGGATTCGCATTACTCATGACTCAATTACGGGTAATGAGATGGATAAGCGAAAAATGTGGAGTAAAATTGCGAAATCGTTTTGCGATGTACATGGAAAAGATGCCAGATCTAGTCAAGGTCTTCAAGGTCGTTGGAAAAAACTCAACGCATCCTTTACTTGTTGGAAAAACGCCATCTCTCATGCTTCTGGTAATCTGCGTAGTGGGACAAGTTTAGCGGATGAGGTAACAATATTTTTATTTATTTATATGCATTCCACCCACATCAATATTTTAATTTATTTAATTTCTTATGTAATTTCTATGTAATATGCATTCCACGCCCATCAATATTTTAATTTATTTATTTGTGTTACACCCGTATTTTTTAATATTATCTTATCCCACATTTTTATAGACACTACAAGCACAAGCATTCTACAATGCAAAGAACCGTAACAAATCATTCAACAAATGGGAATGTTGGCAAATTGTCAAAGATTGCCCTAGATGCAAAATTGTGGCAACCGGTCCAGAAGTTGTCATGCACGGTATGGGTCTACACAGTTCGCCAGAAGCAGACACAGCCGAACAAGAAGCCAACACATTTGAAGACACAGAAGGGACGCCTGAAGAAGTGCCAGAGACCCAACCGACTTGTCAGTCCCTCAGGCCTCAAGGTAAAAAGCCATCAAAGAAAAAAGGTAGTTCTTCCAAAAATGACTACACTAAATATATGGAGGAACTTGCTCGTCAAGGTGAAATGAACATGGCATGGGAAAAGGCTGGAGATGAGGAAAAAGCTACTGCTATGGCAGCAATAATAGCAGTTACTGAGGCTCGTGATGCGGCGGCTGAGAGACAAAGAGAAATAGTTAATCGAGAGAACGAGATGATTAGAGAAGCACTTCATCGAGAGAATGAGATGCTTAGAGAAGAAAGGATGGCTCAAACAGATCGTGACACTATGAACAAGTCTCTAGTAGGACTATCTCCGAATTCAAAATATTTTTGGACATCAGAAAAAAAAGATGTCGTGCGAAGGAGGCGTGCAAGAGATGCCGAAACAAGTTAAAGGGGTTCCAGCTACAGAAATCCTAGCAACCAAGATCCTAGCACCACATATCCTAACTCCACAGACTTTGTATAATTTCGCATTTATTTGTACTACTTTATTTAATTTGTTATGTAATTTCTTAACATTTTTAGAACTTTATTTAATTTCTTATGTAATTTCTTATTTATGTTTAGAACTTTATTTTATTTCTTATTTATTTTTAGAACTTTATTTTATTTCTTATGTAATTTCTTATTTATTTTTAGAACTTTAGTTAATTTCTTATGTAATTTCTTATTTATTTTTAGAACTTTATTTAATTTCTTATGTAATTTCTTATTTATTTTTAGAACTTTATTTAATTTGTTATGTAATTTTTGTACTTTATTTAAATATTTGAATAAGATTACATAAACTCACCAAATAAACATTAAAAAAAACACCAAATAAAATTACATAACCTCACCATTTAAACTTAAAAAAAAAAAAAAACACACTAAATAAGATTACTTAAAAAACAATACACTTTATTCTTCAACCACAAGCCTTATTTTAATTCTCTTCGCCTTCGTGCAATCCCCACTGATGGTCAATCAAATCATTCTGGCGGGTTATGTGCCAGTATGGCTTTTGCAATGAAGTGTACCACTGAACGATCAATTCATTGTAACGTCCATCCCGTTCCAACGGCTCGTGTTGCACGGGATCTTCGGTCCGGTCATGAGCATAGTAGATTTGTGTTCTTGAGTTGTTCATCGGATCCGGCTCGTATTCATCGACGGCATCATAATCATACTCGTCTTTAACAATCATGTTGTGGAGAATAACACACGTCATCATGATGGATCGAAGAGCCTCGACATCAAACATTCTAGCTGCAGCCCTGACAATGGCCCAACGAGCTTGCAGGATACCAAAATAACGCTCGACATCCTTCCTACACCCTTCTTGACATTTTGCGAAGTGTTTCTCTTTTTCACTTTGCGGATGTGGCACTGTTTTGACAAATGTTGACCACCTTGGGTAAATACCATCTGCAAGGTAGTATGGTCCCTCGTATTTATTACCATTAACCCAATATGTGCATCTCGGCCCATTTCCTTGTAGCAGTTCGTCAAACACTGGAGATTGGGCAAGGACATTTAGGTCATTCTGAGCTCCTGCAACACCAAAAAAAGCATGCCAAATCCATGTATCAAAAGAAGCCACCGCTTCCAAAATGATGTTTTTGGCTCATTTTTTGTCGCCATAAGCTCCTTGCCACGCACTTGGACAATTTTTCCATGTCCAGTGCATGCAGTCGATGCTTCCAATCATGCCAGGAAAGCCTCGCATCTCACCCTTCCTCAGAAGCCTTCGCATGTCCCTTGGCGTGGGTTGCCGAAGGTACTCATTGGTGTAGAGGGCTTCAATTGCAGAGCAAAACTGCATTAAGGACTCCAGAACTGTTGTTTTTCCCATCCTTGCGATCTCATCCACTTGATCTGCAGATGCTCCATATGCAAACATTCGCAAGGCAGCCGTAATTTTTTGCTCAGGAAGAAGACCTAGAACATGAAAAACATCATCTTTTTGCACAAAATATGGATCATGGTTGCAAACATCACTCATGATTTTATCGAACAAACTTCGTTGCATTCTAAAACGACGTCTAAAAACATGATCAGGGAAAACGCTGTTGGGAATAAAATAATCTTCCAAGAGATCTTTACCTCGTCTTTCCCTTCTTCTATTGATGTTTGCCGCACATCTGAGTTTGGCTATCTGACTCATATCATCCATGATACGGCGGGAATGTGAGGCCCTCCGCCTTCTATGGTGATCATCCTCATCCTCCTCCATTGCGAAGGCCTCATCTCCACCTCCACCTTGGTCAAGATTGACCAATTCTTCTTGTTGTGCCAACAACCTTTTTTGCTGCTCTTGTAACTGTTTATACGCTCTCCTTGAAGAAGACATTGTAAGAACTCAAGATTTGAAAACGATAAAGAAGAATTCTGAGCTAAAAAAAAGGATTGAGTTTAGTGTGAGGATGGATGTAGGGATGTAGGGTTTATATGGACAAAAAAAAAAAAGATGAGGTTCTGGACAATGCCACGTGGCACTACGTGATTGGTTGAAAATCTTATCGAAATCTTGGCTAAATTATTGTAAACAGGAAGTGACACGTGACGTGTCGGGATTGGTTGAAAATCTTATCAGAAATCTATCTACAAAATAGTACGTTCGGATAATGACATGTGGCGTGACAAGATTGGTTAAAAATCTTATCGAAATCTTGCCTAAATTATTGTAAACAGGAAGTGACACGTGAGTTGTCGGGATTGGTTGAAAATCTTAGCAGAAATCTATTTACAAAATAGTACGTTCGGATAATGACACGTGACGTGACGAGATTGGTTAAAAATCCTATCCGAAATTAAAACTATTTTTTTATTTATTATTTTATAAAAAAATTATTTAATATTTTAAATGGACTGGGTGCCAGCGCATTTTGTAGGGGTGGAGATCGTTTGTGCCAGCGCATTTTTAGACTGGATGCTAGCACATTTTTTTTGGGTGGAGATGCTTTGGCCTATTACTGTTCATTAAAGTATATTACTGTTCACTGAAGTGGATAAATGGGCTGGGTGCTGGCGCAAAGTTTTTAGGGGTAGAGTTGCTCTTATAGTTTTATGAATGCTGCAATTCAAGGATGATAACTTAATTTCATCAAATTTTAACGCATATAACACATAAGTTGCATATATAAGCGTATAATTGACTCTTAAGAAGTGTAAAACACCTCCCCAATCCCCACATTGCCTTAAAGTGCTAATATCGTCAACAAAACATCGAAAGGATTAAGTGTCTGTCCTTATATTGCAACAACTACCAAACTACATGACGATTGGATTACCATAATTCAAACCACAAAAATAGTAGTGGAACTTTTGCCCCAAGTACACTAACAGAATGATATAATTTGACCAAGAATCCTTTATGTACCCTAATAGTAGTGACTAGTGATATTTTTGTCCCACGAGATACAATATTAAATAATTTTAATTTTCACGTTGAAACATGATTTTCCCACGATTTTTTTATCTATGTACACCCTTATTTAGTTTTAATTTTAAAAATAGAGATACGCAAAATAAGAAAATGAACACATTTTATTATGTTGTGGCTCGTATATTAAATAATTAGAGCAATGCTTAGGGCCTCAGTCAAAAGTGGAAATTCTTATGAACTTTATGTCACCTAATAGTTTAACATTGATTTTCATATTAATATTATAAAAACAGTAGATAATAGAGAGTTTACTAAGACTTTTACTTTTGAGAGTCTCCTTAGACCATCTCCAAGGGATAATCCTAATTGGAATATTACACAATCAAATTTGAAGGTAGAAAGAAACTCCAACCGATATGTCAATTCTATTTGGATTTGCATATGAGTCTTGCTGTCAAATTTGAAATATGAAAAAGGTGATGTGTCCTATAAATATCATTTATACAAAAAAATAGGGAACTTTAACGAAAAGCTCCCAATACTGTTCACTTTAACGAAAAACCACATTTTTACACTAAAAAGTCAATCTTGATAATATTCATTTTACCTTTTATTTTGTCATTATTGTTAAAACTCAAAGTTTTACAATATTTTAATACTAAAAAATCAATCATAGTACTATTCGCTTTACCCTTATCGTTAAAACTTAAAATTTTCAAATTTTTTTCATTAGTTTGTTAAAAAATATATAATTTCGTGAAAGAAAAAATCTAACGTTGCAACACAGCGTTCCTCTTATAGCCGCCGGGAAATACAAAATTCCTAATTCAAAAAATTAAACGCGTACCTTTCTTGTCTTTATGTTTTCAAATTCTGACCGTCCATTGTACCCCTAGGTCTAGCAAGAGTCATCATCACCCGTACACGTGTTCCCTCCCACTGACCTCCGACGCTACGCTTTCCGGACTCTAATTAGCGCCAAATTCCACTCGCGTCGATCTCACAGAATAAAACCTAAAGCTCCTCCAGATCCAACGGCTGGCCACCAGTCCTCACTCTCCCACGGTCCCACCCACTCTTGATTGTCCAACCTAGATTTCAATCCACACCGTCAGATCAGCCATCGCTCTCATCCAGCCCTCCATTATTTAGGAAATTCAATTTCAAAAAACATCGAGAGGGAGTGAAAGTGAAAAAGACCAAAAGTTTGAGAGCTGCTCTATCTACCCCAATTCTTCCGATTCTCTTCCGATTCTCTTCAGTCTCTGTAATTCTCTGATCCGGTTCGAGATTTTCAGCAGCTCAAAATCGAGCTCCTTCAGAAATTTCAAACCTTTTTTTTTTCAAAATTTTATGGCTGCTTTTTCGGTAGTGGAAATCGCCGCCTAATCGCCGCCGTCGGTCCGCGACGGTCTCCGGTGACGATTGAGCTCCGAAACGACACCGTTTCTACGTTACGGATGGCGTGCGCGGTGGAATTATTTCTCGAAGGGTTTTGAGCATTTGTGTTTTGGAAATTAAATGCGAATTTGGGAGGCTAATTGTGCATGTTGGCGTTTGAATTTATTGGAGATTAATGGAGCAGAGCGAAACGGTCTCCGAAGTCGCGCCCAAGAAATTGGCGAGGCAATTGGATTTCACGACGCTGTGTCGAGCGTCGGCGAGTGCGGCGGTGCCGGACGTACAGCTACAGCTACAGACACCGTCAGTGGCGCAGCAGCAGCCACAAATCTCACCGGCAAAACCACAGTTGCATTTGCATTTACAGTCGCCGCAGCCGGCGGCGGTCCATTCCCCGAAGCAGTTAACGCCGCCGCCGGCGATTCCGCAGTTTCAGGCTCGGCCGAGTCCCGCGCCGCCTGCAAACGTTCGGATTCCGCACCCGGTGCACAAGCTTTCGCAAGTGAGGTAAATTTCATGAATTTTGATCATATTTGGACTTATTTGTTTGAATTTGAAGTTTATTTGGTTGAATTTGGTAGTGAATATTGGAAATGTTGAGATAGGCTTTGATGTAATGCCAATATGATCTTGTGGTAGAAAAATAGTGCAAAATTGGTAATTTTATGCTTGAATGGTAAATGTGGTTGCTAAGGGAGTTTACATTGTACATTTATGAGAAATTGTGTTAAGATTTTCAGATATATTATTGATATTGGTAATGTTGTTTAATAACTTATCTGAAAGTACAAGAATTTCCTACTATCTTAATCATAGAGAGGTGGAAGCTCTGCTTTTGACATTCTCTTCGATATTCTACTTCGGTTTTATATCGTTTACTGTTAATTATTGTTCATTTCTTTTGTTTCTCTCTAATTAAGTTATGTTTAAAGCTCCCTGATTGTGAGATTTGTTGTATTATACTTCTCTTGACCTTTGTGTGCATGTGTTTCTCTTCAGCAAACAAGAATCTCCTTTATCACGCCAACGTGGTGATGGAAAAGATTGTACTCCAAAGAAGCAGAAGCAGTGCAACTGTAAAAACTCTCGGTGCCTGAAGTTGTAAGGACATCTCCTCCTCTTCATAACTTTTAGCATTAGATTGCTCCATTTGCGATTTGTATTTGTTTTCGGTATCTTGTTAATTTGAAACTTGGATGCCAAAAAACCCTTTGTGGATGATCTCTTCACCTCACATCTGGAGAGTGGGGGAGATGTTATAGATATTTGCATTTTGGTCCTGGGCTCTTCATCTCACCTTTTGCATATCTTGTGAATTCTGCTATACACTGAAACCTTGATATTCGGTTTAACCCTTTCATGTAGAGTACATGTTTTTCCAAGTGAAAATGTCAAAATGCTTTATGGTGGAAACGCAGCTCGTGGTCCATTAACATGTAAACAAACAGATATTCTCAATCATGCTTCAATTTGCTTACATAAAGCTGCAAGCTTGAATGTGAATTCTCTGTAGATTTATATTGGGAAACCTCTATCCCTCAATATGGTCTTTTCGTTCCATATGCATATTGGAACGAGATAATTTGTGGAATTAATGGTTGAGTTGATAAATCCACTTTAAGTTACTATCGAATACAAAATGATGTCACCTTTATTTTCTAGTACTTTATATGTTTCAAATTATCCCCATTCTTTAGTACCTAAACTCAGAACTTGACAATCTTGTAGGTACTGTGAGTGCTTTACAGCTGGAATTTATTGTGAAGGTTGTAACTGCTCGAATTGTCACAATAATGTGGACAATGAAGCTGCTAGGCAGGACGCACGTGGAGCAATTTTAGAGCGTAATCCAAATGCCTTCCAACCAAAGATTGCTAGCAGCCCACAAGAATCTCGTGATGGTAGGGTATGTAATCTGACTCATTTGTAGCTTCATCTGTGCCCTTGGATTGACTTTTACGAAGTTCATATGATGGTGAGAAAACAAGGAGGTGCAAGCATAGTACACTCTTAATGTTTAGTCTAGTTATTGATGTTCTTGAGTCAATTTTATTGCATTTGGTAATTCAGCTCAGTGTGCATTAATAGTTTCTTATAACAAATTCAGGAAGATGCTGGGGAAATTCAAGCAGCTGGAAGGCACAACAAAGGATGCCACTGTAAGAAATCAGGCTGCCTCAAGAAGTATTGTGAGTGCTTCCAAGCCAATATTCTATGCTCCGAAAATTGTAAATGCATGGACTGCAAGAACTTTGAAGGAAGCGAAGAGAGAAGAGCTCTCTATCATGAAGGCCACAATACTGTGGCCTACATGCAACAGGCCAATGCAGCCATTAGTGGGGCCATTGGAACCTCTGGTTACGGGACCCCTCTTGTGTCCAGAAAAAGAAAAGGCTACGAACTTTATTTTACCACTGGAAATCAATCCACTCATCCGATTGCACAATCTCAACAGGTACAATTTTTCTTCAAGTACTTGAATACATCTTTATTAAGTTTTGGGTAGTTGTGTGTTTGGCGTTGAATATTTTGATAAGTTGTTCTTGTCAGGCTTCAAAAAGTCCAGTATTGCAATTATTAATACTTGCTTGACCTTAGCTCATGAAAGCTAAGATCATTGTTCACATTTTTTTTAGCTCAGGCTAAGCTAATGATCATTATTCTACAAAAATGCTTGTGGAATATGGCAATCCCTTCCAGATTAAATTCGGATTCAGTTCATTATTCTTGCTTCCATTTTCATTCCATCTATTTCTTAAGCTAACAGGCTTCGTGTTAACCTTATTTTTTAATTGAATTTTATCAGGAAAATCATCTAAGACCTCCTATGACCTCTTCTTCTCAGTTGTCTGTTCCTATCTTTCACGCTGCTAATGCAGCAGTATCAAGACCTTCAAAAACAACTACATACAGGTGTGTTACTTTTCTCAACATTGTTAATTGAAAAGTTTGCTTTATTTTCTTTCAAAATATACTAATCATCACGTTTCGTGACTGAAGATCTCCATTGGCGGACATCATCCAACCAAAAAATGTAAAGGATCTGTGCTCACGTTTGGTTGTAGTTGCAGGAGCAGCTGCAAAGGCACTTGCAGGTTTTGGTTATATACACAAGTCAATTAGATTCCTTTATTCTCTTGGCAATGCATGTGCATCTCATTTCACTTTTGAGTTTTTAGAGCTCTTTTTTATTCTTTGTTTAAAATATTTTGAGGACACTGCTAGAACCCTACTGTCCTAATGGGCTCTCCCAAGATGACAAATTTTTAGGTAATCAGTTGACTGAAAGGCTATTATTCCAAGGCATGGAACTCTGTTGTTTTTGGAAAGACAATTCTATTCAGTTTGGTTTTGGAAAACTTGCTTTCCAACTAAAACTGCCTTATCATAGTTTTAAAAGTAAATGAACAAGAGGCTGTTTCTAAAGGGCCCAAGAAAAAGGAGCTCATGGTTATTGACCAAAATCGAGTATATGTTTTTCTCTTGTATTTTCATTGTGCCATTTTCACCCGGGCTTCTGTTTATTTCAGACTAATCAATAGATTTCTGAATTTTTGATTTCCTTGGGGAGGAAAACTTCCTGCCTCTCTTTCTCCCACCTTTCAGTTGCTACAGTGAATGCTAGATATTCTACATATGGTCTTTAAAATATGTGATTTGGTTTTGAATTTGCTAATTTAATCTGTCCAGGAAATAGGCTAAGAGAGACAATTGATAAGACTAATGCCACTTCATCCACTCAAGAGGGGAATAAACATAAAATGGAACATGATAAGCAGCATGATGACCATATAGGAGTGAATCAAGCAGATAGAAACGCGAGTAGATTTTCTGGATCGAATGGAGGTGATGTGCAAGATAGTAGGCCAATGTCACCTGGAACTCTTGCCCTGATGTGTGATGAACAAGATAAGATGTTTATGGAAGCTGGATTGCCAAATGGTGCTGGAACCGATAATCCAAGCATGCCTCAGAAGTCAACTCAGGATATAGGTTTCACAGAGGTTTACGTGGAACAGGAAAGGCTTGTTCTGACAGGGTTCAGAGATTGCCTTAACCATCTTATTACGCGGGGGAGCATAAAAGGTGAGCTTCTCCAAGTTACAATTCTAAACTTATGATTGTCGAAAAACAAATACCCATGTGCTTTGTGAATATTTTTGAGAACTTAATACTATGAGAACACCCTACAAGGAAGAGATCAGTTTGGCTTCGCTCCTATATTTTTCTACCGGTTCAGAGCTTTGTGGAAACTTGGCCGATCATGTCTTCTTTTACTGTAACTAGCAGACTTTCTAGAATGAATGTGCATTTTTAGTCATGGATATAGATGGTTTTTGGGGTGGATATAGATGGTTTTCGGGGTGTTGAATTCCCCACATCAACATCTTGTTTTAGTCCTTGGAAGATTTCTTTGCATCTAAGTCCCGAAATTTGCAAGTTGAAATGTTATAGTGGCCCAATACCAAAACTTATTGACAGGAATCTTGTTGTCTCTATTAAAGCTTTAGGACAGGGTTAAAAAGGAAACCTGGGGACGGTAAAAAGTTCTATTTTGTGACTGTTGATTGACTTTGTTCTTCATTCATGCATCCAGCAAGCCTAACAAGAGTGAGTCGTTTGTCTTTGACTTTGCAGAAACAATGTGTTCTCCCCAAGCCAAAAGGGAGAGGGTAAGCCAGAAAGAATCCGTACAGGTTGGAACAGCAAAACCTACCACTGAACCAAGGTACCAGAAAGAGGCCTACAGCAACGGCATTGTGAAATCTCCTCTTTCATCAGCAAACGGTAAAATTCTTCAGCCGGTAACAACAGTCACTTCTGGTGACAATGATCTCACTCTAAAGGTTGGATTGCCCATTGAGAAATAATACTGAGCACTCAAACCAATACCGGTTGTAACTTAGGGTAGAAGTAGCTCCAAATTCAAATGGTACCACCGTGCCTCTTTCGAGACACTTTGGCATGATTTCCTGCCATATCATTTGATCTTAGGTCTCGCAGTTAGTAAAAACAAACTTTCGTAAACTAATGAGAGCTAGACCCTTTTTCTCTTGGCATAAATTAATTCTCGAAAGAGCTTCTTTCAGTTTTGTTATGCATTTCCGCTGTTGTATGATAAAGTGCTTTTTTTGGGTTTCCCATCTCAATACAGAAGTGTTCAAATCTCACAATAATTGTCGATATTAACCGTTGGATCTCTTTGAATGGCTAGGGTTGGAAGCCTGGTAATCTGGTAGAAGAGCTAGAAAAAGCCAATCCCACGAAAGCACTGTTCCCAGAAGCCATTCCATGCCACAGTACGATTACCGTATTGGTGGAGCTTCCTTGCATCTTCCTTAAACTGGATTTTCGTTCTGATTGTTTTGTTTGTTTGAATGTTGCTTCCTACCACTTTCATTTTTTTGTTTGATTTTTCGTTCAAACAGAATTTGGCTCCATTAGGGTTCTTCACCATAAGGAGACGAGCACATGAACCCAATTCACTCAATCGAATACCAAAATTTTCTGTTTGGTTGCTGGGAAATTTGAGAAAATGATGTAAATGCCAAAATAGTTTCCAAATTACTAATTCTTAAAGAACTTGTTGCTCAAGTAATTCAGAGCATGTACTCTTGTCATCATGTTTTTGAGACTTCACTCTTCCAATATCGGCCGGCCATATCCAACGAAACTATTGGAGGACTATTCTTGTATGCCTTATCTTATGAGGAGAGATTACGAAGTGTCTCGGTTGTATATAATTATATGTTTTATCTTTATTATTGTATTTTATATATATATATACACACAACCGATGATAAGATAAATTTTCTTTGTGGCTAAATATTTTTTTTTGTCTTGAAAATAATCTAAAACTCTCACATGTTTAGGCTTGTTTTCTCTAAAAAAGAGATCAACTGATGATTTCGTCACGACAGTCCATCCATCGAGGACCTAGAAGACTTTGACAAAAGTAAAAAGCCACAACTATGATACGCAAACGTAAAGACTAAATGGTTCTAAACGACTTTGAAAATTAAAAATTAAACAAATCACAGATCCACAAACAACAATAATAACATTTCAAAACAATAAAATTTAATCCGCAAGAAAAGAAAACCAATCAAAATATTTTCCCACAATTTTCTCAGCTGCCAACCAGAGCGATAAAGAATTTGATCGCACCCCAAAAAGGTTTTCATAATTTGTATTTATTATTATTCAGTAATAAATAATATTCGTTTCTGGAGGAAAAGGCAGCAGCGTGATGAGGACCCATTCACTCATCACTGCTCATCAACAACCTCCCCACTCACCAAAGACCACGCTCGCACACGTGTCCCCTCCTCCGTCCCACACATGTCTCACCGTACCTCCCTCCCCGCCAAAACTTTCTTATAATTACCGGCCCAAGTCACAGGCCAGAAGCAGCAGATCAAGACTCAGCGACTGTGACGTGAGCGAAATGGAGGAAGCTCGGAAGCTTCGCTCGGAGTTCCTCCAAGTTGTGCGGAGCAGACGATCGGGCGAAGGTGAGTGAATTGGTAGACATTTTCTTTCCTTAATTTTGTGTTTGGCTGGTGAGAAAATTTGAGGGAATCAGTTGAAAATTTTGGTAATGTGAGACGTTTTGGATTCCTTTCAGTTCCAATGTTGGTCGAGCCGGCCAAACCGGTGGCGAATCCGTTGTTTCAGGAGGCTAATCCACCAAGCTTCAGTGAGGTTCGAATCTTGTTCCCATTTGGAAATGCTTTGTACCAGTTTGGTACTGCTTAAATTTTTTTAAGGGCCTCAAAATTGTGTTTGGTAACAGAGCCAAAGACTGCTTATTTCCTAAACCACGGTCAGAAATAGCTGAAAAGTGGAAGCAGCTATTTGCTGCTTTCAAAAAGCGGTTTTTGCAATTCACTGGGAAACAGCTAAATCTACCAAATTCTGCAGCCATCGATTAAAAATACAAGACAAACACACACAGAGTCAGGAAGTAAATAATTAGGATGCTGTAAAGCATAAGACAACAAATCATCTGGAAGCCTCCATCTCCAGCCACATCAAAACTCCTGTGTTATTCGATTCCTTTCCTTTGCTTCGATCGCAGGAGAGAAGGATTCGAGAGTCTAACCCTTTTCGAATCCCCACCTACCCTCTTCACCTAATCTCCTCTCTCGCACCATCAACTCCCCATCCCCACCCCACGATGCAACCATACCCAGAACCCAATTTTGTTATTTGGGAATATTGGGCTTGACAGGTTTTGCCCAAAATCCAATATTAATCTTCTGGGAAGTTTTCTATCTGGGTATTGGAAGGGCTAGCTTTTTGGGAGGTGCAGGTGGGATGATGTCGATATCATCGAGGAAGACGCTATTTTTTCTGGGCAAATGAAGACGGAGAAAATGGATATTGATGATAAAAAGCCCGAAGAAAACGAGGGGAGAGGAGAATGAGAGTTCGAGAAAGAGAGTACTTTTACCGAAAAAATTTACCCATACTAGCTGCTTTATTTTATAGCTGTTTATTCTCACCGCACAACAGTACCAAACTAACCTCACTTGTGCTCACAAGAGCTTTTACTAGAAGCAGGTCGAAATTTACAATAAAAGCACCTAGAAATCACTTGGATTGATTCTTGAAAAAGCAGGTCGAAATTTACCATCCTCAACTGCATTTAGAGCCTCTGATTCAGCTGTTCTTCTGTTCAAACCTTCCTTCATACTCATGGCCGTCTACCGTTGTCATATTTGTTCATCCAAACACAAATAAAAATCGTAATGCAGTTAGTAGCACGGCCGGGAATCAGCCACCGAATGACCCCGCTCATGGTAACCGAGGAGAGTGACTGGTTCGACTAGTTTCTGAAGCAGAGAGGCCGTGGTTGCAATCGTGCCGTTCGTCGTTTCTTACTAATCTACTTATCCAGTGTTCATCTGTAACTCAGATCCAATCGGTTCTGGGCTTAAGCAATATACACTCTGATAATATATCGTCAAGGCTGAAATAATTCATCGTCGTTTCGGAAAAATCTATTGGTAGTACGGACTATTATTACAAGAGCATTCTTAAACGACTAGTTTTCGGTTTCGTCGATCACAAATTCACAATCAAATCATGATGTATAAAAACCTCCAAGCTAACATGTGCCGAGGTTGTACATTATGTGCAACTTCGTGCATAAAATTAGGCAATACAATCACATACAAGCTGCTTCAAAAATTGAAGACAAAAAACTACAGCGCACCCAGCGTCGTCAGCCTTTCTTCGGCATGGCGGCTAGCCTGGTGTACATTCTGGCCATGGAATTGTACCCTCGGAAGTCGCCGGAACGCAGAAGATTGCCTGCCACACAACCAACACCAATTAACTTAAACAGAAGATAAGAGAATGAAACAGACAGCAATTTGTGCATTAACTCAAACCTAGCACCAATTATAATGCAGAATTGGGGAAGCCACGAGAATTTCATATCCTAAAATACAAATGTCTCAGACAACTATCATTTATGTCCTTTGACCCCTAGTTTCAGAATCCTAGTTCATCCATGTGAACAGAGCTTAGGTTTCCGGTCGTTGGCTTGAGAATAGATAACGACGGCTCACAAAGCACGGGGGATGGAAAAACAAAAATTGAGCTCCTGCGTCTTAGAAATCCAATGCTCGTATACATAATATGCGCGTCCACGTACCTGAATCACAGTTCAGCGGGCTATCAGGTTCTGGATGTGCCATTAAAGCGATTATAGCCCTACAAACAGATTGGAGTGTCCAAGCAGGGCTCCATGCATTCTTCAAAATATCAAGGCAAATCTCTCCTGTCTGCACTAGAAAACAACTTCAGGAAAATGAAACAATACTTGATATGTTTACAACAGTGCATTAAACATTTAGTGTCCAATCTATTTTTCATCTGGTGATCTCGTCATTTGTCAGAGGGTAATGCCGGTACAGTGTACCAAACAATTGACCAAATGAAATCCTCAGTATGCTTTGACACACTATTCATTTTCAAGAAAAGAAGCTACAAACGAGGTTTGAAAACACTTCACAACTCAGCCAGATTCCTCAGATTTCCAAACAGATTAGACGTTGTCATACAAAGATTTCGTACCTTGAAATGCACATTTGGATGGAATATTTTTGTTAAGAACCTGACTTGTGGAGGTTGCAAAGGATACTGCTCAGGAACCGCAAAAGCAAGCTGGAATATACCGCCCTCAAATGGGGTCTCTGATGGACCCTAAAGGCAAAATATGGACAAATAAGGTCAAACAATACACCCCAAGAAGTTTTCTTTGTAATGACGGAGCTTACCTTGATGAGAGCAGTCCATTTAAATATGTTTGTGTCGTCGCAAACTAACTGAATATCTGGATCAGCAACTTTCTCACGCTGCACCTCTTTGTATTCCTTGAAAAGCCTTGCCCTTGATGCCTGCAAAAACTTACTTGTTCAAAACGGTTTCACCGAATGGTTTAAAAAGCTATGCATTACACCAATCCAAGACCAGAAGCAGAGAAGACGCTGTATAACAGCAACACCCGGCTAGCCACTAAAGTTCACCATTCGCACTAGCTTCACTGCCATCTAAGATACATGATTGTATTTCACAATTTTATATACCAGTCATTCATGTCCATAATTCCGCTCCATGAGGCCTCACCGTCTACTTCCTCTCCACAAAACAAACACTGCTTTTTCCTCGAACCCACATTCACTCTCCCTCCATCTCTCACCCTTCTACCACATTTTTCCGGCAATCCTCCCTCTAAACGAATCCACTTTCAGCCATAAAACTTTCACCCACTTGGAGCACATTTCGAGCTAACAATTAGTTTAACTAACAACCCTCATATCCCCATATGCTCTTAAGCTAAACAGCATTCGGATGAACACCCGATCGAAACTAAACCCGAAAAACCAGTCCAATGAATTCTAACTATAACCAGACCGGCCAAAACAAGAAGCTGGGCTAACCTGCATGTTGATTGTTGCCTGGGAACTCAAATCGCAGCGCTTCACCACAAAGCCCCACTACCTGAACACAATCACAACATTCTCACAAAATTAACAAAAAATAATATAAATAAATGGGGAAGGGGTTGTGTACTTCAATTGATTAGTAGGACTATATATCTTTAATCTGGATTTGGAGTGGAGGAAACAAACTCTAGCCAGTTTGAAACAAAGGCGAGCCTGGTTTGGTGCCTAGGATTATGTTTAATTAGAGAATTGAAGGAAGAAATGATGGTTGATGTCTGAATTTTGTAAAAGTTGAAAGTAGAATAATTAATTATGAAAGAAACTTTTCATTTCATGTTCTCACAAAATAGTAGTATTGAAAGAGAGATATGTTTTCTTCACGCTACCAATAGCTTTCTACTCTTGTTATTCATGTGATGGTGGAAATTATATATGCAAGAGAATTTATAATAGAAAAAAAAAAAGGAGGCGGGAGAGAGATGGTAAGCTAGTGAAATCATATGTATGATTCTTTGTTAGTTAAGTTATTATTCAATTTATTAAATTTAAAAGAAAATGATTTCAGCACTTCTATTTTCACTTTATATACTTTTCCTTTTTTATTTATTTATTGATTCTTGTTTAATACATTTCCCTCTCTGTGGTTCACAAAGAGTTAAAAGGAGTGAAATAATCATGTTGTTTTCGATCTTTGGTTGACAAAGAAGATTTTCTTAATTATAGTATATTTAGAAGTTACTTTCATTTCTTCATCGTCCTCTGAATCTAGAGAATTGTCCAAAGTGTGCTACTCAGGTTAAGTAACCTAATCAATTACTGATTTTGAGCCATATATCGATGACATGTTTATATATTTGTTTACTGGATAATCTAATATGTTATTGATGCAGGATGGAACCAAGGGAACTGAGGGAGATAACCTGGGAATCACTTGACCAGGGGCCAATGGAATCACTCGACCAGGGGCAAGGGAATCACTCACGTTGCTAATCGTCGATTCACTCGACACGACCAAGTCTCACACTTGATTTTAAGGAAGGAGAAAACTCACTTTCTTCTTAGATTAACTTTTGAATTCTCTAATTGACTACTTTAAGGATACATATGGAGCCCTTTAAATAGGGAAATTATAAAGCATTGGTATACTAAACATTTAAGAGTAAAATAGTTACTAGGCAATTCAATTAAAAGAGAAGGTCACAAAGGTTTTGAGAGATGAGAAGTCACTAAAGCCTTAAATTAATTTGTTCCCCAAGCACTACATCAGTTATATGTTCATACTAATGAATATCATTTGTTTAAATATTATTATCATGTTATAATAAAGGGAAATACCCCAAAATGGGACAATTTCTTAATCTTGTGATAGAAATATGACAAATCTCCTATTTAGGGAAATGGGAAATATGACAATTTCCTTTGCTTCGATCGCAGGAGAGAAGGATTCGAGAGTCTAACCCTTTTCGAATCCCCACCTACCCTCTTCACCTAATCTCCTCTCTCGCACCATCAACTCCCCATCCCCACCCCACGATGCAACCATACCCAGAACCCAATTTTGTTATTTGGGAATATTGGGCTTGACAGGTTTTGCCCAAAATCCAATATTAATCTTCTGGGAAGTTTTCTATCTGGGTATTGGAAGGGCTAGCTTTTTGGGAGGTGCAGGTGGGATGATGTCGATATCATCGAGGAAGACGCTATTTTTTCTGGGCAAATGAAGACGGAGAAAATGGATATTGATGATAAAAAGCCCGAAGAAAACGAGGGGAGAGGAGAATGAGAGTTCGAGAAAGAGAGTACTTTTACCGAAAAAATTTACCCATACTAGCTGCTTTATTTTATAGCTGTTTATTCTCACCGCACAACAGTACCAAACTAACCTCACTTGTGCTCACAAGAGCTTTTACTAGAAGCAGGTCGAAATTTACAATAAAAGCACCTAGAAATCACTTGGATTGATTCTTGAAAAAGCAGGTCGAAATTTACCATCCTCAACTGCATTTAGAGCCTCTGATTCAGCTGTTCTTCTGTTCAAACCTTCCTTCATACTCATGGCCGTCTACCGTTGTCATATTTGTTCATCCAAACACAAATAAAAATCGTAATGCAGTTAGTAGCACGGCCGGGAATCAGCCACCGAATGACCCCGCTCATGGTAACCGAGGAGAGTGACTGGTTCGACTAGTTTCTGAAGCAGAGAGGCCGTGGTTGCAATCGTGCCGTTCGTCGTTTCTTACTAATCTACTTATCCAGTGTTCATCTGTAACTCAGATCCAATCGGTTCTGGGCTTAAGCAATATACACTCTGATAATATATCGTCAAGGCTGAAATAATTCATCGTCGTTTCGGAAAAATCTATTGGTAGTACGGACTATTATTACAAGAGCATTCTTAAACGACTAGTTTTCGGTTTCGTCGATCACAAATTCACAATCAAATCATGATGTATAAAAACCTCCAAGCTAACATGTGCCGAGGTTGTACATTATGTGCAACTTCGTGCATAAAATTAGGCAATACAATCACATACAAGCTGCTTCAAAAATTGAAGACAAAAAACTACAGCGCACCCAGCGTCGTCAGCCTTTCTTCGGCATGGCGGCTAGCCTGGTGTACATTCTGGCCATGGAATTGTACCCTCGGAAGTCGCCGGAACGCAGAAGATTGCCTGCCACACAACCAACACCAATTAACTTAAACAGAAGATAAGAGAATGAAACAGACAGCAATTTGTGCATTAACTCAAACCTAGCACCAATTATAATGCAGAATTGGGGAAGCCACGAGAATTTCATATCCTAAAATACAAATGTCTCAGACAACTATCATTTATGTCCTTTGACCCCTAGTTTCAGAATCCTAGTTCATCCATGTGAACAGAGCTTAGGTTTCCGGTCGTTGGCTTGAGAATAGATAACGACGGCTCACAAAGCACGGGGGATGGAAAAACAAAAATTGAGCTCCTGCGTCTTAGAAATCCAATGCTCGTATACATAATATGCGCGTCCACGTACCTGAATCACAGTTCAGCGGGCTATCAGGTTCTGGATGTGCCATTAAAGCGATTATAGCCCTACAAACAGATTGGAGTGTCCAAGCAGGGCTCCATGCATTCTTCAAAATATCAAGGCAAATCTCTCCTGTCTGCACTAGAAAACAACTTCAGGAAAATGAAACAATACTTGATATGTTTACAACAGTGCATTAAACATTTAGTGTCCAATCTATTTTTCATCTGGTGATCTCGTCATTTGTCAGAGGGTAATGCCGGTACAGTGTACCAAACAATTGACCAAATGAAATCCTCAGTATGCTTTGACACACTATTCATTTTCAAGAAAAGAAGCTACAAACGAGGTTTGAAAACACTTCACAACTCAGCCAGATTCCTCAGATTTCCAAACAGATTAGACGTTGTCATACAAAGATTTCGTACCTTGAAATGCACATTTGGATGGAATATTTTTGTTAAGAACCTGACTTGTGGAGGTTGCAAAGGATACTGCTCAGGAACCGCAAAAGCAAGCTGGAATATACCGCCCTCAAATGGGGTCTCTGATGGACCCTAAAGGCAAAATATGGACAAATAAGGTCAAACAATACACCCCAAGAAGTTTTCTTTGTAATGACGGAGCTTACCTTGATGAGAGCAGTCCATTTAAATATGTTTGTGTCGTCGCAAACTAACTGAATATCTGGATCAGCAACTTTCTCACGCTGCACCTCTTTGTATTCCTTGAAAAGCCTTGCCCTTGATGCCTGCAAAAACTTACTTGTTCAAAACGGTTTCACCGAATGGTTTAAAAAGCTATGCATTACACCAATCCAAGACCAGAAGCAGAGAAGACGCTGTATAACAGCAACACCCGGCTAGCCACTAAAGTTCACCATTCGCACTAGCTTCACTGCCATCTAAGATACATGATTGTATTTCACAATTTTATATACCAGTCATTCATGTCCATAATTCCGCTCCATGAGGCCTCACCGTCTACTTCCTCTCCACAAAACAAACACTGCTTTTTCCTCGAACCCACATTCACTCTCCCTCCATCTCTCACCCTTCTACCACATTTTTCCGGCAATCCTCCCTCTAAACGAATCCACTTTCAGCCATAAAACTTTCACCCACTTGGAGCACATTTCGAGCTAACAATTAGTTTAACTAACAACCCTCATATCCCCATATGCTCTTAAGCTAAACAGCATTCGGATGAACACCCGATCGAAACTAAACCCGAAAAACCAGTCCAATGAATTCTAACTATAACCAGACCGGCCAAAACAAGAAGCTGGGCTAACCTGCATGTTGATTGTTGCCTGGGAACTCAAATCGCAGCGCTTCACCACAAAGCCCCACTACCTGAACACAATCACAACATTCTCACAAAATTAACAAAAAATAATATAAATAAATAAATAAAAATTGGAAATTTGAGTTGATTGGAAGTTTTGATTTCGCCACACGCATCCAAAACCAAAACCTCTGGAAAAACCGAATCGATACAATTCGATTGAAAAGGGGCAACATATGCAATTTAATGTAACTCAAGGGGGTATAACGTAAATTTCTATTTTTGCAGGAAATATTTGAACAACGGATTGAAATCCCAGAAGCTTACCTTGCAGAGAGAGAGACTTGCTTTCCTCGGGAGAGACGAAGATCGACGATCGATTTCTTTACGGTCGGGTTAGGAATGGGATTTGGTATACGGTGCGAAAAGGGACATGGAATAGGGAACCACCAACGAATCAGCACCCGCCACGTTTCCGATTATATTTTGTCACCAAACAATAGTTTCCTTTCTTTTTTGGTCAGACACTGAGATGAGATATTGACCGAAAAAAAACATAGGTCATTTGACCAAAAAAAAAAAAACCATATGTTACATCACGTATCATAATGTAAATAGAGGGATATTAGGTCTAGGAAAATAAGCCCTGGGATACAAATTTCGGAAGAAAAATTAGTAAAATACACTAGTATTTACATTCACAACTTAATCATCTACTTTGCAAACGTGGTTAAGAGCGTTCATATCTACCCTTGAGGTTGTCAAGCACTTGACACTACCGACTCAAATAGAAGGTGTATAAAATTTTACAATTGTGGTTAAAATTTAACAAAAAATCACATTTTTATATTAAAAAGTCAAACCTAGTACTATTCATTTTACCCTTTATTTTATCCTTATTGTTAAAATTCAAAATTTTCAAAACTTGTTCATTAGTTTTCCTTAATTATATACGATTTACTCTAGAGTCCTTTTACAAAGGCAAAGGAGGCAAGCTGCAGTTTTTCTTGTGTCACATCTAAAGTCCGACAGGTCATAAGTTCAATTGAAACCGGATCGGATGATTTACTACCAGGAACATTAGGCTTTGAATTAGTCTATTCGTTGACTGTTGAAACTAGATACAGATTCAGCCACCCACCAAATAAGACCAAAACGTAAATCAAGAAAATACACACAAAAAGAAAAATTAGGGTTTGGAGAGTAAAACTGAAAAAAACACAAAAAAAATGCAGATCTCATATAAAATTCAATCTCTAAATCACATGGAGGTCTCCCATTTTTATCGGGGTTTTTTTCTACAAAGAATGTACACGTTCCCAATCACAAACCCAGATTATGGAGTCAAATGCCCAACAAACAAAAAAATTATATATATATATCGAGAAAAAAGACCAAAAATGAAAAAGAACGCGAAAAGAATCCAAAAATAAAATTAAGTTGTTGGCCAAAATAAAGGAGGAAAAAGGGTGAAACCGGTAATAACTTCAGACGCTACCAGCTGCACCAGGCGTCGTTTTTGTTGGCTTCAGTTTTGCAAAGTCAACGAGGTCTCCGAATAGCTTATCCTCCGGCCTGGATGGCTTGCTTGGTGGAACATAAGATGGAGCGGAAACCTGGTAGGGGTTTTTCATACCATTACCATCTCTAACGGAAAGACCGTACATTTGCTGCTGAAGGGCATACTGCTGTTGTTGCTGTTGCTGAAGGGCGTATGCGTGCTGCTGTTGCTGAAGGGCGTAGGCTTGCTGTTGTTGATATTGCTGTTGCTGTTGCTGAAGGGCGTATGCTTGATGCTGTTGATCGTAGCCGTAGGGGACTAGTTGATTACCACCATACATTTGTTGAGGATACATAGATGTCATCTGGCCTGCTTGAATAGCTTGTGGAGTCATACCCGTGTATGGCCCTTGGACCGGTGAAGAGGGCAAACCCAAATGATTGCTAGGACCAACCTGGTTATTGATTGCTGACAAATGGGTAGTTGTAATTGGCTGGATATACATACCTACAACCTGGTCGCTTTGAGGTCCCTGGGGATGGAAACCACCTGGTGAATTGACCACCACCTTGGTAGTAACTTGCAGTGGGGGTGGAGAGAATCGAGAACCTGCTACTGGGCTGCCATCATCTATTGACTGAGCTTCCCAGGGAGGTGGTGGCAATGATCCACTGGTTGGTGAACCTGTCCAATCATGTGAAATGTGAGAGGTTACCTTATTCTAAAAAGTGTAAACCGAATAACATTCTTCATGGCTAATACAATCACCAATAGCAAGCACATCACTTGCACTAGCCGGGAATATAGGATTATACTTTGCTTCATCTTCCTATATACAAAAGAATGTAAATGAAACCAAACAGTATGGAGACTGAAACACCAAAAAAGTATTGAAAAGCACACCATAACCCGGTGAAGCCGGCTGCTGCTGCAGTGGTTGTGACTGCACCATCTGACCATTCCAGGCAGGAGCAGCACCTTGTCCGAATGGAGACTGCTCATACTGTGGGACCCCCATAATTGGGGCATTTCCGTTCGGGAGAAATCCTGCTTGTGGAGATTGAAAATTCTGCTGCTGTGGGAATTGCGAGGGTGAAGGATTGGGTTGGCTGGCTGCATTAATAGGATGGGTATTCACAGGGTTCGGGACATTCTCAGTGCCAAACATGTCGATAAGAGCAAGGGCATTCTGCTGATTAACAGGAGTAGTTGGCTGTTGTCCCACAGGAACAAGAGCCAGTGAAGCATCTGCCTTTGGTGAGACAAAGTCATCACCGCTAAGAAGATCCATCCTGGGATCGGCCTTTGCAGTAGAAGTTGAACCATTTGTAGTTGGAGGGGCAGTAAGCAATAACTGATTAAGTGGATTAGCACCGGAACCGGAACTTGAGGCGGATCTGCAAAAAAATTCTGGCATTACTATTTTCAATGGTTAACAAACACCAATGGATTAGTCACCATATATTGCAGTGACTGTGAGTGCATTAAAATCCTAATTACCTCCCATCAGGCTGTTTGCTGTCATTTCCAGTGTCAACTAGAGGACCACCAACATTTACAAGTGCTCCGTTAGCTGCAGGCTTGGGTTTATCCGGCTGAACTGGATTTCCAGAAGCAATGGCTTCATGTTTGGCTAGAAGACGTTGCAAGTCATCATTCAGCGCCAGCCCTTGACACAGAAGTGATTCATCCCTAACAAATAATAAGTAAAGAAATGGGCAAAAATTGCCATGGCAGTTACACATAAAGAACATAAACATAAGGAATCCTTGACACAGAAGTGATTCATCCCTAACAAAAACCTTTACTAAGTAAAGAAATGGGAAAAATTGCAGTGGCAGTTACACATAAAGAACAGAAAACATATCAATATAACCTATAATTATCATTCAAGCAAATCTTACATGGATGATATTAAAGAACCCGGATAAACATCTAGATCATATTTAAACTTCACTTTAAAAGAAAATTTCCATCATAAACGTCTACATCATGCCTATACCATATATTTATACACACACATTTCGTTAAAAAAAAAAAATTGAAAAGAAAACCAACTCCCATTTAAGGTCCTTAAATAGGGCTTGTTCCTTTGTTCGTTTAGTTTGTTACAGAGCAAGCATCTAATGCTCAGACATAATTTCAAGTTTTTTTATTTTTTATTTTTATTTTTTTGGAAACTAATTTCAAGTTTTTTATTGGCTTGAATGATTATATCACAATATAACATACCAGACTGTTTTGAAAGTCACAATAACGTATATTTCCTACAAATAAAAAAAAAAAAAAAAAAAAGATTTGGAATTCTGTAGCATATTAGTTCAAAGGAACCTATATCATGCCATAAAATACAAGTCACTTTTTGTTTAACAATCTTCCTCACCTTCTTAAAACTTCTATAATTACTTAATTTCTTGTTTTCTTATTTAACCAATATGATCAATAATACACAAATATAAACCATGCAACAAAAAGAGCCAATACAAAATAGGCAACTGCCTTTTTTTGTGGAAAAAAGAAAGGAAAAGAAAGGTGGTTGGGAATATAGTTGTGGCCTTACGCAGTCGAGTTAACAAGGTGTACCACTCTCTGCTTATATGTACGGCACTGGTCAACCAAATCAACAATCACCTCCTGTCTAAGCCCCTGCAAATTGAAAGAAAACTTGAGCAACAAGTAAATGGAGATTGAAATTATGATATTCAAGCATCTTCCTCACTGCACAGTTCCTTATAGATGAAACATCCAGCGTGATAGAGATCCAAGTAAATTCAGCTTAGGGGGATTTAAAATTTTTCTTCTCTTTATTAACATGTTGTATTATCCAAATCTATCAAACGACTTGAAAAGGGCATAGTAATATTACTTCAGCTGTCATCATTTAATCAATATCACATTGTAAATTTGTAATATTATTTTCTATATCAAAAACGATACATTTACCTCTTTGTTATCTATTGCAGTTAGCATTTCTGCCAGGACATCCATGATACCCCGTGCATTCTGAATTTCTGTCAAGCTAACCAAACAAAAAAAAATCAATTAAAATATGAGATACACACACACATACTGCATTATTTCGATGGCTGCTCACTATAAAGAAATAACAGTTTCCTTCTAATTTGGAATTTCTCACTGCTAAATTTCTTAGGATAAACCATTCAGAGCATTAAAATGGGAAACACCCAGTCTGCAAGGTTGAAACTTGATACATCCCACCCATCAAAGATGCAAGTAGAAGCAACACCAAGCTTTGTCATCCAAAACCAAATTCCTGACTTGCATTCATGTCTCATCAAGGATGAAACATCAGTTGCATTGAACCACACAGGACAGCAAGACCAAAACAAAAAAAAAAAATCCCCTTTCACCATAAAGACCTAGTACATTCATACTTCCACCATACCATTGTATATTCATACTTACATCATAGCTTTTACTCTTAAATGCAACTGTCTAAAGATGCCAATAAAGCCTGCCGTATGTAGCGAAATTCCTATGTGATTGGATCACTAACATGCATAGAAAAAGAATCTCATAGAAGTTTTGACATCATTCAATCAGAACAAGGAGGAGTTACATGTGCACCTCAAGGTTGGGAACTCAGCCTCTGCAGAAGGCTCAGCTACATCTCTCGGACGATCTGGATTTTGCAAATTCTGAGGAAATGCTGACAATGGTTGTGTCTGGGGTGGTGTGAATACAGGCGCAGATGATTCAGATCTTTGAGGGAATACTGCTCCAGAACGCTGAAGAAATATTTTGACTCAGACAATGTTGAAGATTCAAGCACTAAAACAGAATATAAGCAATGAAATAACAATTTGACACTGATTATGTAATATGAATGCTTCTCATATTAAGTTTTAACAATAAAGTTGTTTTATTAATTGAGAATTGTTCTTGATGAACATACCAACAAATCCTGGTATGCAGCATAGTATTGTGGATATCTTGCTCTCGGTCCCCCAAAAGCTTCTTGCCAGGTATCTATCAGGATCAATATCTTCTCTTTGACATGATAGTCCGGCTACAATTTGCATCATAAATACTATGAGAAAACTTAAATAGAAATGAAAGTGATATTGTATAGCACTAACAAACAATCAGACTGCTGGAGGGGTATATGCTACCTTCTTTTTTGCTATTCTAACCATATCATGGAGGAGGTCTTTCTCTGCTACATGCATATGAACAATGTCTCCACAATTCTTTATTATTGTTTCCAACAGCTAGAATGTAGCGAACAGACGAAAATAAAACCAATTTAGACCACTGTAATAAAATTTCGTTAACAATGACAAACAATGTGAATATACAAATGGCATCTACAGCAGAAAGGAATTGAACATAAAGTTCAGTGAAATTTGCAGTACACCATCAACTAGTTTTTTTTTGTGCATAGAAACTCTAAATCTGCCAACTCTCTAGACTGCTGGATCTAAGCCATTCATCTCTTTTCACTTCTATGAACTGAGTATAAAGTATAAACACATGAGAGTAATCCGCACGGGAACATGTCCATCTTACTAAAATAAATTTCTGTTTTCACACTGTACAAAAATTTCACCATGATTTGTTCCATATGAGAGTAGCACTGGTATTAAAAATCCACTAGGCATACAACAAGAAATGTAAGTAAAGATCTATCATAATACATCAAAACTCAATGATTACTTGACCCAAATAGGGAAGAACATAAAGCACTGACAAACATACAATGACAATACAGAAATAAGATACACCATCTTAAAAGCAAAGGCATTGCTCATAAACAAAAAACACACACACACACACACACACACACACACACACAAACATACAATGACAATACAGAAATAAGATACACCATCTTAAAAGCAAAGGCATTGCTCATAAATAAAAAAAACATACACACACACAAACGCATCCATTAACAAGTTTTACCGTAAGCTGAAGGAAACAATAACACAACTCAACCCGTAAATATATGGCTAATTAAAAGACAAGTACACTAATCAATAAGAGTCCTGGGACTAAATTTTTTTAGGTAAATAAAGTATAAAATTTAAAGAAATGAAAAACAATGCACTGAAAACAACAAGGATTGATAGCCAAATTGGCCACTTTACTTAATTAAAATGAAACAGTTCCATGAAGCTTACTGTTAAGGCAAGAAGTTGAACTTTTGAATTCTTACTTCCAAGGCGCTTCTTTATACCTTTAACAACATCCTTCGCTTGCCTGATTTATGAAACCAAACAGAGGGTTTGAATCTAGGTAATCTTCAACAAAAAGATCCAATCTAGAGAAGCATACATCCAGTTAGCTCGTGACAATAACTAAAATCAGAAGCACAACACTTGATACGAACACAACAGGGTGAAAAAGGCATTCTCGTGTCTATCCCGTCTAACATGCTTTGTGTACATCCTAAATAACGAAAAAGAATTAGCAATTAAGTGCATCATTTGCAGCTTTGGCATTCCGAACAGTCAAAGCAACGTCTATGGCTTGTTTATGTTGCCTCCAAACCTATGGTATATGCTTATTACTACAAATATACAACGAGCATTACTAATCACTCCTACAATTGTAAAATATTGAGCTCAATTATACACACTGACCAGTAATCAGTCAAAAAACCATTAAAAATGCATCCAATTAATTAACATTTCAGCTGACCACATTCAGAAAGATCCAATTTATGACATCATACGAACCCGCGCTCACAATCGAACGCACTAAATCGCAACCATATCCAATTTTACAAACAAAATTGTAATAAATCGCCAGAATTTGTTCTTTTTTATCCTTTCCTATCATTTTTTTTGCACTTCTATCCTCGAATTCTCTCAGCAACAAAACACAAAGTTAACTGTTCGATCAAATTCAACCAACATCTTCACTCCCTCTTTGATTCAAAGTATACATATATATCATCACAAACACATCAAAAACATAGTTACCCCAAAAATGATGCAAGGATCAAGCTAAACAAAAAAGAGAGTTATAATCGAGTGCGACGCATACACAGGGTCGTGGTTGCATATGTCACAGATTTCGAGGTTCATGGCCCAATCAGGACCGATAAGCATGTCGCTCGTGGCGCGTTCCACCATATAATTCACCATCCCTCCTGCTCTTCCTCCGCCCGAAAGTCGCCGCCGCGATCCGAATACCACACCCACCGGCCTCCGATTACCGCCAAATCGCAGAAGACTCCAAAAATACGACGGAATCTTTCTTCCGGCGTCTCTCTCTCTAGAACTGCTTCTCTCTTTCTCTCTCTCTCTCTCTCTCTCTCTAGAACTGTTCCTCTGTGTGAGAGATCGCTGGCTTCCTCTTTCTTTTCTGTTGTTGAGGCACCGAATTGTTTTCCTTTTTCCTTGAACTGTTTATCGGGGATGGAAGTAGATTTGACAGGCCAATGAGGTGAGGACACGTATTGGAAGTTCGGAGATTCGCGTGCCGTGGGGTGGTTTGTGGTGTACTTGTTGTACACCGTTTGCTTGGCCTGCCTTTTTTCATCAACGGTTGACTCTTTAATTCTGTTATCTTTGTGTCACCGACTTTCCATTTGCTTCTTTTTTCTGTTTTTTCACCCATGACAACATCTTTTGTTGCAATTTTGACAAATGACTTCAAAATTATCGCGGCTCAAAAATTCAAAGCATGGTGTAGTTGTTACCTAAGCCAGGGCTCAACAGACGGATGCCATTGACCAAAAAACAAATGACATGCCTACGTTATTTTTTAAATATTTCTAGAGATAAAGGGGTTGATCTGTTAGACATAAAGAGTCTGAGCTCTCAACTCGAGTTTGAATTCTCACGAATATATTCTTTTATGTCACGCTATGCTATAAGGAGGGATGTTAGTTTGCCATCACTTTATGATAGGATACCTTTATTTAAAATAAAAATAACATTTTTTTAATAATATTGACCCATTAATTTAACGACATAGTGATAATCCATTATTTAATTAAAAATGGACATTGGTTTTATCCATAGTACCAAACCTTTTCACCAAATAATGTTTATTCAAAGGATAATGCAAGGTTAATCAGTATTTAAATAATAATTCAATCATCAACAACCACGTTGATTTACAAAATATGATTTTAGTAGATGATATTCTGCATTCCCCTAATAAGGTTTTCCTATGGAATTCCACATTTTGAAAACCCTAATTTTGTACCATGGCTCGACAAAGCTCAACAGGTCAATCTGCCCACGCATGCAGCTCCTCGCAATCCTATCCAACATGAAGCTGTGAGCTCTGATGCCTCCAGTGATCACAACTCCAAGCTTGTCCAAGATGGTACATCGCTTGCGTTGAAGTACTTAGAGATCCAACAACGTCGGCTTGGAAGCGCTGTGATTCCTCGACCACCTTTCGTGCTTTCTTCCTCAGCTAGAGGTTCTCAAGCTCGCTGGCGCCCGGTTGTACCGGGCATATATACGAGTACTTCCTACATTACCAAACCTCAGGCATTATTGATAGAGAGACTGCTGTTAACCTGGAGAAAATTGTTGTAAATCCCGAAGATAAATGGCGTTATTCGTTCATCGACTACAATTGGAATGAGCACAGGCTGTTGGAGAAAGTAGAACTGGCAAGAGACCATGCTATGAAGGTGCTTAAATCTGCAGTAATCTTTATACATTAAACACTGAAAAATATATTGACATTCCATATAATAATACATCACAGCAGTTTTGGCTTGTTAACAGTCAAATAAAAACTCTGACTGGCTTTTACGACAGCACCGAAATAAATTTTATCATAACTAAATCGCCCTCCTTGAACGGTTGATCCTTCGTGGTTGAGAAAAGGATCCGGACAGAGCTCCGTGTACAGGACACAAATGTGGCAGTTGGGTAATGACAGATTTCTGACACTTGAAACTTCAACAGAATTGAAATGTCAGCTGGTGCCGGCTTAGTAAGGAATAGGTGCTCGGACAGAAGGCGGGCCGGATTTCATGTCCTCAATAATAAGATTCAGGAGAATCTGAGTCAACGAGCCTTCTTTACCTGTGTAATAAGCTCCAAAAGTTTCATTAGGCAACATTTGAAAATAGTAGTTAAAAGAAAGAAACACATCAAAAGAAAGCACAGGGCGGACATTTGGTCAGTCATTCATTCGGTTAATTTATGTTCAAAGTTACACAGGATGGAGATAAGTTCTTACCATCCCCAATGATCTGCTCGTCCCACTGCACTACAGGGCGGACGAGAATTCCACTGCCAATAAGCATCATCTCATCTGCCTTCTTCCCTTCCTCAACAGTCACATTGTCTACTCTTACTCCCCGAAGCTTGCCTTCCCCCACCAGCCCTTCTGCAAGAGCCAAAACTCTCCTCGCTGTGCACCCACTTAGGATTTTGTCAAACTGAGGCATCACAAGTTCCTTCTCTTTTGTAACAAAAGCCACATTCATGTTAGGCCCTTCAGCGATGAATCCATCTCCGTCCAGCCATATGGCTGCGAATGCACCCTTTTCTTCAGCCTCCATCTTCGAAAGCACATTTGGAAGATAATTCACACTCTTCATGGTTGCAAATTGGGGGGGTTTTATTGGGATCGAAGAAGTTACTACTTTAATTCCCTTCGAACTAAAGGGCGATTGATCTTGGATCACAATAGCATAAAGCGATGGCTGATTGCAGCCAGATGGGGATAACTGAAAATCACCCGGTCCTGCTGAGAGCCAGTATCTCAGAGATCCTGTTTTGCACTTGGAAACACTCACAGTTTGTAAAAGTATCCTTCTTATGGTTTCCCTATCAAATGGCAGGTCAATTTTCGCCATGGATGCTGACCTTAAAATACGGTCAAGGTGCTGGTCCAACTCGTAGAGATATCTTCGATGCAGAGAAGAGAGAACAATAAACAAACTTGAACTTACTGACTAATTCACATCTTAAAAATCACAGCACTGAAAATCTGTGTGCGCGTGTGTGTGTGTGTTAAGATCATACAAATTTTCAAAATCCATGTTCGATGTTCAACAAAAATTATCCAGACATTAAAAGGCCAAACTCACTAACCCATCCTTTATAGCAGCAGTGTCGAAAACACCATGCCCTCTGTGGACCATGTGGTCATCAATGGGAATCACCATAGCAGCTGGATCCGTCGTAATTCCTCCGAAAACGCTAGAGTACATGGCGAGAAATTGTTGCTTACCATTCTGATTTTCGCGGTGTGTTTTTAGCCTTTCAATTGCCTTTCTACATAGAAAAGTTCAAATATCATAAAACAGAAATAAAAAAATAAAAATAAAAAAGTCTTGAACATGGATATTTAGTAATTAGTACTAATCTATGAAGTCTGAACTAATCTTTTCCAGAATCAAACAAGTCTCAAACTTTACCACACTTCATCGCAGAAAATAATAACTCAAGACACCAATTAATATTTTTTTACTTATTTCGCTGTACTTTTCTAACTTTTACTGCAAGCAAAGAACTTTAAGAACAGTACTGAAGCATGGAGTACTATATGCACACCCTATTTAATTATGTCCGTTGATTTTTCTTTCGTTTATTGAATCCAAGAACATAAACGAATACGGGGGTACAGAAGAGAAAAGTTCATGATTCAAAGGCGAGAAGGTGACCTCTGTGGAAGTCAACTGTGGAACCTCAGAGACTTGGATCCCATAATCTGGCACAACCAATATTGTCGTTGTTAGTGTTCTAATCATGAACTTATATGTGAGTACTTGAGTTTTTTCAAAAAAATTCGACATGTTTATAAAAGCGACTATGAACAGAAGTGCTTCTACGAACTTACCGGACACAGCTTTGGTTCGGTTCGACCTTCTGATGGGCCTCATCTCTCCGGCTCCGAACAACCCATGTTGAAAATTAAGCAACCCATGTCCGGAAAATAGATGATTTCGTGAAACTACGATCAAACCCCTTGAATGGCGAGCTGGGTTTATGGGAAAATGCTGGGTTTGCGAGATGGGTTTCGGGAGAGACGGGAGGGAAGCCATGGAAGCGATCGGAGTGAGCTCTGCGAAAACGAAGACGTCAATCGGTGACTGAGCTTAAGTATAGCCTGGGTTCGATTAATACTGGATCGAAGGTGGATCCTGCCTTTACATTTTTTATTCCTCGTGTATTACCACCACGGCTTAAGGTGGCGCGTGGAGTGCACACTCCGGGGTTTTAAGGATAGGTTTTGAGCTTGGAAAAGATCATGTGTATAACTTGGAAAAAAAAAAAATTTTAACGAAAAACTTGCGGTATGTTAATTTTAACATTAAAAAGTCAATTATGGTACTATTCACTTTATCCTTTGTTTTGTTATTATCGTCAAAACTCAAAATTTTCAAACTATTTTTAAAAAATACTATTACATTTCGTTAAAATCATACTTCAGATGGTTTGGTGTTTCCTATCTAAATTCAACTTTTTTATGCGATTAATTATTTTAATGTCATGTTTGATTGCATTGCATTCAAATCAGTTGAAATGACGTGATAATTATATTTCTTCTCTGCAACAATTTTTTGACAATCACAACATGACAACAATTCTTTTGAGTTTTTAATGAGCCATTTCAAAGTATTGTATTAAAAAATCAAAAGATGTCAAGGAAAAACGAAGGCTTCTTGTTTCTTCTAATGGATTTATGCCAATTTTTTAATGGATTGACGTCATTGAGCAAATTAGCTTTTGGCTTTTTGTTTGATAGAATCTATGAAGCTTTAGAGCAACTTCACTGTTGCAAAGGCTCTCTCGGGCTATTTACTATTTAATCAATCCAGTAAATAGTAATTGTTCTTAATGAACAGTAATTATCTTTTACATCTTCACCTCTACACTAAATAGCCCTGGTAATAAGCAATAAAATCTTAGTATTTTTTTATTTATAATTAATATTATATTATTAATTTATCTCCAGATCCTCCTCCTTCTTCCTTCTTCTCTGCAGATTTCCTTCTTCCTTCTTCTCTACAGATTCGGTTCTGCTTCTTCTTCAATTCTTCTTCTTCAATTATGCATCTTCTTCTTCACTTCCTTTTTCCTTCTTTGTTTGTTTATCGAAAAACTTCTTCTTCAATTATGCATCTTCTGCATCTTCTCCGACAACCATCTCTGAGAAAGTCACGACGCCGACTCCGGGGAAAGCCCATGATGCCCACTTGGCCTTTAAAGAAGACAGATCCGGAGGCTCTGGTGGGTTTGGGACTGAAGAGGATCCTCTCCGCAGCTTCCAAGGACGACGGAGGTTGAGTAGTTGTAAGGTTGAGGCCCAGAAATGTAGAGGAGATGATGGATGACATCGCCCAGATGTCAGCCTTGCATCACGTGGCCTTTGGGCTCTTGGATTGGCAACTTCTGCCGGGCCTCTCCTTCAGGCCTGCTCAGGCTCGCTCGCTAGCACACGCTGGGCTTCATCACTCGGGCTATTTAGCCCTGTTCCTATGCTTGTCCCTTGGGCTGGAGCACACGGTGGAAGTGCTCTTAACGAAAAGCTCTGGTACTAATCATATTTTTATACTAAAAAGTCAATCCTGATACTATTCACTTTACCTTTTATTTTGTCTTTATCGTTAAAACTTAAAGTTTTCAAGTCATTTTCATTAGTTTTTTCTTAGAATGTAACTTTTGTTTTTATTTTCTTAAATAATATATATATATATATATATCAAAAAATAGGATAATAAATTGACTTTAAATTCGTAATTTATGAAATTTGTTTTAAATATTTATTATTTATGCGCAAAAAAATATTATTAACTGTAATATTCAATGACAAAAATTAAATTTTATTTTCGAAGTGTGGTTATGGACTCACCATTTGCAATAGGATGTTTCTTGTACCTAATTAGACAAATTATTATAATATTTTTATAATTAGGCCAATCATAACCTAACGGCCACGGCCTACCAAGTTATCAAATTTTCAGCTAACCAAAGCGGTTGTGAAGTGTACGCGCCACCACACAGCAACACCCGCCAAATCCCGAGTGCGTAAAAATGGTGCTGACTTGCTGATCATATCTGAAAGCAACAACACCGACTTCTCTCATACGTTTCACACTTGCAAATTAGGGTTTTTGAAAATTCAAATTTTCAACCCACGAACTTGGATCAAGAGCCCCAAAATTTGGGGCAATTGAAGAACCTAGGGTTTGCTCGACCAAACTTCAATCAATCATCACTACAAAGAATCAGAACCTAGTTCGTTTCTGTATCCGATTGAGCTAGGGTTTCTTGACCTTGGTTCAAAAATGGAGATAATCGGCGACGCGCTTCGCCAGGCGTTCATGCCGAAGCACGAGTACGAGAGCCTCCGGGCGGAAGACAGAGCGTGGGTGAAACTTCAGAAACCATTGCTAATGGCGTCCATGGCTTTGGTCTGCCTCGTAGTTGTTGTGTGCACGGTTATCAGCTTGAACATTGTGTTTCCGGCCGACCCGGCTAAGCGGCCGTTCTGCGGCGACCGGAGGCTTAATTCGTTGCCGATGAATGTGAGAGGCGGCGATTCCGATCCGTTTCCGGGAGCGTTTTATCTTACGGATCAGGAAATTGCGGATTACTACTGGATGGTTGTGTTCATTCCCACCTTGATCATTTTCTTGGCTACTTTCATGTATCTCGTTGCGGGTAAGGAAGCTTTCAAGCTCTACTTTGATTTTTTTTTTTTTTTTTTACAATTTGAAGTTCTTGTTTGGATGCTAATAAATCCAAAAGGTAGGAAATTAAATTTTTTATTTTGTGTTTGTTGTAGAAAGGTGGAGACTTGGTTCATTACGAGTGCGTTAGGATCGAAATATCTAGTAAAAAATGATTGTGATTAGTGATAACAAAAGGGAAGACTTGGGGAATTTGTAGGTTACATATTGGATAGTTGTGAGATCTTGGTCTATTTGGTTAGAAAAATCATCAGAAGTACTGTAAGGAAATGGCATTTATAATCCGGGGTTTGCTGTCTCGGATAAGCCATTGTCTAAGTACTCTGAATTGTAAGTTATGGTGTTCACTTGGTGGAATAGATTTATGCTTATAATACTTCAAGTTGATAGCTTTGTAGCTGGTGAATGAGTACTAGAAGCCATGTACTCACCCGGAGCACAAAAGTGAATCTCTTTAGTAGTTTTTTTTTTTTGGTATTCTGTAGTAGAAGTAGAACTTCTGTTAAAGCCAATCAGAAGAATATGCATCAAAGCTGAAAGACCACCCTTAAAGGGTCGATATTTGAAAACTTAGTAATAAATATGGGGCTTTATATGGTTCCGTAGTGGTTGATTCACACCTCGTGACCAGCTTCATGTCTAGGGCATAATCTGCTTGCGAAGTGTAGAAATGAGTATTAATTGGTTGTGCATGGATCATGGTATACAATTTTGTTGGAGAAGGGACATTGTGTTGTTGGATATTGCCTCATTATTCTACAGGGAATTTTTTTTTGTTTTTTTGAGAAAATATTCTACAGGGATTAGATCTAACAATTTTCAGGGCAATAATTTGATTTGGATATGCTAAATGGTTTTCAACTTCTCATAGTTTCAATCTGGGTGCAGGAATCACCGTTGCTTATTCTGCTCCAACAAGACATGGATGCTTAAAAGTTGTTGAAAATAACTACTGTGCTTCCAAAAGAGGTATGCTCCCTTTGTCTTTCTCTCTCACACTCCTGGCACACTTGTTTTCTTTTTCCTTTATTGATATTTAGCTGTTATAACTCGTTTTCGCCCTTTCACACTGAAATTTTGCTTCACTTGTTCACGGTTTAGTTATTGGAATATTTCAAATGAACTACTGTATCCTATATATTTAAGTCACCGCTATCTATTGCTTATCACATGTGACTGGACTTGTCATAGATCATCTGGTTGCTGCATACTATCTCAACTTGCTTGGCTGTTTTGAGTTTTTACCCTGGTGCTAGTTATACAGTTACTAGTTACTCCTAAATAGCAATTGGGTATAGAAGTGTAGTGTGCCAGAATTTGTTCACACTTTTTTTAGTTGCAAGTGAGTCAGGGTAAAGGCTTTCTTTTGTTGGTTAAAGATGGATCTAAGAGATTGCTTGCATCATGAAGATTTTTGTACTTCTTATTAGGGCCTTGCCAGAATGGGCATACAGAAGTTCGGTTATGAGTATCTTTTCCCGTGTGGCACTGATGGTTCATCCGTTTTATCATGCCAGTTTTCTTTAACAATACAAATTGTAGCATTTCTTTTATATCCTGGCACCTTTGGTCAGAAGCTTGGCGTTGCATGACAACCTCTAATAATTGATGTTTGACCTCTTTTATAATCTGCAGGTGGAGTTCGATGTCTATCGATTCTGAATGCCGTCTTTGCTATCATATTTGGTCTACTTGCATTGTTTCTTGGCTCTAGCCTCCTAACACAAGGAAGCTCCTGCTCTTTGCCCTTGTTCTGGTGCTATGAGTTTGGATCTTGGGGGATGGTTGTTCTATATGGAGGAACTGCCTTCTTTCTAAGAAGGAGAGCAGCTGCAATCCTTGATGAGGGTGAGTTTGGCGGTCGAAACCTAGGTCTTGAAATGTTGGAGAACCCCGTAGAAGTGTCACCAGAGGTGGAAAGGCGGGTTAACGAAGGGTTTAAAGCATGGATGGGGTCTTCACTCATATCTTCTGATGAAGAAGATGAACCTGACAGTTATTAGGAACTTTCCCACATATCTCCAACTCTAACATGTGAATGGTTTGGCATTTACGTGAAGCCTTTCAGAACTAAACAAGTTCCGGCAGACTTTTTGACAACTTCAGAAGAGGATAGAATAGTTTGAAATTCAACTTTGGCTCATCAAAGATGCCAGCTTTGAAATGGTTCTAGTAATGATGTAACACAAAGTGAATGCTGGTTGGCCGACTTTAGGATCATGTCGATTTTGTAACCTTTGTTGCGCGTGCCCTCTTTGGTAGCCTGTGAATATCTAACCAGATCTCTCTCTCTCTCTCTCTCTCCCCCTCCCTCCCCTCTCCCCACACACACCACCCACCCCCCCCCCCCCCCCCCCCAACCCAAAACAACCCAAAGTAACCAGATGTTCAGCCACGATTTTTATATCAAAGATCTATTGAACAATGCTGAGAAACTCATGGCATGTTACATGCTACTATGTTGCAAGTTATGGGTTATGTTTCCTTGATAAATCATACCTTTGGGGGTATTATTTATCATTGTCATTCACGACTTCTCTTGTTTCAAGTAAACATGTTCTCAGCCTTGTTATCAATTGATCTTTTGAACTTGTGTGTGTTTCGATGTGATTCGCCCATATCATGTACCAAGTGATGCGTTTAAGTTTAGGTTAGGTTACACAATGGGTCAATCACTAATCAAGTATCGAACTTAACACAAGTATAATACAACATTGTTATTAATGTGAGTCGAACCTAAAAGCTTTTACTCACAAGTGAAGAAAAATATCTCTAGATTGTAGTACAATTTTTGGTATATCATTTTGATTTTATTAATAATAATGGTGTCTATCAGAGCAATTCCACTGGGGGTGGGATAGGCCGGCACACAGCCAAAAAAATGGCCCGTCACCTAGGGAAGTCTCTCCATCCCACAGGATTACCTGGCACCCAGCCCAAGCTGGTCTCCAGGCCAGCACAAAAGTGACAGACCTTGGGACCGGCTCAACTGACGCCAGCGTGGCGTCAGAAGGAAGTTTGAACTGGAGGCCGTCTCCCGTCGACCTCGCGAACACCACTGGCCGCTTCATCTTCCTGTACTCCATCCACAGCAGCAAGTCCGTGTGCTCCAGTGCCGTCCAGATCTTGTCCAGGTCCTACTTCGAAAACCCGATGGCCACGAACACCTTGTTGAGGTGGTCCAGGTTGAGCTCTACGATCGTGTGGTGGAGGTTGAAGCCCTGGGTGTTGAGGTCTTGGTCGGAGATTGAGTATTGATTGGTGAGCGGCGCGACATGGTGAGGTTGAGGGGGAGTGGGAACGGTGGATTAAATAGGGTTTAATAAAATTGATAATATTTTAATAAATCAAATTATTATTTTATAATAAATAATAATAATATTTAATAAAATTGACTAGACTATTTAGTTTTAGGGGTGGAGATGCATTTGGTCTATTACTGTTCATTGGGGTCTATCACTGTTCACTGAGTGGATAAATGGGCTTGGTGCTGGGGCAAAGTCTTTAAGGGTGGAATTGCTCTCAATGACTTACCGTCCGCTTTTTTCCATCTTTAGACCCCAAGTATGGTGTAATCAAATGTCCGAATAAGAAACCCTTATAAGCCCAAACAAGATCCAATCCATCTTTTAGCAAAAATGATCCTGAGATTTGTATAACTCCTCATTTTAATCCCTAAGATTTGAAATCAAAAGAAGTGCTCTCTGACATTGTCCACCATCAATCATTTTGGTCATTGGGTGAACAATTATGTTAAATAAGGATCAAAATGACAAAATTATCCTTAATTTAATAAACAATATGCCAAAATGATTTCACCAAAAGTGAATGTATTGTTGTCATTTTATTCTTATTTTATGAAGATTTTTCATAAAATAACTAAAATAATTCACCGTAGATAAACATATAAACCAAAATAAAATGTTATGCAAACTTTAATGATCAAAATGAAAAGTTATGCAAATCGGGATAACATTTTGACTATAAACCCCCCAATGAAATTCATTGGTTAGTGCTGCTGTAACGGGTAAAACCCTAATCTCTCTCCTCCTCTCATCGTTTCTCTGCAGTGGCTGGGCTGAACGGCACAACCCTTCTCGACTCTCTCGACTCTCTCGACACTCGAATTCCCAACCAGCAGCAACCACAATGGCAGCATACGACTACGACGACGCAGGCACATACGACGAGACATCGGCGACGCAGCGCCAAACTTCGTCCGGAGCCCCGCCGTCTTCAGACCTCGGATACGACCCCAACTTCGTCCCCGACTCCGTAAAAGCCTTCGTCGTCCACCTCTACCGCCATATCCGCGAGAAGAATGTCTATGAGATCCACCAGATGTACGAGTCCTCGTTCCAGACCATCTCCGATCGGCTCTTCAAGGACACCCCCTGGCCCTCCGTCGACGCCGTCGCCCACTACGTCGACAATGACCACGTCTTCTGCCTCCTCTACCGCGAGATGTGGTTCCGCCACCTCTACGCCCGCCTGTCCCCGACGCTGAAGCAGCGAATCGACTCCTGGGACAATTACTGCAGCCTCTTCCAGGTTGTCCTCCATGGCGTCGTTAATATGCAGCTGCCGAACCAGTGGCTTTGGGACATGGTCGACGAGTTCGTCTACCAGTTCCAGAGCTTCTGCCAGTACAGAGCTAAGATGAAGAACAAAACCGAGCAGGAGATTGCTCTGCTCAGGCAATTTGATCAGGTAATTATCACATTCAGTTCCTCAATGTCAGAAACCCTAAACCCGAAGTTGGATTCTCATTGTTGTTTGAGATGACCATAATTGGGGTTTTTTTTGGCAGGCTTGGAATGTGTACGGTGTCCTTAACTTCTTGCAAGCTCTGGTTGAGAAGTCGATGATCATTCAGATTCTTGAGCAAGAGAAGGAAGGGCTCGAGCAGTTTACCGCCACTGATGGGTATGATTATAATGGTGGCAGTAATGTGTTGAAGGTGTTGGGGTATTTCAGCATGGTGGGTTTGCTTCGAGTTCATTGTCTTTTGGGCGATTATCATACCGGTCTGAAGTGCTTGCAGCCCATTGACATTACCCAACAAGGTGTTTTTACCACTGTTATTGGAAGCCACATTACCACCATTTATCATTATGGTTTCGCCAATCTTATGCTGCGGAGGTACATTGTTCATTTTGTATGTTCTTTGTGATTTGACTTTGTTTTGCGTTAGATGTGTACGCATATATAACTTTGTTTAGGTAGCCTTACAAGTATTACTGGTTTTTTGCTGCAGGTATGTGGAAGCAATTCGGGAATTTAATAAGATTCTGTTATACATCTACAAGACCAAGCAGTTCCATCAGAAATCTCCACAGTATGAGCAGATTCTGAAGAAGAATGAGCAGATGTATGCACTGTTGGCAATTGCTCTTTCACTATGCCCCCAGGTGAAGCTTATTGAGGAAACGGTGAACTCTCAGTTGCGCGAGAAGTATGGTGAGAAAATGAACAGAATGCAGAGATATGACGATGAAGCCTTTGCTATTTATGATGAGCTCTTCTCCTACGCATGCCCTAAGTTCATTACCCCTTCCCCTCCAAGTTTTGAGGAGCCCCTTGTTAACTACAACCAGGTATGTGAAACGTTACATTGTTGATATGATGATTTTTCTTGGAGAATGGTGCATACGATTCTAATTATTGATTGTGGTTATAATGCGTTTACATGATTTGGTGGTAGACTTGATGCATAGCATCAGCAAACACTTGAGCAATAACAAAAATTCCATAGACTGAAATTTGATGGTGTCATACCAGAGAGAAAAGTGGTCTTTAGGCTCTGGGGGTTTAAGGTTGGAAACAGAAATCAAATAGAAGTCTTACTATTAGATATATGGATATTTGAGGCAAAGTGTTGGTGGAGATCCTCTCTGTCTTTCTCTCTGAATGGGTTTGCGCGCGGGCATGTGTGCACAATTAATATATTCGATTTACCAATTGCAGGACGCTTATAGACTTCAATTGAAACTGTTCCTTTATGAAGTGAAGCAGCAACAGTTATTATCAGGCGTCAGGACCTTCTTACAAGTCTATTCATCCATCTCCGTAGGAAAGCTCGCAAGCTACATGGAAGTGGATGAATCCAAGTTGAGGTACTTAATGAGGATTCTGTTACTTATGTTTGTCTAATTCTTGTTTTGATTATATAATATTTGTTGTTTTGTCACTCTGTCTTGTAGGACAATCTTGTTGACATACAAGCACAAGACACATGCTGTTGATACTGAGGGAAAAGTTATCTCCAATGCTGATGTGGATTTCTATATTGACGATGTATGTTTTCTTCTATTACCTTTTTATCTTGTTAATGGAAACATGAACTCCTTATGCACTTGGTTTATGGGACGTTTGTCGAGGTGAATATAAACTTGCCTCAGAAGATCTAAAACAGTGTACAGCTGGCCTTATGCAGCATCGCCCCCTTTTTATATTTCAAATACAATTCTTTTCTGTTTTTTGAGTCTTAAATTATGTTAGGCCGACTCATAGTTTTCTTAAGTGAACATGTGATTTCGGTCTGTAGTTTGACTTAACTATACAATTCAATGCCCAAAAGGAAAAACAAAAAGTGTGAATGCAGAATGCTTGTCTTTGGAAATGGGTTCAGTTACTCTGATATTCCCTTCTTTTACACTTGGAGGATCTGCGTCTATCGATGTTTTTTTCTTCACATCAATGATGACTTATTTACTGGGAAATTGTTAGCCTTATCTAGTGTAAATTAGAATGGTAAATGATGACGCATATGTTTTCTGCGTGTAAGATTTCTATTCTACTGCAGGACTTGATTTCTGTCGTCGAATCAAAACCAGCAAAACGATATGGGGATTACTTCTTGCGACAAATCGTTAAGGTATGCACAATTCCTTGTTTTCCCTTATTTAAAGAAATCTTAATTAGCAGCGTTAGGCAAGTAAATAGTTAATCGCCCTGTTTAATATCTTTGAACTTTTTCATTACAGCTTGAAGGGGTGATCAATGATATGGACAGGGTAAAGCTCGATTGAGTCATCCGTCGCTTTCTAAATTACCGTCCTCTCCTGCAATTTTTGCTCGTTTAGATTCGTGTAATGACGTTTTGAGATTTTTTTACTTCTTGCTAATTACCTGCCTCATGTACCCGCTCGGCTGCTCTTTTGAATTGGCGGATGTCGTTTAACTCTTAGAATTATCGAAATGTAACTTTCCAAGTATTTTTTTCCCCCTGAATCCAAGTCATAATCGGGTGCATCGGATATTTCTCATAACACATGTCACGTGATGAGAGAGATATTTATATGTAAATATATAGTTGGGTTTTAGTTAGGCTTGAATTATGGCATGGATTATTACTTGTGATACTTATTTTATGAAACTCGTTAAAAGAACTTATCTTTCGTTCAGATGCCTCGTACTCCCCAATCCCCATATATGAACAGATTTATAATTGATGAGTAAAATAATGATCAAATATCACGTGATGAGAGAGAAACCAAATCTTAGTGCACAAAATCCAATTAGGCCTTAGATGTGGAATAAGGATCCTCTTCAGATTCTTTCAGAGATATTTTAATTACATATGTTTATCGTATATCATGCGATTAAAAATTATTGTAAATTTTTTATTCAAAATTAAATATAAAAAATATTGGACGAAAATCGACTACATAATGTACGATGAACAGATGTGATTTGAGGATCTTCGAAATCCTCACAATCGTATATCGTGCGATCATAAATTATTATAAATTTTTTTATTTAAAATTAAATATAAGCAATATCTGATAAAAATCGATCACATAATATATGATAAACGAATATGATCAGAGAAGGATCCTCATTCCTCGTTGCGATCACTCATGCTAATTGACTTTCGGGAAAGGCAACATTTGACGACAGCGATTACGTTAATTTCCCTGTCGTTTTTTAAATCCGCTAATTTTGTGAGCGGGAGAATTAGACTCGCAAGTCGCAATTGTTGTCAATTCTCGCTTGTCCTTTTCCAGGTACCATTTTTCATTCTACAATAATAAAACTTATTTATAGATTGTCCCCCTAATTGATTTTTATATTTTTTTTAACAGCAACGGACTTATAGCTCCGTTAATTAAGAATATACTCTCTTTTTTTGTGCAAATTCATTCTTTTCCTATATCATTTGTTTCACAAAAAAAAAAAAAAAAAAGTACACAGCAATAGTTTTTTACTTTATAAAGTGCATGCTTGTATATTCGTAGTGTCGATAACAACTATAAAAAAAATATATTAATTTCATTTTCAGCATACTATTTTTAGTCATCAAGATAGAAAATTTATGGCTGAATAAAAATATAAAACAGTTTAGCCACCTTTTGAAAATTTTTTAGTCCAAAATGGATCAAATTAATATTGAATGTTCAACCTGTCAGTCAAATATTATTTGGGTAATAAATACATGTACTAAGACAAATTTGGATGACATTTTATGAACATGAAGCCTCTGTCTTTGGTTTCTACTCCTACTTTTTTGAATGTTAGTTGTGTGGTTTTAACTTGGATTTGCATAGTGCGCACACATGTACACTTACCCTCCATCAAACATTCAACGTTATCATCGCATCTCTTTAAGATTTCACTTGACGGATCAATCATTCCGTCCAGGACTTACATACAAGCGGAATTTTAACGCGGTGGTATTCCAACCAATTAGACACTGTCATATTTTGTTGAGATAAATTTTAATGTACTGTGAATTCTGTTGTTATGGTGGTATTATAAACCAATCACACGCTATCATGTCAGAATGTTAACTGACTAATTCATCTATCGCCACAGTTGCATCTCGTTATGGGCACATAAGTCATTTGGGTATGTTGCCAGATTATCACCAAACCCCCATCTCCAGCAATTCCTTTCCTCCAACCCACATAGGTTTTTGTCAAGAAGGAAAGGTAGAATATTATTATTGTTTATTATCCTGAGTTATATAGGTAGCTAGGAATAGCCTAATAGATGCGGGCTATAGCAACACAGAGAGAGTAGTGCTGACTGGTGTGATAGAGAAATGGTGATCAGTGCAAGGTGTTGCTTGAACAACTCCATGAGAGCTTTGAATTTATTTGTCAATGTTTGTGGAGTTGCAGTCATCATCTACTCCCTTTGGCTCACCAAGAAATGGCAAGTTGGAGTCTCTGAGCTCCCTCCTGTCTCAATTGTCCCTAAGCCCTGGTAAATATATATACACATATACACGCACATATTTTACTTTTGTTGAATTGTGAATTCATATTTTCATGCTTTGGGTGATTCCGAGGTTCTGTATTCAAATCTTCCGCTCTCCAATATCGCTTGTATCAAAGAAAACGAGAAGGGTTTTTGCTGTTTTTTGTGATAGACCTATAGAGCAGAGGCTTCCTGCAGTTTTTCTTTAATCTTGTTATATTTTGCATTTGTTCGAAAGTCATCAGTTGCAATTTTGTTTGACAGGTTTATATATACATGTTTAGGTATGGGAATTGCTGTCTGCCTGAGCACCCTTTGCGGTCATATTGTTGCCAATTCCGTCAGCAGTGTTACTCTCTTCATTGTATCCTTTCTGGTGTATACAGCTTTTGTATTGACATTCGATTTCAAATTTTTGTTTACTATGTTCGAAAAAAAAACTTGGGAGGTGATTTTCACACTCGTTTAATTTTCCTGCACTCCTCCATTTGAGTGCAGAACACTTGAAGATGAGTGTCAAAATCGCCATCCAAACATTTCTGCCTTTTTTCCCTTCAACTTTTTACCACTTTTTAGCAATTTGAATTTAGTTTTATGAATATTTACATAAATATCATCAATCTGGTTTGTCCTTGACCAATTTTAATTAGTACATAATCTTCGTCTTCTGTCTTCTTTGCCTTGAAGTTGGAGTGATTGTCTCAATTTTCTATAGGATGGACTGGGAAAAGGTATGCCTTCATAGACTGCATTCAGTCTTTTAAGCTTGGTAGCCATTAACTAGTAATCACTTTTTCAATAAGCTGCTTTTTTGGCCTGCTTTTTTCACAGCAATTTGCCAAGTACATTGATGAGGATCACACCCTGTTCAAAAACTTCTTGAGGTTTCATCTAAACATGTGCCGCATCATTGTAATTCTCATTTTGATACCGCAGGTACAAAAAACCCTGTTTTTTTACTCGACTTCGGACATTGTCTGAACCGTTAGATCATCATAATTTTGGTGACTTAACGGTTCAGACAATGTTTGCACTACAGAATTTCCTGCGACTTTGAGCTAAACCCAAGTTCATTTTGCAGATCAAGGCTACCGTGCTGGCAATCATTCTTTGGGCCATTGGTTCTGAGCCGAGGACGGAACATTTCAACTCTTCTGATGTCACAAACTTCAGATACTCATTTTTAGCAGCACCTACACAATCGTTACAAGATATATCAAGACATGGATTCAGAAACTACGAAGTTTCATCACCAGAATTTGAATCTCCACCACGCCCAAGCCTTTTTTCAAATGTACAAAGATTTTTCAGAATGCGTTTTCAAAGAAGAGCCACCCTTAGTTAGGGCAGAAGTATATAAGTTTTGGGTTCCCTGCATTTTTGTATTTAGTTGAAGGGGTTTAGAAGTATATAATCTTGGCAGTGCCATTAGTTCACTGTCGCTGAAATAGTGAAATGGTAAATGCTTTTACCGTTGAAAACCAACAACCGCTTGTCCGAAACTCCAAATCTCAGCTCACCACCCCCGCCATCCAGGTCCAAAACTCTACGGACGATTGCCTACACTGCCACTCTCTCAGCGGAGATCATGGCGTCTGAACATGGCGGTTCTGCATTTGCACACATTCCTCAGGTTCCTGAAGCAACAATTCCCGTGGTAAGGAAATTAGATTTTCCCACACTTTCTTAAAACTTGGATTTCTTTGTGAATGGTTCAAAGACTCATGGTTCACGGGATACTTGCATTTGCCTAAAACTTTGAATATTTGTGTGTCTGGTTATCGTGGTTGATCCACAAGAGATAAACTCGCGCTCCTATGCATTAGAGTAGTTTAGCATCATCATACAGTGTACATGTCCCAGACACCTTATCAAAACCACCCGATTTTTTTCAATGCAGCAGGTCTAGCTATGAAGACATATCGTTACTATGATCCACGAACACACATACTAGACTTTGAAGGTAAGTTTTTGTATATAAATGCTACTTGTATTTTCCTTCTTTTGTATGCCATTACCTTGCATCCCTCTCTTCTATTGTTGATTGTATTTTCAGTGGACTTATCGTTTATTTCTGTCAGAAGATCGATAAGATTATGTAGGCTATAATTTGTTTGTACCTATTATTCTACCTAACGTTTTCCATCCGCGACAATGCTTGAACGTTCTTTTGTTCACATCTTCTAGTTCCAGTCTCAGTGAATGACAGGAATGCTGGAAGATCTTCGTTCTGGCCCAACAGGAGCTATCGTGCTTCTCCAAGCATGTGCGCATAACCCCACCGGTGTGTTGATCCAACTATGCCACAGTGGGAGCGGATAATTTCTTTGATATTGCTTAGCAGGTATGGTACAGTTTCGTTTAAGCTCGATTTCAGCTTCAACCTCGCAGTTTTATAAGATCCCTCAACTGGTAAAACCTGCAGGATCTTGTACCTGAGAAATTGGTTAAGTTTGCTGTATATTGTAGGGTCACTGTCTTGCGGTCTGCGTTGAGTCCATCGGCAGTGTCATAGATCGAACGTCGTCATCTTACATTAGGGCATAGTTTACTCACCCTTATTGTTACTGTGCAGTAGGACTACCTTGACGGTTCTTGGTCCCAAGGCAGTTCCTCATCTTGTAGATGCAATACATGCAGCTGTGTCCACTCATGTCTAAGCCAATTTTGAAGTGCATAAAGTGGCCATATGGTAACTCTCTTGTAATCCAAGGGTTACCAGTGCTGGTTTGTTGCCTATTTGTATTAAAAATAGAAAAATGCGAGCAAAATGCTTGTAACTTGGTTGGTTAGTAGCATATATTGTTTACACATGAGATCATAAGTTTAATTTTCCTCACCGTCTCATCTCATGATCTCAATTTATAACTCAATTGGTTAAGAACATAGTTAATAAAATAAGACACTGGTGTAGTACATTAAAAATACGTACATACTACTCGAGAACTGTGCCTAAAGCATGCTTTTTTTTTTTTTTTTTTTTTTTTTTAACGTTTAATGCGTTGGGCTTTTAAAAGATGTGTTTTAACGAATCATTAAGAGAACAACTTCAAATAATACATTTGCACATACAATACACAAATTGAAAAAGAAAAGCTAAATGCATTTACGCTTACACCCGAAGTCGTAAGTTTAATTTTCCCCCAGTTTCATTAGTTTAATTTCTCCCAACCCCAGTATCGTAGGTATAACTGGACGGGCTTAAAGCCCATGGGCTTTTATATAATGGGAAGAGATGCATGTACGCTTACAAACAAGAGGCAGAGATTCAGCCCATACCCACAGCCTCGATGCACGTGCCTACCAAAATTTTATCGGATGTCCCCGAAGGGACTGCCTCCCCAAATTAGATAACATCGATAAGGCCGAAGCCACGTGCCCTCGATGCACGTGCCCACCGAAACGGTTTTTCACGTCCCGGATAACAACATCAATTCGTAGCAGATAAAAAAAAAAAAAAAAAAAAAAGAAGATAACAAATTTTAAATCCAACGGCTAAGAATCCCGTACCACACAAAACCAACGGCGGATCGTGCAGAATTGGAAACAGAGATTTTCTTCGAGAAAGAAAAGGTGTAAATACAATACAAATTGTCAAATAGAGGCAGTTAAGGAAAAGCGGGGCCCACTTAATCAGAAGGGATGTGATATCTATACACTACATCTTACTTCTCACACATCTTTTTAATTTTCGGTAGTCGCATCGAATGAATAAAAAAAGATCAACGAATAAAAAATTATTAAAAGAAGTGTGAGAAATAAAATGAAGTGTGTGAATAACACATCTTAATCAGAAACGTCAGGGAAGAGGAGAGAGGCCTCCACAACGCGCCACGTCGTCAGCCACGTATGCAATTAAGGAAAGCAAATCGTTTTCTTTCCTTTTATAATGCCCATACAGCGAAGACACTTTACACAGCGAGCGCACCAAAACTCGAAAAAGGCGTAATTTAAGCCCAGGAACGAATAAAACTGCCTAACATGCGCCCACAGTTAACATCACCCCACGCCCACAGTTCTTCAGTTTCTACGAGTAGTGATCGGAGGCTAAGCGCTCTGGTACGACACCTCGCTGCCGAAGATCAATCGTCCTCCGCCATGGATGCTCACAACAACTCCATCTCTGCCTCGCCAGCTTCCGCCCACGCCAATTCCGTCTTCGCTCACGTTGTTCGCGCTCCCGAGGATCCAATCCTTGGGGTACTCTCTCTCTCAAAGTGTCTGATCTTTGCTTGAATCAATTTATGAGATTTCAGATTTTCGCGTAATTTGTAGTGATGGAGTTTTGATTTCGGTTGCGATTAAGCTGAACCGTTTTCAAATTTTGGTAATGGATTGAATGTTTGAACTGTAATTTGATCGTTCGGGCCCAAAATCCTTTTCGGTTTTCGATTTCAGAGTATTTTAATGTTAGCTTTGATGTTGATCGTGATTCATATACTAGTTTGATCGCGCTTGTTTATCTTTATCCCAACACCTATCGTATTAATCTCCGTCAATTGATTGATTGATATCCGATTTTTGACTATATTATATGAACAGGTTACTGTTGCGTATAACAAAGATCCAAGCCCTCTGAAGTTGAATTTGGGTGTTGGCGCTTATCGAACCGAGGTGAGTCCCTTCATGTACTGAATTTAACATGATTCATCAAGTTGTAGTATGTATTGTTAGCGAAATCGATCTTCTCTAATGTATGGAAATCGAATGGTTTCCGCTCACACGCAGAGCTGATGTTCGTTTCATTGTCAAAAATTCAAAATTATGCGTATTTTCGTATATTAAAAAGGGAATGACTTGTTATCGTCATCTGTGTATGCGTTAATTTCTTAACTTGTTTTGTTGTCATGGAATGGCAGGAGGGAAAACCACTTGTTCTTAATGTGGTGAGAAAAGCAGAACAGCTGCTCGTTAATGACATGTAAGCTATGCCATTGTCAGTAAACTCATTTCGCTTTTAATTTAAGACGCTGACATTATTCACGTTAGCCTGATTTGTGCCGTTAATTATTGGCTTACGATTTGATTCCTCATTACACCCAGGTCTCGCGTTAAGGAATACCTTCCAATCGTTGGACTGGCAGATTTCAATAAGCTGAGCGCTAAGCTGATTCTTGGTGCTGACAGGTATAGAAGACGGATTGATATCTCGTCGAATCCTTTTTTCTTTATCACGTTTTGGTTGGAGGTGTATTGATCATGTTGTTTGCTACAGCCCTGCTATTCAAGAGAACCGTATTACTACCGTCCAATGTCTATCGGGAACTGGCTCATTGAGAGTTGGAGGTGAATTTTTGGCAAGGCATTATCATGAAGTAAGTGCTTACATGTTGCATCTTCTCTTGTTTCTACTACTGTGTAGATTATAGTTCAGCGAACTTAACCGTATCTATTTTACCGCAGCGCACAATATACATACCCCTGCCGACATGGGGAAACCACACCAAAGTTTTCACTCTGGCAGGGTTGACTGTGAAAAGTTACCGGTATTATGATCCAGCAACTCGTGGCCTTAACTTCCAAGGTTTAGAACTAGACGTGTTCATAGTTTCTTATTGTGTCTATCACAGTTGAATTTCTTTGCCCCAACTTTTTCATCTTCTGCCATATAGTTTTTTCTTAATTTACTAATAGTTCTTCCCTCGTGGGGTAATTGGCTGCAGGCCTTGTAACGTGTCAATTCTTCGTCCTGTTTTAATACTCTTTTCGTTTCGTTTAACAGGCCTCTTGGAAGACCTCAGCTCTGCCCCAGCCGGAGCAATTGTACTTCTCCATGCATGTGCTCATAACCCCACTGGTGTTGATCCAACCCTTGAGCAGTGGGAGCAGATCAGACAGCTTGTGAGATCAAGAGGATTATTACCGTTCTTCGACAGTGCTTATCAGGTAGATCGCGTATAAAGTTCCAACTCCTCTACACACTAGTTTCTTCTTCTGTTTAACGTCACGCTATTCCAACTTCTCATGGTGAATTGTTTTCTTTTCTTCATAGGGTTTTGCTAGCGGAAGTTTGGATGGCGATGCACAGTCTGTTCGTAGGTTTGCTGCTGATGGTGGAGAGTGCCTTATTGCTCAAAGTTATGCAAAAAACATGGGTCTGTACGGCGAACGTGTTGGAGCCTTAAGCATTGTAAGACTCATTCCATAACTTTCAGTTGCGATATCCCTTATTTTGATGCATCCCACAAAAATTTAATACGAAAAAGAACTCCATAATTGGCATACATCTTAAATTGTCTCTTGATTGCATTCATTGTCGAAATTTCTACTTGAACATAGGTCTGCAAGAATGCTGATGTTGCAAGCAAGGTTGAGAGCCAACTGAAGCTTGTGATCAGGCCCATGTACTCGAACCCACCCATTCATGGTGCATCCATTGTAGCCACCATTCTCAAGGATAGGTACTCTTTGAATCTTGTTCAAATGCCTGTTAAATGGCAATGACTTGATGTGTCTTTATCTAATTTCTGAATTCCAAACTGAATTTTGTTTTTTCTTCACTATTTTGAGTTCTAGTTGCCTTATCGATTTTTTATTCCGTGGTCAGGGACTTGTTTAACGAATGGACAGTTGAGCTGAAGGCCATGGCTGATCGTATCATCAGCATGCGGCATCAGCTTTTTGAATCCTTGCGTGCTAAGGGTGAGTATTTCCCTATGGGTATATAGAATTTTTTGTTAATCAACATCGAATGGAAAAGGAAAGGCGAAGAAAGACAACATAATTTATATGCATTTCCGTAGCAGTTTGCATAGTTACATCACCTCACTGAGTTATATATTCTGCAGGCACACCAGGTGACTGGAGCCACATCATCAAGCAAATCGGAATGTTTACCTTCACCGGATTGAACTCCGAGCAAGTTGCCTTCATGACTAAAGAGTACCATATTTACATGACATCCGACGGGTAATCAATCAGCTTTAATCATGACTTCTTTTATTAAACGAAGCCTAATCTTCTGAACGTCGAGGGTAGAAATTTGGTTGCATATCTAAACGCGTCTTGACGCAGATAGAGCGAGGATTTGCAGAACGAGGCGATCGACTTAATTTTCTTTCTTCGTTTTTGCAGGAGGATTAGCATGGCGGGTCTGAGCTCAAGGACCGTCCCTCATCTTACCGAGGCAATACATGCCGCTGTTACTCGCGCTGCATAGTCGTATGTTTGGAAGGCAGCATTTCCTTGTTGTGAGCCAACTCCAATATTGGACTCTTCCCTTTCTGCATGTAATAATTATTTTACCTCATTGGATGAGGTTAAAGCTTTGGCCGAGTATCATAAAATGAAGAAAATCTGGAGGATTTGTGTGATGTTTTCTACCTTCCCCATCTTTAACTTTATATGCATTCAAAAGAAATTTTCATGTCAAACTATAAGTTTTTTGGAGGATCCATTGTTTCATAATTTTTGTATGTTTTCGATTTCAATAGTCCGGGACGACGGAGTAATTTGAAAAATAAACGGTTAAGATTTGAACAATGAAGATTGTTTATAAAGCCAGATTCTTAGTAACCTACCCAAAAACGAACTCGATGTTTAGAAAAATTAGAATTGTTTTTGGAAGGCTAAAGCGCTTTCCGACGAACAAAAACACTTCTAACTTCTTCTGGCTCAAAGAAAAGTTTTCTCAAGAACACACCCCAAATGTTTCATAAAAAAGTACTTGAATTTCGTGAAAGTTACGACGTGCTTATAATAAAAGCACTCCTACTAGATACACCATAAGATATTTTGTCTAGAGAAGCGCATCTTAAAAAGAAATTTTTTATTATGATCGGAATACAGGTAATACATTAAATGTTTTTATACAAGTGATGAAGAATTTTATTTATTAAATTATTAATTTTAACACACATATCCCACCATTTATATAGTGACACGTGATGTATCACTCTATGTGTCTAATCATCCTGAAAAATCTCTCCTTCCCAAACGGTCTTCAAACTTCACCAATGGAAGAATATTATTATTATTATTATTTTTTTTTTTGGGTAAGAAGAATGTAATCCTAACAGGAACAGTTAAATCTCAAGTAGGGTAACAAAAAACACGAATATAAAAGAACGGAACCGGAACCTCTTCGGACCAAAGGATAAAATGATCCGAGCCATTAAAATTTAATCCAACGACTACAAACAGAAAATTCATTTAAAAGTTATAATAATTGTAGCCGTTTTATCAAATTTTAATAGTCCGAATCATTTGATCATTAGGCTTAATTCCTTTGTGTCCGGACGGGATCCGGTTCTAAAAGAACATGGAATAGCTCATGAACAAATTTCTTTTTCAATTAATTGATTAACTGGATCCAGACGCTGCAGCAAAAAATTGAAAAACACAAAAAAAAAGGAATTTAAAAAAATAAAAAAAAATAAAAAAAAGGAGAAAGAACTACATACATCGATATATATATATAGTATATGGATAACAAAATCTAAGGACAACTCCGACAGAAGGAATAACCCAAGCAAGAAGTAAGGCAACCTTCTTACAGGAAGCTATTTATCTGCAACCCTTCAACAAATAAGAAGTCGGACTCGAGAAGCTCTTGGCATTTGAGGAAGACTTTACGTTTTCTGTTCCCTTCTTCCCGGGCGTCCCGCATTCGCTAAAGTCGAGGGTGCGACACTCCACCTACGAAAAAAATTAGCTAGATGATTAGCTGATTTCGTTACAATGACAAGAACACAAACCCTTTCATGACATAACTGAAAACGCTAGACGAAGAAAAAAGGATCATACCAAAACATTGGAAGCCGAAAGAGAACTACTCCCTGGCTGATTAGGCGACCCCTGCTTGTTCTCAGGGCCCGCAATATCTCGGTCTTTCTGTCTTTCCCGGAATAAACTTTCAGGAGTTTCATTTCCCAACACCTCCTGGGCATTGGCATAGGCAGCAGCAGTCTGCTCACTTATCTGTTTCATCAGCCCAATGGCATCGTAGCTTCTATCCCCTGGGCTCATGAAAAACCCTATATCCTGGAGAGAGGAAAATCGCGTTGGATTTAGTTAATATCAGACCCACGACCATGTAATTTGAGAAGATAATCATCTGCCAGGAACTGTGGTTACCTCAATTGTAATTTCAGTATCAACTCTAGGGCCGGGGACAAAGGAGTTGATGAACCAAGGAGATTTCCATGCCGAAGGAGAATCGATACTTCTCTTAAAAGGAGTACCACCAAACCTAGAAAAACAAACACCGTCACCAAACACATCAGGATCATAAATTGAGAGTACTCTAGAACTACAAGAAATCACAAGGCAATACTGAATATGCCAGAAACAATGACATTGACAACAGACTAAATCATACACGCTTTCAATATTGACATCATTGCTGGCACTATCAGTCTCTCGTGGAGCTGACGTAGAATCAGACTGTACACATTTATCTGCGAGAATTCCATGCTTCTTTACGCATATAGTGGGGGTTTTAACAGATGAGCATTGTCTTGCAGAAAACGATTTAGAAGGAACTCCTGGGTTGGTGGCTTCAAAGCTTTTACGTAACTGATCTTTAGGAGTTCTAGCAGTTGAGCTGAAGGGTTTTTCAGCTTTACATCCAACTACATCAGGAGAATTTAGTAGCAGATCATTTGTGTTACGTTCAACAAGTACTCCAGAAGGTTGTGCCTGAAAAGTGCAATAAGAGAATTTATACTACAAACAAATGCAATATAAAATCCACCTACATTAAGTGATCGGCCAGTAAGCCAGCAAAATAAATGCGAGGGAAACTCACACTTTGTGTAGTTGGGACGACATCAACCTTACTCTTAGCATCAACATCAGCAGTTTGTTGGAACTGCTTTCCCTTTTCCCGTGATTGACCGTCATCAAAATCTCTCTGTACAGTTCCATCATCTGACATTGCAGTGCCGTCAATCCCTTTTTCTACTTTGTTTTCACAGGTACCCTTATTCTCTTTATTTTCACCAGAGGCATCAGAATTTCTTTTCTGATCAGAAGATGGAGAAAGGGAATCTTCTTTCTTCTCAGTGTCTTCAAACATAACATCAAGACGTGAAAAATCTCTGGCCAAGCAGGAGGTCACATCAGTCCCAAGCCTTTTATCAATTCTTCTATCTGATAATGGCGACAATGGAGACAACAAATCTCGGTGTCGTTTCTTCAAAATAGATGGTGTGCCTGTAAAAGTTTTAGCAGCACTTTTTAGCAAGGCATCAGGGCTACCCTCACGAGAGGGTGAATCCCATAACCTATAGGGAGTGAGGCAATTCATAGAAGACATCATCAGCTGACGAATGCCAAGGGGACTATATTCTTGCTGCATGTCATTACAAGATTGTATAAGATCACAACTAAAAAATGGAATATCCAAGCTTGGAAAGCGAGGAGGCTCATAACATAGAGCTCCAGCATCCTGCTGTTCTTTTCCAGCATCCTGCTGTTCTGTCTGCTCATTTGAACTCGCATCCACAGGACAAGTTTGCGCATCCAATCCCGAAGCAAATGTATTTACAGGGACTAATTTTAAAGAATCATTAACCAGATCTGATTTGCAGGGAGAACTGGCAGACTCGTTATTATAGATAAATCCATCATTTAAACTTGTCACAAACTCTTGGTCTTGAACTCTGAATAAATGAGTAGGTTCTCCAGCATATATCAGTGGATTTTCATGAGCAGAAACTACTTGAGAGCAAGAAGTTCCAATTACACCAGAATCCAGGGGATGATATGATTGTGAAGCTGAAGTTCTGCCAGTTTCAGATATTTGGAGGTTTGTGGGTTGGAGAAGTACTGAATCTGTGCAAGCACCCAAATCAACTATGTTTGAGCAATTTGTAAAATCTCTAGAGGGAAAACACCCACCATTCATTGAAAATAATGCCCTACAGCATTCATCGTCAGATATCAACATGTGCTCTGATTTAACTGAACCGAAGGCCATGTTACCCATGGAAGTTGAAGTTTGAAATGGAGCCTCCACCCCTTCATGGCTCTCATTAGACCTCATACAATGAGTGTACATCCTTGATGATTCCTGGTCGCATTCTAGTGAAGAAATGTTAGGTAACTCATGCAAATTTAACTGGAAATCCCCACTCATCGAAGCTCCAGCATCATGTGAGAAATTTTGTTCCAGGAATTTGGAGCAAATCAATTCAGGAGGTATTTCTGGAATGGAAAAATTGGCATCTCCTATAGTCATAGATGGGTAGTATGGTTCTGAACAAGATGCTGGACTGCAGCTTGGGTCATTCGCTAAACGGGAAACATCATTATTCCCAAACTCCTCTCTAGTATGTGGTACCACATTGGCCATTTCAGGCGCTGAGAGATAGCAACCAGCAACAGTTGAATCTTGACTGCATTCTGAAATTTCTTCTACTTCTGCACCTTTGGCACCACTATCATCTCCACTGCTCTGCATTCTTGAAGAAGATGACATCATGTGTTGGTTTTGATTTCCAACATGAGGCATCCCTTGAAACTGTGTAAGTAAACCCGATTTCAAGTAAGAATCCAACTTCTTCTTCACAGAACTGTTCCAGTGATTTTTTATAGAATTGTCTGTCCTGTTGACCATGCAAGTATAGATATATCACAATTGTTGCCAGTGCACCAGAGTAAAAGGACATACAGTAGTAGCAATGGAAAACATTCAATTTTTTTTAAATGTACGTAGAAACAACAGAGACTCTTTGCCTCTAAATAATGTATGGGCATACCTTCCAGGCAAGAACTTCGTTAGCTCTGCCCATTTGTTCCCATACATTTGATGAGCACGTATCAGAGCCAACTCCTCTTCCTGTGTCCATGCCTCTTTGTTTATGCCAGGATTAAGATGATTATGCCACCTAAAAGTAGTTCCAACATGGTAAGAAAAAGAAACAAATACTAGATCAGGATTGAAGAGTAACAGGGTTGTGTCAATGAAATCATCCACAAGAAATTCTGTTATCATACCTTTCCCGACACTGCTTACCAATACGTCCAGGTAAATGCTGTGCAATAGTGGACCACTTTTTTGGACCATATTTTTTCACCAACTCAATAATAACTTCATCCTCCTAATCAATTTTGCAGAAACAACTAGTAAGGAAACATTGCATGTAAAAAAGTGAAATATGAGTTGATCCGACAAAAAATCTTAACAAACGAGGCGACAGAACAAACACAAGAATAAGATGCAAGTAGTGCGATACCTCTTTAGACCATGGACCTTTGACCAGTTCGGGATTCAAGACTTTCTGCCATCTATGTAGGCATTGCACATCAGTCCGATCCTTGAAACACTCCGCTACAAATAGCCAAGATTCCAATTAATGAACAGAACATAGATAAATAATAAGTAGCATCAACTGAGATAAAAATCTTTGGTCAATTCAAATAATGAGGGGAGAGAGAGAGAGAGAGAGAGAGAGAACAGGGCTGCTTTAGTGAAAACAATCTTTAGTGTCATGGCATGCTAACAGAGATGGACACGTTAGTAACACAATAATACCTATTTTTTTCCAATTCTTTCCTTTAAAACGCTGAACAGCCCTCCGCAAGATCTCATCCTGAATGGACAGAGAATATATTATTGTGCGCCGCATATTCCATAAAGAAAGAGGGATAATGAATGAATGACAAATATGCATGTAGCTAGGAGAATGTATTAAACAAAAACACAGTAATTTGAGATTTAAATATCAATGATGTATCAAATAAAGCAGCTAAAGCAATTTAAAAATTCGCACTGTAAAATTCCGACTGCCAAGGTGTTAATACGCACCAAGCCATAAACTTATGCATCTTTTTGACAGCATGTTATTTTAAAAGAAAATTTACCTCTTCAGGTGTCCATTGTCCTTTCGTAGAACGCCTTGTAGGCCCACTAGTCCTCCTACAAAAGAGTTGCTTAAATATCAGAAAAAAACTGAGTCGTATAACTAATTCCCTGTCGAGGAGAATTTTACCATACTAAACCAAAAAAAAAAAAAAAAAAAAAAAAAAAAACAAAACAAAACAAGAGATAGAGAGTCCTATAACATAGAAGATCGACAATTTAACAATGCACACATGCACTCACACACGACACTCTTGTAATTGCTGAGACAATGTCTTAATGACCAATGAACATATGCACTTTAGTTTAACAGTTTTTACAAAACACGGATCACATCCTTGTAGTGCATTATCCTTCTTTAATTTCACTGAAAACAATCGAGTAGGTTGACAGGAAAAATCATGAAGTAAAACAATTTTAATGAAGCAAATTGTCAAAGGACCATGGGCAACTGGAAATGACATCAACAAAACAATGAATAGTCTTCAAACAGAATTACCCATGGAGAGCTCGAACTTTCTGAATGCTGTCACCGAGCCCTTCTGCAGGAGTAGAATTTGTTCTTTCACCTTCCATAGTTAAACAACACAAGAGTCAAGCTGCATACCCCGATTCCTACTCGACGATTCTCTCTAGTATTTGGACTCCAAATCATGATAATCACCCTAAGCAATGGTGGGGCCGAACTGGTTGCACAGAAGACCCACAAACTGCAAAAACACAAGAAAGTTAAGAGACATTAAGCTCAAAAATCGATGGTAGAAACTCATCAAGAAATGAAACCGCCATATGGAGAACTAATAAACTACTAATTAAGAATTGATAATCTAAGCTCAATTGTGATTTGATTCAGCCAAAGCTTAGTAATTCAAATATAAAATCAAAGTTGGCACACAAAAAAACAAAATTCAACAAATTGTATCCGCCACAACTTCAACAGCAAGTCGTCGGTTTCAAACTGAAGAATGGGATTGAGTAAAATTGTAAACTGATTGTATCAAACTCAAGTTTAACTGAAAATCAATGAGAACTGGATCAAAAACCAGCAGAATAAGCCCTCAGACACGAATAAATTATCCAAGAATTCAAATTCAAATAAACCCAACTCGCAGAGAACTTAAAATCCGCGCCAGAAAAAACTTCAATTAAATCGATTCAATAAAAACAATTGGGATCAATACAAAAAAGAAAATTCAAATTCAATCAAGTGAAAACCCTAAATCACTGACCGAACTGAGCTTGGAAGAGCGAAGAGCAGAGATTCCACGGAGAGAGAATGTCCACGACGCGATCGCAAAAGAGCACATTTGAAGATCGAAAGCGAAGAAATGGAAAATTTGAAAAGAGATCTGCTCACACACAGTGCGGAGTAGAGAGAGAAAGAGAGGATTGAGAGAGTGAAACGGTCCGGAGCTCTATTCAAAAATAAAGGGGCGGACAGTGGGAGTTTCAAACCTGGAGTTAAAAGTCGAGCAGGTTTGAAATAACCAACGGTGGATATTTTGCCACGTATGAATTGATGCCGGCCCCACCAAGACCTGCCTTACCACCTAATTTTTTTTAAATTTCAACTGGACAAATAAATTTTCTCCGCCCTTTTGCTTTTATTTTTCCTTTTTCTTTTTGGGCCAATATTACGATTTTGAGATTTTAATTTCAGTACAAACGAAACGATTTCGTAATGAATCTAATGATGGTGCCGTTTTCTAAAAAGTAACAGCATTATCTCAATCCACTAACTATTGTCCATCCGTTGACCAATCCTGGCACTTTTGAGTTTTTTTTATTTATTTTATATTTTATAAATAAATAATTTTAACCAAACACTTCCGGTACTGTTCACTCTAACGGAAAATCACATTTTTTATCTAAAAAGTCAATTCTGATACTATTTATTTACAACACGTTTTTGTTATTTTTGTTAAAACTCAAAGTTTTCAAGCCGTTTTCATTAGTTTTTCTAAATAAAAATCATATCAAATGTTAAATTTCAATAAATAATAATAAACTTAATACTTTTGTGAGCTGAAAACACAAAGTTGGATATAAAAAGAGTGATGAGAGCAACATTTTTGAAATTTAGAGTACACAATATTATTTTTAGAGCGTCGGCAACAACTCAAACGACAATGTATATATGCACAGAGGGGTGGGTATGGAGAAAAAATAATGCTTATGACCTTAAAAGAGGTCAATTAGGAAGAGAAAATAGGGAGATTTTAAACCAGGAGTGATTAGTTTGGTCAAATATCTTTATTAGGATGAAAAAGATATTGCCGATGTCCGTTTCATTAATTCAAATACTCAAAGACTCCTGTTACATTATTAAATGATCATTTTCAAAAGCCATCACCTACCAAACTAGATTACAAAAAACGAAAATTTCAATAATTTCAATAATTCGTTTCAAAATACTTTTAAAATGATTGAAAATGTTTGTTGTGCAAATATTTTTAAAATCAATCTATAGTGAAAATGCAAGTGAACCTAAAAAAGCATTTGAAGTGCCAACTTTCATGATGTTCTGAGAATTTAAACGCTTCAATAAAACTAGCGAAATCTTCAAACATAGGTAAATAGAAATAAGACAAAAAATTAGGAAAATAACCTTTGAATTATATAATTCGAGTCACACGGACAAGTACCAGAACTATTTTAATGTTCGAAACAATGCAAAAAAAAAAAAAAAACACCTTGCTTTTTATAGCTAATAGAGACGGGGCTATATCGAAAAGCAATTGTGCTAATATTAATCTCTATGAGGTATTGCCCAAAATTTATCCGAAATAGGATCGAGGGGATGGCTCTCGTGTCGATCAAAATCTGCGGACTTTATTCGGGCGACCACCGGAATTATCATTGTCTCTTGAGCGGCCTTTCCACCCACCCCTATGGTGCTTGCCTCCCCTGGTAAACATAAATCGAAAAATAAGATATGGGAATTGCAGATCAAATCCGGTGAAAACCACAACAGCGATTGGGCGATGGGCATGCAAAGAACTACACTAACCTTCCTCCGCGGTGGTTCTTACTATCGCGGAACTTTTCTTGGTTGCCACGGAAGAGGTTCCAGTACTCCTTTTCAGCCTCACCTGAAAGAATAGCATATAAAACAGCATTCAATACAAGAGGAGAAATCTCTTATTCGTGACACATCAGGCTCCCGGATGAAAAACTACAAATGAAATAAAGATGACAGTTGCTGCCTACCGCTGACTGGTTCCAAACTAGCGATGAAATTCTTCACAGCCAGACCTCCTTGCTCGGTCAAGACTGCAGCCGCACGTGCTTTCTGAGCTGCTTCAGGTTCTTCAAACCGAATGTATCCTGATTCTTCTCCGATCTTGAAATCAATGTACTTTACATGACAGAAACGAGTGTGAAAATGTCAAAATAAATTCAACACAATACACTCAACCATGATGAATGCAAAAAATCTACCTACAAATTCTTAGAGAGTACCGAATTAATGACGCACGGCAAAGAGAAATTCAAGCAAAAAAGTAAGAGAATAATAGTGATACCTTTACGGTGCCAAACTTTTCAAAGACAGCCTTCAAATCCTCACGCAAAACAACATCCATGTTGTCTTTGTATGCAGCAGCATTCAATCTTTCTTCCTTCTCTCCACCCTTTGGAACGGAACCTTCAGAAGGCTTTTCCCCATCTCCAGCTTCCTTCACTTCATCCAAACTATTCTTCTCATCAGAATTTGCCTTATCCTTAACTTCCTCTCCAGAAACTTCTACATCTTCATTAGCCCCGTTAACATCTTCTGACACTTTCTTTTCTGTTTCTTCGGTACTACCATTTGTACTATCATTGGCATTGTCAGGTGTACTACTAACCACTGCAGGACCTTTACCAGACAAGCTCTTTAACGTGAATGCAACAATTAAACCCTTGGGGTAGCTGTAACATCATAAGAGAAGTTAATCAGATTAAACACCAAAAAGAGAAAGAAGCTGGAAACCAAATAGTGTATCCACTTACTCAGCCTCTCCTTTCGTGTTATTCTTTCCCTTTGTACTTGTAACAGGTCGAGCCTCATATTCCTTTACCTCTCTTTCTCTATCGGTATCAAAATCCTTCCTAAATCACACAATCTCTATTAGAACCTGCAGATATACAAACAAGGACTTGCAAGAACAAAAATTACAGAATCAAAACAAAAAAGGATTTATTTGTTAAGCTGCATTTAATATCAAACAAAAACAAGTTGACAGGGGAGAAATTTACATCATAAATAAACCAGATTTTTTTATTTCAATTACAAGTCAATGCCTTTTAGTATTGTCATAAACTCATTAAATAAAATCACAAAAAACAAATTCACTGTATGACAGCGGTATGCAACAAGTGAAACTTACTTCGGCTTCAATTCTAACTTAACACCTGCGGATTCCAAAGCTTGCTCCAAAATCTTATTGGCTTCTTCCTCAGTTGAAAACTCAACCAAAGCAGTGCCACATAGTAGCTTTTTGTCAGCAACATGACGAGGCAGCCTCACACTGTTAACCTGAAACAATTGAGAACAAATTCATACACTTGCAACATTAAATTGAAGGCACAAATATTTTTACAAAATACTGAAATTTCACTCCACAATGGACTTTTTTGCGGCAGACTAATATTGACATGGTTTAAAATTTATAACCACGCTTAGCTATACAACCTATGTAGGGTAAGTCCAAACATGTATCAAATATGAAAAGGATAGAATGCGACAGCGAATCAAATGCCACTTAATGATGGTGCAGCAACCAATACCTTGACAAATTGTCTAAAAAAAGTTTCGACATCTTCAAGCTTCACATCAAACGCAAATGGCGAAGCAGCTATTGTTCTGTTGTCTACCTGCTCTATCACCTCCTCCGGCTTCAGCATTTCATTAGCCCTACCAACCTTTGTCCCTAAAACACATAAATACGTTCTATTAGGCATCGAACAGAAACAAATTTTGTTAATTAAAAGCAGCATTTAGTAATAAAAAAAAGTCTTCTACTTGCATTCTAGAGATGAAGAACAGTGAGCTCACCGTCTTCCGAAAGCTTTAGGGTGGCAGATTGTCGAAGCGTTTCGGCAACGGCCTTTACGCTAGCTTCGGGGACAGTATCGGGCTTCACATCCCCCAAATTGAGATGATTTCTCATCCGTGTAAACGAGCATATCAGAGCCAAGCTTACCACTAACGGTCAAAGTCAAGGCCAACTCAAAACCCAGAAATCCAAACCCTAACAAAATTAATTACAAAAAAATAAAATAATAATAATTCAATTAGACTTGAAAAACTCAGAAATTTGATAAAGTAAGGATACGTCCATCTTCGCTTTCGCTAATCGTTTTACTGAGAAAATCGTCCCTCGGAAGATTGCTGTCGCTGAAGTAAAACTCGACCTGCAAAAGAATAAATAAAATCGAGCTTTTTAGGGGGGAAATTAATTTTAATCAGAAATTTGATACATTCGAATAAAATGATCAAAAGTTGGGAGCGTTTGAATATCGAACCTGGCGCAGCACTTTCTTCGAGGTTTCTTCGTCCAAAGAAGGCGTCGCCATAGTTGTGAAGAGAGAGAGAGAGAGAGAGAGAGTGCGTTTACGAACAGCGAGAGCGATGAGAGGACAGGTAGAACGAGAGACAGGAGAGTGAGGGAGGGGAGAGAGAGGTTCTAGGGTTTTGGAGGGGGATATTTCTAACGTTGTTCGGGCTTTTTCAGTTCGCTTTTCGGTTTTGGTAGTTTTTAGTAGTGGGCCGGGTTCAGTTATGGCTTGTTTGTCGTACAGATTTCTGCTCCGAGATGCTCCATTTTTATCCCACGTAAGTAGTGGCTGATGAATGTTGGGACCCACGGATTTTAGTCAAAACTTGGAAATAGTAAATGCTTGGGAGAGAAAGATTTTAGATTATTTTTTTTATAAATTACATTACGTTGATGATTAGAATTCTTTTTTTATAATTTAAAGAAATAGTTTAACCATCAACTATCATATTATTTAGTTTACAAAAAATAGTTTAAAATTTGATATCTCTAACATTACTTTAATATTTTCTTCTTTTATCCATAAAATTTACTTTTACATTTTAATTTTGTCATCTTCTTCTACATAAAGTATTGATTTATAAAAAATAAAAAAATAAAAATGTGGGATCCAATTTTCCTACGGATAGCCAATGTTGCCTACTTTGGGAGTAGGCAAAGTTTGCCTGCTCAATTGACTATTCAATTAGAGCTTGGACGATGCATCCCAGCACAATAGTTTAGATTGTCACAACAGGGTGCTTACTAAGCAAGTAATTATCCATCTCCGGGAGAAGAACGTGAAATTCTTTTTCCTTTTCGCATGGACTAAGAGTAAGAGCAACCTATCCGTTTCCCAAGCCTACACTTGTGTATACGGTAGAACCTCAATAATTTAATACCCGATAAATTAATAACCTCGATTAAATAATATTAGTTTCCAATACTACGTCCATGACTCCCGTCCCGTCTTTTCTTTTCCCCCTTTTCAAAATGTACACCTACACCGCATAATCTCCATATACACACACATATATATATATGATTTTAGTAAATCATTCAGAAATAGGCAAATATAAATTAAGGGTTTTAAAATGTTGCAAATACTTTTGCAAATAAATCATTCATCATCATCCTCAATGAAGTTTGATTTTTGTGCATCACCATGACAAGAAAGAGATATCCACGAACCAACCCTCACCCATTTTCTTTCCTCCCTCCATTTTTGTGTTTTCTCTTTTTCTTATCGACATCAACAAAATAAAAGGTTTAGGACTAACTCACAAACTGAATGATAAACTCTATTCCTCATGGGCAGCGGGCAGCAGCGTCTCACCCAACCCATAGAGAGTGATATCCTTACATGAAGTCCTCTTCCAGTTCCTGCAATGACTTGTTTGCCGATGCAATTTGTTTGTTCGATGTCATGTTTTCAGAATTCATCAAACCTTTGTAGCTCCTTAGTTCCAATTGTCTCTCCTTCTCAAGCCTTTCCATCTCCTCACGTCGTTTCTGCAGAATAGTTTCGCTTAAAGTTAAATTGTTTTTTTCAACACAAGAACATCACATTTTACATTATAATAATGCAAGATGCAGCCTAGCCTAATGCAGTATCATTTGATCAAATTGTATTACTATTACTAAATTAAGATTCAATACATTAACCATTGCAAAATTCAAAACCCGGAGATGTAGTGAAGTCAATAAGTTATAAGGTACAGCCTCACGTATAAGAGCAAAAATACATGAAGCAAATTAGAAGTTAATAAGGTGAAGAATACGCTCAGATAATCACACACGCTACAAGCCAAGACAGGAGGTGGAACTTACCTTGTCCCTCAGGAACTGCTTTCTCTCAGCTCTTTCGGCTGCATTAACAGCTTCTCGCTCAGCTGCAGTTACATTTTATTAGCACATTAGTTATCGCACCATTACGCCATAAAAAGACAAGGGTAACATTGGAAAACCAATATCACTTACAATATCCATAACTACGAATAATACATAAGACATACTAGGCCAGAGATATCGAAAGGAAACTGTAGTGTCAACTTTCCTCCATAAAGAGCAAAGTGAGTACTGTTTTTCAAGATTGGATTTTTAGAACCACGTTTGTAAACAAACTGAAATAAAGCTGAGACTAAAACTTTACCTTTCAAATCAGGCTTCCTTTCTACTTTTGTCCTGTTCAATCTATTAACTACCTCATTGATCCGCTTCTCCACCCTCACAGTCCGAACCTAAATAAAGTGTCATTGTTGGACAATGATCAGCATCTCCATGCATCTTAAACCCAATGAAAATAAAGACTACATAGCATGTTACTATTCCACATAATAATCTACATAGGCTACAACATAAAGAAGCTCACATTCTTTGAATTGTAGAAACCAACTTGACCAACATCCATGGAGGCACTTTTCTTCAAATTGGACCAGGGAGTGTAAACAACATCAACATTGTTTACCTTGTTGCCTGCAAAATGACACATCATTAGAACGCAACAACAATGCAGTATCCTTATTGGAATGAGAAAAGAGAAAAAGGCTTGGATGAAATTACAAAACGGAACCAATTACTCTAAAATATAAGAATCTGTTTAGATAATGCCTTGGATGGAATTTGCTTTGACAAGCTGAGCACAATCCTCCAGTAAACCTTCACTTATATCATCGATGGTCTGTCCTTTGTGCAGCCTAACATAAACATGGGCGGAAGACATTTTGTCCACATGGAACCTGTAACGCCAAAATCCCATTACATAAAACTTCAAGCTTACATGGTACAATTTTCCTACTAATAACAAAGTTCCTTTGTCCTCTGAGTTACTAACTACAAGTTCAAACAATCAAACACAGAATTAACGCATAAACACGGTCTGAACTAAACAAACAATTACTAGAAAATCGGCGAAACATGCATTCCTTAAACATTCAACATCTAAAATAAGTCATAACATGGCAGTGTCACAAAATTTCCGATTCATTCTTTCATACAAATGCACACAATCCCAATTCTGAAACAATATGAACTGATCCCGATACGGTCAGAACTAAACAAACCACATAATCCCGTCGTGTTAATTGTGGGAAAATCGAAATCCTCCTTAATCTAATCCCCATCATTGACCTAATTCTTGATTCTTGACCAGAAATTTCAAAACTTGACAAAAAATGCAATTACAAATTTTCAATCTTTCTAATGAAAATTGGGATAAACTGCGAATTGGATTGAAAATTCGAAAAGTTGGGGACAGAGAATTGGGTGAAGGAGTTACCAAATGTCTTCGGGGAAGCCATATTTGATGAGCTCCTCGTTCTCGAACTTGTCGAGGCCCATGAAAATGGTGAAATCGCCCACGTCCGATCGCGCTTTGAAGTAGAACACCATGTTTCGCCCTTTCGAATTCGATCGCCGCAGAAGAAAGCGACAAACTTTGAGGAGGAGCTAGGGCTTCCGAGGTCCACCTTCCAGCTTTCCAATTGGAATTTTGGTCACTGGAAATTCCTTTTATTTTATTTTATTTTATTTTATTTTTTTCACGTTATTGGGCTTGGGTTAAGAGGGAATAGAACCAATCCTTTTTAACTTTTTCAATAAAAGAAAGGGCAAAAAATTCTTTTTGACTTCAACGTACAATCAAATATCGAGCGAGGGATCGAATTTAGGATTTCGAGTGTATATGAAACCATATTTTACATTAAGCAGCTCAGAAATTAGACTATGTCGCACAATATATCAACATAATATTTGGTATTGAAGTCGTCATGGATAGAGTCGTCATGGACAGAAGTCGAACTTAAGATATTTTGATTATAATTGATTAGCGAATTGAAAGAAATTGAGTTTCTACTATATAATTAATTTGCAATATAGGGAGTATCTCAACCACTTATATCTCACATGCAAGGTCCTTTCTTTTTTCAATGTCGGATTAATACTCTCAACATGGAACATACGAAAATATGGGTTACAAGCTGCTTGAGCTACAAGGCGACAAGTTGTATCAAGCCAAATCTAGGATGATCTCCACACTACACGTCATAGGTTCGATTTTTTACGTTCGTGAACCACACGATAGTGGTCATAAGGAGGTTGAAATGCCTATATGAGTTTTTATGGTTCCCAAAAAGGTGAACTGTCATGTCAATCCACTTATTGATCACGTGTTTAAGAAGAAGAAAAAATTCTAAGATAATAGAAGATCGCCTCACTCTACATCTCTCTATCATGCTGCCCGTAAATTAACATAACTTTCTATACTCTCTGTATGTTGGTCATGTAATGGAAGATATAAAGAGATGGGATATATTCCAGGTTGAATTCAAGAATCCCTCACAGGTCAATGAGGTCATACATCCCAACTTGCAGAATGTGACTGAACAACTTGTACACCGCCAGTTGGCTACCTGCAAGGCATCTGCATTAAGAAACTGAATGAAGCAGACTTGGAGTGCAAAATTGGATTCAAGCATTAATACATTAAGATAATAATGTTTGAAATTAAACTAATTTAGTTTCTTAATTAATTTGGTGGCTCAAAAGTCTGAAAATTAATTAGGCATTTTTCTTGCAGTGAAATAAAGTTGCAAAATTTAAGTGGCTTGACTTTGCAATGTGAAAAAAGTCTAAAATATATTAAAACATAACAAACTTATTGAATTTAACGGCTAGATATGCAATAAAAAAGGGAACTTGAACAAAAAACTCTAGGTACTGTTCACTTTAACAAAAAACCACATTTTTACACTAAAAAATCAATCTTGATATTATTCACTTTACCCTTTATTTTATCCTTATCGTTAAAACTCAAAGTTTTTAAGTCACTTTTATTAGTTTTCCTATAAATAAAAAAACGCAAAGAAATTTAGCTGACGGACCTAAGTCACTTTAAACACAAACATATCCTTAGAGTAGAATCTTGGTTCTTATCACTCTGATTGGTTGCTGACAAGGATCGAGTGTTATGATCTTGGATTTGGATCCCATCCGGATTCAAATTGTGGGGATATTAAGAATCCTCACATTTTGACCATTCATCATACATCATGCGGTCAGAAATCATTTGACTTTTTTTATTTAAAATTAAACACAAATAGTACCTAACAAAAACTGACCGCACGATGTACGATGAACGGTTAAGATGTGGAGATAGGATCCCCACAAGTGGATCCGGAGAGGATCCTCTTCCTATGGTCTTACCTCAAGCTGTCCAAAAATGTTGTGTATTTTTTAATATAACTTGTTGGCTTAAGTACACAAAATAATTTCTCGCCCGAAGTAAAAATTTTGTAGCTCGAGTAATTAAGAGCGGTTAGGAGAGAGAAACTAGCTTGCACATTACTAACCAACAATTTTTGGGGCAAAACACAAATTTGACCTAGTAAGTACACTTTGACCAAAAAAGAACCTAGCAGTAGTAGAACACGGTACAGAGTTCATCTATGAGAACCCTAGCAAATTTTTTCCCCTTGAAGATAACGTTCTATACATCATACTTGCAAAGGTTTTCGAAACCCATGTATTCGTGCCGGTTAATCTTCCCGATCATGTTCGATATCCCAACTCCACCTGAAAAAACAAAAACAAAAGAGAAACAAATGCCTCTCAGAATTCAGGGTATTAGCGCAACTTGAAGTTCGTTGACGGAAAAAACACTTACCTAGTGAGACTGCACTGACAAATATGGTAAAGGCTAGAATGAATATGATTAGAGACGCCCTTCCGAAGAGTATAATCAGCCTTCGAACAATGTGCTGTCCTACTAATGCTGCAACAGTGGCAACTGCGGTCAAGTAGACAGCTGCGGAGATTGCAATGTGCGTGTTAATATACAAATTTAGACGAATTTGTGGAGTACTAGCTCCATCTGTCTACAACTGGATAAAGAATGACGACTTTGTAGCGAACTATCCTTGGCGTTGCAGGGATAAAACTTACCATAAGGAACTGGAAAACGTTTTAGAAGGTAGTATTCTACAACAGACATGGATGACGAGAATGTCATTGCAAATGTGGCCGTGGCACTGGAGACCTGCAGCGAAATCATCAAGAAGTTTTAGAACAAACTAAACCATTTTTGTGGCTTTTGGTTTTGTTTAATTACGCTTCATGTCAAGGAAAATCAAAATAGCACCTGAGGGGGGATTCCGAGCTCCAAAAACAGTGGACCCATGATAAATCCTCCGCCTAATCCAAGCAACCCACCTACGATTCCTGCAATTACACCAAAGAGACAGTAGATAACCAGCTGGTGCACTTTCCAATCTGTCCCTTCCTCTCCCTTAGATGCTATTACCCTCCGTCCCTGGTACAGGCTCACTGCCTCATACATAGATACACCAAGGGAAACTGGGATCTGCGGAACATGGAAACATTAGCACATTCCTGATCGTCCATGTATTGAATTTGTACATGTACATGCAGAGAAACAAATACATTCACACCGTACTACCTGTAACAAATTCACTACCCAATATGCTGGAGAGCAAGTAGTTGTGCGTTGCTGTGGAAAAGACAGATGGTTATTACTTGTTAGCTCCACAATGTCATATAATCAAGGGAATTTGCAATAAAAATTTTCTGATAGACTAGGTAAAGAGATGGAGAACCTTGGCAATTTGCAGTGCAAGAAATGCAACCCAGACGAAAACCAGAAGTCCAAGCTCCTTCCAGCAAACATTCTCAATAATCGAGACCTGAAATGGTCATCTACATTTAGCTTCGAAGCTCCATCAAAATTATACCAGTGTCTGCGTAACTACTGTGCATGCACTCACCTCCGGTTCCTTGGTTTCCTTTTCCTGCTCATTGGCTGGGCCACTTGGAAGAGGCTTGTATGCCACATTTTCAGCAGCTGACCGAACAAGAACATATATGACGTGAATGTAGAAATCAACTACAAGCAAGAAATTCGAATGTTTTATACAACATTTGAGCTACAGTAAATCAAACTCACCAGCTGACTCCAAACACCTAGCAGCCTCCTAAAATCCAGAAGAAAAAAAAAACAATGGTTAGAGTAGTGCAACATATGCATTTCAAGAGAACTTAAACCTAAATTTAAATTAGAGCCTTGCTTATTGCATATAAAACTATGGAGGTAGAGATTCCATCCCTAAGTGAAATGAAATTAGAATTTGGACATCACCAAGTATGAGTACTAAAGTGAAATCATATGTCGTGATCCTTGAATTATCTTAATCACAGTCAGAAATTCATAGCATTACCTTCTTCATAATGGTTTCCTTTTTCCATGTTTCGACACCCTTGAAGAACGCCTTTGTTGACGTACCTGAAAACACCAAGAATAAGCGGTCGAAGTATACAGTAACACCAAGAAATTCGAACCCAAAAGGACGATTGGTCCATTACCTATAAAGAGAACAATAAGCAAAACTGTGACCATCCAATCAGCAAAGATCACGTTGAAAGCCACTCCAATACTAATGCCCAGCATGAGCATCGGTTGTATGAGTACAGCCAAATCATAGTCAATAATGGGCATATCTATCGTCGGATGCTTTAGCTTAAGATTGTAGTACACAGTTGAGGCAGCTGCACCCATGATCATACCTGAAACAAAGCAAAATGAATCCACGACGATGTAACTTCCAGCCAGTAATTCAATATAACAGTGAATCATTATGTAAAAATCAATGTAGTTTGAGAAAACATTTTTATAGGACTGAACCATGAAAAGGACTTAAAAAGCCTGTTCACTAAAATTACCACGACAAATTAACACAACATAAGAAACTTAGGTGTCACACTGAGGAACTAAAATCAGGCAACAGTGATCTGTGATCAAGAGCTTATTCAATTCAAACAGCCTGCACATTTGGACAATACTCCCGCTAGCTTCAAAAGCAGTTCAACATATACCGTGTTATATAACTACCAATTCAACGGCACATCTTTTCATTCCTATTAAATTACCATAAAATCTCTTCTTACATTTTGATATAGCTGTTGCTGATTTTGGATCAAACCCAATGATTAGGCTAAGCATTGGAACGAAAATGCCACCACCACCTACACCACCTACACTCCCGAACGCAGCTCCACAGAATCCAACAATAGAACCCACAACAATTTGCCACCCAAATTTCATTTCCTGTACACCAAAATTCACAAAATCCTTTGTTTACAAACCCCTTAGAGTTAATTTTTACAGTGAAATGACAAGCATATAATAGCACAGCAATTAGCAATAAGTATCCAATTTTACACAGTTTTGCCTTAAAACCCCAACTAACACATATTTCTGATTTTATCCACATGATGTATACTTCTTGATACAAATGTAATGCAAGCAGTACATTCAGGTTTACACCAATCTACTACAATTATTTACAAGGAACAGGGAAGATCCCATTTGGGACTGCTTTACTAGAAAGCACTTTTGCTCATAAGTGTTTTTATTAGAAGTGCCTTCTTGTCGTTCCTATCTCCAAAAAGTGCTTCATGACCAAAAAATGTTTTTAAGTTTTTCAGCCAAATTTATACAGATATGCGCTATCTCTTTTGATTGTCAGACAGTGATTTAGCTGGAAATTAAAAGTACACTTGAAGATTAACCAAAAACTTCAACCGAAAAATAAAATTTAACAGGTTTTGTGGGATTTACCGGCCAAACATGATGATATCCCGATTTCTCGGATTGCCATAAGAAATTCACAGCTTTGAAAAAGTAATTAGATTCGGATCCCTCTGTCCCGTTGAACCTCGAACCTTCAAGCCTCAGGCCTCTCTCCGCCGAAACAAACACAAAAGCCGCCCCAAAGTGCAGCATAACCATTGCCACGGATCTCAAACCGTGCCATTTCGCTCCAAACGCCACCATATCAATAAAGCCACCACCTTTTCTTCTGTTTGGTTGCCGAGAAAGCGAAAGGAAAATGTGGGTTTTTCGTAGGATAGATTCAGAGAGGTGGGTTTTATTGCAGTGAAAGTGGGTGGTGAAGGATGAAGGCTTAATATAGGAGAGATGACGAAATGGGGTTTGGTGCGTGAATGTTGTTGCTTCTTTGTTTGGATTCAGCAATGGCGTCGTAGACGAGAGATTTCCATTGATTTGAGGGGGAGAAATGCAATTTGCTGACGTGGATTTTCTTCTTGTTTTATGCACGTGCATCTCTAATCTCTACACGTGGGATAATTATCTGGCATGTTGTTGGATAATAACTGTCCAATACAAAAAAGAATTTGAATTTTGATGTTGGTGTTTATTTATTATACAAATTTCAAAAATTAAATTCATTCAACTGTGATACATATGGTGATGGGGATCGTTATTACTAAACCTATCTCATTATCACACAACAAGAAATCAACAACTTTTTCATTAGTGATTTGCACATAACGTAACAGTGGTTGAAAATAATCATACTTATGCACTTGGTGCGAATTCGTTCTTCATCGATTTCTCTTCTTTCTTAACAATTAAACCCACTTACACCATCATTTATCATGCACAACACATACCTTTTCATATTAACCAACTTACAATCATAAAATCACATTTCTAAAATTAAAAGGACAAACATCTCACAAACTATAGTTGACATATGGCCCCATACAATCACATTATTAAATAAATAAATAAAAGTGAAAAAAGAAAAGAAAAAAAGGACATGTGAGTTGGACTCCACTTATCATTTATGAATAGCATGACACGCTATTTAATAGTTGACTGGACAAACACCCGACCTTTTTAGCAGCAGATCGGAAATAGGCAATCAAAGGTGGCTTGTGACAATATGTAAACATGTCATGTCGTTTTAAGGATTGCATGCCTATTACTTTGGAGTAATAGTTCAGGTACCGTTTGGTACGTGGGACGGGACGGAACAGAGTGGGACAAGGCGTTCCGTCCCACGTTTGGTGCGCTTAAAACGGGTGGAACAAGCTGTTCCACGGAACGAGTTTTGGGTGAATTTTTGTTCCACCTCACCCCTTAGAACGATTCGTTCCACATTCGTGGAACACAAAATTATAACCTCTCCGTCTCCTTCTTCTTCCTCCTTGTTTCCATCCGAGGGCATATTTGCTCCCGCTCCGTTCCGTTCCGTTCCGTCCTGTCCCGTCCCGTCTGCATACCAAACGATACCTCATGTACAGAGGGATTTTAAGGTTGTAAATTGTTAGAGCTTCTTTAAAGGATATGTCAAATAAGCATGAAGTTTTTGTATTTGGTTGATCCCGATAATTAAACATTTTATCCCTTATGTAAAAAATAAATAAAGAAAAAAAAATGTCAAACGGTCTGCGTCATGAAACATGTCCACAACAACCGTAAAATTTCTTCAAAAGAAACGTCAATTCTGATATGGCATGATGTAAAAAAGCATACATTGCAACTAGTGAAAAAATTTACAGCACAGTTTATAGGATTCAAATCATTATTTTATTGTTTATTAAATATTAAGCTATACTGATTATTTTACTAGTTAGATCCAATATTTTCACTCAACATATACCCTTTGTAGTAAAAGATTATACAAAATGTCAAATTGCTACATAAATCATTAAATATAGTATGATATTTTATATTTAACATTTCATTTTGGATATAATATAAAAATATATGGAGGCAAATTCATGAAACCACTTTTTTTTACACAAGATTTGACACATATTTTTGTGGAGTCCACTCCGTAAGTATTTTAACGATCCAAACCTTCTGTCTTTTAGAACATCCTTACAAAAAATTAGACAAATCCAAACCATTAAGACACTCATTTGTAGTGAAGAAAATGAACGAGTACAATTCTACAAAGAAACTCTAAACCTTAATCCAACAGTCATATAGTTTCAGATTTGAGTAATTTTTTGGAGGCGTGATATTTGAGGAAACACCTAAAAGCTAGACGGTTTAGATCATGAAAATACATTACAAAATGAGCCCCACAAAAGTATGTGTCAAAAATTGTATAAAGAAATTGGTGCAATACATCCTAGGGGTGGGCATGGGACAGGCCGGTCCGAAATTTGGAGGGACCGGACCAAACCCGCTTAAAAAGGAAATGGGCTGGGCTGGAGCAGGTATTAAAAATCTGACCACTGAAATCGCACCTACTCTTACTTTGTTTTTTTCCCGGTTTTGATTGCCTCTCGGACTTGCTCATCCTCTAGATCTTCGATTTGGTCTCTGACATCAAGACCCTCTGACACACCCCGACCCAGAAAGTCCACTTGGACCCTGAATCGAACTGTGCTGGCCGACACCTGGAAGGTGACGAAGCCATAAAATGTGATAGTGTACAAAAAGTGAATAAATTTGAATCTAAAAGTGTCTAAGTACCAGAGTGCGCTACGAGTGGGAGCGAACCCATTTCACACGCGATGTCAGAGCATAAGTAAGGTACAGTAGTATGGGTAAGAATCATACCCTCAAAAATATCCATTAATACTAAGATTCACCACAGATTGTTGTCGATACAAACTCAGCAGCTAAAACCTGGAGGGCACCAAACAGAAGGTGTGAGTAAGCAATAAAACCAAGCTTCCCAAAGTTATTACCTCTCTAAAAGTAATGCCCTAATGTAAAACCCGTATCGTTTTCCATAAGACAGTACAACATATATACATATATCCAAACCATACTCAGAAATGACCAAAACCACGGTTTGCCATTAACTCCACCATACATTAATAAGTAGGCCAAATGAACTAAATCAATACAAAGTGATATATCAGTCAGAGTCATCTAAAATGACATGTACAACTTATTCGTATCTCATCAATCATGGCTAGCATATAAGTCGGAGTCACCTCTAATGACCTGTACGACTTATCCATATCTTATCAATCCTGGCTAGCATATAAGTCGGAATCACCTCTAGTGACCTGTACGACTTATCCATATCTCATCAATCCTGGCTAGCATATAAGTCGGAGTCACCTATAGTGACCTGTACGACTTATCCCTATCTCATCAATCCTGGCTAGCATATAAGTCGGAGTCACCTCTAGTGACCTGTACGACTTATCCATATCTCATCAATCCTGGCTAGCATATAAGTCGGAGTCACCTATGGTGACCTGTACGACTTATCCCTATCTCATCAATCCTGGCTAGCATATAAGTCAGAGTCACCTATAGTGACCTGTACGACTTATCCACATCTCATCAATCCTGGCTAGCATATAGCTCAATAAGTATATCTGCACACGAGTCGGAACCACCTAAAGTGGTCTGTACGACAGGACTGGGTGTAAATAAATAAGCTCAAGTGCTACGATCACGTGAAGACTGGGCGAATAATCGCGGGTCACCTACGAGTCGGAACCACCTAAAGTGGTCTGTACGACAGGACTGTGCACCTACCTTGAATCCAAGGTGAGCATAAGGTGCGGGAGGTGAACATCACGTGAAGGACTGTGCCCTGGCCACGGGCGGGAGCACTAACACCGGGGTGCAGGTTTATGAGCTCTCAATGCATCTCAATATAACATGTGCAACTCATGGCAACCAGTACGACAGTATCGAAGTTGCCTAACACATAACTGTAGTCATGCTATAACGAAATCGATTCAACTAGTACCATAAACTCACCTGAACTTACCTGGGTGTCCTGAGTTCACCTTTGCACTTGAAAGCATTCCCAATAATTATATGCAAGTAATATACATATTGATATACTATGATGCAATCTAATACTCAAACATGTCGTAGCATGTTCAATTATAAACAATACAGTGAGAAGTGTACAATCAATAACGCATTACTCTCAAACTATTTATTTTCAGGGATAATTATCCATGACGACCCAATTAACACTAATTTAGCTAACTAAATCATAAAACTAAAACTTGCCTTTACCAATTTCCTTCGCCTTACTCAATTTCCCAAGCAAGGCTTTGGTCTCGAATATTTTATGGCTGCATCTAACGTCTTGTTAGACTGCCTACGTACCCTAAATAGGGATCAAGCCATTCGTAGTTCATATCGTACTTCAAGCATTCACTATAATTATATATGAAAGTAATATACCTAATCAATTTAAAAATGTCGATAGAACTCTCAATAATATGTACGATAAAAAGGAAAAGATCCACTTACTTGGAGTCCACGCTATGATTCTCTAGCGCACACCTCGAGGCGTCCTGAATGATTGGTCCATGTGACCAATTATCAAATCACATCTTAGAACTCTTATCCGAAGAGTACGTAATTCACATAAAACACAACCTCAACGACATTCTAAAATAGTTTGATACCCATTGACCACAAGTCAACCGTCGATCAAAGATCGACGGTAGGGTTTACAACCCTGTATAACTTGACCCGGAAGATCCGCATATCAGATTTCCAATCCGCAACTCCCAACGATCCACAATATGTTTCAAGAATAACATACTAAAATTTCATTACGATCCAACGGTCAGATCTCCGCCAATTGCCTAAAACAAGTGGCCATGAACATTTATTTTACTAACTTACAAATCCAATTCAGGAAGATCCGTATGTCGGATTCCCGATCTGTAAATTCCTATAATCTTTAAATATTACGTATTATAATATATCCCATTTTGGTGACGATCCAACGGTCGGATCATCGATTCACATTTTCATCAAGTAACGTATCGTAATGAATTTAGGTTCCAACTATCAACCTACGTCATTCAAATGACAAAACTGAATTCAAGACATTTGACATAGCCTAAAAATAGCATTGGCGGCCCACTGGCCACGCGCCGCCGCACGCGCCGCCGCGGGTGGCGGTCGGCCGCCCCGACTCGCCGGAAAATCCAACTATTTCCAAAAATTCTCAAACTTCACAGAAATGAAGATCTCAGTGAGTGGAGCAACTTTCATACCTGCCACGAAGTCCAAAAGTGGACGGAAGATGGTCAAGTTTGCCCACGAAGCCGGCGGATGCCTAAAACTTCCCGACGTCGATTCGTCGTCTACGGTGGTCCAACGGGGTCAAGGTTGGTTGGGTTTTGCTCCTGGGATTGTGGGCTACAAAGCCCAAGTGGTGGCATCGGCCATTGCTTTGCCGATTGGCCGGAAAATCGAAAAGGGTGGCCGGAGCACCATTGATTTTCGTCAACTTTCGTGGCCTCAAACCGTCTCATACCATGGTCAATCAAGGTGGTTCTTGGGTGGGTTTTGTAGAGGGGAATGAGAGCTTCAAGATGGTGGTGGTGGCATCGAAAAACTCCACCGGAGCTGGCCGGAATCGGCCTTGGAAGGTGGTCTCGTGGTGGCGCGGGTATGGGTGCACGGGAAGCTCTCTTCCCTGTTTTTTTTTTTTTTTTTTTTTTTTTTCTTCTTTTCTTTCCTCCCTCCCTTTCTGATTTTGGGCTTCCCCCACAAAGTGGGGGTTTAATTTAAATACCCACTAAACCTTGAATAACCAATTTCGAACGTTCGTAACTATACCGTTATAATCCGAACGCGCAAACGGCTTTCGCCTATACGTTCGTACCAAAGAGTACTACGAGGATATGCTTAAAGAATAAGTCTCACATCTCTCAAGTCGATGGTCAACGGAAGTCAAAGTCCTTGCCTCTAGGGCAATTTAGTAAATTCACGCTTTTAAAATAAAATAAAAACGTAAAATTTGGAACGGGTTGTCACACCCTCATCCGTTGCTGCACCGTTTCCAAGCAAAAAACTGGACCAGTAGTGCAATCTGTTTGATCGAAGGCAGAGGCATCCAGAGAGAGTTAATCAATAAAATCTAAAATTTTAAATAGTGTTAGAGAAATTACCTGAAATTATCGGTAGCTCAAGCGCGGAACTGGAGGACAGAGAGAAAGGCATGGACGACGGCTTGTGGCGCAGCTAGTGATGCTTTGTGAAGTGTGAGCTAGGTTTACTGCAGGTGAGCAGGGTATATGCCTGGTTATGCTTTGTGAAGGTTAGAGAAGACGAGAGTAAGAAAGGGGTTATGTTGGTTTTAGGGCGTATGAGATGGGAAAGAGAGAGAGAGATATAGAGAGAGAAAGGGTGGGAGAGAGATCGAGATGGAGGATATTGAGAGAGATCGAGAGAGATCGAAAGGGATCGAGAGGGAGGGGACATCGAGGAGTCGGGATAGAGAGAGAGGGTAAGGGGTGAGTTGATTGAATTAGGTATGAGAATAAAAGAGAGTGGGTAATAGAGCGTAGAGATTCAATCAATTGGCAATGAACGGTCCGGGTCGGGGGCTCGTTTTCTCCAATTTTTAGAACTGGCTCGCCCCGTTTTGTACAAGGAATCGGCTTGCCCTGCCCCATTTGGTATTTATAATTTTTTGACTCACGCCGTATCTGTCTCTAACCGCAAGAATTTGCCTCGACCTGTAGGTCTAGGACTCGTTTACCCACCCCTAATACATCTGTCCCATATTTTACATATATGTGTATAAATTGTTTATAAGGTAATGTTAATCTAGGCGTCATTGTCGACAAAAAAGGTAAATCTTAGGTAAATAAAAAAAAAAAAAAAAAAAAAAAGGTTGTGTTGAAAATTTGAGTAATGAAAAGTTTTTTTTTTTGTAATCATTTCCATTAAAGTCATCAAATCAAGTAATTTGAACCTTTGAAATTTGATTTAACGGCTAAAAATAGAGATCTTTTTTAAAAATTATAATAACTTTAACAGTTAGATCAAATTTCAAGGTTCTAGATCATTAGATTTGGTGACTTTGGTGGACCCAAACAAGACAAATGAAAAATTAATAATGTAAGAATTCGTAACTTTATCAATTAACAAACTATCTAGTAACACGTGTACAAAGTGTATTTTACCTATCAATAATAACACGTGTACGGAGTCTATCATTTTTTTTTTTAAATTTAAAAAATGGAACCCGACTTGTGTTCGCCATCATCAAATCTTCTTTAGTTCAAATTTTGAGTCAAAATATTTAAAAGTTTTCCTCAAAGCCAGTTCATACTTGATCTCGATCCAACTTTTAGCCTTTTATGGTGCTTTATATTTCACTTGCAACCGAACTCGCGAATATATTATCATAAAAAAAATGTGCTATTTTCAGGGTGTATTTAACTGCATTTTTTTAGAAGAACAACTAAGCATTCTTAAAAAACGTAAGTCGAAACCCGATAATTTATATGAATCTCACATTTGAATTCTACGGTATTGAGCAACCATTTACCGTCGTCCACAAATACATAAATAACTATATTTATCAAAGCTTATATAATTCCCGACATGTTCTACAGTTCTAGGGTTTCCTTCCTAGCCAGAATAACTTTTTTGATCGTGAATATACTAATTTGACGCAGGTGGGAACTGTGGGAATAATCCATTTTGCATTTGACGACTCCATGGCGCCCCTTCTGCTATGCTACATGTGCTTTCAGACGCTCATCCATTTGGCATGCTATCGTCTCAACCTTTTTCTCATGGCTCCATCTCCATCTTAAAACCCTATAAATACACACACACACACACACACACACACGCATATCTGGACCAATATGCAAAAGATCATGCGTATATTCTGTATCTGTTTTTTCATTGATGTAGATTAGCGTTAGATAAATGTTAAGATTAGTTGTCTAGAACAGAAGAATTCTTATTCTGAATGATAGATGGTATGTAAAGTGTATCGCGCTAAAGTAGTCATCCATAATAACAAGTGATCAATTCCTCACCATTGATGCATTGTAAGCATGACTAATATCGTTAATGCATTCTAGAAGAAGTATGTAAAACGTAATGTTCTTTATAATGTCAAAACAATGTGAAAGTGAGTATTTTATTAAAAAAGAGACGAATCATCTCGTTAGAAATTAACTGTATATTTAAATTAATGCAGTGATAAAGTTAGCATCGAGATTGAGATTCAGATCTACTTTGATTTATTTTGCTATTTCTCCGTTGGATTTTGATCAAATCCCAACTGGAAGGCACTGCAAGTCTTACAGAGACAAAGAGACAGGCTCATATCCAGCATGGACTTTGGCAAGCTAAAAAACGACAACAGGTTAAAGTCTTTTTCACACAGGTTGTTGTCGTAGGGTTAGGGAATCATTCACTGTGTCAGACAGACAGACGCCCAGCGCCACGTTCAAAATGAGTTTATCAAGCGTTTATCGGCGGATCCGGCTTCTCAACCCTCTCAGTTCTCATATATTCACATCCCTTCCTATTTTGTATAATCACGATTAAATCATGTCAATATTATAGAAATAATAAAACAAAAAACAATAATGACATAAAATATTGATATGATTTAACCTTAATCGTACAAATAAAAAAGGATGTGAGTGTATGAGAACTGAGGGCAGAAAAGCCAGGTCCCTTAACGACTGATCCAGGAGAAATTTTTAGGTGTACCCTCACTCATAATGGTTTGATTTTATTTATTTATTGAGGGTACAAAAAGTGAGGGTACACCATTATGAGTGAGGGTACACTAAAATTTTTTGGTGTATCCGGTACACCTAAAAATTTCTCCTGATCCAGAAGGAGAAAGTTGATCTGCTCTTCGAGTTTTACGTGATATGAGAGACCCGACAAAGACAAGTTGAACGTAAAAATAAAAATATAAGAAATAAGATAGAGAGAGACAAGATCATCAACCACAAAATTAGATTCTCTGCATCTGTATGTATCATCATGCATAAGAAATCCATGTATGTGAATCATATAATGCATGCATGCATGCAAATACAAATTCGTTAAGGAGGGCCCACATAATAATATCTCTTTTCTTCGCTGCTATAATTATTTAGAAAAATTCTCATTAAACATTCCTCTACAACCAACTTAAATTTTAACGAAAAACTAAAAAAAAGTTAAAAAAAAATTTTGTTTTAATGAAAAATAACAAATAACGGTGTAGTAAATAGTACCAGAAAAAAGTAAAAATATGAATTCCGTTAAAAGCGAACAGTACGGGAAGTGGTTTGTTAAACCTCCCAAATTTTAAATATGAAATGTCTTTGTTATCCTGTTGCATAATTACCATTAAGTACAAAATGAAATTAACAATAAAAATTAAAATTTGTCAATAAATCCACATTTAATAATCAAACCCTTACAATCACGTGATCTTTCTCTTACGTTCTATTCTGTTAAATATCGTAAAACGCTCTCATAGAAGAAAAAAAAACAAGTTCTTTTTTACAGATAAATGATGAATTGAAATTTTGAATCTTCCAACCTTTATCATTGGCATCACTGTCACCACCACCACCTTACAGTAATCCGACCACCACCATCATCATGTCCAACACTAGTCATCACCTGCTTCTACTTCTGCTACAACTGCTGCCAAAACAACAAGCAGCAGCTGATCAAGATCAACAAGAGGAGGAGGAGAAGGAGAGGAGGAGGAGAGAGAGCTAGCATAGGCCTTCACTAGTACATTTGTACATTGAATTGGATTTGTGAGGTGGGTTTGAAGAGATATTAATAGTTTTATTAGAAATAATATGAGTGTATAGAGTAAGCTAAATGTAGAGAAATGTTATATGAGTTTAAAGAGTAAGCTAGCATAGGCCTTCAACCAAGTTGATGTTGATGCCGATGGAATGCCACGTTTTGTTGATTACTCATAAATTTCAGCGCAAAAGATCCCTTGAAGCATATTAGAAAATTCCGGCCAATGACCATCCAATAGCATAGTCCGGCTTCGGAACGGATAATATGTCGCCAACAAAACGTATTAACATGCTTTCCATGCATTTCCAACAATACCATGAACATGGAATCCAGTAGCCAGATAAAGGATAATAATAAAAAAATAAAAAAATAAAAATCAATCTCAGCTTCCGCCATTGAAGCATGAGAGAAACCGTGTCAACCAGATAGAAATCAAATTGCGCGCGATAACTGAAATGCTATAGATGCCGAAAATTACAGTCAACCACTGACTGGTACACCAACGACTTTTGACTGTCGTTACTAATTAGTACTCAACATTGTTATTTATACCACATTTACTTGGTGCTCAATTCGACTTTTAACTAATTAGTACTCAATTCGATCCCATTTACAAGAAGGGTTGGGTAAATCCATCAGCAGTTACTGTAAGTTAAATGACTTGAAAATAGACAGAAAAGAAATTTGGCAAAAGTTTCTGTATTAACCTAACATTGTTGTAACTGAAATATTATTTCGTCCTCAATCCAAAAAAGCTGTTACAGGCTTACAGCTGTGTGCAGTTGCATAATTAGCTAAGATAAGAGGCTTTAAGGGCATTACGGTGCCTCGGAGAGAAAAACGGTGTTTCTTTTTTTTTTCGAGTTGGGAAAGTTTTGGTGTCCGTGTCTTCTCTGTATTTCAACTTACTCCACCTTCTTGGTAATTTTGGCATCGCTTTCTTCTTCAGTTGTCGCCGCGGTCTTCGACTCATCAAATGCCAAAAGCTGCATCACGACAGAATCAGAACCTCGCTCAGCAAAACGATTTCAAAGATTACAAACATATTTACAAATATATACGCGGAAGTAACACACACGACTAGCTTCACTTTTCGTTTCCAATATTTTCCTTCACCCCATAACTTAAAGTCCCTTTTAATCAATATCTATTATCTGACAAAAGGATTGCTAAGTCATTGGCATAACACTTATGAACCCCAACAAGAACCAAAACCACTTGAATTGAATAAAATTATTTTCATTATTTTTTATGGATTTATATCAATATTAGTACTGGGAATACCATCTATTTGAATGTAATGCCATAACATTCACTATCTACTTTATGTAACTGCATAATCTATAACATCTTGGAAACAAGAAAGCATGGGCACGTGAACATACCGGTTTGACATCACCATTCCAAATGCAGTGAGCAGCCAAAAATCCGATAACAGATGGTACAATATACAACAGTGCTGGCTGTCAACAGAAAACATACAAGATGGATCAGGTAATAAATTAGTTATGATGTACAGGGGAGACCAATGATGACGTAAAGTAAATGAAGTGGTCTCTATAATATAACAGGAACTTCAGTTAACACTTAACATCAACGGGTATTTATAAGGTGGGGTGCAAGAACTAGTTGAAAAATAATCCATCAAACATAATTATGCCATACCTGTGCTGCCTGAAACCAGTTCATTACAACAATTGTGAGGACCAAACCAACCGTGTATCCCAAAAATGCACTCTTAAAGTACTGGCCCTTTTTTCCCCTAGATACATCAAACCGCAAAGCCAACGCCACGAAAATGCCTGAAGGAAGATATAACAGACACTTTTAAAGTTAAATGTATAACATACAGTTTTAAAGTTTGAACTAATGAACTGGCTGCTAGATCACCCAAAATATGAAGCATTTTTATGCTAAAAGCCTAAGTCCATTTGCCAAATAATTACCACTTCTTATATTTGCTTTCAAAATAAATATTATATAGGCCAGTCATATTCTCTATCCAGTAAAATCCTTTTAAGTAATTGATCCCTGTTATCCACAGTACTAGAATATTATACTTTTGTGATAGACAAAGTGAAAAGCAACATTCCTCAAATACACAAAAGCGGGAAATATAGATGCTTAATTAGGGAAGACAAAATCAGGTGGCTTGTAGGTCCGAAAGGATTCAAAACAAATGTCCTTCCAAATTCCATGATGCTTAGGTAGTATATGAAATGCAAGGGCGAGACTAATTAGAACTTAGCGGGTAGAATATTTTACTTAAATAGTATACTTCGCTTAAACGACAGATGCATCTTACTTCCAACATAATATTATACTCAAACTCCATAGAACGAATTTATAACAAAATGACAAATAATAAACCTTTTAAACAGATCATGCAGTAGATACTAGATAATAGGATATGAAAATTTTAACCTTACCAGGGATTACAATATCACCAAGTCCAAGCATAGAAAAAGGACGTGCAGCATCTGCTGTGGGGAACAACAGCTGCAGACCAATTAAATCATGGTTGCAGTAAGAGTATTAGAAGTTTAGCCACATTCAGAAATTGATTATTTGCTGGTACAAAAGGTCTTTGATTAATATGGAGTACAAACCTTTATAGGCGCATCAAAAGATTTTGCAACACTGACCATAACTGGAGTGAAGAAAACCCAGAAAATATCATACACAAAAAGTCCAGCCTGCAATGCACAAGGACCAAAGATTAAAAAAATACATGTATGTATATAATATATACACATGCATATGTAATTATACATAGGGTATTGATAATTTAGTATCCAATATTCAATGATCAGCAAGAGGAAACAAGGGCATATCATAGCGACCCGGAAACACTAGATCAAGAGTTCAAGCAGTCAAGACAGAGATAGAAAGGAAGCTTCAGCAGCACAAGTGACGACAAAGACAATCAGAAGCAGATTCAAATACTTCAAAAAATAATCACACAAATCCAAGAGTCCCTCTTCTTACCAAAAGGATGGCACCAGTTTTAAAAGACCCAAGAGAAAGCATTTCAATTCCCTGAAAAGAAAAATAATGAAATTCTTCAAAACTCAGTTCTTGAGTATAAAGTTACAGATTAAATAAACATTTCCAAACATATGCCAGCACCGGATTAAAATTTAAAATTAAAAAAAACTATAAAAGATATAGATTAAAAGAAAAGATGTTTATCAGAGAGGATGCTAAACATACACAAAAATCTATATAACTGGATGCTGACATACCTGAATACAGAAGGCAAGCCCCAATATATTGTTAGCCAGCCAATGCTTCTTTGAAGCATACCATGCACAGAAAAAGGTTCCAGGAATTGCAGCAACAATTTGAGATTTTGTGAACTCAATCTCCACAGCTGTGTAAGAAACGGTGCAAGGAAAATTATCATTCTGCATGATGCAAGCAAGATAATGTCAACTAGATCAAAAAACACACTCAAGACTATACAACTAACAAAATTTCTTTCATACAATGGCACCATAACTAAAATGATTTCCTACCTGCCTAATAATTCCTAGAAGATCCACTAACTATATACACAACACTTCAAACAATCATTTTAATTTCTCAACTGAGTAGAATTATAGCATAAAATAGAATCGAACTCGTACAGAGTAAATCCAGAGTTTCAAAAGAAAATAAATAAAACTAGTGATGAAGTAAAATATGTCATAACAATAGTATCCACAATAAAACTTCAAAATGACATCATACACCGGAAATATGGAAAATGCCAGACGATGGGATCCTTGTTCCAACTCTCTGGCAAATAGCGTGCAATAGCAGGTAACAGTGTTGCTCTGTACACAGACCGGAGGTCAAATTTTTTAACAATAATATAGCAGTTGAAAAATAAACTATAAATAAAGGACTTACGAGAGAGCAATGATCCCAAGAACAAAGAAATAGCACGTCAAGACAGCATTAACCAAGTCTTTGGATAAGAACTTAAAAAGTAAAAATAGTGATAACAGCATTGCACTCCCGACAAACGGGAAACGCATGGCATGTTCATTGGACATCGTCTCCTGCATGATTGAAATAGCACATTTATAAAATTCAAGGCAAGGCAGTGAATACTCGAACAGATGCATCAGAAACAAATAGACAGCCGAACTTACTGAAGGTGGAGTTGGCTTCACGGACCGGTAGCAACCCACGAAAACTGTGAGACATGCAGTCAAAACTACATTTAGGTTTGGATCTACCTTTACAACAAGTGGTGCTAACGTTAAACCTGTAAACAAAAGTAACTTAGTCATTTAATTTCCGAGTGATGACCATTCCACCACACCTCAACAATGGCATCTAAAAATTAAAGAATACATATTGCAAATTTTACCAGATAACTAAATGCAATGCACTAATAACACTGGGAATGGGCATAAAAACAGACAGGCACGCAATCTCTCATACTTTCCCCAAATTGGCTAGTCAAACAACAGCGAGAGTGTACCAAGAAATTTCTCATCACCATTTCATTTCAAATACTTATAGCAACAAAAAACATACAGAACGAAATCTGACATTGTTTGTTAACTTTGTTAGCCCACTTATCTCAACCACCAAGCATATCCTAAAACACATCGATCTTAAATGAAATCTACAAATGGTTCTGTCATTCCCTAATTCATGTCCATCCTATCAACAAGGCTATAAATAGCCAATTATACTCTAGTTCTTCAAGATCACTAAATGCTCCTCAAATTTGATTCTTTTTAATCTAAATAAATAAATAAAAAATAATTTGATGATTTTCAAAACTACAGTGCCATTTCCCCCACTGAAAGACTCATCAAGATTAGAAATTTATGTAATTCTACTCCCCCACCAGCTCCATAGCCCAATGAACAACTCAATCTCAAACCCCTTTTTTTTCCTATTTATAAAGCAACATTTTCCAATGCCCAAAAAAAAAATCCCAATAAATTACAATCGATAAAACAAATTTAAATTACTGCTTATGGAGAGCAAACCTGCTAAGGCGATATTGGCAATACGCTCAACGTTCTTCATCGTTAATGTAATCACTCGAAAAGAAACGGCTTCGAACAACAATTCCGATCAAATCGAACTGAATTGGGCCTCCTCCTCAAAACCCTAGAAATGAGATCCAATTACAGAATATAAACCAAACGAATTCCCCCCAAATCACAATCTCAATTTCAACAAAAATGCGAAATTTATACACAATTTTGAAAACTGACGAAATTACCGCTCTTGTAAGAGAGGGAATTGACTGTACCAGTGGGCCGCGACGCAGAAGATTTTCAAACGGTCTCCTTCCGTACGGATCGGAGAGAGGAGAGTTCGAGATAATTTGCAGAGTTAGGGTTTTACCTGAGGAAGGGAATGCGACGGATTTGGGGGTTAAAGTGACTTCAGAACCACAAAGAGACGGGGCTGTTAGGTGGCTTTCGGTGACAGCCAATAAGGAAACAGGTTTCGTGGGAACTAAAACGGTCAAGTGATCAAAGGTGGACTTTTTATTACGTGGCGGGAGGTGATTCGTGGTTGTTTTTTTTACGTATCTGCAACGTGAATACGTTTTATCAGTCATAAATTTGATGACCGATTTCGATACTTTATAAGTGAGCCACGTAGGTCGGCGTCTAGGGTCCAATCATATTTCGCCATGTCGGATTTCGAACCTCAAAATATCTCCTTTTCTAAGATTTCACCGCTGATGTCAAAACTTTTCCATTTCTCTTTTTGGTGAACTATATTATGGTATATTCCAATGTAGCCCTAGAAATTTTATAGATTTATGACGTATTCCAGTGTAGCCCTAGAAATTTTATAGATTGGCACTATTGCCCTTCTCCGATATCAGCTCACCCTTTTTTCACACGTCAGTCTTTTTCCTTTTTTTTTGGCTCAAAATCATTCTCACTTGACTAAACACTAGATATATTTAATTGAGAATTTGAGAGGTTTTATAGAAATTGAATATCCATATAATTTAAGGGAGTTTAATTTGAGAGATTTCAACTGCTATATTATTTCTTTGTTCTTAGTCAAATAAAAAAATTTCATTAGTCGCTTAGTACTACATTCTAATAGCATTCATCTTCACTTGTAAGTGAGATGTTTTAGGTTTGATTATCTTCAAAGGTAAATTTAAACCACATTATTACTAGTTTATTGTGAGACTAAACTCATCCTTTCTAGTTTGCTTTCACAACTATTACAATAATAGTGTAGTTTACACCAGGTCAGACTATCATATTACATCCTACTCAATAATATAAATTTTTTGTAAGATATAACCGTATAATTTTTAAAACCACAAAATAGTACTAGTACAAAACCAAAAGGAAAAACTTAAGAAAGGAAGGAAAAAAACATGAGCTGGTGGTCTAGTGGTAAATGATGGATTGCGAAGCTTCTTTTAAACTAAAAATTGGAGGTTTCAGGTTCGAAACCCACTGCTGGTGTGGAAGCCAGATTTGTGGTTAGGAAAGGCTAAAATGACTCTGTGAGTCTTCCCAGCATCCGGAAGAGATGGATAACCATAACTTGTCACTAGTTTTTTTTAAGGGAAAAAAAAAAAAAAAAAAAAAGGGCAAGAGAGGAAGAAAAAAAAGTGACTCAGAGGGGCAAAATTGTAATTTAGTAACAACAGGAGAGGAAAGGGAGGGGGTGACATACAAAGGAATATCACTTTCCCGGACTATCTGGAATCCCTTAACGCCCTAAACCCAGCAACCTCCACAGTGGAGGCAGAATGTCCCAGTTTCTGCTCCAGCTCCAGCATCTTCAAACGCTCACTAAACCCGGCAAACTCCAATTCGTACCCAACACTTGCTTCTCTCACCATCCCAACCTCACTCTCAAGTTTCCCCCCAACCACACCAAACCCAGCAAACTCCACCTCTCTCTCCGCCCCCTTCTTCCCGCCACCGCTCGATCCCCCATAATAGTCTGCAAATCCAACGGCTCAGGTAAATCCTCTTGCTTCAAGTTAATTAGTTGGAGTTTGGTGGATATTTCAGTTTCTGCTTTAGCAACTTACAGTGTGTTTAATTGCTAGACAGCCTAGACTTAGATGTTCTATCACGGCCAGAAGAGCGAGGGAAGCCGCACCGACGCGCCAACGGAATATTCTGGATTATACTTGCTAACATTGGGATTTACTTAGCTGATCATGTGTTCCAGGTAGTGTTTTTAATGTTTGATTAATTCATATTCGACAACTTTATTAAATTGTAAAATTTGTACTGTTTTAATGTTTGATTAGTTCGAATTTAACAGCTTTGTAAATTGTAATTTGTAATCAGTCCAGCATCTCATTGGGTTTAGATTTTATGATTTGTTTATGGTTGTGTTAGGTTCGCGCGATTAAAATGCTCTACTTGTACCACAATTGGCCTACATGGTACCAGTTTCTAACAGCAACATTCTGTCATGCTAATTGGTGAGACATATACGATTATGTTATAAATTATGTTGTGTTGCCGGACTGTGAATCTGGATCATTCATCGGGTTGCTTTTTGTTAGAATGCGTGGTTTGGACTTTAGATTCACAGTCTAGCAACATAAGTGTAGCGAGAGAGCATTTTAGTGTTAAATAACTTGCATGTATGTACTGATTACCGAATTCACTATGCATTCTTTCAGGAGCCATCTCTCGAGCAACCTCTTCTTCTTGTATATTTTTGGTGAGGGTCCTTTTCTTGTCTTTTTTCCGGCATGGTCAACTTAATACCGAAACAAATGAAATTTGGACCTAAAATAGAAAATACAAATCAAATTTAGATAATTAGATGGTGTCTTTCTTGCCTGAACAGGTAAGCTAGTTGAAGAAGAGGAAGGGAATTTTGCTCTGTGGCTTTGTTATATTCTTACCGGTGTTGGAGCAAACCTTGTATCGTGGCTTGTTCTACCACGAAATGCAGTTTCAGTTGGAGCCTCTGGTGCTGTTTTCGGATTATTTACCATTAGTGTGCTTGTAAAGGTGAGTTCCGATCTGGAATTTATTGTTTCTCTAGACGAGACAAATCAGTTTATGCTTAACCAGTCAACCCCTCTGTTGATCAATTTAGATGTCTTGGGACTGGAGGAAGATCCTTGAAGTGCTTATATTGGGCCAATTTGTTGTAGAAAAGGTGAGTCGAGGTTTTCAAAAATAGACATTGCTCCTCAAATAGTTTCTCCTACCAAAGCATCTCCAAAAGTGATTGGAGCATATGAATTCTTTGTTCCAATTTGTTTCATGGTTTTACAGCTTTGTTATAATTTTTGTCAGATTATCTGGTTTTAAACGAAATTACACTTCAAATATCTGTAGTTTTATTAGTTTACGTGTCTGCGTGTGTGCGCATGTTTATTTTGCGTTTTATGTTCTTATTTTTCCTAAGATCATTTACCATATGTCCTAAGTACATATTTGGGGACAGATTACCAATATGATTATGTTTTTGTTGCTGCTTTTCGTCACAACTAGGTTATGGAAGCAGCCCAAGCTTCTACTGCATTATCGGGCACCTTTGGCAGAAATTCGTTGATGAATGTCAATCACATTGCCCATCTCTCAGGTGCTCTTGTTGGTGTTTTTCTGGTATGGATTCTCAGCAAGGTTCCTTCTGAACCCCCATCACAAGAAGGATCGAATTTCCAAAGCAAAGCAGGCAGAACTCGGTTATAATTTGCTATCGAAACCACACTTATGTGCTTTTGCAGCAGTTAATATCCTGCTCAACATTGTGCTCTATATTTTGTTGACCATGTGTACATTATTCTGATGCTAATTGATTCAATACAAAAAGGATTGAAATTTCCCCAATTGGGTCAATCTTGGTCTGAACCAAATGTGTACAATGTGTAAGGGAAATTCTGAATGGCCCATAAGAGCTTCTCATAAGCACTTTTGTTGGACCTTTTATTATTAGAAGCCCGCTGAAATGAAAAGCACTTGGAAGTATTTTATAACCTGAGAGCGTTTGTAATCTTTCAAATTTTATTATCAAACATGCCCTTTAACATGTTACATTGAGTGTGAGAAAATGAGCTCTCCTTTTTGACAAAGACGATATTCTAAACTACTCTAAGCTACGGAAATAGAGATTCGAATTGGACTGCAAGAGGGCGGGCATGCTGCTCTATCGACATCTACGAGACTCTTCATGTTCTCAACTGTCAATAACTATATTGATGATTAATGTGGGAAAGTACAATGTGAAGCATTTCATTTACAAGAAGTAATCAGCATGCTCAAAAACAAGCAAATTTCAATGCAAAGAAAAACTCTCTTCACTATCTACGACATTCATATGCTGAATTTTCTACCGGGATAACTCTATATGATTCTGTTTATATTCAAATCGCATCGTTCCTTTAGTTCATAAGCACAACTGTACATTGCTGTGCAATCTGACCGTAAACGCCAAGCTGCCCCTGAGATTGCTGCCTGCATATAATCGGCGATCTCTCCCCAAATTTACAAGTGTGAAACAGATTCATAGGCTTTGCAGCAAGCGATGACACGTCCAACGAAAAATCACCATCTCTTAAAACCGTTCTTCCTTTTCTAGTTGCTGAACCCTTTTGATCACTTGTGACTGCTGATGGTATTTGTAACAAATTGGGATGAAAGGCACTTGCTGATTTCTTTTGATATGTTTTCTGTAAGCTCTCAAATGGCTCCTCTTCTTTTTCAACCCGAGAGGTCTTTTCTTCACTTTTCGCAGAACCCAGCATCGTGTTTGCGTCTTTTGTTAGTCCAATCGAGCGCCATGCATCTGCAACAAACGAGATAGTAGATTTCTCCGGCTGAACACCAAACTCTTCCATAATCCGGAGTATTTGTTCAGCTTTCCATAGCTGCTTTGCTTCTCTAAATCCCCATATTAGGGTCTCAAATGTCTTTAAATTGGGAGAAATACCGGACTCATACATCTTATAAAAAACTTTGATCGCGTTCTCCATTCTGCCAGAACTGCACCATCCGCTCATGATGGTTGTGAATATCACAACGTTCGGACGAACTCCTGATTTGATCATGGTTGCCAATAGTTCTTCAGCTTTCTTGACTTCTTCAGCACGCACGTAACCTTTGGCAAGAATGCTGTATGCATGTGCATCGGGTTTTATGCCGGCCTTCACCCTGTCATCGAAGATTTGCCTACACTTCTCCATGAACCCTGCTGTGCTCCATGCATTCATGATGGTGCTAAATGTTATCACATCTGGTTTGACCCCAAATTCTTCCATCAATTTCAGCACCTGCAAAATTGCAAATTAATACACATTTTTGTGTCAATAATCGAAACAAACACCATTTCGTGCAAACAAATAGCTACGCAATTCTGTAGGTCATAACTCACCTGATCAACCCCATCTCTATCCATGGTGTCTGCGAATCCTTTAACCAGCGAGTTAAAGAGTACAATGTTCGGGCAGAGGCCAAGATCTTTTATCCTGCGCATAAACCTTAAGGCCTCCTTCAACTTACCTTCCTTGCAATACCCGCTCATGATAATGCTACAAGTTCGCGCATTCGGATACAACTTCTTGTTCTGCATCTCTAAAATCAGTCCTTCTGCCTGACTTGTCTCTCCATTTTGCGCATAAGCTGTTGCTAATGTGTTGTAAGTAACAGCATCAGGCCGCATTACAGAAGCAACCATCTTATGCACCACGCTCCATGCCTCCGCAATGTTCTTCTTCTTACACCATGCTCCGACTGGTACATTAAAAGTCCTTATATTCGGCTTCACATTTTCCTCTCCGGACATCATCTCAAGCACTTTCAAAGAATCCTCAGGCATACCCGAAATAAATTCTTAATTGTATACATTTAGAATGTTATAATCTTATTTAAAATCTTAATTGAATACACTCGGATTTCTAAGGATTTTAATAAATTATCTTAAAATTCTGATTGAATACACTTTGAATTTCAGAGAATTACTTAAAATCCTAAATTCATTAAAAGAACTAGAACTAAAATCTCTCAAATTCTCTTTTTTTTTTTTTTTTTTTTTTTAATTTTAAAATTTTGGGTTTCTGGGTGCTACTCAATCACAATCAGAAGACACCAGAAAATCAAAGCTCGGTTGTACATTAGAGAAGGGGATGAGTTGCTTGTAAGGAATGGAGGAGTATGGAGACCCACCAAAAGAGAAGGGGAACATAATGTATGTAATCATCTCAGAGGGGGAGAGAGACAAAAGTGATGGGGATAAGCCGATAAGGAGAAAAAAGTGAGGGTCTCAAAACTTTTCAGGAAAATTGCTTCTCATTTTTTTTTCTTATTAAAAATAAATCATGAAAGTTTACGTAATCTCTCAACACTCCCACCTTTCTCATAAATCTTAGCATCATTTGTAAGGTAATCAAATTTCCATTAAAAGTCCAACCAATTTTCATTATATTTCTTTTGTGACACGTATAAATAATAAAAGAAATATTATGATTAGTCGTGTATGAATGCTTAGGTTAATTTGATCATTTATGCTTGAACTCATAAGGCAAGAACGTTCATGTTAAGTTCATATCAAGCACGAATCCAATATTTGGCGTGGCTTGAGTCATCTACTTGGATTGTGAGTGGGTGGGGCAGAATACGTAATGAGAATTTTTGTGGGTTCCGATGAACACGTTATGTGGTAAAGACGGAATAGGACCCGGCTTCTCTGTACTTTCAATTTCTATACACTCTCATTCTCTCTTATTTTGTGCGATCACGGTTAAGGCACGTCAACATTTTATATTGATTTTTTTTTATAGAAATAATAAAACAAAAAGTAATATTGATATAAAATGTTGATGTGGCTTAACCGTGACCGCACAAATAAGAGGGGATGAGAGTGTATGAGAACTGAGAGGGTAGAGAAGCCAGGTCCGACAGAATCTTCGGTGTGGCTGCCACACTACAACATGATAAACACAAATTTCCCATGCTGACATCATTGTCAGCTATATTTGATAATGGATGGTGCTATCCACATCTACACATGCTTTGTTAATTTTATATGTTGATTTTCTTCAAATTATTCTATTTGATGGTCGAAAATCGAGAAGAATGTGAGGAAGGTAAACAAATAGTGTGTGAATGGCACAATCCTCGATAATTAAGATAAAGGTTTGGGCTTTATGTTGGGCTTGACTCAGCCCACTACAGGTTATGGGCCGGGTCACCAAACATGGGGTCATAGCCGTAAGCCTATGGCTCGACGCACTCGGCTTATGTAAAAGTACGTTTCGCCCCTGCCGGCAAAATTCTCGTTTCCCATCAGTTTTTCCTAGGAAAATGCCGCAAAGATGAATTCCCGGAAAATCTAAAAAAAGAGAGATCAGAAGCGAGCAACCACCGTGATTAAAACTTCAGAAATACTCTTCTTTCTTCGTAATTTCCAATTGTTTTTCATTAATCACCGTGATTAAGACCCAGATTAGAGATTCATCTGAATATTGAGCCCAATTTTTTTCAGTAATTATCTTTGAATTTTTGGAATATTCTTCTGGAGTGGTCAATTTCGGGATTGATATGTTTAGGCTGTGGAAATGGTACCAGAATTCTTTATCTGTTCATCCGATTAAGACGCAGGTCATCAGCTCCGGTTTGATTTGGGGGTTTGGTGACGTAACTGCCCAGACCATCACCCACTCCACGGCCCAGGAAAGCGAGCAGATTCAAGCTCAGGTAAAAACAAAAATACCCATCACCCATTACCCAAATGGTTTTTTTTTTTACACACAATATTCTGGTAATATTCTTGCATTTCTTGCTCTGTTCCAGTATTTGCTCAAATGGGTCTCTGTTATTCACTATTTTCCCAGATCGGTCTCTCTTTTTTTCTCCTACATTTGATCATTTAGCTCTTGTTCTTGTGTTTGTGGAATTTCTTTCATGCTTTGGATGGCCTCTGTATTTGTTTATTTATTTGTCAATTTTTATTGAATCGTTGCTATGGAATTTGGAAAGAATTTCATTGTGCTTAATAATGGGGGCTAATGTGGCACCAAGCGGATATAGTTCCTCATAAGCAACTTATATTGAACGGGTTCACTATGGCATGGTGTTTAGGTTCAACAATACAATTCCATGTGTAAGTGGCGGTGAACCCATTCCATGTCAGTCTTTCATCATGTTTAGGGAAAAGTTTTGGTAGCTGCATTTTCTTTATCTCTTGATTTGGAGGATCACATATTTTGGAGAGGATATTAAACTACTTACTCGTTGTGTATAATTTTTCTTAGTTTAGAGAAACATGACGTGTTTTGGTAATGTTCTTAAACGATTCTTCAGTCGTAAATGTACCAAACAGTTTCTGAAATCAAGTTACGCTGTTAAGCATAACACCTTGTTCAGAGTTCCCCAATTTTAGGCTACATATGTGAGAGAAATATTACGTAAAAGTTTTGGAATTTCTCAACATTTTGTTTTATATTAAATGATCAAATGCATGCTCGCAAGACGTTGCTATCAAATATATTGTTAATTAGTTTTCCATGTTAATAGACTAACTTATTTGTCTTCGTGCACAGGGTGAAGATGAAAAGTTAAAGATCAACTGGAGAAGAGTGGGTACAACCAGCTTGTTCGGATTTGGGTTTGTCGGGCCTGTTGGCCACCTCTGGTAAGGAATTTTTTTTGGTGGAAAAGATCATTCTGAGTATGTCGACATGTGATTTTGCTGGTGTTTTTGAGATCTTGTTCACACGTCAAATGGCCTTCTAGAATTTTACCAAGTAAAGGAACCACTAAACATGGGCATTTGGGCCTCCTTAAAACCTTTCACTGCGTTTCCTCTCTTTTTTTGGCTGAGAGAGACAGTTTATGAGTTTGGTTTTATTATTCTTTTGCAGGTATGAAGGTTTAGATCGATATATAAGGTCAAGACTTCTGCTGCAACCAAACTCATTTCGGTTTGTTGCTTCTAAAGTGGCGATTGATGGATTCCTTTTTGGGCCATTGGATTTACTTGTGTTTTTCACATACATGGGTTTTTCTGCCGGAAAGAGTTTTCCTCAAGTCAAGGAAGATGTGAAAAGGGATTTTCTACCAGCCTTTGTTCTAGAAGGAGGCATATGGCCGATTGTGCAAGTAGTAAACTTTCGGTTTATACCTGTGAGGTATCAGCTCCTCTATGTCAACTTCTTTTGCTTGTTGGATAGCTCTTTTTTGTCATGGCTCGAGCAACAACAGGATGCTCCATGGAAGCAATGGTTGAAATCATTAGTGCATGTTAGCAAGCAAAACGGTGAAGAAAGGTGATTCGTAATTGCCCTTGAACTATACAGTCGATTGTACGTCAGAAAAGTATAACAGTTGAGTGAGAAAACTAAGATACCAACTTAGTTTTTGGAAGTTGGGAATTCGGAAGAGATGGATTTGCTCTCATGGTTATCCAGGTTTTACTTGCGGTACAAGTTTTCATTTATTGTATTCTCAAGGAATGATTTAATAATGTTTCTATCAATTGTCTTTGATACTGATTGCAAGTTCTTGGTCTTCCATCCAGTTGAGTATTATCAATTTGGTTTTACCGTCTTACCCTCTGTAAATGTTTACTCTTGGTAGTAAAATACGGGAAAGGAAATTTTCCGGAATTGAGTTTTGATATGTGATCCTTGTTTCATATCCATTCTGTGATTTCTCAACTCTTAAACAGTTAACAGACCTGAACAAGCAGATAACAGCTGTTACTTCAAACCCAGACCAAAAAGTTACTGTAAAATTATTTACCAGAAAGATTAGTGTAATCTGTGATTATTATTTTTCTGCAGGCAATTGAAAAAATTGAATGTACATAATTTTCTTTTCAGTTCTTAACTCCACACCGTTCGTTGGCCCTTGCTGCTGGAGCCGGAAGGGTTAAGACCGTATTCACTGGTAGTTTCACTGTCCCTACTGATATCGAGGTATGCATTCTCGAAGCCATTGTGTAATGTGCTGTTTCCTGGTGTGATTCCTTCATGAAGCTCCGTTAAGGAAGCGACTCCTTCTAAAGCGTGGATTACCTGCTCAGTTCGGAGTAAGTTTAAAGATTTTCGGTTAATTAGATGAACAGTTACGCGCTTTGTTTCAAATACATTACTGTCAGTAAGCTATAATTGTGAAACATGAAAGAGGGAATTACTTGGCTCATTCGCGGTCGAAGCCATGCTGAATGCCGTACGCAAGCAGCGGCGCAAGCAACCATTCGAGCCATCTCATTCTTCTTGTAGTTTTTCTCCAATCTTGGATCAGTAAGTGCATTGAAATCGCCATCTTCCAGCGCTTGAGTGAGCAATGGCCTGGCCTGCAATGCCGAACACGGAAATTCAGTTATTTGTACACTCAAAATTTCAGGACCACGGTTGATGTTCTGCATCCATCGGATAATCTGATCAACCAAAAGTAAGGTGAGGCACTGCTAAGAAACGCAGCAGGGTTGCAAGAGAACTAACCCACTGCACTAGGCCCTTGTTCCTTATGGATTCTGAAGTACTGATAGGACGGCGTCCAGTGATCAGTTCTAGAAGTACAACCCCGTATGAATACACGTCTGATTTGTCTGTTACCTTACCGCTCGATGCGTATTCTGGAGCCAGGTACCTGTACATGTTCGACCAAAGAACAACTGATTAAGAAAATTCTGCCCAACAACGTGAATTTTGCTCCGACAGATAGCAGTCAAAGCAAAACTGAATACATTGCTATGGCGTTGGAGTTGTAGTAAGAAGAATATCATGTTCTTACCCAAATGTTCCCACTACTCGTGTCGAAAAGTGAGTCATGTGAGTGTTGGTATCAGAGAAAGATTTGGCCAGTCCAAAGTCAGAAACCTAAACGTTAAATCTCAAGTTCGTTAATCTTATTATTGCTATTAACACCGGTTAATCCATTGAATATATAGAGAAGTTCTCAATTTTTGTCAGCAATGTGAAAGAAAAAGTTAGTGCAATAGTAATGGCATTGAGAACCTTTGCTTCAAAGTTATGATCCAGAAGAATATTAGACGCTTTGATGTCGCGATGAATGATTTTTGGATTGCCTGCAACCGAGAATGAAGATGTGAAAAACATTCGAGATTTTATTTACCGGATGCGAAAAAAAAAAAATAACCTTCCGAGAGACCTCTGAAGGAAACTCACAATCTTCATGGAGATATGCGAGTCCTTTTGCTGATCCAGTAGCAATTCTGAGTCTGATTTCCCACTCCAGAACAGGCTGCCCTTCTCCTGCAATGCATTGCGTTTAGTAGTGTTAGCGACGTTCTAGAACACGGATAAAAGAAAGAAAAAAAAAACCATTGGCTATTTGGCTTATCGAATCATCTATCGAGCCATGAAAAAGATTCAGCAATAGACATAAACAAATGCACCATCTGTTTTACTTCAAGCAATACATGGAGTAACTTCCGATATAGCAGTAAAAACAAGACATGTAGGCAAATCAACTTATCAAATTCTTGCATCATACTCCAGTTGAATCAAAATCAATCACTTGAAATAGGACTTACCGTGTAAGTGGAATTCCAAGGTGTTGTTTGGAACAAACTCATAAACAAGCAACCTATCAACCCCGGTTGTGCAGTATCCAACCAAAGAAACCAGATGCTTGTGATGAACCCGGCTAATGATGTCAACCTCGGCCTGAAATTCTTGCTCCCCTTGCCGGCTTCCTGTCTTCAACTGCTTGACTGCAAATTCTTTTCCACTTGGAAGCACTCCCTTGTGAACATACCCGAAGCCGCCTTGTCCAAGAAGGTTGGCTTCAGAAAAGCCATTGGTTGCCACCACTATTTGATCATATGTGAAAATCCCATTTGAGAAATCGAAAGGCGATCCAGCTGGCCTTCGAGTTTGAGGCGGATGTGGAAACTGATATCTGGATTTGATCGAAGCAGAGCCGGCATTGTGGCTTATTGGAGATTGTGGGATGTTGAAGCTGGATAGCACACTGATAACATGGACTCCTGGTAGAAGAACATCTGACAATGCAACGGAGAAAACACAGTAAATCAGTAAATGAAATTGTTTTTTTTGTTGATAATATTCTACTTTGAACTAATCATCTCAACTGCGGAGAGAAGATTCAAACTCAGGTGCATAAGGAAGTACACATTCCCTCTAGCCAAGGTAGTAAAGGCAACGTAATCACCTTTTGTGGCGGATGGTGGTGTTTTATGGGGATCCGCCAAAAGGGCACTGTTGTTTTTGCTCCGCCAACGATTGTAACAGAGAAACAGAATGGCAAAGAGGAGAGCGACGGCGACAAGTCCACCAACGGCGCATGATCCGGCTATGAGAGCTGTGCTCTTGTTTGTTCTTAGGTTGTGGACTTGCAAGGTGGTTGGCAGGGATGAGGATAATGGTGGATGTAGCATTGACTGAGGCGGCATTGGCAATGTGGTTGGAGGTGGGATTATGGAGTTATTGTTGGAGGGAGATGGCTGCAGAGTGCTGGCCAATGGGGGAGGCAATGCAGGTGGTGGAGAGTCGTTGGTTGGACTCGCTAATGGTGGTGTTTGAGTGGTGGGGGTGGTGGGGGCTGGTGGAGTAGGAGTTGACAATGCAGGTGGTGGCGGAGCGGTTGATGGGATTATAGGAGGGGAAACATGTGGTGGTGATGGTGGCGGAAGAGAAGGTGTTGATGGCAGTGGAGTTAGCGGTGGCGAAGGTGGTGGAGGGGAAGAGGTCACTAGTGATGGTGGTGGTGAATGCAGTGGAGGTGAAGAGGTGACCAGTGTTGGTGGTGGAGGAGAAGTTGCTGAAGGCGGTGGTGGAGGAGTGACCCTAGATGGTGGCGGAGATGTTAGAGGAGGCAGTGGTGGTGAGGAAACAGGAGGGACAGAGTTGTCCATAGGCGGCAGAGTAGGAGGAGTACTAATGGGTGAGGATGGTGCTATTTGTGGCAATGGCGGCATCAACGGTTGTGGAAATGGTGATGGCAACAATGGCGGCAGAAGTGGAGGAAATGACGGTGTCAATGGAGGTGGAGTGGTAACAGGAGAAGCAGCAGGAGGCAGTGACCGTGGCGGCGAAGACATTGTTGATTGCAGAATAAGTTTCTATTGAGTTTCTTGAGATGTATTGTAATTTGTATTTGTATAACAACATAACACTTTAGCTACTAATAGATAGAGGCTGTATATAATAGAGTCCCGATAACTCACTACTCACTATTAAATTTGATATCAAGGTTTGATTAAAAAAAAATTTCATATCAAATTTAATGACGGATATATTTTTTGATCATTTTTCTTTAACAATCCTTTATTATCGAGTTATGTGATAAGTGAACAATGTAAATTGAATTTAAGATGAACTCTAACAATGAGATGGTAAAGATTGTTTAAATTTGGGACTACGTAATAGGTTAGACTAACGAGAGCAAATTCAATCATTTAGTACCAAAAGAGTATTATTGAAATATAATATATTAGATAGATAGGAAATTCTTGGAAATAGATCATTTTCGGATTCTTTCTTCCTAATACACCAAATTAAAGAATCCGTGCCGTTAAAAGTTGATCTAACGGCTGAAATTATTATAACTTTTAAAGTGAACTGCTGTTTGTAGCTATTGGATTAATTTTCAACAGCTCAAATTCCTTAATTTGGTGAATTAGGAGGTAAGGATTTGAAGAGGATCCCTTCCATTGAGGAGAGCCCGTGAACAAAATCTTAATTATTTTTTAATAAATTTCTTCCAACTAACCTCTCACTTATTTTACTTTTATATGTTGAATGGGGAAGCAGCATGTGATCAGTATAAGACAGTAACTAGTTGCTGTTGCTGTTGGTGTTGTCAGTGGAAATCCAGTTCACCTTCCACTGTCTCACTAGGGCTATAGCTCACTAAGGGTTAATATGGGAAAGAAAGATTGGGGCGGAGGTCGGTCGCGTCATTCATAAGAAAATTCTCACAACAATATAGAACTCAATATGTTTAAAGTTTGATATCGAGAGAATCTTTGATAGGAGTGACACTACCACGTGGTTTGGCATATAGGGCAAGTCAATAAGACATTACCATGTTAACATAAATGGAGCCAAATTAATCGAACATAATGGGAATTTGAGCATGTTTGTGAGAGAGAGCAAAAGATGAGACTAACTGTCCCACTCAGATTTCGTCCCACCAAACCTCTGAAAGATCAATTTATGTGAAAGTTGACCTAGTAAAACAGTCATGTCGAAGTTTCTCTTTTGATATAGATGCCCATAGCAGATAATTAAGTCTATGAACTTCAATCATAAAAGTGATTAGGCACACATCACTCACCCATTTTGGGTTTCTGCTTTTGCTCTCTTCGACTTCCCAAAGTCTCAAATTCAGACTGAACAAATTTGCTTACAGGGCTAGTACTAGGGGGCCCACAAAAACTCACATACAGGTTGACTGACTTTTCTTGTTGGTACTGTTCTACCTGGAGATGCTCCATTTAAAAAGTAAGAAAATACGAAGGAAGGTGTAAAATTAGGGCAGATGACAACAAAAGCTTTGCTTGGTGCCCAATATTTGGGTTACAAGAGTTAAATGCTGTCTTTCTTCTTGGATTACTTCTTGTCTTTGATCCGAGATCAAATTTAATCAAGTCGACAGTGTTACACTATTGGGATACTTCGAATAAACTAGAGTATGTAAACACTGACGCTAAAATATTTTCTCAAGATATCATGGTGAACGTTGTGTTCAAACTCTCCTTGCCTACATTTCCGCTCGTCTTATAAACCGTGGAAATGGATGCTACGAAAATCCTCCCGCGAATTTCATGTCATTCAATCTATCGGATAACCCTGCTCTTCGATAGCCGACGACCAACAGATCATAAGTTGATTTTATAAGTTCATAAGAACCCTTAACACGTTCCAAAGACATCATCCAATCTGTCCAACATGGCATTCAACCGTATAATTTCACAGTGGACCGGCAATAAAACTTCCAACATGACATTCAACCGTAAGAATTAGAAGCAGCTCCTCCACTTTCTCCACCATCTTAAGTTGAATGAACAATCCTACAACCATCTCTGCCGTCTCTTCGTTAATCTTCAATCTGGCATCTAATACTCTCTTCAAAAAGTCTATAACTGAATTATAGATTTTGCACGGAAAAATATATTTTGAAAAACATGAATATTGATATTTTGTTGTTAACATACGAGAAATAAAAGAAAAATTAACAAAAACAAAAAATAAAAAATAAAAAAATTGAAAAGGGAGATCGGTATGATGCTAGCGATTCGTGAAATACAAACGGTAGTGAAGTACCGATTGTATCATTTTCTATCTTTTTCTTCTTTTTTTCTTTTTCCATTGATTTTTTTTCTTCTTACCTTACTTTATTTAGATTCAAATACTTTCAGATTTATATTTATATCTTTATTTTCGAGTGTTTTGACATGAATTACACCGAAATAATTTTGCAATTCAAAAATGTATCACATACATTATTAGTACTTATTTTCACTTGTAAGTGAGAGATTTTAGGTTATTTCTAGCCCATTGTAAAACTTAAATCATCCTCTCCTGGGCTTTCCCTTAGTGTAAATAGTACTGTATGTTAAAAAATAAAAAATGTATCACATACACGAATTTTACACGTCTTGGTTCACTCAAAACTTCACCAGAAATTTTTTTTCTGGGGGGTGGAGTTTACACACGACAAACAATCAGTTCCGGTTTTACAACAAAAGAAAAAAAAAAACATTATGAAAAGAAAAACTAACTCAACCCCCATGGAATCTCATGGAGATTGATCTACAGCTACAAAATCACACTTTCGCAGCCTTCCCGTCGTCTCCGGAGGAAACTAATCGAAGGGACTCACTCTATTTTCTGCTGATGTCAACTTAAATGATCATGGCATGCCGAATTTGGACAGGGCAGACTGGAACACGGATGAAAAGGGCCGAGTTGCACTTTGGTCATCGGCTTTAATCTTTATTTGAGCTTTGGCGGATGATGTGTTGACTACACACTCTACCAAAAATGTTGAAGATTCTTCTGCCTTCTGTGCGAAGAAGAAAAACTTGAAGTTGGGGGATTGGCCGCCGGATGCAATGCAGTGGATGGCTTGGCCTTGCATATGCCGTAGGAGTGCTTGAGGCGTTGTCAATGCTGCAACTCCTTGAGGGTTCATAGAATACTCCTGCTTGAAATTAGAAGCAATTTGTAAGAAAGATATACATAAAAAAACCGACCAAAATATAAACAGTATAAACATTATGCAGAAAAATATATATTTCAAGGTATACCTGTGATAAAGATATTGGCAATTGGCGCCACTTCTGCTGGAAAGAGGTTGGATCCAAAACAGCTTTCGGATTAAGCTTCAACGGAGGAGGTGAAGGTGCAGGCGCAGGTGCAACAGCTAGTCCCAAGCCAAGCAGATCATCAATTGCAAAGCTAGACTGCGGAGCATTTCCCGACACACTAGGGTTTGAAATTACCAACCCCGACAGTTGAGAAGTGGGAACAGACACAGATGAAGCATCATATGAAGGAGCACTATATGCAGAAGAACTGTTATTGAGACCTCTTGTTTCCTCCTTCTCTGAGGTACTTAAAAGCAGATCCTTATCATTTGCTTCGACTCTGTTTGGATCAACAGTATCCGCAGATTCTGTCCCAATAGATACATTTCCAATTTCATCTGAAAACTCAAATGGGCCTCTGTGTTCCTTATAAGTAAACATGTACGAACGCTGCAAGCATTTCAAAATATCAGTCTTTGTCAATTGTCAGGCCTCCCTTCAACAAAGCTCTCAGTATATTGTAAACAAGCGAAAATACCGCAATCGATTAAGACAAGTAATGTATGGTTTACACTTATATTCACATATCCATTGTGTGTGCCTTGTGTTTGTCTACCCAGACACCCAGGAAAGGGATTGGGAGTGTTGTTTTCTTTTAATCTGAAATCATTTACAAGGGAGGAGAATTATTATTACCTTCTGATATACCACGGATAAACTGTTAAATTCGTCGAAAATCCGATCTTTGATTTCACTGCTCTGGGTATCAGCAAAGACAGAAACAGCTTGCTTTGGAGGGTTCACCACTTGTTCTGCTACACTTATTTTATATTGCAAAAGCCTGTAGTAGAATAAGGCTCTATCATGAACATCCTGCAACCAACTGAAAGTTTACTGAACATTCCAATGAAAATATGACAAAATTCTCACCAACAGAAATTAATGCACGCATAGAACATTTTAAAGGTAATCATATATAACAACATCAAACACAACAACATGCACCTGATGAAAATCAGCAAGACCTGCAGCCAGTGCAGCTCCCAGGGATTTCTGAGTCTCAGGTGGCCTCTTAAAAAAACACTTCATTACTGCTGTTAGTAGATGTAAGCGAACCTGTGTAATGGAATCGTCCCATCACTCAATAGTATATAAGTAATTAATAACACAACCGTAGTTTTAATTCATGAATTTGTACCATTAGAGGTTCAAAAGTATATCTGTAGCTGTAAAATGCTAGAATATAATGACCACAAAGACCCTACACAATCCCCACACTAAGTACACACACAAATACTAGACCCCTGGTTTGTCATTAATTTCCAAGCACTAAAATTGAAATCACATTGGCCGATCAAATTGAGACTGCAAGTCTGCAACACAGTACTTTATTCTTTTCACAAATAAAAAACTACATTCTCCAAGTTATTTCAAGAGGCCAACCAGAAAATGGATCCTCATCAAAACTAAGTAATATACACTTCACCTAAAAGAAATAATAATTTCATATCTTTCTGTTTACTACATGATGTGAAAACATTGACAAATAAACCAGGGCTCATTAAGATAGAACAGAAAATGCAACTTAATAACTTACCTCAGCGGAATGCTCATCTTCCCAATTTTCAATCAAACCCTCTAAAATATAAGGTGCATCATGCATTTCCTGAGAATACTCCCCCAGCATCCATATAAGAGCTGCCTTGGCCTTGGGTTCTTGAACATTTTTGCTGCTAATGTTCCCAACAACCGCAATACAATCCTGACTCCATTGTGGATATTTCCTCAGCAGATCTTTTACAAGAACCTGCATAAAAAAACTCCAAACTTGAGTCAACCTGGCTAGCTATCGAGTATATAAAAGTAACATGATCGTTATTTTGCTTTTATTTTCTGTTTACCCTCATTTGTTTTTAACTGACCTATAGCCATTTAACATATCATTCGCAGGAAGGAACCACAGTAAGCTGGTATGCTTAGAGTTACCATTATAAGTATCTAACAGAATCAAACATGATTATTTACCAGAGCCTCAGCAGTTACATAGTCCTTTTCCATCTCCAGAAATTGAAGAAGTCGATCCACAATTGCATTCACATCATACTGTTGTAGAGCTATTTTCCCAACTGCACGGATTGACTCTCTTGCAATGGGAATATCAACATTTGCAGCATATTCACATAATTCCGTCACTGAAATGGAATCAAGCTCATGCATCAGTCATACTGCTGACAAGAAAAACAGCACCCACGACCACTGACCAAAGAAAAGGTCACCTTAAAGAACACAATAATACACACACATGCACATTATTGCTCAAGAATCTGTAATGAATTTCAGGTGGTGTTTTCTTACCAATTTCATAAGTGTTACTCTCATTTGCCACTGCAGTCAACATCTCAAGCTTCAACCTTTTAACATAAGATGGCTCATTGTACTGGCAATAAAAGTGTTTATAGTCTGAAGAAAATATGAAAGGTGCACGCATCACCAAAAGATGCAGATGACTTAGAACTGCATAAGATTGCTCTGGACTTCCTGAACTCACTAAGGTCAGGAGAGGAGCTTTAATGCGTTCATATACCTAACAAATAAAAAGAGGCAAAATAAGCTTTAACTAGAGAAGTTATTCGCATAAAATAGCAAGAATAGCACACAATGGTGCAACATGGAACATCGGCATAAAAGTCACAACCATCAGATCCTAAAATGTTATTTCTTTTCCAAACTAGATCACTCTGTAAACTATATGGAGTATTTTCCAACCAATTAATATAAAAGGGATGACTAGCAGCCAAAAGTTCTTCTATACTGCTATATATATAGTAGCCCCTATACGATTATGCAACTACAAGAGGTTACCTTTTGTAACATTAAAACAGCTATATTTCTTCCTAATTTTTGAGTTGCAAAAATATAGGTTTAAATGGAATTGAATTTCTTTATGTTTACCTGCTGATGTACATCAGTCATCGACAGAGTCAACTGAAGAAATACTTTAGTGGTTGCTAAGACAACAGCACCATTTGCATGCTGAAGTCTATCCTCGAGCAGATTCATGACATCAAATATCTCATTGGGATCTGCGGGTACATATTTAGCTACCAACTCAAGTACCAGACATTGGGCCCATTCACTAAATTCCCTAATCCTGCAAAAGAGAACATGTGCCAAACTCAACTGCTGTTTTTTCGTCATTAGTTAAATTAAATGGAATTGCTGATATTGAATCATTTTGAACAATTAAAAATTGTTCCCAGGTGAGAAAGTTGTCATATTACTTGGCTCTCTACTTATGTGCTATGTGGACGATTCATCATTGGATATATTATATTCACTATACCAACATGATGCAGAACCCATATGGAAAAGAGGAAAGAGAGGGAGAGAGATAAACTACCGGTTCAAAAGATAGTATATGACTGGCTTGCTAAGCAAAATTTCTCTCTCCCTGGATACTTCTTCAGATGCGCTGCCTCCTAAGCTCCAAATCTCTTGTAGGGCAGACAAACAATTTGCAACCACCTGACAATATAAGAATATGAGAATCTCCTAACTAAAAAAAATGGTCGAAACTTCCTGAATCATCTGTAAAGTTCAATATAACATGGTGGAAAAGTATAAATCAGATAAGTGATTATTTGACTATCATATCTATAGCATTGAACTTTGTTCTTCAGCCGATGATTTATCCTTTTAACAATAAAGAGCGAAAATACATTTTTAAGAAAATATCAAAATCAGCAAATCTTAATATATAAAAAGCAGAAAACAAGGAGACTGGTGTCAAGTTACTTTATAGTTGACCAAGCAAAGAGTATAACTGGTAAAAGGGACGCCTCAGCATAATAGTTTCAAAATCAATAGTTAAAATTGTCAAAGCATCCTTAAGCAAGGCATTGTGAGATAACTGAAATTGCCTTACCTGAGTATCTCGGTCATTAAGCAACAAATGCTTAAGCGTTGTTGGAAAATCTGCATCAACACAAGTTGAGGCCGATATATGATACAACTTCAGAACCCCCATAACTGCTATCATCCTCACATAACTATTATTGTCCTTCAACCCTGCACCTAAAGGCCCCACCAAATACTCTACAAGGTTTGTCACTCGTAGCGAACACAAGCTCCTCAATGCAAGCCCTCGGATCATTGGGTCCTCATCCTTGCAATCTCTTTGAAGAAAATTTATCGTCAAAAGTGCAAGGTCCGGATTGACCTTTGCATAATTCCCGACATAAAGGTAACACATTTTCTTCAAAACTATATCCGATGTGGCTGAGCACATCACCATCTCCCCAAAAACAGACGAGACATCAATGCCAATTGTCATGTAAGAGATAACCTTCTTGAAAAGCTCTCGCTTTGAATCATCAACTCCCGGAGCTCGGCTGCCGGCAAGATTCCGGAGCTGCGTTTTCACATCGGCAACTTCGCCTTTTCTGCTCGGAAAGTAAGTTTTGAGTACCGATTCAAAGTAATTGAATTGTTAATGAGAGAGTAAACCGTGATACAAATGATTCTGAGCAAATGCTGAAACAATTGGGGTAAGATCTGCCATCTAAGTTCAAATTAAATCTGCCAACTTATGTCGAACAACAAGAACTTGAATTTAAATTCACCTGGGCTCCGTTTCTTATCCGATTAGAAAACTCTTTCCTCATTAACTGAATTACTAAAAAGACTGATAATTCACATGCGGAAAATCAATGCATGCAGGAAACGAGATGGAGTGATCTCTGAATCGGAACAACATGCATGGTTCGAATTGCACCCAAAACTAATCGAAATTTCTTATATTGTTTGCCAATTGTCTATCACAAAATTTTCTCGGGAACTAAGAGAGAGAGGGAGAATCTGAACTTACCCGGCAGGCTGAGACGGCGAGGAAGATCGCTGAGACTGCCCCGGAGGAGCCATGATCAATCGGAAGTGAACTCGGAGATCTAACCGAGGTCGAAAAATTGGCCACTGAATCTCAGAAACCAAGTTGAAAAACTTTAAAGAGAAGCATCCAAGCCTTCCATTTTGGAGAGAGAAACTAGTCGATGATGTTGACGTGGCTGGACCGGGTTGGTTGTCTCTTGTCTGTAAGAGCAAGTCCACCCCAAAGGGGTAGACCGGCTCAAAGTGTGAAAAATGGACCGTCTACTCCCCAAAAACACTCCACCCCAGCCTAATAGGCTGGCCTTCAGCCCCAGCCAGGCCGTAGGCCGGGCCAAAATGTGCTGAGCAATCAGCTGGTCTATGTGACGTCATACTTACGTTAGCGTGACATCATAGCATATTTATATTTTTTTTGCATCAGGCGCGTGGGAAACATGCGCACGTAGGGGCGCGTTCCCGACAAACAACAGGCAGTTGGGCCCGCCGTTTCAGCGCACCAATTTGGATCCTTGAGTGGCCACGTGGCTCGTTATGGGCCGTTGGATTTCCAACGGCTAGTTTTCTGGACCATTGGAAATCCAACGGTCAAAAAATTTGAAATTCGAACCTAACAGCTAAATGATGTGGTGTGTTCTGGGCTGTTAGATTTAAATCTTTTGCAAATCCAACGACCCACATTAATTTACTTAATAAAAATTAATAAAAATACAAGAAAACTTAAAACAAATATTATTTTTCCTATAAATACCAACCATCATCTTCCACCTTACACCACATTTCAATATTTTCGGATAATAGTACTTTTGGATAATGACACGTGACGTGACAAGATTGATTAAAAATCCTATCTGAAATTAAAACTAAATTTATTATTTATTATTTATAAAAAAATTGATAATATTTTAAATAGGCTGGGTGCCAGCGCATTTTGTAGAGATGAAAAAGCATTTGGCCAATTTACTGTTTATGAAATCTATCACTATTTATTAAGTAGATTAAATAGACTGAATGTCAGCATATTTTTTAGAGGTGGATTTGCTCTAAATTCTCCCCTCTTTGGTGCTCCACAATAACAATGGGCTCGACCGCTCGAGGTCCAGAAAGCAATCAACAAAAGTACAAAATAATAGTTTCAATGGGCATTGGCCCGGAAAACCCAGAAATCACCTAAAACGCACCATTTCTCGTCAGTCCCCCACGCCCCGAAGATTTTTCCCTCATCGCTTCCCACCACCAAAAAACCCCACCAGAACGCAGCAGAGCTCGGCAGCTGCTCCCAAATCATAGACAAAAAATCAATATACAAAAAATCTACAGATATGGTTCTGCTTCACCTTCCAAGAACCCATATATCTCTCTACACCCATTTCTCCCTCTTCGCAAAACCCAAAACCCCAACCTTCGCCACCGCCACAACTCTCCCCCCAGTCCTCACCTCCGCCCTCTTCTCCGCCCCCAAATCCACCCTCTCAGCCTCCGAACCCATACCCATTTCCCAAATCCCGGAACCCCAAATGGAAACCCCCAAGGAATTCGAAACCCACATCGAAATTCCGCTCGAGAAGCTCTTCGTGCCACCGGAAACTGAGGTCTCGTATACCAACACCGGTGCTCTGAGCACCCGAATCTTGAAAGGGTCCAATATTCTGCTCAGCAAGTACGCCAGGAACGCTCAGGTGGACCAGGCCGAGTTCGTGAAGAGCAGTGTGAGGACTGAGGATTGCCCCTCTGATGGTCTCCCGGAGTTTGCTCTCGTGGGTCGGTCCAATGTCGGCAAGTCCTCGCTGCTCAACTCGCTTGTGCGGCGGAAGCGGCTCGCTTTGACGTCCAAGAAACCTGGTCAGTAATTGGTACTGTAAATTCCATCAGCCAACTTTCATTGCTTGGTATTGTCAGACTTGCTTATTGGCTATTGGGGAAGAAACTCAACAAAAGTTAGTATTGATTTGGTGGTTTGATGAAGGTTTTTCCATAAATTCAACATTTTAAAGGATAATTTGTAGCTTTGTTTTAGCATGTAGAGTTTGAGGCACCCTGATGAATGACATTGTGGCATTTTGGTCTGTAGACTGACCATGCATTCTGGCATCTTAATTCGAACTCGTTCATTTTTTTTCCTGCAGGGAAAACACAATGTATCAATCATTTTCGGATCAATGATAGCTGGTTCCTGGTGGATTTGCCCGGCTACGGGTATGGTTGAAAGATATGTATATTTGATTTCTACGGTTTTTTTGTTCATATAGAAGGTGTGAAGATACTAATCTGAAATTTTGAATGGTTGCCGTGATGAAAAGTTCAAGTTTCCAAGAGCTTAGAGGGAGCGCATTGCTTATTGGCTTTAGTTTCTTTACAGTTTGCATTATGCTAGGATTCCGAGTCCTGCTAAATATGAACAAGAGACTGCTGATTTCTCCCTCGTTATGCAAGTTTTAAACTGATAGTCTTATATTACCTCTGTGCGTTGTGTAACCTGACAGGTACGCCGCTGCACCACAGGAACTTAGAACCGATTGGGTGAAGTTTACTAAAGACTACTTCCTGAATAGGTCGACATTAGTTTCGGTTTTCCTTCTCATTGATGCCAGCATTCCTGCCAAAAAAATTGATCTGGAATACGCTAGTTGGCTGGGCCAGAATCAGGTAATACCCTTTCGTTGCATTTATGCCAAGAGGATTGGCAGATATGGTGAACATAATGTCTCAAATCGAATAATGTTAGCTTTCCGGGGGAATTTATGGGTACTAGAGGTTTTGACACACACTTTATTAGCGGTTACACTTGTTTATTTTCTCCTCTGAATGATGAACCACCCACGGTTGCTTACTTTCGAGTTTGTGTTCTAAACATAATTAGCGGAAAACAAAATGGAAACTTTCTTGAACATGCTTCCCTTTGTAACGAATAAAAGTTTTGAAAGTGAATGATGCGCAGAGGTAACTAACTATGTGCCCATTCAGATTCCTATGACTTTGATATTCACCAAATGTGACAAGCGGAAAAAGAAGAGGCATGGAGGGAAGAAAGCTGAAGAGAATGTGCAGGATTTTCAGGAGTTAATAAGCGGCTTCTTCGAGACAGTGCCGCCGTGGATTATGACGAGCAGCCTGACCAATCAGGGTCGTGATGAGATGTTACTGCATATGGCTCAGCTGCGGAACTACTGGCTGAAGCACTAGGAAAACCAAAAACCTGATCGCGTCTTCCCAATCTCAAGTAGGTATGCTGTCTAAATTATTCAAGATACATCCAAGTACAAGAAGCTGAGATGAATTCCCAACGTCACGCTAAGTATTTTATCCCCAAGGGCTCTGTAATCTGCATCTGAATATGATGTTAAACTTGGCAGCCAATGAGCTTAATGTGGCAAAAAGCTAATAGCTCAATTTTGTCCTTCGTGTTACTGTTTTAATCTAGTGTAAATCTGTTTAAATCTTTATTTAAAGTTCAGGGAATCATAATCTTTACATTTCAACTTTGTGCTCTTTTGTTCTTCCTGTGCCAAGTTGTTTAGGATTGTAAATTTTATTTTTTGGTCCGAGTTTGAACCCAAGACCTTGGGTGCAAGAGCTTGAACCCAAGACCTTGGGTGCAAGAGCTTGAACCCAAAACCTCAGGTGCAGGGGTTGGAACCCAAAACCTCGGGTGCAAGACTTGGAACTCAAGAGCTAGGGTGCATGAGTTCGAACTCAAGACATCAGGTGTATGAGTTTTAAGCCAAGCCCTCGGGTGAAAGCATGAACCTAACTTCAGATGCAAAGTGGTCATAATCGCTAACCTACAAGCACATTACCATCCAAGTTATGAGTGCAGTCTAGTAATTCCGATTCATCATCAAAATAGAAGCAACTTCGATCCTAAGAAGATACGATGAAGCTAAAGAGATGCTAGAAAACTCGCTGATCAACCCGACAAGCAAAATAAAGGGCAAACATAATTTGTAATTGAGAGTAATTTTCATTTATATCAAAATGCAGCTGCAAGTGGAGAGAGTCTAAACCATAACCAACTCCTCTAATAACACAATAAGCAACTAACATCCGTTAAACAATGATCCAAAACTTGTTCAAGTGAAAATTCAAAACTATCAAGACAAACAAAACAAAAACCAAATCGAAAACAAAACAGAGTTTGAGTTCAATGGGCTTTGAAAACTTATGAGGAAGCAGCAGCAGCACCCTTTCTCCTCGGAGCAGCCTGAGTACCTTCCAGGAAGCCGCTCTTGAACCTCCTCGGCACATTCCTCAGGTACCTCATCCGCCCGGTTCCCGTCGTCTTTCGGCGCAGCGCCTTCTCACTCCAGTTGTCTGAAACCAAACCCACACAGTTCATCAAAATCCCAAAATTACATAATTTATTCAGAAAAAAAAAAAAAAAAAAACAGTACAAGGAAAAGAGAAGTCGTTACATTTCCTGAGGCGGGCAGCAGGGTAGGCGCAGGCGGAGCAGCGGCTCTTCTGAAGGTGAAAACTGCGGCGGCCGCACCGCACACAGAGTGTGTGCGTCTTGTTCCTCCTCTTTCCAAAACTTCCTGTTCCTTTGCCCTAATTCATATTCCCAAATTCAAACCATTTGAATCTTATATCTAAGTTAAATTGCTATCGAAGCTAGAAAACCAGAGAATGAGAGATCGAGAGAGAGTACCATTTCGTTGGGTGCAGAGAGAAACCTTAGATTTCAGAGGAGTTGAGGGAAATTTCTCGCGGACGAAGATTCAGTGACTTATATAGTTGTCGTCATCGACTAGATTAGGGTTTCATTTCGAATGTTGGGCCTCAAATGGACTGGAAATGGAGGCCCAATAATAATCACAGGCTTGCCATTCAAATGAGCCCGTTAGTCTGTCGACTGTTTATGTTAAGTATACAAAATTGTAAGAACTTAGCATCTGCGGGGATAGCTCAGTTGGGAGAGCGTCAGACTGAAGATCTGAAGGTCAGGTGTTCGATCCACCTTCACCGCAAATTTATTTTTCGTTGTTCAATCTAATACATATAATTTTCTACAAATTTATTTTTTGGTTCATTTGAAAAGAAAATAAAACTTTTATAACCACAGTATGGACTGAGCTTAACAACTCAAAAGTGGTCCCTTGTGAAAAAATGTTGTCTATGTTTTCTACAAAAAATAAAAAATCTACATGATTTGAACTCAATAACAAAAAGGATATTAAGTGTTACTTTTAAGCATGTACATAAGTGATTCAATTTGCTCCGTTCTGAAGTCCTTGTCCATGCCTACATGCTTTGAACTCAATAACAAACGGAGATTAAGTGCCACATGTAAGTATGTACACAAATGACTCAATCCGCTCCGTTTTAAAGTTTTTGTCCATATCTGACTATATATGGCAACAAGCATCGTAATGATAATTAAACTTCTTAATCTCACAACTATATATAACTACAATGATGTGGTGTGTATATATATCGTATCAAACACATACATTATACGTGGAAGATATATATTAATTTTCATAATGTTTCCACTAAGAACAAACATGAACAATGTTGATAGGGCAGTAAGTGGGACACACCAAGATATCGAAACATCAACAATTCAAATTCGTTTTTTCAAAGTAAATTATCGAATTTGTTGAACTGGCGCAATCTTTCTCTTGTCTGGGTTTATTTTTTTACTATTTTTGGTGACAGACATTCCCAGAGGAATAATACTACTAATCATGATTAGAGTGAGCCCCAATATCGTCGATTTGGGAGTGTCTGATTGGTGAACATTTCCGTTGACTAATGACTTACTGTCATCTGATCATGCTACCGACTTTGTGCATGCCAGTCCATTTATAAATTTAGGGTTGGAAATGGTCCATCCCATGCATATCAGTACAAATCAAACCGTTAGGGATAATCAATTTCTTGGACCACAAGAAATTAAGGCATTTTTAAGCCCACTAATTGATGGTCCTTATTGGTGGCCATGTGAATTGAATCATATATGTGTATTTCGTACGTCCTAAATTGCCCTATCATTGAGCTTGTGGATGATATACATAACTTACAAAGGACCACTTTGTGTTTTAAAGCCAAGTGCATTTGCTTAAAGATGCTTTAATTTGTGTTGTTGATTTGCCTAAGTACGTAATTAGCTTTTTAAGATGGTTCTTAAAACCTAATTGCCTTATTTCGTTCTTTACCAAATTTCTAATCGTACCCATAACGTCATAGTCTTCTTTCTTTGTTTCTTTTTATCTCTTATAAGGTCATTTATGTTCCATCTTTCGTATTCAGTAATTCAAATTTCATTACAATTAAATAAGCAGAACGATGTATTCTTACAAAGAAGAAAGAAACGTTTTTTTTTTTGTATCAATAAAGGTTAGGGGGATTTAAACTTGGGACTTCTTCTACCATTGAGAAGTGAGGAATAAAGAAGAACGCTTTACTAATCTTACAAAGAATAATAAGTTAATAACACTAGTCATGTTACACTATTCACTTCTTAAACTAAAGACGACAATTATACCAATAGCTAGTTGACGAAGTGAAAGTAAGCTGAAAGATTGAGTGAGTGACCAATAATTAGTTAAAAAAGTTTAGTGAGGAATATAGGGGGGAAAAAAAAAAAAAAACCTTGTGTTATTAACTTATTATTCATAATTTCATACAGGGTAACTTGATTCGTACGTGTCATCTATTTGGACTTGTTTTATAATAAATCAATACGTTTTCAATGAGTATATATTGCATATTGCAATGTGTCTATTTTAGCCAAAGATTAATAAAAGCAATTTTGATAATTTGGGAGTGTTCTTAACCCTAATTGAAATATTCATACAGCAGTTGTTGTGTCTGAACTCATATAAATTAGCACTAGATTTATTTTTGTTTTATTTGTAATCCATGGATTAATCATATATAGCATTGAGATACAAAAGAAGCTAGCTCATTTTATTAGGTTGGTGGACATGGGCATATATAGTTTGTGGCCTGAGCTAAAGGATCATCATAGACATAAATGAGATGTGGAGAATGAAGTGTCCTTGTTGTGAAGCAGAGCATATATAATTAAGATTCGATTTGTGGTTGCTTCATCAAGGCAATTCGGTCGGAACAAATCCTTCCATGCCTATTGATCTTGTAATCATCATGAATTGTCAAACTCAACTCATGCATTCTCCCATAACATCGTACCACCATAGGTTATTCCCAAGCAAATTGCAACGCAATAAAACATGCAAACAGGAACAAGAAAAACCCCATGAATTTGAGTTTGGCTTTTTCAAGGTAGATAATTTGTAAGGCTATACATGTAGGCATAACTTTTGTATTGTTTAGTAGCAATATGTGAAACTAGCACACGATTATTTTATGTTAACAGATAATCTAAAACCATATTTACCCTTGAAGTTTATGAATGAGATCCAAATTAAAAATTTATTGGCTACAATACTTATATGCATTTAATACAATAACCATCTTGACTGTCTGATGATGATTGTGTAAAATACATATATTCACATGAATTACATCTTAAGGTCAGATGATTATTGTATGAAATAAATATATATATATATACACACACACACAAGTATTTAAGCTAATCCCCAAGAATGTGTTGGCATGGTTGAAATTCACGTATTAAAAAAATAAAAAAATAAAAAAAATTCACAACTTTGTTTAACAAAATGGGTACAAGCTACTAGACCAAGTGAACATTATAAACAATAACTAACCAGGTAATGCTAGAGATACTAAATTTGTTGACAATATTTTGTAAACTAAATGATATGGAAGTTGATGGTTGAATTATTACTTATTGTTGGTTAACGTGTTTATTTTTTATTTGTGACACATTATTTAATTTGCAAATTTAGTTTATCTAGTATTACTCTAACCACAATCGTGACTTTTTCTCACGTGCTCTTTGTTGACAGACATGGACATTAATTTGGATTTTGAACCACTCCATCCTGCAATTTGAGTTAAGTTTTATAGGTAACTTTAAGTAACTGTAATTAGTTGGATGGATAAAACAGATCAAATATGTTGACAATTTAGTTGGGATTCCTTGACATGAGTCAAAATAGATCAAATATATCTTTCTAGATAATGATGAAAGAATTCAGTTACAGTCATGAGAGAATTTAGTCAAGGGCTTATTAACAGTTTGGTTGTTGGGATCTCGAGTTTTTTGGATCAGATTTATTAACGATTGTCTGTTATTGACATGTGTTATTCATATACAAGGACGATTGATAATAGCATATTCTCCGTTATATGATGAATATGGCCACATATTTTGGGATATGATTTAGACTCTTCAACTCTAACAGTTATGTTGGTCGATTCTAATTTTACCCAAGTTCACCGGGATTCTAGTGACCTGAGTTTGTAATGCTTAATTACTGTTTGTATTCATCAATCATAGTATAACTAACACCTCCCCTTTTTTTCTCTAATTTTTTTTTTAAATGATAGAAAATTTCATTAAATCTGAATGGAAACATTTACATAAAGGCTAAAATATTAAACAACCAATCCGACTTAAAACAATCTTATCTATAAATGTCACATTCCCTCGAAACAGAAGAAGCCACTAAATGCGGAGTATGATGAGATTTTGGTTCGCTTTTGATCATTTGAGAAGATGTGGAGTGATTGATAGTTGTTCTTTGTTTGTCTTTCAAATGTGAGAAAATGACATATGCATGCCTACTAGTATAAAGCAAATTTTAATTACTCTCATAATAGTATAAAGCTTAGTAAGTGAGGATTAGCTAGCTAGCTATATATAGTGCTCCTTTAGGAAAAACATGATCAAAATATTTTAATCACGTTGACTAATAATTGTTAGCACTATACACACACACACACACACACACACTATATTTGATGAAGCAAATATTTCATGATTTCATGTAAATATTTGATCCAAGTGCTATGATTAAAACGTGGGTTCTCGATCACTTTCTGTACTGATGATCATATTTTATGTATCCTGGATTGAAAAAGTGGTGGTCCAATCTTCTACTTGGGAGTGAAATCATTTTGACAGCGAAATTTGCATGTCAGCAGTAATAAAAATCTGCAAAAGGTTTGGTGTATAATCTTTATCCATGTCAAGTTGGAAAATGAAAATAGTAGGGTAAAAAGTTTGAAGTCAGTTCATATGATTTTCATTATTCTCAGCAGATCAAGTCAATTTTTCTATTGAAGTTGTCTGAAGACACTACACCCCTCAAAAAAAATCCAGAAAGAAGAAATACAAAAACCCTAGCTAGATAGAGAGAAAGAATAACCGCACACACAACCCTAGCTACGTCAATGTCAATACTAATCTCTCAATTGTCTCTCATCCCAACCCCATTGGAAATAGAGGCAAAAAACCACAATCATTTGCATACACTTGATGAAAAATAATACCAAATCCTACCCTTTAATCTCTCCCACTGATCTCTCTGCCTCTATAAAAAAAGTCATACCTAATTAGAGATCAATAATAATGTACAAGTGTACATGCTAGAAGTTGATGAGGTCCACCCTGCAAAACCGATACCACACACAATGCTTCTTTCTCTCTCAAAGTTCCTCTTTCCCAATCCCCTGCAGCTAGCTTCTTGTCAATTTCAAAAGTAAAGGGGATCGTAGACCTAATTCTCTCCTTTTCAACCTTTTCTTTTTCTTAGGGGTTTTCATTTTTCTTTTTCTCAACTGGAAGAGCACACACTTTACTTTTGGGAAATGATTTCTGCCCACCATTTTCACTTCATGCACGCCCCTTTCTTTTTTAGCCATTGAACTGAACAAAGCAAATATAACCACAGACGGAAATTAAGAGGGAGTGTGCAGCAATCACTACTTTCTTTTTTTGCACATGGTGCCAACCATAAAAAATCGTCCAAGAGGCGATCCTTTGGTAAAAATTTTCCTGGCCAACCCAAATCTCTCTCTCTCTCTCTCTCTCTCTCTCAGCTGCCTTCTCATTGTTATTAGCTCATCAAATCAAAATCATCATAATGATGGTGATGATGATGATGATAGTGGGAAAAGTGAGGCTTTAAAGGGAGTACAATGCTTTGCCTCAGCTTTCCAACACCGTTCAATATCTTCAGCAATTCTTTTGGCATCCATTGAGGCACCAAGTAGTCCACGTTTGGTAAACCCCACTGCATATAACCCACATTCACCTTTCCAACCATTTGGAAATGGCATTCTAGGCAACCCATCTTCCTTTGAAAACATATCACTCTCCTGCAATAACATATATATAAATATTAGGGTAAACTTTTATTCCCTATACATAATAATTAGGGTAAAATTTTATTTATAGACTTCCGTTTGTTAGACAAACGCTTTGTACATATATATTGTCAAATTTATATGTGCATAACACATTCATGCAAGAATCAATATAATCAATATTAAAGTAGGAATTGAGTTGGTACCTTTAGCCAAATGGGCACATTGCTTCTGTAACCTGTTGCTAAGACAATGGCATCAAATTTCTCCGTTCGTCCATCAATGAATTCTATAGCGTGAGGTTTTAACCTCTTGATGGCTGGACATACCTACAATATCATATAATATAACAAGTCAGAAAATAAGGAAAGTGAACTATGTGTCGACATTTATATGTATAATAAAAGCAAAAGAAGCTAGACATATAACATTTTGATAGTAAACAAGATTCTAAGAGCTCCATACATATTTTGTTCTAGTTACGGGGAAAATATTTATTATTAAACACGCTTAAAATGGTTCTATGTAACGTCAAATCACCATAATATGTTAAACTGTCTGATAAGAGAAAAACTAAATTTAATTGTTCGTGGGACTGCTATTACATCATAAAGCATATCTAGATGTACCATCATTGGAAAAAATACTGTGTAAATAATTAAAAGCAATGGCTGGCAAATAGTAAATTAAAAGAAAAAGAGAAGATTAAAGTGAGATTGAGAAATGACTTGATGAAAAAGCTTGGTACCTCAACGTCTCCACTTTTGATCTTTGCTAGTGTACCAACGTCTAAGACAGGGGTCTTTCCAGACAAGTTCTTGAGCTCCAAGGGACCCAATTTCGGTCGGTCTAATCCGAGTCGAGAGGTATTGCCGAGAAGCAGCCGAGACGCAACCAGCAAGAACCGATCCACAAGTCGCATGGGCAGCCACTTGAGCAACCACATGGACAGCCCAAACGTTGATTTTCCAAGCATCTCTCTTGGTAAGACATGTACCTGATTAATTCAAATATAAAAACACAAAAAGATAAAATTAAAATTACACTCGAAAAAGCTCAAAAGGCACAAAAAAAAAAAAAAGAAAGGAAAAAAAAGCAATCAAACAATTAACATGGAGGTGATGTGTGAGTCCCATTCCATGTTGTTTGCTAGGACTTTGCCTAGCTAACTCTAGCTAGTTAATTGCTTCATATGCCAAGGACGAAATAATATTAAGGGCACAACTATTTCTTTATTCTGAGAAAAAAAAGGTTTGGAAGCAAGAGAGACATATGAAGCTTCTGACCAATGCTACGCATGCTTTGGTGTTCCAATAAAGTAAAAGATGAAAGGAAATTTTGTTTTGCTAAAAATAGGGTTTTATATTCATGTTTACTCAACTTTGAACAAACCATTGGAACTTGAAATGATAAGTAGTTTGAGATTGTTTGGGGGCTTTTATTTTATTTTTTTGGACAAAACAAAAACCAGTTAATGGCTCTAAAATAGAAAATATAGCACAGAGTACAATTTTCTCAAAACTGGTGTTTCCATTATATATAAATACATAATTTGTGTTAAAAAAATCATTCATAGTTTTATTCTTTAAGAAAAGAAATTAGGACAAACAATTGAGTGGTGAAAAAGTGAGTAAAAAACCGAAGAAACACAAATTAAAACTTGTTAAATACAAAATCAAAAACTCAAGGGCACCAAAAATCTTATAGCACTTTAATGGCATTTGTTTAGAGAGAGAGAGAGAGAGAGAGAGTTCTTACTGTATCTCTGACCACAAGAGAAGGCCTAGCATTATGATTACATAGATCCAAGCACACCTCCATGCCTGAATTTCCACAACCAACAACCAAAACTTTATTCTCTCTAAACTCTTCACCACTCTTGTACAAACTTGTGTGCCTTATAGGCCCTTTAAATTCTGTCATTCCCTCAAGCTTCGGCACCACCGCCTCTGCATTCTCACCGGTGGCGGCAATCAACCACCGGCACACATACTCCATCTCATCACCACCTTTCACTCCCGTTGTCCGCACACGCCAAAACCCGAGCGTGGGATCAAACTGGGCACTGGCCACGGTCTCATTGAACTGTGGCCTAATGTCATACTTGGTAGCATAATCTTCAAGGTATTGAATGAATTGTTGCTTTGTAGGGTAAGTTGGGAAATCATTGGGGAAAGGCATGAAGGGTAGCTCACAAAATTGCTTCGGCAAGTGAAGGCGAAGGCGGTCGTAGGTCTTGAGCTGCCATAAGGAGGCTATGCAATTGGATCTCTCCAGGATCACACTCGGTACACCTTTTAACTTGAGACATGCGGCGGTTGCAAGCCCTGATGGCCCTGCACCTACGATGACCGGCCCCGGAACACACACTACGAGTCTAGACGACGGTGATGGTGATGGCGATGATGCTGACGAGGATGAGGACGAAGACAAGGAAGACTTGTTGCTCATTTTGTCAATGAAATAATAAGGATCATGGGATTGCTTGCCTTGTAATTCTCTTGTGTTGTAGTAGTCCATGGACATCTAAGCGACGATATGTAACAAATTAATTTAATTCAAGAACAGAAATAGTGAATTAAAAATTGAAGAAGCTAGCAGAGGAATTGTTAGTGAAGGAAGGAGCTTGGTTTGAGAGGAAAAAAATAAGTGAGAGGAAAACATTGGGAGAGGAGGTGTAGGTTTTGGAACTGTGTGAGTCTCTTAATCAGTCTAAGTTTAACTGTTTTAAGAGGGGATTAAGCTGATGGTTGGTTATACAGAGTTAGTGGTGATCAAGGCGTTTTCTCTTTCTCTCTTATCAGGGAAAGATTAGGCTTGTGAGGGCGATTCCTTGATTTATGGAGCGGATTAAGAGGGTCTTATCTATTTGTGAGAATAAGTAATTCGTTTTTTTTTCCTAATCCTAATTTTCTGTGTGTTGTTCAATGGGAGGGTTTAAGCGGAGGAATGAGCAAACTACGGGACTAAATCAGCATCCAAAACAAGGAGGGAGGGAGAGAGAGAGAGAGAGAGAGAAGGGTGGATAGATTGATGGTGAAATGTGTATTTATATTCCTTATTGTTCTCATACAGGAATTTATGTGAGGAAGGCTAAGCGGTGAAGAGATATAACGCAAGTGGGGACATGATATGAATATTAATAAAACCATTAAGCATATTTTAAAAAAAATATAAAAATATTTTCTTATAAAACAGTCACAATTCGAATCGAAATATTAACAATGAAGTTGATTACTGTTTGAACATGTAACAAATACATCTTTTAGTTTATCTGAAATTAGAGGTGTGAATGGATGTCCTTAAAGGGCACAAATTCTTTTACATAATCCTAAAATAATGATCCATATTAGGATAAGTAGTCACTAATCTAGATGGATTTTCTTTCAGCCACTAATCTAGATGATTAAGGGATGTGAATTATTGGCATTGGAAATTGTGGATCGGACCAACTTGGTTTGGGCCTCGGGGCGGTGGAGTATGAATTGCATCCAAGATACCATTCACATTACATGGGGATACTTTAAGAGCTGTGGTTGATTTGTAATCATGGAAATTTAAAGTAGATGTACTACAAGCAAAAACATGTTTTTGAAAGTAATTAAAAATCAAAAGTGTGAAAATTAATAAATTCTTGGGCTGAAGAAAAAGAAATATTTTGAATTTCTATTATAGTGCATTTGAATTATGGAGTTAGCTAGATGTTGTTTTAGTTGAAAATTACAAAGCATGCCGAATTAGAATTCTATAGAATGGATGACTCGTTTATATATATATATATATATATATATATATATATATATATATATATATACACACACACTACATACATATATGTATATATAAATTAGAGTTTTATTTAATTGTGAAAGTGCGGTGGGCTTGGCATTTGATTTTCAAAGGATTGGTGTCCATGAAAAACAGAACTTGGCTGCTGCTCCTACTGCTAATCAATCATAGATATATAATTGTCCAGGTAATTGATTTTTACTGTTCATCCATAAAATTAATGTTGTAAACAACAACATGATGGTAGTGACAACAAATATTTGAATTTTTTTTTAAACGGTCGATATTTTTCTAAAAATATCGAAAAAATCAAAGAAAGACATGAGTAAAGTCTAAATTTCACCATATATTAGAGAAACTCTTAATTTCAACTAAAACCGACACATTTCGTCAATATTTCTAACACATCGGTTAAATATCGACAAATTGCCATATGACATTCCCTAACGTTTCATTTTAAATTTTCATAATTTCTATCGAAGGCAACCGCTATCGATATCGATATATCCATTAATATTTTTACAAATTTGTATATCGATACTTCTACCAATACCGATATTTTAAACACTGATAACAACAACGAGAGTGGTGCTTATGTGTCAAGGTACTGGATTTGGAAAATGGTTTAATAGAATTTAGTTAGTTGCTTTTGCTAATGCAAAATTATAATTAAAAAATGTGTACAAAACTACATAAGTAAGGAAATAGACTACACAATACTGACAATTTTGCGTTTGACTTGCAAATTGCAATCTCTTAAAAACATAGATATGTCTCTGTTTTTGGAGTTAAAGTTTATGAAAGCATTGCCTAGAGAGTACAACCGATAATTCAAAATTAAAATATTTTCAGTTTGGAATTTGATAATGGAATTTTGTACTTACACAGTTGACTAGACTTAAATGAATAGAACAATGGAAGGGAGAAGAACAATATATCCGTAGGAGAAAGTACATGGGTTTATATTATGAAACCCAACGGCAAAGACAAAATTTTGTCGATGCGGGGGCGTTAAAAGATTGCGATAGTGTAATAAGACACTATGTGTTCCCACTGAGTCCCAACCAGATTAAACCCAAATCTCAATTTTAAGTAATCGTTTGCTAACTGTTCCACTTCACTTTTAGAACTACTTAGACATTAAAATAACTTTATATATACAGTATCAAAATCAGGGGAACTCATTTTATGACACATATTTTGACGCTGGCCCATTTTATAGGCCCCAATCCGTAATTTTCTTTCTAATTATTCAAATCGTCTATATTTCAATTCATCATTCATAGATCATTCTTTCAAAAAATAGACAAATTCAAATCATTAATACATTTGTTTGTAGTGACGAAAATGGAAAAGTATAGTTTTGCATAGAAACACTAAAAATGATTGTCATGTAGTTAACGGTCTTATGATTTCGAATTTGGATAATTTTTTATAAACATGATCTGTAAAGAAGACCTAAAAGGTAAATTGTTCGAATCGTTGATAAAAATGAAATCACCATTGTGCTAAAAAAACCGACATATATGTATATATGTGACAGAAAAATCATCCTTATACTAGACCACTATATTTGATGAACCAAAGAAAAGAAATCGTTGAGCCTAAAGGTCAACACTCTCAACACAGCACCCAATACTATGCCTCCCCTACTATTTTCCTTATGTTCAACTCTATTTTTGTTTTGTGATTGTTGTCACACTGATAAAAAGATTAATAATCTAATGCAAAACCCGAGGAAACCAATGATTTAAGTAAAATGCAACGACAAGAACCCAAAAATTGTAGCTAGCATCTGCAAGCATACCTAATCATTGGAAAATATCAACAAAATTAAAAGCGTTGTGGAAACAAGGACCATAATATTATCATGAATTGGACGTACGTACGAATTCGAGGGCCACCTCTGGAGATGCTATATGTGGGTTGTTATGATTCTTATGAATTTCTCATCAAAAGAAATCATTTCGACACTCATTAGATGATATGAATTGGTTCAATGGAAGTAGATTATTGGCCCTCAAATCACCGCAGTGTGATCAATTTTCTGTCCCACTAAAAGTCTTCAAAAAAAATTGACGTATTCAGTTGTTTTTAATTGGTCTCACACTCTTCCAAAATAATATATTTTTAACAACGAATATTTTTTTTTTCTTTCAAATAGAGAAAGACTAGACGAAATTAACTTTTCGACAATAGTCTAGTGTGGACACCTACCCTTCTTCGAAGAGGTGAGAACCATTACACCCATAAACCCCTCGTCTGTCTCCCCCTCCCTCCCTCCCCTCCACCAAATTTATTGATAATAAATGAAAGTAAATGAAAAATAAACAAGCGGCGGGACTATGCCAAGACCCGCAACGACAAAAACGATTATAAGGACAAAAAGAAATGTCACGAACATGACTGAAGACTACAAAATCTAGAATCGAAGACCACCAGAAAAATCAAATCCTTTAATTTGGTATTTCACAAACAACTCACAAATCCAACCCAATTCACAGAATCATTTTCCTGATATATAAGAGTTCATCTTCTTCATAAGTCCCCTATTTATTTTCTGCTCATGTAGTTACTTGAAGATTTGTAGCCGAATAGCTCTTCAATAACAACAACAAATTCCTTCTCAACCTTCCATCAAATACTTTGAAATCCTCCATAGTTGTAATCCTTTGAGACAAAATGCAGAGTGCCCAACCCAGAACCGTTTATCCTGTTCAAAATTCAGAAACCTAATTAGGGATTCCACTCGAAAGGAAAACCGAATCCCATAAAAAATGAATTGAAAACCTAGAAAAATCCAATCCCAGAAAAATCGATTTAAAAACCCAGAAAAATCAATTCAAAAACCCAGAAAAAGGGAAAATACTTGCAAATCAGGTCTTGCAGACTTGGACTTTTTAGATTCGTTTGAATCGTTTCTGCCAAACCCAGGTGCAGACTTAGGGATTCTTGCAGACCTGGAAATTCTTGCAGACTTGGAGATCTTTTGGACAAACGAGAAGGAGGTAGAGAGAGAGACAGTGGGAGGGAAAGTTCTCAAGCTTGAGGCGAGGCGAAGCAAGGGAAGCGGGGAAACGGGACTAGCAATCCCCTCATTTTCGGGGGCTCTCGCTAAGCCCAGCTAACGAAGAGTTTAGTCGGCACGAGTTTGGCTTAATCCCATTAAACTCAATCCCGGCTTGCACCAAACACAGAATAATAATCCTACCCAAATAGTCCAGTCTAGTGAAACTTAAGGTAGCCAAACAAACACGCCCTAAATGTTTCTAATCTCTAACCCAAGCTATATGCATGGCCTCAACGAAAGCAAGAATATTTTTGCAACTACTGAACATCCAAATTTTTTTTATGCAAAAGCACCAGGCCCATCTTCCGATAGCGAAAAGGCTAAATAGCCAAAATGATCCCTGAGATATGCATAACACATCACTTTGGTCCCTGAGATTGTCCACCATCCATCATTTTGGTCTTTCCGTTAAAAACTCTTTGAGCAATTTTCAAAACTTCATAACTTAATTGTTTCTTAACCAAATTCGACCCATAATATATCAAAATGAAGATAGGAAAGTGTAAAACAAGATTATACCTATTTGGAAGCCCAATAATTGCAGGATATGGCCGGAAAATAGCCTCAAAGTTGACTGGTCCGTGGAAAAACTGGAAAACTTACCGGAAACTAGGTAAACTTTAAACGTTCATAACTTCTTTAATACTCAACGAAATTGAGTGATTCAAAAGCAAAAATCATACTTCTCGACGGCAAAAATAGAATGGTATCTTTTATGATGGCTAATTCACCGTAGTTTGGCCGAAAAACAGCTCGAAAGTGGCTAACCATTTTTGAGTTAGCCATTTTTGAGCCTTTTTCCGACACAAACACTGCGATTTATCCGTCAAAAGAGGTACCATTCTCTTTTTCTCGTCGAGAAGTATGATTTTTGTTTTTGAATCACTTGATTTCATTGAGTATTGAAGAAGTTATGAACGTTTAAAGTTTACCCAGTTTCCGGCGAGTTTTCCAGTTTTTTCCGTGGACCAGTCAACTTTGAGTTTATTTGCCGGCCATGTCCGGCAACCATTGGGATTTTAAATAGGTATAATCTTGTTCTACACTTTCCTATCTTCATTTTGATATATTATAGGTCGAATTTGGTTAAGAAATGATTGAGTTACGAAGCTTTGAAAATTGCCCAAGGAGTTTTTAACGGAATAACCAAAATGATGTAAGGTGGACAATCACAGGGACCATTTCTATTGATTTTCAATCTCAGTGACCAAAGTGATGTGTTATGCATATCTCAGGGACCATTTTGGCTATTTAGCCTACAAATCACCCTAAATCCTGACAATGAAATATTGTGATATGAAAATAGATGAGGTTCAAAAGTTTGTCAAGTTGTATAACAACATCAGGGGGTTTGTGACTGTGATAACGTAGGGATCCTTAGGCCATCTCCAACCGAAGACTGGCTAAATGGCTCGTTTTAGCCCTCTGGCCCTCCAAGATATTAATATTTTAATAAACAATACATGACCATATTTGCCTCCATCTCCAACCGAGAGCCAAAGGGCCATAGGGCACATTTTAGCTCTGTCATAAAAAACCATTTCCAACCGAGTGCCAAAAGGCCAAACATAATTTATTATTTAAATTTAAAAACTACAACAACTTAAATTTAAAAACAACAACTTATATTTAAAAACTACAACTTAAATTTAAAAACGACAAATTAAATTTAAAAACTACAAATTAAATTTAAAAACAACATTAACTTAAATTTAAAAACTACAACAACTTAAATTTAATATCCATAATCAACATTGAAGGAAAGATTTTTGAAAGAGGTAAGAAAATATGAGAATTGAAATGGTGAAAAATTTGTTAGGAATGGTGAATGAATGGTTTAGGTATTTATAGGAAAAAAATAGAATTGTTAAGAATTAAAAAAAAAAAAAAAAAGGGCCCAAAAAACCAAAAAAATTTGAATCCAACGGTAACTGGCGTCAGATAGCCGTTGGATTCAAAAATTTGTTTAAGCATTCCTATCGAATATAACCGACATGATTAATAACAATGTTGTCGGTTATATTCGACAAGAATGCTCACATTTCTGGCCAGCACGGGGCTAGCTGGATTGGGCCAGCCCTTTGGCCCTTTCAGATTCCGTGGGGCCCACAAGCCCTTTGACCTAACCCTCGGTTGAATACGGTTTTCAGGCTATTTTCGACTCTCTGGACCCTTCAATTGAAGATGGCCTTATAGAAACATAAATCTTCTCATTTATATATATATATATATTTTATGTGTTACAACATTTTAATATGTTTGGAGAACGAAATTTATAATATGCACAGGTATTTAATTATGTGAGTTCATGAGTTGGTGGGAAGGAGAAGAGATAGAATACACATGTGGCATATCTTGGTTCCGTAGGCCTGTCAAGTGACGCATATGGTCCTTGTACAAACATATATGTATATATATGCAGACCTTGGGGCTAGGGCAGCTAAGCACATTTCTGAAGCACATTGCTTTCAAACAAGAGCTCTACTGAGAAATTTATCATGGATAAGAACTTGATGCTGATATTGGGTACGTAGCCTTGCTGTATGTCATTCATTAATATATACACGTGTGTGTGTATATATATATATATATGTGTGTGTGTGTATATGTATGCCTTTCTTTTGACTTCTTCTTCTCTTCTTCTTGTATGTCATTCATTAATTTATACACATAGATATATATATATATATATGTTTGTATATGTATGACTTTGTTTTGACGTCTTCTCTTCTTCTTGTATGTCATTCATTAAAATACACACACACATATATATATATATATATATATGTGTGTGTGTGTGTGTGTGTATGTATGACTTTCTTTTGAAGTTGGGTGAAATATGATAAGGCCGTAGAGTTTGGTAGTGGGTAATATCATTGAACTGTGGGGACTGCTGCTATGCCACTGAAGTTGGTGCACGGCAAATAGCAAACATCTCCATTAGGAAAAATGGTGTTTTCTTTTTTGGAAAAATATGAAGTATATTGATTAATTACCTATCTATTAGGCCAGGTTTCTAGTATGATAAGGATTATGATTACTTTTTTTTTTTTTTTTTTTAAGGAGGACAACGAATGGCAAGCCATGGTTATCCATTAATTTCGAGGATCGGAAAGACTCACATGATTATTTCAGCCTTTTAGATTGATTTCCTATTCATTTGAAGATTAGGTCTTCCAAAATACAGCTCCATATGAATTAAGTCTTGATAATATTTAGATTTTTTTTTTCGTGATGTAGTTTTCTTGACAAGTTTTATCATTTTTTCTTCGTGTATGTATATTCAAATTTCTGCAATCAATTTCTATTCTTTCCGTCTTGAATTAATTTGCTAATAATTCATACACAATACATTGAATCGTCTAAGTAAATGAAGCTAATTCAAGTAGCAAGAGAGAGCAAGTGGCCCTTTGTCACGGTGGTGGAAAAATATTGAGTCATTGCATGGCGGCGTGAGTTCGAATTCCGCTCGTTGCTAATCTAAATTCTAATTTAACAAAATCTACCGTTTGACAAAAAAAAAAAAAAAAATTAGTGAGGGAGAAAAAAATTGAGTTAAAACATGAATGTGATCTCGACTCAGATAAAATCAAAATGTTCAAATTAGCTTCCTCGGCCAAATTAAATTCATATTTACATGAATAACTATACAGTTGTGTCGTATGTTTATACGCATACAATAATGCATATTTACGATCAGCTGGTTACTTCATTTTCTAGGGTGTACGTGCTTTGGCTTGATATGCATGTCCCAATCCTGAACGATGCTTATAAAATTTTCTAAGCCACTACGGTGTCTTGAAACTTAAAATTTTGTTTTGAAAAGTGCCCCATTATTTGATAAGGAGCAAACAACCATATGTGCTTAATTAAGAGGTTTGATGATATCGTGCTGGCTGCCCATAAAATTTTCCTAATCATACCGGCATCAAAATATTTATATATCTCAGTATTCAATCTAGGAAAGCACTGCAAGAATTTTTTTCATGGGAATCGCAGCCATATTGTCATATATATTTTTTTTAAATAAATCTTTTGCGTTATAATATGGTGAGAACAACGAGTTTTTAGTGATTGAAAGACGAGTTTATATGTTGTTGTATAGTATTATTGTTACTTAAGGCTCATTTGATAACTATTTTAGAGTTTTCATAAAAATGAAAATTGAAAACCAAAATAAAGCTATTTTTGAAGACTAAAAAAAGTAGATTTCAGTTTTTGATTTTTCACTCTTCAATTTTTTTTTAACTGAAACAAAAATAGTTATTAAACGGCCCATAAATAAAACATGTATTATAGCATGCATGAATATAAGTACTATCACGTGACAATGTTATACTCACATTGAGGCCGAGATGCCCTTACCCTCCTCTCCTAAAACGGGTGGAGATTATGTTACTCTTCATATTGCCAATTAATTTTACTGAAATTTTGATATTACCCCTTGAAACTATATTTTCCTCTACTAAAACCCATCTCCTTTTGTTTTCTTGAATAAAGCCCATTGACTACCCTCCAATTAAACAAATTCTTTAATTAAGTTTGACTTTTCAAATTGTGTATTTTTCGAATGCCTAAACTACCCCTATTAATACTTGGATGGGGTTTTTGGATCAGTTACTTGTTATATCCATTTAATTAATTTTATATATTTTACAAAATAATTCATGCCATTCATTGTATATTCAATGTATTAACTTTCAAATTGTTATAACGTGCCAATTGAAAAATAATAATACTAATTTCATAATTTTGTGCATTACATATATAAGTTAATTTACCTACCAACACAACAATAAACCTAAAACAGCTTCGGCTAATATTCCAATCCCTAATACACAAAACAAAAGCTATATGTTCCGCACAATTCTTACCTACAAAATAGTCTAATTTACCTATTACATCAAACCAAAATTTAAAGGGTCTAGTTTACTTTCAAAATGGTCTAATTTACCTACATGATTTATGTGCATTAGATTAAAAGTTTATTTAATTGCCTACAAGCACAAACCCACAACATTCGAACATTATCTAATATCACTAATTTTTATTTTATTTTTGGAATAGGTAAATTAATTTAAATGTAGGTAAATTAGTATAATACTAATAAGTAGGTAAATTAGTATAATATTAATAAGTAGGTAAATTAATTAAAATGTAGGTAAATTAGTATAATATTTTATAAGTAGGTAAATTAATTTAAATGTTGGTAAATTAGTATAATATTTGTATGTAGGTAGTTACATGATTCAAAATGCTGGTTTATTAGTATAATATTTTATAAGTAGGTAAATTAATTTGTATGTAGGTAATTACATAATTCAAACAATATTATTTTTTCCGTACAAGATTGTCTTTCTCTTTTAAATTTGGTAAATTAATTTATATATGTTGCTAATATTTATGATACAAGAAAGGTAAAATATCCATATGGATTTAATTGCTCATCATAATTAGGATGAGTAATAACATTTATTGACCAAATTAGGATTCTATGGCATAAGTTGTAATTGTATTGTAATAGTTGGTCATATATTTGTCTACATGGTAGGCTATTTGAAATTTGGGTTTTATTTGAATGTTTAAATTTAGATGGGTTTTTATTTGGAAAATAGGAGTTTCAAGGGTTTATATCTAAAGAACCCTTAATTTTATGATGAAACCTCAACGTTCTTCATTAACATTCATATTTACAAACTAGCATGCTAAGCCATCAAATTAACTTTTTCCTTTTTTAAAGGAATCGAATTAACCTTTTTCTATTATCATGGCACTTAAACTACTCAAATCAAGTACGATGTACAGAAAACTAAAACTAGTTTTTTTTTTTTTTTTTTTTTAAGACCGAAATGCGAAGAACTTAGTTAAAAAGGCAAAGGCATGCGGAAAGCTAAGCCTATATAGAATTAATCTTTGCATGAACTAAATAAGAAGGATAACACCAGCCGAAAGTATAAAGTGAGCAGAATAGTGTGTTAAAAATAAGTAAAAACACATGAGGGTATAGGCTTATAGCCTTAGGCCTATCTCCAATATAGGTGGAAGAGGTCAAGGGGGTAACTTAAACTAAATTCTGGAGTTGTTACTATATTTAGCATTTCTCAACAAAAGAATATTGGGAATGAGATTGAGATCAAAAAGTTGTTAATATATTTAGTAATATTCCATCTTCCCCCTCATATGGGAACTGAAAATCGAATCTAACCTAGCTAGGCTGTGGCAATAAGAAAATCTAACCTAACCGTATAACTCGACCTGCCCCTTTGAGAGTGAGAGAGTGAGAGAGAGAGAGTTGAATGGGACCCTTGGAAACGAGTTTGGAAGCCCACACTGAAAAGGATTCTAGCCGATCCTTTTTCTGGAAATTTTAGGAATTTTGTGTTCGTGATCATATATCGTACATCGTGCGATCATAAATTATTTTAAAATTTAAATTTTAAAATTCAATATAAATAGTATCTAACAAAAACTGACCATCACGATCACAGAATCTCTAAGATTCCTAAAAAAAAAATCCGCCGATGATTCTTTCCAAAACAACCAATAATTTGGGCACGCGGACTCTTTGAGAGCCAGACCTACTTAGTGTTAATATTTTGAAATTTTTATTTATTGAAAGAGTAAAGTGCGGTTTGCTATACGTGAGCCTGGCAGTCAGCACGCATATACGAGGTTTTGTTACTTTAGAGCTTTACCTCTTACCCGAAAACCTAGAGATAAATCCTAAGTGCAGAACAAAACAAGTTAAAATGCAAACCTAGTTGTGTTTTTGTTTGACACATGTACAGCTGCATGCAGATATGAGAGGTTAATTACTTTAGAGTTTATGTTCTTCTCACCCAAAAACTCGAGAGCTAAACCCTAAGTGCATAGGCATGCGAATCTAGAGACGAAATTTTGATGCCCTGAGCAAAAAAATTTAGTCATACTCATACATCTACAATTGGTAATTCTTGATTGTCGATGTAAGATCAAATTATGTATGCAAATCTAGAGATGAACTTTTGATGCCCTGAGCAAAAAAATTTAGTCAGACTCATGCATCTACAATTGGTAATTATTGATTGTCGATTTAAGATTAAATTATGTTGAAGGTATATGGTCAGCATAACAGAATATATATGAAGCTCTGTATTAGTATTTAAAAGGTTTTGTGCATGTCTATTCGTTGCCAATTGATTTTGTGTTGTAATTCTTAAGTTTAAATAACATAACAATATAATTATAAACTGATATATAATCAAATTTTTATGCCAAAGTATGTAAATTGGAATTATTTGCAAGTCTTGTGGTATGTCTAATCAAGTATTCTTTCACCTTTGCTTATCCAATTACTTATTAAAATGCCTACTTTACCTAAAAAATAGTTTTGTTTGATAGCTTTTAAGAACAATGAAAGCTAGCACAAACCACTTGCAGGTGCAATACAACACTTGTATAGTCTCAAGCTTTTTGATACATATCTTCATTGGTCATCATAAATTGCATATCTTTATACTTGTAGCCCACATGAAATCTAATGATGGGTACACACCATAATGCTTTTTTATTATTATTTGCTCGTAGAACCTTGATTCATCTCTATCATGTAATTTGATCTGCTCTTTGCAGTCGGTTCCTATTAACAAACCCCTGCCACTTAAAATTTTCAATTTACTTTAGCACTTAGACATTTTGTTTTGTCTATATTAGTCAATTCCACTATGAGTTTAGAGATAGTTTCCTGATTAAATGATGCTAATTAACTAGTAGGGCGGTCAAAGAGGGTGATTCCATCATATTTAAGCATAAATTAGGAAGTGACAATTAGGTTATTTTAGGTACAATCTTCATCCAAACATGAAATATTATCATGTAAACACGACATAAACTTCCATACTTTGGAAAGCACCCACACCCCTCTGTGGTTCCACTTCCATTAATCTATCTTTGCTTATAGTGCTGGACATTCTTCAACTTTTCCTAAATCGTGATACGTTTTGTAGTAGTCATCCACCAAATTCTAATAAAGGTGTGATCCTATCATGTTGGTTAAAATTTGACCTACCATGCTTCATGCCTTTTCTTTTCCTTTTTCTTTAACAACTTATTACTCCATTTAAATGAAGAAATTAATCCATATATATCAACCTTAACAAGAGAAAAATGTATCATCACAGTCCCACATATATATAGCCAGATGTATATGGGATGTGCGATGTGTACAGTACATGATGATGCAACGAAATCCCGGGACCAGCTCTACGTCTCCAATTTGCTCTTTTTTTTCTTTCCTTTCTTTTTTCTTTTTTGTCACTTCTAAGTTTCACTGCTTTCATAATCAAATTACACTCCAAAGTCCAAATTAGAAAAACAAAAACAGTAAAAAGTGAATGTGTGAAAACTCAACTCCTCATGAATAAGTATGCGTAAAAAAGAAAAAAATTACAAAATCAGTACTTACATCCATAATTATCCATTGAAAATCAAACCCGCGTGCACAAATTAGTAATTTAACCCACTAAAAGTACTCTAATCGTAGCTTAAGTTGACATAATCTTTGTGGTTTTTTAATCATCCTATTTAATTTGCCCAAGGGCATTATGCGGACGATCCTATAAAATTCAGATATTAACAGTTTAATATTTGTAAGTTGTACTATATATATATTTATAAAACCAATCTAATCATCACGAAATAAGTGGGGACGTGAGGAAAGGAGGACAAGCAACTCACTTTCGAAGTACTTAAATTAATAAAATTTAAGCACTCAAATATGAATAATTTAGTATGTTAATGGGAAAGATAGTATAGGTATATAGTATTATTGTGTGACAATTAGGCACATTAGGAAGCCTAACCCTAAGGTTGAAAATAACATCACTGTGAAGTTTAGATCCATTGATTAATTCCCCTTTAAGTTGAAGCACAATTAGAAAATGAAAAATTAGATTAATTACAGGCTCTGTATAATTTAAATAGAAGTTTGTTGAGAATAAATTCCACATTAGTAGGAAGAGAAATCTTGTATGGCCTTACAAGTAAGTTGGTCTATTCCTTGTTGCCAATTAACTTTATGGTAGAACCTCAATTTTCTTCATGATATTAGAGCAAGTTGTCCCACATGTGATGCTCAAAGCCTACATGTGTTCCTTACCACCTGATTTGTTTTGTATACGTGTTAGACTTGAAAATTCACCACAGTTGACGTTGTGTGTTTAGAATGAATCTCACATTGATAAGAGATAAGATATTACATGGGCTTATAATTAAATTGAACTATCTCTTATATTGCTAATTAATTTATAATGAAACCTTAATTTTTTTGAGGTTGATTTATTTTTTTGACCTTTCTTTTCTTTGGCTTTCTGAAAGTGCCTGCGTCAGAAAAGCAAAGTGAACAATTCATATTTGAGGTTTGGGGTAAGTTAACAGGCAGAAAGACCATATAAAATTAGTCTATTATGTCTGACTTATTCGAAGTGAAAAAGTGACAAGTGTTATACATAAACCCAGAAGACGACATTTTGATAGTGTAATTACCGAAAGAAGTTAAATGTCTTCTTCTGTAGCACCTATTTAAATCTTAGTGGATGATCCATGTTAAGACTTACACCGCACGTTTTCTATTTATTTGATAAGAGACACTTTGGATGCGGTTCTTAACTACCAATATTCTTTGATTGAAACCTTCGTGGTTTTTAGTTTTTTATCGAAGTCCCTAACATTAATGTAATAATGTATTTCTATGTAAGTTATTATATTTTTAAATTAAAAATGAAACTTGTAGTTACTTAAATTAATGAGATTTTAAATAAAACTCATAATTTATAGGAATAACAAAATTAAAAATGAATTATACTCTCCAATATATTCTGTACACACACACACACATATGGGTACATTCATCAAAACCAACCAAAAAATTATTGTACCAAAACATAGGCACATTTTTCAAAAACACAAAAAAAGAAGATATTAGGCTTAATAACATTATTAAATTTCTTCTATTAAACTTGACATGGATACATTCTCAAATAAATAGAATGTACCCATATAAGTGTAAAAAATGGACTACAGAAAAGATTGAATGGATTTTATATAAAAAAAATGGGTATATTTTATATTAAAAAAAAAAGAGTACATTTTTCATATAACAAATTGGTATATTTAAGAATGGGTACATATAAGATTAAAAAATTTAATAGGTACAAACTTATTCTAATTTTATTTTTTATATTTTGGAAATGTTTGAATTGAAAATTAATTAGGAGTTTAATAAGGGTGTGAGTATTAAAACTCTAAATCAATTACTAATTTTTATTATAAAAATTATGTAACTTATATGTAATTCATTAATATATTAATGTCAGGGACATTGATCAAAATCTAAAAACTGATAAGGTCTTAGTCAATAAACATTAGAAACTAGGGATTGGATACTAATTTTTCCATTTTATAATTCCACTATATTTATTTATTTTTTATTGAAAAAGAGATCAGTTGGTGGCTTCGTCATGGCAGTTCACCGTTTTGGCAATCGGAAAGACTCATAAAGGCATTTCAGCCTTTCACTGACCACCATCGTGCGATTTGCTAGCCTCATAAATTGAAACCAGGACATACCGTGTGGAATACGGACTTGAAATTCATTCTAACCATTGGGCCACCCTGTAATGGTTATTCCAATATATTGAAACATAGCTCTTTGTTTGATTTATTAACCTGGAAAGCCAACATGTCCATGCATATATTACCTTATCATAGCAGTTCTATTTTGATACTAAATACCTATTAGATTTAAATCATTTTGGACATAATCAGGCTATTCAAGCTTCATCTTATTTTTTTTTCATTTTTGATATAAAAAAAAGGTTGAGATTTAGTTCAATTTGAACCGGTTTATTCTGTTGAGAATGAATTCCACATATATGAAAGGAGAAACTTTGCATGTGCTTATAACATATTAGACTACTCTCTATATTTCCAATTGTTTTTATGGTGGAACCCAACTTTTTTCATGGTATCAGAGCCAGGTCGTCTCACGGCCACACGCATTGCATGTCACACAAGTTGTGTTGTTTACGTATTATAAGAGATTTGACTACTCTCATATTAATAAGTAATTTTATAATAGAATTTCAACTTTTTTCACAATTATTAAAAAAAATTCCAGGAAAGAATTTCCGCAACAAATATATATTCTACCTTGATGATTGCAAACTCCCAATTTAATAAGTTCAAATAAGAGCTTTTTAAACCCTTTTTGAACACAATAACACTTTATATTCCATCAAATATCATTGCACAACAAGAGATGTATCTATTTGATAGAGACCTATTTTGATATGATAAGAAAAATATATACATGAATATATTCATATAAAAACATCAATCCCAGAGATTTTATTAATTATGAATATAATTCTTCCACTCCCTCCATGGAACAACTTTGTAGAAGAGACAGAATCAGCGTGGGTCACGTTCTCCACTCCCTTCAATAACCTTAGCCTTTTACACTCCCAAAACCCTACATATAAAGCTCAACGTTTTGATTAGACAGTTGTGGGGATGCAATTAACTCTAATTTCCTTTATTAAATTAAATTAGCTAGTATCCCACTAATTTCAAAATGCTTGTATATATACCACTTCAAGCATGACATATGCCAACAGATCATATAATTTTAAGAAATTAATTTGGATCCTCAATAGACGAGGAGTTCCTCCTCAATGCTTCACTATTGATATACGAAATTTGGTACTTATAATCAGAATCGTTTATATTATAAATCACATCAAAAATATCATATATGCAAAAAAGCAAATTAAAAAAATGAGATCGTTGGGCCATTGAACTGTATAAAAATAAATGGTCGGATAGTATAAAAGCATTACGAACTGTTTATCTATTTACTACATTTGCTTTTTTGCATAAATGATCTTTAATTACATAGTAATTTATAATATGAACTATTGTATTTATAAATACAAAATTTTGTAAATTGGTAACAAAGCATCTTTAAATACTTCTACTTATTTTTAAAGGACACTTTGGATGCAATCCCTAACTACTAATGTTATTTGACTGAAACCTTGGTGGTTTTTAATTTTTGATCAAAGTCCCTGACATTAATGTAATAGCGTATTTCTAGTAGGTTATTATATTTTTAAATTAAAAATGAAATTTGTAGTTATTTATATTAATGAGATTTTAAATAAAACCCATAATTTATGAGACTAAAAATATTAAAGATGAATTATACTCTCGAAGATATTGTGTGTGTATGCGTACGTTCATTAAAACCTACCAAAAAATTATTGTACCAAAGCATGGGTACATTTTGCAAAAGCACGAAAAAAAAAAAAGATATTAGGCTTAATAACATTATTAAATTTTTTCCATTAAACTTGACATGGATACATTCTCAAATCAACGAAATAGAATGTACCCATATAAGTTTAAAAAATGGATTAGAGAAGAGATTGAATGAAATTTTATATAAAAAATGGGTACATTTTTAACGAATTGGTATATTTAAGAATCGATACATATAATGTGACATCCCACATCGTCCAGGGGAGTGGATCATGTAAGCCTTATATGTATATTCTCATCTCTACCTAGCACGAGATCTTTCGGAAGCTCACTGGCTTCGGGTTCCATCAGAACTCCGAAGTTAAGTGAGTTCGCGTAAGAGCATTCCCAAGATGGGTGACCTCCTGTGAAGTTCTTATGTGAGTTCCCAGAAACAAAACCGTGAGGGCGTGGTCGGGGCCCAAAGCGGACAATATCATGCTACGGTGGAGTCTAGCTCGAGATGTGGTAGGGGCCTTGGTCAGGATGTGACATATAAGATTAAAAAATTGAAATGGTTACAAACTTATTCTATTTTTGTTTTTTATATTTGGAAAATGCTTGAATTGAAAATTAATTAGGAGTTTAATAAGGGTGTGAGTATTAAAACTCTAAATCAATTACTAATTTTTTTATTATAAAAATTATGTAACTTTCATGTAATTCATTAATATATTAATGCTAGAAACTTTGATCATAATTTAAAAACTGATAAGATCTTAGTCAATGAATATTAGAAACTAAGAATCGAGACTAATTTTTCCTATTTTTAAGCAGCCAAGCTTTCCTCTAATTTCGAAAGGGTATGCAACTATATGGTGGATTATCTGAAAGATGCTTATTCCCTAGAAAACAACTAGCTAGCTGATGGCTCTGGGATGATACTAAACCAATCATTTAATGTACATGAATGCTTTGCAATAGCCTCACTAATAAAACATATATTATATAAAATGTAACATCAAATAATTTGGATGGAATTGGAACTAATGATCTAGTATAATTAGCTTCTATGCACAAAATTATATAGTACTACTATTCTGTATTGTTTTTTTCCTCGTCTCTTTTTCTGTGTGATTAGATTCGTTTCCTTTTGTAGTGACCAAAATATCAAGTGCTACAGTAGCAAGGAGCATATAATGCATTTAAACTTTTTTTCTCCCGATGAGGGTTCTCTACCATTCCATAGCTTCCTATTTGAACGGTCACGGTTAAGCCATGTCAACATCTTATATTCATTTTTTTTATAGAGATAATAAGATAAAAAATAATATGTGAAAGGAGGGGATGAGAATAGAAGGGTAGAGAATCCTTCTTCTTTTTCTCCATAGGATTACTGTGCCTCTGGGATGCATATCATATGACATTTGTTTGTGTGAAAGAACCTTTGAGTGGTCAATTATATATGCGGTTTTGAATATGAAGGTTTAATTTTTATATGCTTTCACTCGAATCAAATGAAATAATGCTTTGGCTACGTAACTTCTATAATTTTCTCGATTTAAACCAACTGAATTTTTAAATGACGTTGAGTGTACTGCGTCGGTCTCTAACAAAAACATTATATTAGGGCATAAGCACATAGAGGAAAGGTTATTGGCAGAGTCGAGTTATGCTCAACCTATACATAGATAAGCTTGTTGTGTGTATGTTAAGACAACACTAATTAAGGCTAATGACTATTTAGGCCAATAAGATTCTCTTAACATGCAAAACTTATCAAAACTCTCCATTAAGAAAACCAAAAAGAAAAGGAAAAGAAACCTTGCGATCGAGGAATTGCCACCATTCTTTAAAACCAATCTCTTTTGAATTCAAACAAAATAAAATGTCACTAATGATCTAACCTTCCATTTTGGCACAATGTTCTTGTCATTTACTATTTATGAAAAGTAGAAAGGAGAAATAAAAATTAAGATCACCAAATCTTAATTACTATTACTAATAGCCTAGGGGAATCACCTTTCTACACAAATGGCTTCTTTTCAATTTCATAGCCCTAGTTTGGTACTTAGTTGATTCTGAAAAAGTGGTTATAAAAAAAAACTCCCAACTTTTTTATGTTTAGTAAACATTCAACTTCAGTTTTTTTTTCATAGTTTGGGGTGAAAAAAAAAGTCAAAAACACAAAGCTGCAAAACCTAGCTTTGAAAAACCAGCTTTTTATTTCACATCTGTTTTACACAAAAGTTTATCAAACACTATAATACTGTTTTTTTTTTTTTTCAAAGGCACTTTTACAAAAAAGTTTAGCAAACACTCTGCTACTTTATTTCACATCTACTTATCCTCACAGTACAGCAGAAACAATTTTATTTCAAAGCACAGCAATACCAAACCAACCCTTAGTACAAGAATTGCTTTCATGACATGCTCAAGCTGTCCACATTGATTAGGATTCAAATTAACATCATCACAATTATCTCCACAACATTTCCTCAAGAGAACAATTGCTCAATATGCAAACCGCCCCACCAATGTTTTGCTTTGACAAACAACAAAAACCCCACAAGGGATTTGACTAATTTCATGAGTCTTAACCAAAAAGAAAACCAAAATCTTCTAATTAGTGGATGACACACCCCACCAAAGTTTTACTTGCTAATTATTCAACAAGAATGCCTTAATAAAGGCTATAATAAAAGGCACGTTAGTGGGGAAAGGTCCGAAAGGAGGCTCTTAGATCAAAACACCTGAAAATTGCTTGTTTGCCAAGATGCGAGAAAGTAAAAAAAAAAAAAAAAAACAAAGAAAGTAAAGGAAGATAGTGGTGCGCTAGCCCACCGTACAGACTATGGGCTGTAGGACTTGAAGTTTGTTATTTAAAGTAAAAAGGAATGTCACAAATTAAAAAGGGCAGCCGACATAAGTTTTACAAAACTAAACCATGACTTGGAATTACAGATCAAGTATTTTGTACTTATTTTATGTGTGGTATCTATCATTAATTGATATGTGATAAATTTATGATAATAAATTAAGGAGTGTTACATTTATTAACACGTATCAGCCAACAATAAATGTCACATAAAGACCACATACAAAATAAATGCAGAATATTTGAATTATGTAATTTCATCTAATGTTTTCATGTATGATTCATAATCTTTCAGATCGAACTGTTCTATTTTTATTTTGCAAAGTTTTGGTTGTCGGGATTAAGGTTTTGTCGAGATTATAGCAAATATTTTGCTTTCTAATGACCACAAAGACAACAAGCCCATAAATGTAATGAGTGCCTAATCTAGGGTAAATTACTTGATTGGCCCATAAATATATATTGGATACAAAGCTCCTACATATGCTTAAGGCTCAAACCATGACTCTTTGGCAAAAATTGAGGTAGTGGATTCACGTATGTTTATATTCATCCAAAGCCCATAACATGAGATTGAGAATTCTTTTGTTCATTTTGGAAATATCAAGAAACCCAACAATTTTCTTTTGACAAATAACAACCTTTTTTTTTTTTGTAACTTCAAAAAGCCAATATTGTTGGGAAATTTGGAAAAGAGTAATTCTTGGGAGACTAAATTTTTTAAACCAAATGATGTGTCACTAATAAGAAACAAGCACATTAAACAACACTTAATTTATAATCCAATCATCTCCAACCACATCATTTAGTTTACAAATTTGGTTTAAAAAAATTTGATCTCCCTAACATTATTCTTTGGAAAAATGTAGTTTTTAGGGGCTCAAAACACTTTTGTCCTCCATTTTAATTTTTCTAGAATTGTCAATTTTTACTATGGAACAACTTAACTAACCCTATGACAGTTCTAGAAAAATGGAAACCAAGAAAATAGTTTAATACGTGAACCACATTATTGCTAGCACATTATGAGGCTTAGGCCACCCCATCCCATTTAGTGTAGATAATATTGTTTGTTTACAACATACAAATATAAAACTTGGGAGAGTCTCAAGTTTTTTTTTCTTCTAAATTTCTCAATTTTACCCCGCGCAAGGTGAATTAGGTTGTTACCTTGGAGTAGAGGAACATAAAATATAGATACCTTTATCAAGAAGAAAAATATTAGTAGTATTTTAGCAAGGCCGTTTATGAGATTTTAGAAGCTCTGTATGAAATTTATAAAAGGGCCCCTTTATGACACACCCCAACCCAGAAAGTCCACTTGGACCCTGAATCGAACTGTGCTGGCCGACACCTGGAAGGTGACGAAGCCATAAAATGTGATAGTGTACAAAAAGTGAATAAATTTGAATCTAAAAGTGTCTAAGTACCAGAGTGCGCTACGAGTGAGAGCGAACCCATTTCACACACGATGTCAGAGCATAAGTAAGGTACAGTAGTATGGGTAAGAATCATACCCTCAAAAATATCCATTAATACTAAGATTCACCACATATTGTTGTCGATACAAACTCAGCAGCTAAAACCTGGAGGGCACCAAACAGAAGGTGTGAGTAAGCAATAAAACCAAGCTTCCCAAAGTTATTACCTCTCTAAAAGTAATGCCCTAATGTAAAACCCGTATCGTTTTCCATAAGACAGTACAACATATATACATATATCCAAACCATACTCAGAAATGACCAAAACCACGGTTTGCCATTAACTCCACCATACATTAATAAGTAGGCCAAATGAACTAAATCAATACAAAGTGATATATCAGTCAGAGTCATCTAAAATGACATGTACAACTTATTCGTATCTCATCAATCATGGCTAGCATATAAGTCGGAGTCACCTCTAGTGACCTGTACGACTTATCCATATCTTATCAATCCTGGCTAGCATATAAGTCGGAGTCACCTCTAGTGACCTGTACGACTTATCCATATCTCATCAATCCTTATCCATATCTCATCAATCCTGGCTAGCATATAAGTCGAAGTCACCTCTAGTGACCTGTACGACTTATCCATATCTCATCAATCCTGGCTAGCATATAAGTCGGAGTCACCTATAGTGACCTGTACGACTTATCCCTATCTCATCAATCCTGGCTAGCATATAAGTCGGAGTCACCTCTAGTGACCTGTACGACTTATCCATATCTCATCAATCCTAGCTAGCATATAGCTCAATAAGTATACCTGCACACGAGTCGGAACCACCTAAAGTGGTCTGTACGACAGGACTGGGTGTAAATAAATAAGCTCAAGTGCTACGATCACGTGAAAACTGGGCGAATAATCGCGGGTCACCTACGAGTCGGAACCACCTAATGTGGTCTGTACGACAGGCCTATGCACCTAACTTGGATCCAAGATGAGCGTGTGGTGCGGGAGGTGAACATCACGTGAAGGACTGTGCCCTACTCTGGGCGGGAGCACTAACACCGGGGGTGCAGGTTATGAGCTCTCTAAGCATCTCAATATAACATGTGCAACTCATGGCAACCAGTACGACAGTATCGAAGTTGCCTAACACATAACTGTAGTCATGCTATAACGAAATCGATTCAACTAGTACCATAAACTCACCTAAACTTACCTGGGTGTCCTGAGTTCACCTTTGCACTTGAAAGCATTCCCAATAATTATATGCAAGTAATATACATATTGATATACTATGATGCAATCTAATACTCAAACATGTCGTAGCATGTTCAATTATAAACAATACAGTGAGAAGTGTACAATCAATAACGCATTACTCCCAAACTATTTATTTTCAGGGATAATTATCCATGACGACCCAATTAACACTAATTTAGCTAACTAATTCATAAAACTAAAACTTGCCTTTACCAATTTCCTTCGCCTTACTCAATTTCCCAAGCAAGGCTTTGGTCTCAAATATTTTATGGCTGCATCTAACGTCTTGTTACACTGCCTACGTACCCTAAATAGGGATCAAGCCATTCGTAGTTCATATCGTACTTCAAGCATTCACAATAATTATATATGAAAGTAATATACCTAATCAATTTAAAAGTGTCGATAGAACTCTCAATAATATGTACGATAAAAAGGAAAAGATCCACTTACTTGGAGTCCACGCTATGATTCTCTAGCGCACACATCGAGGCGTCCTGAATGATTGGTCCCTGTGACCAATTATCAAATCACATCTCAGAACTCTTATCCGAAGAGTACGTAATTCACATAAAACACAACCTCAACGACATTCTAATATAGTTTGATACCCATTGACCACAAGTCAACCGTCGATCAAAGATCGACGGTAGGGTTTACAACCCTGTATAACTTGACCCGGAAGATCCGCATATCAGATTTCCAATCCGCAACTCCCAACGATCCACAATATGTTTCAAGAATAACATACTAAAATTTCATTACGATCCAACGGTCAGATCTCCGCCAATTGCCTAAAACAAGTGGCCATGAACATTTATTTTACTAACTTACAAATCCAATTCAGGAAGATCCGTAAGTCGGATTCCCGATCTGTAAATTCCTATAATCTTTAAATATTACGTATTATAATATATCCCATTTTGGTGACGATCCAACGGTCGGATCATCGATTCACATTTTCATCAAGTAACGTATCGTAATGAATTTAGGTTCCAACTATCAACCTACGTCATTCAAATGACAAAACTGAATTCAAGACATTTGACATAGCCTAAAAATAGCATTGGCGGCCCACTGCCGCACGCGCCGCCGCACGCGCCGCCGCGGGTGGCGGTCGGCCGCCCCGACTCGCCGGAAAATCCAACTATTTCCAAAAATTCTCAAACTTCACAGAAATGAAGATCTCAGTGAGTGGAGCAACTTTCATACCTGCCACGAAGTCCAAAAGTGGACGGAAGATGGTCAATTTTGCCCACGAAGCCGGCGGATGCCTAAAACTTCCCGACGTCGATTCGTCGTCTACGGTGGTCCAACGGGGTCAAGGTTGGTTGGGTTTTGCTCCTGGGATTGTGGGCTACAAAGCCCAAGTGGTGGCATCGGCCATTGCTTTGCCGATTGGCCGGAAAATCGAAAAGGGTGGCCGGAGCACCATTGATTTTCGTCAACTTTCGTGGCCTCAAACCGTCTCATACCATGGTCAATCAAGGTGGTTCTTGGGTGGGTTTTGTAGAGGGGAATGAGAGCTTCAAGATGGTGGTGGTGGCATCGAAAAACTCCACCGGAGTTGGCCGGAATCGGCCTTGGAAGGTGGTCTCGTGGTGGCGCGGGTATGGGTGCACGGGAAGCTCTCTTCCCTGTGTTTTTTTTTTTTTTTTTTTTTTTTTTTTTCTTCTTTTCTTTCCTCCCTCCGTTTCTGATTTTGGGCTTCCCCCACAAAGTGGGGGTTTAATTTAAATACACACTAAACCTTGAATAACCAATTTCGAACGTTCGTAACTATACCGTTATAATCCGGACGCGCAAACGGCTTTCGCCTATACGTTCGTACCAAAGAGTACTACGAGGATATGCTTAAAGAATAAGTCCCACATCTCTCAAGTCGATGGTCAACGGAAGTCAAAGTCCTTGCCTCTAGGGCAATTTAGTAAATTCACGCTTTTAAAATAAAATAAAAACGTAAAATTTGGAACGGGTTGTCACACTTTAAGATAGTTTTTAATTTTTTTTTTAATTTTTTTTAAGTAAGATAATGTGTTGATGCTAGAAAGCAATAACTTAAATCAAAATAAACTTTAGGACTCATTAATTGTAAGTTTACAAACGTCATTAAATAATAAGTAAAAAGAGTTACAAACATACATTCACTAAATAATCAAAAGCAGTCAAATCTTAAACAACCAAACAAGAAATAAAACTTCAAAAACTGTAACTTTAAAGTTTCACTTGAATATATAGCATTTATTATATAATAAAATTTGAAAAAAAAAAAGCGTTTTATAGGGTGTTATAGGCACTCCAAATTTTATAATTAAAAAGAAAACAATTTACACTTATGAAGAGTGCACAATGAAATTTTAAAATGCTAATGAAAGTAAATTTTTTAATATATAGCATTATTACATATAAAAATTAAATGGTAAATTTTTTTGGAAGCCCTTCAAATTTAGGAGTCCATATTTTATGCACCCAAATATCCCTACGACCCCTCTGTGACCCATCTAAATATGCGACACGTGTCCACCCACTCACTAATATTATCTCTGTTAATTTTTCAGTTAGCGTTGACCCCTGTTATCTGCTAAAATTATCAGTCTCCCTCTGTAAGTAATTTGTTCTTATTTTATATGTGAATGAATTGACATAGATGCAGCTTTTGTTTATGGCTTTTTTTGTTTTTTTTGTTTTTTTTTTTCACGGCTTTTGTCCTGATTTTGGTCTTGATTAAACTAATCCAAGCTGGATTTCGAAATTCTCAATCTTCATGTCCAAGCACTGAACCATGGAGCCCAGATTTTGATCTTGATAATTTTGGAAGCCAAAGCGAGGGAGAAGGAGAGTCGCGACAAAGGTAATTGGAAGAGTCCAAGCGTCATTTGCATTTTGCAATTATTTTCTAAAAAAATTTAGTAGATAAAAGAGGAAATAACATGGGTTAATGCGAACTGAAAAATTAACATAGCTAATATTAGTAAGTGATGGACACATATCGCATATTTAAAGGGGACATAGGGGTATTTGAGTGCAGAAAATTTAGACTCCAAATGATTAGGGCCACATAAGACCTTTGGTTCCCGAAAACCGACTCTATTTTTTAGACCTATATTATCAAGCAAATGCAAAAACAAAATGAAAAGAAAACAGTGATTATAATAGGTTTCGTCAAAGACCATTACGCTATAAGAATCCTTCATTTGGCCAAACACTGGTTGGCTTTTGATCTCTACGTTGTCCTAACATGCATCGATCCTTATAAAATTCATGCCATAGTTACATAGTAAATAATCAAATAAAAGTCATGTCATGTCATCTTTATTTCTTTGTGACTTATGATCCCATTTGGGTTGGGAATTGGAATTGCGTTCTTCACATCACGGCAGCTTTCCTCTGTCACCGTTTACCGCCTACCATTTCCATTTCCATTTCCATTTCCGCACAACAAACTAAAATAGGCTCTAGGAATGCTAAATCAGTCGGTCACTGTTTAACGTTGTCGACGATGACCGACAGACCGATAGTTGTCGGTGACCGCTGGTCACGCCACAAAAGGGGAACGGGCTCACGTAGGTCATAGGTAGATCCCATATCATCTTTTTGGGGTGTGAGTAGACATTTAACCAAAGGTATATCTCCAAAGTAATTAACTCTATTTAAACAGGAAAAAAAATTACATGGGTTTAAAGTAAGAAAAACTAATGAAAAAAGTTTGAAAACTTTGAGTTTTAACGATAAGAACAAAATAAAATGTAAATTGAATAGTACCAAGATTGACCTTTTAGTGTACAAATGTGGTTTTTCGTTAAAATGAACAGTACTGGAAGTTTTTCGTTAAAGTTTCCTTCAATGTACCTTGTGCCAAGTAGGGGACATCAAAGGAAAAAACCAAACACAGTATCCAAGTTCCATGATATTATCAAAGTTTTCATTTTTTTTCTTTGTGTTTGTCCCACCATGGGGGGAGTTGGTGGGATTTGCCCCAAAAGAAACCTTCAGAAGCTTCTGCAAAACAAAGATTGTACGTAGTGAGATATAACATACTTTCTCCAACCATCTCGATTAACTTCTGAACTTGGTAAATGAAATTAAGACCAAATAAGTTCTTGCCAAAACTAACGTGTGCAACAAATTCACGTTACTTATTCACAAGCTAACGTGGGCACCAATTCACATCACTTTTCCGAATATGGAAAGGGACATGAGAACAAACAGAAGAGAAAATAACTGGTCGAAGCCACCAAAAATTAATGAGAAAAGAAGACGACATGCAACTCCTACTAAACCCTAATAAATGGGGCAGTTGGTTGTTTAGTTTGAAACGATTAAAGTCCCAAGTAGTAAAGATGGCCCCATTCCTCTAAGAAAAGATATAATGTTTGTTTTTTTTGTCAAACGAAAAATTTTGTTAGATTAAATGTTAGATTAACTACCAACAAAGTTCGAACCCATGCTGTTATGCAAGGGCTCAATACCTTTTCACTACTGTGGCAAATGACCACTTGCGACATAATGTTTGTGTGTGGTGGTAACAATATATATACTACACATTTTCTAAAGAGTACTTGATAAGTTTGCATTAATTTTAAGTATTAACAAATAAAACATGTAATTCAATATTAATAGATTGTAAGCCTTTATGAAAGTGGTTTAAAAATACTCTAAATCGTTTTCAGCTCCCAATAAACGTTTTTAAATGACAAGAAAGTTCAATTTTTTTTTTGTTTAAAAAATCACTTAAATTGTTTTATTTTAAAAGTAAAATTTTTATTAAAATTTTTAACATGCTCTAATTAAAAAGCTTAACACTTTTACGTAAACTGATCCTATAATACCACCTAATAGAGTTACAGAGACCTTAAAATTTTATCAACTGTCTCTCATTGAATTAACTTAAAGTACAAACCAATGACCAGTCCAAGCTATGCACCTATTTGTTTTCAGAGTTTGCACGCACTCACACACTCACATGTATATCCTATCTTATAACAATTTTTGTCACAAATGATCTTGAAATTGACATATCAAATCAAGATGATCATTAAAATTAAAAAAATTTCAATGCAGTTATTAAATAAAAATGCTATAGATCAATATCATCCATATCTAGAGACTGCACTGAATTCAAGCACCTATGTTTAAAAATTACATTAATTGACTTTCGATTAAAATAAAATCATCTTAATTAGATGTGTCGAGACATCTTGCGATAAAAAACCAACTCATATTGTTTCTTGTTCACTCTCATGCAGCTGCATTGTCTTGAGTCCCTACATGGCCTGCACGTGTCCTAATCGATATCCATGAAATTAAGTATCAATGAAATTAAGTGAGTGAGCCTGGGGCAGTTGACGTAATTGAGTAGTCGACATGCTGGTGGAAGTCTTACTTATGGACCCATCAACTTTCAGTACATGGTACATTTTCCTCTATAAATGTGGAATCTATTTGCTATTGTTACCACATTCACTAGCTCTGAGTTACTTTCTTTCTTCATCCATTAGCTTTCTGTTCCAATATTTTCAGTCTCAATGGGGTTCTGTCTCCCTCACATCCTTGCTTTTCTAACTGTAAGCTTTCTAATTTTGATATATTACTTTTTGATTTCAGTTGATTTGCGTTTGCTTCCGTGCTGATGAGGGTTTAAATATTGTTAATTTGCAGCTCACACTGGTGGCATGCCATGCTGCTCTACCACCTCAACTTTACTGGAACTCTGTCTTGCCAAACTCAAAAATGCCAAAAGCTATCAGTGAACTTCTCCAGCCTGCAGGTTAGTATTAGAGTCTCAGAGAAGCTCATATATTGTGTATTCCTTAGACAATAATTCTATTTAGACATACAAAATTAACACCATTACTGACACTCTCGCTGACGAGTTTAACCATCGTATACATGTAAGAAATGCATCTAAATATTCTCTAAAAGTGATATAATCCATTGTAATAGCAACAATTTAGTATTATAAAAGATGAAGGGATGGAATAGCTTAAATGTTCTCATTGATCATTGGATTGTGGTCTTGGTATACATGTACTTATTTTCTCACATGTGTAAAAAAAAGCCAAAATATAAGAAGTCAATTTCAAAACAATCAGTCAACTTTTTATAAACTTTTCTCTTGTGTAATTAACTGAAATTTCTGAAATCAAGTGGTTGATGCGTTCTTAATACCTTCAATAATTTGACTTCACAATTGTGCGTATCTGCTGATAAACTTAATGGCACTTAGCTATATGATTTTATGTTGTTGAAAATATAATTTGACTTCAAAATTATGAATATGTGCCGATAAACTTGACTGCACTTTTAGTTTTAGATATATGATCTTAACAGTGAATCCCCATATTTTCTATATATGATCCGAATATTCTCACAAATTTTAGCTTAATAATTTTGATGTTCTACCTCTTCTCACTTGTTCTATATTTATGTTTGCTAATTTGCAGATTTCACAGAAGATAAGAGCACCTCTGTTGCAGTAGGAAAGGGTGGTGTCAACGTTGATGCTGGAAAAGGAAAGCCCGGAGGCACCCATGTCGATGTTGGGAAGGGTACCGGAGTGCATGTGGACGCTGGAAAGGGAAAGCCTGGAGGCACCAATGTAAACGTCGGGAAGGGCGGAGTGCACGTGGAAGCCGGAAAAGGAAAGCCAGGCGGCGGCACTAAGGTGAACGTAGGAGGCAAAGGCGGTGTTGGGGTGAACACCGGCAAGGGAACCAACGTTGGTGTTGGCAAAGGAGGAGTGTCCGTAAACACAGGGCCCAAGGGAAAGCACGTGTATGTTGGAGTAAAACCAGGAGAAAGCCCTTTTGTATACAAGTATGCAGCCACGGAAACCCAACTCCATCAAGACCCAAACGTCGCTATTTTCTTCTTGGAGAAAGACATGCGTCCTGGAACAACAATGAAATTGCACTTCACCACGAATTCAAACACACAAACCTTCGTGCCGCGCGAAACTGCGGAATCCATCCCATTTTCGTCGAACAAGCTGCCAGAAATCTTCAACCAATTTTCAGTGAAATCGGGTTCTGTGGAAGCGGATATAATCACTGGTACGATTCAAGAGTGCGAGAATCCAGCCATTAGAGGAGAGGAGAAATATTGTGCTACCTCTTTGGAGTCCATGATTGACTTCAGCACTTCCAAGCTTGGAGGAGAAAATGTTCAAGCAATTTCGACAGAAGCCGGGAAAGGAGCCACTCTGCAGAAGTACACAATAGCTTCTGGAGTGAAGAAGTTGGCGGCGGATAAGTCCGTCGTGTGTCACAAGCAGAACTATCCCTATGCTGTTTTTTACTGCCATGCAACGAAAACAACCAGAGCTTATGTGGTGCCCCTTAAAGGTGCTGATGGGGTGAATGTTAAGGCAGTAGCAGTCTGCCACACAGACACATCAGATTGGAACCCTAAACATTTGGCCTTCCAAGTCCTCAAAGTCAAGCCGGGAACTGTTCCGGTCTGCCATTTCCTTCCCAGTGATCATGTTGTCTGGGTTCCAAACCAGAAATCTACATGATTTGACTGATCAAACCTTCAGTTCTACATATGATGATGTGATCAGCTTAATTAGCATAGTTTGAGTGGCAACAGTTTGAAATTAAATCGACTGTCGATTACTTCTTATTGTCACTATGTATTTCAACCTATGTATAAACTCATAAATGAAAGCATGCTATCGTGTGGACTTGTACCAAAAGCATGCTATAGTGGACGTGCTCTACAACATTCAGTAATAGTTATATATGCTTTGACTCTGCGGTGCCAACTGTCCATTGGTTCAGTATTGAATTGTGGTGCTACTATATGCATGATACACAGGTTACATCTCTTTTGTCTTAGAAGAGGGAGGGTGTTGAGTATGTTGAGAGTGTGAATCACATGTTAGATATTTAACGAATTCTGTATTTGCTTATAAGGAAATGTAACCTCAATTTCTTTACGATCTAATCAAAGCAAGAGAATGCCAAGAAGCTAAAATCCTAAACCAAGGGACACCTCATAACAAAGGGAAGTTTCATTTGTACAAATAAAAATCCACAAAAAACCTTACCACAAAAATACAAATTGAAAAAAAATCAGGCCACTATTGCATGCTTCAAAATTAAAGAAAATTTCAGGCTACTGCATGCTCTTGCTTTCCGGGGTTTCCCCACAAAGTTTTTCTGTTGACAGGTAGGCCGACAAAATAATGAGAGCTTCACACCAGGCAATGGCAAGGTCTGCATGTTTTACACCTAATCCCAACAAATTTGGTAGTCCACCTTCTTACTTCCCTATAAAGATTGAACCCATATGCTATTGTTTACCATATCTCTCTTGAGTTTTCTTGTTTCATCCAGTAATTTTCATTTGTGTTGCAAAAGTTGAGTCTTTATGGGGTTCCTTCTCTCCAGATTCTTTGCTTTTCTAACTGTAAGTAAGCGCTGTAATTTTGAATCCTCCCTGTGACTGGTTAATTTGCGCTCTTATGTTTTTGCTAATTGTGCGAGTTTAGTTGCAGCTCACACTGGTGGGAGTCCATGCTGCTTTACCTTTGTCACCTCAGCTTTACTGGAATTCCGTCCTGCCAAACACACCAATGCCGAAAGCTATCAGTCAACTAGCCCAGCGCGGTTAGCATATATGTACAACCTCAGATTGGCTTCAAGAACTCATTTCCACAACCAATCGTCCTTGTGATTTACACAGGTTTTCACTTTCGCACGAGAAGAAAATGAGGCAACAACCACGGAACAAGCTTGGCTGTTGCTAGCCTAGTGATTGTTAAATACGTGACAAAAAGTTAAAAAATCGCACCAAAAAGTAAAAAATTATGACATACTGTTTGTCACGCTTGTAGGAATAGCTACCCCAGAAACAATCACCTGGCTCCGTGGCTATTTCCCTTTTTTCTTGCAGTGTTCGCATGTAGCTCTTGTTAATTTCTACTTTGTATAGTTTGAAGAATTCCATTTTGAATTTATTTGCCTTTGCTTAAAATGAAGTTGCGGTTTTTGAAGAGTATTCTTCGGGATTTCTAAATCTATTTTTAACTTCGATTTTTCATGTTCATATGATAAAGTAATTGAGTTAAAAAAAAATAAAAATAAAAAGAGAAGTTTTTTACTTAAAATGGTTTTTATGATTTATATAACTCCTTATTGGACAAACTCAAAAATTACTTCTACTAATTCTCATTATTAAGATAAAGGTGAGGAGTTATGTTAATCTCAAATACCATTTTGATTATAAAAAGTAGAATAAATTACGTTTTCCCTTAATGATTTTGACAAGCTAGCTACCCAAAAATAACAACCATCGTATGAAAAGTTTGGCTAACATATCTTGTTGTCCATTTATGTTGGTAAATCCGCGGACTTCATTACTATTGGCAAAGGGGGTGTTATCGTTCACAACCAAGTTGCAGATGTTGCAACTAACATTCAAAATCTTTACCGGGATGATTCAACTGAAAGCAAAATGTTCGGCTACAAGCAAGATGCAGCTGAAAAAGTAAAGACTTACAAAGATGCTGCTGAAAATCTAACACTTGAAGACCCAACTCGAGTACTTTTCTTCTTGGAGAAGGACATTCATCCTGGCACAACAATGAATTATCGCTTATCCGGAAATTCAACCAGAGAAACTTTCCTGTCCTGCAAGACCGCAGAGTCCATCCCCTTCGGTTCAAGCAAATTGGCAGAAATTCTTAACCAATTTTCAGTGAAACCGGGGTCTTTGGAAGCCGACATAATGAAAGAACCATCCAATATTGTGAAGGGGTGGCCATGAGAGCCGAAGAAAAATATTGTGCCACCTCTCTAGAGTCGATGATTGACTTCACCACCTCCAAGCTTGGAAGAAATAATATTAAAGCAAGCAATCACGACGGAGGTGGAAAAAGGAGCTACTCCGCTGCAGAATTACACAATAACCCCTGGGGTGAAAAAGCTGGCAGGCAACCAACTTCTTGTGTGCATAAGAGCAATTTTCCACCCCTAAAAATAAATACGCCAACATTCAGCTCATTTAATTCATTCAACGAATAGTGATAGACTCCAATAAACAGTAATAGGCCAAATGCATATCCACCCCTAAAACTAAATAGCCTAGTCAATTTTATTAAAATTTTATTAATTTTTATTATAAAATAATAATTTAATTTTTAATTTCTAACATGATCCTTTCTTCTTCTTACCACTTTTCTCAAAAGGGTCTCTCTGGACCCCCTTCTTTTATTTCTTCCCTAATTTTCCAATTGTGTGGTCAAGCACAGTTTCACCACTTTTTCTTCCCTTCTTCTTTTTCTTCTCTTCAAACCGCCAAAACCGTTCCTCCGCGTGGTTTGGTGTTATCCTAGTAAAACAATTGGTATCAGAGCACTGGTTGCTCTTGGGTACTGTCTAATTGCCAAAAATGTCAGACGGGCAAGATGAGAATTCTTTTGGAAGCAGCTCCGGATTTGCAAGAACTACGGTGCAAAACGCAAAGTTCGAAGTTGAAAAGTTTGATGGCACAAACAACTTTGGGATGTGGCAATGTGAGGTCAAAGATGTGTTGGCTCAACAAGATCTACTTGCCGCTTTGGGAGAGAAGCCGAAAGCTATGTCGAAGCCGGAATGGGAGAAATTAAATTTGTGGGCTTGCTCTTCAATTCGGTTGTGCCTTGCAAAAACTCAGAAGTATTTTGAGATGTGGGAGACATTGGCAAGTGTGTTGTGGCAAAAATTGGAAGACAAGTATATGACGAAGAGTGCAGAGAACCGGCTACACTTGAAGAAAAAGCTCTACCGCTTCCAATACAAAGAAGGTACAAAAATGATTAGACACCTTGATGCTTTTAATAAGTTGATTGTCGACTTGTTAAATTTAGATGAGGATATTAAGGATGAAGATAAGGCCTTAATATTGTTGAATTCCTTGCCGGACTCTTATGAGCATTTTGTTACCACTATTATGCATGGTAAAGAAACTGTGAAATTTGAAGATGTGTCAAATGCCTTGATGAATTATGAAATGAGGCATAGAGATAAAAATCATGATAGTACCTCGGAAGCTTTATTTGTTAGAGGTAGATCATCGGAGAGAAGATCATCTTCTAGTAGGAAAAAATCACAGTCTCGACCTAGAGGAAACTCTAAAGGTAGAAAACCTTTGGAAAGGGATGAATGTGCCTTTTGTCGTAATAAGGGCCATTGGAAGAAAGATTGTCCTAAATTGAAGACCAAAGGTAAAGAAAGTTCTGAAGCTAATGTTGCTGAAGTTGAAACAGATTTTCCTGATTTTGCTTTAACCACTTCCTCATCATTTGATTGTGCTACTAAGTGGGTGTTGGATACGGGTTGTACTCATCATATGACTCCTCACAAGGATTGGTTTTCAAGCTTGAAAGAGTTTGATGGCGGTGTTGTGTTCATGGGAGATGACAATCCTTGCACAACAAAAGGGATTGGTACAGTTCGTTTGAAGTTGCATGATGGCATGGTTAAAGAGTTGACAGGTGTTCGGTATGTACCGAATTTGAAGAAAAATCTTATTTCTTTGGGAACTTTGGAAGCCAAGGGCTTCAGGTTTCATTCAGATGGGCAGACATTGAAGGTGACTTATGGTGCACTTGTTGTGATGAAAGCTCCTCGATGTGGCCATTTGTATTTATTGCAAGGAAGCACTGTGACAGGTGAAGCATCTGTAGTCTCATAAAATATGGGCACATCCGATTCTGATACTACTAGATTGTGGCATATGAGATTAGGCCATGCCGGTGAGAAAGCTCTACAAGGGCTTGTGAAACAAGGTCTTCTAAAAGGTGCCACGACTTGTAAGCTTGATTTCTGTGAGCATTGTGTCTTGGGGAAGCAAACTAGAGTGAAGTTTGGTACTGCTGTACATTAGACGAAGGGCATTCTTGATTATGTGCATTCGGATGTTTGGGGTCCTACAAAGACTCCCTCTTTGAGTGGTAGACATTGGTTCGTGACCTTTGTTGATGATTATTCAAGAAGGTCTTGGGTCTACACTATGAAGCACAAGAGTGAGGTGTTGAGCATTTTCTTGGGTTGGAAGAAAATGGTTGAGAACCAGACTGGGAGAAAGATTAAGATTTTGAGATCGGATAATGGTGGTGAATACACATCCGACCCTTTCTTTAAAGTTTGCAAAGAGGAAAGGATTGTGAGACATTTTAGTGTCCGGGGAACTCCACAACAAAATGGAGTTGCAGAAAGATTGAATCGAACCTTGCTTGAGAAGGTTAGATGCATGTTGTCTCAGTCGGGTTTGAGCAAGTCGTTTTGGGTAGAGGCAGTTACTTATGCATGTCACATCATCAACCGATTACCCTCAGCTGCTGTTCAGGGTAAGACGCCAATGGAGGTATGGACTGGAAAACCTTCTACTGATTATGATTATATTCGTATTTTTGGTTCACCTGCTTATTTTCATGTAACTGAAAATAAACTTGATCCTAGAGCCAAAAAGGCTATCTTTCTTGGTTTTAGTAGTGGTGTCAAAGGTTACAGGTTATGGTGCCCGGAGATGAAGAAACTTGTAATCAGCAGAGATGTGACATTTGATGAAGAAAATATGTTAAGAGACTCTGAAAAGAATGTGAAAGATGTCCAACAGGTGGAGCTTGAGAAAGTTGCCTCTAGTACTTCAAATCCTATTTCCGCTGATGTCGAAGCCACTACAAGTGAAGAAGTGGGAGACCATGAGGATGTTGAAGAAGTTGAACTTGAAGATTCTATTCAAGTTGAAGAGCAAGTTTCACCTCAAGAGTCTATTGCCAAGAACAGAGGAAAAAGACAAATTACCAAGCCAGCTCGGTATAGTGACTATGTTGCTTTTGCTTTTCCTATTATCACTGATGAGATTCCATCCAATTTTGAGGAAGCCATTGAGAGTGAGGAAAATGAGAAGTGGTGCAATGCCATGGGTGATGAGATGAATTCTCTCTTGAAGAACAAGACTTGGGAGTTAGCTAAATTGCCTAAAGGTAAGAAAGCTATTGGTTGTAAATGGGTGTGTGCCAAGAAAGAAAATGCTAATGAGAAAAACAATGTAAGATTCAAAGCAAGATTAGTTGCTAAAGGGTATGCACAAAAGGAAGGCATTGACTACAATGAAATTTTTTCTCCAGTTGTGAAGCACTACTCAATTCGCATTATGTTAGCTCTTGTTGCACAATATGATCTTGAGCTTGTGCAACTCGATGTGAAGACGGCTTTCCTACATGGTGATTTAAATGAAGAGATCTATATGTGTCAACCGGATGGGTATAAAGTGAAAGGGAAAGAGAATTTGTTTTTCAAGTTGAAGAAATCACTTTATGGCTTGAAGCAATCTCCAAGACAATGGTATTTGAGGTTTGATAAATTTATGAGAGGCCAAAATTATTCTAGAAGTCAATATGATCATTGTGTGTACTTCAAGAAGTTGCAAGATGGCTCTTTCATTTATTTGTTGATATATGTTGATGATATGTTGATTACCTCAAATAATGTCAAAGAGATTGATAAATTGAAGAATCAAATGAAGAATGAGTTCGAAATGAAGGATCTTGGTGAAGCAAAGAAGATCCTTGGCATGGAGATCACTAGAGACAGAGAGAAGGGTCTGGTTGGTTTGAATCAAAGACAATACCTTGAGAAGTTGATTCGGAAGTTTGGAGTTCATGATTCAACTAAACCGGTTAGTACCCCTTTTGGCTCCTCATTTTAAATTGAGTTCTCTACAATGTCCTAAAGCTGATAAGGAGAAGCTGCAAATGAAAAATATACCATATGCAAATTTGGTTGGTAGTTTGATGTATGCAATGGTATGCTCTAGACCAGATATTGCTCATGCAGTTGGCATAGTGAGTCGATATATGCATAATCCTGGTAAAGAGCACTGGCAAGCAGCTAAGTGGATATTGAGGTATCTCCATGGTACTCAAGATGTTGGTTTATGCTTTGAGAGGGATGACTCTGGTATTGGTCATTTTTCTGTTGGTTATGTTGATTCAGATTATGCAGGTGATCTGGATGGAAGGAAGTCTACTACAGACTATGTGTTTACTATGGCTAAAAGGCCAGTTTGTTGGAGGTCCATTTTGCAATCATCTGTTGCCTTGTCTACTACAGAGGCTGAATATATGGCAGTTGCTGAAGCTATAAAGGAGGCCATTTGGATACATGGACTGATTAGAGATTTGGGGGTTGATCAGAAGCAGGTGGATGTACATTGTGATAGTCAGAGTGCCATTTATTTGGCTAAGTATCAGGTTCATCATGCGAGGACCAAGCACATAGATGTGCGTTATCACTTTGTTGGTGAAGTTGTTGGTGAAGGGGAAATCATTCTCCAAAAGATTCCAACTAAAGACAACCCCGCTGATATGTTGACTAAGGTTGTTGGTGTAGCCAAGTTTGTTCATTGCTTGAACTTGGCTCACATTTTGCCTATATAAAGAAGGCGTTGAGCAGTAGGAGTTTTTGGAGCATTTTGGCTTGTCATGGCGTTTTCGGAACTTGGCCAAGGTGGAGATTGTTGGATTATGTGGCCAAGTGGCCAACTCACATCCACTTTCGGCTAATAAAATAATAAGGTGGACAAAATCATTGTTGCTTTCCTTGTTTTGAGGAGAAAAGGAAAAGGCTAGCAAGTAGCCTTATTATTTTATTTGTATTTGGTTGTTTTTAAAAGGGAATGAAGGGTGCAGCCGAGAGAAGAGAAAAAGCAGGAAGGGCACCATTTGTTTTTTAAGCATTCCTTTTGTGAGAGCACCGAGAGTAGAGAAAAGTGAGGGAGCTCATTTCAGTTTTGGGAGCAAAATTAGAGAGTTGCTGAGAGCCCAAAAAGAAGAAGAAGTTGCTGCTTCAATTGGTTAGTAATCATCCACCTGAGTAGTTGTTGTTGTAATAACTTTGAGTTATATGTATAGAGAAGAAATTATTCATTATATTTCTTTTTCTATTTGTTTCTTTGGTGTGTGAGAGCTATTGGGTGTATTGGGCTTTTGGGTTGTGAGATTGCCGACACTTTGTAAACTTCCATTTGGTTGATAGTGGATTATTGGGTGAGCTCCTACTGCTCCGAGGATGTACTCCAGTTACACTGACTGTGGAGGAACCTCGTTAAAATCTTGGTGTTATTTTCTATATTGTTCTTGCATTTCATTTGATATATTTTCTGTGAGTTAGCTTGATTTGGTTCCGCGTGGTTTGGTGCTATCCTAGTACAACACATATATGATCAGATTTGTATATGTATAGTTAACCTGGTTCCTCATGTGGAACTCCAGGTTGCGGAGTTACAAGGGAGGTCTACAAGTTTGCAAAAGTGAACCACACTCTATCACACTGAGGATTTGTTTGGGAATGATTTTTTTTGCAATATGGAATAAGTATTTACAAATTTGCTATAGTGAACCACAACAGTCAATAACATGACTAAAGTTTCTTTTGATAATCGTTTCGCTTTTTTTTTTAGTTTTCCCCTCTAGTACTTGCAATATGAGAAAAATATATATGAAAAGAAACAAGGGTGAAGAAGTGAAGGAAAACTGATATAATGCATGTAGAAGAAAAATACAAGGAATGATACATAATAAATAAAAAAATTATTTTAAGTTATTTTCACTTTCAAGATTTTATTTTCATTCATTGTTCATTAGGGTTAGTCCGTTTTGGTGCACAAATAGCATAGGGGTATAAATGGCATTTTCAAAATGTAGGATGACTGATCATCGCTCAATTGGAAAGGTCGATAGTTGGAAAAAAAAATTAATGGATCTTAATTGATAAGCAAAATCACGATGACTACGCATAGTATTGAATCCGTAAGTGGTCTTATATGTAATCATATGCAAGATGACTTTTATAGAATACTTGTTTAACAAATAATATTATTTACACAAAAAAAGATGATATATTAAGTTTCATAATAAGTTAGTAATAACGTAATTATATAAAGTACTTGTTTTCGTTGAAAATAAGAAGCTCGATGTATCGGGAAGGACTCAATTGACTAGTCACTACATTAATGTTTAGTTTGAAACGATTAAAGTTGCAAGTAGTAAAGATTGCCCCATTCCTTAAGAAAAGATACAATGTTTATTTTTTTTGTCAAACGATAGATTTTGTTAGATTAGCCACCAACGAGGTTTGAACCCACGCCGTTATACAAGAACTCAACACATTTTCACTACTGTGGTAAATGACCACTTACGACATAATTTTTGTGTGCGGTGGTAACAATATATATACTACACATTTTCTAAAGAGTACTCGATAAGTTTGCATTAATTTTAAGTATTAACAAATAAAACACGGTAATTCAATATTAATAGATTGTAAACCTATATGAAAGTGGTTTAAAAATAATCTAAAGCGTTTTCAGCTCCCAATAAACGTTTTTAAATGGCAAGAAAGTTCAAAAAAATTTTTGTCTAAAAAATCACTTAAATTGTTTTATTTTAAAAGTAAAATTTTTATTAAAATTTTTAATATGCTCTAATTAAAAAGCTTAACACTTTTACGTAAACTGATCCTATAATACCACCTAATAGAGTTAGAGGGACCTTAAAATTTTATCAACTGTCTCATTGAATTAACTTAGGGTACGTTTGTTGACCGGACTGTTTCGGACTAAACTAACTTCAGGGACTAAACTGGACTGACTTAGACTAGACTAAGCTGGACTGACTTAGTGAAGCATTTGGTGTAGTGTCAGACTAAAAAAGAGGATTATAATATTATATTATTTAATAATATTTAATAATATTTTATTTTTAATTTAATATATCAATTAATATTTTGTTATTACTTTATCTTTTTCCCTATTTTTCTAGAACCCTCTCTTATCTGTTCATTCATTTTTTTTTCTCCGTTTCTCCCTCCCTATTCCCCATTCCCCATTTCTCCCATTTTTGTTCCTTCTTTTTTTTTTTTTTTTTTTTTTTTTTTATTGTAAATCCTTTGCCTTTTCACTTCATCTTCTTCGCCTCCTGCCTCTACAGTCTACACTTCACCTCTCCCTCCTGCCTCTTCACTGCCTCTGCACTTCACCTCTTGCCTCATTTTTTTCGATGAGTTGCAGATTTCTCGACGGGTTTTCTAACTAAACCTCATCAGGTTAGACGAGGTTTCCACCACTAACAAACTCTTCCTCATCTTTGGTCCCATATTCGAGCTTTGCATGCTTGATTTGTCATGGATTCGAAAAAAACCCAAACCAGCCGAGACTTCCAAGCCATTTTCCAGCCACTTCCGACCACCTTTTGGCCTCGATTCATGTAGAATTGTAATCCCTTCTCTCCCATCTTCAATTTGGTATTTTATATGAAAATTGGTTGTGAAAAGCATCCCATGGTTTTCAAGGGTGAGTGGTCGAGGAGCAAGGCGAGGGGGAGAAAGGGGACAATCTTAGCTAGTCCCATGGTTTTCAAGGGGTTACGTTAAGACTAGCTAGTCCCAGATTTAGTCTAGGCGAGTGAAACTTAGTCTCATTAAACCTAGTCCCTGTCAGGAGCAAACATGGGACTCGACTAATTCTTAGTCCAGTCCAGTCCAGTACACTTTAATGAGGGCAAACAAACGCCCCCTTAAAGTACAAACCAATGACCAGTCCAAGCTATACACCTCTTTGTTTTCAGAGTTTGCACGCATTCACACACTCAAATGCACATCCTATCTTATAACAATTTTTGTCACAAATGATACACATCAAATCAAGATGATCATTAAAATTAAAAATTTATCAATGTAGTCATTAAGAAAAAATGCTATAGATCAATATCATCCATATCTAGAGACTACACTGAATTCAAACACCTACGTTTAAAAACTACATTAATTGATTTTCGATTAAATTAAAACCATCTTAATTAGATGTGTCGAGACATCTTGCGATAAAAAACCAACTCATATTGTTTCTTGTTCACTCTCATGCACCTGCATTGTCTTGAGTCCCTACATGGCCTGCACGTCCTAATAGATATCAATGAAATTAAGTGAGTGAGCCTGGGGCAGTTGAAGTAATTGAGTAGTCGACAATGCCGGTGGAGTGTTACTAATGGACCCATCAACTTTCAGTACATGGTACATTTTCCTCTATAAATGGGGAATCTATTTGCTCTTGTTACCACATTCACTAGCTCTGAGTTACTTTCTTTCTTCATCCATTAGCTTTCTGTTCCAATATTTTCAGTCTTAATGGGGTTCTGTCTCCCTCACATCCTTGCTTTTCTAACTGTAAGCTTTCTAATTTTGATATATTACTTTTTGATTTCAGTTGATTTGCGTTTGCTTCCGTGCTGATGAGGGTTCAAATATTGTTAATTTGCAGCTCACACTGGTGGCATGCCATGCTGCTCTACCACCTCAACTTTACTGGAACTCTGTCTTGCCAAACTCAAAAATGCCAAAAGCTATCAGTGAACTTCTCCAGCCTGCAGGTTAGTATTAGAGTCTCAGAGAAGCTCAGATGTTGTGTATTCCTTAGACAATAATTCTATTTAGACATACAAAATTAACACCATTACTGACATTCTCACTAACGAGTTTAACCATCGTATACATGTAAGAAATGCATCTAAATATTCTCTAAAAGTGATATAATCCATTGTAATAGCAACAATTTAGTATTATAAAAGATGAAGGGATGGAATAGCTTAAATGTTCTCATTGATCATTGGATTGTGGTCTTGGTATACATGTACTTATTTTCTCACATGTGTAAAAAAAAGCCAAAATATAATAAGTCAATTTCAAAACAATCGGTCAACTTTTTATAAACTTTTCTCTTGTGTAATTAACTGAAATTTCTAAAACCAAGTGGTTGATGCGTTCTTGATACCTTCAATAATTTGACTTCCCAATTGTGCATATCTGCCGATAAACTTAATGGCACTTAGCTATATGATCTTATGTTGTTAGAAAATATAATTTGACTTCACAATTATGAATATGTGCCGACAAACTTGACTGCACTTTTAGTTTTAGATATATGATCTTAACAGCGAATCCCCATATTTTCTATATATGATCCAAATATTCTCACAAATTTTAGCTTAATAATTTTGATGTTCTACCTCTTCTCACTTGCTCTCTATTTATGTTTGCTAATTTGCAGATTTCACAGAAGATAAGAGCACCTCTGTTGTAGTAGGAAAGGGTGGTGTCAACGTTGATGCTGGAAAAGGAAAGCCCGGAGGCACCCATGTCGATGTTGGGAAGGGTACTGGAGTGCATGTGGACGCTGGAAAGGGAAAGCCTGGAGGCACCAATGTAAACGTCGGGAAGGGCGGAGTGCACGTGGAAGCCGGAAAAGGAAAGCCAGGCGGTGGCACTAACGTGACCGTAGGAGGCAAAGGCGGTGTTGGGGTGAACGCCGGGAAGGGAACCAACGTGGTGTTGGCAAAGGAGGAGTGTCCGTAAACACAGGGCACAAGGGAAAGCCTGTGCATGTTGGAGTAACACCAGGACCAAACCCTTTTGTATACAAGTATGCAGCCACGGAAACCCAACTCCATCAAGACCCAAACGTCGCTATTTTCTTCTTGGAGAAAGACATGCGTCCTGGAACAACAATGAAATTGCACTTCACCACGAATTCAAACACGCAAACCTTCGTGCCGCGCGAAACTGCGGAATCCATCCCATTTTCGTCGAACAGGCTGCCAGAAATCTTCAACCAATTTTCAGTGAAATCGGGTTCTGTGGAAGCGGATATAATCAAGGGTACGATTCAAGAGTGCGAGAATCCAGCCATTAGAGGAGAGGAGAAATATTGTGCTACCTCTTTGGAGTCCATGATTGACTTCAGCACTTCCAAGCTTGGAGGAGAAAATGTTCGAGCAATTTCGACAGAAGCCGGGATAGGAGCCACTTTGCAGAAGTACACAATAGCTTCTGGAGCGAAGAAGTTGGCGGCGGATAAGTCCGTCGTGTGTCACAAGCAGAACTATCCCTATGCTGTTTTTTACTGCCATGCAACAAAAACAACCAGAGCTTATGTGGTGCCCCTTAAAGGTGCTGATGGGGTGAATGTTAAAGCAGTAGCAGTCTGCCACACAGACACATCAGATTGGAACCCTAAACATTTGTCCTTCCAAGTCCTCAAAGTCAAGCCGGGAACTGTTCCGGTCTGCCATTTCCTTCCCAGTGATCATGTTGTCTGGGTTCCAAACCAGAAATCTACATGATTTGACTGATCAAACCTTCAGTTCTACGTATGATTATGTGATCAACTTAATTAGCATAGTTTGAGTGGCAACAGTTCGAAATTAAATCGTCTGTCGATTACTTGTTATTGTCACTATGTATTTCAACCTATCTATAAACTCATAAATGAAAGCATGCTATCGTGTGGACTTGTACCGAAAGCATGCTATAGTGAACGTGCTCTACAACATTCAGTAATAGTTATATATGCTTTGACTCTGTGGTGCCATTTGTCCATTGGTTTAGTATTGAATTGTGGTGCTACTATATGCATGATACACAGGTTACATCTCATTTGTCTTAGGAGAGGGAGGGTGTTGAGAATGTATGGAGTGTGAATCTCATGTTAGATATTTAACGAATTTTGTATGTGCTTATAAGGAATTGTAACCTCAATTTCTTTACGATCTAATCAAAGCAAGAGAATGCCAAGAAGCTAAAATCCTAAACCAAGGGGACACCTCATAACATCGGGCTGCTCTGTTTTCAAACTATGTTGGCTTGTCTGGTTACCGCTTCTCAAATTAATGTACATGTTGGCATCCAGGTTTGTCTCACTTTCTTTTTTTTTCTTCTAACTTTAAGGGGTTGTTTGACTTGTTTTGCAGGTTTAGACCTTTAGCTTTGGTTTTAGAGGAGTTAGGTTTCACGTCCCCCCTCCTGTTTTCTTTATTTCATTCTCGTTTTGTGTTTCTAGAAGGGTAAGGTTTATGTCCCATCTTCTTTTTCGTGTATTCCTTTTTATTGTCTTTGTTTTTTGAGAGGTAAGGTTTATATGTACAACCTCAGATTGGCTTCAAGAACTCATTTCCACAACCAATCGTCCTTGTGATTTACACAGGTTTTCACTTTCGCACAAGAAGAAAATGAGGCAACAACCACGGAACAAGCTTGGCTGTTGCTAGCCTAGTGATTGCTAAATACGTGACAAAAAGTTAAAAAATCGCACCAAAAAGTAAAAAATTATGACATGCTGTTTGTCACGCTTGCAGGAATAGCTACCCCAGAAACAATCACCTGGCTCTGTGGCTATTTCCCTTTTTTCTTGCAGTGTTCGCATGTAGCTCTTGTTTCTACTTTGTATAGTTTGAAGAATTCCATTTTGAATTTATTTGCCTTCGCTTAAAATGAAGTTGCGGTTTTTGAAGAGTGTTCTTCGGGATTTCTAAATCTATTTTTAACTTCGACTTTTCATGTTCATATGATAAAGTAATTGAGTTAAAAAAGAAAAAAAAAAGTTTTTTAGTTAAAATGGTTTTTATGATTTATATAACTCCTTATCGGACAAAGTCAAAAATTACTTCTACTAATTCTCATTATTAAGACAAAAGTGAGAAGTTATGTTAATCTTACAAACTATTTTGACTATAAAAAGTAGAATAAATTACGTTTTCCCTTAATGATTTTGACTAGCTAGCTACCCAAAAATAACAACCATCGTATGAAAAGTTTGGCTAACATATCTTGTTGTCCATTTATGTTGGTAAATCCGCGGACTGCATTACTGTTGGCAAAGGGGGAGCTATCGTTCACAACCAAGTTGCAGATGTTGCAACTGTTAGACAAATAAGGAATATGGTTGGAGTCCTTGTGTAATTGTATATAATATTATTATTGGAAGAATAAGCCGTCCTACAGCCGTCCTACCTTGTCCTACCTACACACTAGGACGGCTACCTTGTCCTCTACAGCCGTCCTACCTACACACTAGGACGGCTACCTTGTCCTACCTACACACTTGTATCATGTATATATATCCTTGTAATCTTGTAGAGAAACACAATGAGAAAAAATTAAGCATTCTCTTCCATTTGCATTCTCTTCCATAAGCATTCTCTTCCATTTGCATTCTCTTCCATTTTTCCACATTCATGTATCAATAACAAATATAATTTTTAGCCTACATACCTTTTTCTACATGGTATACAGAGCAGGTTTATAACCCTAGCCCTAATTTTTTTTTCGGCAGCTTTCTCTGCCGTTCCCATGGCTGACTCTTCTTCTTCCGATGGTGTTTTTTCCCTTCATCATTCCGACCACCCGAATCTTGTCCTTGTATCCAAGAAGTTGAATGGTGATAACTACACATCCTGGGCCCGTGGCATGCAGCTTTCCTTGAGTGCCAAGAATAAACTTGGTTTCATCACTGGCGATATCCAAGAACCTTCTTCCTCCGACGACCCTGATGCTCACGCAGCTTGGCGTCGTTGCAATGACATGATTCTCTCTTGGCTTCTGCATTCCTAAGAACCTGACCTTCAAGAATCTGTGCTTTTTTCCACCTCTGTCCAAGCTGTATGGGATGATCTTCGCGAACGCTTCTCTCAGAGTAATGCTCCACGCATCTTCCAACTCAACCGGGAACTTGCTACAATTTCTCAAGGTTATTCTTCTATCTCCGCCTATTTTACTCGCCTGAAAGCTCTCTGGGATGAGCTTGCTTCTTATAATGATGGCTGCACGTGCTCTTGCAACGCCAAGCATGACCGTCAACAACTCATGCAATTTTTAATGGGCCTCAACGAATCCTTTGCTGCTGTTCGTGACCAGATTCTTTTAATGAATCCCCTTCCCACTGTTCGTCAGGCCTGTTCCTCGGTGTCTCAAGCTGAAAAACAACGCTCCCTGGGCGTCCTCCGCTCTGTCGATCAACCTGCTGCCATGGCTGTTCGTGGCCCGTCCCGTCCCTCCTCTGCTCGTCCTCCCCTCCACTGCACCTACTGCAATTTTGATTATCATACCCGAGACACCTGCCATAAACTTCATGGCTATCCCGTTGGCCATCCCCTCCATGGCCAACCGTGGCGACCACCGCGCCGTGCCACTGCTTCCAGTTCTTCCCGCAGCCATGCACCTTCCAATCCTCCCCGGCAGCCACGGTTTTCTGCTTCCCGCCCCCATAATTTCACCCAGGCCCATCACGTGCAAGGCACCCAGGCCCCCGCCTCCTCTTCTACTCCAGCGACCCACCAAGTGCACGGGGCCCAGCCCACTTTGCATGACTTGCAGCTTGCCATGCCTGACCTCTCTGCCGAGCAGCACTCCCGTGTTCTAGCTGCTCTACGTGACACCACCACCCCTCCTCAGGCCAATGCCGTGCTCACTACTGATTTTGCCCAAGGTTTGTTACCTGTCACCTCTCGTCATGGTCAATGGATTCTTGACAGTGGTGCTACGGATCATATTACTTCTTCCGCTTCATGTTTGGTTAATCGTTTTCCTTCACATTTGCCGCCTGTTTCTTTGCCTAGTGGTGCTTCCGCTCCCATTACTTTTACCGGCACTCTTCCTTTAAATTCATCAGTTACTTTGAAGGATGTTTTATGTGTCCCTAATTTCCGAGTGGACCTTTTATCGGTTGGTAAACTTACAGATGGATTATCGTGTTCCATAACCTTCTTTCCTTCTTGGTGTGTTTTGCAGGACTTGGTTTCGAAGGCGATGATTGGTGTGGGTAAGCGACGTGGCGATCTGTATTACCTTGTGGCCCTTACCTCTTCTCTCCCCACCCGTCAACCTCTCTGCAACATCATTACCATCCCCTCCTCCCTCTGGCATAGGCGTCTAAGTCACCCCTCCTCCACTCGTTTGCAAGCTTTAGCATCTAGCTCTCTTAATTGTACTTTTGATTCTAGTCATATTTGTGATGTTTGTCCGTTGGCAAAACAAACTCGTCAACCTTTTCTTTTGAGTTCAATTTCATCAACTTTCCCTTTTGCTTTAATTCATTGTGATATTTGGGGCCCGAATCGTCAATCTTCTCTTTCTGGTGCTCATTATTTCTTAACCATTGTGGATGCTTTTTCTCGCTTTACGTGGGTCTTCCTCATGAAACATAAATCTGACACTCAACAATTAATTAAGGATTTTTTTGCTTATGTCACTACCCAATTCCGCACTACCATCCAATGCATTCGTACTGACAATGGTGGTGAATTTTTATCTCTACGTAGTTTTTTCTCTGATCATGGGGTGCTTTTACAAACTTCTTGTGTTTATACCCCCCAACAAAATGGCGTTGTTGAAAGAAAACATCGTCATCTTCTTGAAACCGCTCGCGCCCTTCGTTTTCAATCTCATCTTCCTATCAAGTTTTGGGGGGAATGTGTTCTTACCGCTACTTATCTCATCAATCGTCTCCCTACCCGTCTTCTCCATCATAAATCCCCATTTGAGGTTCTCTTTTCGAAAACCCCATCTTATGACCACTTCCGCGTCTTTGGTTGTCTGGCATATGCCACCTCTGTCACTCCCACCACCAAATTTTCCCCTCGGGCTCATCGTTGCATTTTTCTCGGTTATCCTCATGGACAAAAGGCCTATACCCTTTACGATCTCGACAATCACCGCATTTTCACTAGTCGAGACGTCATCTTTCACGAAACTACTTTCCCTTATGCCGTTTCTCACCCTCCTATCCCTTCCTCTTCGCCTACCCTACCCATCCCACCCCCTCTGGACTTTACATATAACCCACCCCTTCCTGCCCCGACGCCTCACCCTCCTCCACCTTCCTCCCCTTCCACGCCTCCCACAGATTCCCTTGCTGCCCCATTACCCGTTCCTCCCCTTCCTCGCACCTCTTCCCGTGCCCATAAACCTCCATCCTATTTAAAAGACTACGTTTGCTCGCGGGTGATTCTGCCATCCCACCCATCTTCGACTTCGCAACCCGGTTCTACACAAGGTACGCGATATCCACTTTGTAATTTTCTCTCTTATCACCGTTACTTTCCCAGGCATTTTTCTTACATTAACTCTGTCAGTCGGACTGTGGAGCCTTCCTCCTTTGCCGAGGTTGCCACTGACCCCAATTGGCAACGTGCTATGACTGAGGAGCTTCAAGCTTTATATGCTAATGGTACTTGGACTTTAACTTCCTTGCCCCCTGGCAAAATTCCCATTGGTTGTAAGTGGGTGTACAAACTCAAGCATAATTCCGACGGCTCTATTGACCGCTACAAAGCTCGTTTGGTTGCTAAAGGCTTCACTCAGGCTGAAGGTATTGATTATCATGACACTTTTTCTCCTACTGCTAAGATGATTACGGTGCGTTGTCTTCTTGCTCTTGCTGCTAGTCAGTCTTGGTCTCTTCATCAGCTTGATGTTAATAATGCTTTCTTACATGATGACTTACATGAAGAAATCTATATGTCTCCTCCTCCTGGTCTTCGGCGACATGGGGAGAATCTTGTGTGTCGCCTTCACAAGTCACTTTATGGTCTTAAGCAGGCTTCTCGCCAATGGTTTGCCAAATTCACTAGTGCCATCATTTCTGCCGGTTTTCAACAATCCAAAGCTGACTATTCATTGTTCACTAAAAAGTCTGGTATTTCTTTCACAGCTTTGCTCATTTATGTGGATGATATTGTGATTACAGGCAATGATGCTAGTGCCATTAATTCTCTGAAGTCTTTTCTCCGTGATCATTTTCGGATAAAAGACCTTGGTGATTTAAAATATTTTTTGGGTATTGAGGTTTCTCGTTCGAAACAAGGGATTTATATTTCTCAACGCAAGTATGCATTAGAGATTCTCAAGGACTATGGTTTTTTGGGAGCACGACCCATTGCTTTTCCTATGGATGACACAAAATTATCTGATAAAGGAGAACTTCTCAAGGATCCTAAAAAGTATCGACGATTAGTAGGTCGGTTAATATATCTCACTATCACTCGGCCGGATATCACCTATTCTGTGCATGTTCTAAGTCGTTTTATGCACGAGCCAAGGATATCTCATATGGATGTTGCGCTTCGTATTGTTCGTTATTTAAAGGCTACTCCAGGTCAAGGTTTATTATTTCGTTCTGACAACCAGACCAAGTTAACTGCGTTTTGTGATTCTGATTGGGCAGGTTGCCCTATCACTCGCCGTTCGACTACTGGGTATTGTGTATTCTTGGGCGGTTCTTTGATTTCTTGGCGGACGAAACGACAGAAAACTGTTTCGCTCTCTTCAGCAGAGGCAGAATATAGGGCCATGGCAGGTGCTTGTTGCGAGATAGTTTGGCTTCGTTTTTTGTTGAAGGATTTGAACATTCCTTTGGATGGTCCTTCCATTTTATTTTGTGATAATCAAGCAGCATTACATATAGCTGCCAATCCTGTTTTTCATGAACGAACTCGTCACATTGAGATAGATTGTCACTTTATACGAGATAAGATTGTAGATGGCACAATAGAGACCAAGCATGTGGGTACGGCACAACAGTTGGCAGACTTGTTTACCAAACCTCTTGGGAAAGAAAAGTTTTCGGGTATGTTACGCAAGTCGAGAGTTCTTGACATCCACTCTCCAACTTGAGGGGGAGTGTTAGACAAATAAGGAATATGGTTGGAGTCCTTGTGTAATTGTATATAATATTATTATTGGAAGAATAAGCCGTCCTACAGCCGTCCTACAGCCGTCCTACCTTGTCCTACCTACACACTAGCCGTCCTACAGCCGTCAAGCCGTCCTACAGCCGTCCTACCTTGTCCTACCTACACACTAGGACGGCTACCTTGTCCTCTACAGCCGTCCTACCTACACACTTGTATCATGTATATATATCCTTGTAATCTTGTAGAGAAACACAATGAGAAAAAATTAAGCATTCTCTTCCATTTGCATTCTCTTCCATAAGCATTCTCTTCCATTTGCATTCTCTTCCATTTTTCCACATTCATGTATCAATAACAAATATAATTTTTAGCCTACATACCTTTTTCTACAGCAACTAACATTCAATATCTTCACCTGGATGATTCAATTGAAAGCAAATGTTCGGCTACAAGCAAGATGCGTCTGAAAAAGTATAGACTTACAAAGATGCTGCTGAAAATCTAACACTTGAAGACCCAACTCGAGTACTTTTCTTCTTGCAAGATCGCAGAGTCCATCCCCTTCGGTTCAAGCAAATTGGCAGAAATTCTTAACCAATTTTCAGTGAAACCGGGGTCTTTGGAAGCCGACATAATGAAAGAACCATCCAATATTGTGAAGGGGTGGCCATTAGAGCCGAAGAAAAATATTGTGCCACCTCTCTAGAGTCGATTGATTGACTTCACCACCTCCGCTTGGAAGAAATAATATTAAAGCAATCACGACGGAGGTGGAAAAAGGAGCTACCCCGCTGCAGAATTACACAATAACCCCTGGAGTGAAAAAGCTGGCAGGCAACCAACTTATTGTGTGCCATAAGAGCAATTACACCCCTTAAAAAATGCATCAACATTCAGCTCATTTAATTCATTCAATGAACAATAATAGACTCTAATAAACAGTAATAGACCAAATGCATTTCCACCCCTAAAACTAAATAACCTAGTCAATTTTATTAAAATTTTATTAATTTTCATTATAAAATAATAATTTTAATTTTAATTTCTAACATGATCCCTTCTCATTCTTCTTCCCATTTTTCTCAAAAGGGTCTCTCTGGACCCTCTTCTTTTATTTCTTCCCTGATTTTCCAATTGTGCGGTCAAGCACAATTTCACCACTTTTTCTTCCCTTCTTCTTTTTCTTCTCTTCAAGCCGCCAAAACCGTTCCTCTAACGCCCGCGAAACCGTTCCTCTATAAAACGCAAACCCAGAACCCCTAATAAATCAGTTCACTCTCCCACCGCAACTCTCTCTGCATCTCGCTCCGTACACCCACCAAACTACTCACCACACTAACGCTCCCCTAAAAGTGGACCTCCTCCTCTTGGAAAAGACCCTTTTGGGTCTCTTCGTCGTCGTGATCGTCACCATCGCCATTTCAAAACTCCGCGGCAAGAAATTCAAGCTCCCGCCTGATCCTATACCCATACCCGTTTTTTGGAAACTGGCTCCAGGTCAGCGACGACCTCAACCGCCGTAATCTCACCGACCTCGCCGAGAAATTCAGCGACTGCTTCCTCCTCCTCATAGGGCAACGCAACCTCGTAGTCGTCTCCTCGCCGGAGCTCGCCAAGGAGGTGCTCCACACCCAGGGAATTGAATTCAGGTCGAGGGAGGCGTGGCGGTATTGCCTGGCATCATGTAGGTCGGGCAAGGGCTCAGCACATTCTGAGCCGGCCTAAAGACCAGCTTGGGCTGGGTGCCAGCCTATCTACTCGGCTGGAGTGGATTGGCAAGGTGCCGGCCTAAAGGTTCCCCGGTGGAACTACTCTAAGATGATTTATCCGTGTGCCGTTTTCTACTGCCATGCAATTGAAAAAGCAAGGACTTTTATTGTGCCTCTGGAAGGCGCTGACAGGACGAAAGCTAAAGCAGTAGCAGCCTGCCAGACACATCTGAACGAAGCCCAAAACATTTTGCCCTCAGAGAGCTCAATGTTAAGCCAAGAACAACTAATCTCATCTGCCATTTTCTTGAAAACGAGAATGTTGGTTGGGTTTCAAAACAAAAACCTACATGAGTTGAATCCGCCGCTCGGGTCCTCTACTTGATTATGTAGCCCATCAATAACAGTAATTAGCCCGCTCCATTGATAAAAACAATCCCATGAGACTGATTAGCTGTTTATGTCTGAGACTACGTACTCACTTCATAACATATTCTTATTACTCATTGGCAATGCAAAATTCCCTCTTGTAATAGAGACAAAAAAAGTACCTAAAAAAAAAAAAAAAGCAAAGGAAAAAAATAAGATGGGAAGGACAAAGATTAGTTACATATATTTTATTGTATCTCTTAATCTTATCCTACCTCCTATATCAATAATTTGAATGGAAAAAATAAGAGTAATGCTAAAAAAACTAAATTTGAAGATTAAAATTGCAAACTGAATAATGTGTCACCAGTAGAAATAAGCACGTCTTTTAACACTTAAGTAATAAACCAATCATCAACTTTTAAGTTGTTTAGTTTTCAAATTTTAGTCTTCAAATTGAGACTCCTTAGCATTACTCAAAAAATAATAATATCAATGAATATGGAAAAAATATATATATATAAAACGGTTGATCTCTATTAAACTTGCTAATGACCCGAAGCATAAAGTACTTGCTACCAGTGCAATAAACACTCGCATTACTCAAAAAATAATAATATCAATGACTACGGAAAAAAATATATAAAATGATTGATCTCTATTAAACCTAAATGACCCCAGGGTCGGCCTTGAGAATTTGTGAGCCCTAGGCGAGTCTTCAAAGTGGGGCCCTAAATTTCTCGGACCTCCGACTCTTTGTATATTGGTATGTAGTAAAAAGAATTCGCTAATTACATGAAAAGTCTATTTCTTCATCGAATATCTTTAAAAATGAATATCAAAAGAAAAAAGATATACTAACATTACTTAATATTACATGTCACATGTCTTTAGACACAAATGTACTACGTGTTTGCAGTCAAGAGTCTAAGTACTGATTTGGTACTGAGGTGTTTTTATAAAAAGTGGGTATAAAAAAAAGTTGAGTTCAAAAAGGTGTTTGGTAAACATTTAAAAACAACTTATTTTCACAGTTTTGGGTGAAAATAAGCTGAAAATGTGAAGCAACAAAAATGAGCTTATTCTCATGGCATAGCAGAAGCGGTTTTTTTTCAAAGCACAGCAATACCAAACTAGATTGAGAGTGAAGAGCAATAAAACTTGATGACCAAGAGAGTAAAAAACAATAAAACTTGATTGATGAATATAATAAGTCAACAACGCCAAGTGGTTCTCTTGTGTTCTTTCTAAAATCAACACACACTAGCGAATCAAATTTCAGAATAACCTAGTTTAACAATGAATTATTGAAAAAGAAAATTTAAATTCAAAGTTAAGGTTACCTCAAATTACAATCTTCAGGACCTAGCGATAGAAAGACTGGGAAGTTGAAAGAAAAGGATTCCAAAGTTATGATTATTCTGGTTTTTGTTATTTTTTTAGGTTATTTTCAAAAGCAAAAGAAAAACAAAAAAAGCATTTGGACAGATTGAGGCCATTAATTTCACTAGCCTCTTGTCACACTCGTAGGCTTGTGACAATTGGCCTTTGTATGTTTTTTATTTAAGAAACTCAAGTTTTTTTCTATTTATACAATTTTTATTTAAAATATTTTTGAAAATAAATAAGAATTTAAACATAAACCACCCATAGGTTTTGTTATTTTTTTTCTAAAGTTGAAAATTTTAAATTCATTCAAAATTAATATTTGTTGAATTATTTTAACTCCTTTTGATTCTAGTAATTTTAAAATTTTTAAAGAACAATTTATCTTTATTTTTAATTTTTAATTTCTTAGATTTGAAAAAAGCAAAAACTTAATGCTTACAAGGTGTTTCGAACTTCCAACCCCAATAAAAACAAAGCGTAACTGTTTCCACTGCACCAACGAAATAATTATGATGTTTCTTACGTTTTCTTTATTTATATTTTATATACAGGATGTATAAAAAAATTTGGGATCCCCCGCCCCGGGAACTTGAGGGCCCTAGGCAACCACCTACCTCGGCTATATGGGAAAAAAATATATATGGAAAGAAAGAAGGATGAAGAAGAATGAAGGAAAAATGGTATAGTGAATGTAGAGGAAATATACAAGGAATGATACACAATAAAAACAAAAAAATTTAAGTTATTTTCATTCTCAAAATTATGTTTTCATTCGTTGTTCTCTATTTTTTGAAGCACAAGTTTGGGTGACCAAAATAGCCTAAGGGGACCAAAATAGCCTAAGGGTATAAATGACATTCGCAAAATATAGGATGACTCATTGTCAGTAAGAAGTTGGTTAGTTGAATCAAAAGTTAATGTACCTTAATTGATAAGCAAAATCACGAAGACTAAACTTAATAATTGAAACATAAATGGTCTTATATCTAATTACGTGCAAAATGACTTTTTCAAAGGCGCTGTTAGAGTGAAACGTAAGAAAAAAAAATGTCGAATTAAATACTAGCCACCCCATTAATGTCGAATAAATTATGTATCCAGGGCTCAATCTACTAGCAACCCCATTAATGTCGAATGAATTATGTACCCAGGACTCAATCTACTAGCCACCACATTAATGTCGAATTAAACACTCCAATTTATTTCCACACAAAGAAACAAATAAGAAACGTAAGAAAAAAAATAAAGGCCACCGCATGCTCTGCATTTTCGGTTTCATCCGGTATGGATTATTGGATTTCTTATGGTTTTGACATAATATTTTATAATGTTAACACGAAAAGTTTGCTAAAACCACTACATGACGAAGAATCTACAAAATGTCTCACTTTTAAGAGATTTTTCTTACTATTTCTATTTGAATTTGGTACAAAGTTAGAATAAATGCGGAACATCACACGAGGCAGTGGAAGGGGGCACGTGTTAAACCTAATCCCGACAAATTTGGCACTTCAGTTGACTTCCTCTATAAAACTTGAATCGGTCTCCTATTGCTCACCATAGAACCTGAGTTTTCTTGTTTCATCCTTTTCAATGGGGTTCCTTCCCTTGAGAATATTTGCATTTTTTACTGTGAGTAAACTGTGTAAAATTTGAATTTTCCCAATGAATTTTTATGAATCTTATAGGTACACATATAAACATATCTGATTTTTTTTACCTCATGCTAACGAGAATCTTAACTATTTTTCAGCTCAGACTGGTGTCAACGGCAAGCCATGATACTTCTTTACTGCCACCTCAACTTCACTACTGGAACTCCATCCTGCCGGACACACCAATGCCAAGAGCTCTCAGTCAACTTGTCAAACCAGGTTTTAACTTACAACTCTGACTCAAAGAGCTTTTCCCATCCCATCATTTTATTGACACGATACGTGGTTAAAACTTAAAACCAAACAATAGGAATAATTATGAGTTATTTTTGTCATTTCAACATAAATATCCTGCAATCTTCCTTGATGAAAAAAAATATTTATATAAAAACTAGAAGATGGGGTTATGATTATTTTGAGGTGCTTATAAGATTTTCCTTCTAACAATTGTGATCTGAAGAGTTTCGCTTTTTCTCCATTTATGTTGATAATTCTGCAGACCACACTGGTGTTGGCAAGGAAGACTTGTCTTTTTCAGCCAAGATTATGCCCGAAACTGCTGGTGGCGTATTTTTGTAAATTACGATGGAGGTGGAGACATTAGTCAAGTAATTAATTTCTTCTTGGAGAAGGACATGCATTCTGGAAATGCAAAGAAATATCGCTTAGCTAAAAATTCGACTAGAGCTATTTTCCTGTCCCGCAAAACTGCAGAGTCGATCCCCTTCTCTTCTCACAAAATGCCAGAAATTCTCAACCAACTTTCATTGAAATCAGGGTCTGTGGAAGCGATGAAAATTAATGAAACCGTTCAGGAATGCGAAAGTCAGGCCGTTAAGGGAGAAGAAAAACAATGTGCCACTTCTTTAGAGTCGATGATTGACTATGCCACTTCCAAGCTCGGAAGAGGTGGAAAAAGGGGTGCAGAATTGCACAATAATTTCCCTTGGAATGAAGAACTTTTCTGCAGTCGACAAGAGCAAAGTCATTGTGTGCCACAAGTTAAGCTACCCATATGCTGTCTTCTACTGCCATTCATTTCGAAGGATTAGGGCTTATATGGTGCCTCTACAAGGATCTGACGGGACGACTGCGAAAGTAGTTGCTATCTGCCATGCAGACACATCTAGATGGAACCCAAAAATCTTACAAGGTTTGAAAGTTGAACCAGGAACCGTTCCCGTTTGCCATTTTCTTTCTGACGGCGATATTGCCTGGGTTTCGAAACAGAAACTTTAGCTACCTGGCATGATCACTTGCCAAAGAGCTTCCCTGTAAAATGAATTCAATAAGAGCAGTTGCACCCCGTTCTGTATGGTAAAAAAATCCCATAATTAATAATGGGATGTTACTTTCATCCCATTATCAATAACTTGAATGAAAACGATTGATCTCTATCAATAAACTTGCTAAGACCTGAATCATAAAGTACTTGCTACCGGTGCCATAAACTCTGCATTTGAAAAACTCTTCCTTCTTTATTCGTTATTGTATGTGTAATACATATATGATCAGATTTGTATATGTATAGTTAACCTGGTTCCTCATGTGGAACTCCAGGTTGAGGAGTTACAAGGGAGGTCTACAAGTTTGCAAAAGTGAACCACACTATCACACTGAGGATTTGTTTGAGAATGATTTTGTTTGCAATATAGAAGAAGTATTTACAAATTTGCTAAAGTGAACCGCAACAGTCAATAACATGACTAAAGTTTCTTTTATAATCGTTTCGCTTTTTTTTTTAGTTTTCCCCTCTATTACTTGCAATATGAGAAAAATATATATGAAAAGAAACAAGGGTGAAGAAGTAAAGGAAACCTGATATAATGCATGTAGAAGAAAAATACAAGGAATGATACATAATAAAAATAAAAAATTATTTTAAGTTATTTTCACTTTCAAGATTTTATTTTCATTCATTGTTCTTTAGGGTTAGTCCGTTTTGGTGCCCAAATAGCCTAGGGTTATAAATGGCATTTTCAAAATGTAGGATGACTGATCATCGCTCAATAGGAAAGGTCGATGGTTGGATAAAAAATTAATGGATCTTAATTGATAAGCAAAATCACGATGACTACGCATATTATTGAATCCGTAAGTGGTCTTATATGTAATCATATGCAAGATGACTTTTATAGAATACTAATTTAACAAATAATATTATTTACACTAAAAAAAATATGATATATTAAGTTTCATAATAAGTTAGTAATAACGTAATTATATAGAGTACTTGTTTTCGTTGAAAATAAGAAGCTCGATGTATCGGGAAGGACTCAATTGACTAGTCACTACATTAATGTTTAGTTTGAAACGATTAAAGTTGCAAGTAGTAAAGATTGCCCCATTCCTTAGGAAAAGATATAATGTTTGTTTTTTTGGTCAAACGATAGATTTTGTTAGATTAGCCATCAACGAGGTTCGAACCCACGCCGTTATATAAGGGCTCAACACATTTTTACTACTGTAATAAAGGGTCACTTGCAACATAATTTTTGTGTGCGGTGGTAACAATATATATACTACACAATTTCTAAAGAGTACTTGATAAGTTTGCATTAATTTTAAGTATTAACAAATAAAACACGTAATTCAATATTAATATATTATAAACCTGTATGAAAGTGGTTTAAAAATAATCTAAAGCGTTTTCAGCTCCCAATAAACGTTTTTAAATGGCAAGAAAGTTCAAAATTTTTTTGTTTAAAAAATCACTTAAATTGTTTTATTTTAAAAGTAAAATTTTTATTAAAATTTTTAACATGCTATAATTAAAAAGCTTAACACTTTTACGTAAACTGATCCTATAATACCACTTAAGAGAGTTACAGGGACCTTAAAATTTTATCAACTGTCTCTCATTGAATTAACTTGAAGTACAAATCAATGACCAGTCCAAGCTATACACCTCTTTGTTTTCAGAGTTTGCACGCATTCACACACTCACATGTATATCCTATCTTATAACAATTTTTGTCACAAATGATACACATCAAATCAAGATGATCATTAAAATTAAAAATTATCAATGTAGTCATTAAATAAAAATGATATGGATCAATATCATCCATATCTAGAGACTACACTGAATTCAAGCACCTTTGTTTAAAAAATACATTAATTGATTTTTGATTAAATTAAAACCATCTTAATTAGATGTGTCGAGACATCTTGCGATAAAAAACCAACTCATATTGTTTCTTGTTCACTCTCATGCACCTGCATTGTCTTGAGTCCCTACATGGCCGGCACGTCCTAATCGATATCAATGAAATTAAGTGAGTGAGCCTGGGGCAGTTGAAGTAATTGAGTAGTCGACAATGCTGGTGGAGTGTTACTTATGGACCCATCAACTTTTAGTACATTGTACATTTTCCTCTATAAATGTGGAATGTATTTGCTCTTGTTACCACATTCACTAGCTCTGAGTTACTTTCTTTCTTCATCCATTAGCTTTCTGTTCCAATAGTTTCAGTCTCAATGGGGTTCTTTCTCCCTCACATCCTTGCTTTTCTAACTGTAAGCTTTCTAATTTTAATATATTACTTTTTGATTTCAGTTGATTTGCGTTTGCTTCCGTGCTGATGAGGGTTCAAATATTGTTAATTTGCAGCTCACACTGGTGGCATGCCATGCTGCTCTACCACCTCAACTTTACTGGAACTCTGTCTTGCCAAACTCAAAAATGCCAAAAGCTATCAGTGAACTTCTCCAGCCTGCAGGTTAGTATTAGAATCTCAGAGAAGCTCAGATATCGTGTATTCCTTAGACAATAATTCAATTTAGACATACAAAATTAACACCACTACTGACACTCTCACTGACGAGTTTAACCATCGTATACATGTAAGAAATCCATGTAAATATTCTCTAAAAGTGATATAATCCATTGCAATAGCAACAATTTAGTATTATAAAAGATGAAGGGATGGAATAGCTTAAATGTTCTCATTGATCATTGGATTGTGGTCTTGGTATACATGTACTTATTTTCTCACATGTGCAAAAAAAAAGCCAAAATATAATAAGTCAATTTCAAAACTATCGGTCAACTTTTTATAAACTTTTCTCTTGTGTAATTAACTGAAATTTCTAAAACCAAGTGGTTGATGCGTTCTTGATACCTTCAATAATTTGACTTCACAATTGTGCATATCTGCCGATAAACTTAATGGCACTTAGCTATATGATCTTATGTTGTTAGAAAATATAATTTGACTTCACAATTATGAATATGTGCCGACAAACTTGACTGCACTTTTAGTTTTAGATATATGATCTTAACAGCGAATCCCCATATTTTCTATATATGATCCAAATATTCTCACAAATTTTAGCTTAATAATTTTGATGTTCTACCTCTTCTCACTTGCTCTCTATTTATGTTTGCTAATTTGCAGATTTCACAGAAGATAAGAGCACCTCTGTTGTAGTAGGAAAGGGTGGTGTCAACGTTGATGCTGGAAAAGGAAAGCCCGGAGGCACCCATGTCGATGTTGGGAAGGGTACTGGAGTGCATGTGGACGCTGGAAAGGGAAAGCCTGGAGGCACCAATGTAAACGTCGGGAAGGGCGGAGTGCACGTGGAAGCCGGAAAAGGAAAGCCAGGCGGTGGCACTAACGTGACCGTAGGAGGCAAAGGCGGTGTTGGGGTGAACGCCGGGAAGGGAACCAACGTTGGTGTTGGCAAAGGAGGAGTGTCCGTAAACACAGGGCCCAAGGGAAAGCCCGTGTATGTTGGAGTAACACCAGGAAAAAGCCCTTTTTTATACATGTATGCAGCCACGGAAACCCAACTCCATCAAGACCCAAACGTCGCTATTTTCTTCTTGGAGAAAGACATGCGTCCTGGAAAAACAATGAAATTGCACTTCACCACGAATTCAAACACGCAAACCTTCGTGCCGCGCGAAACTGCGGAATCCATCCCATTTTCGTCGAACAAGCTGCCAGAAATCTTCAACCAATTTTCAGTGAAATCGGGTTCTGTGGAAGCGGATATAATCAAGGGTACGATTCAAGAGTGCGAGAATCCAGCCATTAGAGGAGAGGAGAAATATTGTGCTACCTCTTTGGAGTCCATGATTGACTTCAGCACTTCCAAGCTTGGAGGAGGAAATGTTCGAGCAATTTCGACAGAAGCCGGGAAAGGAGCCACTTTGCAGAAGTACACAATAGCTTCTGGAGTGAAGAAGTTGGCAGCGGATAAGTCCGTCGTGTGTCACAAGCAGAACTATCCCTATGCTGTTTTTTACTGCCATGCAACAAAAACAACCAGAGCTTATGTGGTGCCCCTGAAAGGTGCTGATGGGGTGAATGTTAAAGCAGTAGCAGTCTGCCACACAGACACATCAGATTGGAACCCTAAACATTTGTCCTTCCAAGTCCTCAAAATCAAGCCGGGAACTGTTCCGGTCTGCCATTTCCTTCCCAGTGATCATGTTGTCTGGGTTCCAAACCAGAAATCTACATGATTTGACTGATCAAACCAGAAATCTACGTATGATGATGTCAGCAGTTTGAAATTAAATCGACTGTCGATCACTTCTTATTGTCACTATGTATTTCAACCTACATATAAACTCATAAATGAAAGCATGCTATCGTGTGGACTTGTACCGAAAGCATGCTATAGTGGACGTGCTCTACAACATTCAGTAATAGTTATATATGCTTTGACTCTGTGGTGCCATCTGTCCATTGGTTCAGTATTGAATTGTGGTGCTACTATATGCATGATACACAGGTTACATCTCTTTTGTCTTAGGAGAGGAGGGTGTTGAGTATGTATGGATTGTGAATCACATGTTAGATATTTAATGAATTTTGTATGTGCTTATAAGGAAGTGTAATCTCAATTTCTTTACGATCTAATCAAAGCAAGAGAATGCCAAGAAGCTAAAATCCTAAACCAAGGGGACACCTCATAACATCGGGCTGCTCTGTTTTCAGACTATGTTGGCTTGCCTGGTTACAGCTTCTCAAATTAATGTACATGTTGGCATCCAAGTTTGTCTCACTTTTTTTTTTTTCTCCTAACTTTATGGGGTTGTTTGACTTGTTTTGTAGGTTTAGACCTTTAGCTTTGGTTTTAGGGGAGTTAGGTTTCATGTCCCCCCTTTTTTTCTTTATTTCATTCTCGTTTTGTGTTTCTAGAAGGGTAAGGTTTATGTCCCCTCTTCTTTTTTGTGTATTCCTTTTTATTGTCTTTGTTTTTGAAGGGTAAGGTTTATATGTACAACCTCAGATTGGCTTCAAGAACTCATTTCCACAATTGGCTTCAAGAACTCATTTCCACAACCAATCGTCCTTGTGATTTACACAGGTTTTCACTTTCGCATGAGAAGAAAATGAGGCAACAACCACGGAACAAGCTTGGTTGTTGCTAGCCTAGTGATTGCTAAATACGTGATAAAAAGTTAAAAAATCGCACCAAAAAGTAAAAAATTATGACATACTGTTTGTCACGCTTGTAGGAATAGCTACCCCAGAAACAATCACCTGGCTCCGTGGCTATTTCCCTTTTTTCTTGCAGTGTTCGCATGGAGCTCTTGTTTCTACTTTGTATAGTTTGAAGAATTCCATTTTGAATTTTTTTGCCTTTGCTTAAAATGAAGTTGCGGTTTTTTGAAGAGTATTCTTCGGGATTTCTAAATCTATTTTTAACTTCGATTTTTCATGTTCATATGATAAAGTAATTGAGTGAAAAAAAAAAAAAAAAAAAAAGAGAAGTTTTTAGTTAAAATGGTTTTTATTATTTATATAAATCCTTATTGGACAAACTCAAAAATTACTTCTACTAATTCTCATTATTAAGACAAAAGTGAGGAGTTATGTTAATCTCAAAGACTATTTTGGCTATAAAAAGTAGAATAAATTACGTTTTCCCTTAATGATTTTGACTAGCTAGCTACCCAAAAATAACAACCATCGTATGAAAAGTTTGGCTAACATATCTTGTTGTCCATTTATGTTGGTAAATCCGCGGACTTCATTACTGTTGGCAAAGGGGTAGTTATCGTTCACAACCAAGTTGCAGATATTGCAACTAACTTTCAATATCTTTACCGGGATGATTCAACTGAAAGCAAAATGTTCGGCTACAAGCAAGATGCTGCTGAAAATCTAACACTTGAAGACCCAAGTACTTTTCCTCTTGCAAGACCGCGGAGTACATCCCCGTCGATTCAAGCAAATTGGCAGAAATTCTTAACCAATTTTCAGATAAACCGGGGTCTTTGGAAGCCGACATAATGAAAGAAACCATCCAATATTGTGAAAGGGTGGCCATGAGAGCCGAAGAAAAATATTGTGCCACCTCTCTAGAGTCGATGATTGACTTCACCACCTCCAAGCTTGGAAGAAATAATATTAAAGAATCACGGCGGAGGTGGAAAAAGGAGCTGCCGGCTGCAGAATTACACAATAACCCCTGGAGTGAGAAAGCTGGCAGGCAACAAACGTATTGTGTGCCGTAAGAGTAATTCCATCTCTAGAAAAATGCACTAGCACCAAGCATCTGCTATACCTCAATGGCAATCAGCAATGCAAGAAGAGTATAATGCTCTTAAATCTCAAGGAACTTGGAGATTAGTACCTCCTCCTCCTGACAGAACGATTATTGGCAGTAAATGGGTCTATAAAATCAAGAAAAATCCTGATGGCAGCGTGTCTCGGTACAAAGCTCGCCTTGTAGCTCAAGGTTTTTCTCAAGAACAGGGTATTGATTACTCTGAAACTTTTAGTCCAGTAGTGCGACACACAACTGTGAGACTTATTTTGTCCTTGGCAGCGATTCACAAGTGGGAATTAAGGCAGTTAGACATCAAAAATGCTTTTTTACATGGGGAGTTGCAAGAGGAGGTTTATATGAAACAACCTCAGGGTTTTGTTGATCCGTCTCATCCGAATTATGTCTGTCAACTAGTCAAGTCTCTGTATGGTCTCAAGCAAGCACCAAGGGCCTGGAACTCCAAATTTACTAGCTATTTGCCAACATTGGGATTCAGTGCATCCTCTTCTGACACCAGTTTATTTGTGAAAACTGATGGGGTGGATGTACTTGTTTTGCTCTTATATGTGGATGATATCATCCTCACTGGATCTAATGGTACCAAACTACAAGCTGTGATTCAAGATTTGGCTGGGGTATTTGAATTAAAGGACATGGGAAGACTTACATATTTTCTGGGCTTGCAGATTCATTACAAAGCTAATGGTGACATATTTGTTAATCAATCCAAGTATGTCAAGGATCTCATTCACAAAGCTGGTATGGAGTCTTGTAAACCTGCCTCTACACCATGTAAACCTCACTGTCAGATGTTGCTCACTGAGGGTACCCTGTTGAAAGATGCTACATTGTATAGGAGCTTGGTTGGATCATTACAATACTTAACATTTACTAGACCCGATATAGCATTTGCTGTCAACTCGGTATGTCAATTCATGAAAGCACCAACGGATGTTCATTTCAATTCTGTTAAGCGGATTTTGAGGTATCTTCAAGGAACTTCAGAGTGTGGCCTTACATTTACATCTGATACATCTATTCAGTTGACTGCATACTCAGACTCAGATTGGGCTGCTGATTTAAATACAAGAAGGTCAGTGACTGGGTATGTTGTATATCTAGGCAATAACCCTATATCCTGGCAGTCCAAGAAACAAACCTCAGTCTCTCGGAGTTCCACCGAAGCTGAATACAAAGCCCTGGCACATACGGCGGCTGATGTGGCCTGGATCAGGTTGTTGTTCAAAGATATTGGGGTTGAGTTACCTGAGCCACCAACCATTTATTGTGATAACATGTCCGCTATTGCTTTAAGTGCCAATCCCGTGTTTCATTCTCGAATCAAGCATCTCGATACAGATTATCACTTCATTCGGGAAAGAGTTCACAAGGGAGACTTGTTGGTTCAGTATCTGTCCACTGATGATCAAACTGCAGATGTGTTAACAAAAGGCCTTCACAGTCCTACCTTTACTCGGCATTGCTTCAATCTCAAGCTAGGTTACCCTAGTTGAGATTGAGGGGGGATGTTGACATATATTGATTTAGAAAATCTGAAGTGCCATGTCATCAAATATGAAGTGCCATGTCATAGAAAAGGTTGTTAGAATCTGTTAAAATAGTTAGGATCTGTTGGGATAAGATTGGTCTAGTTAGCTAAGATTGTAGAGGTGTGGTTACTCGTGTATAAAAGAAGAGAATGTGAGACTGTGAGTTTGATCATGTAATCAAAGAATATTCAGACCTTTCTTTAAGAGTTTCGTTGTATTTTCGTTCTTCTTCTTTCTTTCTTTCTTCATCTTCTTCTCTGTATTCTCTTGGTGGTTGTAATACAACCTAGACTGTTAATATTTATGGGATAAGAAATCATTCCTTAAGTTCTTGTTAGATTGTTTTACTAGGATTGTTTGAATTGACCCCATTTATTCTTATCGATTGTAACTTTGATTGACAGGCTACATTTAAGATTAGACTGGATGACATTCCATCTGAATTAATTGCACTGACCAACATGCCCATTATTGAAGAAAAAGTGGATGGACATCTGAAGACTGTTTTGTATGAAGAGTCACCTATCATGTCGACGTACTTGGTGGCCATTGTTGTTGGGTTGTTTGATTACATTGAAGATCATTCATCTGATGGTAAAACTCATACGCAACATCTCTTGTTCTGTATTTGTTAGTAACCGTTTCTTGACAGTGTCATATTTCATCTCGTCACAGGAGTCAAAGTGTGGGTATATTTTCAAGTTGGTAAAGCAAACCAAGGGGCGTTTGCTCTGAACTTTGCTGTCAGCGCTCTTGAATTTTACAGAGAGTATGTTTAGATCTCAAAATAACTCAATGAATCCTTTCTCTGATTTTTTCCCCTTCCGTGCTCATGTTCAATTGTTTATCATTTGATATGAAATCAATGACAAAAAAGTTCTACAGTTACTTTGCTGTGCCATAACCCTTACCAAAATTAGATATGGTTGCAATCCCTGATTTTTTTGGCGCCATGGAGAACTATGGTTTAGTTACATACCGAGAAATGCTTTTGCTCTTTGATGAACATAACTCTTCAGCTGCCAACAAGCAAATGGTAACATAAACATACTGAATGTCAATCTTGTTTTCATAATTTAGCTTCATTCTAGCTATTGTTTTTTAACCTTTATCATTTCATTTTGTTTTTGTGGAAGGTTGCAACTGTCGTGGCACATGAATTGGCACACCAATGGTTTGGCAATCTTGTAACGATGGAATGGTGGACGGATTTATGGCTAAACGAGGCATTTGCATCATGGGTAACACTTTCTTCATTTGTTGTACTTGTTATTTTACATGCTTTAGACTTAAAGTTCGTGTTTTGACGTCATTAGGTGAGCTATATAGTTATAGACATCTTGTTCCCAGAGTGGAAAATATGGACTCAGTTTCTTCGCATTGAAGTTAGTGGGGGTCTTAAGTGGGACGGGCCTGAAGAATCTCATGCCAATGAGGTTCAAAGTGGACTAGGTCTTCCATAGATTTTTTATTCTTTGTCTGAAGTTTTATTTTTCGCGGCGTAGGACCTTGATCACCTGCATAGCAAGCTTTAAATAGAAATATGCACGTATACTTTCACATTTGTAGTATTTCTTGTACATCTTATTCCCTTTTTTTCGCTAGGTGGATATTAATCGTGCTTCCGAGCTTCATTAAATATTTGATGCAATATGTTATGATAAGGGAACTTCTGTTGTTAGGATGCTACAAACCTATCTCGGTGCCGAATGCTTCCAGGTTGGTCTTTTGGTTTGTTAGCAATTGTCCTTGACGACTAAATCAACAATCTTATTTATGAGTTTTTTTTTACATTTATTCCATGGAAATTTCCGAAAATCCAAGGCTTCAAGGCATGCAGGATTATAAGAGGATATATCCTGAAAAATGATTATTCTTTGAGATTTTTGTTCACACGTATGCTGGTTCGTATTGGTTATCAAATATGTAACAACCCGTCTCAGGATTTACGGAAGAAAATAAATATTTTTGTATTTTCACTAAGTTTGGATGATACTTTCCTTTTTTAAATTGTTTTTTTAACCTTAATTGGTGAGCTCAAGGGGCCCACCCCTGTTTTGTCCCCCGTTCCCTTTCCCTTTTCTTTTTTTTTTCTGAAAAGTCTTCTCTTCTCTCTTCTCTCTTTCTTCCTCCTTGCTCTCTCTTTTTCCCGCCCTCTCGGTGCTCTTTCCTCCGACAAGAACACATACACATACACACACCCATGCCCACACCTATAGCTCTTTTCTAACCCTGTGGTTGTGTTTTGGACGTCAAACCACGAAGAAACCACCTCAGAGACATTTCCCAGTTTTCCGGCGAGCACCGCCCCTTTCGAGTCAATTTCCGGCCAAAAAGGGCGATTTGGCCGGCGTGCAAGGTATCAATCTCTTCGTCTCGCTGAGTACTACAACTTTCCTTTTTGTTTCACTCAATTTCATTGAGTATTGAAGAAGTTATGCTCATTTGAATCTTACCCAGTTTCCGGCGGACACTCGTGGCTTCCAGGCTGTTTTCCGGCCAACTCCGGCCACGATGACGGGAACCAAGGGTATATTTCGATTCCTTACCTTCGGGGCTTCAATTTGGTATATTGAATGACATGTTTTGGTTGAGTTTTGAGCTCCAACGGAGCTTGGGAATTCTCCGGCCGAAATCCGGCCTTCTCCCTCCTTGGAATCCGGCGAACCACCCAAACCCAAGGCCTTTGGGCCTTTCCTGCCAAACCCAATACCCTTTGTAATTGGGCCTTTGGGCCGTATGGTTTCTAACCTAAAACCCAACCCACCTAACACCTAACCCAAAAACTAAAGCCCTGACCCGTGACCCGTGACCCGTGACCCGTTGACCCGTGACCCTGACCCGTTGACTCTGCATTGTGTTAATTTCCCGGACTTATAACCTTAGTGTAATTCATGTTTTCACCTTTCACAGATATCTTATAAGCTGGCAAGAATTGCAGCTGATGCTGTACCGGATCTACTGGATCTTATTAATCAGTTCTTTCTTGGCCTTTTTCAGTACTCTGCAGAGTAAGCTTGTTCTCTTTTTTTTTTTCTTTCCCTCAACTAGCCAAGTACCTAGCTAGATAAAAATTCTTTACGCAGACATCGGTTCTTTAATAAATAAAAATGGGTGTCCAGTTGGTACTGCCTACAATGATATCGTTACATTACTTCATGGCATATCGACAAATTGGTATTCATGCATACTGTCTAGGTAAATACGCTTGTGTGATGACAATAGGGCTGGAGCAAAATGTTTTAACACTCCCAAACTATCCACAATTTTGCTTCTTTCTTTTCGTTTATTTATATATTTAAATTTGGTTTTGTTTCCAGGAAGCTTGGCTGGGAGCCTAAACCGGGTGAGAGCCATTTAGATGTAATGTTGAGAGAAGAAGTTTTAATTGCCCTTGCTGTGTTTGGACATGGCCCGACAATAAACGAAGCAAGTAGGCGTTTTCATGAATTCTTAGATGACAGAAATACGCCTCTTCTTCATCCTGACATAAGAAAGGTTTGTTTTGTTGTAAACCATTAATTAAACACTTTTTAATTCTCTGTTGATCATCATTATTAGTAACTCTTAATTCTTGCACTGCGGGCAGTGTATGTGGCAGTAATGTAAAGAATAAACATGTCTAACAGATGGGGCTACGAATCTCTTCTTAGAGTTTACAGAGAGACTGATCTGAGCGAGGAGAAATCTCGCATTTTAAGTAATACTACTGATTAATTTGTACAATTAAGGATGTTGATCCAACATCTGAATTTGTTATGTCGTTGGAATAATAATGTATCTGTTTGTGCCTGTAGGATCACTAGCATCTTGTCCAGATCCGAACATAACTCTGGAAGTTCTCAACTTTTTGTTGACTTCTGAGGTATTTCTGATTTTGTCTCTCTTAATCGCAGGTTTAAATTTTAATTAGGTACCACAACATTAGAGTATCTCAAACCAATTGTGATTGACGATACTGGGTTTAATCCCATCGATTGCCATCTATGCATATAGGTACGCCGTCAGGATGCTTCCGCTGTGCTGTCCTCAGTTAGTAGGGAAGGACGGGAAACAGCTTGGACGTGGCTGAAGGTAACTCTCAATACCACTAGTTTCTAGGGAGCATGCATACTATGAAATGTACGTACCCACATTCATGGATTTGGTTTCTTTCCTGGTCTTGTTAATATGGTTCATTTTGCCTTTCGGGGATGATATCCGAAATACAGGATAACTGGGAGCACATCTCAAAGACCTGGTGTTCTGGATTTCTAATTACTCAGATTGTCAGTGAAATTGTTTCACCGGTTCGTTCTCTCTCTCTCTCTCTCTCTTGAAACTTTTAATTGTTCTCGTATCTGGGGCGTTGTATCCTTGTGTAATTACCTTCCTTGCTACGCAGCTAGCGTCATTTGAGAAGGTTAAAGATGTAGATGAGTTCTTCAAAGTCCATTGTATCCCCTCGATAACTAGAACCTTGAAGCAGAGCGTTGAGCGGGTGCGGATCAAGCCAAGTGGGTTCAGAGTGTTCAGGGTGAGAAAGATCTTGCCGATGTTTTGAAGGAGTTGGTATACAGGAAATACTAGCTTTGATAGAAAAATGGGTCTGGATTTTCCTCAGTTATTATGCAAGTTACATATTTTCCAAAAGAAGAATAATGAGACATGGATAAATATAAATGTACTGTCAAATTATAAGACTATATTTTCGAGACACATAATTTTTGATCTATTTCATAAAGGGACAAAACTTATCCATGTGGCAGGTGATGTCATGGTTGCTTTTTTAATTGTCGTATTTGCATCCTTAGAGTTACTAAACTAGACAGCTAAATCGGTCAATCGATATGCTGACCTCACTCGGAGTGCGTTGTTGTGAAAGTTGAGAATGCAAACCCTACGTGCTATAACCGAGAGAACTAAAAAATCGAATGAAACAAGTGACTTGCATGTGAAGAAAGTGACATATTAGGGTTTAGGTGTCTTAGGGGATGCATGCTTATGAAAGGGGCTGCAAGTTTTGCACATAATTAATCCCAAAAATTGGTACGTTAGTTCAAATTACGGTTAAACTTTCCACGTCCGAAGAAATATTTAAGCAGTGTCGACAGAGGTGAAAAAAGGAGTGCCTGGAGTGAAGATGAGTATCATTTCCTTTGCCGTCTTTGAGGAATTCAGGTGGGCAGGGGAGAGATCCGTCAACACAAGCAATCAAACGGCGGCTCTTCAAAACTAGAACGATCTCAGGAAGCAGAAGGGAAGACGGTCAGCAGGAGGAGGATTGGTAGAAATGGTTGACGCGGTGGGACACACTTGCGAGGGTAGAAGCAGGATTGGAAAAAAAGACGGTGTGAAAGAGGCGTAGGCAGAGAAGATGACTGAAGTGAACGGCCTCGATAACTCATCAGAGGCATAAGGTGTGTATTATATAATCACGCTGTACAATGAATACATTTGATACATGTGACATATTTAGTTGATGAGATACATCTGTACAATCAAAGACTAAAAACATCTGATACAATGAATGATGATTTTATCGTTTTATCACCTGGCAGGTGACGAAAGAATTGTTTGTCATAAGCTCGAAAGAATTGTTTATCACCTGGAAAGTGATGACAACATGAACGATAAAGCTAGCAGTTTTCAATGTGCAGAGACATCAAAATGGAACCCAAAGCACGCTGTCTTCTAATTTCTCAAAGTTCAGCCACGAACCATTGCCATCTGCCATTTTCTTTTCGAGGACACTATTGGTCTGGTTCAAGAAATCAGGAGCTTACGATCCTTGAACCCGTCAGTTCTACCTGGTCACTTAGCATAGTGTTTCTATTCCGGGTGGTTCTTCTGTGCTCACTACATTCAACAACAGATGACATTCTCGGAACTGAACATCTTGGACAGCCCCAACCCGGATCACTACGTTATGAAAACCACTGCATTATCACATAGTGCATCATAAAACTTTGCATACAAAAGCTTGAAGCATAACTGCCCGTAGACCACTTTTGGATGCTATTTTTCCAGTGGAACATACTGAGAGAGGATCTCACAAGTTCATAAACCTGAGCGACCGCTCTGCAAATTTTCTTCAAGAACTTCTAGATGATGTGAACCGATGGCAGACATATTTGCAAAATTGAACTTTGACTGACATGCTCATAAGTCACATCGGTTAGCCAGAATACATAGTGAATTTCCCTGTGTATTATATATATCATCAGAACATGTAAAAAAGAAAAAAAAAAAAAAAAAAAAAAAAGAGCTGCAAAATGACTAGAAAACATGTCTTAGAACATTTCTTTTGACAACAAGAAGTACATAGATTGGTAGTAAGGCCATCACCCACCGCCATCCAATGCTAGAAAGTTTTACTTTTTCAGATCAACAACAAGAACACACCTTGGTCAATCTATGGTTCAGGCACAACAGCTTTATCTTTATATTGGTCGCCGTGAAAGGGTTGCAAGGAACCCCACGATCTTCCAACTTTCAGTTTGACATGCAACGGAACTGGACAACGAGTACTTAAATTAGGTACAGCAAACAAATGTCCTCAAATTATCGAGCACTAAGCAATGTTCCAGAAACTTTACAAATATACCACGAAGCGAAACAGCATTTTCCATGCTCGTCTGTAGCAGCAAAGCAGCCTCCTTTATCACAACAGGATCAACTTCCAGTACTACTTCATCATGCACCTGGTTAGAAACAACCAACAAACATTGTTACATGAGTTGCCTTGTAAATGAAGCAAAACTATATTTAAATAACAAAGCTAACAAGATGCTAAATATTTTAGTTTATTAATATCTTCCTCTACATTTCAAATTGACCAAAGAACTTAAAATTATAGAATTGTAAACAGAATTTCCAAAACCGGCCCTTCAGTACGTGTAACTTTGTTGCAGGGTGAGAAGAAGAATCAGGCCTTTCAACACCTTCAATTATCACGGAATATATATTTATCATTGCAATCTTAGTTATGTCAGCAGCAGATCCCTGTAAAAGGAAGACATCAGAGAAAAATACTACACTTTTGTGATTACCCTTAAACACCCACACTCCTCATCCCCACAGAAGGGAGGGAAAAAATCATACCCGACATATGGAATTCACAGCTTGTCTCTGAGCCATCGACTTTTCTTTACTATTCCCAAGTTTTATTTTTGACAAAAAGCGCTTTCTTCCCTTAAGGGTTTTGATGTATCTGGGCACAATAATGCACATAATGAACAGTTGAATAGCTTCAAAGAAATGTTTACAGCATTGTATTACAAGGGAACTAACAGACTCTTCTGGAATCCCAGTCCATCTAGCTGCTATCATGGTGAAGACATCACCATGGGGATTACTAAGGAGTTCAATGAGTGCAGAGTCTCTAGAGAATGTGCCATCAGCCGCAATTCTATCTGAGAATAATCTGCAGTTAACAGTAACCAGTTGTCCTGCAGTAGAATAGCAACAATAAATCGATTAACGTACACCATGGAGTCATAAATCCCATCCCCTTCTCCTAGTTATCCCACCAAAAAAGTCCTAATCTGAATATTTGACAATACTGCACCAAACCTCCCCCGCATCCTCATCTACTCGAGAATTTTATTGACTTTTATGGTATAAATATAATAATAACACACAAATGGCCTTCAAAGATCTTGAAGTTTTGGTTTCAACTTGTTGTTGTTTTCTTATAAAACTGCTGCAACGGCAGCATGGTTTATACACATTTTACATACACGCATGCACACATACGCATGCAATAAACAAATGCAATACAGGGTGTTGTGCTTGCTGTCCATGATGCAGCAACTAGAGAAAAATAAGCAACAAACCATGTGGTGTCTAGCTGTCAAGGAATATACAACATTCCTTTTCACGTGCAATATTCCCTTCCATACTGTCCATACTGTCAATACTCCCCCTCAAGCTGGATCAAGGGGGTTGATTGATCCAAGCTTGAACAATAACCGTTGAAACTGTGTAAAATCGAGATCTTTCGTGAAAAGGTCCGCAAGTTGATCATGACTTCTAGTGTACACAGTTTCGATGACTTTGGATTGAACTTGAGTGCGGATGAAGTGGCAGTCAACTTCAATGTGTTTAGTCCGTTCATGGAAGATAGGATTGGATGCAATATGCATTGCAGCTTGGTTGTCACAGAATAAGGACATGGGTTCCTTGCTGGTGAAGCCAAGATCAAGAAGGAGACTCTTCAACCAGATGAGTTCAGAAGCTGTTGCTGCCATGGCCCGATATTCAGCTTCAGCACTGGACCGTGCAACCACTGTTTGTTTTTTACTTTTCCAGGTGACAAGGTTTCCACCTACAAAGGTACAAAAACCTGTGGTGGATTTTCGATCAAGGGAATTACCAGCCCAGTCAGCATCGGTATAGGCCAGAATGTTATTAGACTCATTTTTCTGCATGAGTATGCCTCTGCCGATCGAACCCTTGAGATATCGGAGTATTCTCTTGACAATTTCCCAATGAACCAATGTAGGAGAATGCATAAACTGACTGATAAGGCTAACGGAGTAAGCAATATCAGGCCTTGTGATAGTGAGGTAAATGAGTTTCCCAACCATGCGTTGATACACATTAGGATTTGATAGGGGTTTACCTGGAGCATCCAATTGAAGTTTGCTAGCAAGTGGGGTGCGAGCAGGTTTGCAGTTGACCATATGTGCTTCTTTAAGAAGGTCAAGAACATACCTCCTTTGATTCAAGAATAAACCCTTGGAAGAGGTAGCCATCTCAATTCCCAGAAAATATTTCAAGGTTCCCAAGACTTTAATGGCAAACTGTTGGTGAAGCGACCTTTTAAGAGCCTCGAGTTCATCCATGTTGTCCCCCGTGATGATAAGGTCGTCAACATATATAAGAACTATGAGCTTCCCTTGGACACCACTTCAAACAAAGAGAGAGGAGTCAGCATGACTCCTTTTGAACCCTGCCACTTCAAGAACGGAGCTCAGTTTGGCGTACCAAGCTCGAGGAGACTGTTTAAGTCCATATATAGCTTTATGAAGCTTGCAGACTTTGGTAGGTTCTTGTTCTTGAGGGTGTCCTGGAGGTAGCTTCATGTACACCTCTTCTTGAAGCTCACCGTGAAGAAATGCGTTTTTAACATCCATTTGAAACAAGGGCCAGTCGTGGTTGACTGCTACTGATAACAACACCCTTACTGTGTTCATTTTGGCGACGGGAGCAAAAGTCTCCTTGTAATCAATACCGTAGGTTTGAGTGAACCCCCGTGCAACCAATCGTGCCTTGTGTCTTTCAATGGTACCATTGGAATTGAATTTGGTCTTGTAAATCCATCTACTCCCTACGGCTTTCTTCCCTTTGGGAAGGTCTACCACACTCCAGGTTTGATTTTCGTTCAGTGCTTTGAGCTCATTATGCATGGCTTCTCTCCACACGGGCATACATACTGCTTCTTGAAAGTTTTCAGGCTCAACATTATTTGTCACCTGACTTAGGAAGGATGCATGAGATGCTGACAGTTTGTGATAAGTAAGAGCTTCAGAAATGGGATGCCTTGCACTGTAAGTGATGTACTCTTGTAGCCGTAGAGGAGGATTGCGATCGCGAGTTGGGTTCCTTTTTGGTGCTGCTACAATTGGTTGTGTGGCAACAACTGGTGCTGAGGCACGAGGTATATCTTCACTGACCATCTCATCAACTGGGGAATCACTTATAGGGTGGTATGGGGGGGTGTCTGTATGGATTTCAGCAAGAGTTGGTAGTGGAAAAATATCCATTAGACTCTCCCCCTGAGAACTATTCGGGGAGTGATTGTTGAAGAAAGGAACGAGTTCATCAAACCGTACATCCCTAGAAACAACCAGCTTCCCAGTGTGTGGGTTATAACATTTGTATCCCTTTTGAGAACTCGAGTACCCCATAAACACACACTTGATAGCTCGAGGTTCAAGTTTATCACGATGATTTGCTTGAACGTGAACATAACAAGTGCATCCAAAAATCCTGAAATGAGTTAAATCAGCAGTTCTTCCCTTCATAACTTCAAAAGGTGATTTGGAATTCAGGACACGAGTGGGAAGTCTGTTAATGATATAGGCTGCAGTGAGGAGTGCTTGGGACCAGAATCTCTTGGGAACTTGCATCTGAAACATAAGAGACCTAGTTTTCTCCAATAAATCCCTATTCTTGCGTTCGGCAACACCATTTTGTTGTGGTGTACCCACACAACTAGTTTGATGCAAGATACCATGACTGCTCAAGTAGTTTGACAGATTATTGGAGGTATACTCGGTGCCATTATCTGACCGTAAGGTATATATTTTTTAGGAGAATTGGTTGGTTATTAGCTTATGAAAGTCTTGAAAAGCTGTAAAAAATTCACTTTTAGACTTTAAGAGATATAACCAGGTAACCCTAGAGTAGTCATCTATGAATGTAACAAAATACTTGTACCCATCAAATGACTCAACACGGGAAGGTCCCCAAATATCTGAGTGTACAACTTCAAAGAGTTTACTGGTTCTAGATTTAGAGGGTACAAAAGGTAGCCTAGTGGCTTTTGACATTTGACAGATCTCACACTCATGTGTGTTGGTACAATAATTTGGAAATAATTTAGACATTACTGGTTCGGAGGGATGAGCGATGCGTTGGTGCCAAAGTTGATGCTTCTGGACATGGCTTAGGGTGGCAATGGGTTCCTTAATTTGATTGAACTCCTTTGAGATGTAGTACAGACCATTTAAGAAAAAACCCTCACCAATCTTCTTCTGAGTGACTCGATCCTGAAACACAACTGTGTGAGGAGAAAAAATAGCAAGACAGTTCAAAGTATGTGTGATGTTTCCTATGGACAGAAGCTGAAATGGAAATGAGGGTACATATAGTGCCGTAGACTCTACATCACTCCCTATCAATTTAATTTTTCCTTTTCCTAGGACTGGTTCCCCTTTCCCATTCGCTACAGACACATGAGTAGGATTAGGTAATTTTTGAAACTCATGTAGACAAGCTTGGTTGTTGGTTATATGGTCAGTGGCACCTGAGTCTACAATCCAAAAATAGTGTGTGAGATTGAGAGCCGTGGAAAGTGCACAAATGATACCTGGGATATTGCCGGATGTAGTGGTGTTTGAATTTGCCAAAAAACCAGCAAATTTTCCAAGCATTTCTGTGGAATTTTCCGTGGTGACATTGTTACCCTCAGCGATATCACTCTTCTTTTGGAGAAAGGCGGCAAACTCATTGATCAGGGAGATAGGGCTTGAGGTGAAGTTTGACATCTCTTTAGATTGGAAGGCTTTAGGCACAAACCCTTTCCCATCCCTGATCATTTTTCCTTCCTTGTTAAACTTAGGTTTTAACTCAGGGTGTAAAATCCAGCATTTTTCCCGTACGTGCCCCTTGGTGTTGCAGTATGTGCATTTCCAGTCAGCTTTCTTTCCATTAAAAAGCCTTTCACTAGTGAAGTTGTGGTTACTGGTGAAAGCCCTAGCTTCTGGGCTAGACCAGGGCTCAACATGCATTACTTTCCTTCGAGTTTCCTCTCTTTGGATTGCATGACACACGTTGACGAACGATGGTAGCTCAGGAGTCATTAGTAAGTGGCTACGCAAGTCTTCATACTCAACTCCCAAGCTTGCCAATAGTTGGAACACTTTATCTTCATCAGCCCTTTTCAAGAGTGCAGCGGATTCAGTGGTGTGTGGACGGTATAGATCAAGTTCATTCCACATAGATTTCATGCTTCCAAGATGCTGAATGAAAGTTTGATTACCTTGCTTAAGTCCAGCGAGGCTTTTCTTCAGTTCAAACACACGGGCAGCATTGTGTTGACTGCCGTACATTTCCTTGATCGATTCCCATAAGATGTGTGAAGAATCTGAGTAGCTGAAGATCTCGGACAACTTAGGCTTCATCGAGTTAAGTATCCAGGACATAACAAGCTGGTCATTTGAGTGCCATGCATCAAAGGTAGCTGAGGAAGAATCTGGAAGCTTGATGGTTCCATTTACGTACCCTAGTTTCGATCTTCCTCCTAGAGCAAGAGATATAGCTCGTGACCATGGCAAGTAGTTGAACTCATTCAACAACACGGAGCACAGTCGTGGGTTGCTCTCCCCGTGTATCATGTTGGCTGGTGTTAGGGTTGAGGAACTTGTAGCCTCAGAACTAAATGAGATATCTTCTGCCATCACAACAAATGATGAACAGAGGAAGAAGAACAAGCTAGAAGGATAAACAACAGAGGCAGGACCCTATGGTTCCTGCTCTGATACCATCTTGAAGTTTTGGTTTCAACTTATTGTTTTCTTATAAAACTGCTGCAACGGCAGCATGGTTTATACACATTTTACATACACGCATGCACACATACGCATGCAATAAACAAATGCAATACAGGGTGTTGTGCTTGCTGTCCATGATGCAGCAACTAGAGAAAAATAAGCAGCAAACCATGTGGTGTCTAGCTGTCAAGGAATATACAACATTCCTTTTCACGTGCAATATTCCCTTCCATACTGTCCATACTGTCAATAAAAGACATGAGCAAGCTGATCGTTACCTGAGTAGGAATGAAGTAATCACAAGCATTGATGTTCAATTGATCAACATCAGTTTCGTTTCCATTTCCATCCTTATTTATTTTAAAGTCAACCATACGTTCAACACGCTGCATAAATCAAAAAGAACAAAATGTGATATTATAGTAATGATTAAATCTTGTTAACGACTGAAGGAGAGGGAAGAGAGAATAAAACGACTCGTGGGAAACCCAAACCTGGAGATTTGGTTCCTCCATTAAAGGCGACCAGTTGCTGTTGATGTTTGGAGCCATTGACCATGTAATGTGTACTAATTCTGTGTCCTCACAGAGCCTACCCAGTGAACAAATTGATCCCAATGTACAGTTTAAAAGTTTTGCCAACGTACAATGTTCCTTAATGACAGGAATTATGGGATGCTCATCCCTGAAATGAAATCGATTATAGGATGCTCATCCATCAAAACAATGAGAGGCTGATGCACAAAATCAAGACATTCAAATGTGCAAGCAAGAATACTTTAATACCATCTCCTTCAAGTGTTCAATATTCAAACGAAACAATCTAAATGGGATGGAAGCCTCTATGGAATCAAATAACTAAACTGTAATCCTATTCCCTTGAGTATTTATATTTCAATAGCTAATTCACACTTGAGAGGGGTAAGGTTACGAAGTCCAATAGAAGAAAAGAAGTCTCGCTAATACCTTAATAAATCCAAGCAGTGCTTGTCCGTACTTGGATGTTGTTTCCCCTTATTGCGCCCCTCTGGTATGGGCAGCTTCAAGTGTCCATACAATACATTAGCAATATCTGCTGCCGTAGATAACGAAAATGTCATGCCAGCCAGCTTATAGGCTTCCTTCTCAAGCTGCCTTTGCTTTTTTTCCTAACACCTTGCGTGCTTTTAAGCATCCCTCCATGTCAAGACCCACTCCCCAAAGCTCCATGTCGGCAAGAATATTAACCTAGCATACAAATAAGCAATAAGCTATTGTCGAAGTGGTTGGGTTGGGTACTGGTTCTCAAGCACCCAGCTAAACAGTGGTCATGCATTTAAATCCAAAACAAACAATAGCAATAATGTAAACCTCAAATAAAATGAAGCTCCCGCAAAAAAATTAAGTCAGATGCTATGAAAGTAACTTACCAATGGGAATTCAATATCTAGGAGGGCTTCAGTAAGGTCTTCAGCAACAAGTAACTTCCAAAGAACAGAACATAAGGCTATTTGTGCAGCCCGACGGCAGCAACCGTTATGTGCAGCTCTTCGCATCTGATTCTTCCACATTCCGATTAGCAGCTGACGCAGCTTCACTGGATAACCTTTTCTTAACTTCAAATAAATCGTTCTAAAATCTTCAAATGCAAATTCAATAGCGATGAATATGTAAATATTGAATGAAAGAATTATAGTTAAACACTTCTGCCTTCAAGAAATGCTTTGATTGAAATGATGAAGTTCCTTTTTTATCTTACCTTTTCCAGGTTAGGATTAGAGCTTCTCTCCTCATCAGGCCAAAGAACCCAGGCCACGATGCACATGTCAAGTCCATCTTTTATATGAACTGGAGGCAACAATAAAAACGAGCTGTCTATGATTTCAAAACAAGCACTTTTCCCTCCAAGATTCTGGCAGCCAAATCTCTGAGTATGAACTGCAGGACTTTTAAGTGCCTGAATCCGGACTTTCAACTTCCAAGTAAATTTTCTGACACCTCTTTTCCCCATTATTTTACCAATCCTATTCCTTTAGCAATTCCCCATTATTTCTAACATTTTCTTGTTATATGAGGGGTAAGGTTTATGTCCCCCTGACTAGGTGTAACTTCTTTTTTCATATCAATAAATTCGCATTTAGAAAAAGGTCTTGGCATAAGTTATCACACACTAAAACTTGCCTTCTTAGGCAGAATTCTTTTCTGTAGTTATTGGTTTGTAATGTTACTTAAACTCAATTCCTTTTTTAAAGGTCAAAGAGAATGCATGGAGTAAGCTAAGAAACACACTTCGGGGTTTCAGAATGTCTCCAAAGCAAAGAAATGCTAAGAACTAAGCTAAGAAACAATTATTTCTCAGTAGTCCTGGTAACCATCACAAATCAAACATAGTTTAGAAGAACATGATCTTGTCAGGACATCAGATGATATTAAGATATCATTTACCAGGAACTTATCATAGGAAACTGAGAAGCCGTGTACTAAAATTAGAATCTTATATGCATCACCTTGTTCGTTCCATGATGAAGATTCAAAAAGAGCTTTGACTATTTCAGGGAGTCAGGGATGGACGCTTCAGCAATTGCTACGCAAGCCAGCTTTATAGAGTGCCCTCGCTTTAGAACCCTACAGATCAACACATACCGTTTACATATAAATATATAAAAATTACTGTTGAGCATATATCAGGTGATGAGTTGATATTTTATTATATATTCTACCATATTCTTAGTATTAATATATTAGTTATTTTGATAGAATTTTGATACTTTGAATTACATATTTTCAATATAGGACATTCGACTTCCTCTGAAGCAAAAAATGATCAAACGGATGAATTTAGAGTGATTCGAATTGGAGGATGTTCGTGTGCCTTTCAAGTTGATTGTGTCAAAATTCCAGATTTCTCTATCAAGCCGTTTGACCATGGCGATGAAATTAAGGCTCAGCGCGCAGCTTTCCTAGATTGACGTTTTGGATATTTTGGAGGTCAAGATGGCGTATTTTGAGGAAGATTCATTCTGAGAATTTGTAGGGGACGTCTTCAGCTTTAAAAATAGATATTTTGGGACCAAATCGGAGATGATTTGGTCAGTCAAAAGTGGGATTTTCTATCCATATTTTTAATAATATTTTGTTTTATGATTGTTAGTAACTAGTTTCGTTTGCTAGGGTGATGCCTTGAGTCTTAGCATGAATATGTAGTTTTTATTTAATTACTTATGATATTATACATGCATACTTTAAATTATTAATCACTGTGCTTTAAATTGTCTCTATATCTTAATGCTTAGCTACCATTAGAATGTTTAGATAAGTAATTGGATGCAATTTTGGCGGAGGGCTGTCCCTAAAATTGACTAAGGCTTCTTGTGATTAACATGTGTAACTACTTAGGATAGATGACACGTCTTAGGAGTTACATGGTTTTTCAAAAGGTTTTCACAAAACTTAATGAGTCTTGCATGTTCACATTCGATCTGGACGTCACGGACGGGTTGCATGTTAGATATATGTTCTATGTTGGGGGTTCCAAGTAGGGCATACTTTAGGAAAACCTAACCTTCAAAATATGCATGTGTAATTCATAATGAATTAGAAGAATTGCGTATGATTGTTAAGGGGACGGCGGAACTCTAGGCTTTTACAATTTGGTTTTCAAAACGTTTTCCTTTGTTTTCTTTACTTTGCTAATTTCTTTAACCTTTTTAATTAAATTCGTTTTTATTATTTTTAAATTCAAAACCAACTTCTTCCAATTTTTGTTTTAAAATATTAATTAAGATTTAATATTTACATAAATTATTCATTCAATTCCTACGAAAAACGACATTGCTTAAGCCGTTTATACTGCAACTACCTTGTTCTCTTGCAAATATTTTTAAGTGTTTTTATCCCTACTTTTACAGACGGTAAAATCCCCCCATCATCAGGTATCAAAAGGAGATTACGAATGTAACTGTAGTTCACATACCTTGATATATGGAATTGTAGTAAGCTCTACAATCTCTGCTCTCACTCCAAATGAAACACGATTTTGGAACTTGCAAACCAAGCCCTCGAAATCATGCCATCCAAGCCTCTCACAAAACATGGTTACCATAGATGCAAACTTTCCAGCATTCTCTTGTAAGGCCTGCACCATACCTCTGGCCACTTTGAAAGCTTCACATGTTGGATTTGTGACCAAGTGCACAACAATCCAAACAACTTTGGCTATAAAAAATTATAAACAAAAGAAGGTGGGAAACACCTTCCTTGTTTTGGGGGAAAAAAAGGGAAGGCTGGTTTTGTTGTTGGCAGAGATTTCGGCTTTTGGCTCCCACACTTGTTGCCTTTGGTGAATATAGATACCGAGGGAGAAAAGAGAGAGCACCAGAAAAGAGAGTTTTTTCTGATTGCAAAGAACAGAGAGCAAGGGGAGCAGAGGAGAGAGCATTCGGCTCTCCCATTTGAAACAGTGCTGCTCCTTCCCATTTGTTTGTAATCCCCTTTTGTTAGTGATCACTCAATCAAAGTTATTTGTGCTACATTTTGTGGCTTTAGAGAGAGAAGGAATTTGGTATATGTTTCCATCTTCTCCATTTGTTCTTTGTGAGAGTGAGAGCTATTGGGTGTATGTGGGCTATTGAGTTTGAGAGTTAAAACTCTATTTGTAATCTCCTTTTGACATTAGTGGAATTTCCTCGCCGTCTCGGAACTGGATGTAGGCTTACGCCGAACCAGTATAAATCCTTGTGTTTATTTTTGGATTATTTGTCTTGTCATATTTTGCCGTATTAGCTTTGGTTTCATATTTGAAGCTTCCGCACAACATCACGTACCTCAGTGATAGCAGCTTCCTTCACCACAGATTGAAGAGTTCGCATTTAGCAAGGCAGAAGTCAACAAATCTCACAAATTATATAGAAGCAATTGCAATTCATATCCCATAAATAAATAAATAAATAAATCTAAACTGATAGATACTTGAAAAAGAAAAAGAACAAAAATTTAAATGACAAGACGAAAGGAAGAAAATGCATGTCACCTCCCATGTGCGTGTGTATAGATGGTTGATTTCGTCAGATCGAGTTCATTGAAGAGGTGAAGTCAAAATTGATTTGATGCTTCAGTTATATTGGTTTTATTCAGGTGAATAAGTAGTTAGCTTATATGAAATTAATATTATTTACTCCAATTTTATAAAGTTTAGTTAGCAGTTTCAATGTGAAAATCCAATTATGACTTTTCCTCTTTCCTTCCTCTTATTTTACTTACAAATTACTAAACGAGCTATAATAAAAGCATTACCAATGAAGGCTTTATCCTCTATAAAGGTACTATCTTTTAAGCCTTAATAAGAAATGAGGAGAAAAATATGTGTGGTTAATATTTCTCGTTTAACATGTTGAAATTAAGCATGCCGTATAAAAACGGCAAAGCTTTATTTTCCCTTACTTGAACAACTAAACAGTATTCCGTGATTTCTTTCACTCAAAGTAAAGCATATATGTCCCCAAGAGAACCCACATTTTTTTATTCTTAATTAAATTTTAATAAGAACATTTAGAATTATGATCTAGTGGTATTCCTCTTCATTTGTAAACGAGAGATCTTAAGTTCGATTCTCGTCAAAGATAAATTTGAACCGCATTTTATATATAAGTGTATTCTTCTCCAAAAAATACAAAAGAATCATAGAGATATCTAAAAACAAATGTTTTTATTATATATAGCATTTAAAAACATATGTTAGATTATAGGGAATAATATAGAAAATATAGCATCAGCCTCTCACTCAAAAATAAAAAGTAAAATGTAAAAAGAACAGAGAGACAAGTACAGTCGAGAAATTCTATAAATTGGAGCGAGGAGAGAAGAGGAAGAGTCCCGTGCAGCATCTCAGCGCGCGATCGTTTTAGGGTTTTTCATCAGAAACCAGAACAAGTTTACAAACAAAGCGAATCGGCTTAGGGTTCGCACTCTTCCAGTTCTCTGGAGAACCAGCATTGCGTCCATTACTATCTTCGGCTCTGCAGAGAGCCGCTGTAAGGTTCGATTTTGCCCCTCTCATTTATTTAATTCGTTAAATTTTCACTCGCGAATTGTTTCTTTGATTGGTGGTTATATCTGGGTTTTATTCGTTTGATTTAATTGTCAGATTTTTGTGGGTTGGTTGAAAAGTTTTGGAATTTCATGCATTTGGGGATTGTTCTACGTGTAATTATCTGTGGTTTTCATCATTTAATTATTTTTTATTTTTTATTTTTTCCCTTCGGAGGTCTTCGGGATGTAATTTTGATTGCTTAAATCAGAGGCACAAGATAGTGCAGTGTTAGTGTTCCAAGAAATTGGGAGTCTGGGATTCTAGGGTTTGTTTTTGTATCAATTGAAAGCTGTTTTATTAATTTATGGAGAGAAAGTCTTGATTTGTTATCGAACAGTTATTTAAGTCTTAAGATAAGACAAATTTAGTGGTGTCCTGAATCACTTTCATTTCGCTGGAATGTATTCCTCTTTATTGCTTTGAACTGCAGTAGCGTTTTCTGCTTAAGATAAACCGGGATTGGTAACTGTAGTGGAAAAAAAAAAATTTCTTAGGTGTAAATTGTTCTCGGGAATCATTATCTTCTTACATTATTGACTGGCAATTGTTCTATCACAATATTGGTAATAGGTTTTTCCTACTTTTTCAGGTTAACTGTGAGTCTGCTTTTGAAGAGGCCTGGTGGGGGAATATGGAACAAGATACACAGACTGAAAAGCTTGAATTTACATGGGGAAAGAAGAAAGGAAAGGGAGGGAAAAATAAGGACGTTCAGTTTTACGAATCTTTTACTTTTGATGGTGAAGAGTACACGCTGTATGATTGCGTTTATCTTTACAAGGAAGATGAACTTGAACCTGAGATTGGAAAGCTAATAAAAATATGGGAAACTGGTGAGAAGGCAAAGAAAGTTAAAGTTCTATGGTTTTTTCGTCCTTGTGAGATTTCAAATTTTCTTGGAGGTGAAGAGGTACTTGAGAATGAATTGTTTTTGGCATCCGGTGATGGTGTGGGCCTTGCGAATCTTAATCCATTGGTACTTACATTTTGATTTATGCTCTTAACTAATTTTATTATTTGTATTTGTTAGAATTGGAATGATTAATTGATCACATAAAGGTGTGGTATATAGTTTGTTAGCTTAAATGAAAATAGTCTTTCTGATTTTCAATCAATAATGATGCAGGAACTTTCTATGCTATATATCTTTGCAATGTTATTGTTTCTTTTCTTCATTCTGCTGCCAAGTTTGTCTTCAATTTTTCACTTCATTTTTCACCGAGTTCACTAAACCCTGCAGCTTCTTTTATAGATTGGTTGACGTGTTTGAATATAATTTACAACAAATTCTACTTCTCTGATATAGTAGGACAGTGAAACATTGTTAAGCTTCTTAGTGTTCTATTTTTTATATTTCTTAAAAGACTCTAATTGGCAATCCTTACACCTTTGATTTCCAGCAATACAATAAGATTTGCGTTCCCCTTGTGATGACAGTTAAATTGTGTCAGATTACATGTTGCCCCTCTCTCTCTAACACACACAATTACAAATACATGCTAAGGCTGAACTTGAGTTTTGAACTTTTGGTAGTATTTGATAGATGTTATATCCCTAATAGACATGGTAATATGACAAGTGAGAAATGGTTTCGATTGGTAGTAAATATTCTTGCACTAAATGAAACTAAGCACTTAGAAAAATATATTATGTTCATGTCTTGGTTAGTAGGAATTGTATTTAGACTTTATACTATGATAGCATTGTGGCACAATCTTAACAAGTTAAGATGTGAACCAACAGTTATGTTATGTTCTAACACTGCCCCCCAATTTTGGGACTCTTTATCACAAGAGTTCATTTGTGGATTTCAAGCTTTGTTGGAAGGTACAATTCCAGAGACTTCAACATTGAAATCCGATGCTTTGATACCATAATAAAATTTTATGTTGTTAGGATATAAATCAACAATTATTTCATATTCTACTATTAAAGATCAACGGTCTAGTTGCTGAAGTTTTATAATCAAATCAGGAAGCCATTGCTGGAAAATGCAATGTTCTTTGCATTTCAAAGGACAAGGAAAATCCTCAACCATCAGACGAAGAGCTTCAAATGGCCGAATTTGTGTTTCGTCGAACCTTTGATGTTGGGCTGCAAAAAATCACTGACAAGATAGAGGGAGCAATTGCTGGGATTGATGGTATGTATATCTATCAACTTGGAGCCTTGTAGTTTGACTTATAGTTACATGTTTATTTCCATATTTTGAGTCTTAAATCTTTGTTTATGTAATTGTTGCAGTTAAATTCATGTTTAACAGAAAGGATATTCAGAAGCCTGGTGGCGTTCTGAAAGTTGATTTAGGAAAAAATGAAGTTTGTGGGAATTCCATAGCAAGTAATGAAACAGTGGTTCTATCAAACAAAAACTCATTTAAAGAAAATATCACTTTAGAGACAAATGGAAATATTGTTGATTCGTCAACACTAGAAAATGGTGATTTGGTTAAGCATAAACCATCACTTGTAGAAAAACCTGCTTATGGTGTAGGTTTAAATTCAAATGAAAAGGATAAAATGAATGAAAAACAGGAACATGTGTCAAATCCCAAGGTCTTGTTGAGTTCTGAAGTTAAAAGTGATGAAGGTGAGGTTAAGCGTGGTAAAGTTCATGCACAAGAAGTTGAAGTGGAAGAAAAAGTGACGTTCACTAAGGATAACGTTGATTCGGATAATAGGCCAACCAAGAAGGCGAAGCTTGATGATGATAAAGGTAGTGAGCAAATACTTGCGGAGGTGGAAAGAAAGAAAAAATGTACCAATGTTTGTGATCCAAAGGCGAAGAATGACACTTCAATTGAAGCGGTCAATGACAAAAAGAATAGTAGTGACCTGAATTGTATGAATGTTACAAAGGCTGTATCCCCAAAGGTTCCTGTTGAAGTGGACCATGGACAATCTAAAAAGCCAAAGCTTGACACTTCAATTGAAGTGCCCAATGACAAAAGCAAAAGTAGTGACCTAAAGCGTGTGAATGCTACAAAAGTTTTATCATCGACTACCTCTGCTCTTGATGATGAATCCAAACATAAGTGTGTAGAGGATTCTCTTGGAACAAACAATGCTTTTCTCAAGAAGATGAAGCCTGATGATAAGGCAATGACCATTTCCAAAGGCAACAATGGCAAGTTGCCTAAAGCATCTCAACGTAAAGTCAAACATGTAGAGGATTCTCGTGGAGCAAATGAAGAGTCTTGCAAGAAGATAAAGCTCGATGAGAAATCCATGGCACTTTCTGATGGCAAGTTGCCTAAAGTACCTCCTACACAATCTCAAAGTATGGTCGAAAATGTTGATGGCCAAGAAGTTACTCGACGTCCCGATGTTGTAAGTAACGCCATTCTTTCCTCTTTTCATTCTAGTCCAAATGATTCCCTTATTGAGAGCGTGAGTTGTCGTTATTCCCCATATGAAGTTGAATATTGGTGTCATTTCTGGCATGTTTTTTTTCTTTGGGTCTTACAAATACCATGCATTGTTTTATATGGTGGAGTGTCCATGTATCCTATCTCTCATAGTTGAGGGTTTTTCCAATGCGAAATTTTGGCGACTCCCTAGGTTGTCATACTTGGAACTACTTTTAGCGTTGATTTTGGAACGTTAAATACTTTGGTGAAGGTTGATAGTTATGTTTTCGCAATTGCCTATCCTTGGAGATGTTCTAATTATGGAGAGGTAGGATGTTGCAGTTAAGGCTTTTGTAGTTAAGGCACAAATTGGCACTTGATTGTAGCATTCAATAATTGAGTTCTACTCGAAGAGTTGGCACACATTCATTGTACACCTGTGGCGAGTTGACTCTCGTTTGTACTTAATTGTGGTGTGGACATTGTGTGTCATGTGCTACACAAGAATTGCTTCATGCCTTGCCAACATTGGTTACTACCAAAGTTTTCAAGGAGTATTCAAATCATCAACCAAACTTCAAATTTGCAAAGGTTCTTTCATGACTTAAAAATGTTTCTTCACCAAATTGTCCATTTGCGTCAATTTTTTTTCGTGTTCTTGCCATGCAGAATTATGGTAAATTTTGAAACTTATGGTGTTCCAATATATAAAGTTGAACCATTCCCAAATGTTGCATGCGAGTTCATGTCATGAATTATTTCGCCAGTAGTTAATAGTAATGGCAACAATGTTCCACTATTTTATTTGTAGCTGAGGCATCTCCTTTGTTCTCATCCTTGCTAAATTTGATTAGTGTCCACGTGGTGAAACCTTTATTGGGTTGAAAGTAGTTTTTACTTGTTTCCTTCTTCATTGTGCTCCTTTCATTTAGAACACTAAGAGTGCGTTTGTTGTGTCGACTAAATCGGACTAGACTAGCTTCATGGATTTAGCTGAACCGACTTAGGATAGACTAAACTGGACTGACTTAGTTAAGCGTTTGGTGCAGGATAATTATACTAACTCTAATATTATAGTATTTAATCCATATCTATTAGTATTTTGATATTAATTCTATCTTTTTCTTTTTTATAGAAACCTCTTCCACTCTCTTTAAACCTCTCCCTCTTTTTCTTTGTGCCACTCTCTCTCTCCCCTCTTCCTCTTTTTCTCCCTTCAATTTAAGAAGTTGGAGAGCTCTAGAAGCATGACCAATCAAATCCCTCCAATCCCATTTGAAACTTGGATCGAATCCCTCTAGAAGTTGGAAGATCAAGATGAAAAACCCAAAAGTCAAGACGAAAGCTAAGTTCAATCATTTACTTGTTGGATCCCATTTGAAACCCAAATCGAATCCCTCCAATCCATCAAATTCATAGCCTCCTCCTACCCGAGCACCACCACACCCTTTTCTTAGGTAACTTCCACAACCACCTAGGTCACAGATGACGAGAACAACCGATCCTTATCGCCTTTGTCCGAATGGGTTCGAATTCAGAAGCCATCGATGCCTTTTTGCAGCAGAAGCTCTTAAGTGGCAGGGACGACGAGGCACCTCAAGATCCTGCGTAGCCCTTCACCACTGAGTCGAAGTTCATGATGGAGAGGATTCTCATTGAAATGGGTGAAAACGATGGGGAAAATGAACGCGGACTGCTAATCCCAACTTTTCACACGGTATTAGTGGTGAGGCGCGAAGGCTCTTCCCACTTAATCTCATTAAAGCTAGTCCTTTAACCGTGCCAAACAAGGAACTAGGACAATAACTAAGCCAATCCTAGCTAAGGAGGCCAAACAAACGGGGGCCTAAGGGCTCATTTGGAACTTCTTTTAGAATGGATAAAAGCATTTTTAGATAACCAAGGGCACTTTCTTCTTTAGGAAGTATGGTTACTCATAAGTGATTTTATACTCATTAATCTTTTCCTTTTTTCACATTAGATGGTTTCAAACTATGGACCTAGCCTACCGTGCAAGTCACCCTACGTCCACCCTCAATACTAGGCTCATAAGTGCTTTTATAAGCCACAATCATTTTTAAGTTTTTCTACCAAGCATTGAAGAAGTTTTTTGGTTATCCGCAAGCGCTTTAAAGCTCACTTGGAACTACTTGTTTAGAAAGCGCTTTGGCTACAAGTGCTTATTAAACACCCCTTGAGGGTTGGTGGTCAGATTTACTGTTAGTTATTTTGTGTTATTAATGCCTAGTTCTTCCAAAATGATAACATAAAGATTCCAAAAAAGTTAACCTTGTATTTAACTCTTACAGTTGCTCATCTTCATTCTTGCAGGACAGAAGAACATGGTTCAAGGGATTTGTGAGTTGTTCATTTTCACTTCTATTCTTGGTTTTAATTGTTAATTTTGCTTGTGAATCTCAAGTTTTTGTTTATTGTTGAATTTGATTCTAGTGCATTGCACCTGTAAGGCCTCGAAACTGTCTTCCACTCTATGGCCTAGGGGCAAGGAAACATAATGGGGTGTTCCCAATTTGAACCTCAATTAGTAATTACTTTCACCAAAAAAGTTAAAAGAGAAGTTCCTTTAAATTGACATTTAGTGGATGTTTTAATGTGGACGGTAGTGAGTGCCATGTTGGACTGATGAAATGTCTTTTATCAATGTCAGCCTTGGGAGGATAGAATTCAGGCTGCACATGAGCAAGGCACCCTTGTTCTACTCCAGAATTTGGATCCAGCATACACTTCAGCTCTAGTGGAGGTAATAGTCGCATTGGAGCTTTAGTTGCAAACACTGTTATTACTTGGAGTATAGATTTTGAACTAAATGTACTAATGCAGTATGTAGATGTGTTTGTACTCGTTCAATTTTTCATCTTTGTCAACTCTAGGCTGCCACTTATGTGTTGGGTTTTCTACTTTAGAGCAACATCTCATTTGATCTTTTGAATTACATTTCAGGACATACTATGGCATGGTTTTAAGGAGAGCTGCACGGCTAAGATGATTCAGCGGACCGCAAATTCTAGTCCTCACTATGGTATGGATAATGTATTTAAATCTTATATTTATTCTCCTATCTATTTTCTCAGAAAAATTGACTTGATCTTGTTTTCAGATAACATTTATTTGTAAACACAACATGGATGAAATTACTCTTATAGTCTACTTCTAAATTATTTGTTTGTTCTTATTGTAGGACAAGCTCTTGTTATTCTCAAAACTAGGGAAGCAGCACAAAAGGTTGTTAGAGAATTGGATAAGGGATGTTTATTGTTGTCAAATGGAAGGTTTGTAGTTGGCTAATATTCTGGCATAGGTCGTGTCATCAGGCTCTACAGCATGATGCATCTGTTTGCTATTTAGTCTCTATATCTTGTTTTATTTCTCCTTGTTTCTCTGTTCCACTCCCCATTAAATAATTTAGAATACTCCACATACCAAGTTTTTTATTTTGAAGTCCTTTCTTATGACTTACTGGTAATCTTTTCTGCTGTATCCTATTTTTCTGTCTTATCAATTCCAAGCAGTTGACATGTAAGAATTTTTCACTAGGTGGTATTTTTTTCTCTAGGTTCTGTTAATTAACTGTTTTTGATTGACGAAGGAGACGAGCTTCTGTCAATTTCAATGTGATTATCAACTTTTACTTTATATACAGCTAATTTCTGCAAATAGTGTGGTTCACATGATGATAGTTTTTATACAATTTGTAGGCCTCTTGTTGGCAGCTTTGGAACTCCTTGTTCCTCAGAAAAGAAGGCACCCTTTTTTGGTCATCTTACTATTGAGAAACTACGGCACCAAAATGCACGGGAAATGGTACAGTTGCATCTCTCTCTCTACAAGCATCAACACATATATGAGAAACACAAGCGTATAACGCTGGTATTGTTTGTTTCTGTTTTCACTGCCTTCTCATCTACATGTTTATACTTCTTCCTTTTTGGATCCAGAAAGAAGCCATATCTACTTCACATTGTTCCCAGCCCAACACTATTGAATACGATATGGCCATGGAGTGGTGTTTACAACAAGAAAGATCAGATCTCTTGTGGAGGAACTTATATAAGGTCTTGGAAATATTCATTGTCATTTACAATATATTGTATTGTGTTTGAATAATATGCGATTTAATGTTTCTGGGTGTTGTTTCCTTTGCGAAACTATCTCAAATGACTTTTTTCTCCTTTCAAATTTTGTTTTAGCAACAAGGAAAGGAGTTGAGAAAACTCAAAGCGGAACTTAAACTCAAACCTGCACTTAAGAAGAAATAAGCAATGTGGCTGGGTGAACTTACTCCCACTGGTAAGTTTTACAACAAAGAAAGATCCCTACTTTCATTTTGAGTTACTTAATTGCATTGCTCAATGAATTTTTTTGGCCATCATTTTCACGTCGGCTCCATGCATTGTGGTTCAAAAGAAGCTTTTCTCCTCTTTTGGAGCTTTATGAAATTGTCAAATTAACAGGATCTGCCATTTTTATAATAGACATTCGTGAATGATCTTTGTTTTTTTTTAATCTACTTGTGCGGAAGTGACTCATGAAAGTTCAATTCAAAGGTTTTCAAGGCTTTGGGCATGCATGTGATGTATTCCTGTGTAGTGTAGATCCAACACATTAAGTTACAGTTAAATACTTGCATCATTCGTCGTCGTTTCCTTGAGTAGGAGAAACTCTAAAATCATGTATATGCATATTCTGTTTAGTCTGTATCATCTCTCTCTCTCTCTGTCTCTGAGTTCAATCCTTTTTTCCTCCCCCATTTTTATTAGAAAGGTGATGAAAGAACTTATACGGTTGGGCCGTAATTCAAGGATCGGGCAATATCATGGTTGCGCAGGTGCAAGTCTTTTGTTCAGGACCGGTATCCGGCTGTTGTGAATCTCATGTGAAGTTTTTGGCGGTAGGAAATAACTGGACGGTCTGCTTCATATGAGCACCATCACCGAAGAAAAGTGTAAATTCCTTTGTATCATCTTCAGATAGTGAATGCCGTTGTTTGTACAGTTATTGTTTATGTTAAACAAGTGTTTTATCCCAGTCGAAAATTTAACAGCCCTAAGTTCTCGTCTACTCTTTCTTAAACTCGATTTACCAATGGGAAGTTTCTCTTGGTGGGGTAACTGGTAGAATTCACTCTTTCTATGGGAGAAGTAAGGGGGATGGCAAGTGTATGTTTTAAATTAATCACGTTGTGTCATGTGAGAAAGTTGGAACAAATGATGATGATGGTCGAGGGATAGGTTTGCTGCACTGCCACTTTGGCATGGGGTTTGTTGTTGAATTTCGGTATTTTAGCAAATTAGGGATAAAAAAGCCTTGCCCTTTGCTTTTAGGGTGTGTTTGTTTGCCCTCACTAAGTTTTATTGAACTAGACTAGACTAAGAGTGAGTGTAGTTTAGTGTTTGTTAACAGAAGGGACTAACTTTAAAGAGATTAGGTGGGACTCGCATGGACTAAAGAGCTCGCTAGGGGTTCTTAGCGAGAGACCTCGAAAAGCGTCGGACTACTAAGACCGTTTCTGGGTTTTGTAGCGTATCGAGAAATCCAAGCGTTCCAACCCCAAGTCACCTTAGTCTCTCACTCCCTTGAATCCAGAATCCCCCACTCCCCTCCGGTTAACTTGTCGGGCCTTGTTGCAGGCTGGTTTCACCGCTCCCTAGAAGCTGTTTGAAGATTCGACGACAAACAACGCGATGTCTCAACACATGATTCGGCCAAAAACACGAAGAAGGGGAATTTGGGAATTGCAAAAACCCCAAATATGTTGAGAAGACAAGAAGTGGAAGGGCAAAGAGGAGGGAGATTTGACTAATTGGGAGAAAAGAGAGCAGCAGCATAGAGGTAGGGGTTGGATGCAGAGTTTGATAGAAACAATGAAGATAAGAGAAATGAAAGTAAATTAAAATTAATATTTTATAATATAATATTTGACTGTTTTTGGTTTTTTAAAGTAAAAGTAAATTAAAAATGATAAAAAAATATTTTGGGCTTTAAAATAATTTTAGTCCATAAATTAGTCCGGCATTGCACCAAAGACTTTACATTATTATCATGCTTGGTCCAAGTCAAGTCAGTCCAACTTAATCCCTTAAGCTAGTCCAATCTGAGATAATCTATGCAACAAATGCACCCTTAATTTCTAATTAATGGCTGGATATTTAAATTTATATCTTATTCCATGGATAGTGTGGGGATGGGACATGGGTCCTCTTCGGATGTATGTATCCTAATCTACTAAATCCATGTATCCAGGTTGTTGAAATTTGATCTAACGATTAGAGTTATTAAAAATTTTAAAAGTGAGCCTTATTTGTAGTCATTGAATCAAATTTCAACAATTTGGATACATGGATTTGATGGATTATGATACATGGATCTGGAAAGGACCCATGTCTGTGGGGATGTATGATACTTTTCTAATGGATTTGACATTTCTCCCAGCAAAGCAACAAAAGTGTTGAACCAATGAAAAAAGTTGATTTACTTTCACAATTCTTAAAATTTTAACTCATTCAATAATAGTAAATAGCGGGATGAACATTACTATCACTTGAGAGGATGAGCAAAAATGTTTCGTAAAATATATTTTAAAATTATAGATTCTATTAATGGGGTAATTAATAACACCTGATTTGTTTTTTCTAGTTTTGTGCAATTTAAAACTTATGTTTTTACAATTTGGCAATGTCAATAGGACCTGGATTGTCTGTCATTCTCATCTCATACCCTTCCCATCTCCTCTTATTTCTGTGATCACGGTTAAGGCACGTCAATATTTTATATTGATTTTTTTTTATAGAAATAATAAAACAAAAAGCAATAGAAATATAAAATATCGACGTGACTTAATTGTGATCACAGAAATAAGAGATGATGAGAAAGGTATGAGGAGGAGGGTCGACAATCAGGTCCTTGCCGATAGGGCTGAGGGCTCGTCCAATAAACGTGTACTTTTTTTTTATAGAAAGCACATAGTGGGAGGAGAAACTGGCTCCAAATCTCGGGTGCAAAGTGGGATACTTTTAACCAATTGTTTTACAAAAGACTTAGCAGCACATACGTGTTTATGAGGCTATTTTCCCTTGAAAATTTCATCCCTTCCGTTTGCTTTAAAACTCATATGAGTATGTACCATTTTCGTTAAATGAAATGACAAGAATTCTCTTTAAAAAGAACTTGTACATTGTTAAGAACAATAATGATATTCTATTTTAAGTAACTTATTAGGCACATGACAACCTAGGACGATCCTCGTCGGATCCTTCAATCACATATGTTCATTGTATATCGTGCGGTAAAAAATTATTATAAATTTTTTTTATTTAAAATTGAATATAAATAGTGTCTGATAAAAATTGACCGCACAATATATAATAAACGAATATGATTAGAGGTTCTCTGAAATATTTGTAAAAAGGATCCGGGGGAGGACGGAGGGAGGATCCACCCTCCATGACAACGGCACAAAAAGGAAAGTTTTTGTTGGAGATGATCAAAATTTCAAATTGCTTAATAGCTCTTACAGTGGTGGCCACAGTAATATCACCTTTTACCTAATTCACCCCAACTGAGCGTTTATTCCATTTCACATTAAGTAATTTTTTTTTTCTTTACTTTTTCAAATGAAGCAAGTAATTAGGTAGGTAATTATCTGGTTGCCTACTCAATTTTTGACTGATTCACCACTTAATTCACTAATCAACAAGTACGACGCCGTTTCACGTGCCTCAAAAAATGTGACCGTTACTTTAAAAAATCATAATTAGGGACACCGAGTAATCAAAGCGCGCGAGTAGACGTTAATTCCTCCGTTCCGTGAGAGTACACAAAAAAGTCACTCCCTCTCTCTCTTCTTTCTCTCCTCTCTCTCTGCTCTGTCTGCTCACTTCTGCACCTGTTTTGGCAGCACTCACTCTCTTTTCATTTCACTTAATTGTCCTCCTCCATTGAAACCCTCTCTTCTCTCTCAAATCTCTCTGACCTACCAGGGCTCCCAAAACTCAGCTCCGACAAGCTTCGCTCTGCCATTTCCATGGAAGCGGCGCCGTTTTAGCCGCACCCAGAAGCTCCAAACCCAAACCCCACATCTTCTTTTTGTATATTTTTTCAACCCTTTGCTCTTAAATGTCAAAAAGTACACAACTTTAAGGAGTTTTTAGTCGTTTTTTCAAGACACCCACGAAAAATGGGGTGCGCCCAATCGAGAATCGAAAACGAGGAATCCGTGTTGCGATGCAAGGACCGCCGGAACCTGATGAAAGAGGCGGTGGTGGCCAGGAACGCCTTCGCTTCCGGCCATTCTGGCTACGCCGTGGCCTTGAAGAACGCCGGTGCCGCGTTGAGTGATTACGGCCATGGAGAAACCCAAGTGACCCCGGAGATGGAAATCCTTCACGGCCAACATCGGCCGATGGACCCCGCATCTGAGCCGCCGCCGCCTCCGCCGCCCCATCTCGAGAACCTGAACCTTCCGCCGCCTCCGCCGCCTCTGCCCACTTTCACTCCAAGCCCGATCAAGCGGGCCACCAGCATGCCAGTGATGAGCGCTGAGGCTCGGAAAATGGGGGGGCGGAGAGTTGGGCTGGCCATTGCGGAGGAGGATGAGGAAGAAGAGGACCATGAACATGATGATGAGGATGAGAGCCATAAAGGGTTTCAGAGGAGATCGAGAAATGGGGCTTCGGAGACGACATCGTCGCCGCCGAGGACGCCGGAGATGAAGGCGGTGCCTCCGATGCCGGAGTCGAAGGGCATGGCTTGGGACTATTTCTTTATGGTGGATAACATGCCGGGACCATCTTTGAGTGAGAATGAAGAGGCTGAGGAATTTGGTGAAGATGAGAATATGGGGGTTGGCGGTGGTGCTGATTTGGGTGATGAGGTTGAGCCCAAGACTCCGGAGAAGGTGGAGGAGATTGAGGAGAAGGCGGAAGAGGAAACTCCGGTGGCAATCGAGCATTCGAAGACTGCGCCACCGGAGTTTAGCAGGAGAGTAGCTAATGTGATTCCTGGTGTGACTTTGATGGACATATTGAATAAGATTGACGACCATTTCTTGAAGGCCTCGGAGAGTGCTCAGGAGGTTTCGAAGATGCTCGAGGCCACTCGGTTGCACTATCACTCGAATTTTGCAGATAATCGAGGTATACGAGTTCTATGAATTCCCTTTAAGCCAAATTCTTTATATGATGTTCTTGTTTTTGTTCTGCTCCTTAGGTGTAATGTAATGGTTAAGTTGATATTGAAGTTTGAAAGAGACCTTATTTTCTTCTCAAAAGCTTTCAAAAATGTCTACAAATTGTCCTATAAAAAACATGTGGGCAAACATCTTGACTTCACTCGGGCCTTAAGCCTTTAAATATCAAAATGATAAATCTTTGGTTTTCAAATTACTTTTTGTTGATCTGATCTCAACCTTAGATATTTGCACTTTCAAAAAAATTAAAGTGAGAAAAAGCACTTTGTATAAGCACTTTGCCCATATGTTGCCCTTAGTTGTCGGTATTTACCCTTTTCTGTTTAAAGGCTGATGCTTTGAATCTTCCTGTTCGAGGACTTGGAAATTGTTAAACTAGTTTCGGAAACCACTGTGTGAATGGCCGTTCCACCAAAAACATCTTTTGAATTTTAAATATTGTTGTCATTTGTTTTTGTGAGATATCTTTTGAATCATTTGTTGGATGCGGTACTGATTCTCGTGATGTTGTGCAGGACACATTGATCACTCTGCAAGGGTCATGCGTGTTATTACATGGAATCAGTCGTTCAGAGGCATGCCAAACGGTGATGGGAAGGATGAAAACTCAGAAGATTATGAAACTCATGCCACTGTTTTGGATAAGATGTTGGCATGGGAAAAGAAACTTTATGATGAAGTGAAGGTATATTGCATTAGTTTGTTTCATTTTGTTTTTTTGCTGCTTTTCATCTTGATTCACTAGTGTCAATCCACATCATGAACACTGTTCGTGGTGGCGGTCCCTTTTGTATTTGGATTGTTGATATCACAAAAAGTACACACCGGTTAATCAGGAGAATCATTTTCCAGCACAAAAATTATCTTCCTACTTATTTATTTTCTCACGCTGAACCTTTTTTTGTTATCTTACTTTACATTGATAGCAAGGGGAGCTTATGAAGGTTGAGTATCAGAGAAAAGTTGCAGTGCTTAATAAGCAGAAGAAACGCAGTGCTAGTGCTGAAACATTGGAAAAAACAAAAGCAGCTGTAAGTCATTTGCATACAAGATACATAGTTGACATGCAGTCCATGGATTCTACAGCTTCAGAAGTAAATCAATTACGGGATGAACAGCTGTACCCTAAACTTGTTTCTCTAGCTGAAGGGTAAGTTTGTGCATTGAGAATTCTCGCTATCTCTTTGTTTCGTTCTTGTTGCCCCTAGTGTCTTCTTGATTGATCAGACTATCCTTATTCTGTCTTAAAATCATTTGGCATGCGTCTAAAAAGCACCATTTCTATTGCGGAAAATTTGAACTGATGGTTTCCACTTCTGTAAGGATATGTGTTGAATTTTGTGGAAGTTATTGCTTCCTTCTTAGTTGATGTCCCCATTTGTTTATTGTGCTATTGAGAAAAGGTTTCCTCTGCAAATATATTCATCACATCTGCATCACAGGATGGCAAAAATGTGGGAGAACATGTGCACACATCACGGCAGCCAGTTGGAGATTGTTACAGGTCTAAAGTCCCTAGACATTGCCCATACTCCGATGGAAACAACCAAGCACCACCATGACCGCACTGTCCAGCTTTGGAATGTTCTCCAAGAATGGCATTCTCACTTTGAAAAGCTCGTGACTCATCAAAAACAATACATCCAAGCTCTTAATAGTTGGGTGAAGCTAAATCTCATACCTATCGAGAGCAGCTTAAAAGAGAAAATATCATCCCCGCCAAGAGTTCAGCGTCCACCAATCCAAGCTCTCCTCCATTCATGGCACGATTCTCTTGAAAAGCTTCCTGATGAACTTGCAAAATCTGCAATATCGTCTTTTGCAGCTGTGATAAAGACTATCATACTTCATCAGGAGGAAGAGATGAAGCTAAAAGAAAAGTTTGAGGAGACACGGAAGGAGTTTCTGCGTAAAAGTCAGGCCTTCGAAGAGTGGTACCAAAAGTACGCGCAGAGACACGCGGAAATGGATCAGGAGAGAGGTGAAGATGCAATTCCCAAGGACCCGGTCTCAGAGAAGAAATTCATTGTTGAGAGCTTGAAGAAAAGAATGGAAGACGAATGTGAAGCTCACCAGAGACACTGTATCCAGGTGAGGGAGAAGTCACTTGGGAGTCTCAAAACTCGCTTGCCTGAGATCTTCCGCGCCATGACAGACTACGCTCATACCTGTTCCGATGTTTATGGAAAACTGAGGTCCACCACAGAGGCAAAAGTATGAGTGGTGATGTCCTAATATGTGTATGATTTGTTTTGCTAGGAAGGAGGCTTTTGTACTGTTTTGTATCGGAAAACTTGTTTCGGTTAGTGATATCTTTGTCCTCGGGAAAATTTGCTGAAACATGCAAATCACGCGTAGAAGGCAATGAAGTTGTGACTCGAGGGAAATTTCGTGTAACTTATTTAACTTGTTCTTTTTCCTTGTGGATTTGGTAGTAGGCTATTAGCACTACAAAATAGTTATATTTGGCTCTTCTGCGTTTTTCTTAACAGACTGTTGATATCTTTGGAGTGTCGATAATAGTTTCATTAATTTTTTTTTGCTCGGGGTAAAGTGAGTTGATTTTGTGTATGGTAGCATTCACACAAATGGTGACCCGAAATCGCGAATGATTTCCACATGCAGTTTAGATTCTCTCGTGTCACCGTGACGACTTCTTATTAGACGGGCATTGCATTTTTTCAACACATGGCAATTGATTATGGACGGTGGCATCACAGAAACTAAAGCTTAATTACATAACCCCTTTAATAAATAATTATCGTATTATAAATCAATGATATGAGATAATCTCGTTTTTATGGGTGATGTGCATTGAGGTGGCCCTACACAAAAATTTCTTGGTAAAACACAGAATTTATCAGAAGCAATCACGGTGGATGACCAAGTGACATTGTCAGCCAACGTGCGTGCCAAAATTAGAGAGAGAAAGATGTCGTGAAATAATTGAGAATATAAGATAATATGTCATAATTAATACGATATGTCATGTGACATTTTCAACACAAAAACAAAGAAACATTATTTTTTGGCTTTGATTAATTTAACGGAATTTTAATGAAACATTTCTGGTACTGTTTATTTTTAATGAAAAATCACATTTTTACCTTTCCCTTGTATTATTCACTACATCTTTATTTGTCATTTTTCATTAAAACAAATTTTTTTTTTATTTTTTTCGTTAATTTTCCTTTAATTTTTAATCTCAACGTAATATGTTCTTGTATTTATGTTTTTGTTTTGTTAGACTACATTTTAAGCGAGCATATTTGGTAATCGCTCGATTACCAATTATGAACATTGCTTTTGACACAAGTGATAATTGAGAATGGAGAATCGAACCTAAGATGGAGATGAAGAAATTTTTTTGTTTTAGTCACGTCGCAAGCGTCTTGTGATCCGAAAATATATTCGAAGAATTTCGACGGAGGGAAAGATGGATGGGGCCGGATAGCTTGTCCCGGTTTTTCTAAGCTCGTTTTGCTAATCATGTTCGTGTTTACATGTAAAATGATTGAATTTGGCCAAAGTTTAGTCTTTGGACTTACAAGGAGAAGAACTTTCATACAAAGAATACGTCACTATTACGGTATTCTAAACCAATCAGACATTATTATGTGTTTTAACTTCTTTACGTAGTAGTGCATGATTGACTTGAAATACCGTCACAATGGCATTACAGTGCAGCCATGTAGGTGAGTTTTGCTCACATAGAAGGTAAAAACACAAGACGAAAAGAGAGAACCTTGAGTGTTTTGAGTTTGAACCTTTTTAGTCTCTATTTTGTACAGTTTCTGTGATTACTCGGATATATCAAGAAATATAGAACTTAACTTTCCTCTTTGTTTGCACAGCCTTCCGAAAGAACAAAGCCAAAGTTGTCCACATCCTAACCACAAACTGCAATGTTAAATGGGTGATTAGGTTGTGGATAGCTGAAGAATTTGTTGAACCTAATGATGGGGTCACACCAGAAAAAGTTGCAAAGGACTATCGTACGGAATTTACCGCACGTAGCATGCTGCAAATTATGCAAACGAATGAAGATGGAAGAGCAAAAACATGTAAGATGCATGATCTCCCGCCTGAGGTTGCTCTGTCGATATCAAGAAAGGAAAATTGTGGTGCTGCATTTGTTGGCAGAGAAGTGGCAAAGAAGTTGGAATGCGTAGATTGTCAATTCGAATAACTGAAGAATTTAATTCTTGCACAAGCATGTCAAAGCTTCGGTTGCTTCTTGCCCATCTTTGCCGCAAACATGTTGTATGAGTTTAAGAAATTGCCTTCTAGATTCAAGTTGCTGACAATTCTTGATTTGGAGGACGTCCCAGTTGTTAGAGTCCCGAATGAACTAGTGCACCTATCCGATTTGAGATATTTGAATCTGAAGGATACTCTGATTGAGCAGCTGCCAGAATCCATAGAGTGGATGTGCAACCTTGAAGCTTTGAACATCCCGTGACAGTAGGATATAGACACTTCCAAGAGCCATTTCAAAGTTAGTCAGCCTACAACATCTGATCGTGTACCATTACATCAGTGATTAGTATGTGTTTAGATAATACATGGGATCAAATTTTAGGCAGTTGAAGAAACTACAAGTTCCATCACGCGTTGACTCAAAAGGACAGATCATTAAAGTCGTCTGGAATATGATCCAACTTACAAGGAAAGGCATTACAAATGTAAAAATGCAAGTGACGAGATGCGGAGATGTGGAATTGAAGACATTGCCGGAATCTTGAGTTCTTTTTCAAAATAGAGAACTGAATTAGAGGCTTGTCCCACTGCAACTTATAGAGTCCATAGAAGGAGGCATCACGAAAGCTTGTCTAGTATACATTGCAGAAGGCATGGAAACCAGGAATGTGCTGCACCTTTACACGATCCATGCCTCCTTTTACGGACTCTATAAGTTGCAGAAACTACATATCGAACCTGGTTTTCTTACTCGTCCTGCTAACTGCATCAAACGGCTTATATTTACAGACTTACCTCTATACATATATATGGAAAGAAAATCCTTGTAAAATGGATGCATCTGGACAATAATTCATGGAAAATTGCTAGCTATTATATCATTTTCTTGTTTTTGTTCTGTCAACTAGGTTTTTAGCGTTTGGAACTTAGTCTGTCATCTCAATGCAAGAAGAACAACTTTTGTGCAACAAGGATGTCAGTGTAACGGTATTCCAAACCAACCAAACATAATTATGTAACTTCACCACATGGTAGAATCTTATTGACTTGAGAAGTTGTCGCAATGACATCCTCGATGTTGTATGCTCGTCCCCAACGGAAGCAAAAACGCCAAGTGCAAGAGGAGAGAACCTTTGAATGTTTCAATTTTAGGGTACGAAATGTATTTCTTCATGATTTATTCATAAGTGGCTAATAATGTGTCAAGTTGTGCTCATTTAAGCACAAAAATGAAGAGAGTTTGACAAGTAATACAATCTTGTTCCTCCTATGTCTTCACAACATAACACAATTGAGCTCTGAATATGGAGATTAATTTCCTGTCTAAAATCTTCGGCACGCACGGTGGTTGCTGCTGGCGATGCTTACTAAGAGGTTATTGTGCCGGATTCTGTCTCTTCTTCAACTCGTCTCCGGCCACAAGGAAGAACGCAGTGTGCCTGAAAAAGTTCATCATTTTGACCTTGGACTCTGCATCAATGTCTGGAGTAGTGTCCAGTGCTTGCTGCATATGATGCAGCCACCTCTCCGCAGCTTCGTGCGTGACGGGAAATGGACGGTGGCGTGCAATCAGAGCAGGATGGCCTGCCAATTTCCAATTACAACATAAGGACTCAGATTGGTAATCAAAATGTCACGGGCTTCAATGCAATGCATTTGCTAAATTTTAACCAGTCATATTGGACTGGTACATATTTCATTGTTCAGAGAAATATTCAGTGTAACAGTAAAATCACGTAACATACTGGATCGGACAATATCACGGTAAGCAGAGAAACTATTCAGTGTGTAGTGGCATAACACACCATGTCGTTTGGTGTTACAAGTCCAACCAAATTATAATTTTTGAAATCTGTAACTAAATCAAACTCGTCCAACGGAATAGTTGCGAGCATCAAATGCTATGTAGCATTTGATGAGTTTTGTTTTTGGAAATTCGTGTGTTAAGTAAACTAAATCAAACTCGTTCAAGGACACATAACATGATATGACAAACAACAGTATTTCCAAAGGGGAATTGTTATTAACACTCCAAAAATCTCATTCTACACTCCAAACTTTTTATATTATGAAAGAAAAATATACTACTAAGAATGTAGAATGAGATTTTTGAAATGCCAATAACACTTCCCTTCAAAAAATTGTGAATTATGAATACTAAATTTATCATACGCCCCATAAGAATGTCATGTAAAGTTATCGTCACACACAATAATAATGTTACGGACTTAAATTCGGGCCTCCATAACACAAACCAAATGCAAATTTGGACAATAAAATGGAAATACCAAAAAACTTGACACACACGTACCTCTTCTCTGAGAGAAGAGATTTGGGCCTCCCATTCTCTGCACGAAAAACTCGTACTGGTTCTGGATGGCGTCTTCCTTCTTCGAATTGGCGAAAATCGACCGGAACCACTCCTGTTCGTCATCGTATACCCTGCCGATCAAGGCCATAATCGTAAATTCACTACCAATCCAATCCAATCCAATCCAATTCAGCATGTGGTACGATGAGATTGATGAAGACTGAAGAAAGACGAACCAGAGAACGAACCTGGTGTAGAAATTGGTGGAGAGGTTGATGAAGGCCTGGAGACCGAGTTTCTGAAACAGGTTTGTCTCGTCGATGGCGAACGCGTCGGCCGAGTCGACGCCGCTCCACTCGGCGGCCTTGGCTTGCAGGCTCTGCATTCTTTTGCTCACTGGTTGGTAGCGGAGTCCGCGTGCTTGTTCGAGGAAGTGTGAATTTGGAGATTTGTGAGGAAGCTGTTTGGTTTATACAGGGGGACTCGTGCCGCCCGCGTGGATTGCACGCTGCTGGATTTGATTTGCCGACCAACGGGAAGTCGAGGGGCTCGAAACTATGGGCAATGGCGGATTTGACATGTTGGTCCCCTTTTTCCTCTTTTATTCTTTATGTGACACTATGAGCTAATCATGTTGTCACTTACAATTTGCAAACAAATACAAAATGCCCTTTCTTTTTCAAAAGGAAAAGATAGAAATATCCTATGATCCCAATCGGAACATAATAATCATTTGATCGGTTGTAAAAGAGATATATAATGCAAAAATGTGGAGAAATTTTAGATAAATATCCCCACCATAGTGGTAATTGTGGGGAACATCACCTGGACAAGTACCGGAAACCTTGAAATATCTCTCTAAATTATGAGCTTAAACTACAAGAATTTTTTTTGGGTGTGCGATCACACAATATTGATCTGATAGTTTATATTTAGTTTATTAAAATGTAAATACATTTGTTATAATAAAGTGAAACTGAATTGACAACTTCATATGACAATGAGGCAAAAGAAGATATATTTGGACGAAATAATTTTTTAAGGATCAAGGAACGAAAATGAAATTACATGTGTAACATGCGTCTATTACATTTTTTGGTTTCATTATTGTCTATTTTTAGTCCCAGTAGATAAAATGAGCACAAATTGAAAAAAGATAACAATGATAAATCAAATAGCTAAGGATGATGGTTGAAACTTAAAAGGCTCTTGTGCACTAAAACACAAAATTCAAATATTGAGATTTTAATTTAAGGAAGTTGTTATTAACACTTTAAAAGTTTCATTAAAGCATTCTAGATTTTTTTTATAATTAAAAAGAAAAATACGAATGTAGAATGAAAATTTTGAAATGCTAATAACAATTTTCTAATTTAATAGTTCGGAAAGAATAAAGAACATTAAAAATATTACGAATCATGAAATAGCAATGTGAGATGGGATCCGAATACAGTGTGGGGTCTAAGATGGGCCTAATTGGGCTTTAGACCAATAGATAGGAAATGTTAAGGCATGAAAAATGGCGGCGCAACTAATCTTATCTTTAAAACCGCCAATCTCCACCGTCGCATACAAAGCAAAACGCAGACTGTAACATCCTTATATAACTAACATTTAACAAGCCCTAACCTCCTCCGTCGGTACGGTGCCTGTTGGCTGCTAATCTCTCTCCGTTTCTTTCTCCAGTAACCGATTCCTCCGAGCTTCGTCTCAGAAACCATAGAAAATTTCCCAAATTTTTGTTGTGAGAAATTTGGTTGCCGACGGCCGGGGATCGAATTTGATTCAGATGGTGTCGACGGTGGGAGTAGAGACTAGGATGGAGAACTCGCAGAATCGAATCAGGAAGCGGCCGAGGTCGGCGTGGGACGTCGGCCCATCGCAATCGGAACCGGAGGTTGGTTTTGGGCTATTCAATTGTTAGGGTTAGGGTTTCCAAATGAGAAGGAACGACAAGATTGGGGCTTTTTTGTGCCGCATGTGGATTTAGGGTTTGCAGATTAATGGTAATCGGACAGGGATGAAAATGGTTGATGGATGCATCTTGTTTTTGTAGGCTCAACGGGCTGTGATGGCATGTAATGAAGGAAATGGAAGGCGTGGATCGCCTCCGAAACGAGACGATGATCGGGAAGGGCATTATATTTACAATCTCGGCGAGAATCTCACTTCAAGATGTGAGTTTTTCCTGAAAATTTAGCGCATTGTTCTTGTTTTTTGTCAATTACATGTTTGTATCGGGTAATGATGTTGTTTCGGGGTTGTTTACGTTGATTTGGCAGATAAAATACTTAACAAGATGGGTGAAGGTTAGATGTCAAGTGTCCTGCTGTCTACAAGATTTTATTTTTTTGTCATTCTGCTTGTGTCATTCAGCATATTGCTAGTGCTGTAGGCACATTTGGCCGAGTTTTGGAATGTTGGGACCGTCAAACACGAGAGTATGTGGCAATCAAGGTAGTTCGAAGCATACGAAAATATCGGGAAGCAGCAATGATTGAGGTTGATGTGCTTGAACAGCTAGCTAAGCATGATAAGGGCAACTCACGGTACATGTCTTCTGGGTTTAGCTGATAGAATTGCTGGTTCAATCATTGTGATGTCGTCTAACTTCGAGCATGTTAATACATTGATGCAGCTGTGTGCAGATTCGCACTTGGTTTGATTACCGCAATCACATTTGCATTGTAAGTATCCCAATTAAATTCCTTCATGCTACTCTTTTGCTCCATTATGTTGTACTCTTTGACTGTTTTCTGCTTGCTGTTCTGAATCTGTGTAATATTTTTTCTACCATGCTGGTTATCTTCCTTCAAGTAGTTTAATGATCGATTCTCATATGCATGCATGTAATACCAATCAAGCTTTCAGATATTTACAGTTTGATATTAGTGTGTCCATGGACTTTATTTATAGAACTGAGAACTAAACAGAAACCTTCATTTGGATGCATTTAATGGTTTCTCAGGTGTTTGAGAAGCTTGGACCAAGCTTATTTGATTTTATAAAGAGAAATAAATACTGCCCATTCCCTGTGGATCTTGTTCGGGAATTTGGACGACAGCTTTTGGAATCTGTAGCATGTGTGTGGATAGTTCTTAGTCTCATTCTCTTTTTTATTTTTATTGTAACCAGTCACGCAAATCTGTTTATTGGCCTCTTGTCTGTCCATGGCTGTAACAGGGTGTTTTAATTCAGTCCTTTTGTTTTTAACTCACAATTTTTCTTCAATATATCTAACAGATATGCACGACTTACGCTTAATTCACACTGACCTGAAGCCAGAAAATATTCTTCTTGTGTCCTCTGAATATGTAAAGCTTCCTGGTTCTAAGGTATCTTGGACTTTTACAATTTAAAGTTCATGCCATGTTTCATATTTGGGTACAGACTCAGTTAATAAAAAGTGCTTGAAAATGGAACAGAGGTTTTCTTCAGATGAAACGAATTACAGGTGCTTGCCCAAGTCTAGTGCCATTAAGCTGATTGATTTTGGTAGTACAGTGTCTGATGATCAGAACCATAGCTCCGTTGTTTCTACCAGGCATTACAGAGCCCCTGAGATTATTCTAGGTAACTAATTATGGTGCTGGCCAGCCAAAATGTGATATCATTTCCTTTTTTATTCACCTTCTGTTCCCATCTTCACTGAAACCATACTAAGCAATATGGTGATTGATGAAAAGAACTATCTTAATGATGATTTAGAAAAGTACTTGAGGCTGGTACATCTGTAAACAAGTTTATTCAAAGGGAGTGTTTAACAGAGTCATAGGAGGTCATTGTGGGCATTAGTCACGTTATTTTATGCTGGATCCCCCAACATGGTCAATAAAAACACATTACATTGTGGCATCAATAACCATTTGGAACATAATAAGGGCAGGTTGCAGTATGGCATTGATAGTAGACTTATAACAATCTTTATTAGCTTTTACCGTATTGGTGTGGTTTCTTCATTTTATTAAGATGCATCAGTAGCATAGGATATTCATGTTTTTTTTCCTTCCCCTAAGCTCTTTCTTGGGTCTGTTTTGAGTTGAGTTCGGTGGCATTTCCAGCATGGTCATCCTTTACTTGTCCTGGTTCTGCAGAGTGTAATCATTTTTTGTGTGTTGGTTTGTAAAGATTATAGCTTACCAGCTATTTGTTAACCTAATTTTGTTTTACTTTATTCTCTCTTGTCATTTTAACTTATTATGGAAGTAGAGAAAAAATCATTTAGTTGTTTTTGGTAATAATTATTCTGTTACAATGGTCAAGCTTTATCTTGCGTACATCTCAGGTACTGACCAGTAATAGTACCTAAATTGTTCTCATCATTGCTGTATGTCTATCTTGCAGGTCTAGGATGGAGTTACCCCTGTGATCTGTGGAGTGTAGGGTGCATTCTTATTGAACTTTGTTCGGTTAGTCCTACATTACTTTATCCTGGTTCGAATATGGATTCTTCTGGTCAGGAATTTCTAAGATGGGGAATTTTGTCAGGGTGAGGCATTATTTCAGACGCACGAGAACTTGGAGCATTTGGCAATGATGGAGAGGGTATTGGGACCTCTGCCACAGCATATGACCCGAAAGGCCAAGTATGTATTGAAATATACTGATTCTGGCTATTTTTTTACTAGAACATGGTTGACCGAGTTTTGTATTGGATCTGGAGCACTTTTAAGTTTTGATTATTTTATTGAATTAGAAATTGGATGAGATTTATTCAAAAATTGGTACCATTTTTTATCCGTGTGTAGCCATGGTGCTGAAAAGTATTTTAGGCGGGGTGCACGACTGAATTGGCCTTTAGGAGCAGTTTCAAGGGAGAGCATTAGAGCTGTTAAGAAGCTCAACTGTTTAAAGGTTTTACCTTTTTCTTCTCGCTATTTCAGTTCCATAAAAGTATTTACATGATTTGATATCTTGTGGAATTTCTTGATTTCTTAGTTGATATGATGTCATTTATTTTGTATACAGGATCTGATATTGCGACTTGTAGGGTCGTCGAAAGCCAGTTCCTACCTGACTGATTTGTTGTACGGGTTGCTGAAATATGATCCTTCTGAACGCCTCACGGCTCGACAGGCACTTGATCACCCCTTCTTCAAGATTCCAACCTGAGGAACCGCATCGCGAAATATAATTGGGTTCCCTATGTTAGGATTCGAAGAAGGCAAAGCTAGCTCTTCTAAGGATGGCGAGAGATCGAGGGGGAGAGAGAGATGGAGAGAGCTCAAATAGTAAGTTGAGCTTCACTTGTATATGTACAAATAGTATAGTGGCCTCATCTATGAAATACTGAACTTTTTCACTTACCCATTTTGAATTAGTCTTGGTGATTCTAAAATGCATGGAGTTTTCGTGCTTTTTCGGCGTGCTCTGCCTCATATTTTCACGTCCTTTTACCTCTTGCACTCTGCTCTTTATTTTGTCCCGTGATTTTCCTAGATCTATTATATTCGATGGCCAGAAAGTCAGAAATAAAGACTGCTATAATCGCTTTATTTTTTTTATCACCCACAATTTATTAGATCACACAAGTACACAACGCTGCCATTGATTGGAAAAAGTAGACCAATAAGTTAGATGAATAGAATTACGTGTCAATTGGCTATCACCAATAATCTCCACAAGAACACAAGCCGTCCTCAAACTTGTGAAACCTATTTGCATCTCTCACCACAAACACCACCTTCAAAACCTTCGACAAGCCTTTGATAAAAGCATGGCAATCCCCACACACTCTCAAGTTCTTGAAAATCCGAATCGTTTTGTTTCCCTTCTCCATCTCACCACACACCAACGCCAACCCGATTGCCAACTTCTCACTGTGAAATCTCAAGCTCTCCTCCTTCGACTCCTCTTCCACGTCGTGCAGCGCAAACCTCACCCCATGAACATAACCCAGCTCGGATTTTATTCTCTTTTCCATCTCCTTCAACACTTGATGAATCTTTTCCGTAAGCGGGTGTGTCTCATCCCCATTGTAGAAGAAGTAGACCCCCTTGTTGATCTCCACCCAACTGCGTCCTGCCTCTTTCTTTAACCCTTTCATCTTAAACAGTTTTCTCATTCTCTCGCACTCTTTCCAGTAACCGGCCTCAGCGTAGATGTTTGACAGCATCACATAGTTGACAGGGTTATTGCTGTCCAGTTTCAGAAGCGTCTCGCCTACTTCTCTCCCTATTTCCAAGTCCCCATGATCTCTACAAGCACCAAGTAGAGTTTGCAGTATTCCAACATTCGGTTTCAAAGGCATGTTGTCGATGAGATTCTTGGCTTCTTTTACGCGTCCAGCTCTGCCGAGGAGATCGACCATGCAAGCATAATGCTCTACAATTGGTTTGATCCGTTTGTCAAGACACAATCTTGAGAAGTGATCTTTGCATTCTTCTATTAGTCCAGAATGGCTGCAGGCTGAGAGCACGGCCAAGTAAGTCACCCCATCGGGTTCTATGTCATCCGATTGCATTTGTTGGAACAGACGTACAGATTTCCTTCCAAGACCATGCTTTCCGTAGCCTGTGATCATAATCGTCCAAGAAATTACATTCCTCGCCGGAGTTTCATTAAACAGTCTTTCTGCCTCGTCTGTTAATCCACACTTGAGATACATATCCAGAATCGAATTAGTTACTGATATGTCTAAACCAGATGGGATTTTGAGAGTGAAAGCATGCATTTGCCTACCTTGTTCAACCAGGGCAAAATCAGCAAACACGCCCATAAGGCTTGAGAGAACAAACCCGTCTACTTGATGATCGATACTAACCCTGAGCTGCCTAAACAAGTCCATGGATTGTAGTAGATTGCATTCTTGGGCATAACCAAGAATCAGGGAACTCCAGGATACCAAATTCTTCTGTTCAATTTGATCGAATACCCTCTGAGCTTCAGTTAAGTGCCCGCATTTTACATACAGATCGACAAGAGCACCAGCAATAGTAGTCCGAACTGAGCACAGGAATCCTCTTGTGATTAAGGAGGAATGTATTTGGCTTCCTTGCCGGACTGCTCCAAGACCACTGCAAGCTTTCAGCGTACTTGTAATCGTATATTCGTCGGGGACTTCTCCTAGCCCTTGCATTTTCCTAAATAAGAGCAAAGCTCTCTCCCCATTTCCTTCAAGTGTGAATCCAGCTATCATCGCGTTTCAACTGATAAGATTCTTAACTGGCATAACATCGAACATTCGTGCTGCTTCGTGAAATCTTGCACATTTCGCATACATGTCGAGGATAGAATTGCTCACCACTGTAACCCATTCAAAACCAGATTTGGTGCACATATTGTGAATCTGCATTCCATTCTCAACAATGCCCACAAACCCAGACGCTTTCAGATTGATCGAAAAGGTGAACTCATTCGGCTTAATTCCCGAAAACCCCATTCTACTAAATAGAGACAGTGAGCCTTTGGCATTACCGTTCTGTAAGTATCCACACATTACAGCCGTCCACGAAACAACATTTCTCTCAGGCATTCTATCAAACACCTCAAAGGCAATCCCCATTCTCCCACATTTGCCATACATATCGATGAGATCGTTGTTTAACATTAAGTCAAGCCCAAATCCCAATCTCATCACCATCCCATGAGCCTGCAGTCCCTGATCAAGCAGCAAATTCTTCGAACAGTTCCGAAGGATATTCGCCAACCTCTGCCGCTCATTCATCCTTCCGAGCAACCCCGTTTTGCAAAGTCCCTAATGGCAACGAGATTCAGCGCCTTATCTGTCAGAGAACTGGAAAATTCCTTCGTACCCAGGTTACTAAATTGCAAAAGCACAAAAGGGTTGAAGAAAATTCACGCTCAGATTGTGAAGCTCTCGTTGTCACAGAGCAATTTCTTGGTGACAAAAATGGTGGACGTGTGTGACAACAGTGGGGATTTGCGCTACGCTGGTTTGCTATTCGAACAAGTTATGGAATCAAACGTGTTTCTGTTCAACGCCACGATCAGAGCTTATACGCATAATCAAATGTATGATTTAGCAATCAATTTGTACAAGCAAATGCTGAGAGAAGCAGAGAACCAAAAACTTCCTGACAAATTCACGTTCCCATTTGTGATCAAATCTTGCGCGGCGATATTCTGTGAAGTTTTGGGGAGGCAAGTTCATGCCCAAGTGTGTAAATTTGGGCCGAAGTCGCATTTGCTGATTGAGAATGCTTTGATGGATTTGTATTTGAAATGTGATAATTTAGCAGATGCACGCAAGGTGTTTGACGGAATGTCTGAACCGGATGTCATTTCTTGGAATAGTCTCCTTTCTGGGTATGTTAGATTGGGGAAGATGAGAGGGGCAAGGGCAGTGTTTGAGGAAATTCCTAACAAGACTATTGTGTCTTGGACAGCAATGGTTTCAGGGTATACGAGAATCAGGTGCTACGCCGAAGCTCTGGATATGTTCCGGCGAATGCAAATGCTGGATATTGAACCTGATGAGATTAGTATTGTTTCTGTTTTGCCAGCTTGCGCACAGCTTGGAGCTCTTGAGGTTGGGAAATGGATTCACATGTACTCGGAAAAGAAGCTGCTATTGCAGTCGGTTTGTGTTTGCAATGCCCTGATTGAAATGTACGTGAAGTGTGGCTGCATTGATCAGGCTTGGCACTTGTTTGATCAGATGTTGGAGAGGGATGTGATTTCTTGGAGTACCATGATAGCAGGGCTGGCGAATTACGGGAAAGCTTGCGAAGCAGTTGAACTGTTTCAAGAGATGCAAATAGTGAAGGTTGAACCGAATGGTGTTACGTTTCTAGGTCTTTTATCAGCCTGCACACATGCTGGTTTATGGAATGAGGGAGTTAAGTACTTTGATTCCATGAGAGAAGATCATAATATAGAACCGGAAATCGAGCATTATGGTTGTTTAGTTGATCTTCTGGGACGTGCCGGACACCTTGATCAGGCTCTTGACAGAATAAACAAGATGCCGATGAATCCAGGCTCAAAGATTTGGGGTTCGTTGTTAAGTTCCTGCAGGACTCATTGCAATCTCGAGATTGCCATTACCGCAATGGAGCACCTTTCGGTGCTTGAACCAGATGAGGCAGGTAACTATGTGCTACTTTCCAATATATATGCAGACCTAGGGAAGTGGGAGGATGTGTCAAGGATGAGGAAACTTATAAGAAGTAAGAGCATGAAGAGAACCCCAGGTTGCAGTTCGATCGAGGTTGACAATGTGGTTATGGAATTTGTGGCCGGCGACGATTCAAAACCATTTGCGAGAGACATCTTTTCCATGCTAGAGCTGCTTCTTTCGGAGCAGAACATACCAGATGATAAGTTCGGCGCAACACCAGAGGACTGCAGTCAATTCTTGTGTTAAAATGGGTATACGCTCGGGCTGAGAAACGCCCAGAATACAAAACTGTAAACAATCACTTCATTCTTCCAGGAATCTAAATTGTTTTTTTTTTTTCATAGCTGGTTACCTGAACTGTATAACTTGACCAAAATGTTGGTTTTGCAGATGAGGGAGGCTAATGGCCGAGGAAAATGGGGTTAGAACTATCAAGACAAGTACGAAAATGGCGAAGACGAAAGGTACTAGCCATTCTTTCGATCATTTTTTTTAAATCCCAAATGAATGCATAGGTGCTAACATAGATAAAACATAGCTATTTGTCTCCAACTGCAGATTTCCAACCAACAAAATGACACAACGACAACAAAAATATCGGAAATTCGGAAGCAAAGTTGATCAATTTCATTTATATAAACTCCTATTCCAAACAAAAAAACATACAAATCCTACTCCTAGCTGAACTACTGAGCAAAAGAGAGGCCACAAACAACAATTATTGCATACACAGCACAGTCCATAAACAGAGCATCAAGTACCTTCTTTCCCAACAAGCCTATCCCTAAAGCCTTCCCTAACCGCTCAGCCCACTCATACTCACTACCACTCATAGTTTGACCCTCACCAATTCCAGCAGGCACTCTGTGGTGTCTTTGTCGACCGCTGTCCAAAATTCGAGCAAGCACAAGTGTCACATTGGTCACCAAAACCAGGTACAGAGGCCTAAAACCCAAAAGGGTTTTCACCAATTTACTACCCAGTAAAGGAAAACCCAGATGGGAAAAAACCACCAGTACCGCAACCGCGATGGAAATGTAAATTCGGATCCTTTCTGATGCTTCAATGGCGCCACTAATTCTACTCGCAGTGAAAAGTCTAGGCTTCTCAAACGACAATGATGATGGTCGTGACTCATTCTGAACAGTTGATGGTGGTGATTCATCCTGAACCGTTGACGATGATGACCGTCTTTCCTCAATCTCAGGAGTGAAATCTGCAGACCCACAACCGCCATTAGCAAACACAACAACAGCAACTAAAGATGGAGACTTTTGGAGATTGAGTGAAAGAGGGTACCTGGGATTTGACCTGGGACGTGGGTTTCGGTCTGGGACGTCGGTGATTCATTCTGAACCGTTGATGGTGCTGACCACATTTCCTCAATCTCAGGAGTGAAAACTGCAGACCCACAACCGCCATTAGCAACTACAACAACAAAGCAACTAAAGATTAAGGCTTTTGGAGATAGAGAGAAAAAGGGTACCTGGGATTTGATCTGGGACGTGGGTTTTGGGAATCTGATCCGGGGAAATCGACGGCCGGGATGGCAGGTCTGTATCTTCACTGTGAGTTGCTGGGTCTGGCGGTGGTGAAGAAGAAAAAGAGGAGGAGGGGGGTAGGGTTTGGATCCGACCCGTGATTAGGGCAAGGCGGTCGGACCCTCGCTCCATGATCTTCCTCCGTCGGGCTTCTCGGCTGTTTGTGGTCATTTTTTCCTTCAATCAATCGATGACCGCTTAGTATTTTGCTTCTCAGTGAAGGCTGCAGTTCATACGAGTCTGTGATATCAGCTCTAGTTCTGGGTCGGTTGGTTTTGGATACTCTGCTTTTGATTCGGACCCGAGTCCGATAGTAGTAAATTCCCAACTTGACCTCGTCTATTAACCAGCTTTTTTTTCTATGGAAATTGTTATTAGCACTTCAAAAATCTCATTCTACACTCTAAAGTTTCTATATTTGAAAAGAAAAATACACTTTTAAGGAGTGTAGAATAAGATTTTTGAAGTGTCAATAACACTTCCCTTTTCTATTTCTCATTTATATATCTCAAAACTGACGTCAACAAAATAAAGAGTGAATTTCACCGATAACGGTTATAGGCTATTACTTGACTCCACGACAATTCTTTGATTCAATTATTTAATAAAAAAACATTCATTAAAAATGAGAATAAGCGTGTCCTTCAATACAGTGGAGTCTGAGTTTCACTGACAACAATTATCGGCTATTAATTATGTATCAACAATGTCTTGGTTCAAACTTAATCAAAATTATTCATTGGAGGTGAGAATGAGCGTGTCTCACAAAGTGAATATTGAGTGTCACTAGACGAAATAATCATTGGTTATTAACTAGTCATCAATGATCATTGTCGATTCAATAAACTAATCACAACCGTTCACAAAAGAGTGAGAAATGGGCTCTTTTCAAAAGTACAACTAGTTAATTTTTTTCTTACCAATTACCGATTTAGGTGGGGTGGGAGAGCCTCAAATTCGGATGAGAAGGGCCACAATGGTGCTTGGTTCCCACCATCACACTAGCCCTCCTCCTTGCCAATTACCAACTTTGATAACTGATAAGTATTAACTATGAATGCCACTTAGTACTCCGGTCTAGTGACATTTCTCTTCACTTGTAAGTAATTTTAACCAAATTATTATGACCAACACATTGCAAGAGTACATGTTGTAAAATTGCTTTCTTAAATAGCATGAATAATGACTTGCTTCTTTGTAAAATGTAAGTGATATAATGGTAAATAGCGTAACGCTAAAAACATTCATAGTTCAACAAAAATTTGTAAATCAAAGATTTCAAAAACCAGATGATCTTCTCAAGAGTTGTTAGCAAACTCCTTCAAAAGAAAGAATAATCCACTACTATTTTTAAGTTAATCAATCCATCTGTCGACTAAGATAAAATACCCAGAGTCATAGAGATGGCGCAATGCGTCTGTAAACCGCTCGGAAAGTCTGTCCCCCATTTCTGTCAACCTTCTGTCCTTCCTAGGTTGCAGAACTCAAGAGCTTCGTAACTGGATCTGCGTTGAGCTCTTCGTCGGTGAGAGCTTCAAACATGGGGTGATTCTCCAAGCAAGTCTTCATCCAGTCTCCGAGTTCCTCAACATCCGTAATTGTGTACATGATCCCACCGCCTTCTAGACCATAAGCATACTCGTCCAGCAAGAAAGGACTGATCACTCCACGCCGATGATTTTTCTCTTTGAAGTGAGGATCCGGGAACAGGAAAAACGTCTTTGAAAGCTGCCCTTTCTCAAAGTAGTTTGGAATGTATTTCATGGAATTAGTCCGAACGACTGAGATATTTTGGTATTGACCCGGATTTGTCACCCTTAATGCCAAGATCCTTTCCTTCACGTACTCTGTCACCTTATCCCTAAGCTCCATTTCGATTATCAAAGTCTCGGGGAAAAGGGTTGACAGACTTATCAGAACCCCAAAACCACAACCGATATCTGCAAACTGGATCTTCTTACAGCTATCAACTTGATCGGATGAGGGGAATGTTAGACAAATAAGGAATATGGTTGGAGTCCTTGTGTAATTGTATATAATATTATTATTGGAAGAATAAGCCGTCCTACAGCCGTCAAGCCGTCCTACAGCCGTCCTACCTTGTCCTACCTACACACTAGCCGTCCTACAGCCGTCAAGCCGTCCTACAGCCGTCCTACCTTGTCCTACCTACACACTAGGACGGCTACCTTGTCCTCTACAGCCGTCCTACCTTGTCCTACCTACACACTAGGACGGCTACCTTGTCCTACCTACACATTTGTATCATGTATATATATTCTTGTAATCTTGTAGAGAAAAATTAATGAGAAAAAGCATTATCTTCCATATTTTCCACAAAGCATTCTCTTCCATATTTTCTACACATTCTCTTCCATATTTTCTACATGGTATACAGAGCAGGTTTATAACCCTAGCCCTAATTTTTTTTCGGCAGCTTTCTCTGCCGTTCCCATGGCTGTTCGTGGCCTGTCCCGTCCCTCCTCTGCTCGTCCTCCCCTCCACTGCACCTACTGCAATTTTGATTATCATACCCGAGACACCTGCCATAAACTTCATGGCTATCCCGTTGGCCATCCCCTCCATGGCCAACCGTGGCGACCACCGCGCCGTGCCACTGCTTCCAGTTCTTCCCGCAGTCATGCACCTTCCAGTCCTCCCCGGCAGTCACGGTTTTCTGCTTCCCGGCCCCATAATTTCACCCAGGCCCATCACGTGCAAGGCACCCAGGCCCCCGCCTCCTCTTCTACTCCAGCGACCCACCAAGTGCACGGGGCCCAGCCCACTTTGCATGACTTGCAGCTTGCCATGCCTGACCTCTCTGCCGAGCAGTACTCCCGTGTTCTAGCTGCTCTACGTGACACCACCACCCCTCCTCAAGCCAATGCCGTTCTCACTACTGATTTTGCCCAAGGTTTGTTACCTGTCACCTCTCGTCATGGTCAATGGATTCTTGACAGTGGTGCTACGGATCATATTACTTCTTCCGCTTCATGTTTGGTTAATCGTTCTCCTTCACATTTGCCGCCTGTTTCTTTGCCTAGTGGTGCTTCTGCTCCCATTACTTTTACCGGCACTCTTCCTTTAAATTCATCAGTTACTTTGAAGGATGTTTTATGTGTCCCTAATTTCCGAGTGGACCTTTTATCGGTTGGTAAACTTACAAATGGATTATCGTGTTCCATAACCTTCTTTCCTTCTTGGTGTGTTTTGCAGGACTTGGTTTCGAAGGCGATGATTGGTGTGGGTAAGCGACGTGGCGATCTGTATTACCTTGTGGCCCTTACCTCTTCTCTCCCCACCCGTCAACCTCTCTGCAACATCATTACCATCCCCTCCTCCCTCTGGCATAGGCGTCTTGGTCACCCCTCCTCCACTCGTTTGCAAGCTTTAGCATCTAGCTCTCTTAATTGTACTTTTGATTCTAGTCATATTTGTGATGTTTGTCCGTTGGCAAAACAAACTCGTCAACCTTTTCTTTTGAGTTCAATTTCATCAACTTTCCCTTTTGCTTTAATTCATTGTGATATTTGGGGCCCGAATCGTCAATCTTCTCTTTCTGGTGCTCATTATTTCTTAACCATTGTGGATGATTTTTCTCGCTTTACGTGGGTCTTCCTCATGAAACATAAATCCGACACTCAACAATTAATTAAGGATTTTTTTGCTTATGTCACTACCCAATTCCGCAGTACCATCCAATGCATTCGTACTGACAATGGTGGTGAATTTTTATCTCTTCGTAGTTTTTTCTCTGATCATGGGGTGCTTTTACAAACTTCTTGTGTTTATACCCCCCAACAAAATGGCGTTGTTGAAAGAAAACATCGTCATCTTCTTGAAACCGCTCGCGCCCTTCGTTTTCAATCCCATCTTCCTATCAAGTTTTGGGGGGAATGTGTTCTTACCGCTACTTATCTCATCAATCGTCTCCCTACCCGTCTTCTCCATCATAAATCCCCATTTGAGGTTCTCTTTTCGAAAACCCCATCTTATGACCACTTCTGCGTCTTTGGTTGTCTGGCATATGCCACCTCTGTCACTCCCACCACCAAATTTTCCCCTCGGGCTCATCGTTGCATTTTTCTCGGTTATCCTCATGGACAAAAGGCCTATACCCTTTACGATCTCGACAGTCACCGCATTTTCACTAGTCGAGACGTCATCTTTCACGAAACTACTTTCCCTTATGCCGTTTCTCACCCTCCTATCCCATCCTCTTCGCCTACCCTACCCATCCCACCCCCTCTGAACTTTACATATAACCCACCCCTTCCTGCCCCGATGCCTCACCCTCCTCCACCTTCCTCCCCTTCCACGCCTTCCACAGATTCCCTTGCTGCCCCATTACCCGTTCCTCCCCATACCCCTGCCCTCTCGGCATCCCCTCCTTCACCCCCCACTACTTCCTTACCTTTCACCCTTTTACCCACGGACATCCCTACCCCCCTCCCCCCCCCCCACTACCTACCAATCCTCCCCTTCCCCGCACCTCTTCCCGTGCCCATAAACCTTCATCCTATTTAAAAGACTACGTTTGCTCGCAGGTGATTCTGTCATCCCACTCATCTTCGACTTCGCAACCTGGTTCTACACAAGGTACGCGATATCCACTTTGTAATTTTCTCTCTTATCACTGTTACTCTCCCAGGCATTTTTCTTACATTAACTCTGTCAGTCGGACTGTGGAGCCTTCCTCCTTTGCCGAGGCTGCCACTGACCCCAATTGGCAACGTGCTATGACTGAGGAGCTTCAAGCTTTACATGCTAATGGTACTTGGACTTTAACTTCCTTGCCCCCTGGCAAAATTCCCATTGGTTGTAAGTGGGTGTACAAACTCAAGCACAATTTCGACGGCTCTATTGACCGCTACAAAGCTCGTTTGGTTGCTAAAGGCTTCACTCAGGCTGAAGGTATTGATTATCATGACACTTTTTCTCCTACTGCTAAGATGATTACGGTGCGTTGTCTTCTTGCTCTTGCTGCTAGTCAGTCTTGGTCTCTTCATCAGCTTGATGTTAATAATGCTTTCTTACATGGTGACTTACATGAAGAAATCTATATGTCTCCTCCTCCTGGTCTTCGGCGACAGGGGGAGAATCTTGTGTGTCGCCTTCACAAGTCACTTTATGGTCTTAAGCAGGCTTCTCGCCAATGGTTTGCCAAATTCACTAGTGCCATCATTTCTGCCGGTTTTCAACAATCCAAAGCTGACTATTCATTGTTCACTAAAAAGTCTGGTATTTCTTTCACAGCTTTGCTCATTTATGTGGATGATATTGTGATTACAGGCAATGATGCTAGTGCCATTAATTCTCTGAAGTCTTTTCTCCGTGATCATTTTCGGATAAAAGACCTTGGTGATTTAAAATATTTTTTGGGTATTGAGGTTTCTCGTTCCAAACAAGGGATTTATATTTCTCAACGCAAGTATGCATTAGAGATTCTCAAGGACTATGGTTTTTTGGGAGCACGACCCATTGCTTTTCCTATGGATGACACAAAATTATCTGATAAAGGAGAACTTCTCAAGGATCCTGAAAAGTATCGACGATTAGTAGGTCGGTTAATATATCTCACTATCACTCGGCCGGATATCACCTATTATGTGCATGTTCTAAGCCGTTTTATGCACGAGCCAAGGATATCTTATATGGATGCTGCGCTTCGTATTGTTCGTTATTTGAAGGCTACTCCAGGTCAAGGTTTATTATTTCGTTCTGACAACCAGACTAAGTTAACTGCGTTTTGTGATTCTGATTGGGCAGGTTGCCCTATTACTCGCCGTTCGACTACTGGGTATTGTGTATTCTTGGGCGGTTCTTTGATTTCTTGGCGGACGAAACGACAGAAAACCGTTTCGCTCTCTTCAGCAGAGGCGGAATATAGGGCCATGGCAGGTGCTTGTTGCGAGATAGTTTGGCTTCGTTTTTTGTTGAAGGATTTGAACATTCCTTTGGATGGTCCTTCCATTTTATTTTGTGATAATCAAGCAGCGTTACATATAGCTGCCAATCCTGTTTTACATGAACGAACTCGTCACATTGAGATGGATTGTCACTTTATACGAGATAAGATTGTAAATGGCACAATAGAGACCAAGCATGTGGGTACGGCACAACAGTTGGCAGACTTGTTTACCAAACCTCTTGGGAAAGAAAAGTTTTCGGGTATGTTACGCAAGTTGGGAGTTCTTGACATCCACTCTCCAACTTGAGGGGGAGTGTTAGACAAATAAGGAATATGGTTGGAGTCCTTGTGTAATTGTATATAATATTATTATTGGAAGAATAAGCCGTCCTACAGCCGTCCTACCTTGTCCTACCTACACACTAGCCGTCCTACAGCCGTCCTACCTTGTCCTACCTACACACTAGGACGGCTACCTTGTCCTCTACAGCCGTCCTACCTTGTCCTACCTACACACTAGGACGGCTACCTTGTCCTACCTACACATTTGTATCATGTATATATATCCTTGTAATCTTGTAGAGAAAAATTAATGAGAAAAAGCATTATCTTCCATATTTTCCACAAAGCATTCTCTTCCATATTTTCTACACATTCTCTTCCATATTTTCTACAGGGAAGTATTGCGGGTAATGAAGAGAATAATCTACGTGACGCGGGGAGACAGGTACTGGAAATGGAAGTCACTCAGAGGGTTGCTGTGTGCTCTTGCTCGGTAGAAGCGCTTCCGAGGCAGGCCAGTTGACTTGCTAAACGTTGGGTTTGTTTCCTTCCCCGACATGACTTATTTCAGCTAACTGCAGTAACAAGCAGGAATTTCAGGACATAATGCTAAATTATAAAGGGAATCATAAAATGCGAAACTAAAGTACAAATTCCCCTCTTGTTGCTTAGGCAACTTAACTTAAATCGTCAACATCGCGAGGCGTGGAGCGAAAGGCCTAACTCCACGACTGTCCCTAACTCCGCATTGTCGACATAATGCTAGTCAGGAATACGTAAGTTCCACTAAAACAAGTGTTGTACAAAAGATGTCTGGGAGAGCAAAATGCAATCACCACTGTAAATCTTTGGAAAGTAACTAACTGCGAGCAATGTATAAACTATTCCTTGGATTCTAACTAGACAAACCAAATTGTAAGGAAAGAGGGTTGTTTCGGATATCTAACTTTTTCCACTTCTCTTAACTTCCAAATAATTTATTGGTGCATAAATTCGAAAGCAATTTCATAGAGGCATTACCGCAAACAGGTGGTGGGCGTATGTAACACGTACCAATTTCAACAAAACAAAGAAGATGAATGTTTACCACAGATTAAAAAATCAATAGAAAACAAAACTAAATCATTTGAATTGTTCAGAAGAAGCCTCAGATGGCCTAAAACCACAATAACAATGGAAAACCAGAGAAGGAAGGTTCAAAGAGAAGAAACACAGACCTGGGAACAAAAATTTGAAGCTTTTTGGAAGATGGAGGATCTCTGCTACCAAGTGTCGGGAGGCCGGGAGGGAAAGTACTGAGCGACTGGAATTAATTTACAGAGCCAGACAGGTCGGAGCGAAACGAAAAGGAGAGACTAAGGTTGGGCTCTGTTGTATGCGGGTTGACTCAATTTTAGCCCAATTTCTTCAGGGTTAATATATCCAAGCCCATTTTGATACAAGTAAATAAAAAATGTGCCACGAGGCCCACGGGCCACGACTTAATGGCCCATGACCCAGCTATTTTTCGAGGTGACTCTTTTTTGCCACACAAAATTTTCATATTTTGTTCGCGCACTCTATAATACATGTAAATCTCACATGCAAATGTGTTATTTTTGTGTGTTGAATAATTCATAAAAATAATTAACGAGGGGACAGAATCACCAATGAAAAGAAGCATTGAGAAATGTTTTTTTTCATAAAATCACTTAAAAAATCACTAAACACGTGGAATGCATTTCTCTTCAATATCCTTAAAGTAATTATCCAATTAATTTTATTGTTTTTTGATAATATTGGAGGTGGAGAAATCGAACACATGACGTTATGTGCGAGAATCGTATCGAACAATGTATCACCTGTGTCTAAGTAATGTTCTTTAATCACTTAGCTGCAAGCCCATTGTAAGGACTAAACTATTTAGTTAAGAAAGATTTTAGTCCTTAAATAAAAATTCAAGCCCCAAATTCTTAGCTCTAAAATTGCCGAAACCATCCGGTACACCAAATTCAAACTTCAACTATGCAGTTGTTCTAGAAAAAAATCCACTACATTACAAAGATCTGATTCAACAAAATTTAGTGTAATGGGTAATGCTAGAGAAACTAGATTTGTAGACAAAATTTGCAAACTAAATGGCATGGAACCTCATGATTTGATTATTATTTAAGTATTGATAAAACGTGCTCATTTCTTATTGATGACATAATATTTAGTTTGCAAATTTTGTCTACAAATTTAGTCTCCCTTTACCTTAGTGTAATTTAATGCGTTGACGCATGCTAATAAGAGTCTAGTATATCAAGATCACAGAATGACGATATCTAATGATCGACTTGTGCCTTGAACAAACTTTGATCTGAGTTTTCCTTGTATTTCTTTTTCAAGATATTAATTAGATCTCCACATATATAGATAAGTGTATATAACTAATTAATCAGCCTCTCGACACCTGTGTATATGCAGGCAGAAGCAATTTACTGCCCGTCCCCCTCACACGTATTAATGGAAAAGATAACCTGAAATTTAATGTAAGGATTTTTACATCCCATCGTATGTGTTCTTGTCGTAATCATACGCATGTTTATATGCAAAATGATATCTAAATTTAGTAAAACACAATCTCAGTACTCAACAGAAATCAGGCAAAACGTGTCCTTTAATGTTTCTCTCCATAGTCAGCTAGCTGTGGGTACAAAGTCTTAACATAGCAAATTGATGGGTCTGCCAGCATGCATGGCCCGAGTTTCTAATTAAGTTCTAATTAAGGTCTAATTCTCACCCAACTTGACCAATAAGCATCCTGTGTTGATATATTTTGAACAAGAAATGCCAATTAAATTAACTATTACATCTAACTTACGTACATACGTACGCATAATCAAGCACATGATTAAGGAAGGACAGTACTGTTCACAAAACTATCTATTAACTGTAACAAGGATCATAATTATAGACTTAGCTCTCATTTGGAAATCCTTTTAAAATAATTGAAAGTAGTGTTTTTAGAAAGAATGTTTTTTAGTTCTAAAAGCACTTGAAGTACTGTTTTAGGATTCGCTTGAATTTTTTACTAAAGATTGGTTGCAAAAATAATTTCACCAAAAGCATTTTAGTTATTTTATAAGCACTTTCAAATGAGCCATTAATCGGGATTCCCCCTTAATCTGCATATAAAACATTGGCTAGATAGCTTCATGAAATCTTTACATGCAACTACTCTTTTGAAAATTTGCATCCCTTTTGGGAACAATATTATCTCACCCTTATGCTGTCTTCGTGATCTTTCTTGCACCCTATCCATCCCCAACAACTTAAATCTATTTATACCGAATAATTAATTTAAAAGTTTGCTTAATTATTTTGTACACTGCAGGAAGAATGCAAACACATGCAAGTGAGATTTACAGCAGCCTGGTATTTTATTGTGAAGTGTTTGACAAGTAGCATGCCAGACATGAACATTGTGAGACTGGCTTAGGGGTTAGGGTTCTTCGTCATTGTAGAGTGTCTTCTTTGATATAAATCTATCAACTACTACTTTAATGTTATCAAAGTCGACAAAGTCGTCTGAAATTTTCAATTTTCAAAAGTAAATCGTTGAGCGTTAGAGAATTTGATCAAACACGCACGCATCCTCTAATTAATTATGTATATGTCAAGTCGCTCGATTTATAATTTTTTTTACATTGTTTGTAGATGCACGCAAACTTAAATAAATCTTTTAGTTTTGGTACATATATAATATGATAATTGGTTACATAACTAGATGACTTGTTCCTTGAAAAAATATTTATGTAATTACCAGAGAAACAACAGAGTAAATCAGTCATAACAAAAGCATAATCATTCATTCACATCCCCAATTTATTGAATAAACTGTGTGATATTTTTTTATTGATACAAAAACTGTGATTTTAATCATGTTAACTGTGAAAGCTACTCTGACTAGTAGCTTAATTAATGTAGTCATCCAAAACCCTAGCAAGCTAACATATTACATAATCAAACTAACATATTAATTACATAATCAAATATATCTCTTAATTTTAATCGTACGTAGCAGATAAATTAGTTTGGATAAATATAAATCTTCCATGGATATAGACTTAAATAATTAAACGTTTCAACAAAATTAAAACTCTTTAAAACAGTTTTATAATCTTGGAAAGGGGAGACACAGATGATAATCGTCTCTACTAATCAATTTGTCTTTGCCTACTATATATGTTGATAGTTACACTGACAAACGTCCAACAACTACTTCGATCATCATCCTGGCTAATCTTCTTTGACACAGATTATGAAAAATCGGTCCCAAAATTGGACTACCATGAAGAGAGGTTGAAAGTGCGCAAGTCCTTGTTTTCCTTTGCAATCTGGAAAGTGTCCTAATCTTTGGAACATTTCACAATTGTAAATTTAACTCTTCTGTATTTTAGTAATGAGGTTAGTTATGATTATGGAAAGATTGAGAGGAACAGAATTATTGAGCATTTTGGTCCATCAGCTTTTCGAGAATTTAATAAAGCACAGTATGTATGTAGTAGTAATCCATCACATCTCTCTCTTGATTACTTGACAGACACTTCAAATATCAAATTGGTATATGGGTCTTGATCAAACTCACCTGTTCTTCCATCCAGTGCTGTACAGATCACAACTTGCTAATAATTTACGAGGATATTATGCGCGATTGACCAACATATTAGGTGATTGGAAAAGAAAATCAAATAAAATTAAGAATCTGTTATATAGGACTGATTAAAAGGTGATAGTACACAGATTCAGTTACATGTAAGTATATACCACTGCAGAAGCATTTCTCTTGCTTTCTCTCACTTCACTTTCTGCCAAACACTTTCATATATACAGGGCCTCTCCACAAACTTATTGGTTTGATATATTAAGCACTTGAAGGGCATGAAGGATATGTATAGGGTTTAGGGTTATATATATATATATATATATATGTATGTATAACGTATAAAAGGATATCATATATTGCTATCTTGGTGTTGGACAAGTATATTAGTTGCTTTCTCTACGACTTCTTGTCTATTAGCAACCACAAGACGGACCCTTTGCTGTTGTCAAACAAGAAAGTACCACCCTTGATAAATTGTCAAGCAAGAAGCCAAAACATAGAAAGAAAGGGATCCAAGTTGTAATTATTATTGTTGGGTTTTCTTCAGTGATAATGCATATACATTCTAAAGATCACTTAAGTTGAGATCAATAATTATAGGGTAAGTGTCAATTATCGAAGAATTGTAATAGTCAATTCATATATTCTGTAGTGCATCATGGAGGTATTTAATATTTATCTTGGTTCCGGCATAATTAACATCATAATTGCTTATGTGCAGAGATATGATTGTACATATTTGGTTGAGGATATTGAGGTCAATATACATCATCCGTACATATGCATGAATATATATATTTTGGACAGGAAGAGCTATAGCTAGCCTTCTAGGAATAAATAAAAAGATTTGCGCTGGTCTAACCAATTTGCTATTCGATAAAATAAGGATGAGAACATTTGAGGGTGGTGCCATGAGACTGGGGTTCCCGTACGTTCTCCATATATATATGTGTGTGTGTGTGTGTGTGTGTGTGTGTGTATGTATGTATGTATGTATAGATTTGCACTAACTTTTTCTGATAAAGAATAAGCATATTGTATGAGAACTAATTAGAATTATGGATATAAATTAACATAAAAGAGCCAAAAACACCAGGAACCGAGGGCAAGGGAAACCAGGGGGTTGAGTCTGGTTTGTGCCTCAAACCCTATTCCTCTCCTATTTTTCAGTACTCTTCAAGCATGTGACTCTCCGAGTCTTTCCAATTCGGCTTTGCAGGTAGACGCTTCTATTATATGGGCTGTAAGTACATGTTAGCATCTTATATATCAGAAACAAATGAGATAAAAATTGATATAAAAATTGAATAACTCATCAAACATACAATCATTTTGTAAACAAAATTTAGCAAGTACGTGAACTCATATTTAATTGTCTCGGGGCGACTTAGTGACACATGCCATGCCCTAGTTAGTGACACATGCCATGCCATGCCATACTCAAATGGAAGGGCATACATTGGACCCCTATGTCTAAATATGACCTAGCCATCACGCTGGCTGCTTCTGTCTGAATTTGAACGGAGTTTACGTGAAGCAGTGGATATGTATACAATGGTCTTCTGCATGATTTGCCTTATTTGCATGTAGCAAGTCTCAGTAACTTATAATTATAATTTAATCCGTTATCATTTGCATCTTACTGCACTGCATATATATATATATATATATATATATATATATATTCACTTATTCAACTTCTTCGTCTAAGCTTCGATCCCATCACAGTTACAAAAATAACCCTCCAACCTTCAGTATATACTGTACATGCAAGTACATAAGTATTCGTGATATCACACAATCTGAGCTAAATTTTTTTTCCAAAAATATCTAAGAATATAGTTGTAAAATCAAATTCAAACTTCATATATATAACCAAAAAGGAAGATCCAGCTTCAGTAACTGTAGGATGTATACTTGAAAACCAACAAAAATGAATGCGCACGGGGTCATCAATTACAAAGGTCATTTCTGTCAATTCACACTTCAGAGGTGCAGGTAGACTACCATGTAATAATCCCAAAACAAGGATTTCGTCCATGATCTTTAAGAATATTAAAAGCCGTAAACCTGGCAACCTTGTATCTCAAGACCCATAGTAGGTGGGAACTTCACCTTCACACACACAGTTTGCCCCCAATTACTTTTCTTCACACCAGCTACTAGAAAGTTTAAATTCCAAAATTTCTTGTGCATGCTGAGCAAGAAAAGCCCTAGCTAGGCTCACCGTCTCTAGATCTCTCTTGCACCTTCATCACTCATCCATCGTACCCCTCGTGCATCGGATCTCTTGATATTATTTTATCCCCAAAACAAAAAGGTTTTGAAAAGTGTCAAGATCTAATCAATATGCATGAGCACATATCGCTTTCCATATATGCTAGGAAGATAGCTAGTTTTTTTTCTTTTTCTTTTTCTCTTTTGGTTTGTAAGAGCTAGCTAATTAATTAACTAGCTCCTACAAGTACCCATCTAGGGTTTATGTTGTTGAGTATTTTTAGGAGTTGAAGAAAAGTTAGATAGCTTTTTCAAACTTAGCAAGTTTCAAATTGAGTAATTCAAGTTGAATTCTTGATCGATCGATCTCATATGATTGTCTTTGTGATATATGCAGAAGCCAGACAAGCCGGGCAAAACCCTAAAAAGGAAATTTGAAAGATCATCACATCATGACAGCAGAGCCAAAGGAGGAATTGCCACCAGGTTTCAGATTTCATCCTACGGATGAAGAACTTATCACCTTCTATCTCATGAACAAGATAAATGATGCCACTTTTACTGGAAGGGCGATCACCGATGTTGATCTCAACAAATGCGAACCCTGGGAACTTCCTGGTACACATATATATAGTTTTTCCAATCTAACCCTTGTTTTCAGTTCATCCGTCACATACTCAAATTTGATCTATTTCTATATATCCATAGTTTTGTAGTTTTTGCAAGCAGCTTGTTCTTTGCATATATATACCCTTTAAAAGAACCCCAAATATTTTCACCGATCATCAGATCTTTTTTAGTTTTATACGTGTAATATGATCTGAGGGGCCGGGAAGGGGGGGGGGGGGGGGGTGGGGTGGGATTCGGATTTGTGCAGAGAAATAGCATTAAGAGCAGTAGCTAGTGGGTAAATCTTGCTTACTTTTCTCGGCTCTTTGTTAGATTTAATTTCTTTTGCTTATTGATATTATTAATTAATTTTTAATTATACCAAGTTTTTCATAAAATGTATTTCACTCACGTGAACTTTGCATATGAAAATTACATGTTTCATCCTATATACTCTTCTTCGATCAGAAGTATATATTCTTCAAAGTAGTTGTACTCACAAGATATATTGTTCTGAAAACATTTCTTGTAGCATTGATAATGGAAAATAATTAAAAAAATTTCCCATATATACACACACACACACACACACACATATATCAATATTCTCACCAGCTAGCATAGACAAATTAGCTTCTTGTCTAATTTAGTAGTGTTGATGAACAATTGTAATTTCTTGGATCAAATATTGTAGCAAAAGCGAAAATGGGAGAAAAGGAGTGGTACTTCTTCAGCCTACGAGATCGAAAGTACCCAACGGGAGTGAGAACAAACCGAGCAACAAACATAGGTTACTGGAAGACCACAGGGAAAGACAAGGAGATCTTCAACAGTGTCACATCTGAGCTAGCTGGGATGAAAAAGACCCTTGTTTTCTACAGAGGCCGAGCTCCTCGTGGTGAAAAATCCAACTGGGTCATGCACGAATATCGGATTCATTCTAAATCCGGCTTTAGAACATCCAAGGTATACCTAATTAAATTGATTAATAACATCTAAGTATGAATTTGAATTAAGGATCTAATTAGTTCCATTTTAAGTAATCTTATAATTAGTGGAAATCACCTTTGATATTAATAGGACTAGGGCTGATGAACTTGTGAAACTGAAATTACACTTCCAATCTCTCTCTCTCTCTCTCTCTCTCTCTCTCTCTCTCTCTGAGATAAACTTGTGAATACATGAACACATTGAGTTGAGCACAAGTTACATTTATATACAGCATGATTCCATGCAAGATTTGTGAAACGATGTTCGTAGACGACATAGCGTCCATAGTCCATATATAATAGTTATATAATATCAGGTTTTGCAAATAGCTAGCTAGTACTTGTACCTTGAATATAATATTCTAACAACTAAGAAGACTAATACAGTAGCCAAGTCGACCCATTGCATGAAGTTAACGATAGAGTTTCCAATAGTATGAACCTTAAAACTATTATGTTCCAATTTATAGGATCACATAGTATTTGTCGATATTTTCAATAGTTCGCTCATATTTATATCAATAAGATATCCACAAAACCCTAAAGCATATATAATTAACAACATATCAAATTAATAGTATAAATTGCTAATACACGATACGCAAAAATATAACGAAGAATACTAAAAAACATTCAAACATCTATACCAAAAGTAAAAGAATATAGATATTCTTGCCCCCTGTGATTTATGTCCTCCACTCTATATTATTCCATGAATATAGATTTGATATTATGGATCAAATAATGAATAATTTAACTGATTTGACTAAATTACTATTGTACTAGCAGGATGAGTGGGTGATTTGTCGAGTCTTCCAAAAGAGTGCAGGTATTAAAAAGTACCCAACGAACCAATCAAGAGCGGCCAATCCGTACAACCTAGAAATAGGTCCAAGTATGGTACCATCACCCCTAATGCAGCTAGGTGATCCAAACCACCATCAGTTCCCCTATGGCAGAAATTACATGACAAGTGCTGAGATGGCAGAGATTTCAAGAGTCTTAAGAGGCGGCGGAGGCGGCGGCGGATCATCAAGTAGCACCGTTAACCTACCAATCCAACCCCCGTTCAATTACCCAATTGGTGGAGGAGGTGGTGGTGTTGGAGGAGGAGGAGGGTTTACAATATCTGGGTTGAACTTGAATCTTGGTGGCCCAGCATCACAGCCTATGTTGAGGACAATGCCACCACCACAGCTGCATCATCAAGGCCCTCCATCTATGAATCATCATCCTCAAGTGCAAGATATTACTAATACAGCCATGATGAACGGTCCAGATCATCAAGGTGGATATGGAACAATAGACATGAACAACAACAACAACGCAAATGGTGGGAGTGGAAACAGGTTTATGAACATGGAGCCTTGTGTTGATCTTGATAACTACTGGCCTCCCTATTAGGTTACTTAAGAGTATCAACTATCTAGTATTCTCAAGGCCAATTAAGTTAGCGACAAGCTTGATTATTATTAGTTATTGTTATGCTTTAGGTATAAAATCGATTTACATGTCCTTCGCAGTTAGGGTAATCAAGAACTAAGAACCTAGCAACTATAGTCCTATGAATTAGAGTCAAGTGGCTACTCTCGTTCAGAAACGTTACATCTTTGGTTGTTCAATCTACTTCCGTCATTTTAATGTCTTTCAACAATTATTAAGCTTAATTATCAAGTTGGTTTTGCCTTAACACACATTTGACATCCTTTTTTTGAGTTGCTTATTATTACATTTCAACATGATTCACAATTACTCAAATTGATGCTACGATTATTTTTCAACATGATTCACAATTACCCAAATCTATGTTGCATATAGAAAGAGAATTTGTGGTCATTGGGTCGTGTCCATATTCTACTAAAATAATGTCATGTGCTATTACCGGTGGTGCAACCAGAGATTCTACCATGAGATGAACGTTAAATATTGATAAGTTTAAAGTGAAAAATGAAATAAATGAAAACTTATATAATAACATAAAATCATACTTTGAAACTCATTAAAGACAATTTTAAATGTGTTATGTATATTAACTTCTACATTTTTAATATGACATGATTAGACATAAAATGTATAATTAGGGTTGGTTATTAGCTAATCATTGACATTGACACAATATAAAGAAAAAAAAATCAAATGGTAAATTTCATTCATGAGTTATATCTCTGAAGATAAGGTCAAATAATCAAAAGTATAATACTTTTCAATGAACCTTCATTGGCTCTGTCAGTGGATGTAACCAATCGATGTATTCTAATATGGGAATACAAATAATTTTGCTCTAGGGAGTAGTTTGATGGACATGCTATAACGTGCATGGATTAATGTATTTTGCATTCATTTTCACAGTTCATCTCTATACACGTGGACTTGAACAATTTTCCCTGTTCTTCAAACTCTAAAGACTCATTTAGAAATATTTTTAAAATGACTGAAAACGCTTTTGATAAAATATTTTCCAAATCAATTTTTAGTAAAAATTCAAATGAATCCTAAAATAACACTTAAAATACGACCTGCAAGAAACATGTATTCGGTTCTTCTTCCATTTTGGAACCCAAAATCAATAATTTCATCAACATAGGCCGAGGCACTATAGGCCAGCATAGACCTTGGCCTACCCTCACTCTTCTATCTTTCTATATAATTTAGTATTATACTTCTTTTTGTGTGGTAAACTTAGTATTATGATTATTTTAATTTACAAAAAAAAAAAAAAAAACTTTTAAATTTTATTCACCAATAGTTAAAAACAAGAGTTCTCTTTTTGTCACATCCCAGTCCGGGACGGATCACTTCCCGGGCCCGCTTCACCACCGTAGTACGATATTGTCCGCTTTGGGCTTACCATTCCCTCACGGTTTTGTTTTTGGGAACTCACGAGCAACTTCCCAGTGGGTCACCCATCATGGGATTACTCTAGCCCCCTTCTCGCTTAACTTCGGAGTTCCGATGGAACCCGAAGCCAATGAGCTCCCAAAAGGCCTCGTGTTAGGTAGAAATGGGAATATACATTTAAGGATCACTCCTCTAGATGATGTGGGATGTCACAATCCACCCCCCTTAGGGGTCCGACGTCCTCGTCGGCACACACGCGACCAGGGTTAGGCTCTGATACCAAATTGTCACATCCCGGCCCGGGACGGATCACTTCCCGGGCCCGCTCCACCACCGTAGCACGATATTGTCCGCTTTAGGCTTACCATTCCCTCACGGTTTTGTTTTTGGGAACTCACGAGCAACTTCCCAGTAGGTCACCCATCATGGGATTGCTCTAGCCCCCTTCTCGCTTAACTTCGGAGTTCCGATGGAATCCAAAGCCAGTGAGCTCCCAAAAGACCTCGTGCTGGGTAGAAATGGGAATATACATTTAAGGATCACTCCCCTTGGTGATGTAGGATGTCACACTTTTTCTTTTCAATTCCAATGGGACTCATCTCAAATTAAATTTAACATCTTATTTTATAAGCAAATCAATTGATCCTAAAATTAAAATCTAAAGTTTGATTTACTTTTATCAAAAAATATTGTTTTCACATTATCCAATCGAAGAATTATAAACTTGAGCTTTTCTTCCCCTTTCTACTAAATTTTTAAAATTTCATATATTTTATTATTCAAAATTTAAATCCATTCTTCTCATTTTTTTGTTCTAAAATTCCCAATCCATTCGATATTGAATTGGTGTGATACTAGAGAGACAATCTACTTAAATCACATTTTGGCAGTTAATGGATGGACTATTCTTTTAAATTATTAAAGAAGAAATTCAATCATCAACCACCACATCATATGGTCTCCAATATATAGTCTAAAAACATGGTTTTCCTAGCATTTTTCATTGACTTGATATTAGAAGGTTAATTTCTCTAAATTCTCTTTAATTTTTTATTAATTACTTTCTATATTGACTTGATATTGGAATGTTAATTTCAACATTAAATATAACAATAATAAATAAATAAATAAAACATTTAGCACCTAAAAAAAGTTAATTAGCTCACAACTCCAAGCATGCATTCTACTCTCTAATTAGTTTATTTTGTTTAACATTTATGTGAGGCCCCTCAATTCCTAAGATCCTAACTCCGTCATTGTTCATCAAAAGTGTTTTCAGTCGTTTTAAAAACATTTCTAAACGAGTCTTAAGACTCCAATTTTATACATTTTAACTTTTGTTTTAAACGTAACTTTTTAGTTAAATTTAGTATAGGCTATCTTAATTTAATTTTGTGAAAATTTAACCTAAAAAACTCAAATTTCAACCAAGTTTAAAAGACCACTTCAGTTTGACTTCATTAAAACGAGATCGAAAAATATTGAAGCAACTTTGTTAGTGAGAGTAAAAAATTAAGGGGTAGTTAGATCCATGTCTAAAAATTCAATTTATTTTTTAAATTGATTCTAATTGTAACATACCTATATTATAAGAAAACTACAAATTTTTTCAGCAAAATATATTTAACATAGAATTGAGTACAACTAATTTTGGAGAGGTAGATTACAAGTATAGAAAAATATCTATAATATAGGTAGCTAAAAAACAATTTATCTGTGAGGTGGGTAGATAATCGATGAAGAAATCTATGATATATGTATACTAAATAAGTAAAAAGACTAAATGCAACATGCTTGAAGGGATTTAATTCTTCCTAGCCTTTTGCCATAAGACTACGTGTGTGACAATTGGTTCTTTTTTATTTTATTATTTATTTTGTTATTTGATATTGTATTTTTTTTTCTTTTCCAATATTACTTACTTTAGTTGTTGTTGTTGTTGTTTTTTTTTTTTTTTTTTCATTAAAACATATTAAAAATAATGAACTTACTAACCACCCACAGTTACCCTACTGAATGTTTGAAATATCCTGGATATGCTCAATATTTCCACGGAAATATACAAAAATTCAAGGAACGATATGGAAATCAGTCAATTTCCTCTATATTTTTTATACTTTTAGGAAATATCCAATGTTTGCAGACAGTTTGCAAAAAGTTTGTAGGAAATATCCATGAATCTATGCATTCTTTATTTTTTAATTTCTTTCTTATGGTATTAGATAAAACATGTGTTGCTTTTATGACGAAAATTCAATGAAGTTATATATAATTTATTCTTTCTAGTGAAATGCTTTATTTTATTACTTGTCATTATAGGGAAGTTCTTCTTCTCACATATCACATACTTATTGTTTACACATTATCTAATCATTAATTCTTGTTTCGTACGATGTTGTGGCTTCATATGACATTCCCTAAAAAGTAATTTTAAATTTTCATCATTTCCATTGAATGCAATCAATATCAACATCAATATACAATATACGATATATCCGTTGATATTTCCACAAATCTGCCTATCGATATTTTCACCGATACCAATATTTTAAAGTTTTAAACACTGACCCTACTTGGGTTTTTAAAAAAAAATCTTTTTCTTTGTTTTTAAAATTTTCTGTTTGATCACAAACTTAACAAAAAGATAAAAGTCAATTTGGACCTATCTTTAAAAAGTGGACTATTCTTAATAATAAATGACAAAATTAGATTACTGAATCTACCCAAAAATAAATGACTTCGTAAATTATCAAATAAACAGGTAGGTATTCATAGAGTTTGAGATGAGGTTGGAGGATGGATAAGATAAAAACTAAATAAATTATATTATTATTTTGGCCGTCAGATTGAAAAACGGTCGGGCTGGATTCATGGTCAGGAAATCTCTGAGACATGCAATGGGAAGTTTTGTTAGCTAAAAGTTCAAATTAGGCTAACTAGCGAGCGGAGGGAACAACAGGCAAAAGAAAAAAACACATATCGACAAAGCGTTGAGGGTAGTTCGTCACAAAACAGTCGTCCATTATTAAGCAAGTTCACTTGGTGCAGGAACATCACCGTTTCGATTATTAGTCTCCGTCACAACCAACGCACGCATCGGCCATCCTGTAAGGCTAGCCGACCCGTGCCATTGGGGGCGAAAGGAGTAACGTTAAGGAAACCATTAACCACCGTCACGTACACTACAAGGTGCTCACACAGATTAACCACCATCATTAACATTCAACAGCTTTATTAACCACATAAACCGGTCATCTTCGCTAAAATATTGATTCTCCACGGCGCTTCAAAGTTCAAAAGAAAAAATGACAATCCTTTGGGCTGTGAATTTGTAAGAATAAAAAATAAACTAAAATACACCTTTCAACAACATAAGTAAAAACTGCCCACACTACACAGCAACAACTCCTAGACTGATCTTTCGTCTAAACCCGTGTATCACAGTTTCTAAAGTTGTACACAGACGATTCAATCATGCACGGAAAAAGGACATGAGAACAAAGCCAGTAGCAGCTTACTTCTCTGGATGGCCCCTTTTAGCCTTACGACGTGTAGCGTTGGTACCTTGAACAGGTTTTTTAGTCTTTGTACTGCATAATGACGCACAAAGTCGTAATCAGCAAACAGAAATATGTTGGACTACTTTTCATTTAGAGAAAGCGATGTGCATGCCTAAGCACGCATAAGTAACTAACCTGAAAAGTGAGGAGAAAATTCTGAACAGAATGATAATGGGCAGGGCCAACAAAGCCGAGGCCTGCAACATTTCAATTGCGACTAAATAAGGCGATCAAACATAACATTCAAAGAAAAAGAAAAAAAACAGAACAAAGAAAGAAATGCAAGAAGATTGATTTCATTACACTGCACGTACCGCAAACCACTCCAACTCCTTTGTAGCAAGAGGTCTTGTCAGTTCATGCCTCTTCAGCAAATCTTTTACTGTCCCTTGAACCTTGAAGAAATATTGATTACAAAATTTAATAAACTACTACAGCTGGTTCGCTGAATGGCTTCAGCTACGCATCCACCATGGCAAGAACACCAAAAGGAATAAAAAAGAAAACGTAATTCATGCGCAACATGCAGTAACAGTCTTCAACAGCAAATAACACATGAACTGAAGACTGTTCAACGTTGTCACTATAAGATAGCAGATAAAACATATATGTCACCTTATGTCGCAATGAAGTGATTGGTCAAAGCAGTTGATGATTAAATGTTAATTATCATCATGAAATGGAGAAGAAAAAGTAAATGGAAAGAGAAGGAATAATAAACAAACTTGCAGCAATCAACCCTTGAAATAATTTGCATCTAATAGTAGCATAATGAACGGAGATTATTGCAAATTGATGCTGATACCTGATGATGGTATGCTGTTGCAGATTTGAGAAACTTCTCGTAGGCAATAACTGCCTTTTTTGTATAAGGCTTCAATACTACTCGAACCTTATCGACATGAGGTTTTGCCACAGTGGCCACCTGATCAACATATGGCTTGCTGAACTTTTTTGCTTCCTGTCACCCAAAAATACAGTTGTAGGATGCATGCAGGCAACATGAATGGACCAAATTCTTTGCCTAATGAATGTATGTATATATGAAAATATACATACCTGAAAATAAGGATCAACAACTTCTTGTGCTTTTATAACGTGTGGAGCTAGTGTAGTCTTTGAAACCTCATAAACTTCAAAAGTTTTTGTACTTAACGATTTCACATGAGGTTCAACAGTATCCTTCACCACCTCCCATTGTTCCTTGATTGCCGGGATCCATTTCTTCAATAGAACAGACATGAAAAGGGGGGATAATAAAGTTTAGTGAGAAAGGCAAACCATTTCTTATAAACAAGGCGTAAACCACAACAGAATAGGAGAACATACTAGCATCCATACATACATTCATGCATACTAACATACATGTATACATATTAGCACGCATGTGTGTGACTGTATCCTGCCCAAAATTATTAACAACCTGGAACGATTTTATAGCTAGAGACGTCGGAAACAGCAACACCATCAATTTCAGGTTGTAATGATGCAAAATTCTACATTGTTACACAAACGTGGAAATTGAAAATAAAATAAATTAACCTAGCTTACAGTTTTTAATGTTTCCACATGGGGTTCAGCCCACTTTTCAGCCTGGGCTTTTTTCTCCAGAGCCTGAACAAATTTGAAGGACCTCGTCAGTTATTAAAGGATAATAATACTCAGTAAATTTGAAGGACCATACAGCAATTAATTGTAATACCTTCTGAATAGCAATATCCACTGCAGGTTTTCCATGCACATTCCAGCGTGTCTCTACAAAGGACTGCAAGTTGATAATGACTTCAATTCCTTGAAAAAATTAACTTTTCTTTACGACAGTAAAATGCACTCAGTTTACCTGACACTGCATAAAATGTGCAGCAAGCCATGGTGGAATCCATGCACCATGCACCTGGTTCAAAAGAAAAAACAAAATATTCTTTAAGGACCGCAATCAAAATCTAATCACCACACTACTTTGAATATCATATATAAGTTATAACACAAGGGAAAGATGTGTGAAACCATATGATATATAGAGAACAGAAAAAAAGAAGAAGAAGAAGAAGAAGAAGAAAAAGAAAAAAAAAAAAAAAAAAAGGATATGTGCGAATTGAAAAGAAAAAAAAATAAAAAAAGCAAACCAAGCTTTCGCATCACTTTCAGATTCCAACTGAACCATTGATGGATGAGTTATCTAAATTACTGAAGACAATTGCAAAATTAACTTTAACGAACCTTAATTCTATGACACGCTTAAACAAAACCTTCAAATTCTATGTTCTTAAGAAACTCACTTAACTGATTTTTCTCAATTTACAATTACCTCAGAAAGAATATAGACAAACATTGGGAGAGAGTTATAATGAGCGAGAGAATTCATGCAACTTAGTACCTCATTTAACTCTTTTGCTTTTAGAGTAGCTTCAAACTTTGCTTTCAACATTTCCTCCTGAAGACAAATTTTAAAAAATATACTGAGCATAAGCACCAACCCCATCTAGAAAAATGTGTTTCCGCAGAGACTTAAAAATTACCTCAGCCACTTTAAGAGCAAGCTCGGTTTTAAGGATTTTGGTCTTCTGCTCATCATTAGTCTTCTCAATCTGTATGAAGATCATCAAACATCATTCTACTATCCCCACGGGATAACATTAAGCAAATTTGAAGTAGCATTACAAATACTATAAAATGATATGAAAGAAAAAGGAAGTAAACTTTTTTGTTCAGCATTATATAGAAGTCAGGATAATAATACAAAAAGCACTACAGCATCCCAATTGTGTCTACATTGGTGCCAAAGAAGGATGTAAACTAACATTGTTTTGCCCACCAACAGCGTACATTCTATACAAAAGACATATACATCAACAAACTTATTTCTGGGGAAATTAACAAAGGACTCATCACAAAAGGGACATGAAACGAATTGACAATATCTACAAAATCACAAAAATACATACCCAAACAAAACAGTGATCGATTGACAGAGTTGAGTTAAATAAGACAACTTTTAGTATCCTTTCATCTTCCCTCACTATCATTCTTTAATTAACTCTTAAATCCAATCCAAAACAATGTTCTGTTCTTATAATCAGAATCACTAAGGACTTTCACTATGAGCACATTCAGCTACAAAAACAACTCACATTCTCTATTTTTAAAAGCAAAACATCGATCTTCTTCTCAGCTTCATTCGCCCGGGCTTCCAAGCCCTCTTTCTCCTTACGTTGCGATTGCAATTCCTTTTTAAGTTCATTAACCTGCATAGGAGAATGAAATGAAAATTCAGTGGTATTCTCTTTTTTCGGCAACAAGAATGTAGTGGTTTTCACAGAGTAAAATAGTCCATTTCATCGTATCTAACCTTTTTCTCTAGTTCACCGGCACGTGCATGAGCCTTCCCAAGCTCAGCATCTAATGACCCTTTTTTCTAATATACAGAAGAAACATAGATAGAAATCAATGTGCAGATAAACAAACCGTCATTCAAAAAACAGATTGGGTAATTGGTTTTCTGGCATTTCATGCAAATGTGCCTAACCTGGAGAGAATCAATTTCACTCTGCAACGAAGAAATGCTATCCGAGTTCTCTTGGATTACTTTCTCCTTCTCTTCTATAAGCTCATTCTTCTTTTTTAGTTCCTTAATCTTCTCACCGACGTCGAATTCTTGAACATTAAAGAAACACAAACCGTCAGCCAGGAAAACCCAAACAGCACTCAAAAACACTTTAAAATGCTCGAAATTGAAATTTAACTAACATCGATGTTGTTTCTACTCACAAAGTAACTAAACAATTAAGCATCTTTATTTCTCTGATTAAAATTATAAAAACTGAAAACTCAAAGCTTTACAAGTAAGCACCAGAGTCAGCTAATTGGCAGTATTACTTGGATTCCAAAACAGAAACGCAAAATTATAAATGGAAAGAAATTAAAACACTTCCCAAGTGAAAAAACAAAGGATCTCTAACTTCAGTAAAATCTGTTTGGATGGCGAGAAAACCGAGGGAAAAAATCGACCCCACAAACACTTGAAAAATCACAAATTTCGTCCAATAAACCCTATAATTCGCAGAAGACGATAGAAACGAACCTAGGGAGTGGATCTTAGCCCTGAGCTGATCCAACTCGATCTTCAGAGCGGCCGAATCAGGGCCGTCCGATCGGGGGAGCTTCACTGGCTCGTCTTCCTCCGCCGGGACTGAAGCGTCAGCCCGAATCTGGGAGAAAATAAGGGCAAGAAAGATTGAGAGAATCGCGAGCTTGGAGGCCGCCATGGGAGCATGCAATCACGGCCAACGAAACTCTCACAGCGACAGTTTTTCCAGTGTTTTTTTTAGTTCGAGTTTGATTTCTTCCGACTACAAATATTAAATACCCTTTTGGTACCAAAAATAAAAAAAAACGAAAATGAATATAACTGTCAACTAATTCATGACACCAAAAATTGTTTTTTTTTTTTTTTAAAGTAAAATCTCAAAATATTAAATTAATTAATTAGAAAGAAATTTGCCAAAAAAAAAAATAGAAAGAAAACGGTAATTTCAAAACAACCCTACTTAATGGCTATTACTTTCATGTGTTACTTTGAATTTACAAACATAATATTAGCTCATGGTATACGCCTACGCATATGCTAATTGGGTTTTTTTAGTAATTATATATTTTTGCTACTAATAAAAATATGGGGCTTTTAGATCTCTAAAAACATAGATTGTTATTAGGATATGTAACATTTCGTGTTTGAAAGAGATGAGTAATTTTCATTTTTATACAAGTAAAAATTCGTTGAGTTGTTTAATTTTGACTTTTTTCAAGTGAAAACTGTTTTTATTACAAAAACATTATCAGATATGAACAAACTACAAGATCATATTTATTTAAAAAATCATCTCTATTGACCTAAATTTCCTTTAACATAAAGATAAATAGACGATAGAAATTCCTCATTGAAAATACAACATATATGACTTTCATTTTTCTCAAATTTGAAGATAAACGTGACATTGAATACGAAAAACAAGGAAATTCTTTGTTGATGTCATGCTCGAGATAGCAAAAGAATATCATGAAAAGTATCATCGTCGATTTCTGAAAAAGCATAATTGAAGTGTTTTTTACTATAAAAATTTGAGATATAAAATAGGATTTTTGTTCCAAGACCTTCGCTAAACTAGTTGATTTGTAACGTACTACCGAAAAGGTAGTGCCAGTGATTTATAAAGAGAAACAAATTTCCCAAAATTATGTTACCGACATTTGTATTTAATTTAGAAAGGTAAACGTTTTAGGTCATCCTTTAACCAAATTAAAGGACGATTATTATATTCAACGAGTGGAATTCAAAATTTATCCTCTGTCGATGGCATGCTTGAAATAGCAATAGAATATCATCAAATAGCCATCATTAGTTTTCGAAAAAGCGTAAATTGAAATATTTTTTGTTGCAAAAAGTCGAGGTAGAAATAAATTTTTTGTTAGAAGACCTTCAATTTGCTGAGTCATACATACATTATTTTGACCATTTAACTCGAACTAACAAAAAGACAATACTGGTGACTAACAAAGCGAACCAAGTTTTCTAGAAAGATGTTAGCGACCTTTGCATTAGATTAAAAAGATAAACTTTTTAGATCATCCCTTGACAAAGTTAGAGGACGACTATTTTATTCAACGGGTGGAATTCAAAAAAGATGATGGCATGTTTGAAACTTTGAAAGAGCAATAGAATATCATCAAAAATCTCACCGTCAATTTTTGAACGGGCGTACATTGAAATACTTTTGCTTGAAAGAGTCGGGGTAGATGATTAAATAAAGGAATCATCTAAGACCATTATCATTAAAGTGCCATGGAATTATTACCTTTTTATTATTGTGAAAATGATTTTGTCTTGGGTATTTTGTTTGATAATTTGTACCCACCTACTTCTTTATATCAGTTAACATTCCCCTTTATTTTTTTTTTTATGGTTATAAACTTTTATACTTTTTAATTTTTGAACTTGAAATAATTTTAAATATTTTTTGAATAATGCACGTGACACCAAATTATTGGACATGTCATCAGAACATTTAGCAAAAAATAATATTATGAATCAAATTAATGTGCGCTAGTTAATTTCAGAGATCGATTTTGAAATTCAAAAATCAAATAGCGAGTGATGTAAATTCAAAGACTATTTATGATCGTAACCCCACTTATATATAATAATATTGATATGTAGTTTGTCAGCTTTTATTCCAAATACACTAAAAAGATAAACTAAAATACACCTTTCAACAACATAAGTAAAAGCCGCCCACCACCACCAACTCCTAGACTTATCTTAACGTCTAACTGGTGCATCACAGTTTCTAACATTTTACACAGACGATTCAATCATGCACGGAAAAAGGACATGTAAACAAAGCCAGTAGCAGCTTACTTCTCTGGATGGCCCCTTTTAGCGTTACGACGCGCATGGTTGGTACCTGGAACAGGTTTTTTAGTCGTTGTACTGCATAACGACGCACAAAGTCGTAATCAGCAAACAGAAATATGTTAGGGTTACTTTTCGTTTAGAAAATGCGGTGTGCAGGCATGAGCACGTATAAGCAACCAACCAGAAAAGTGAAGAGAAAATTCTGAACAGAATTATGATGAGCAGGGCCACCAAAGCCGAGGCCTGCAACATTTTAATTGCGACTAAATAAGGCGATCAAACATAAATTTCAAAGAAAGAAGAAAACAGAACAAACAAAGAAATGCAAGAAGATTGATTTCATTACACTACACTTACCGCAAACCACTCCAACTCCTTTATAGCAAGAGGTCTTGTCAGTTCATGCCTCTTCAGCAAATCTTTTACTGTCCCTTGAACCTTGAAGAAATATTGATTACAAAATTTAATAAACTACTATAGCTGGTTCGGTGAATGGCTTAAGCTACGGGTGCATCCACCATGGCAAGAACATCAAAAGGAATAGAAAAGAAACCGTAATTCATTCACAACATGCAGTAACAGTCTTCAACAGCAAGTAACATATGAACCGTAGACTGTTCAACGCAGTCACTATAAGATAGCAGATAAAACATTTATGTCATCTTATGTTACGATGAATTGATTGTTCAGAGCAGTTCATAATTATCGTCATCAAATGGAGAAGAAAAAGAAAATGGAAAACACAGGAATAATAAGCGAACTTGTAGCAATCAACCATTGAAAAAATAAAGGAAAACTAATGAAAAGGACTTGAAAACTTTGAGTTTTAACGATAATGACAAAATAAAGAGTAAAGTAAATAGTACCAGGATTGACTTTTTAGTGTAAAAATATGGTTTTTCATTAAAGTGAACAGTACCACGGGCTTTTTGTTAAAACTCCCTTGTATCTAACAGTAGCATAATGAATGGAGGTTATTTCAAATTGATGCTGATACCTGATGATGGTATGTTGATGCAGATTTGAGAAACTTCTCGTAGGCAATAACTGCCTTATCGACATGAGGTTTTGTCACAGTGGTCAGCAGATCAACATATGGCTCGCTGAACTTTTTTGCTTCCTGTCACCCAAAAATACAGCTGTAGGATGCATGTAGGCAACATGAATGGACCAACTTCTTTGTCTACTGAAATGTATACATATACCTGAAAGTAAAGATCAACAACTTCTTGTGCTTTTATAACATGTGGAGCTATTGTAGTCTTTGAAACCTCATAAACTTCAATAGTTGTATTACTCAACGATATCACATGAAGTTCAACAGTATCCTTCACCACCAGCCATTGTTCCTTGATTGCCGGGATCCATTTCTTCAACAGGACAGACATGAAAAGGGGGGATAATAAAGTTTAGTGAGAAAGGGAAACCACTTCTTATAAACAAGGCATAAAGCACAACTGAATAGAACATACTAGCATCCATACACATGCAAGTATACTAACACACATGTATACACACTAGTATGCATGTGTGTGATTGTATCCTGCCTAACACTATTAACGCCATGGAACAATTTTATAGCTAGACAAGTCGAAAACAGAAACCCCATTAATTTCAGGTTCTCACTTAGCCCTAGTTTGGTACTGAGGTGATTCTGAAAAAAGTGGCTATCAAAAAAAGTTGGGAGCTTTTTTATGTTTGGTAAACATTTAGCTTCAGCTTTTTTTCACAGTTTTTGGTGAAAAAAAACCAAAAACACAAAGCTGCAAAACTCGGTTTTTTTTTCACATCTGTTTTACATAAAACTTTATCAAACACTATAATATTGTTTTTTTTTTTTTTCCAAAAGCACTTTTACGAAAAAGTTTACCAAACACTCTGCTGCTTTATTTTACAATTACTTATTCTCACAGTACAGCAAAAACAGTTTTTTTTTCAAAGTACAGTAATACCAAACCAGTAATGTTACTAAGCTCTACACTGTTACACAAAAGTGGAAATTGAAAATAGCTAGCTTACAGTTTTCGTTGTTTCCACATGGGGTTCAGCCCACTTTTCAGCCTGGGCTTTTTTCTCCAGAGCCTGAACAAATTTGAAGGACCTCGTCAGTTATTGAAGGACAACAATACTCGGTAAATTAAGCACACACTTGTAAAAGAGAAAATTGTAGGAGTGAGGTATCAGGTTCTTCAAGTGACCATACAGCAATTAATTGTAATACCTTCTGAATCTAATCACCACACTACTTCGAATACCATATATAACATAAGGAAAAGATGTGTGAAAGCATATGATATGTAGAGAACAGAAAAAAGAAAAGCATATGTGTGAATTGACAAAAAAAAAAAAGCAAACCAAAGCTTTCGCATCACTTTCAGATTCCAACTGAACCATTGATGGATGAGTTATCTAAATAACTGAAGACGATTGCAAAATGAACTTTAAAGAACCTTAATTCTATGACAAGCTTAAACAACACCTTCAAATTCTCTTTTCTTAAGAAACTCACATAACGGATTTTTCTGAATTTACAACTACCTCAGAAAGAATATAGACAAACATTGGGAGACAGTTAAAATGACAAAAAAAAAAAAAAAAACTCACGTTCTCTATTTTTGAAAGTAAATCATCGATCTTCTTCTCAACTTCATTTAACCGGTCTTTCAAGTCCCCTTTCTCATTACGTTGCAATTGTAATTCCTTTTCAAATTCATTAACCTGCATAGAATGAACCTTAATTTCATGACAAGCTTAACACAAAAACCTTCAAATTCTATGTTCTTAAGAAACTCACTTGGCTGATTTTTTTGAATTTACAACTACCTCAGAAAGAATATAAACAAATATTGGGAGATAGTTAAAATGACAAAAAATACTCACATTCTTTATTTTTGAAATCAAATCATCTATCTTCTTCTCAGCTTCATTTACCCGGTCTTTCAAGTCCCCTTTCTCATGACTTTGCGATTGTAATTCCTTTTCAAGTTCGTTAACCTGCATAGAATGAACCTTAATTCGATGACAAGCTTAAACAAAACCTTCAAATTCTATGTTCTTAGGGAACTCACTTGACTAATTTTTCTGAATTTACAACTACCTCAAAAAGAATATAAACAAACATTGGGAGACAGTTACAATGAAAAAAAAAAAACTCACATTCTCTATTTTGGAAACCAAATCATCAATCTTCTTATGAGCTTCATTTATCCGATCTTCGTTAACCTGCAAAGAATGAAACTTAATTCAATGACAAACTTAAACAAAATCTTTAAATTCTATGTTCTTAAGAAACTCAGTTGACTGATTTTTCTGAATTTACACTTACCTCAAAAAGAATATAGATAGACATTGGGAGACAGTTAAAATGAGAGAGAGAGAGAGAGAGAGAGAGAATTCATGCAACTTAAATACCTCATTTAACACTTTTGTTTTTAGAGTAGCTTCAAATTTCGCCTTCCACATTTCCACCTGAAGACAATTTTAGAGACATAGACTGAGCATAACTGCATAAGCACCAACCCCAATCTAGAAAAATGGGCTTCCGCAGAGACTTTAAAATTACCTCAGCCACTTTAACTTCAAGAGCATGCTCAGTTTTACGGATTTTGGTCTCCTGCTCATCATTAGTCTTCCCAGTCTGTAAAAAGATCATCAGACATCATTCCATTATCCCCAAGGGATAACATTAAGAGCAAGTCTAGCGTGGTTGATAGCCCGATGGACAGAACCGATGCAACCCAATTGCCTTTCAAATTTGCTTTAGCCCGGGCAATTGGGCTAAGGGGGAGTCGGTGAGAGAGGGCAGTGGGAGTTCAAGGCCTGAGTGTCTAAGGGCTCTATGAAGCAAGGCTGATGTCAACCACGTTATAAAAATAATTTACGTTAGGTGCGTGCATAACACGCGCGAGTGAGGGTGCGTCTCCAACAAGATTTTCAGATGCTGGGACCCGCATGTCAGCCCCACTCAGTTAACTTGGAATCTGGATCGTTGATTTCCAGATCAACGGTCCAGGTTTTTAGGCTTTAAATTTTTTTTTAAAAGAAAGAAAAAAGGAAAAAAAAATAGAAATGTTATGGTGGGCAACGTGTCACATTCTGGACTGTTGGATTTCAAATTTTTTTGTAATCCAACGATCCAGATTAATTAAGTTAATAATTTTTTTTAAAATATTAAAGATCCGAAAAATTTCAAAAAAAAAAGATTAAAAAGATTATAATTTTTTTTCTATAAATACCTTATCATTTTCTCCTACTTTACACCACATTTCAATATTTTCAACGATTTTAAAAAATTAAGAACATGTCGCTCGACAGAATTGGTTAAAATTTTTATCGTAATCTATCTACAAAAATCTTACTTTCAGATAATGCCATATGGCGTGACAAGATTGGTTAAAAATTCAATTCGAAATTTAAAATTATTTTTTATTATTTTATAAAATAAAAAAATACTAGTATTCTATTACCTATTGCCATGACTATTCAATTTAAAGGTGGAGATGCAACTCCTACGTTGGAAGTGCTCTAAGCAAAAATCCAAGTAGCATTACAACTACAAGTATAAAATATATGAAAGAAAAAGAAAAAAGAAGCAGACTTTTTTGTTCAGCATTGTATGGAAGTCGAGATAGTAAAAAAAAAAAAAAAAAAAAACGCCACAGCACCCTAATTGTGTCAACATTGGTGCTAAAGTAGGAAGTCAATTTACATTCTATACAAAAGGACATTCCCATCGAAAACTTCTTTACGGGGAAATGAACAAAGGACTCATCACAAAAAGACATAAAACGAATTGATAATATCTGCAAAATTACAAACCAAAACAAAACAGTGATTGAGAGAGTTGAGTGACAACTTTTAGCATCCTTTTATGGAGGCGGATTATCTGCCCTCCTGTTACCGTGCTCTTTTCATCCCCTCTTATTTGTGCAGTTACGGTTAAGCCACGTTAATATTTTATATTAATTTTTTAATAGAAATAATAAGACAAAAAACAATATGAATATAAAATATTGACGTGATTTAACCGTGATCGCACAAATAAGAAGAGATGAGAAAGGCACGGTAACAGGAGGACAGACAGTCTACCTCCCCTTTTTATTCCCTTACTATCATTCTTTACTGAACACTTAAATCCAATGCAAAATAATGTTCTGTTCTTATAATCAGAATCACTAAGGACTTTCCCCATCACTATGAGCACATTCAGCTACAAAATAACTTTTCTTCCAAATGAGAAAAAATAACTTACATTCTTTATTTCTGAAAGCAAACCATTGATCTTCTCCTCAGCTTCATTTGCCCGGGATTCCAAGTCTTCTTTCTCTTTACGTTGCGATTGTAATTTCTGTTCAAGTTCATTAACCTGCATAGGAGAATGAATTGGCAATTCAGTAGTATTCTCTTTTTTTTTTTTTTTTTTTTTTTGGCAACATGAATGTAGTGGTTTTCACATACTAAAATAGTCCACTTCATTGTGTCTAACCTTTTTCGCTAGTTCATCGGCACGGGCTTGAGCCTTCCCAACCTGCTGCTCAACTAATGACCCGTTTTTCTAAAATATAGAAACATAGATAGAAATCAATATGCAGATAAACTAACTGTCATTCGAAAAACAGATTGGGTAATTGGGTTTCTGGCAATTCATGCAAACATGCCTTACCTGGAGAGACTCGATTTCACTCCGCAAGGAAGAAATTATATCCGATTTCTGCTGAATTACTTTCTCCTTCTCTTTTATAAGCTCATTGTTCTTTTTTAGTTGGAGTTCCATCGAAGAAATTCTATCCAAGTTGTGTTGAATTACTTTCTCCTTCTCTTTTATAAGCTTATCGTTCTTTTTTAGTTGGAGTTCCATCGAAGAAATTCTATCCAAGTTGGGTTGAATTACTTTCTCCTTCTCTTTTATAAGCTCGTTGTTCTCTTTTATTTCGTTTTCTTCTGCATTAAAGAAACACAAATCGTCAGCCAGGAAAACCCAAACAGCACTCAACAACACTTAAAAATGCTCGAAATTGACATTCGACTAATATCGATGTTGTTTCTACTCCCAAAGTAACTAAACAATTAAGCATCTTTATTGGTCTGATTAAAATTATAAAAACTGAAAAATCAAAGCTGTACAAATAAGCATCAGAGCTCAGCTAATTGCAGTATTACTTAGATTCCAAAACATAAACACAAAATTATAAATGGAAAGCATTACATAACACTTCCCAATGGAAAAACCAAAGGATCTCCAACTTTAGTAACATCTGTTTGGATGGCGAGAAAACCGAGGGAAAAATGTTATGAACTCAAAATGAATACCAAAATTTAAGTCAAATTTTCCAATCAAATGATACGTCATCAATAGGAAATGAGCACGTTAATCAACACATGCGTAATAATCTAATTATCAACATCCACATCATTTGATTTACAAAATTTGATTTAAAAATTTAGTCTCCCTAGCATTACCCACTCAAATTAGGATTGATTTGTGATTGCCTTAATTAATCACCAATTAAAGAGTTTTTTTTTTTTTTTTGTCAAACGATAGATTTTATTAGATTAGACATTGACGAAATTTAAACCCACACCATCACATAAGGACTCAATACATTTCTATAATTGTTAATTGAAAGTTTTATTCTTTAGTTTTATTGTTAAGGATTATTAAACATATCCGCTAGCATTAAAAAGTATAGTGACTGTATAAAGGGAGGCCAGCTCCCACGTTTTACAGAAGAAATCAAATACCAAAATTATTGCTCCTCTCTTCCGTCCCTTCCTCTTCTTCCATTGCAGTCAGGGGTGGAGCCATGATGGGATCAGAATGGTCCCATGTTTATTTGGGCATTTTTTTATCCCTTTAATTTCCAAAGATTTTTCAGGGTAGTAAAGCCTCAACAAAAATCTTCTCCTTATTCCTTCATTGGATTCAATTTGAGATTGATGGCTCTTAATGTAGTTAACCAACGTCAATATTAGTTTTAAAGGACTCAAACGATCATAAAAAGAAGAGAGAGGAAGTAAGCGAGATAGTTGGCTTTTATTTTTTATTTTTTATTTTTTTTTCCTAATTCACCTCCATCCATTTGGTGAGATAAGGCTTTGTTGTTGTTGTTCTATTCCTCTCATATTTCCTTCTTTCATTCAAAAAGACTTTTATTTTGAATCTAAGTCATGATATATAATACGCTCTACTTCCTTCTTTCATTTAAACAGACTTTTATTTTGAATCTGAGTCATGACAATACGCATGGGATTGAGTTGAGGAAAAGAATGACAATAATGACGTCATACCAAAGTCAAATGATAGTGGTTTGTAGTTAGGGCAAGATGGATCTTTATTTTTCTTAGATCAGAACAACGTTTTGAGGTGAGACTTTTGACCCCTCCTGAGCCAAAATTCTGACTTTGCCACTGCTGATTGTAGTAGTTAAGGTTAAGTTAGGGTTGAGATTTGGGTCCTAATAAAGTATCGAATCGATGAAAAAGCACAAATTCATCCAATAAACCCTTGAATTTGCAGAAGACGATAGAAACGATGAGTGGATCTTATACATGAGCTTACGAAAAAAGCCCCCCTTCGGAGGGCTCTCGCGTTTCTCCGCCGGGATTGGAGAGTCTCGTTCGTTTTCCTCCCACGAGATTCCAGTTTCTGCCTGAATCTGGGAAAAAATAAAGGCAAGAAAGATTGAGAGAGTCGCGAGCTTGGAGGGCACAATGGGAGCTTGCAATCACAGCCAACGAACCTCTCACAGCGACAGTATTTCGAGGTTTTTTTTTTTTTTTTTGAGTTGGAGTTCGATTTCTTCCGACTACAAATATTAAATATCGTTTGGTTCCAAAACAATCTTGTATTACCTCAAGGAAAATGGATATATAACTGTCAACTAATAAAGCATTTTAGGATACCAACAATAATTTTTTTTTACTAAAATTTCAAAATATTAAATTAATTAGTTAGGATTAAAATAGTAATTTCAACTCACTTTTAATGGATATTTCTTTCATTTGTTGCTTTGAATAAATAAAGGAAAAATATTTTTTTATTGGCAAAAAATAAGAAAAATATTTTATTAATTCTAATTTAAAACAAAAATATATCATGCAATTAAAAAAAGTCCTATTGGCATATGTGTACGCGTGATTGAAAGAGATATGTAATATCCATTTTTATATAAGTAAAAATTCGTTTGGTTGTTTGATTTTGAATTATTTTTTGGTGGAAAATTTGAATATTTATATTAACCCAAATTTTCTTTAATATAAAGGCAAATAGATGATATAAATTCCGCCATAAAAAGACAACATATAACAAAAGAAAAAAAAAAATATCCTTTGTTGATATCATGCTTGAAAGTTGGAACAGCATAAAAATATCATGAAAGTATCCCGTCCGTTAAACTTGTTGATTCGTGCATACAATTTTTTTACTGTTTGGCACATACTAGGGCAGGGATTTATATAAAAAACCGACTGAACCGTCCGAATAGTACCGATGGTTTTTTTTTTTTTTCTTTCTTTCTATATGGGACGTTTTGATATAGGCGTTTTGTTTTTTAGTTTTTTTAGATTAAACATACACTTCTTTTAAAAATTTGATCAAACATTTTCCTAAACTTTTGGTTATTAATTTCAGTTTTTCACATAAGTTCAATTTTGTTTAGAATTTAAGTTTTTCATGACTTATGCTGAACATTTCGTTTTTTTTTCTTTTCTTTTCCTATTATCCCTATATTTATGCATTTATTATCCATCTCTATGCATTTTTTTATTGTTTGTTATAATTTTTACTTTTTTTTGTGAATATAGTAGAATATTTATAAAAAAAATGTCAGATTTTATTATTTAGAAGACCCAACACATAATAAACATTTGTTTGATTATATAGTTACGTCTAGTTACCTATAATATGGACACATGTAGTTTTATAGTGGATTTGATTTTTTGTATTTCTCGGTACATTTGGGATATAAATGTTCCAAAAAGGGTTATCTAATAGAGATATTTGGTTTTGTGGCACATTTGGGATTTTTTGTTCATTTGGTATTTTGGTACATTTGGAATCTAAACATACCAAAAGGGTTACCTGACAATAGACACATTTGGTTTTTCCGTACATTTGAAATCTAAACGTACCAAAAGGGTTACATAACAATAGGTACATTTAGTTTTATGGTATATTTGGTTTCTCGGTACATTTGAAATATAAACATAGTAAAAGTCGATATTTTTGTTCTTAAATGTACCATAAGTTTTAAGTATATTTTTTATATATCTATACGTGAAAAAAAAAATATATTGAAGACTTTTTATTGAGACATTTTTAATAGAAAGAGAATTTTTTTTTTAAATACTGATAATAAGGAAATGAGGAATTAGTTAATTATTTTTTTTATTAAAAAAATATCATTTAATGTGTAGAAGGGGATTCGAAATTAAATTCTTATATTATAGGCAATTAGTTGCTAAGCTACCTTATGCCTCTATATAAATGCATTTAAATTAATGACATGGAAATTAAATAAAAAGAAAATTATTGAAGTGGCAATTGATCAAAGCACCTTAATCAAATCTTTAAAAGGAATGAATGTTTAATCTAACAACTATAGAAAAGATGTAGGGCATTCTAATTTTTTTATTTTTTTTATTTTTTATGGTGAAACCGAACCGTACTGATCACAATCGGTCTAACAAACGGTTCTCCGAAGGTTAACCGAACCGCATTGCACCTGAATTCTTTTCTTCACCCAACCAAAAAAAAAAAAAAAATCCAAAAGAGAGCAGAGCACCCAGAAGTAGAGAAAAAAAGAGAGGGAGAGAGGAGAGAGCACAACACCCAGAAAGAGAAAAGAGAGAATTAAGACAGAGGGAGAGGCTTCAGCACGCAGGAGAGATGAGGTAAAAAAAAAGAAAGGAGAAAAGGAGAGGCATAGCAAGCAGGAGAGGAGAAAAAAGAGAGAGAGAAAGAAGAGCACTGCAGGCAGAATGAAGGAGAACAGGATTTAGATAACATATGGATTCAAATTGTGGAAATTCTAGGAATCTTCATATTTTAGTAGTTCATTGTGCGATCAGAAATTATTTTTGAATTTTTTATTTAAAATTAAACAGAAATAGTAATTAACGAAAAATAAATGATAAACGATTAAGATATGAGAATTCTTAAATTTCCCGCAAAAGAGGATCCGAAGAGAGGATCCTCATCCGCAGAACAGAGTGAAGACAAAGAAATGAAGTGAATTAACAATTGAAAAGGATAACAGATGGGGTGGGGAGACGAAAGAACCCGTGCGTTCTAGAGGGTTGGTGGAGTGGTTTTTTATTTTAAAATTGTTGATTAATAATAAATATTGTATTGTGAAAAGGAAATGAATTTTTTAATAAAAAAAGAAAGAATCCAATGGACAAAAGAAAATAACCCGTGGACCAATTGAAAATTTTATATATAGTGTGTCAGCTGTATTCCGAGTATAGTAAAAAATTTATGGAGAAAGTGTGCCCCATTTTTCATGTATTATTACATATATTAGCCTATTAGGGACCTTTTTTTTTGGTAAAAATATATAAAGTAATATGTATATGATTGTTTGTAGGTTAAAAGATAGAATCAAAAGCATGATCCAATTCCTAAGTTTATGCAATATTTTGTTGTTGATATACAATATTTTGCATCATTGGAAATGAACATTTCAAATAGTAGGTAGGTAAATTAATATGGTCTAATTATATAAATACACACACAGTATATATATATATATATTTATACACATCTTGAATCAAATAACCATTTTTGTACATGGTAGGTAAATTACTTTTTTTTTTTATATGTATTATTACATATATTAGGTTTTTTTTTTTTTTGGTAAAAATATATATACATGAACTCATAATGCCAGATACATAGAATTAAGCCAACAATTCTCATATTTGATATTAATATGCAATGAATTTTTTAACATTAAGGTCTTATTTTTCTTTTTGCGAAATCATTAACTCTCTCCTTACAATATGCATAGAATTAGTTGTGCACATCAAATATGCAATAGGGGTATTTTAGGCATCTAAAAATGTAAAATGTGTAAAGTAATATATAATTAATGAATTCACTTAGGTGGATCCTAGTCATTGGGTTTTTTTTAGTAAAAAAATTATGTCGGATTTTATATGGAAAAAATTGAATTTGAGGGGTTAAAGTCATATTTTTTTAGTTATTAGGGGTTATTAATACAGAGTTTAGTGTATAGGAGTTGGAAAGCAATTTGCATTAGTGGAAGGGTTTAAACAAAAAAGTACAGCTAAAAGGCTAAATTAATTAAGCACAGTAATTGAGATAAATCTGGTTAGCACAATTTCAAGACTCTTCCAAATCTACGTTATGTGAGACTCACTATATTAAATGGGATTTGGAATCTATCTGGATTCGAATTGTGGGGATCCTAGGAATCCTCATATTCTAACCGTTCATCGTACATTGTGCAGCCAGAAATCATTTTGAATTTTTTTATTTAAAATTAAACAAAAATAGTACCAAACGAAAACTGATCGTACGATATACGATGAATGACTAAAATGTGAGGATTCCCTAAATTTCCACAAAAAGTATCCTTTGAGGATTGTCATCCTATTAATTGGAGAATTAGTATCAATCACTTATGGTTTTTTTTTTTTTTTTTTTTCAAAGGAACTGGAAATTTTCATAACTAGGACAAACAACCATCAGTGCAAAGAAAGAAAAGGTTAGGTAGCTACATGAATCATGACATTAATTTAATTAAGCCAAGTAAAAACCTTCTACAAAAACATATTGAAGAAAAAATAGTTATATAAAGGCAGCCTATCATTGTGCTATTGTTAAAAGAAAATTTATTTTTCATATACCAGAGCAGAGAGCAAGTAATATTATTGAGTTTTCTTAGTTAACTATGGAAGGCAAATTAACTGTACAAACTTGTTTGTTTTCCATATGCAAAGCAGATGCAAACTCACTTCATTTATTTATTTTTTTCCATTTTCGATGGGAAGTACTGTTATTGACATTAAAAAAATAATCACGGCACTCATTCTCACAAGATTTTGAGTTCGATTCCCTTTCCTACTTGTCCATGGCTTGTCAAGGTTAATATGAAAACTTTTTTTTTTATTAATTTTATTATTATTAAGAGAAGTGGGAGAATTCGAAACTCTTACAATAATTCAGGGGAGCAGGGAGTTTCGACCCGAGACATGGGTAAAAACCTTTTGGGGAAACTTGATATAAGTTCCATTTTTTAAGCCAATAGTAGGAATAGTCCAGTTTATTAAAATAAGTCCAATTTGTTATATTTAATTATTTAATTATCAATAGTTATCTGTTCAATGATAAGATTTATTATAAAAATCAAATTTCTTCCCAATTATCTCTTTGCTTATTTCTTTTTATTTATCTTTTTGTTATTTCTCGTTCTTCCTCCTACTTTAAAGCCCATTTATAGATTTTATTTTTAATTTTTATAATCAACCTATATCACAGGTTAATTATATTTATCTACCTATATGACAGATTCTTTTTTTATAATCAACCTATCACAGATTAATGTGTCTTACTTGTAGGTATGTTATGTTTTTTCTACATTTTAATTAGGTTTCATATCTCACGTATAGGTATTATATACATTCATATATTTGTTACTTGAGTTAGGGTATAATGTTTTGTAGATAAATTTATGTTAGTATATTAGTTTTTTTGTTATAAGATATTAAATATATTCTTTTGGAGTTGGAAAATGCACAATATTAGAAGATTTTAATTGATGTTTAATATTTTTAGAAAATATAAAATGAGTATAAAAGAAATAAAAACATATAATTAGATAACTGGACTCACTCCTAAAAACACTCTACATTTTTGGACTTGGATCTAAAAGCCCCATACTAAATCTACTAGGATATTGAACCACATGCAATCAGGGTTCATATGAATATTTAGTAGCGACATTCCACAATAACTCCGAAGGCATTTGGCGAGGTTTTTTTTTTTATGTTTCTTACAAAAGTTTGCTCGAAGTATCTTAGTTGATTGTGTGCCTAATGAAATATTTGAATCAATGCAGATAAAGATGTCAGCCTATCAAATGGCACATGACATAGAAAACCAGTTGGATAACTTGTCTGACCTGTCCAGTGAGGGGTGTATCTATAGAGTTCCTGAGCGACTACGGCAAGTAAATGAGAAAGCATATACACCTCAAGTAGTCTCTATAGGCCCACTTCACCATGGCAAAGAACCCTTAAAAGCCATGGAAGAGCACAAATTAAGGTACCTGCGCCATTTTCTAAGTCAAACCAGGGTAAGATTGTCTGATTGTTTACAAAAGATACAGGAGCAAGAGCACAGGTTGCGACATTTTTATGCAGAACCCATTGTGTTTGACAAGGATGAATTTGTAAGAATTGTTTCAGTGGATGCCACCTTCGTCATTGATTTCTTATTGAGGTTTCATTACTCCAATTATCGAAGGAACGAATATGATTACGTATTCAGCAAACCTACGATGATATGGGATGTGTCTCGAGATTTGCAGTTGCTTGAAAATCAGCTGCCATTCTTCATTCTTCAAGATCTTTTCACACTTTTACCTTCTTCACATCAACTGCCTTCGTTACTTCAAATTTCCTACTATCTTTTCCAAAGCGAAATCAATACAGAAGGGAAAAAAGCGAAAATTGACAAGATATGTTCTTCTGGAGTAGAAGTACAACATTTTGTTGATCTGATATGAATTCTATAACTGCCGTTGGAACCAGAAAAGAAACCTATAACCAGAGACACACACATCATCAGAGCCACTCCCAACGTGACAGAGCTACTCCAGGCTGGAGTCAAGTTTGAGGTAGGAAAAGACAGCAGTTTATTTGACATAAAATTCTCGTGGGGGATCCTCGAAATTCCGAAGTTAACAGTGGACGATTCCACGGATTTGGCATTCAGAAATCTCCTTGCTTTTGAACAATGCCGTCACAGAGAGGAGGATCTAGCTACTAATTATGTTTTCCTTATGAAGCGTCTCGCGAAAACCTTAAAGGATGTGGAATTGCTTGTTGAAAAGGGAATTATTGAAAATTGGCTAGGTGATACCCAGAAGATATCTACTTTGCTTCATGACCTTGACACCGGGATGATAGTTGACGAATGTTATTATGCCCATGTTTGTGAAAACCTGATAAAATACCGCACAAGTCCCTGGCACAAATTTAAGGAAAATTTCTACGTGTTCCTACAAACTTATGCTATCACGCCTTGGTTCATTATTTCTTCTGTCCCTGCTGTTATTCTCCTCATACTCACTCTCGTACAAACTATGTGCTCTATTAAATCTATTGCTTAGGCATCAACAACCGCAAGTCTCTCATTTTCCAGAGGATCCGCTAGTCTCTCCTTCGCTGTATCCTCTCTCCGAATCCTATAAGTCTTGCTAGTCTTTGAGAGAGTACAGAGTTTGCATTAGCAATCTAAGGTTTCCTTGAAGTGAGTGCAATAGATGTTCCAACAAAATCAAGTATTGAAGAGTGAGCTTTTATATTTGATAGGGAAGCAGTGTCTACTTGTAATGACTTTCATTCAAGTGTGTGTTGTAAATAAAGGGAAGTGAGTTTTGTAAATCCTTATGTCTTCTGCACGTTTATATCTTCTGGTCTTAGATTCAAACAATCGTGCGGAAATCACTTTTTTAAATTAATGTGTATGTAACTTCCTATGTCGTAACAATATGATGTTCATGGACCTATGCTTATGTATGTTTAAAGAAAAAGAAGAGTAAATGTATTTTGTTGTTTTTTGCCCCACGAAGTCAACATTTCCGTAAAAAATGTTGCTTTAAGCATCACTCCCAAGGATATGGAATTGCTTGTTCAAAAATGTAATAGTTGAAACTCAATGCTTGGCAGGGACGAGGTTAACAAACCTTATTAATCCGAAGAAGAAAATTGTTCCGAAGAAATCTCTTTACTGATCTTATTAAACATATCAATGCATAATACAGAAGTGGAGGGCAATGTTGAAACAAACACTCTTTCAATCTCCATGCTCTCTACTTTTTATTGTTGCGGTTGCTGCAGTCCTCGTGATCACTTCCATTCAAACAGTGTGTGTGTCTAATCGCTTTCTTTCGGCATCACCTGTCATCATTAATGGATTCTAGTTTGTTCATGACCAAGGAAACTGATGACCACGGAAATGATAACTGTTCATCATTACTTTAGTCTAAGGAAGGGGAGGAAAGAATTACAAACACTTGCCATTTGAAAAACCAAAGGATCTCCAACTTAAGTAACATCTGTTTGGATGGGCGAGAAAACGGAGGGAAAAAATCGAATCCACAAACACTTGAAAAATCACAAATTTCACCCAATAAACCCTAGGATTCGCAGAAAACGAAAGAAATGAACCTGGGGAGGGCACGGCTCGCCCCCATTCCGGAATTGGAATTTCAGCCCGAATCTGGGAGACAATTAGGGCAAGAAAGATCGAGGGAATGGCGAGCTTGGAGGGCGCCATGGGAGCACGCAATCACAGCCAACGAGACTTTCACAGCGACAGTTTTTCGAGTTTTTTTTTTTTTTTTTTTTTTTTTTTTTTTTTTTGAGTTCGAGTTCGATTTCTTCCGACTACAAATATTAAATATCGTTTTGGTACCAAAACATATCTTTTATAACCTTAACGAAAATGGATATATAACTGTCAACTAATAAAGCATTTACGATACCAACAATTGTTCTTTTTATTTATTTATTTTTATATAGTAAAATTCAAAAGATAAATTTTGTTTGGACTCATATAACCTTTTTCTACACCTAATTTATGTTAATCTTCATGAATTGAACTATATATCTTTCTATAATCTTTCTATAGTATGCAAGAACTAGAGAGAGAGTAGAGAGAGAGAGAGAGAGAGAGAGAGGGAGAGGGAAGAAGAGGAGATATTATTTCTGTAAAGTATATTTCTTTCATACTAAGTAATCCAACAATCTTGCCTTATATAGGCAGTTACAAAACTAGTTACTAATGAACCAATACACCAAGATTGTGATAAGTGTCACAATCATGGACCATTGACTATATATTCTAACATCCCCCCGCAAGCTCATGCTTTGATGAACTAAGCATGAGATTGATACAATGAGTTCTAAACAGAGGACCACTTAAACCTTTGGTCAATATATCAGCAAACTGTTCTTGGGATGAAACAAACTGCACTGTCAATTGTTTCTTGGCCACCCGTTCGCGAACAAAATGGACATCGATTTCAATATGCTTAGTCTTCTGGTGTTGCACAGGATTAAAGGACAGGGCAATAGCCGACAAGTTATCACAGAAAAGAACTGGAGGTATGGTTACAGGAATATGCAAAAAGACAAGCAGTTGCTTAATCCAATCTAATTCTGCAGAAGTAGAAGAAAGAGCTCTATATTCTGCTTCAGTAGATGATCTAGACACAGTTTGCTGTTTCTTGGAAGACCAAGATATGGGATTTGATCCTAAAAACACAACCAACCCTGTAGTGGACTGTCTGTCATTGGGATCTCCTGCCCAATCTGCATCACTAAAGGCCTTGAGGTGAAGATCTCCGCAAGCATAGGTCACTCCCACATTCATAGTACCTTTTAAGTACCGGAGAATTCGTTTTACAGCAGTATAATGAGCGACCATAGGTTGCTGCATAAACTGGCAAACCTGATGCACTGAAAAGGCAATGTCAGGCCTAGTGAAAGTAAGATACTGTAAAGCTCCCACAATGCTCCTATAAGCACCAGGATTAGAATAAGGATCACCATCATTTTTAAGAAGTCGACTATATGGAATGCATGGTGTATCACAGGCCTTGGCGTCAAGCATTTTAGTCTTCACTAACAAATCATGAATGTATTTAGTTTGGGACAGAAACAATTCGCTGGGAGTCTTGGAAATTTGAATGCCTAAGAAAAAATGTAAATTCCCCAGATCTTTGATATCAAACTCAGTAGTAAGAGCACTGATAACCTGTGGAATTGAAGTTGTAGCACTCCCAGTGATGATTATATCATCCACATAAAGCAATAGGATCACAACTGTATTTTCAACATATTTGACAAACAGTGAAGAATCTGCATATGTATTGACAAATCCCAGCTGAGGCAAGAACTTTGTAAATCGATCATTCCAGGCTCTAGGAGCTTGCTTCAAGCCATAGAGTGATTTATGAAGTTTGCACACTAAATGAGACTGAATTGGATCTTGAAAACCAGGTGGTTGTGCCATATAAACTTCTTCTTCCAAAACTCCATGCAAGAATGCATTTTTAACATCCAATTGTCTAAGATCCCACCCAAAATGTGCAGCAAGAGCAAGGACTAACCTCACAGTAGTAGGTTTAACCACAGGACTAAAAGTCTCACCATAATCCAAACCCGGTTCTTGACTAAACCCTTTAGCTACCAAACAGGCTTTATGTCGAGCAATAGAGCCATCAGAGTGTCTTTTGATTTTGAAGATCCACTTGCAGGTAACAAGATTTTTAGTAGATGGCAAAGAAACCAGAGTCCAAGTACCCTGAGCTTGGAGAGCAGCCAGTTCTTCTTGCATAGCTTTGAACCATATAGGATTGTTAAGAGCTGACTTATAAGAGCTGGGTTCAATTAGAGACAAATCAATCTCTTCACAGGCTTGAGCAGATGCAAGGAAAGCCTTCTTCTTACAAATACCATTTTTTCTTCGAGTTTGCATTGGATGCAAATTGATTGGAGGAATATCCAAAACAGCTTGCAGAGAATCAGGATGAAATTCAGTGTTTTCAGTACTTAGTAGAGGACTTGGATCAGGTACCACAGGGAGCTGAGAAGATGATGCAGGTGCACTAGTAATGGACTGAGGATTAAGTGAAGGGTTTGTAGATGTTGGTGATGAAGACACAATAACATTGTTTGTATTAACCACTGCTATGGGAAGGGAAGATGAAGTGAGAACTGATGAATTAGGGTGAGTAATGGTGGCTTGTGTCAGTAAATCTGCATATGGGAACTGTTGTTCATAAAAAATAACATGCCTAGAAATGTAAATCCGTTTCTTAGGCACATCATAACACATATATCCCTTATACTTAGAAGCATAGCCTAGGAAAACACACCTGGTGGTTTTGGGTTGAAGTTTGGTGCTGTTGAATGGTTTTAACAAAGGAAAACAGGCACAACCAAAAATTCGAAGATGGGATAATAATGGAACACTACCAAATAAGAGTTCAAATGGTGACCTGTTTTGAAGAATAACAGTTGGCATTCTATTGATCAGATAGATAACAGTTTGACATGCATAAGACCAAAATTGATGTGGCAGATTAGCAGTTTGCAATAATGTCACAGTGGTTTCGATAATATGTCTATGTTTACGTTCAGCTAACCCATTTTGTTCAGGGGTGTATGGACAGGACTTATGATGAACAATACCTTTGTCCAAAAGAAAAGATTGAAGCCTATGACTCATATACTCTCCTCCACCATCACTTTGTAAAATCTTAATCGGAGTAGAGAACTGATTAAGTACAAAAGAATAGAATGCAACAAAGGTAGAGTACAAATCAGACTTGTTTATCAATGGAAAAAGCCAACAATGTCGACTATATTCATCAATGAAGATTACATAATATTTGTAACCATCAACAGAAACACAAGGTGCAGGACCCCACAAGTCACTATGCACAATTTGAAAGAGCTTAATAGACTTATTGACATGAGGTGGAAAGGGTAATTTGCTAAATTTGCCTTCAAGACAATGATGGCACAAAACAGATGACTTAGAAGGGGTACCAGGTACATTGGCTTTATGTAACATAAGAGAAACAACATGATTTGTTGGGTGACCTAACCTATGATGCCAAAGCTAAGATTTAACAAGTTGTCCCAGAAAAGCTTTTGCAGATAGTGAACTTTGTGAAGAACCGGAGTTGGGATAGGAAAGGGAATGAATAGGATAGAGTCCATTACTACATAGCCCTCTGTAGAGGATCCTCCCTGTGGCCTTGTCCTGAATCCAAAAACACAAGGCATCAAAGATTAGCCAACAATTATTATCAAGGCATATCTTATGTACTGACAATAAATTGTGTGTTATCTTGGGAACATATAACATAGAATTTAATTTGATTGGTTTTGCTGGAGTATGAATAATAGAATTCCCAACATGAGAGACTTGTAAACCTTCACCATTGGCAGTTTGTATGGTCTCACTTGTAGGATAAGGTGATGCCAATGATAAGTTGTTCATGTCAGCAGTCATATGATTGGTGGCGCCAAAATCAGTCAACCAAACTTGGGGAGGTGCTGAAGGAGTAGCTGGTTGAGGTGCAGAATTGAACACAGTGTGCATAGCATACATTGGAGATTGTTGTAACTGATGTGTGTGTGGTTGTGGAGACGTTTGATATGAATACTGAGGTGAATGAGGCAGTATGTGATAATTAGGAGGGGCAGATGGGAACCCATTAGAATGTGGCCAACTAGGAAAGCCAATGTAGTTAGGTCCTTTATCATTGTAGAAACAAAACCAAGTCACATGATTCATTTTGCCACAGATTTGACAGCCATGCCTTTCTGAAGGCTTTGCACCACAAAATGGAGCAGTGTGACCATCAATGTTACATAACTGACATGTAGGAAGCATAGAGGTAGAGGAAGACCCCACTGAAGATATTGGAGAGTGACCAAGAATTCCTGATGCAGAAGTAGACAAACTAGGTGCCTGAGTTGAGTACACAGGTCTGGGATTGAAGAATCTGTGTCCCTGATACTTTCCTTTACCCTTATGTTTATTCCCATTGTAAGCTTTGTAACCGCCAGAGGTAAATTGAGATTGACCATGAATATTGCCAAACGACTGCAAGGATGATACATTTTTAGGCTGAGAATTATCAACCATAGCAGTCATAAAGGAAGCATTCGAATGATTCTCAACAATGATTTCTTTAGCAAGTAACTGTGCCCTAAAGCTTTTTAGGGTAATGACACTTTCACGACCTCGGATCACACAATGAAAAGTATTGTATTCAGAAGGCAAGCCATTAAGAGCAAGTATTACAATATCCTCATCCTGAAAGAACACTCCAGCAGCTGATAAATAATCCCTAGCTTCTTTAATACGTTGCAGATAAACTGAAATGGAATCAGACCCCTTTTTAATTGTCTGCAAGTTCGACTTCATATGAAAGATACTGGTTTTGGATACAGTGGAGAATTGCTCATTTAAACGATTCCAAAGATCTCTCGAACTTTGACTCCCAATAGCACAGGACATAGCCACAGGTGATAAAGTCGCAGTAATCAATTGTATTATAGCCCTATCATGCATTCTCCAAATCAAAACATCATCATTCTCAATAGACATAGAAGAATTAATACCAGATTCACCAGTTTGTGAGGGACAAGAGGTCGATCCATCCACAAATCCCATAAGCCCATTGCTTTCAATTAAGAGTTGCATCTGAAAATGCCAATTAAGATAATTGGAGTCATCAAGCTTGACGTTAACAAAGATCGAGATCGACGAAATAAGGTTCGTAACCGAAGATTGAAGTAACTGTAGCTGAGACGCAGTTACCATGTTTCACGCAAGATTGCAGATTCTTGAAACACAACCCCAATTTCAGTCAGAAATTTTCACAAACACGTAATGTGCAAAGATCGCAGACAACAAATCGAACCAGAAACTGATCCAGAAACTAAACCAGTAATCAATCACAATGAATAATCACCAACAAAACCCTAAAAAACAAAGAAGATTGAGTCCGATCAGAAAAAGAAACCGAGAACACTGAAGATGAAGAAGGAAGAAGCGGAAGCAAGAAGGATCGAAGATCACGCGTCAGCAACAATGGCGAGTGATACCATGTTAATCTTCATGAATTGAACTATATATCTTTCTATAATCTTTCTATAGTATGCAAGAACTAAAGAGAGAGTAGAGAGAGAGAGAGGGAAGAGAGGAGATATTATTTCTGTAAAGTATATTTCTTCCATACTAAGTAATCCAACAATCTTGCCTTATATAGGCAGTTACAAAACTAGTTACTAATGAACCAATACACCAAGATTGTGACAAGTGTCACAATCATGGACCATTGACTATATATTCTAACAATTTAAACTTTAAATGTGAATTGTTTTCCCCTATTGCATAATTACCATCAAGTACAAATATAATTAATAATAAAACTAATATTTATCAATAAACCCATCCCAAAAATTAAACTCTACCATCATACAAAGTTTATCCTACTTTCATTCTGGCTAAAACCCAATAGCTCTCGTAGAGAAAAACAAGCTTTTTTTTTTAGTGGAGAAGATGAGTTTTTGGGTTTCAATTCACGGCTATCAACGCTAGAAGTTGAGAAGATGGGTTTTTGAGTTTCGCATCATATATGGTGGCAAAACCTCCTCTGCCAATTTGGTTTCCTCGAAGGTTTAGGCAAATCTTATAATTCCTTGTCTCTTTTTTGCCATTGCAGTGCATCTAATCTTCTCAACAAACACAATAGTTCCTCAAATTCAAGCCATACAATCTGAAGGGGAAACTAAAAAAGAAATTATTATTAGTATATGGAAGATTCATAAACAAGTAAAAACTTCACCAAATTATTCAACTTGTCCATAGAAGTCGAACTCCAGAAAGCTTTCATAATTCCCATAAACAAGTAGAAACTTCACCAAATTATTCAACTTGTCCACAGAAGTCGAACTCCAGAAAGCTTTCATAATTCCCATAAACAAGTAGAAACTTCACCAAATTATTAAATTTGAGATTTTATTTTCTAAATGGGTGTCAAGATAAATTTACATTTTGAATTGGGTTAGTGCGGTTAGTTTAGGTAGTAAATTTGGGTTTAAAGAGATATTACGTATTTAATTAAAAATAATATGGGGTAGAGAGTAAGTTGGGTGTAGAAAGAAGGAATATAAGTTCAAATAAAATTTCTCAATTCAAAATATTAAATAAATTAGTTAGGATTAAAACAATAATTTCAAATGGTAATGTTAGGGAGATTAAATTTGTAAATTAAATGATGTGTCACCAATAAGAATGAATACGTTTATTAACGTTTAAGTAATAAACCAATCATCAAGGTTCATATCCTTTAATTTTCAAAACTTTAATTACAAATTTAGTCTCCCTAAAATTACCCAATTCCAAAATAACTGACTTAATGGATATTACTTTCAGTTGTTGCTTTGAATAAAAAACAGAAAAACATTTTACTATTTAAAAAAAAAAAAGGAAATTTTTTTTCATCTACATATATAAATGAAGAAGGAAAAAATAATGAAACATTTACAATTTTAAAATTACCCTCTCCCCATTAAATTTTCAAATAATAAAAGAAATGCACCAAAAAAAAAAAAAAAAAAAAAACCGACTTCCATAACTAACTTTATTTTAAAAAAGATATATATTTTTTTGTGTTTTTTTTTCAAATAAAAATTTAACAAGTTATGTAAATTTCAAAAATCATTTATAATTATAAAAACTCAACTTATGTTTAATAATATTGATATATAACGTGTCAGATGCATTCCAAATACATTTATGAAGAAAAGTGTGTCCCTTTTTGAGTAGAGGACCAATTGAAAATTCAAGACCTATGTTTAATAAATTCAGGACCAATTGAAAATTCCGAATACATTTATGTTTAATAAATCTCGTCGTTTCGGCCAAATTACGGATCAGTCTCTTCCTCTCTGCAGCAATGTTCAGTTCCAACTTGCTCTGAGCTTTTCTTGTTCTGCTTTCGCTTCTGGAGCTCTCTGGGACTTGAGGTGGATTACATTTCTCTGATTAATTTTGTTAATTTCGTTTTTTTTTTCTTGGAAGTATTGATTGTAATTTGCTGATGAATTGTAGTTTAATTTGCTGATTAAGTTTTGGGTGATGAATTTGAAGTGAATTTTGAGAGGTATTATGAATTGGGTTTTGAATTTCAGTCGGAGAAATGAATTTTCCTGAGAATTTGTGGTGGGTGGGAGTCAGGTGAATTTAGTAAAAGTTGTTTGAAGCTGGCATCCCTAAGTTTCCATTTTTTGTTGGATTACCATTGTGAAAGAAGTTAACTTTGTATGCACATGTAAGTATGAATTACACTGGAGGAAATTGGCAGTGAGTGATCGAAATTCCCAAGGGAAATGGGAGTTACGAACTAAATTCGTATGAGTATTCGTATTCGGGTTGTTCTAAGTTCGAGTTTATGTTCATGAGCTTGAGGTCGGCACATTGTCCGTATAAGAACACTTGAAAGGTTTGGTTTTGGTGGTGTTGTTTGAAGCTGTATCAATAAATTTCAAATCTTGTTGAATTCTCATTGTGACAAAAAAGTACCTTTCTATGCGTTGCATCCAAAAATTACCATTGTGTGCGCATACATGTACACGTTTCAATGGAGGATAGATGGCGATTGCTCACAATGCCTCGCTAGGGTCAATGGGAGTTAAGAACTATTTAGTAGAAGTAGTTAAGAACTATGTGGCACAACCATTGCCGCATAGATTCTATAAGATCACTAGAACGGAGTATTTGGCGAGAACAGTATATGATCATCTTGATTGCTGATGTACGTGCCTCTCTATGAAATTTTCTTTGGCAACTAGTTTGCCCGGATATATATTTGGCATATTCTTTTCTTTTTCATATGAAGCCGCATGCCTTCACTTTAAAAGGCTTCCATTTCATCGTTTTATTAGTCAAACAGAGTCAAATAGGATTTGAGATTATACAATGATTGCTTGAGTTGCTTGGAGTTTCAGCTCACTTAGTTTCAAATTTGAGATTTTGCATTTTCTTGAGCTTTCTTCCCCCTTTATCTTTTCCTCTTAACCGTTCTATTCTTTCTTATTTAGTTAAATTTAGGGTAGTCATCTCTGATTTTAGTCTTAGGTTGTGGACATATACTTGACTTTTAGGTTGTGGACATATTCTTGACTTCATTTTGTGTTGTATTTCCCTTACTGACCATGTGTCGGTTTGTTTGCATCTCACAAAATAGATCCATTTGTTTTCCCTTGTTTTCCCTTCTGTTCCCCCAAGCAAAGATTTGTGAATATAAACTACTCTTGGGTCCACTTACACCGATGGGAGGGGAAACATCTACAAAAGACGCATGAAAGTATGCACAGTTGCTTTTCTGATATACCTAGATTACAAGGTGAATTTCTTTCATTTCCTTTCACTTATAGGCTGCCTATTTTATATAAAATACCCTTTTAACTTGTTTTTATTATAAATAATTGAAGGCTCTGATGTTAGACTTAAAACGTTCATGTAATATTAAAACACCATTGTACTAACCTTGTGAAGACATCCTTCAATGCACAGCAAGGACTGAAGCTGCAGCAAGCACACCAAAGCACCTAGAACTTAGAGGAGGGTCTTCTCCACACTCACCACGACTGTATTACTCGAACCTGTGGGGAATTATCTAAGTATATGTTTCGGTGGTGTATGCAGGGACCTTCCCTTGGTATTTATACTACTACAACCCTAGTGCACATTCCCATAATCATGCACTAGAATTCCTTATTGTACAAGGATACAATCTACCAAATCTCAGTCCTAATAGGATAGTATCAAGAACCCTAATTCTCCAATTATAACCGGATTATATACTTTACTTGGAGTCCAAGTTATAGCTTATAACTAAACCCTAATCGTATTTGCATTCCACATCAATTCTTATTAACTATATTTACCTATTAGCCATTGGATTAGAGTCTAACATCCAACATCTGCAGCAAAGAGAGAAATGGACTAACAAAACTAAAAGAGATGCTTTATGGGAAAATGCGCATAAGCGAAATGCTAAACGTGTTCTCAGTTTGATAGTGGAGTTGGAAGGTTTGTGAGTGAAACTTCTGCAGTATCTGTCTACACGGGCATATGTACTTCCTGAGGCATACATATGCCTTCTCAAGCAATTACAGGACTCTCTTCCTCCTCGTCCTTTGGAAGAGGTTGTCTCTATAGATTTTGTGATAGGATCATACATGTTAAAAGGAAAATTGCAAGAAAGTAAATGCAGGAAATGGAAAAGGAAATCAAAGGAAATTCATATCTTCATTCATGCCCAATTTAGATGAACATAGTAGTTTAAATACAAAAAAATAGCTAGGGTTTAGTAGTCTTAGTGGGCTCAACACTAGCAATGGGCCAAATAAATACTAGTAAACTATGGTGGCCTAAAGGGTCCTAACAATCCCTCCCCCTTAAAATGAGGCATGTCCTCATGTCGTCAAGTTAGGCATATAGAGGCTTGCGCTGCTTGTTCTCCCAAACCTTGGGGTTCCAAAAAAGTATCATGATAGATGCCTCGAAAACCAGTGCAGTGTGAATCTCCAAACGGACCACAAGAAAATTGGCTGCCAAACAGAATTTTGAACCAAGCCTGCCAAGTTGTGCTTCTACCATGCATGATCTCTGTAGAAGTGCAGGAGCTATGAAGCACACATCTCGTAAAATGGTATTCCACCTCTCCTTTGGTTTGACGAATGCTGAAAGCCCAAAAACCATGGCTGGCAAGGGATAGAGAAGATAACAGAGGAGTTCCAATTCAATCCTAGCAAACTTGACCTCAGTTGCTGAATATGTACCCGCATATACCCTTGGTGAAAAAATTCCCAAATTGTCTAACATTCCACAAGCACACTAGTTTCCAAAAATCCAGAAAAGTGATATAACCGAAGAACTTTGGCCGTAATGATCCTGATGCATATAATGCTACTGAACAAAGACCCAAAATGATCTTCAATTTATACCTTGATACATTCTGCAAGGAGGTATCATCCAATTTGGTGTTGATCGAATAATAATCTTGCATCCTCGGAGCAAGTAGCGATGCATCAGACAAATTGGCATCATCAACACAATAATGTATCAACTCTGCCAAACATGACAGCTCTTTGACCATGAAAGAATGATCTGCAAACGAAATGGCCCAAGTCTTGATATCATGAACATTTCCAAAATGGCTCAAAACACCATACATCACGGTACAGGTTTGGTCAAGACTCTTGGCAGTCCAAAGTCCCAAAATGGCGTGGTTATAGATTGTGTGGTCCAGCTGGACCCCAACACTTCTCACCAGCTTGATAATTAGCTCAAAACACCGTGTTCCATTGTCATGAAAATTGAAGTAAGCAAGGTCTAAACTAGCCTGTCTTGCACCAAATTGCTCCAGGAGAATATTGTGCTGGCTTTTGTGGGACTGGGCTAGGTCATTGATAGCAAATGAATGCACAACTATTGACTCGGCACTCAAGAACTGAGGCAAAGTTAGAGAACACTGTAATATCATAGTTTCTAGTGTAGCATTCCAGATTGCTATGAAAATTTTCAATGCATTATCCATGAGCATAGGATGCTCAGTCGCTTGCGGAGACTGCAACTTTGGAAGAATGATCATCCAATAGAAGGTCTCAATCTTAACAAGATTAGGAGAAAACGAAGAGCAACCAATCTGCTCAGTACCCACTGCTAGAGAAAAAACCATAGAAATCAACTTCTGAAAATTAAGAGAAAGTGACTCTGCCATGATTTGGAGAGGATCGGGTATGTGTCCCCAGTTAAGAACTGCAACCACTTCCTCTTCGTGTCTAAAATGTCCATATGTAGGCCATTTCAAGTTGGCATATTTTTCCAAAAGGCTGATAATGGTTCTAGTAACACATGTGTTGCAATGGGAGACAAGTAGACAAACTGATGTCATAGTATCAATCATATGTCTAGATAAAGTAAAAGTGGAAATTACTTTAGTCAAGCCACTCACGAACGTGGAGAAAATACAATGGCCCATCAGAGTTAAATTATTGTTCCAAATGGTAGAACAAACCATGGAACCTCTAGCAGTAAATCTAGAAGTCTGCAGTGCAGTTTGCTGCAGCCTGTCAATTGGGTCAAAATTATCAAAATGGATTCCCCAGTGCGTACTGTCCAAATTAAAACCGAAAGCGGTTATAATCCTCATGTGCTGACAGATTTCCCCAAGCAGTATGTCACAGAGCAATATATGAACAGAACTGTTTGTGTGTTGTATATATCCAGAAAATTGCAGATCACTAAAAACTGGTATAAGCAGTTGCGGATTAGTGAACGGAATGAAACCGAAAGACTTACGAATGCCACTGTCCTGTAAATCTTTGGAAGAAAAGGAAAGTCCATTTTGTTGTTCATGGTGACCAAGTGCCAGTAGCTCCGCTTTCACAGCAAATATCTGTTTTGAGCTCAAAACATGCTGAACCACGGAAGTATTACCCAACAAAAAGTGCAATTGTAGCCAATCCCACTGATGGAAGTATGCCAGGTTGTGGTCGTCCCCAAAAAATAACTGCTGAATACATTAGTAGAAAAACATGTTTACGCGACGGAGCAAATTTCGTTGCGCAAAGTATGTTTGCGAGACGCAAAAAAAAGACGTCGCGCAAACGGTCTTTGCTCAACGGCACTTTGCACGACGCAGGCTGGCGTCGCGCAAAGACGCTTTGCGCGACGTAGGAACACCTGCGTCACGCAAAACACCTTTGCGCGGGGTCGCGCAAAGTGCCGTTGAGCAAAGACCGTTTGCGCGACGTCTTTTTTTTGCGTCACACAAGATTTTAGCCTCACAATAAATTAGTAATAATATAATTTAAATTCATTTTTGACGAAAATCAAATCTAAAATTACTAAACCGTAGTATTCTTTCATACTCATGAAACATTTCAATTTTCGTATTTAAGCCTTAACCAACAAATTAAATATCCAACTACTTGCTGTCGGTGTGGTATACATCTATTCTATAATTATTGGCCTCATGGCACCCAATTATATATGTCCTCTATTTAAAAGTTCGTCTATCTTCATGCTATTTATTGTTGTCGGCAGCCAAAGGCTAAGAAGGATTCATGTTTATAGAATGCCAAAGCCCCGAACCATAAACCTTCCAACACGTGTAAATCTTCCAGCCACTCAAAATGCTTCACGGAAAGTTTACTATTATGAATATTATCACATTCCATCAATTTGTGCACGACTTGAGGGATGAGTATCCTCTTTTGATTGTTTTTATGAGAATTTTAGGAATCTTTACCTCTTGATTTTGATAATTTATTATATATTATAGGGTCAGTTTTTGTTAGATATTATTTGTATTTAATTTTGAATAAAAAAATTCAAAATGATTCACGCAATGTGCGATGTAGAATAAACGGTTAGGATGCGAAGATCCTTAGGATTCCCACAATTTGGATCCAGACGGGATCCAAATTCCAACTTGAGAACTGATTGATTGTTATAGTTTGTTTAAATTAATCTAACAGTAGTACGTTAAATTATTGGAAAACTAGCAATAATAGAATAATTTCATTATGTTTGGTACTATCTACACACTATTTTTATCTTCTACACATATTCTGTTTATTTATTTTTTTTAATATTTTTCAATTGATTCGATTTGACAGTAGAAAATTGAGAAGAGTGTGTAGATGTAAAAAAAAAAAGTGTGGATAACAAGACCATTTCATTATTTGCTTACTGAAATAGAAAGAAAAATATAAAAGAAATGAATAATAGAGGCGATGATAAGAACTGCCTATTGTACCCTTGCTTAGACCATCTCTAACCGAGGGCTGGCCAGAGGGCTCAGCGATGATAAGAACTGCCTATTGTACCCTTGCTTAGACCATCTCTAACCGAGGGCTGGCCAGAGGGCTCGTTTTAGCCCTCTGGCCCTCCAAGATTCTCCAAGATATTAATATTTTAATGAACATTACAGTGCCATATTTGCCTCTGTCTCCAACCGAGGGCCAAATGGCCATGGGGCTCGTTTTAGCCCTGTCACGAAAAACCGTCTCCAACCGAGGGCCAAAGGGCCATAGGACCAAACATAATTTATTATTTAAATTTAAAAACTAAAACAACTTAAATTCAAATCCAATAACTTAAATTTAAAAACTACAACGATAACTGGCCCAAAAAACCAAAAAAATTAGAACTTAAATTTAATGAATGGTTTAGGTATTTATAAGAAAAAAAAAATTAGAATTTTTAAGAATTAAAAAAAAAAAATTGGCCCAAAAAACCAAAAAAAAAAATTTGAATACAACGGCTAGCTGACTAGCCGTTGTATTCAAATTTTTTTTAAGCAATCCTGTTGATTATAACCGACAGGAATGCTATATTTTCTGGCCAGCCCCGGGCTGGCTGACTGCTTGTAGCCAGCCCTCCAGCCCTCTAGCCCTCTCAGATTCCATAGCCCTCTGGCCTAGCCCTCGGTTGGAGACGGTTTTCAGGCTATTTTTGGCCCTCTGGCCCTCTGGACCCTTCGGTTGGAGATGGCCTTAATATTTTAATGAACAGTACATGGCCATATTTGACTCCGTCTCTAACCGAGGGCCAGAGGGCTCGTTTTAGCCCTGCCACAAAAAATCGTCTCCAACTGAGGGCCAAACATAATTTATTATTTAAATTTAAGAACCACAACAACTTAAATTCAAATCCAACAACTTAAATTTAAAAACTACAACGATAACTGGCCCAAAAAACCAAAAAAATTAGAATTAGAATTTAATGAATGATTTAGGTATTTATAAGGAAAAAAATTGGCCCAAAAAACCCAAAAAAAAAAAAAAAAATTGAATACAACGGCTAGTTGATTAGCCGTTGTATTCAATTTTTTTTTTAAAGCAATCATGTCGGTTATAACCGATAGGATTACATTTAATTTTTAATATAAATATATTCCAGTCGGTTATAACCGACAGGAAAGTTATATTTTCTGGCCAGCCCTCCAGCCCTCTAACCCTCTCCGATTCCATGGGGCCCTCTCAGATTCCACAGCCCTCTGGCCTAGCCCTCGGTTGGAGACGATTTTCGACCCTCTGGACCCTTCGATTGGAGATGGCCTTATATAGTTGTCTTTGCAAGCCAAACAGAGGTTGCTCATTCATTCCACAACAAACATTGTCTAGGGCAAATCCTGTAGACTGGATTTGCTCTCACCACTCTCATCATCCTTAGAGGTCAGTAAGCTCATCTCCGTGCAATTATTATTTCACTATAAGTGAGAGATTTTTTTTTTCTTTTAACATTATCAGTTATGAGAATATTAAATTAATCAAGCACAGTAAGAAAGATAAATCTGGCTAGTACAATATCAAGACTTCCAAATTCACGTTCTGTCAAACTCACTACATTAATTGGAAAATTAGTATCAACCACTTTTGTTAATAGTCAAGGAAAGATAAGGGTAGGTAGCTATAAGAATCACGACATTAATTTAATGTGGACTTTACATGCAAGAAAGTAAGAGTCTTGCGTTAATGTGGCAAAAACAAGTAAAGAATCTTGCTAGGTATCAACCAAGCTATCATTCAAGGAAAGATAAGGGTAGGTATTATGCGATTCACATTAAGGGTAGGTAGCTATATGAATCACGACATTAATTTCATGTAAAGTATCATTCGATTCATTCAATTCATTGACGGTAAAGTATTACATAGTGTTCGTGATTCAAAAAAGGTATTTCGTATGTAAAAATAGCCTATCATGAGCTGTTTTTATAACATAAAAACTCATCGGCAACAATTGTAACTTGTTTATATTGATACATTATGAATGAACGACATTAATGTTGTCTATTATCTAAAAGGATTTGGTTACCTACAATTTTTTTGGGACCTTTTATCGTTTTAAATTTTGTCCCTTTCCCAACTATATCTGGCTTCGCCATTGAACTCATGCATTACTTTTTTGCACCAAATAAGTTTGGGTAATGCTAGGGAGATCAAATTTTTAAACTAAATTTGCAAACCAAATGATGTATCATCAATAGGAAATAAGCACGTTAATTAACACTTAAGTAATAATCCAATTATCAACAACTACATTATTTGGTTTAGAACATTTGGTTAAAAAATTAATTTCCCTCGTTTTACCCCTAGGTTTATTGCCCTGAAAAAATATAAGGGTAGATAGAAGAAATTATTCAATCTGATTAAATGTGCTCCTCAGAAATATATAAAACGAAATCTACTTGTTTAATTTTTGTAAACAAAAATATACTTGTACAAGACTACATTTTCTTTTTTGTTTGTCTTTTCAATTTATGTATTTTTTGGTTTCTTGAATATTTTAGTTTTTTTATGTATGAATGGTAGTTGGAAATTGGAATTTATAAGGAACGGTAGACTGGGTAGTTATGGAAACACGTCTTATTTTAACTTTCATTAGAATTTTGTTCGTCTCTTCTCTTACATGTTTTGACCCGAAGCTTGAAATCAAAGAAGGAACACACTTTCTAGAGTTAGTTACTGGACATACTTGAGTATCTTTCTCTATCTCTTCTAGTGTTTGGCTCAACCTTGGTAGTGAATCACATTATTGAACAATGAATTAAATTTGAATTTCATTTTATGTAAAAGACTTATTTACATATTCCAATTGCACACTAAATGTGGGAACAAATAAAGTCTATAAAGGTTTTGATGTACCGTGCACATTCTTTCTTCCTCTTGAAACATTTCAAACTTTCGTATCTAAACCCCAACTCACAAATCAAATATCCAACAACTTGCTACTAATGCAGTATGCCTCAATTATTGGTCTCATGGCCCCAATTATATATGTCCGTCAAATGAAAGTTCGTCTATCTCCAAGTGAAGGGACCATTATTGCCAAGCGATGTAGCCTAGGCGATGTCACACTGTTATTGATTGTTGTCATCAACCAATGGTTAAGAAGGATTATCTTCACTTATAAGTTAGAGGTCTTAGGTTTGATTCTCGTCAATGGTGAATTTGAACTACATTATTGCAATTGCCTTCTGAGGCTAAGCACACCCTCTCCCCCTTAGTGTAGATAATATTATTTTTTCAGAAAAAAAAAAATTAAATATATATCAAAAAATAAAAATATACTCAAAGGGGATGAAAAAATAAATTTTTGTTTAACAAACAATATTATCTATATTAATAGAATGTTAAAGGGAGCTAAACTTCACAATAAGCTTGCTATCATAAAATTCATCTTCACTCACAAATTAAATATCCAACAACTTGCTACAGGTACAGTACACCTCTTCTGCAATTATTCGCCTCACGGCCCCCAATTCTAACTGTATGTCAAATGAAAGTTCGTCTATCTCCACGTGTAAGGACCATTATTGCCATATGAAGGGATCATTTTGCCATAGTAAAATTCCAAAGCACATTAAAAAGAATAAAACTTTGAGTACTTATTGGGGTGTACCCAATTTATTGACCATTTAGGGCCGGTTTGGTATTACTGTGCTTTGAAAAAAAATTGCTTCTGCTGTGCTATGAGAATAAGTAGTTATGAAATAAAGCAGTAGAGTGTTTGGTAAACTTTTTTGTAAAAGTGCTTTTGAAAAAAAAAAAAGCAGTATTATAGTGTTTGATAAACATTTATGTAAACAAATGTGAAAAAAAAAACAGGTTTTTCAAAGCTGAGTTTTGTAGCTTCTTGTTTGTGGTTTTTTTTTTTACCCAAAACTGTGAAAAAAAGCTGAAACTGAATGTTTACCAAACACAAAAACAACTCCTAGCTTTTTTTTATATTAGTTTTTTTCAGAATCACCTCAGTACCAAATCAGTCCTTAATCTAGCCCAATAATTTTAGAACACATGTCATTTAATTCTCTTCCAATATTTTGCCATCTCTCTGTAACCAAACACATTTTATACCTGAGACCAAACACCTCTTTTTCTCCATCTTCCTTCCTTCTCCAGCGACCATCTCCATGCCTTTGCTCCACTTTTGTTGATGCAATGGCAGATCCACCAAAGGTTCTCCGTCTGCCCAACCACCCATGTCTCTTATCCCTTGTCATCAACACCTATGGCCAATCTGTTACAGGTTGACTAATTTTTTTGTCGAAATCACTTGCTGATTGATGTTGCAAAGAATTTGGAGAAGAGGATGGCGTTCAGATCGACGAGTGAGAGTTGGGTAGAGTGGAGGTGTGTCGTTATGGTAAATGGTTGGAAGACTGGGGCTGACGGTTGGAGAAGGGAACGGAGATAGAGTCCACGATTGGAGGAGGGTGGGATGGGATGCAACAGAACGATCCGGCATGGCAAGGAAGAAGATGGAGAAGAAGAGAGGTGTTTGGACACGGATACAAAGGGTGTTTGGTCCGGACCCTTCAAATTTGATCTGACGGTTACCAGCAGGGCCTACTCTAAAAGTTATAATAATTTTAACCGTTGAATCAAATTTCAAAGATCTGAATTATTTTATGAGACTGTTTTTAGATAGAAGGAATCCGGCGAGAATGTCTTTCCGCGTTTTAAAGCAGTACTATCTGATGGCTAAAAAATGGGAGAGAGAAAGAAGTGAGGAGTCCAGCAAAACGCAAACGCATGGAATATATTTGGGAAGAAAAAAAGCGGGAACAGAAAAAAAAGTTAACCATTATATTGATTGTATATTTATTAGTAAGAAAAATAATTATGAGAATTTTAAATATAAAAAAATGATAAAATATTATATTTAATATTTGTTATGTAACGAGTTTTGAGTAGATTGTAGTGTCACTTGGTAAAATTCAGTGGCAAACCAAATCCCACACAAGTTTTTCTCTAGTAAGTGAGATAAATCTGGCTAGCACAATATCGAATATCAAGACTTTTCCAAATCCACATTCTGACTGTCATTACATTAATTGAAAAATTAGTATCAACAACTTATGTTTATAGTTAAGGAAAGACAAGGGCAGTTAGCCATATGAATCACGACATGAATTTAATGTGGCCCATTAAATACGTTATGCAAAAACATATTGAAGAAGAAATGCTTATATATAGCTAGCCTGTCATTGCGCTATTGTTAAAAGAAAATTTAATGTTCAATTACCAGAGGAGCGATATGTATTGAGTTTTCTTTGTCATCTAGAAGAGGCAAATTGACCATACAAAGTTGCTTGTTTTTTGGTATACAAAGTAAGTGCAAATTCAATTTATTTATTTATTTTTATTTTTTGTTGGAAGTACTGTTATTATTAACACTTTAAAAAATTATCACGCACTCATTTTTAAAAGAATAAATTTCACTTCAAACCGAGTTAGATGACTAATTAGTATCAATAACAACTCATTTTTCAATTTATATCTTTTTCCTTCCTTTCATCTGGCATGTTTCTTCTCCATTGCTTTGTTTGCACATATTCATTGTTTTGAAGCTTTTAGTTTCATACTTACCGGTTAAGGACACTTTCTTCTTAATATCTATTAGTTGAATAGTTTGGATGTGTATATACATATGTTTTGATTTTATAAGTGTCAATAAAGTACAACCACGCACTAATATTGCCTTCAATCAACCATTTAGGTGTAATATATCAATGGTGTCAAACTTATGGTGTGATTGTTTGCTGCAGGCTTCGGACCCCATGGAGGAGCCAAGGAATTTGGGAAAAACAGCGATGCCAGCCAAAAGTGAGGCTGAAACTAAAAGTGAAGAGGTTCGTGTAAGTGATTCTCATCTCCTAGACGGTAAATGTAGTTGGGTTTGGGAGCACTTCAAATCGTATGAGGTTAAGACCCTAGTAAGCATCATGAGAAAGAGAAATTTTGTACACTGTGGAAGATATAGATGCTTTGGCTTTTTAAACTGTTTAAAAACCATGTGGAAAGTATTACATCTATATACGATGGTAACTATTTACATGCGTATAGAAATTTATTTGCAACTTTATTTACAATAAACAACAAAATAGGTGTTAAAAGCGGGGTTCATAACATTTTTGCAAATTTAGAGTAGCGTTGAACTTACGATTCCATTATCAATGTAATACTACATCCTAAGCTAATTATAATTATAAAAATACGGAGTTTGGTGTATAGGAGTTGGAAAGCAATTCAATTCCAGTTGCATTAGTGGAAGGGTCTAAACAAAAAAATACAGCTAAAAGGCTAATTGGGATTTGAAATCTACGCTAAAAGGCTAATCTGGCTAGCACAATTTTGAGACTCTTCCAAATCTACATTATGTCAAACTCACTATATAATTGGGATTTGAAATCTATCTGGATTCAAATTGTGGGGATTCTAGGAATCCTCATATTATAGTCATTCATCATACATTATGCAGTCATAAATCATTTTAAATTTTTTTATTTAAAATTAAACAAAAATAGTACCTAACGAAAACGGACTACATGATGTACGATGAACGACTAAAATGTGAGAATGATTGTCATCCTACTAATTGGAGAATTAGTATCAACCACTTACGTTTTTTTTTTCTTTTCGGAAACTGGGATTTTTCATAAACAGGACATCAGTGCAAAGAAAGATAAGGTTAGGTAGCTACATGAATCATGACATTAATTTAATTTAGCCAAGTAAACACCTTCTGCAAAAACATATTGAAGAAAAAATGGTTATATATAGCCTGCCTATCATTGTGCTATTGTTAAAAGAAAATTTATTTTTCATATACCAGAGGTGAGCAAGTAATATTATTAAGTTTTCTTAGTTATCCATGGGAGGCAAATTAACCGTACAAACTTGTTTGTTTTCCATATACAGAGCAGATGCGAACACACTTCATTTTTTTCCATTTTTTATGGGAAGTACTGTTACTGACATTAAAAAAATTATCACGACACTCATTCTCACAAGATTTTGAGTTTGATTCCCTTTCCTACTTGTCCGTGGCTTGTCAGGGTTCATATGAAAACTTTTTTTTATATATTAATTTTATTATTATTAAGAGAAGGAGGAGAATTTGAAACTCTTACAATAATTCAGGAGATGAGGAAGTTTCGAATTCGAGACATATGGGTAGAAACCCAACACCATATCCACTAAGATATTGGACCACATGCAATCAGGTTTATATAAATATTTAGTAGCAACATTCCACAAAACTCCGAAGGCATTTGGCGGGGTTTTTTTTTTTGTTTCTTACAAAAGTTTGCTCGTAGTATCTTAGTTGATTGTGTGCCTAATGAAATATTTGAATCAATGCAGAGAAAGATGTCAGCCGATAAAATGGCACATGACATAGAAAACCAGTTGGATAACTTGTCTGACCTGTCCCGTGAACGGTGTATCTATAGAGTTCCTGAGCGACTACGGCAAGTAAACGAGAAAGCATATACACCTCAAGTAGTCTCTATAGGCCCACTTCACCATGGCAAAGAACCCTTAAAAGCCATGGAAGAGCACAAATTAAGGTACCTGCGACATTTTCTAAGTCGAACCAAGGTAAGCTTGTCTGATTATATACAAAAGATACAGGACCAAGAGGAAAAGTTGCGAGGCTTTTATGCAGAACCCATTGTGTTTGACAAGGATGAATTTATAAGAATTGTTTCAGTGGATGCCGCCTTCGTCATTGATTTATTATTGAGGTTTCATTACTCCAATTATCGAGAGGACGAAGATGATTACGTATTCAGCAAACCTACGATGATATGGGATGTGTTTCGAGATTTGAAGTTGCTTGAAAATCAGCTGCCATTCTTCATTCTTCAAGATCTTTTCACACTTTTTCCTTCTTCACATCAGCTGCCTTCGTTACTTGAAATTTCCTACGAATTTTTCCAAAGCGAAATCGATAGCAAGGGAAAAAAATATAAATTTGACAAGATAAGTTCTTCTGGAGTAGAAGTAAAACATTTTGTTGATCTGATAAGAACTCTATACCTACCATTGGAACCAAAAAAGAAACCTAAAACCACAGCCACACCCGAAACCACAGACACACCCAACATCACAGCCACACCCGAAACCACAGACACACCCAAAACCAGAGACAAACCCAACACCACAGCCACACCCAACGTGACAGAGCTACACCAGGCTGGAGTCAAGTTTAAGGTAGGAAAAGACAGCAGCTTATTTGACATAAAATTCTCGCGTGGGATCCTCGAAATTCCAAAGTTAAGAGTGGACGATATCACAGATCTGAAACTCAGAAACCTCCTTGCTTTTGAACAATGCCATCACAGAGAGGAGGGTTACCTAGCTAATTATGTTTTCCTTATGAAGCGTCTCGTGAAAACCCCAAAGGATGTGCAATTGCTTGTTGAGAAGGGAATTATTGAAAATTGGCTAGGAGATACCCAGAAGATATCTACTTTGCTTCATGACCTTGGCACCGGGGTGATGGTTGACAACTCGTATTATGCCCCTCTTTGTGAAGAGCTGATAGAATACCGCGAAGTCTCTCCTCCGGAGGATCCGCAAATCTCTCCCTCGCCGTATCCTTAGAAGTCTAGCCTAGTCTTTGAGACAGTACAGAGTCTGCATTTCAATCTCAGGTTTCCTTGAAGTGAGTGTAATGGATACTCCAACAAAATAAAGTATTGAAGAGTGTGATGTTATATTTAATAGGGACGCAATGTCTACTTGTAATGGCTTTTGTTGAAGTGTGTGTTGTAAACAAAGGAAAGTGATTTCCGCAGACCTTTTTGTCCTCTGTATTAATTTGTGAACTTGTATATTGCATTGATAATCATATTCGTACACAAGGTAGGACCTTTATACAAAGCTGATTAGCTATTCTAAGTAAACATAACCTATAATCAAGCTAATTACATTTACATCCTACAATCACTCTATCACAAGAGTTGACAATTCCAGAAGTTGTAATCACTCTCAATCAGATCACGTGATTTTCTTTCCTTTAACACTCCCTCTCAAGTTGGGGTGTGAATGTCAATCACACCGAACTTGCCTAGATGTGCATGGAAAATAGGCGCATGTAATGGCTTGGTAAACAAGTCTGCAACCTGCTCCCCTGTCCTAACATAGGAAGTTTTGATTTCTCCTTTTTGAACTCGCTCTCGGACTGTGTGGCAATCGATCTCGATATGTTTTGTACGTTCATGATACACCGGATTTGTGGCTATGTGTAAGGCGGCTTGGTTGTCACAAAATAATCTTGCCAGCTAAGGATGGTTAACACGCAATTCTTCCAATAAATATCTCAACCAACTTATTTCACAAGTGGCTGCAGCCATGGACCGATACTCCGCTTCCACGGATGAACAGGCTACTGTGTTTCTTGCTTTTCCAAGTCACTAGTGACTTTCCAAGAAAAATACAGTAACCGGTTACTGATCGACGTGTAATGGGGCAACTAGCCCAATCTGCGTCACAGTAACCAGTTAAATGTAATTCACTTTGGGAAGAAAACATCAAACCTTGCCCAGGAGCTCCTTTAAGGTATCGAAGAAGTCGATACGCTGCATCAAGATGGTGTCGTTGTGGATCTTGCATAAAATGACTCAATGTGTTGACAGTGTATGCTATTTCCGGTCTTGTGATGGTCAAATAAATCAATTTTCCAATTAAGCGCCTATACCTCACAGGTTCATAAAGTGAAGTGTTTCTTGTGCGTGTAAGCACCAAATCGGCCTCCATTGGAACTTTCATAGGTTTAGCACCAAGTAACCCAGCCTCCTTCAATATGTCCAGTGTATATTTCCTTTGGCATATTGTGACTTCAGCTTTCGAACGTGCGACCTCAACTCCAAGGAAATATTTCAAAAGTCCAAGATCTTTAATTCGAAATCGATTGCTAAGAAAAGCCTTTAGGTTCTTGATTTCTGTCTCGTTGTTGCCTGTAATCACCATATCATCAACATATAACAATACAATAGTGAGCGAAGTACCCTTGACTTGAGTGAACAGAGAGTAATCTGCCTTAGATTGGCAGAAACTAATGTCACAGATTGCAGAAGAAAATTCTCGAAACCAACTTCTGGACGCCTGTTTAAGACCGTATAAGGATTTGTGGAGTTGACACACAACATTCTCCCCCTGTCGACGACAACCCGAAGGGGGAAACATGTATACCTCTTCTTGAAGTTCGCCATGAAGAAAGGCGTTTTGGACGTCCATTTGATGTAAGGGCCAATTGCGGACAGCAGCCACAGTCAATAAGCAACGCACGGTAATGAGTTTAGCCACTGGCGCGAAGGTCTCCTTGTAGTCGATACCTTCATGTTGGGTGAAGCCTTAGGTCACGAGACGCGGTTTGTAGCGTTCAAGAGTTCCGTCGGAGTGGTACTTGAGCTTGAAAACCTATTTGCAGCCAATGGGTCATTGTCCGGGCGGTAGAGGAACAAAACTCCACATTTTGTTGTCTTCGAGAGTTATGATTTTGGCTTGCATTGCGGCAATCCAGTGGGGATTTTGACAAGCCTGTTCATAGGTAGTAGGCTCCACCAAGTGTGAAATATGAGAAACAAAGCATTGATACCCAGGAGACAAGCAGGAATAGGAAACATACCGATGTAGTGGATATCTCGCGCTGGACATGGATTGTGAGAGGGGATCTGTGGGTGTGAGCAAGGTTGAATGATGAGCCACATAATCCTTGAAGTGAGCAGGGGGTTTGGTGGGACGAGTAGAGTGACGAGGGGGTGCAGATGAGGAAGGTTCAGGTGGTGTGTGACTGTCGGTGGTGGCATGTGGAATGGGAAGGCTCAAGTTGGGTACGGAAGGCTCGAGTGTGGTGAAGATAATGGGTGGTGGAAGTGGTGATGAAGTCTCAAGGTCGGTCGGGGAAATAGGAACCTGATTTGGTGGTGAATCAAGCATCGTGGGAATTGAGTCAAAAACGGAGGTGAGGTGGGTATTGGTATTTGTGTTGTGTGTTGGGTGGAGAATGGGAGTAATAGGCATGTCATTTTGGTCAATGGTGGGTGAGGTTGTGTAAGGAAATATATGTTCATGAAAGATGACATCTTGTGAGGTGAAGATTTTGTGTGTGACAAGATCATATACCTTATAACCTTTTCGGCCAAGTGGATAACCAAGGAAAATACAATGACGAGCACGGACGTCAAACTTAGTGATGGGTGTGAGGTTGGTGGCATAACTAAGGCATCCAAAAACCCGTAAGTGGGTATAAGTAGGTGGTGTGTTATGCAAAAGTTCGTACGAAGAATTATAGGAGAGCAAGGGTGTAGGTAGACGATTTATGAGATAACAAGCAGTTTGGATACTTTCTCCCCAAAATTTTAAAGGTAAGTTGGCTTGAAATCTAGGAGCATGACCAACATTTAAAAGGTGCCTATGTTTACGTTCAACCACTCCATTTTGTTGTGGTGTGTAAGGACAAGTATGTTGGAAGGAGGTGCCACATGAGTCTAGGTAAGGACGCATGGAAAGAAATTCACTCCCATTATCCACACGAAGGGCTTTAATGTTACGTTGAAATTGGGTTTTGACCCAAGAGAAAAAAGACTTCAATAATGTTTGGGTGTCGGATTTGAAATTCATAAGATGTACCCCAGTAAAACGAGTGAAATCATCCACAATAGTGAGAAAATATCGTGCCCCAAAGTGTGTTTGGTGTCTTTGAGGGCCCCAAATGTCACAATGAATTAAATCAAATGGTGCGGAAGTTTTAATTTCACTATTATGAAAGGGTAAACGAGTTTGATTTGCTAAGGGGCAAACTTCACAAATGTGTTTGAAATCAAACATTATTTTAGTATTATTCTTGGCCTTTGAAAGTAAAGATGCGGATGATGGGTGCCTAAGGCGCCGATGCCATAGGTTGGTGGTATGATGAATGTGGTTGGCGAGGTGAGGATTTTGTTTTGGTGTAAGGTAGTAGAGCCCATCAAAATGCTTGCCCAGGCCAATCACCCTCTTTGTATCCATGTCCTACACAACACAAAAATCAGGATAGAACGTCACTATACGTCGCAAAGCTTTTGTCAATTTACTAACAGACAACAAATTGACGTGGAACTTTGGTACATAAAGAACTTGATAGGAGCATATTTATGCTACTTAGCTATGTTGTTTCCTTGCATTTAGTTAGTTAATTAATATTTATTTTATTCTTTTAAGCTATTTTTGTATGTTTTTAGGTCCTAATGGAAAAAGGAGCAAGAAAGTGCATTTTGGAGCCATTTGGAGCAGTTTTGGGCATGGATTGGGTAGCTTAAGTATGGAGCAAAGTGGATGGACGAAATTGAAGTCAAGAGAGGCTAGGAAAGGCTACAAATCTGGAGAAAGAAGTCCAAATGCAAAGAAGATAAGGAAAGAGCAAGAAATAAGGAACCTTATCCAACCTTATCTTATCCTATCCTAACCAACCTTATCCTTTCCTAATTCTAACATTATCCTATCTTATCCTATCCAAATCAGGTTGTGCCTTAAATCTAGCTATTTAGAAGGATTAATTATACATTTAAACACTTAAACTCACATTCTAGAAGCCTAATCCCTTGTGTGCTGCATATAGGTCATTCCTTGGAGGTTTAAGAGTTGTAATTCATATCCTACACTTATATCATATGTCCTTATCCCTTTAGGTCTAGAAATCTGCCCTTTATCCCTTCTAGAAGTCTAAATTCTGCCACAAATACCTAATTTCTAGAAGCCCTTAATTTCTGGCGAAAATTCCCTATCCCTTTCCCTTTTGGTTTCTGCAAAGACTTAACCATTTTTCTATTGGATTGTGCAATCCTTTTCCTTTAGAAATTGTGCATAAATTAGCCTATAAATACAACCCTATGCCGCACCATTCAAACCATCCATTCACTCATTCATTCATTCATACTTTCAGCCATCAAACACCAAAATTCACCCTACACCAGCCTAGTGCCGCAAGGAAGGAAGGAAGGAGAAGAAGACTTGTGTAATCTGCCATCCAAGGGAGTGCCGTGCATGCCATTGGAGTGTGGATTGTTTCTAGGTGTATTCTATCCTTAGTTTTAGTTCAATGTTTATATTAATTTGGTTTTCAATTATGATGAACATGAGGAACTAATGTCTTTTTAGTTGGAGGTGAATTCAAAGCCATGATTACATGTGTTATATGAATTGATTACGTCCGGTTATTGTTTGTTAAGGCATGAATGTGATTTGCTTATCTAAGTTATTAAAACTTATTTATGTATACGGGTTGGGGGTCGAATATAAGGGGGTTTCACGTAATAGTTATTCACTTATATTCACAAGTAGTGGAGGTTGCTAGTCACAATCGTGAGTAAATCCTTGGTATGAGTCTCATGCGTTTCATGGTGATGAATGCCTTGTCAATGCTTATCATTTTCTTGGAACTTAATGACTTTTGATATGTATCTTTATTATGCGTTTCATATAGAGAACTTGAGAAAGATAATTTGGTTGCGATGCGTATTCCATCTAATTCAATGAGATAAGGAAAATCTGATGGTTAGTTGTGCGATGCAACTAACTTAGGGGCCTTGTCATTCATAGTTTAAAGGAATAATAACTGGAAATTGGTTTATATGCATCTATCATGTGTGGAGAAGGACCCTCTAACTAGCCTTTCACCCATTTAATTCACTTAAATTCGTTTTTACAAAGTGTTTTATCCAAAGTTTCTGTTTTAAGTCTTAAATTCGTCAAAAAAAAAAAAAAAAAAAACAATCCCTTTTCATTTAGTCTTGTTATTTGAGTCAAAATCTGTTTTCTTTTAGTCTTTTGAGTCAAGTTAAGGTTTATTTTCGTACAAAACACTTGTTAGGTCTAGAATTGAGTCTTTTTTATCGTTGGTTGCTGTTTTAAGTGTTTTAAGTTAGTTTTGAGTCTATAGAGTCTAGTTTAGTGTTTTTGAGTCTTATTTGTATTGATTAGCATCCCTAGTTAATCCCCGGTCTAGAATGATCCCTACTTATATATCTACTACAATTGTCATAAATAGGGTTTAATTTGTGTGTCAAGTTAATTTTCACATCAAATTTTGGCGCCGTTGCCGGGTATTAGCAAACTTTCTAATCCCTTTTGTTTGTGTCGTGTCAAAGTGTCTTTTGTGTGTTTTTGTGTCTTTTTATTTATATTTGCCGTGCCCTTTAAAGTGGTTGCTAATTTGGTTTGTTTGCTTTGTTTTAGGTACTAGTTTATGACTTGTAGTTCTTAACCTATTCGTGCAAACATATTGGATTTTGACGACGATTTTGAACGAAGTTTGAGAGGAAAGAGAAGCAACTAGAACCTAATCCACCAAGTTCAAGTTCAGAGTCCGAATCTGAATTTGAAGAAGAAGAAAGCATGGCGGCTGACAATCGAATAATCAAAGAACTTTCGGTCTCGGGGTTGGACAATGCCCTGCCTATTTGCATTCAATACCCTAGGGCAGCCCCAGACAAGACCGATGAGTTTGAATTAAAGTCAAGCTTGTTGCATCACATTCCCAAATACCATGGCATGTCCATGGAAGATCCAAACAAGCATTTGAAGGAGTTTGAAGTTGTATGCTCAAGCATGACACCCATGAATGTCGATGGGAACATTTTCAAGATGAAAGCCTTTCCATTCTGTCTTTTGGAAAAGGCTAAAGATTGGCTATACGAATTGGCATCCGGAACCGTTACTTCTTGGGAAAATATGAAACAAGAGTTCTTGGAGAAATTCTTTCCAAGTTCAAGAGTAATTCTTTTGAGGAAGAAGATTAGTGGAATTCAACAAAACCGAGAATCCTTTCCAGCATATTATGAGCGTTTCAAAGCCCTTGTTGTATCTTGCCCACAACACCAAATGAAGGAAGAGCTTCTAATTCAATACTTTTACAAATGACTCATTCAAATTGAGAGACAAATGCTAGATCCTTCAGCGGGAGGTGCTTTGGTTGACAGAACACCGGTGGCTGCCAAGGTTTTAATTGCAAATCGAGCCTTGAATGCACAACAACATGAAGGTGTTGGACAAAGAGACCCCTCACGGCAACAACAAGTGAACGAGGTAAGTGCAATTTCTGAAATTCAATCTCAATTAGCTAATTTCACTATGCTTGTGTCTCAGGTTGTTGAAGGATCCAAAATGCAAGGTGCGGCCATATGTGGAGTGTGCTATATGCAAGGGCATCTCAATGATCAATGTCCTCAATTGATAGAGAATGGAGGATGGGAGAGTGCCCATGCCGTGGGGTACCAAAGTCAAAATCAACCAAGGAATGATCCATACTCAAATACATACAATCCGGGGTGGAGAGATCACCCAAATTTCAAGTGGAGGGAGCCTCAGCAACCTCCACAACGAGGAGGTTTTAGACAACAACCCCCAGGGTTCTACACCAAGCCATACGGCCCCAATACAAACCAAGCACAACCTGCCCAAAACAATCAAGGTACGTCTTTGGACAATGATACACTTATTAAGTTACTAACCAATTTGTCTCAGGGGCAAGAAAATCAAAACAAAGCGATGCAAAACCAAGACAAAAGGGTGGACAACTTGGAGAAGCAAATTGGGCAAATTGCGGAGTTTGTAGGACAATTCCGAGACCAAGGCAAGCTCCCTAGCTCAACCATTGTCAATCCAAAGGGAAGCTTTGAAACCGCCAAGGCTATTATGTTGAGAAGTGGTAACGAGGTTGGAACCACCCCAAAACCGTCCAAAACAAGCCAAGAGGAGGAAAAGCTGCTGCAAGAAGAAGAACAGGGAGCAAAGGCCACGGCAAGGGAAGCCAAAACCTTGCTGCAACCCTCTAGTGCACCAAAACCATCCCAGACCACCAAGGTAAGTACAAATTCGAATTTTTCTAGTTCTATTCCACTAAATGTGCCCTTTCCTAGGAGGTTTATGCAATCTAAGACAGAGGAGGATGAAAAAGACATTCTGGAGACATTTAGGAAGGTGCACGTCAATATCTCGCTCCTTGATGCAATAAATCAAATTCCGAAGTACGCTAAGTTTCTGAAAAAGATTTGTACAACAAGGAAACAGATTCGGGAGAAAGAGGTGGTACATGTAAGTGAGAATGTCTCTGCAATGTTGCAAAGAAAGTTGCCACCTAAATGCAAAGATCTAGGTAGTTTCACTATCCCTTGTGTAATTGGTAATACAAGGTTCGAACATGCTATGCTAGATTTAGGTGCATCAATTAATGTCATGACATACTCTGTTTATGCATCTATGAATCTAGGATAGCTTAAAAATGATGGTGTTATTATTCAATTAGCCGATCGATCTAATGCATACCCGATAGGAGTTTTGGTGCAGGTAGACCACTTGATTTTTCCTGCAGATTTCTATGTGCTTGACATGAAGGATTCAACCCACTCTCTACCATCGCCACTCTTACTTGGACGACCTTTTATGAAAACAGCCCACACCAAGATTGACGTGGCCAAGGGAGCTTTAACTATGGAATTTGGTGGTGATATGATGAACTTTAAAGTTTCTGAATCCATTGAGAATCCTAATGATGTTCGTTCTTGTTTTTCCATTGGTATAATTAAAAATATAGGGCAGGAACGTTCAACATCAATCAAGAAAGATGCATCTAGAACCACCATCGAGGAAGGAATTGGAGTGGAGCACAAGGAGCACGCCACTACCCTAAAAACACCCAATATTGCCGTGCCTAGTGATAAAATTGGCGAGATGGTGGCTGCCCTAGGGGCATTGCCACAACATCCTAGTAAGTCTCCAACCCCAATTCCAATTCCCATTTCAACTAATAGGTTGTTACCTTCTTTGGTGCAGGTTCCAAATCGATTTCAAGGTGGTGGGAGCATTTACATGGACTTTAGGAACCAAAACACCACAATCAGGGAGGATCACTATCCCCTCCCATTCATTGAGCCATACTATGAGAACTTTGAAGAGCATGTCGTGGATGGTGCAACCTTCCATGTCGTGGGCTCCAATGAAGCTTAAGAGGAAGGATCGTCCGGCTGGAAGACGTTAAAGCAAGCGCTTCTTGGGAGGCAACCCATGCATGCAAATAAAGAAGACCTAGGAATCTCCAACACTCCCCAACCAGATTTGCGTTCCTAAACCCTACTCTTTATTGTTTTTACTTTGCCATGATTGTCATGTTTGTTAGTTATGTTATTTGTTTGTTTGTTTGTGAGTCTATGCTTAAAACATTGAGGACAATGTTTGGTTTAAGTGTTGGGGGGGGGGGGCGGTAAATAAAGTGTTTTTCAAGAAAATTTGTGGGATTTTATCACCTATCACTTCTAAAGTTGTTATTCACTGTTTTTAAGTGTTTTTAGTGTGTTTTGAAGTGTTTTTATGTGTCTTAAACAGAAAATCCGAAAATTTGAAAAAAAAAAAATCGAAAAAGAGTGTTTTAAAAACCCAAAAAGAGTTGTTTTTAGAGTCGTTTTTGTTTTATGTTTGTTTGTGTCTTAGGATACCTTCCAACACAATGATGAGGATTTGGTTTTTAATTGCATGACTATTAAAGAAAGTTACAAACATGGATGGAAGTTTGATATGCTCTTTGGTTTATGCTTAGTTGTAGTTGACATTTACGAATTCACATTTAATCACAAAAGGGAAAAAAATCAGTTTTTGTAACATGCTTGAAGGAAGGAACTCAAACTAACGCTACAACCTTGAGAGACTTGAGCCTAAACATTCTTTGGAGAGTTATTAATCTTGATTTCTTGTTTTCTAAGTCGTTGCATGATCTCATTATTCTTTGCTTGGTTGCTACTTAAAATACGTTTTATCACTATAGTTCCAAATACTAGAACTCATGCCCATTTCATTCAAAGCATAAAATTGAGTGCATAACATATAACAAGATGAAGTTGTTTAGTTAAACCAGAGCCAAAAAGCGTTACCCTTTGCATATGTATTGTATGTTAACCCCTTTGAGCCTTTGTTAGCCTATTGTCTTTGTTAGCCCACATTATCCTTACCTAGCCTAGAATAGGACTATCCATACCCTTGTTCTTAAGGTATAGTAAAGCATGACTTGAAGGGAATTCCTTTTGTTCTACAATTTGCAGAAAAACAAGTGTGGGGGAAGGATTTTCATGGGAATCTAGGAGAACGTATGATTTGTGTGCCAAAGGAAGACTAGGGCATGAAAGAAGAAAAAAAAAAAGGTGAAAAAGAAAGGAAAAAAGGAAAGAAAAGGAGTTGAAAATAAGTGAGAATGAACTCACAAGTGTTGGTTGTTGAAGAAAGGGTCCAAAAGTTTGAATATGGCCCTAAGTTTTGTGTGAATCTGCCCTTGGTGTTCAAAGTTGATTTTTGCATTCAAAAGTGAATTCTAAGTGTTTATTTCATTACTTTGCTTACTATTGCTTTAAGAACTTTTGTTTATCCTTACCTTTCTTTGTTAACCAATACCTTAGCCCCGTTACAACCCTTTGACTTCGATCTTGATTGTTATGTGTGTCAATATGTGGAGTTTAAAATTGGTTTGAGCATATGGTATCCCTGGTTCTCGCGTCTAAGCAGTGGCATTCCATTCATGAGATCATATACATGTTAATAATTCCAGAAAGTGCCTTCTTTGTTATGACATATGTGAGTGTTAGTCTATATGTTTACATCAATCTTCTCACATATATTTAGTGTAGGGAGTGTAGTCAGAAAATCTGTGTGAAAATAGAGTGTATCCAGTAAGGAATTGAGGGATTCTCTAAGGCATGTTACTACATTCAAAATTATGTTTTAATTGATGAAATGGGAGGTTGGATGCGTGAAAGCTTTAGAGTTTCATAGCTTCAAGGATTTGGGGAATTCTCTTCCAATTTGGGAGTAGAGAAATGTATATGTGAATTGGTGCTTGAAATGGCCTTGTATTTATAGAAATTTTCAAGGCCTAATTTTGAATATAATATTCAGATGAAATAAATCATTTCTGCCAGGTGTTGACACGTGTCATATTTGATGACTTTTCTGATTTATTTTTTCAAATTTTCGTTGAGTCACACGACACGTGTAAAATTTATGTGATACATGAACATTGAAATTTTAATGCATTGGTTAACATTTATATCATCGAAATTTCGATGTCTACAAATGCCCCCATTTCAAGGCACGTTGTATACATGTGCTTGTCACATGTAGAAGATACATTTTGAAGTCCCTTAATGTAAACGCTGATCCAAGAGCCGTCGAGGCTTGTTCTTGAATTGGGCTGAAAATTTCTTCAAGGGCCGTCAGGGCTTGATCTTAAATTCGGTAGGAAGATTTTCTAGTTTCCTCCGATTGTTAATTTTTCACAGGCTTAATCTTGAACTGGGCTGGAGGGTTTTCTGGTTTCCTCCAAAGGTCTGAACTTACTCTTTTTATTTGGAGCTAAATTTGATTCAAGGGTGGTGGACACTTGATCTTGAATCGGACTTGTGATTTCTTCAAGGACCGTCGAGGCTTGATCTTGAATTTAAATAGGACCACGAGCGGTTTCACCTGGCAAGTGAGATTCAACTTTGTTGGGGATGAATCAGCACGTGCAGCTGTTGCGTTTGTTGATTATCCACAAGCTTGATGTTTCATTGTCACTTGTCTTATCTGTTCTCCAGGCAGATGTGGTATCTTCTTTGGAAATGCATTAGCAGTTGAAGATGAGTACTCGAGAACGATGCTAGGTAAGCAATCAGGGAAGGGGTTCCAGGCAGTCAGTTCCTGACTAGAAGCTTGATTCCAAGTGCCGACTGATTGCTCTCCTTCTCATTGTACTGTAGATAAGAACAAGGACAAAGAAAAGGATAGAGAGAAAGCACGATATGAGATATTATTGCTTTTGAAGAAGCAGTGGTGATTTGACAGCGTTGCAAGGCGGGGCTTCGCTCTTCGGCGACATTGAGCTTGGATTTGACTTAGACTTGTCCGTCTGGATTATACAGTTCTGCAAGGAAGGGTGTCGTGCTATAGTGACCTATTCCAGCTCATCATTGATCATTCGACTTCAATCTTTTGCATAACAGAAATGGTGCGCAACCTTTGCATTTGAATGGTCATTTATAACATCTCTTCTTAGCAACTCATCCATGTTTGGCAGCTTCAGTGTAAAGGGCTAACATCATATCAATTGTCCTGAAGTATTCATAGAGGAAATTCGAGACCTAACAACAGTTGATGATGAGTACTTGAGAGGAACGCAAGGTAAACAACCAGGCAAAGTTTCCAGGCAATCAGTTCCAGATCGAAAGTTTGATTTCAGGTTCCGACTGATTACTTTCTTTCTCCTTGTTTTGCAGGCAAGAGCAAGGGCAAAGGAAATGACAGGGAAAAAACATGATATGAGATACCTTTGCTTTCGACCCTGATGATATGAGATTCGTTTGCTTTTGAAGAAGTAGCGGATGAATCAGCACATGAAGAAGTAGACAGATATTGGGAGACAGTTAAAATGACAAAATAAAGAAATAAATAAAACTCACATTCTCTATTTTAGAAAGCAAATCATCGATATTCTTCTCGGCTTCATTCACCCGGTCTTTCAAGTCCTCTTTCTCATTACGTTGCGATTCCTTTTCAAGTTCGTTAACCTGCATAAAATGAACCTTAATTCCATGACAAGATTAAACAAAACCTTCAAATTCTATGTTCTTAAGAAACTAACTTGGCTGATTTTTCTGAATTTACAACTACCTCATAAAAAATATAGACAAACATTGGGAGACAATTAAAATGTGAGAGAGAGAATTCATGCAACTTAATACCTCATTTAACTCTTTTTCTTTTAGAGTATCTTCAAACTTTGCCTTCCACATTTCCACCTGAAGACAATTTAGAAACATAGACTGGGCATAAGCACCAACCCCCATCTAGAAAAATGCGATTCCACAGAGACTTAAAAATTACCAGTGCAAAACAATGTTTTGTTCTTATAATCAAAATCACAAAGGACTTTCACTATGAGCACATTCAGCTACAAAATAACTTCTCTTTCAAATGAGAAAAAATAACTCACTTTTTTCTCTATTTTCGAAAGCAAATCATCGATCTTCTTCTCAATTTCACTCTGCGACGAAGAAATGCTATCCCACTTCTCTTGACTTACTTTCCCTTCTATATACTTATTCTTCTCTTGTTCATCAGTCTTCTCATGAAAGTGGTTAACTTCTACATTGAAGAAACACAAACCGTCAGCCAGGAAAACCCAAACAGCACTCAAAAACACTTTAAAATGCTCGAAATCGACATTCGACTAATATCCATGTTGTTTCTACTCCCAAAGTAATTAAACAATTCAGCATCTTTATTGGTCTGATTAAAATTATGAAAAAAAGAAAAATAAAAGCTGTACAAGTAAGCATCAGACCTCAGCTAATTGGCAGTATTACTTAGATTCCAAAACATAAACACAAAATTATAAAATTACGATTAATTGTTGCTTTGAATAAATAAAGGAAAAGTATTTTATTATTAGCAAACACAGGAAAAATATTTTATTCTAATTTAAAACAAAAATATATCATGCAATTTTAAAAAGCCCAATTGGCATATGTGTAGGCGTGTTTGAAAGAGATATTTAATATCAACCTTTATATAAGTAAAAATTTGTTGGGTTGTTTGATTTTGAATTATTTTTTGATGGAAATTTTGAATTTATTTCTATTGCAAAAACATTATCATATATAAACAAACTATAGGGTCATAATTATTATAAAAAAAAAATTTATATTAACCCAACTTTCCTCTAATGTAAAGGCAAATAGATGATATAAATTCCTACATGAAAGGATAACATATAACCCAAAAAAAAAAAAAAAATAATAATAATAATTATAAAAGTATCACCACCAATTTCTGAAAAAGCGTAATTCAAGTGTTTTTTGTTGCAAAAGCCGAGGTAGAAGATAGCTAGGATTTTTGTTGCAAGACCTTCATTAAACTTGTTGATTCGTGCATATAGTTTTTTTTACTGTTTGGCACATACTAACGAAAGGGTAGTGCCAATGATTAATAAAGATAACCAAGTTTCTAAGAAAGATATAGCGACATTTGCATTTAATTTGAAAAAGATAAACTTTTTAGGTCACCCTTTAGCCAAATTAGAGGATGAATGTTACATGGAATTAGAAAGGAATTCTCTGTTGATGGCATGCTTGAACAAGCAATAAAATATTATCAAAAATCGCACCATTAGTTTTCAAAATAACATAAATTGAAGTATTTTTTTTCTTGCAAAAAGTAAAGGTGGAAGATAAGATGCTGGTGATTACATCTTTTTGGCCATTTGACATATACTGACATCTTTTTGACCATTTGACATATACTGACATCTTTTTGACCATTTGACATATACTGACAAAAAACAATGCCGGTGATTAATAAAGCGAACTAAGTTTTCCAGAAACATGTTAGCGGCTTTTGAATTAGATTTGGAAAGATAAATTCTTTTAGGTCATTCCTTGACAACGTTAGAGGACGACTATCTCTTTTTTGATTAATTGTAAAACATTCTTCTGTCTCGGGTAGTTTTGTTTGATAAGTTGTACCCACCTGCTATCTTTGTATCAGTTAACATTCCCTTTTTATTTTATTTTTATAATTTATAAACTTTTATATTTTATAAATTTTGCTAGACTACAAATACTTTTAAAAATTAGTCATTTTTTGTGTAATGCACATGGCACCATATTATTGGACATGTGTGCCACGTCAATATATTTGAACTAATTTTTAAAACATGAACCGAATTGATGTGCTGTAATTAATTTCAGGCTGCATTTGATCGATTTTGAGATTAAAGAAATAAAATAACGAGTCATGTGAATTTTATAGATCATTTATAATAATTAAAAAAAAAACCCCCAACTTATATTTTATGATATGGATATATAGTGTGTCAGCTGTATTCCGAGTTGACTAGGACCAATTGAAAATTCAACACCAACCCAGGCGGCTAATGTCCTATTACTGCGCGCGAGTTCCGGTTACTTGGATTTCGACCATGCTAACCTCACCCGCACACTGCACTCCCCAATCACCTCGCGACGCGTAACCTCATTTTATTTCCCCGCGGGTTCTTTTTTCCAATTGGACGAGCTCGCAATCCAAACAGTCACCGACCGTAGCGGCGTGTAATGTCTATACCTAATGATTTAAGACAAAGATAAAGATCCTAGAACAAGGAAATACCGTTTTCAATTGTGTTAAAAACCAGATCATATTTAACAATCAAAATATATTATAAAGGAGACAGACAAAAAAGATCAGAGACCACTCAATAAATTTAATTGAGATTACGCATCTTTATTGCTCTGATTAAAATTATAGAAACTGAAAAGTCAAAGCTTTACAAGTAAGCATCAGAGCTCAGCTAATTGCAGTAATACTTAGAATCCAAAACAGAAGCACAAAATTATAAATGGAAAGAATTACAAACACTTCCCAATTAAAAAACCAAAGGATCTCTAGCTTTAGTGCATCTGTTTGGATGGCGAGAAAACTGAAGGAAAAATTCGACAAACACTTGAAAAATCACAAATTTCACCCAATAAACCCTAGGATTCGCAGAAGATGATAGAAACGTACCTGTGTTCGAAGGGGACAAGCCGGGCATTTTGCCTGACCCCAATTGCTCTGGTGGACTCTCTGCCCGAATCTGGCAGAAAATTAGGGCAAGAAAAATCGAGGGAATGGCGAGCTTGGAGGGCGCCATGGGAGCACGCAATCACAGCCAACGAAACTCTCACAGCGACAGTTGTTCGAGTATTTTTTTTTTTTTTTTTTTTTTTGAGTTCGAGTTCGATTTCTTCGGACTACAAATATTAAATATCGTTTTGGTACCAATCTTTTATTACCTTAACGAAAATGGATGTATAACTGTCAACTAATAAAGCATTTATGATACCAACAATTGTTTTTATTTAGGAAAATTAAAAATATTAGGCTTTTTATATTAGCATCTCACAAAATGTTGAATGCATTCCACATTAAAATTTAATATTAAATGATTTATTTACCCTACTATACAATGATAATTTTGACCTTATTAGGTTTTAAAAAATATATATATTCTAAATACACCTCAAATCACTTTTAACGTATTATTTATCATCTTCAATTATCAAAATCCCTCCGACCCTCCATTGTTGAATAAAACCCTAACCAATGAAACTACAAACATGTTGATTGAGAAAAATTATTTTTGACGAATGAAATACGAAATCGATGTTTCGGAAGCTTCTCATGAGGTAAGACTTCATATTCTTTATTGTTTTAGTGATGTTGACGACATCTAATCTTGCTTTTGCTGTGTTATTCAAGCTTCTATGTTCGCATTCATCTTTTAGGGATCACAGGGATTACATGAAGAATTAAACCCCTAAAATTACCATCAAATATTTAAAACAGACGATATGGGTTTTAATGGTGGAATTGAAAACAACCCACATATGCATTAAATGTCACATCCCGGCCCAGGGCGGATCACTTCCTGGGCCGGGATGTGACAAATTTGGTATCAGAGCCTAATCCTGGCCGCGTGTGTGCCGACGAGGACGTCGGGCCCCTAAGGGGGGTGGATTATGACATCCCATATCGCCCAGGGGAGTGATCCTTATATGTATATTCTCATCCCTACCTAGCACGAGGCCTTTTGGGAGCTCACTGGCTTCGGGTTCCGTAGGAACTTCGAAGTTAAGCGAGAAGGGCGCTAGAGCAATCCCATGATGGGTGACCCACTGGGAAGTTTCTCGTGAGTTCCCAAAAACAAAACCGTGAGGGAATGGTAAGCCCAAAGCGGACAATATCGTGCTACAGTGGTGGAGCGGGCCCGGGAAGTGATCCCCCCCGGGCCGGGATGTGACATTAAATCCCAAGCGGCATCTTTTGTCAAAATTCCAGTCAGCATTTTTTGTCCAAATTAAAAGCTTTATAAGATTTCAGAAATGTGGAGTGTATAAAAATTATGGGGTGCATGTAGAAAATATAAGGTGTATATTGAGAATGTGAGGTGTGAGGGTATTATGGGGAAGTAAGTGGGGTGTATTAAGTATGTGGGGTTTATTCAACAATTTGTGGGGGGTGTTAATATAATAAGCCAAATATTAAATCAATTAGTTAGGATTAAAAGAGTAATTTCAAATAGTAATGTTATGAAGACTAAATTTGCAAACTAAATGATGCGTCATCAAAAAGGAAGGAACACGCTTATTAACTTTTAAGTAATAAATCAATCAATAAGGTCCATGTCTTTTAATTTCCAAAACTTTATCTACAAATTTAATCTCTCTAACATTATCCAATTCCAAAGCAACTGACTTAATCGATATTACTTTCATTTGTTGCTTTGAATAAAAAATAGAAAATATTTTATTATTATCAAAAAAAAGGAAAAATATTTTATTCTAATTTAAAACAAAAGTATGTAATGTAATTAAAAAATGGAGCTTTAATGAAAAGGGCTTGAGCCAACAAATATTTAACCAAAAACCATCCCAAAATGTTATTTAATTAAAATGGCTCAAAGTTTAATAAAAAATCATCCAAAATTATTGTCCACAGGCCAACAAATATTCTACCGAGTCCATACACTACCATAAGGACCAAACCTATTGGCACTATCTTGGGAATGTCTCTGCCTCCTCATCTTCTTTTTCCCTTTGTCTTTCCTTGAGCCACTTTCCTCATGCCTGCTCTTCTCTCGCCTTGAGCCATTTTCTTCATATCTGATCTTCTTCCCCACCTCCCAATTTTCTTTTCCCTTCTTGATTGACTTCTTTTTAAATGAAGCTTTCTTCTTCTTTCTTGATGATTGCCCACTGTCACCCTGCAGCAGAATCATGTCCCCGCAGCAGGAGATCATCTTCATCATCTAACTGCCAATTGCTCGGTTAATTCCCCAATTTCAAAAACAACCAAATCAAAGTTGAAAAACGAAGCATATATTGGAACAAAGTAGCCGAAACAAGTTCAAAGAAGTTTAATGGTAAAAACCGGTGAAAATTTGTTTGAAAAAAAAAGAAGAACCAAAACATAAAACTGTTTCTGGATAACCCAAAACATAGCATTGTTTATGAAAAACAAAAACTCAGATACAGTGTTTGTTTTGTTTGTGCACAAACAAACATTGTATCTGGAAAGAAAAGAACTAAAATCCAAAAACAGTGACTTAAATTCCAAAAACAGTGACTTAGATTCTAGAAACAATGACTTAAATTCCATAAACAGTGACTTAGATTCCAGAAACAGTGACTTAATTCCATAAACAGTCTATTTTTTAACCTTCGACTGTTTCTTTTCTTTCATGCATCAGTTGATTATATTTAAGAAATATGGTGCTTATTTTGCTTTGAATCCAAATACAGTGAATTTCACTATTTATTTTCTAGCTTACATTTAAGAAACAATGACTTAGATTTTAGAAACAGTAACTTAGATTTCCAGAAACAGTAACTTAGATTCCAGAAATAGTGTTACTTAAAATGCAAAAACAGTGACCTGTTGTTATTATTGAATAGCATGCAGATTTCAAATTTATTTTCTGGAGAAACAAACGATGAAAACTTATAGTTGGGCCATTTATCCATTAACGACAAAAATCTGGAATCAACCTAAAAAAGTTAGAGGTAAAATCGACAAATTATAATTTATTATAGTTGGACCATTTTTAGTTGGACTACTTTAATATGGGTTTTGTACTAATCATTAAACAAAACTTATAACATGATTTTTTATTAAAACTAAAAGTTTTCAAATCATTTTCATTAGTTTTCCTATTAAAAAAAGGCTAATTGGCATATGTGTAGGCGTGTTTGAAAGAGATATGTAACATTCACTTTTATATAAGTAAAAATGGGTTGTTTGATTTTGAATTATTTTTTTGGTGGAAATTTTGAATCTAATTTTATTACAAAAATATTGTCAGATATAAACAACGGGTGCACTTTTTAACACCAAAACAATTATGGTGTATGCTCACCATACAACTCGTCATATGCCACATGGCCTTTCATCTAACCTGCTTGGTTAATTTTTTCAAAAATGAAAAAGCAACAAATTAACCAAGGTTGGATAAAATGACACGTATGAGATGATTATGAAAAAATTATTTATATTAGCCTAAATTTCCTTTAATATAAAGGGAAATAGATGATATAAATTCCTCCATGAAAAGACAACATATATGACTTTCATTTTTCTCAAATTTGAAGATAAACATGATATTGAATGCGAAAAACAAAACAAAAAATCCGCAGTTGATGTCATGATTGAAACAACAAAAGACTATCATGAAAAATATCATCGTCAGTTTCTAAAAGAGCATAATTGAGGTGTTTTTTTTTTTTTTTTTTTTGGCTGTAAAAAGTCGAGGTAAAAGATAGGATTTTTGTTGCAAGATCTTCATTAAACTAGTTGATTCACAAATACAATTTTTTGACTATTTGGCACATGCTAACAAAAAGGTGGTGCTGGTGAATTATAAAGAGAACCAAGTTTCTCAGAAACGTTTGCATTTAATTTGGAAAGATAAACATTTTAGGTCATCCTTTAGCCAAATTAGATGACGACTATTATATTAAACGAGTTGAATTAAAAAAGAATTATATGTTGATGGCATGCTTGCAATTACCTTTCTATGAATTGCATCCAAAAATTACCATTGTGTGTACACGTTCCAATGGAGGATAGATGGCGATATTTTATCCTATCAAAACTATGAAATTGGGACTGAAAAAGTACTTTTATTTTCTGTAAAACTCGACTGAACACTACTCCCTTGTGAAAGAGGATTTTTGCCGTCCACAATCGCCACGTCATAAAGTATTTTTGAATTTTGGGCCATGCACTATTTATTTGGTGCACAAATTGAATACGTACTAAGTTTTTAGACAAATATTAGTGTGTTGGGCATTCGACAGGCCCAACAATCTATTTTTAGCCCAAACATCCATATTGCACACTAAGGGGGGTGTATTCAATTGAGATTTTGATGAATTTTAATTCTTTTAATTAATCTAGGGGTATAAAGTTAGGATTTTAAGTGATTCTCTGAAATTCAAGGTGTATTCAATTAGAAATTTAGGATAGTTTATTAAAATCCTTAGAAATTCGGGTGTATTCAATTACGATTTTAAAGAAGTTTATAACATTCCAGGTTAGAAATTGATTTTAAACAATTTGAGAAAGTTGAGGAATTAGACGGAATTGGAGAGATTTCGAGGGAATTGAATCAAAATTTTATATGGAATCTCTACAAATCAATTAAACTCCATAAAAATCCATTAAAGTCTCTCAAATTCTCAATTGAATACACCCCCCTAAATATTGGGCAAATAAAGTCTAAAAAAAGTTCTATGCACAATTATTTTTCTTTGAACAAACGATAGTATTTACACTAAGGTATTAGGGGAGTGGGTTCAGCCTCACAATATACTAGTAATAATGTGGTTTCAATTCGTGTTTGACGAGAATCGAACCAAATGCCACTAGACTGTAGTACTAAATGGAAAAATTCTATGCACATTGAAGTATTCTTTTTCCATCTTGAGACATTTCAACTTTCCTATTTAAGCCTTAACCAACATATTAAATATCCATCAACTTGCAATCTGTGTAGTATGACACACCACGACCCCAATCGAGGCATGCTAATCGTTACGTAAGGGTGACGTAGCCATGTACGCTGTGCGGAAGTAAACGTGATATGAAAATACGGATAAATAAAAACTTGCTAACTAATTACACTAGACTAACATATCAATGCGAGTGAAAATGTTTAGAGTAAAGGACACACATAACCAGAGCGTAGGTATCATAATGCAATCCAGAAGTTTAATTACTAATTATACGGATCATAAAAGAAACCCTACACTGGTGAATGTCTGTCAGAACCGCTGTGAAGTCCTCATGAGCCACTAACACAAACTTCTATGTAGAACTTAGAGGAACGTAAAACAGAAAGTGTGAGTGGGCAAAAACAAAACTTTGAAAACCATTTATCTTTTCAAATGTAATAACCCCTCACTATAAAACTCGTATAAGTTCCCCAGAAAATAATACTATAAACATATATGAAAACTATACTCGAGAATAACCAAACCATGTGTATGACATGACAATCATCTCAACCATGAATAAGTAAGCTAGGTGAATTGCACTAATATGAAGTGACATATCAGCAAAAATCACCTAACGTGACCTATACGGCTGAATCTATTAGGGGTGGGTTCAAAAAATCGAAAACCGAAAAAAATTGTATCGAAAATCGAACTGAGGCCGAAAAAACCGAACCGAAAAAAAAACCGAACCTAAAGTGTAAAACCAGACCGAACCGAATCTGGTTCAGTTCAGTTCGGTTTCTGAGGTTCGAAAACCGGACCGGACCGAACCGAACCGAAATAAGGCAAAACGACGTCGTTTTGTATTTAATTATAAATTAATAATTTTTTTTTATCTGGAACGGTGTCGTCTCAGTGTCTCACTCAGACACTCACTCTCGTCTAGGTCTAGTCGTCTTCACTCTTCGCCTTCAATCTGAAAGTGAAACCCTAAACGCTCCGGCCTTCCTTTTCCCTTATCCTCCTCTGCAGCACTCTCACTCTAGACCATCTCCTTCCCAGCTCCGCCGCTCTTCCGCTTCGTCTTCTTCCTTCCCTGCGACCTACTGCGACCTGCCTCACACATCTCGCTGATGCGACGCCGTCTTACTCTCTCTCAGTCTCTCACCCCCGTGACCTGTGATCAGTAACTCGCGCGCGACCCACGACTTCCTCTCGCCATTTCTAGTCTCTAGTCTTGACCCACAAATTCCCTCCTTTGCAAGGTTAGTCTCTCACCCAGTCACCCTGCTCTGCTGTGTGCAGATTTTTTTTTTTTTTCGATTTCATTGGTTATAATCTGTAGACATTTCTATTGGGTAATGGGTATGCTATAACCATTGAATGGGAGCTGGTAATGTTGGAGACGGAGAGTAACCATTTTTGATATATTTTGAATTGATAAAAGCTGTGGAGTGTTAGTGCTGGTTGAATGAATTGGATGGATGATTTGTATCATTGTATAGGGTTTAGGTTGGTTTGCAGCATCATGTGTGGTAGTGGATCTGTTTTGCAGCATCATTGTATGGGGTTTGGGTTTTTTATTTTTTCACAATTGCTTATTGTTTTGTTCATTCAATATTTGAAGGAAATTCCTGGAGCATTTCAGTTCAATTTGCTCCCCATTTTTGGGGACTTTTATATCGTAGTGGATCTGTACAATTTTCTCTATTTTCTTTTCAAAGTTGGTTTTGCATTTTCTGTTTGCATTCATGCCCGCGTCATTTGGCTCTTTTTTATAGTGAATATCTATATAGAAGGGAATAGATAATGATAAAAGAAAGCAAATCACAAGAAAGGTTGGGTTAGCTCAACTGGAAGATGAAATGCTTTATTAGTTGGGATTATTTGTGATTTAATCAAAGTAGTTAGTCTAACAATGCTTAAGATATGTGTGTGATTATTCTGGCAACTAAAGTAACATGGTGGCATTTGTGAGTAAGATTTCAAAGTAATTGTCATGATATGGACTGCATGATTACAACAGTATAATTAGTAGAGCTTCCATGAATGTGTCGAATAAAGAAGTTTTTTGGCTTTTCTTCTGAATGAGGTGCATGAATCAATCCAGTTTTAGAGGGTTATGGCCTTTTCTTAAGTGAATAAAATGATGAATCGGCATAATCAAGATCTTTTAATTTATATTAGAAGTACTACTATGCGGGTGTGTGTGAGTGTGAGGGGGAGAGATGGGGTTTGAGAGAAGAAAAGTAGAAGGAAAATATTAAAAATGAAATTAGGTAAGGAAGAGAGGACCCTTTTAAACCGAGCCATAGTCGATATCACTGATGGAAATCTTTGAGTGGTTCAGATGTAGAGGAATGGAAGAATTTCTTAAGGGAGCAAGGGACGAGGAGATGGATCTTCAATGGGATCAATTTGGTTTTGTCTTCCCTTTTGGTATTTGCATTTTCAGAACTTAGGAATAGTTCTTTTCAGGCTATATTGCATGTTGCGGTACATTAGTTTTTTGTTAGTCTGACTCTGCTGCCATGTATCTTTGTTGTTTAGTTGAGTTTGTTGTCTTTGTTGAATTGTTTAGCTAGCATCTTCTAACTAGACTATTGGTCAACTTGTTCCCTACATTGTTCTGTTTTTTAAATGAGACTATGTTTCTTATTAGAGGGGCAGGATTATTATTAACACCATGATTAGTAGAATATGGGACAGGAAAAATACTAAAAAAAACTTTTAGTATTACTTGTATTACTTGTAGTCTTGTATAGCCCCTGGAACCTTTTATTTAAGTTTATATATGAAGAAGAGAGTATGTGTGTAGTCATTGTGTTACCTTTGAACAAGGCAGATTTTCGAACATATTTTTACATAGGTGACCATTTGCTAATATTCGACTAGTAATCACCGTAGCATAAACCTATCACCCTAGCACCGTAGCATAAGTGACCATTTACATATTTTTACATATTCCTGAAGATGGTCTAAAACCAACATAAACCTATCACCCTAGCACCGTAGACATAAGAAGGGCATCGAGGATACTCATAGTTACAAATGCATATAGCCAAAATTTTGTAAGTTGCACTGTTGCAGAAAGAAATTAATTAACATACAAAGAAATAGGTAAGAGAATGGTACTGGAACACAAATGTCACACTCTTTATTATGTGCATTCCTAGCTTTTGCATGTGAATCGTACCTTTGCTTATTATATGTTTTGTATCTTAATTAGATGAAGTCAAATGCATCAAAGGCCTCGAGCTCAAGCTCAAACTCAATGAGATCATCAAATAGCTCCCGTGAAAAAATAAACTCATCTACTTCTACTCCATCGCAAGTAAGTTGTCATCTCTATACTTTCTCTATGGTTCTTATGTCTCAATTTATTTAATAATTAATTGTAATGATTCTTACTCTTATTTTTGAAGGACATTGTTGGTGAATCAACTCCACCTCAACCCCCCATGATGGCAACTCAACAAACTCCTCTTACTCATGGTGGATCCACAAATTTATTCGATGCAACTCCAAAACAAGGTGGCTCAAGTGATCAAGTAAGTAAAGAAGACACTCTCTTGGATTCACTAAAAAGTCATTTAAGATCTACAATTTGGGAGCATTTTGATAGGATAATTGAGGGAGGTAGAGTTAAAGGGGTGTGCAAGTATTGCAACAAATCGTATATGGCCGACACGGATAAAAATGGTACAACTAGCATAAGAAATCACTTAGCTAGATGTAGGAGCTATGGTCCTAATAAGGAAATATTTGCCGCAAATAGGCAAAAGATCTTAACCTTTGCCGGCACAAAAGATAAGTTGGAAGCTATTGGTTTTTCTCAAGTGGAAGTTACTAAGGCTTGTGTTGAGATGATAATTATAGACGAGTTACCTTTTTCTTTCGTCGAGGGAGATGGTTTTCGTCATTTTTGCATGCATGCATGTCCTTTGTGGAGAGTACCTAGTCGTAAGACAATAGCTAAAGATGTACTTGGCTTGTTTTACTCTGAAAAGGAGAAATTGAAAAGTCAGTTGAAAACATTTAGGGTGTGTCTAACAACGGATACATGGACTTCTATTCAACAAATAAATTACATGGTTCTCACCGCTCATTTTATTGATGATGATTGGATGTTACATAAAAAGATTTTGAACTTTTGTGTCATTCCAAATCATAAAGGAGAATCCATTGCTCAACTTTTGGAGGAGTGTTTGGTGGAGTGGGGCATAGAGAAGGTGTTAACTATTACGGTTGACAATGCTTCGACAAATGATTCCGGCTTAAGGGATTTGGTGCACCGAATAAGTGGGTGGGGGATTCCTAATGCACTTTTGCATGATGGAAAGTATTTGCACATGAGGTGTGTTGCTCATATCCTTAATTTGGTGGTGAATGATGGGATAAAGATGTTGAATACCGCCATACAAAGCATTCGTAATGCGGTTAGGTATGTAAGATCTTCCCCTCAAAGGTTGGAGAGCTTTAAAAGGTGTGTTGAGAAAGTGAGAATAGAAAGCAAAGGGCTTGTGATTTTAGATGTCCCTACTAGGTGGAATTCCACATTTTTAATGTTAGAATCGGCTTTGAAGTTCAAGATGGCTTTTGATAGGTTGAAAGTAGATGATGGTCATTACCTTCCTTACTTTACTAAAGAAAATCATGATAATATAAGGGAGGGGCCACCTTCGACTCATGATTGGAGTGAGGCGGGAATATTTGCATCATTTTTTAGACCTTTCTATGAAGTCACTTTAAAAGTGTGTTGTTCTAATACTCCAACAATTCATACTACTTTTGGTGATTTGTTTAAGATCAAAAGTCTCCTCCTTGAAAACAAAGATAATGAATTCTTGTCTATGATCTCCATGTTGATGCAAGAAAAATATGACAAATATTGGGGATCAATTGATGATATGAATCAATATGTTTTTATTGCAATTGTGCTTGATCCTCGCCATAAATTGGAGAAGGTGGTTGATTATTATGAGATACTATATGGCGAGGATGAGGAAAAAGTTGAAATTGCAACCAATGCGGTGAAAAATTTGTTGTTTGATCTTTACAAGATTCATGAAGAGTTGTCTTTTGATACACAACAAAGCACAAGTAGTGTTGGTAGTTCTCAATCGGTAACTACAAGTGGAGATCCTTTATCAAGCATGACAGAGATTGAAAGAAAGTTGAAAGAGAAAAGTGAAATGAGAAAAGCAAAGAGAGCCCAATGATTTGGATAGGTATCTTTCGGATCCTAATGAAGGGGAAGAAGAGGCAAACTTTGATATCTTGAATTGGTGGAGGGTGAATGGACTTTCTAAGTATCTTATTTTGGCACGAGTTGCAAAAGAGATTTTAGCTATTCCCGTATCAACCATTGCTTCGGAATCCTCCTTTAGCACAAGTGGACGAATAATTGATCCATATCGTAGTTCTGTGAGTCCAAAAATGGTGGAAGCTTTGATATGTACACAAAATTGGCTTAGGTCAATTCATGCAGCATTACATCATGAGCCAACCATTGAGGAGATTGAATTTTGTGAAGAAGTTGAGAAAGGTAATTTTACTTATTGCATTTGGTTTTGTTAGACTATTTTAATTACATGCTAAGTCGCATGCTTGCTTTACATCATGTTGTTTCATTTTTTATTTGTATGTAGAAATGGCAAGTGGAAACTTAAACAAAGGTGCTATGTTGCCGCCAGGCCGCCTAAGCGTTGAGCTTGAGGACTTGGAAGATTTTATTTGTGCCAAGACATGAAATGATGAAACCTTGAAGGTTTATTTGACTTGTGTAATGTTTATTTTAAATTTGGACTTTTTGAAGACTTAAACTTTGATGTTTATTGAAGTTTGGACTTTGGAAATTGGAAGACTTGATTGATGATTCTAGTTGGAACTTAGAAGACTTAAACTTTGGATTCTCATTGTGGTTTTGTTGTTGAATATGGTCTCTAAGTTTATGATAGTAGTACCACTTCTCAAATGGCATATCTTTCCTTTTATGTCAAATGTAGATGGATAAAATTGATTTCATACTTGTAGGTTTTCATGTGGATGACTATGAAGAAGTGACTTTGAATGTGAACTTTCATATTTCCATGTTTTTTTTTTTCAATTTTGGAGAAAAAAAAAAAAAAAACCGAAAACGAACTGAGAAAAACCGAAATAAAATTGAATCGAACCGAACCGAACCGAACCGAACCGAAATTTCGATTCGGTTTCGGTTTTAAGAAAAAACCGAACCGTTGAGAACCGAACCCAGCCCTAGAATCTATAACTCAACAATCAAATCAAATCTTGCACATGAGTCGAAACCAACGACAGGCTAGGTGTAAATAAGTACGCTCAAGTGCTACGATCACGTGAAGGCTCTGCGAAGTATCGCAAGTCATCTACGAGTCGGAACCACCTAATGTGGTATGTACGACAGGCTGGCACCTACCTTGGATCCGAGGTGAGCGTATGGTGCGGGAGGTGAACCGATCATGTGAAGGCTAGGCCTTACCCTCGTGCGAAGCACTAACACTGGGGTGCAGGGTATAAATCATTGAAAGCAACTCATTATAATCATACACACTACCATCACAACCATTGCTATATACTCACCTGAAGCTTACCTAAGCGTCCATAGCGTCGAACAGTAATATGCATAGCTATATTAAAGCATATTCTAATATGTAATGCATACGACATGGTATTTAAAACGTAAAAGCCATTTAAACAGTTTCTGGGAAACATAAGGTATATATATATATGTGTGTGTGTGTGTGTGTGTGTGTGTGTGTGTGTGTGTGTGTAACCCAAAAGGCCACTCACTGGTATGTAGCCGGGTCGTAACCCCCAAGTCTTGCCTAACTGCACTCGTCATTTGGAAACGTCTCACCTATATGTGAAACAACTATTTTAATGTTATTTTTAAGCACATAACCATCACTATGAAATAACATCTCGTACGTTGCTCAATTGGGGTGTTTGAATATACTATCGTGGCCTACTCAACACCTCGAGCATCCCCATATTTTTTGAATAATTTTCCAACGTCCCACGCACCCCCACACGCCGGCCAAGGCATGGCCATACGCGTCGGCCACGTGCGGTCACGTGCTTGGCACGCTGACGGTAACCCTAACGCCGTGAGGAAATAAGCCATTAAATAATAGGATATTCCGTTAAATATACATGACGCTATTAAGAATATTTCGTCAAAGTTGACGGAATATGCTCTGTCTTCTCCGGTGGTTCGTTGGATTTCGTCGCCAGAAACTAGAAAAATTCTTAAACCTTAATATCTTCTTCGTTTTTCAACCAAATTTCATGAAAATTATACCAAAATAAAGCTCTAAACGAGTAGAACATGTTCTTACCTGTTTAGAGTCCTAAAACCAACGGTATATGGTCGGAAAATTCTTGAATAGTCCGACCAAATCTGCAACTCGATAAACCCGAGTATCTCAACGTCAAAACTGCTCTAAAATTGTTCCAAAGTGCTAGTGGAGCAAGAATAGTACCTTATTAAGTCCTAAAACTAACTAAAACCTTTGCAATCACGTTGGAGAAAATTACACCCCTTGCTGGAGCTTATGGAGTCTTGGGTTTTCGAAATTAAACCACTTAACAAAAGGTATCACCGTGTTCTAGGGTTCGAGAAGAGTAAGAATCTGGAAACACCAAGTTTGATCCGTAGAGTTTTGGTTTAGTTTGAGGGTGAATGCTCTTGATTGTACGGACGGGGAAGAAAATTCGAGAAAGAGAAAGAGGATGCAGATTGCACATGTGCGTGTGTGTGTGGCCACGGGTTGGCCATATTAAAATGGCCTCAAGCCCTAATTGGGCTGCATGCTTTGAATTCATGCAATTAAACCCAACCCAATTCCTTTATTCCTTTACAACATCTCCACTACGTACCCGACTCGGCCCTAATTTGCATCCACGTTCTCATGACGTCGAATACCACTTACTCACGTTGATGTAAAAATGATTGAAGACTACATACATACATCCACGTCACAAGGCCTACAAGGGCAAAATAATCATTTCAGCGCACTCGAAGATTATATACTATAACTCGGGACAGGTCATCACATAGTATGCATCTGTTCTATAATTATTGGCCTCATGGCCCCCAATTATGTATGTGCTTTATTTGAAAGTTGGTCTATCTTCACACGCCAGATGATAACTTTGTTGATGTTATTCTGCTGTAGATGTTTATAGAATGCTAAAATCCCAAACCATAAACCTTCCAACACGTTCCAGCCACACAAAAAGCTTCACGGAAAGGTTACTATGAAGAATATTGTCACATTCCATCAATTTGTGCACAACTTGAGGGATGAGGATTAAGGATGGCAACAGGACTGATTGGGTTTGAATGTGTCATCCCCAAATCCAAACCCGTTTATTTTCCCCATACCCAAACTCATAGAATCCCCAAACAGGTTTTCCCCATAATCGAACCCGTCGGGTGATGGATTTTTGATCGGGGAACGGTTTTCCCCGTTATGAGATTTATATATTTATTTATATTATTAACTAAATGAAGAATATTTAGAAAAAAAATGTTAAATAAATTGCTATTATTAATACAATTGATACAATGCATCTAATAAGTAATATTAAAAAATTGTATTACTAAGAAAACATTTACACTCTTAAAAATTATAAGCATATAATTCTTATTATTAATGATATAAAAGTAAATAATTAACTTCATATTTAATAATGCATGATTATTAACAACCCATTTTCACATAATAAATATTTATATTTTATTTTATAGATGAAATTGTTCAGTTTCGTGTATGGGTTTGGGGCGGATACCCCATTAACTATAACCAAACCTGAAACTGAAAAATTTACCCGACGATTACCCATACCCGTAAAATACCTGAAATTTTATACCCGAAACTGAACCATTTGGATCGGTTACTTGAGGGGATCGGATTTGACAGGTTAAATTGCCATCCCTAATGAGGATCCTCTTCGGATCTTCTATGATCACATCTTAGCAGTTCATCGTACATTGTATGGTTAATTTTCTTTATATACTATTTGTTTAATTTTAAATAAAATAATTTAAAATAATTTTTAACCACACGATGTATGATAAACGACTAAGATGTGAGAATCCTTAAGATTCCCACAATTTGGATCCGGATGGGATCCAATTCCCAACTTAAGAACTGGTTGATTGTTATAGTTTGTTTAAATTAATCTACAGTACAACGTTAAATTATTGGAAAATTAGCAATAATAGATAATTTCATAATGTGTGGTACTATCTACAACCATTTTTTACCTTCAACACATATTCTGTTAATTTATATTCTTTAATCTTTTTCAATTTATTTGATTCGATGGTAGAAATTTGAAAAGAGTGTAGATGTAAAAAAAATGTGGATAACAAAACCGTTTCATTATTTGCATGCTGAAATAGAAAGGAAAATATAAAAGATATGAATATAGAGGCGGATGATAGGAAATGCCCAAAGTGAGGTTGCTCGTTCATTGCACCACAAACATTGTCTAGGGCAAATCCTGTTGATTGGATTTACTCTCATCGCTCTCATCCTTAGAGGCCAGTAAGCTTATCTCAGTGCAATTATTATTTCACCATAAGTGAGATTATTATTTTTTCCTTGTATAATCTTAGTGTTATAAACGTTTCTCTAAGTTATGAGAATACTAATTTAATTGAGCATAGTAAGGAAGATAAAATCTTGCTAGTATAATATCGAGACTCTTCCAAATCCATGTTCTGTCAAACTCAGTACATTAATTGAGGAATTAGTATCAACCACTTTTGTTAATAGTCAAGGAAAGATTAAGGTAGGTAGCTATATGAATTACGACATTAATTTAAAGTGGCCCATTAGACGCGTTTTACAAAAACAAGTTACTAATAGTACTACGTGATACTTTACATGCGAGAAAGTAAAGTCTCCTCCGTTAATGTGGCAAAAACAAGTAAAGAGTCTTTCAAGGTATCAACCAAGCTATCATTCAAGGAAAGATAAGGGTGGGTACTATTCGATTCACATTAAGGGTGGGTAACTATATGAATCACCATATTAATTTCATGTAAAGTATAATTCGATACATTCGATTCGACAGTAAAGTATCACGTAGTGTCTGTGATTCAAAAAAGGCCTCTCGCATGTAAAAAAAAAGTCTATTATGCGACGTTTTCATGACATGAAAACTCGTCGGCAACAATTGTGACTTGTTTATATTGATACATTATGAACAACATTAATATTGTCTACTATCTAAAAGAATTTGGTTGCCCACATTTTTCTAGGACCTTTTACCGTTTTAAATTTCGCTCATCACCGGACTATTTCCAACTTCGCCATTGAACTCATGCATTACTTTTCTGCACCAAATAAGTTTGGGTAATATTAGGTAGATCAAATTTTTAAACCAAATTTGCAAACAAAATTATGTATCACCAATGAGAAATAAACACGTTAATAAACACTTAAGTAATAATTCAATTGTCAACAACTACATCATTTTGTTAGAACATTTGATTAAAAATTTAATTCCCCTCGTATTACCCCTAGGTTTATAGCCATAGAAAAAATATAAGGGTAGATAGAAGAAATGATTCAATCTGACTAAATGTGCTCCTCAGAAATATATAAAACGAAATCTACTGATATGCAAAACTACATTTTCATTTTTGTTTGTCTTTTCAATTTATGTATTTTTTGGTTTCTTGAAGATTTTAGGTTTTCTATGTATCAATGGTAGTTGGAAATTGGAATTTATAAGGAAGGTAGACTAAGTCACTAGGTAGATATGGAAAGACGTCTTATTTTAACTTTCATTAGAATTTTGTTTCTCTTCCCTTGCATGTTTTGACTGGAAGCTTGAGATTTAAGAAGGAACACACTTTCTAGAGTTAGTTTCCGGACATACTTGAGTATCTTTTTCTATCTCTTATTGTGTTTGACGATTTTTCAGATCGGAATGCGGAATGCTACACTACGTGTCACTATACAAATAGTGAAATATGTGTGTTAAAAAGTTAATAACTTAAAAAATAAAATTTCTCACCAATTATATAAAAACACGTGGTGTTACCACCCGTGTTCCAGTCACAATGAAAAATATATATCCTTAATAGTGAATAACATTGTTGAACGATGAATTAAATTTGAATTTCATTGTATGTAAAAGATTTATTTACATATCCCTATTGCGCACTAAATGTAGGAACAAAAGATTTCGATGCACCGTTAAACATTCTTTCTTCCTCTTGAAACATTTCAAACTATCGTACCCTAAACCTCAACCCACAAATAAAATATCTAGCAACTCGCTACTAGTGCAGTACACTTATGTTCTAAAATTATTGGCCTCATAAACTCCAATTATATATGTCCGTCAAATGAAAGTTCGTCTATCTCCACGTGAGGGGACCACTATTACCAGATGACATAACCTAGGTGATGTCACACTATTATTGATTGTTGTCATCAGCTAATGGTTAAGAAGGATTCATCTTGATTCCTGTTTGAGATAAGAAAGTCTAAATTAAATATATATGAAAAAATAAAAATATACTCAAACAGGATGAAAAATTATTTTTTATTTTTTAACAAACAATATTATCTACACTAATGAAATAGAGGAATGAGTTAAACCTCATAATGAGATTAGCATAATAAAATTCCTCTTAAGCCACAAATTAAATATCCAATGACTTGCTACTGGTGCAATATACCTCTGTTCTACAATTATTGGCCTCATGGCCCCCAATTATAAATGTCTGTCAAATGAAAGTTCGTCTATCTCCACGTGAAGGGACCACTATTGCCAGATGACGTAACCTAGGTGATGTCACACTGTTATTGATTGTTGTCATCAGCTAATGGTTAAGGAGGATTCATCTTGATTCATGTTTGAGATAAGAAAGTCTAAATTAAATATATATGAAAAAATAAAAATCTACTCAAACGGGATGAAAATGTATTTTTTATTTTTTAACAAACAATATTATATACACTAATGAAGTAGGGGAGTGAGCTAAACCTCACCTCACAATGGGTTTGACATAATAAAATTCCTCTTAACCTGTGACAACCCGTCCCAAATTTTATTATTTTATAAATTTTAAAATGTGAAATTTATGAGAATACTCTAGAGACGAGGGTATTGATTTTCGTTGATCGTTAGTTCATGACGCGTATGAACTATTACCTTACTGTATTCCAAAAGTGCATTGGTAAGAATTGTTATTTATTATCTTATTCAGTTCTTATTATTATTATTTTTATGAAAAGGGTTGTGGGAGATTAATAAAAAAAAAAAGAAGAAAGAAAATGGGGGGATGGCTGCCTGATGGCAGCAAAAGAGAGGGAGAGGAAGGAGATGGGCACTACCCAATTAGAAATGAGGTGAGAGGGAGAGTGATGAATGGGAGAGAAGAACCAGGAAGGAAAGGAGAGAAGAAGAAAAGCAGGGAATCCAAATGGGTCTTCCTTGACCTGTGTGACCCGGCCGGCGGGAAACATAAAAATCGATGGTTTCTCGGCCAAATTCCAGTGAATTAAGCCAACCATCACCTGGAAACACCTCCCTAGCTTTCTCCTTACCATTTCTACCCCTAAATTCATACAATTTGGCCTTAGATTCGAGAGGAATGCACCGGTGGTGCGCGTGGGTGTTCGGCAGTAATTCACAAAACGTGAAGCTAACATAGCTAATTATCACTACCAATAGGCTCCCCTAAACCTCAGGAACAAAGCCCAAGTGATGGTAGGGGCGTCGGAGCATCCATGGAGTCGAATTTAATATACCCAAAAACTAGGGTTCATGTGGGTTTTCGTGAAATTGGAGCCTTTCCAAGCCAAATTGGCCTTAGCCGCAGGTATAAAGTTTGTACTACTCACTGAGATCTTCATTTCTGTGAAATTTGGTAATTTTTGGAAATAGTTGGATTTTCCGGCGAGTTGGGGCGGCCGACCGCCACCCACGGCGGCGCATGCAGCGGCGCATGGCCACTGGGCTACCAATGCTATTTTTAGGCTATGTTAAATGTCTTGAATTCAGTTTTGATATTTGAATGACGTAGGTTGATTGTTGGAACCTAAATTCTCTATGATACGTTAACGTTAATAGGTATTTATGTGAATGGATGATCCGACCATTGGATCATCACTAAAATTTTAGTATGTTATTCTAGAAGCATAATTTGGATATTTGGAAGTTACGGATTGGAAATTTGATATGCGGATCTTCTGGACCAAGTTATAGTGTTGTAGACCCTACCGTCGATCTTCAATCGACGATTGACTTGTGGTCAATAGGCCTCAAACTATTTTAGAATGTCCTTGAGGATGTGCTTTATGTGAATTACGTATTCTGTTGATAAAAGTTCTGAGAGGTGATTCGATAATTGTTCTAGGCACCAATCATTCGGACGCCTCAATGTGTGTGCTAGAGAATCATAGCTTGGACGCCAAGTGAGTGGGTCTTTTCCTTTCTATTGTGTGTGTGTGTATATATATATAATTGATAATACCACAAACGTTTATAAATCGATTATTGCTTATGATTACTTTGAATGCTTTGAAGTAATTAATGTGAACTACGAATGGCTTGATCCCTGTTTAGGGTACGTAGGCAGTCTAACGAGGCGTTAGATGCAACCATACAATAAGTGAGATACAATAATTGAGACAAAAACCTTGTTTGGGAAATGGAGAAATGTGAAGAAAATTGGTGGAAATGTGAGTTTTAGCTTTATGAATTGGTGGTTAAATGTGGTCATAAATAAATGTGTGAGGAATAGAGAATTGAAGTAAGAAATTGTCAGTTTTGATAGTTAGTTTAACTAGTGTTTAGTTGGGTTTATCACCGATAATTATTCCTGAATGTAAATATTTGGGAGTAAAGCATTATTGCTTATTTGTTTTACGCTGTATTATATATTTTGGGAATACTATGAAATGCATTCTTAGATTTGCATCATGGCATGTTCTTATATATATTACCTGAATCTAATTATTATGAATGATTTGAAGTGCCAAATAACGTTGCGGACGCCCAGGTAAGTTTCAGGTGATTTCATATTGATGATAGTGATGGTAGTGAGTAAGAATATGTTGAGATGTATTTAATGCTTATTATCCTGCACCTCGGTGATAGTGCTACGCCCTTGGCTAGGGCCTAGCCTTCACGTGATCGTTCACCTCCCGCACCACACGCTCACCTTGGTTCCAAGGTAGGTGCCAGCCTGTCGTACAGACCACATTAGGTGGTTCCGACTCGTAGGTGACTTGCGCACTTCGCACAGCCTTCACGTGATCGTAGCACTTAAGCGTATTTATTTACACCCAGCCTGTCGTACAGACCACTTTAGGTGGTTCCGACTCGTGTGCAGGATTTGTTAGATGAACTGATTGATGAGATATGGATAAGTCGTACAGGTCACTATAGGTGACTCCGACTTATATGAGCTAGCAATGATTGATAAGCTGATTGATGAGATATGGATAAGTCGTACAGGTCACTATAGGTGACTCCGACTTAGATGTGCTAGCATTGATTGATGAGATATTGATTTAGCCGTACAGGTCACGTAAGGTGACTCCAGCTAACATGTCGATGAGATATACATGTTTGTTGAGATCTATGACATGATATTCATGTGGACTTTGTTATGCCGTGTATGAGATTGAGATAGATATGTATTCTATTTTTTGGAAAGTATACAGGTTTTACAGAAAAAGGGTTATCACTTGGTATTGAAATTGGTTTGAAAAGTTTTGTTCACTCACTCACACTTTCTATTTTTGCACCCTTCCAAGTTCTAGCAGCAGAGTTCCGTATTGACGAGGATTCGTGGCACTTTCCAGTACAGATGTCTTCTTATGATGGTATAATCATTATCTTACCTTACTGTACTATACTTATGCTTTGTATCACGCATGAAATTGGTCCAGACCCGCTCACCGCGCACTCGTGTACTTAGACACTTTTAGATTTTAATTGATTCACATTTTATACATTATCACACATTATGGCTTCGTCACCTTCTAGGTGTCGGCCAGCACACCTCGATTTGGGTCCTAGTGGATATTCCGGGTCGGGGTGTGTCAATTTGGTATCAGAGCATAAGTTGGGCAGTATTGTGTTCATCACATGCGTGATGTGAGCATTCTTGGTTTTGTGTCTAATGTTTGAATCTGCCACCTCGTTGAATACAGAAAAATATGTTAGCTTTTCTTCAACTTTGGGTAGTTTTGTGGTCTTGATGACATTGTAGAAAATCATTTTGGTGTTTGTCCTTAGAATTAAAACGAAGTTATTCCGTGTGGAAGAAATGTGTAGATTTGAGGCAAGATGATGGCCTAAGTTAATGTATTGATAACTGTGAATCACCAGAAACTTTACCAATTAATTCCTTTATTATTCTTCCGTTGTTAGAATTAATCCTTTTGAGATTGGAAATGCCAACTAATTTTGATTCCTTGGTAATATTGTTAGAATATCACCTAATGGAATTCTTGTGAAGTCTACTTTTGTTAAGACTCTAGAAATGTTTCATGTGACAATGTGATGCTAATATGGTAATATTTGAAGGAAGATCATTTGAGGGACAAATACTTTTGGTCCCTGTTATCACTAATATCGTTAAACGCACTAGTGTTTAAATTGGATCTTCAGGGGAAAGATCGACTACTGATAGAGTCCTTTTCAAAGTAGATCTTTAGCAAGGTCTTTTCCCGCCTTGGAATTTTTCAACCAACGATAATTCCCAGATTTTGTTTTCGTTGTTATACTTATTATATGAGTGAGAATAGGCTTGCGAAAGTGAGTTGTCATATCCTGGGAGTAGTAGGAAAAAAAAAACAGTAATTAACTCCTCGTAGGATCAGTGAACTACTTCGCTTGAGCCTAATAAACTAGGATCGTGGAAGCTTAGGAACAAGCTTTGTATTAAGACAGTAAACTTATGGTTGTTTTTACCTTATCACTAAATTGTGAAATGAAGTACATCATCAACCCACTTCCTAGCATTACACCAAGTTTTCCTTGCTTTACATTGAATGTTTTTGACATCCTTGAGAAACTTAGTTACAAAGTTTACCAATTAGGAATTTACCCAACCAAGGACTAAACACTTTATCTGGGAAACCTCAAACACTAGTTTTGTTTAAATTGGTACTCTTCTTGGGAGATGTGATCTCCACAGATGATATTATGTTCTCTTCCAAAAAGGTTGTAACAAAAGAAAATGGAAAATCTCTCCAAGTATTGTGGAATTGAGATATCCTTGGTTTTGTCAAGTTTATCGACAATTTGTTAAGCTATCTTTTGGCTATAATGTTTTTCCTCAATTGTCGATCAAGGAAAATTATTTTGGTTTGGGATGTTGTTTATGAATAAAGTTTTTGACAACTGAAGTGTTGTCTCATCTTACCCCTATTTTACACTTTTTGTTGACTCTGATCATATCGAAATTCAGTCTGACGTGCTATTTGGATGTTTCAACACGGCTAAAGCAACATGACGGAATATTATTTTTATTTTCCAACGATTAGAACCGTTCAAAACGAACCATCTAATTTATGTCCTAAAGTTTACAATCATCATCTGATTTTGAAAGCTAGATGACACTTATCTGTGGTGATTTTGGTGATGTATGATGATTGTCGATTGATGTGATAAGTTAATTTGCTTTCCGTTGGTTCAAAAGGACAACATTTTCTTTTTGGTATTGGAAGGTCTCCTAGTTAACCTTGGGTACGTGTCCACCCTACTGCATTTATTATTGGTGGTTATGTTATTGGTAGTTATGAGTAAAATTAGGAAATGAAATTTTGAGTTGTTTAATATGAACAAATTTTCAGTTGTGTGAGACGTGAAGTTTTATGAATTATGGAAAAAAAAAATTATGGAGGAAGGGTATAATTATAAATGTGTTGTTTTGGTTGCCATGGGTCATAGGTGGTCGTTGTTGGAAATTGATATTACAAACAAAACTGATGATGAGCATATTTTCTCTTGGCTATGTGATTAGTTAGGATTAATTCTGTTGACCGTTAAGGTTGTAAAATGTGAATTTCTCTTCCTTGGTTGGCGAAATGTTAATAGTATTCTGGAAGTGCAGCTCACTAATTTATCCGAGTCGGGATGACACATTATACCACTATATTATCAAAGAAGGAAGATAGTATGAGTTTGAGGGCAGGAAAAAGGAATAATTACATTTCGACCGCGGCAGAATGTCATTTTCTCTTTAGCACAAATGTTCTAAATTGATTTTTACTTTACTTATATATATTATTCTCCTATCTTCCAGTGCTGAATTGTAATGATTTTAAATTTCGGGGACGAAATTTTTTAAGGTGGGTAGATTGTAACAACCCATCCCAAATTTTATTATTTTATAAAATTTAAAATGTGAAATTTACGAGAATACCCTAGAGACGAGGGTATTGATTTTCGTTGATCATTAGTTCATAACGTGTATGAACTATTACCTTACCATATTCCAAAAGTGCGTTGGTAAGAATTGTTATTTATTATCTTATTCATTTCTTATTATTATTATTTTTTAATGAAAAGGGTTGTGGGAGATTAATAAAAAGAAAAAGAAGAAAGAAAATGGGGGGATGGCTGCCTGATGGCAGCGAAAGAGAGGGAGAGGAAGGAGATGGGCACTGCCCAATAAAAAATGAGTGAGAGGGATAGTGACGAATGGGAGAGAAAAACCAGGAGGGAAAGGAGAGAAGAAGAAAATGAGGGAATCCAAACGGGTCATCCTTGACCCGTGTGACCCGGCCGGCGGGAACCATAGAAACCAATGGTTTCTCGGCCAAATTCCAGTGAACTAAGCCAAACCATCACCTGGAAACACCTCCCTAGCTTCCTCCTTACCATTTCTACCCCTAAATTCATATAATTTGGCATTAGATTTGGGAAAAATGCACCAGAGGTGCGCGTGGGTGTTCGACGGTAATTCACAAAACGTGAAGCTAACACAGCCAATTATCACTAACAATAGGCTCCCCTAAACCTCAGGAACAAAGCCCAAGTGATGGTAGGGGCGTCGGAGCATCCATGGAGTCGAATTGAATGTACCCAAAAACTAGGGTTCTGGTGGGTTTTCGTGAAATTGGAGCCTTTCCAAGCCAAATTAGCCTTAGCCACAGGTATAAAGTTTTTTCTACTCACTGAGATCTTCATTTCTGTGAAATTTGAATTCAATTTTGATATTTGAATGACGTAGGTTGATTGTTGGAACCTAAATTCTCTATGATACGTTAACGTTAATAGGTATTTATGTGAATTGATGATCTAACCGTTGGATCGTCACCAAAATTCATTACATTGTAGTACGTAATATTTGAAGAATGTCGGAGGCTACAGATTGGGAATCTGACATACAAATCTTCCCGAATTGAATTTGTAAGTTCGTAAAATAAATGTTAACCGCCACTTGATTTTGGGCAATTGGCGAAGATCCGACCGTTGGATCGCAATGAAATTTTAGTATGTTATTCTAGAAGCATAATGTGGATCTTTGGAAGTTACGAATTGGAATCTTATATGCGGATCTTCTGGACCAAGTTATATAAGGTTGTAGACCCTATCATCGATCTTCAATCAACGATTGACTTGCGGTCAATGGGCCTCAAACTATTTTAGAATGTCCTTGAGGATATGCTTTATGTGAATTACGTATTCTATGGATAAAAGTTTTGAGAGGTGATTCGATAATTGTTCTAGGCACCGATCATTCGGATGCCTCGATGTGTGTGCTAAAGAATCATAACGTGGACGCCAGGTGAGTGGGTCTTTTCCTTTCTATCGTGTGTACATATATATATATATATAATTGATAATTCCACAAACGTTTATAAATCGATTATTGCTTATGATTACTGTGAATGCTTTGAAGTAATTAATGTGAACTACGAATAACTTGATCCCTGTTTAGGGTACGTAGGCAGTTTAACGAGACGTTAGATGCAACCATATAATAAGTGAGATACAATAATTAAGACAAAAACCTTGTTTGGGAAATGGAGCAATGTGAAGAAAATTGGTGGAAATGCGAGTTTTAGGTTTATGAATTGGTGGTTAAATGTGTTCATAAATAAATGTGTGAGGAATAGAGAATTGAAGTAAGAAATTGTCAGTTTTGATAGTTAGTTTAACTAGTGTTTAGTTGGGTTTATCACCGATAATTATTCCTGAAAGTAAATATTTAGGAGTAGAGCATTATTGATTGTATGTTTTACACCGTATTATATATTTTGGAAATACTATGAAATGTCTGATTCTTAGATTTGCATCATGGCATATTCTTATATATATTACCTGAATCTAATTATTGTGAATACTTTGAAGTGTCAAATGACGCTGCGGACGCCCTGGTAAACTTCATATGAATACATGTTGATGATAGTGATGGTAGTGAGTAAGATTGTGTTGAGATGTATTTAATGCTCATTATCCTGCACCTCGGTGATAGTGCTCCGCTCGTGGCCAGGACCTAGCCTTCACGTGATCGTTCACCTCCCGCACCACACGCTCACATTGGTTCCAAGGTAGGTGCGAGCCTGTCGTACAGACCACATTAGGTGGTTCCGACTCGTAGGTGACTTGCGATACTTCACACAGCCTTCACGCGATCATAGCACTTGAGCGTATTTATTTACACCCAGCCTTTACGTGATCATAGCACTTGAGCGTATTTATTTACACCCAGCCTTCACGTGATCATAGCACTTGAGGTTTTAGGACTTGGAAATATATTCACTCACTTCCTTAACACTTTGGAGTAGATTTGGAGTGGAGTGGACGTCGGAATAGGCGAGTTCGAAGAGTTGCAGAGTTGGCCGAAACTTTTGAGAGTTTTTCCAACCATTTTTCGTTAGTTTTAGGACTTCTAATAGGTACGAATGTGTTGTACTCTTCAAGACCTTCAAATCCATATAAATTTCATGGATTTTGGTTGAGAAATGAAGTAGTTATTAAGCTTTGAAAATTTTCCAAAAATCGGTGGTGGACGACGAAGTCCAACAGAGTGACCAAAGAAGAAAAGGAATATTCTGTTAACTTTAACAGAACATTCTAATGGCGTCAGGTACCGTCAATTACATTTAACGGAATATTAACGGGTTTCCGTCCTGTATGCTAGGCACGTGCCTGCGCTTGAGGGCGAGTCTAGCATCCAAAAAATTTTCTTAAAATATGAGGGTGTTTGTGTTGTCGAGTAGATCACGTGAGTATATTCAAACACCCTATTTGAGCAACGTATTAATCCTAGGTTTTGTTTATGTATTATCAAATTAACATAAAAATAGTTATTTCACATATAGGAGAGACGTACTCCGAGCACGAGTGTGGACAAGCGAGGTTAGGGGGCTACGATCCTGCTACTTATCAGTGAGTGGGCATTTGTTTATATATATATATGCTTTATGATTTCCAGAAAATGTTTTTAAATGAATTTATGCCTTGTATGCCATGTCTATATCGCTTATTATTGTTATGAATGGTGAATTATACTATTTGATGTTGCGGAGGCTCATGTAAGCTTCAGGTGGGATAGCATGTGAATGGCTTTGTTGCATTACATATTGCTAGGCATTTATACATTTAGAGCTTGTTGTGCTGCACTCTGGTGTTAGTGCTCCCGCCCGAAGTTAGGGCACAGTTTTCATGAGATTGTTCACCTCCTGCACCGCACGCTTACCTTGGATCCAAGTTTTGGTGCTAGCCTGTCGTACAGACCACAATAGGTGGTTCCGACTCGTAGGTGACCTGTCATTTATCACACAGCTTTCACGTGATTGTAGCACTTGAGCATACTTATTTACACCCACCATGTTGTACAGGTCACATTAGGTGACTCCGACTCGTGTGCAGACATATATTGATAAGCTACGGGTCCAATCGTACAGGTAACGTTAGGTGACTCCGACTGGAATACTATTTTATATTGGTTTCACACCTAGCTTACATTTATTACTGCTGAGATATTATGACGTGGCATACTTCAGTTTTCACTGCTCTTATGCATTGGTTTTCATACCTACGTAGTAGTATTTTCTGGAAACTATACGGGTTTTATGGAGAGGGGTTATTATGTTCATAAAGATAAATGTGTTTTCAAACCTTTTGTTTTTGCCCACTCACCCTTCTGTTTTGCGCCCCTTTAGGTTCTAGGTAGATGTTCATCTTTGGTGGCTCACAAGGACTACATGGTGGTTCTGACGTTTCCATAAATAAGAGTAGGGATCTTCTCCCTGTTTGTATAATTAGTACTTAGATAGTTCGATTGCACTTCCGTTTTACCTATGCTCTGATATGTGTGTAACTTATGCTTGGTCACTTCCACACTTCGTATTATCTCTAGTATAGATAAGTTTTAGTTGGTTTTAATTTATTCACATTTCTTATTATCATATTCACTTCTGTTGCGCACTTAGCTACGTCACCCTCACGTGACGGCCAGCATGCCTCCACTTCGGTCAGGGTGTGAAAAAAGGCTCTTTGCTTTGCATATCGTTGGACGTTTGATATATTGGAATAATGTACTAATGTTTTTTCATATGTAATACTTGAAAGACAATTGTGTTTTTATGTTTTGAAGTGATATTTATGTGATAATGTGCTGTGTAGATACTAATTTACTATTACGTTTTCATTTGATTATTTATTGAAGTAAAATCTATTCTTTTTAACGGGTTAGGTCATATTAACCGGTAATATTAACAGTCGAGTTCGAGTTAGGTCTTATTATCCCTTCATTTTAATGAGTTGTTACATGACACGACCCATTAAGATATCGAGTATGTTACGAAAATGACATGAACACAAGGAACACTAGAGGAACAGCAAGTCTAGATAATACCACCCTTTCATTAATAGAATGAAATATATAAAAGATTGAATGATAAGCAGAGGATATGAAATGCCTAAAGTACCCTTGCTTATATAGTTGTCTTTGCAAGCCAAATTTTGGTTGCTTGTTTGTCTAGGGCAAATCCTTCAAACTGGATTTTCTCTCATTGCTCTCATCCCCAAACGTCAGTTAGAGCTGGTTTTGGAATTGCTTAAATTTTTCTGCAAGCTGTTTTTCTTTTTTTCTTTTTTTTTTTTTCTTTTTTAATAGTTGGCTAAAATTGTGTTTGGTAAATGAAATTTTTTTTTTTCCTTTCAAAATCATGGTTATAAAATATCAAAAAATAGAAGCAGTTATACCCATACTTCTAAATAAATGCTTTTTTTTTATTATAGGAGCATGTGGATTCAATTAATAAAACTTTCATATTGACAATCCAACCTTGTCTCTTTTTTGGCTAAAAACATTTTTAGAACTATAGTTTACTATACACTACCTACTTTTTCTTCACAGTTGTTTATTCTCATAGCACATTAAAAGCAGTTTTAAAAAAACTACAACAATCTCAAATTAGCTATTAGCCCATCTTCCAGCACTTATTATTGTGCAATAAGTGAAAGAATTTTCATCTATAGTTTGAGTAGTTTAAACTTTTCTCTCAATAACATTATAAGGTACGAGAAAACTAAATTAATCGAGCATAGTAAGTGAGATAAATCAAGCTAGCACAATATCGAGACTTTTCCAAATCCACGTTCTGTCAGATTGTCACTACATTAATTGGAGAATTAGTATCAATCACTTATGTTTATATTTAAGGAAAGACAAGGATAGTTAGCTACATGATTCACGACTAGTGCAGTATACCTATGTTCTACAATTATTGGCCTCATGTCCCCCCATTATATATGTCCATCAAATGAAAATTCGTGTTTGAGATAAGAAGGATTCATCTTGATTCATGTTTGAGATAAGAAAGTCTAAATTAAATATATATCGAAAAATAAAAATATTCTCAAACATGATGAAAACCTAATTAATTTTTTTAACATACAATATTATCTACACTAATTTGTTTATGTTTTGAAGTGATATTTATGTGATAATGTGTTGTGGAGATACTAATTTAGTATTACGTTTTAATTTGATTATTTATTAAAGTAAAATCTATTCTTTTTAACGGGTAACGGGTTAGGTCATATTACACGTTAATATTAACAGTCGAGTTCGAGTGAGGTCTTATTATCCCTTCATTTTAATGGGTTGTTACACGACACGACCCATTAAGATATCGAGTATGTCTTGAAAACAACACAAACACGAGGAACACGAGAGGAATGCCAAGTCTAGATAATGCCACCCTTTCATTAATATAAAGAAATATATAAAAGATTGAATGATAAGTAGAGGATAGGAAATGCCTAAAGTACCCTTGCCTATATAGTTGTCTTTGCAAGCCAAATTTTGATTGCTCGTTTGTCTAGGGCAAATCCTTCACACTGGATTTTCTCTCATTGCTCTCATCCCCATACATCAGTTAGAGCTGGTTTTGGAATTGCTTAAATTTTTCTAAAGGCAGGTTTTTTTAATAGTCGGCTAAAATTGTGCTTTGTAAATGAAATTTTTTTTTTTTTTTTTCAAAATCAAGGTTGTAAAATATCAAAAATTAGAAGCAGTTCTACCCATACTTCTAAATAAACACTTTTTTTTTATATAGGAGCATGTGAATTGTTTCAATTAATGATACTTTCATATTGACAATCCTACCCTCATCTCTTTTTTGGCTAAAAACATTTTTAGCATTATAGTTTACCAAACACTTGCCTGCTTTTCTTTTTCACTGTTGTTTATTCTCATAGCACATCAAAAGCAATTTTAAAAAAACTACAAAATCTCAAACTAGCTCTTAGCCCATCTTCCAGCACTTATTATTGTGTAATAAGTGAAAGAATTTTTTCTTTATCTATAGTTTGAGCAATTTAATCTTTTCTCTCATTAACATTATAAGGTACGAGAAAACTAAATTAATCGAGCATTGTAAGTGAGATAAATCAAGCTAGCACAATATCAAGACTTTTCCAAATCCACGTTCTGTCAGATTGTCACTACATTAATTGGAGAATTAGTATCAACCACTTATGTTTATATTTAAGGAAACAAGGACAGTTAGCTACATGAATCACAACTAGCGCAGTATACCTATGTTCTACAATTATTGACCTCATGTCCTCCCATTATATATGTCCGTCAAATGAAAATTCGTCTATCTCCACGTGAAGGGACCACTATTGCCAGATGAAATTAACCTAGGTGATGTCACACTGTTATTGATTGTTGTCACCAGCCAATGGTTAAGAAGGATTCTTCTTGATTCATGTTTGAGATAAGAAAGTCTAAAGTAAATATATATCGAAAATAAAAATATTCTCAAACGTGATGAAAATTAATTAATTTTTTAACATACAGTATTATCTACACTAATGAACTAGGAGTGTAAGCTAAACCTCACAATAGGCTTGACATAATAAAATTCCTCTTAATCCACAAATTAAATATCCAACGACTTGCTACTGGTGCAGTATACCTCTGTTCTGCAGTTATTGGCCTCCTGGCCCTCAATTATAAATGTTTGTCAAATGAAAATTTGTCTATCTCCACGTGTAAGAATCATTATTATTAGATGAAGGGACAATTATTACCATAGTAACATTCCAAAGCACATTAAAAATACCAAAACAGTTTTAAAATACCAACACATTAAAAATTTCATAATAATTAATTTACAATGTGAACAATGTGAAAAAAAAAAAAAAAGTATGCAAATGCTCATGATCTCAGTCTCTATGCATGGATGTTGGGTATATCGTCGTTTGAATTTTTAAGACCCTACAAACACTCGAGAATAGTGTTTTTTTAGGGCAGTTCAAAGTATGCGAAAAATGTGAAAAGAATATACAAATGTTGGTGATTGCATTCTCTATGTTTAGACAATAGGAACATCGTCGTTTGGATTTTTAAAACCCTCATTTTTTTTTTTAGTATAATAGGAACAAATGCTGGTGACTAATTTTTTTTGTTTGAGTACAAAATTAAGAAAAATTCATAATAATTAATGTAGAAGTGTGAAAAATGTAAAAAAAAAAAAAAAATAGTAATACAATCACTCATAATGACAAGCTTATCAATATTTGTGAAGGGGTTAACTCTGAAATTCGGCACCATAATCGCAAACCCTAGATTTATATTTAGCCACCGAACATCGTTTACGCTCTATTTTTCTCACTGGATTTTTTTTTTTAAACATGATCTTTTATCGGATGAAAAAAAATGAATGGTTCAGATCGTTGATATCACGTTCCGATGTTTATGATTAACTGAAATAATGAGTCGATATTATATGTTTCTTGAGATTTTATAAACTCTGAGCAATATTTTCACTAGCCGTAAAAATCTGAACGTGATTCAACGTTCAAAACCATTCATTTTTCTACATCTGCTAAAAGGTCATGTTTTCGAAAAAAGATAATCTGAAAAAAAAAATCCAGTGAGAAGACTAGAGTGTAAACAATGATTGACAGTTAAATATAAATCTAGGATTTGTGGATTATGGTGCCGAATTTCAGAGTTGACCCCTTCATGAAAATTGTAAAACTTGTTATTACAAGGGATTGTATATTATTTTTTATTTTTTATTTTTTATTTTTACATTTTTCACACTTAGCCATTAATTATTATGAATTTTTATTAGGCTCCACAATTTTGAAAAAAAAGGCTTTTCATTTTGCATATCGTTGGACGATTGATATATTAGAATAATGTACTAATGTTTTTTCATTAGGCTCTTATTTTAAGGTTTGTAATACTTGAAAGACAAATGTATTTTTATGTTTTGAAGTGATATTTATGTGATAATATATGTATATACTAATTTAGTATTACATTTTCATTTGATTATTAATTGAAATAAAATCTATTCTTTTTAACAGGTAACGTGTTAGGTCCTATTACTCGTTAATATTAGCAGTCAAGTTTGAGTCAAGTCTTATTATCCCTTCATTTTAATGGGTTGTTATACGACACGACCCATTAAGATATCGAGTATGTCACAAAAACGTCACGAACACGAAGAACACGAGAGGAACGCCAAGTCTAGATAATACCACACCTTTCATTAATAGAAAGAAATATATAAAAGATTGAATCATAAGCAAAGGATAGGAAATGCCTAAAGTACCCTTGCCTATAAAGTTGTCTTTGCAAGCCAAATGGAGGTTGCTCGTTTATCTAGGGCAAATCCTTCAAACTCGATTATCTCTCATAGCTCTCATCCCCATATGCCAATTAGAGCTGGTTTGGAATTGCTTAAATTTTTCTAAAAGCAGGTTTTTTTAATAGTTGGCTAAAATTGTGTTTGGTAAATGAAAAATAAAACAAAATTTTGTTTTCTTTCAAAATCATGGGTGTAAAATAGCAAAAAGTAGAAGCGGTTCTACCCATACTTCTAAATAAACACTTTTTTTTTTTGTAAGAACAGGTGAATAGTTTTAAGAAAAACTAATGAAAAATGCTTAAAAATTTTGAATTTTAACGACAAAGACAAAATAAAGGGTAAAGTGAATAGTACCAAGATTGACTTTTTAGTGTAAAAATGTGGTTTTTCCGTTAAAGTGAACAATACTGGGAGCTTTTCGTTAAAGTTCCCTAGTTTTAATTAATGAAACTTTCATATTGACAATCCTACCCTCGTCTTTTTTTTTTTGGCTAAATACATTTATAGCACTATAGTTTACCAAGCACTTACCTACTTTTTTTCATAGTTGTTTATTCTCATAGCACAACAAAGGCAGTTTAAAAAAAAACTACAACAATCTCAAACTAGCTCTTAGCCCATCTTCCAGCACTTATTATTGCAATAAGTGAGAATTTTTTCTTCATCTACAGTTTTAGTAGTTTAGACTTTTCTCTCATTAACATTATAAGGTGCGAGAAAACTAAATTAATCGAGCATAGTAAGTGAGATAAATCAAGCTAGCACAATATCGAGACTTTTCCAAATCCACGTTCTGTCAGATTGTCAATACATTAATTAGAGATTTAGTATCAACCACTTATGTTTGTAGTTAAGGAAAGAGAAGGGCAGTTAGCTACATGAATCACGACTAGTGCAGTATACCTATGTTCTACAATTATTAGCCTCATGTCCCTCAATTATATATGTCCGTCAAATGAAAGTTCGTCTATCTCCAGGGGAAGGGACCACTATTGCCAGATGAAATTAACCTAGGTGATGTCACACTATTATTGATTATTGTCATCAGCCAATGGTTAAGAAGGATTCATCTTGATTCATGTTTGAGATAAGAAAGTCTAAATTAAATATATATCGAAAAATAAAAATATACTCAAACAGGATGAAAAATTAATTAATTTTTTTAACAAACAATATTATCTACACTAAAAATGTAGGGGAGTGAGTTAAACCTCACTATGGGCTTGGCATAATAAAATTCCTCTGAACCCACAAATTAAATATCCAATGACTTGCTACTGGTGCACTATACCTCTGTTCTACAATTATTGGCCTCATGGCCCCCAATTATAAATGTCTATCAAATGAAAGTTCGTCTATCTCCACGTATAAAGACCATTATTGCCAAATGAAGGGACAATTATTGCCATAGTAACATTCCAAAGCACATTAAAAATACCAAAACAGTTTAAAAATACCCGCACATTAAAAAGTTCATAATAATTAATTTACAAGTGTGAACAATGTGAAAAAAAGTATGCAAACGCTTGTGATCTCAGTTTCTATGCTTGGATGTTGGGTATATTGTCGTTTGTATTTTTAAGACCCTACAAACCCTCGTGAATAGTGTTTTTAGGGGGAGCTCAAAGTATGCAAAAAATGTGAAAAGAATATACATACATTGGTGATTGCATTCTCTATGTTTAGACGATAGTTACATCGTTTGGATTTTTAGAACCCCCTAAACTCTCATGAATAATTTTTTTTATTTGAGTACAAAATTAAGAAAAATTCTTAATAATTAACGTAGAAGTGTGAAAAATTGTAAAAAAAAAATAAAATAAATAATATACAATCGCTCATAATGACAAGCTTTACAATTTTTGTGAAAGGGTCAACTCCGAAATTCAGCACCATAATCCCAAACCCTAGATTTATATTTAGCTGCCGATCATTGTTTTCTATTTTTCTCACTGGATTTAGTTTTTTAGATTTTCCTTTTTGAAAACATGACCTTTTAGCGGATGTAAAAATATAAACGGTTCAGATCGTTAATATCACGTTCTAATGTTTACAATTAACTGAGATAATGAGTAGATATTAGATTTTTCTTGAGATTTTATAAACTCTGAGGAATGTTTTCACTAACCGTAAAAAATCTGAACATGATATCAACGTTCTGAACCATTCATTTTTCTACATCTGCTAAAAGGTCATGTTTTCAAAAAAAGATAATCTGAAAAACAAAATCACATGAGAAGAATAGAGCGTAAACAATGATCGACGATTAAATATAAATCTAGGATTTGTGAATTATGGTACCGAATTTCAGAGTTGACCCCTTTATGAAAATTGTAAAACTTGTTATTACGAGCGATTGTATATTATTTATTTTTTTTTTAATTTTTCACACTTAGCCATTAATTATTATGAATTTTTACTAGGCTCCACAATCTTGAAAAAAAAAAAAGGGCTCTTCATTTTGCATTTCGTTGGACGTTTGATATATTGGAATAATATACTAATTTTTTTCATTAGGCTCTTATTTTTTGGTATGTAATACTTGAAAGATAAATGTGTTTTTATGTTTTGAAGTGATATTTATGTGATAATGTGTTGTGTAGATACTAATTTAGTATTACGTTTTAATTTGATTATTTATTGAAGTAAAAATTTATTCTTTTTAACGGGTAACGGTTTTGGTCATATTACCCGTTAATATTAATAGTCGAGTTCAAGTCAGGTCTTATTATCCCTTCATTTTAACAGGTTGTTACACAACACGACCCATTAAAATATCGAGTATGTCAAAAAATGACACGAGCACGAGGAACACGAGAGGAATGCCAAGTCTAGATAATACGACCCTTTCATTAATAGAAAGAAATATATAAATGATTGAATGACAACCAAAGGATATGAAATGCCTAAAGTACCCTTGCTTATATAGTTGTCCTTGCAAGCCAAATTGAGGTTGCTCGTTTGTCTACGGAAAATCCACCAAACTGGATTTTGTCTCATTGCTCTCATCCCCAGACGCCAGTTAGAACTGGTTTGGAATTGCTTAAATTTTTCTAAAAGCAGTTTTTTTTAATAATTTGCTAAAATTGTGTTTGAAAATAAAAAAATGTTTTTTTTTTATTTCAAAACCATGGGTGTAAAATAGAAAGAAGTAGAAGCAGTTATACCCATACTTCTAAATAAACACTTCTTTTTTTTTTATAAGAGCAGGTGAATAGTTTCAATTAATGAAACTTTCATATTGACAATCCTACACTAGTCTCTTTTTTGCTAAAAACATTTTTAGCACAATAGTTTACCAAACACTTACTTGTTTTTTTTTTTCACAGTTGTTTATTCTCATAGCACAGCAAAAGCAGTTTTAAAAAAAACTACAGCAATCTCAAACTAGCTCTTTGATAAGCTCATATTTATATAAATTTTACATCAAATTCAGTTGTCTTTTCTTAGTTAGTTCCTTATATTTTTGAGTTATTTACTTTGTTTTGTGTTTTGTAGGATTTATCAAGTAAAAAAAGGAAAAATAGCACAAGTGGAATTTTAAGTAACAAATTTGTCAAAACTGCCTGTGCAGGTCATCTGACTTTGGAAGCAAGTTGTGGATAGCTCAGAATGAATTAGAGAATGAGCCTTAATGCTTGAAAAGCTACGGATGTCTATTTTCTGGAGCATTTCACGGATTGTTAATATCATTTTCTAGAAGAAGTTATGGCCGTTTTAACACTGAAATGTTCCTAAGAGGCTGAGCAGTTTGTAACTGACAAGAAAGCATTTAAAGCAATAAATCCAATAAAACTAGCAGCCAAAACTGATGCAGCCAAGAACAAGCCAGCTGACACCTATTCAAATATCAGAGGAAATGGAAAATTAAGTGGGAGTAATGGGCATAAAGGCTGCCCAAAGAGTTACAATTGTTTTAGTATTTCCTCTCACTTATTGTCATCACTACATGGCTGTTAGTGGGGTGAGTTATGGAGAAAAAATTGTGGCAGTAGAAAAGAAGAAAAGGGCTGCAGGTTAAGTGTCATCGCTAAATGGCTATTAGTGGGGTGAGTTATGGAGAAAAAACTGTGGCAGTAGAAAAGAAGAAAAGGGTTGCGAGTTGCAGCGAAAAAAGTGTGGAAAAAAAGTGTGGAAAAAAAGTGTGAAAAAAAAGGTGGAAAAAAAGATAGAAAAAAAGGAAGGAAAGCAAGGAAAAAAGGCAAGGCTGCTGCGTTGAGGAAGGAAGGAAAGAAAGGAGGAAATCTTGGCATTCTCTTCTTTCGGTTTTATCTTCTCAAACTCATGTCTTTCTTTTGGTTTAATTTGAGAATTATGTGTAACTAATTTTTAGTAGTTAGGGGCTGTTTTGAAGCCCCGAATATAATTGCAAGTTTGTTATGACATTTCGTTTGAATTACTTTTATGAATGAATGAAAATTGGTTCACTACTTGTCTCATTGATGAATTCTTTATGTGTTTTCTACGGATGCATACTTAGTAAGCATATCTAGGATTCTAATGCTATGAATATGTGTGCTCCTACCCTTGTCGAATGAAGACCTACATATGTTCTAGAGTAGTACTTGTTAATTGCGATTAACATGTGAATCAATTTCTAGGATAAGTAAGACAACGCTAGTACTTACGATGTCTTGTGATGACTCAAACTCCTTTCATTCTTAATGATTTCTACTTGTTAAATCTATGAACACACCATTCTAGATTGCATGTTAAGGACTAAGTTAAGTTGAAAACGCCATTCTCTTAACATACTACATAAGAAAGAGTAATAGGATGTGTTCTAACATTGAGCCAACTTGAGCATCTTCATCCAAAAATGAAAGGAATTAGAATGAAACATAACATGTTTGCATGATTATTTAGTGGTGGATAGCAATTCCCCTAACTCGTTTTTCTTAATTTGCGAACTACTTAAAATCTGTTTTTGTCCTGTTTTTGTTTGATTTAATTTAAATAGAAAATCAACTCCAAAAATCCCAAAAATTTGTGTGAGTGTAGCTCTGTGTGTCGAGTATCTGCATATAAAATTTCGTAGACTTTAGATAAGTGTAAGTTGGTCTAATAATTATTTTTCAGTGGCTGGTCAGTAGGGATAACAGCCCAATTTTTGTGACATTTTAAGTAGTTAGATAAAACAATCTTCTGCGGGAAAGATCCTTATTTTCATATGCTACAATTGACAAATCTTATTGTTGATAAGAAAAATTAATAGAATATTTGTGTGCTACTTTGTGGTGTGCTTTTAATCTTATCACTCTTAGCCTATCTTCCAACAGTTATTATTGCGCAATAAGTGACAGAATTTTTCTTCATCTATAGTTTGAGTAGTTAAACTTTCCTCTCATTAGCATTATAAGGTACGAGAAAACTAAATTAATCGAGCATAGTAAGTGGGATAAATCAAGCTAGCACAATATCGAGACTTTTCCAAATCCACGTTCTGTTAGATTGTCACTACAGCAATTGGAGAATTAGTATCAACCACTTATGTTTATAATTAAAGAAAGATAAGGGCAGTTAGCTACATGAATCATGACATTAATTTAATGTGACCCATTAAACATGTTCTGCGAAAACATATTGAAGAAGAAATGCTTATATATAGGCAGCCTATTATTGTGCTATAGGTAAACGAAAATTTAATTTTCAACTACCAGAGGAGCAATATGTATTGAGTTTTCTTAGTCATCTACAAGAGGCAAATTGACCATACAAACTCGCTTGTTTTCCTGTATACAAAGCAAGTGCGAATCCACTTCATTTTCTTTTTCATTTTCGATGAAATGCACTATTATTGATACATTAAAAAATTAACACGCACTCATTCTCAAAAGAATAAATTTCACTTCACACCGTGTTAGGCAACTTATTATTAGTACCAATAACAACTCACTTTTCAATTTATAATCTTTTTTTTTTTTTTTTCCTTTCATCTGGCTTGTTTCTTCTCAATTGCGCACATGTCCATTGTTTTGAAGCCTTCAGTTTCATACTTACCGGTTAAGGGAATGTTGCAGCTTTCTTCTTAATATCTTTTAGTTGAATAGTTTGGCTGTGTATATACATATGTTTTGGTTTTATGTCTATTAAGTAGAACCATGCATTGATATTGTCTTCAATCAACCACTTAGGCATATACATGACTGGTGTCAAACTTATGGTATGATTGTTTGTTGTAGGCTTCGGACCCCGTGGAGGAGCCAACGAATTTGGGAAAAACAGTGGTGCCAAACGAAAGTGAGGCTGAAATTTAAAGTGAAGAAATTCGTGCAAGTGATTCTTCTCTCTTACACGGTACATGTAGTTGGGTTTAAAAGCACTTTAAACCGTATGTGGTTAAGACCTAGTAAGCGTCATGAGAAAAAGAAATCTTTGTACGCTAAAGAACATGTAGATGCTTTAGGTTTTTAAATGGTACATAACATGTGGAAAGTACTAGATATATACACAATAGAAACTATTTACATGCAGGTGGAAATTTATTTACAACTCTATTTACAATAAAGAACAAAATAAGTGTCAAGAGCGGGGTTCATAAATTTTTGCAAATTTAGAGTAGTGTTGAACTTAAGATTCCATGATCAAAGTAAAATTACATCCTAAGCTAATTGTAATTAGTAAAATACACAGGGAGTTTGGTGTATAGGAGTTGGAAAGCAATTCATTCCAGTTGCACTAGTGGAAGGGTTTAAACAAAAAAGTATAGCTACAAGGTTAAAGTAATCACGTTTAAACAAAAAAGTATAGCTAGGTTAAATTAATCACGCAGTAAGTGAGATAAATCTGGGTAGCACAATATTGAGACTCTTCCAAATCCACGTTATGTCAGATTCACTATATTAATTCGAGAATTAGCATCAACCACTTATGTTTATGGTTAAGGAAAGATAAGGGCAGTTAGCTATATGAGTCATGAAATTAATTTAATTATTAATTTAATTTGGCCAAGTAAACACCTTCTGCAAAAACATACTGAAGAAAAATAGTTATATATAGCCAGCCTATCATTATGCTATTGTTAAAAGAAAATTTATTTTTCATGTACCGGAGGATAGCAAGTAATATTATTGAGTTTTCTTAGTTATCTACATGAGGCAAATTAACCGTACAAACTTGCTTGTTTTTTATATACAAAGCAGATGCGAACTCACTTCATTTTAATTCTATTTATTTTTTTTTTTATATAAGAAGTACTGTTATTGACACTAAAAAATTATCACAACACTCATTCCCACAAGATTTTAAGTTCGATTCCCTTACCTACTTGTCCATGGCTTGTCAGGGTTCATATGAAAACTTTTTTTTATTAATTTTATTATTTTAAGAGAATGAGGAGAATTCGAAACTCTTACAATAATTCAAGGTAGGGAAGTTTCAAACCCGAGACATATAGGTAGAAACCCAACACCATATCCATTGGGAGAAATTTTTTATTGTGACCAGGACACGGGTGGTACACTATGTGTTTTTATATAAGTGGTGGAATTTTTTTTTTTTTTTTAAGTTATTAACTTTTTAACACACATATCCTAGCATTTGTATAGTAACACGTGGTGTAGCACTCGATGTTTCGGTCACACTGAAAAATTTCTCATCCATTAGGATATTGGACCACATCACATGCAATCAAGGTTCATATGAATAGTAGCAACATTCCACAATAACTCCGAAGGCATTTGGCGGGGTGTTTATTGTTTCTTACAAAAGTTTGGTCGAAGTATCTTAGTAGTCTGTGTGCCTAACGAAATATTTGAATCAATGCAGAGAAAGATGTCAGCCGACAACATGGCACATGACATAGAAAACCAGTTGGATAACTTGTCTGACCTGTCCCGTGAGCGGTGGTGTATCTATAGAGTTCCTGAGCGACTACGGCAAGTAAATGAGAAAGCATATACACCTCAAGTAGTCTCTATAGGTCCACTTCACCATGGCGAGGAACCCTTAAAAGCCATGGAAGAGCACAAATTAAGGTACCTGAAACATTTTCTATGTAAAACCAGGGTAAGATTGTCTGGTTGTATACAAAAGATACAGGAGCAAGAGGAAAGGTTGCGAGGTTTTTATGCAGAACCCATTGTGTTTGACAAGGATGAATTTGAAAGAATTGTTTCAGTGGATGCCGCCTTCGTCATTGATTTTTTTATTGAGGTGCTATTACTCAGATTATCGAGAGGAAGATGATTACATATTCAGCAAGCCTACGATGATATCGGATGTGATTCGAGATTTGATGTTGCTTGAAAATCAGCTGCCATTCTTCATTCTTCAAGATCTTCTCAAACTTATTCCTCCTCCATTTCAGCTGCATTCGTTACTTGAAATTTCCTGCAAAATTTTGCAAAACAAAATCGATAGCGAGGGAAAAAAAGAGAAAGTTGACAAGATAAGTTCTTCTGGAGTAGAAGTAAAACATTTTGTTGATCTGATAAGAAGTCTGTACCTACCGTTGGAACTAAAAAAGAAACCTAAAACCACAGCCACACCCGAAACCACAGACACACTCAAAACCACGGACATATCCCACATCACAGCCATAACCGAAACCACAGACACACCCAAAACCAGAGACAAACCCAAAACCACAGACGAAACCAACATCACAGCCACACCCAACGTGACAGAGATACACCATGCTGGAGTCAAGTTTGAGGTAGAAACAGGCAGCAGCTTATTGGACATACAATTCTCGGGTGGGATCCTCAAAATTCCGAAGTTTAAAGTGGACGATGCCACAGATCTGAAACTCAGAAATCTCCTTGCCTTTGAACAATGCCATCACAGAGAGGAGGGTTACCTAGCTAATTATGTTTTCCTTATGAAGCGTCTCGTGAAAACTCCAAAGGATGTGCAATTGCTTGTTAAAAAGGGAATTATTGAAAATTGGCTAGGAGATACCCAGAAGATATCTACTTTGCTTCATGACCTTGGCACCGGGATGATAGTTGACGACTGGTATTATGCCCCTCTTTGTAAAAAACTGATAAAATACCGCAAACAGCCCTGGCACGAATATATGGTAATTTTGAAACAAGAGTATTTTAACAAGCGTTGGTCCACCATTTCATCTGTTAGTGCTTTTATTATCCTCTTACTCACTTTCTTACAGACAGTGTGCTCTATTAAATCTGTCCTTTAAGCATCAACGACCGCCAGTCTCTCCTTCTCCGGAGGATCCGCAAGTCTCTCCCTCGTCGAATACTTAGAAGTCTAGCCTAGTCTTTGAGAGGGTACAGAGTTTTCATTTCAATCTCAGGTTTCCTTCAAGTGAGTGTAATAAGACGTTCCAACAAAATAAAGTATTGAAGAGTGTGATTTTATATTTGATAGCGAAGCAATGTCTACTTGTAATGGCTTTCATTGAAAATGTGTGTTGTAAATAAAGGGAAGTGATTTCTATAGACACTTTTGTCCTTTGCACTTCTATATTTTCTGGCCTCAGATGCAATCAATTGTGCGGAAATCACTTTCCTAAATTAATACGTACGTAGCTACTTATGTCATACCAATTTAATGTTCATGGACTTATGTTTATGTCTTTGTATGTTTGAAGAAAAAGAATGAGTAATTGTATCATGTTTTTAGTTTTTTGGCCACACGATATGAACATTTCCATTAAAATGTTGCTTTAAGCATCACTCGCAAGGATATGGAATTGCTTGTTCAAAAATGCGATTGTTGAAACTCAAAGCTTGACAGGGACGAGGTTAACAAACCTTATTAATCCGAGGAAGTAATGTTCCGAATAAATCTCTTTATTGATTGTAGTAAAGACATCAATGCATAACGCAGAAGTGGAAGGTTCAACAATCTCTTGCAATCTCCATGCTCTCTACTTTATTGTTGTGGTTGCTGCAGTCCTCGCGATCACTTCCATTCAAACACTCTGTCTAATCTCTTTCTTTCGGCATCAGTTGTTAGTCTCACAATAAGCTAGTAATAATGTGATTCAAAGTCACTTTTGACGATAATCGAATTTAAGACCTCTCAGTTACAATTGAAGAGTAATACAAACAGCCCACATTACTAGGTAGGTTTATTTTATGGTAATAAACTTTCATATTTTATAAATTTTAGAAATTCAAATAATTTTAAATATTTGTGGCACCAAATTATTGGACATGTCAACAGAACTTTAACAAAAATTGACATCATGAATCAAATTAATGTGCAATAGTTAATTTCAGAAAATACATTGATTGATAAGTTTCAATGTGAATAGTTAATTTCAGAAATTTAAGAATCAAAATAATGAGTCAAGTAAGTTTCAAAGACTATTTATGATAAAAACGCCACTTATATATGAGGCTCATTCGATAAGTGTTTTTAAAGAAAACATTTTAAAAATCAATCTTTAGTAAAAATGCTAATTAATCATGCAAAAACACTTCAAATACCTTTAGATCCCAAAACATTCGCGATCGAACAGTCACAGGCAGTGGCGGAAGACTCTTAAATCGCGTCACGAAAACAAAAGTCAGTCGTTTCGACGAAATTGCCTCAGTCTCTTCTTCTCTCTGCTTTCGCTAACGGAGCTCTCTGGGACTTCAGGTGGTTTATATTTCTCTGATTAATTTTGTTAATTTCGTTTTTTCTTGGAATTATTTATTGTAATTTGTTGATTAGTTGTAGTTTAATTTGCTGATTAAGTTTTGAGTGATAAATTTTATGTGAATTTTGAGAGACTCGATCTCACTCTGCAACGAAGAAATGCTATCCGAGTTCCCTTGAATTACTTCCTCCTTCACTTCTATAAGCTCATTCTTCTTTTTCAGTTCCTTAATCTTCTCACCGGCGTCGAATTCTTCGACATCAAAGAAACACAAACCACCAGCCAGGAAAACCCAAACAACACTCAAAACACTTAAAATGCTCGAAATCAAATTCGACTAACATCGATGTTGTTTCTACTCACAAAGTAACTAAACAATTAAGCATCTTTATTGCTCTGACTAAAATTATAAAAATTGAAAAATCAAAGCTTTACAAGTAAGCACCAGAGCTCAGCTAATTGGCAGTATTACTTGGATGCCAAAACATAAACACAAAATTATAAATGGAAAGAAATTAAAACACTTCCCAATTGAAAAACCAAGGGATCTCTAAATTTAGTAAAATCTGTTTGGATGGCGAGAAAACCGAGGGATAAAATCGAATCCACAAACATTTGAAAAATCACAAATTTCGTCCAATAAAGAATTCGCAGAAGACGATAGAAACGAACCTAGGGAGTGGATCTTAGCCCTGTGCTGATCCAACTCGATCTTCAGAGCGGACGGTTCAGGGCCGTCCGATCGGGGGAGCTTCACTGGCTCGTCTTCCTCCACCGGGACTGAAGCGTCAGCCCGAATCTGGGAGAGAATTAGGGCAAGAATGACTGAGAGAATCGCGAGCTTGGAGGCCGCCATAGGAGCATGCAATCACAGCCAACAAAACTCTCACAGCGACAGATTTTCGAGTTTTTTTTTTTTTTTTTTTTTTTTTTTTTGTTTTTTGGAGTTCGAGTTCGATTTCTTCCAACTACAAATATTACATATCGTTTAAAAGTGAATATAACCGTCAACTAATAAAGTATTTATCAAAAATTGTTTTTTTTTTCACTAAAATCTCAAAAAAACAAAAAAAAAAAAAAAAGAGAAAAGTAATTAGTTAGAATTAAAATATTAATTTCAAAACAAGATATTACTTTCATTTTTTACTTGAATTTTGAAAAAAGAAAAAGATTTTATTATTAGCAAAAAAAGAAAAAAATATATTTTATTCTAATTTAAAATTAAAATTGTATGTCACTTATTACTACGGTTTATGGTATTCTTTTTCACTTGTAAGTGAGAGATCTTATATTCAATTCTTGACAAAGGTGAATTTCAACCATATTATTACTAGTCCATTGTAAGGCTTAGCCTATATGCTTCTCCTTAATGTAGATAATATCGTTTGTTTAAAAAAAAAATCAAAATTGTATAATTTAACAAAAAAACCCCAACTAGCATATGCGTAGGCTAATAATAGGAATATTTAATGTGTTGCGTTTGAAAGAGATATGTAATTTCCACTTTTATATAAGTAAAAATTCGTTGAGTTGTTTAATTTTGAACTTTTTTAGGTGAAAATTTTGAATTTATTTTATTACAAAAACGCTATCAGAAATAAACAAACTATAGGGTCACAATAATTAAAAAAAAATTATTTATGTTAACCCTTTGATATAAAGGCAAATAGATGATATAAATTCCTTTACATACATGACTCTCATTTTTATCAACAAAAGAAATCCTCTGTTGATGTCATGCTTGAAACAACAAAAGAATATCATAAAAAGTATATCAATGTGAGTTTCTGAAGAAGCGTAATTGAAGTGCTTTTTGCTGCAAAAAGTTGAGGTAGAAGATTGGACGTCTGATCCAAGACCTTCATTAAACTAGTTGATTTGTACGTGCAACCCTTTTTTTTTTTTTTTTTTTTTTTGGGTAAATTAGGAAATCTATTCCAGGACAAAGATGCCAAGACAAACAAAGAGAGCCTACAGCGAGGCAAGCACAAAGTTAAACAAGCAATAAACTAAAACAGTGCAGGGGGTTACATCAAAGAGGACGCTGCAACAATGCAAAAGCATCGCCCCCTGCCGATACAAAAAAACTTAATGAGGAGAAGGTAAATCATTGTTGTTCAAAACATGCACCAACGAAGATGGGTTCTGATCGACCCAAATAACATTGCACATACAACTTTTTGACTGTTTGGCAGGTACTAAAGAAAAGGTGGTGCTGATGATTTAACGAGTGGAATTCAAAGGAATTTTAGGTTATTCACTGGAATTCAAAAGGAATTCTCTGTTGATGGCTTGCTTGAAATAGCAATAGAACTAGAAAATATGCCCACGTTTTGCTACGGGACCTTGAATGCACCAGCCTTAAGTGCATAAATAAGACACATTTAACCTGAAGAAATTAAACATAATCTTGAAAGAACAGAGGGATAGATAAGTGACATTTTCTTGATTTTTCTTGTAACTCTCAAAGCTTACTGTCCAAAACCAAATAATTTGTACCATTTACATGTTTGTGCAACATATGCCTTACACTGGAAAAACATAAAAAATCGAATACAAATTTGTAAATCATTGACAGATTTTGTTTTACATTTTTATAATCAAATCAAGTGGCAGTGTAACACGCAAAATTACAAACTTGAAGCAAGCACAGAGAGCAGAAATTAAGATGTAGAAATATACTCAAACTTGCAACATACTGTATGGAAGCTAACTGTAGAGGTTTGTGAAGCAAACTGCAGCATGAGTTGCAGTCAATTTAACAAAAACATAGTAGTTGAAGTAAAAAATGCATGATGAAATGGATTCATAGTTTTCATGCATGACACAACCTTGTATTATTCCATAAGTCAACTTAATATCATTCCACAAAGTGAAATTATAATGCTTACTTGTCGCAGAGAGGGCAATGCCACAAAGAAGGCATATGGCGAAACATAGTAACCTGTAGCATTCATTGCACTTTGTAGCCGATATGATTTTGCCCATCTGATGGCATTTGCTAACACAAAAAAGACCACAAAAGGGATGCCAAGTCTACTTTGATTCCTATGTCATGCAATAAATAGAACAGATAGATGATGTTTTCCATATCAATAGCATACCAAGAAATGTAAAGGACACAACACAGTAGCTTACTAATTCAAAAGATTAAATGAACTATAAATGGACTAGTGGTTAATTGAACAAATTCAATACAACTGAATCACATTCTAATTTTACGCTAAGCACTATATTGCCAAGAAAAGTGCTCATATTGGTGTGAATGTTAGAAAAATGAGTTAGCACTATCCACTGCTCATTTTGCTAAATGAAACGCCTAGAATCTATTCATTTCAAGTAAGTAAAAATCCAGAACAGGGAGATGGAGATATCGGACGTTGAAAAGTGATTAAATTGTCATCTTAACAATCGATTTAACCTATGTACACCTACAGGTATCAAATTCGATCTTAGATAAAAATAAAGCTACTAATGAGATAACTGATTCCTGGTGTGAGTCATCACTTCAACTTTTTATGGCAATGATTACTTAAAGTTCTCATGCATACTCAATTGATCAATAATATCGACAATATATCCATCATTTTAGAAGGGTCATTACTGAAGGTCTTGATAAGCATTCTGAGAAGAAACCATTATAGTATCTGTGCACAGTATATGTATTTGTGGGTGTTTATCTGAGTCCATCATTCATTTGTGCTAAGAGTATTTAGGAGTGTAAGTTCGTGTGTACTTGCCAAAAAAATATGATTTTTACTTTCAGTCGATCAAATAAAAATTTATTCAAATATAACACTACTTGGTTTTGAGACTCCTAGTATTGGCAAATTAAACAAAAAAAATAAAAAAAATTGACTCCTAGTTTTCTCCCAATGTTAAGATTTAATAGTCATTTTTGCTTGGCTTAATGATAATTTCTATCAATTGATCATTGGTCTAACGAATCTCCACATTCGTTGCAACCCCCAAGGTAAACTACCCCTGCTGGCGGATACAAAGACCATAATAAACAAGGTTTTAAATATTAGTCTCATCTATGATATATTTGGTACTGTCATAGATAGAGAGATTAATAAAAGACCTCTCGCAATGTTACTGTGTCATAGTAATAATTTATATTACTTCTTTTATTATAACCAAACCTATACCAGTTTGTAATATTCAACCAACTTTAAACATTTTGGATTAGAACACGGGCAAATGAAAAAATAAGTTAATGCAAAATCTTTAGTACCTCAACTTGCAAAATATTTGCAATATATTGAGATCTATCACAAACAAAACAATGTCGAAACCAAAGCTACTAACTCCCAACACAATCAAAACTACATATAGGAAAGAAGAAATGAAGCTTAAAAAACTAAATTAGGGAAAAGAGTTGGAGAAGCAACAACTGACATTATTTACCAAGGCTTTTCAAGGTTGGCAATATAATGGATATGCTTCCCAAGAGCTTCAACTAAAGCTTGATAAATTGTTGAAATGGGTTGGAGCATAAGTAATTTAAACTAAAACCCACAAATTTAAACGAAAAACTCTATAAAATCATGAAAAATTTAATAAAATCCAAGTATTTTAATCACAAATTCGATCATACAAATCTTCACATCCAATAAGTCTAGAAGGTACCTAGCTTCGTTGCAAAATCGTATCTATACATGCCAAAGCTCAAATTTCCTTGCAGCTGCCTTGATTCGATAAGTCCTGATTCAAGCAGACTTGAAAAAAGGTTTTTAAAAATAGGAACAATATTGATAACAAATAAGTTGGAAAACGTTTGCAAACAAAAGTTATTGCAAGAAGCTCAAGCATTTTCTATAAAACTACTTTTACTAAATTGTTGGTAATGACTTAAAATGCTTGACCAAGAAACTAAAAGAGACGTTGCACAAAGAAATTATACATATTTGAAAAGAACTGAACCGATTGAAAAATTTTGATGGAAAAAACTGATGACAGGATTTTAGGCATCAATATTTCTTAAACCTAAAATGTTACAAAAATTTTACATAAAAAATGTTTCATCGATACAGCTTACAATTTTTTGTATTTGCATGTATTATGTTTAAGAAATGATATATATTACCTAAGTTTCATAAGACAAAAACTTCAGAACTTCATTCATTTTATAAAATAGAATAAAAAACATGACTTAAACTTTTAAGGCACACTCCAATGTTGATATCAAGTTGATAGTGGGTTGATTTGTGGCTACCAACTGTAAATGAAAAATGTAAATGTTAAGTTATGTTACATGTTTAATTGTTTGGTAAATGCTAAGTTATGTTATTATGTATGATGGCTTGCCAAAGACTGAATAAAAAAATAAACAGTGAAGAGTTAAAACTCAAAGTTGAAATTCCATCTTCTATGTCCAACTCACCTTTCTTAATCTTTTCTGAAGAAATAAACAGAACTTTTCTTGTACTCTTCTTTAACCACTGCACTGAAAAATAAACACACATTGCTGTTTAAATATTAAAACTGAAGACCTTTAAATTCATAAGTTATCCAAAACTTAATAAGCTAGTCCAAATAACATTCATCACGACAATAGCACTAAAATTAAGCTGTTTTGTTTCTGAACAATTTCTTAGCAATCAAGTGGAGGAAATCTGTGTTAAACTAAGCAGGCAGTGGTGGTTGATTTATGTTCTTTAAATTTATAATTTTTTTAACATGTGAATTGATCATTACTTTTTTAATTTGCTTTGGAAATGCGGTCAGACCATGTTGTCTGAAACAATTGTTAACATGTTATTGTAGAATATATTATAGCAAGGAGTAAACAATTTAACACTCGAAAACCTGCAAGCCAGTGGCTCCAAGACGAAAAAACCTATATAAACCCAAATCAACTAAGTTACAAAACAACTAAATATGCAAACAACATCAGAGTCTGCAGTGATCTAGTTTTTTATTTTGTAATTAAATTTAATCTCAATTTTTTGCCCAACAATGGAACCATCAGAGGTTGTACAGCAATAGTGCACAACAGTTTAGTAAACACCATAAGAGAATGGGGATAAATTGAATATTAATACATACACATCTATCAGAATAATAAAACTAAAAGAAACTAAACATGTAACATAATTCACACCAATAAACCATCATTCAATTTGAATTTTGAAGTAATCTGTCCATATTGCCTTAAACTATTTAACCAAAAGAGAACAAATTTACTGGAAAAATTCTAATTTTTCCTAATATGTTAGTGGAGAACAATTTCTTACATGTTTCAATATATGCACAAAAATGGTTCTTTTTCCTTATGAATCTGACATGGACACCTGCAACTCCCCTATAGAAATAAAAAAACAACCTGAAAAATTAAAAGGAAATGATTAGACCCAATACTCTCCGATGAATTTCCAACATATTGAATACGGGTTTAGATAAATAGGCAGAAATAAAAAAAATGCATTCAAATACATGAACAAAAGATATTAAAACAACAAAAAATCAAGAGAAATCAACTTTGCAAACTCTAGATCCCAAAACAAAAAAATTATTCCTTAGCTAGCCACCACTCTCAAAATTCCTCAATCCCTTATATCTCACAAAGAGAAACACATGCATGTCCATTTCAGCTCTTAAAACTGAAAGAAATGTTACGGTTTCTTAGTTTCTTACCCAAATCCACCAATTTGAATCAAATCTTTGCAACACAGATGTGAAACAGATACACAAAACACCAACATTACAACGGGTTTTTTTTTTCATTCAAAGCATTGCATAACTGAGAAAGCTATATTTCTAAGAAAGATTAAAACCTTTTTACAAAACACACTGAAAAACCTCACATTTATAAAGACTGGAAGTTTTTGCTCTAATTTGGTTTCCTTTATCTGTTTAAAGTTAATTTCCTCTCTCTGTTTTACAACTGTATTTACACATATTTACAACGATATTTACAACTCTTTTGCAAGAATCACATACTCAAAAAAAATTCGAAATTAGCAATGTTATTTCTTACCCCCCAAAGACATTCCAAGTCTTAATGGTTACATTCGTTAGTGAAGAAAGCTACACCACTCAAATGACAAAGATTAATAACCAGATACCCATCCATTTTCTAAAGTGACCTGAATGATTCCTTCTCTGATAAAAAAAAATTATGGCCTCTGCTCAATTTAAAACCACACTAACAACGTTAACATCAAATTACAACACTGTAGATCGAAATGATGTTTGACACCAAAGAATATTAACGTATACGATAACGTTATACTTAGTTAATTTGTAAAATGATAATAACTTATTCTAATAACCTTAACATTATACTCAGTATGCTTTGTAACAATCCGAATTTCAATATAACCCTAATTAAGGAGTGTCTAATAACCTTAAATAAAATTATTACTAATAACGTTAAGGATATATGATCAGTAAAATGATTTTAACAATCTTAAGATTAATTTTTATTCTAATAATGTTATTGGTTTATAAATAACGTTAATGAAGATTCTTGTTTTTGGCGTGTGTCAATGAATATTGTTTTGTTACTTCATTTTATTACTTTACATTATTAGTTAAATTTAAATACATAATGTTATGATAAAATGATGACTTAAACTTAACGTTACTGATAACAGCATACTAAGTTTCAAAAAACAACATTGAACTTAACTAAGTTTGATGTGAGGATTATGTTGAATGTAAATCCTGGATCTATGCTCTAATCTGTGCATGACACACATCATACACATTTTAAAATAAACAATAACAATCACAAAAGAACCAACAGAGTGATGGCATAAAAATCTGAAGCATGTGGCATCATCTATCAATGAAGAAAAATCAGATGCATTATGTATTGTAGAGGAATAGATAACTGAGAATTCCATTCACAGAGTCACCATCACAACAACAAAGAATAGATGCATGAACAAAAACATGCATAACACAGTGTGTTTTTTGCAGAGAGGTTGTAACACTGAAAAAGCAGCAGAGCAAGAGGAAAAAGAGGAGAGCAAGATGGTAGCCAAAAGAGAAAACCAGAGTTATCAAATAGCAATCAGCACAAAATATCTTCTTAGGTCTCCTAATTTAATAATTTAGACTCAAAATAAATTCTATCAGATGTCTTTCAAGATCCATGTTTTGAGAAAGATGGTATTGTCCAAGGAGAGCGGGACTTTTCCTTTCTAAAAAAAGAAAGCCAACAGCAATCATGAATAAAAGTGGGTAGAGAATATAAAATTCTACTTATCTTTTCAGATAAGCTGCAGAAAAGCAGGAAAAAAGAAGCAGAATTAAGCAGAAAAGCAAGAAATAATCAAATTGGACTCGAACTTACCAATTTTTTATTCAAATAAACTAAAAAAAGGAGTTGGAATCAAACTAAACCTGAAAAATATCATATATCCAATATTAAGTGTACACACCTATAAATTAATCTTTATATATACTTTAAAATAATACAGATCAATGTAATCTAAAATGTTATTATATTCATTACGGCAATACCAAATTGTAAAGTTAACTCTTAAAAGTAAGGCCTATGGAAGACATCTGTATTATATAGCAACTTCATTTCCATCAGAGAGTACACATCATTGAACAAACTAAGAAGATACCTGTTGTAAATTGAGCAGCTTCCTCTCAAGATCTCTAACAGCATCATGTGGCTCTTGAATTTCGGCCAGAGCGTCCATTATCTACAATTTGATACACAATTTTGGAAATGATCAATCTTAATCAGAAAATTAAGTGTTTGAACAACCCAAGCTAGAAGAGTTAGGAGCTTAAAATTAATTGTTCAAGATGTAAAAAAATGTGTCAAGTTTGTGAGAGAATGCACAATTTCAATAGTAAAAAGTGCTTATTTGGGGGCAGAGAATAAAAAAGGATATTTAACAAACCTGGCCTCCCCCTTGTCCTTGGATTGCCTTCTGGAAAATTTGTTCAGTGTCTCTTGTCTCGATTAATCTTTCAATTGTCTGTACAAAGTTAAATAATTAGAAAATGAGCTTTCACAGTGGTATAGAATCTATAGATATACCGTAATTTCAACAGTGCAATAAGTTTTACCTCTTCATCAGCTCTTGTGCCCATCACTGACATTCACAAAATGCAAGAGAAATAAACTATAAAATCAGATCATGGAAATTCAAGTAGAAGCTCCAGAAATAGCAACCACTGATGAGTGGCAAGTGAGGGGTTCAAACCTGTAAAAACTTGCCTCTCGACAACATCACGATACTCTTGATGGATGGTGTCCCTCATAGTCTGCATGTTTTAAGTTCAAAATTTAGCGATGAAGGAAACAAAGATTATGAGATTAAAACAAAACTGACCAAAAAGGATACAGACCCGGCGACTTAAAAATCGATTCTAATAAAATTGAAAACCCAGTCATTCTGGCAGTCACCATACCACTGAGAAAACATCAAAAAATGAACACCAAAGAAGTCAATCACTGAGAAAACATCAAAAACCAAAATCAGATGCCAAAAATCAATAAAAATAAAATACGAGTTTTATTAATCGGGTAGTGAATCGATAAAATAGCACGAATGCTGGTTCAAAAAAAAAAAAATTAAAACCTTGAAACCAAAGGACTGCAAAGGATTGTTTCATAGAAAGTAAAAGAATAAATTGAATCAACTGAACATGCTTCTTGCCAACCAACAAAGTAAAACACAGGGAAACAACCATTTCTTTTATCCCATTTGTCCAACACCACCCGCATTTCAAACAAAAAGGAAGAGTTTAATAACTAATAACTTCAGGCACTTTCCAATTGTCAGCTAGCATGATAAAGACCATGGATAATTTATTGTGTTCATTTTCCTGCCATCTTAAGTGACCAGAAACTGAAAATTTCTTATCAAATGTGTTAATGCTGCAATATATAGGATGACGGGGAAAATTCCAGTGAAGATTCGTTGAGGAAATTGACAGTGTCACTACTCGCCTTTGGAAAGATGTCTTTTCTGGAAACCCTTTCAAAGTGTTTAGGATCCAAAAACTTGTAATCGATTAGAGTGTGCCGATTAGGGTGATTTGCTATCTAGGACTCACTTGGGAGTTGGGAGCGAAGTTATAAGTCGCAAGCTCTTGAAATGCAGTAATGAATTTGGATAGTTTTGGACATGGAAGAAAATATCACATGCACAGCAAGCTACAGCGACCATAAGAAGAAGAAGAAGAAGAAGAAGAAGAAGAAGAAGAAGAAGAAGAAGAAGAAGAAGAAGAAAAAAAGAGATCTAAAGCAAAAACCATGAATCGAACTCAAAAAAGAAATCATCCAAATAACATCTCAAACCAGAACCCAAATCAAATGCACCAAATCTCACATCAAAAAATAAATTATACAAATTGACATATTGGTAGAAACCCAACAGAGATTTTAGAGAGAGAGAGAGAGAGAGAGAGAGAGAGAGTACCAGAGGGAGTGAGATATGGTTGTACCTGGAAAGCCAAAAATAAATTATATAAATTGACCTTAACATTTGTTGACTCGAACAAACTGATACATAATAACAGTTGTTTAGGATATAGATATGGGTGTACCTGGAAAGATTAAAATTCACCATGCAAGCCGTATTCGTGGAGGACTTGCTCTAGTTCTTCCATAGTGATATACCTGATAATCAGAATGCATTTTGGCAACATTGTTATAAATAAGATGTTGAAATTTAAGAGCACTATGTATAAGATATTAAAAAAAAAAAAAAATTTAAAAAAAAAACCCCATCTATTATGATCTCTGCATACCCCGGCTGTCTCGTAGGAGAAGCCGATGAACAGTGGCAGTAGAATCAAGCAACCAAGTTATGAAATACGAATTTAAAATGTACCTATTTACTGTGTCTGTAATGAATCTGTGAAATCAAATAGTTTAACCCTAAAAAGCACCACTGCAAATAGCATAAGAAAATTGAAATTAACCCTAAAGAAATTGGGAGAGAAGAATATGAAAAGGGAATACCTTTCGGCCCTTTGAGTTATTGGAAAAAAACCCAACAGAGCAAAAGCCTCCAACTCCAAAGACTGTTGTGGGATTATACTTATAATAACAACTAATCAAATAGAACTAAAAAAATATGGAGGAATCATATCAGTCACACTTGAAAGATATCATTTCGAGCAACAAAGTCAGTCTCACAGTTAAGTTCAATAATAGCAGCCTTGTTCTCATTCTGAGCCAGAGCCAGCAAGCCCTCAGCAGCCATCCGAGATGACTTTTTCGACGCCAAAACCTTCCCTCTCCTCCTCAATTCCTTCTGAGCAGCCTCTGCATTTCATTAAAGAAACCAACTTTGATAAGGATTAAAATATATATATATATATATATATATATATATATATATATATATATACAAAAATTAAAAGAGCCATGTTCAAAAGAGTTTTCTAATTATCTCGAGGAGAGGAGGTCACCCAACATGACCAAAAACAATATTTCTTTTACTACAGCTATTAAACATCAATTTCCATCTGACAACAAAGCTTAAATTACATGGATAATATTTATGGTTATAAACTGAGAACACAACCTGACATGATCCATGATAATGCACTAATTTGAAGAGCAACCACACAGGCATGGTTATATTCTCTCTCCCTGTTCACAGACAAAAATACAAAAGGTGGTTTAAAAGGTGTACCTGTAGTGAGTGAGTGAGTGAGTGAGTGAGTGAGTGAGTGAGTGAGTGGGCGAGTGATGCTGCGACTGTGAGAGGCTGAGAAGAACACGGAGATGGGATCGAACAAGATCAAGGATCTGCAGCAATGGCGCTGAGATGCCCACTCTTCCCTTTCCTTCTCTCTGTGTCGCTCTGTCTCTGTCTCCCTCTCTCCCTCTCCCTCTCCCATCTTTATCTCCATCAGCATGGCCTCCCAACTGTGAAACCCTCAGCGAGCAATCCTTACTCCTCCCTCTCCCACTCTCTCTTTCGCGCTGTCTCCCTCTCCCTTTGTCTCCCTCGAATCGTACACCCCCTGTGACTCTGTCTGCCTGCAAGCCGCATGCCTTCCTCTCACCAAATCCCTATCTCTCTCCCTCCGTGTCTCTCTTCTCTCTCTGCTCGCTCGGTCTCTCTCTCCCGACGGCATGCTCTCACCGAGTCCCACTGCAGCTCAGAAAGAAAGGAAATGAAAGTCTCTAAGAGCAACTCCAGCGTTGGAGCCCTCCCCCTGGCAATACACTATTCAATCCACCTAATGAACAGTAACTGCCCTTAATGAACAGTAAGTAGCCCTGGCAATAGAATTTGCATCTCCACCGTTACACTTCAATAGCCCTGGCAATAGGCAATAAAATATTAGTATTTTTTTTATTTATAAAATAATACAAAATAATTTTAATTGTAATATCGGATAAGATTTTTAATCGTTCTCGTTGCGCCACGTGTCATTATCCGAAGTATTATTAAATAATACAAAATATTACAAAATAATACAATTATTGGTGATGGATTTCTGATAAGATTATTAACCAATCACGTCGCGCCACGTGTCATAATCGGTTCACAATCTTTGAGGATAGATTTCCATCAGATTTTTAACGAATGACGGCATGCCACGTGTCATAATCTGTTTACAATCTTTGAGGATAGATTTCCATCAGATTTGTAATGAATGACGGGATGCCACGTGGCATTATGCACAACCTAATCCTTTCTGAATCCTCTATATAATTCACCATCCATCCTCACAAATCTCACACCAAAATTCTCAAGCTCTCTATCATTATTCATAGTTTCTGCTTCCTTATTCACAAAAATCTGTATCATTATTCATAGTTTCTGTTTCTTTCTTTCAATGTCTTCTTCTTCTTCCTCAAGGATGATGTGGGAATTCAATCAGGAAGAGGAAGAATTGTTTAACGAATCAGAAGCAACATTCAATCACCAGGGGGTAAGAAATGAGAGGGAAGAGGATGAGGAGCGTCAAATGAGAGATGACAAAGTAAGAAGGGGCAGAGCCTCACATTCCCGTCGAGTCATCCAAGCTGCGGCTCAGATCTGCAGGCCCAGCCGTTCCGGAAACCTTGATAGAAGCAGGCAACGACGAGGTATGGAACTATTGGATGATTATTTTGTTCCTAATAGTGCATTCCCTGATACGTACTTTAGACGTCGTTTTAGAATGGAACGACATTTGTTCAACAAAATCATGATTGTTGTTTGCAACCATGATTCTTATTTTGTGCAAAAAAAAGATGTTTTTGGTGCTATGGGTCTACTGCCTGAGCAAAAAATTACTGCTGCCTTGCGGATGCTTGCATATGGAGCATCTGCAGACCAAGTGGATGAGATAACGAGGATGGGGCAATCAACCATTCTTGAGTCCCTGATGAGGTTTTGCGGAGCAATCGAATCTATCTACACCGCTGAGTACCTCCGCAAACCTACACACATGAACTTGGAGCGGCTGTTGAAGAAGGCGGAGATGCGTGGCTTTCCTGGGATGATTGGAAGCATTGATTGTATGCACCGGACGTGGAAAAACTGTCCAAGTGCATGGCAAGGCGCTTACGGGGACAGAAAAGGAGCAAAAAGTATCATTCTGGAGGCGGTGGCATCTTTTGATACATGGATTTGGCACGCCTTTTTCGGGGTCCCGGGAGCTCAAAATGACATCAACGTCCTTGCCCAATCCCCAGTGTTCAACGATGTCCTGCAAGGAAAGGCACCAAAAGTTACGTATGAGGTCAACGGACGTATGTACGACGGGCCATACTACCTAGCTGACAGCATCTACCCCCGCTGGTCAACATTTGTCAAAACAGTGCCACGTCCACGGAGTGCAAAGGAAAAACACTTTGCAAGCTGTCAAGAGGGGTGCAGGAAGGATGTGGAGCGTTGTTTCGGTATCCTCCAAGCTCGCTGGGCGATCGTCAGGGGTGCTGCCAGATTGTTTGATGTAGAGTCGCTTCGCTCCATCATGATGACGTGCATCATTCTTCACAACATGATTGTGGAAGATGAGTACGATTATGAAGATGTTGATGAATATGAGCCAGACCCGATGAACAATTCAAGAACACGTATATATTGTGCTCATGACGCCACCGATGAGCCCGTGCAACATGAGCCATTACAAAGGGATGGACGTTACAATGAAAGGCTCATTCAACGATATACTGCATTTCAAATGCCAGACATGCACAATGCCCGACAAATTGACTTGATTGAGTACCAGTGGGCATTGAAACAAGCTGAAGATAATTAAGTTCATGTAATTCTTATTTGGTGTGTTTTATTATTTGGTATGTTTATGTAATTTTTTTTATGTTTATGTTTATGTAATTCTTAGTATATGTAATTCTTAGTATGTTTATGTTTATGTTTATGTAATTTTTTTATGTTTATGTTTATGTAATTCTTAGTATATGTAATTCTTAGTATGTTTATGTTTATGTAAAGGACTTTTAATTAGAACCATGGACTTTTAATTAGAACGATGGACTTTTAATTATTTTATACAAGGACTTTTAATTAGAACGATGGACTTTTAATAAATAACTTACCAAATTAATTTGAATAAATATTCAAGAAATTGGAAACAACATAAATAATACAAACAATAAATAATAAATTACAACCCAAAGTGATTGGAAAATTATGGGCTCCGATTACAAAAAGTACTCTATTCATCATCACTTAACCAATTTGTGGTGCTAGGATGATCTTCTCTTGTGGTGCTAGAACCACCTTGGCTTGCTATCGTTTCTCTTGCACGCCTCCTTCGCACCACGTCCGCTTTCTCTGACTTCCAAAAATATTTTGAATTTGGAGACTTCCCTTCTAAAGACATGTTCATAATCTCACGATCTTGTTGAGCCCGTCTTTCTTCTCTAACATGTTCCCTTTCTTGCCTAAGTAGCTCTCTTTCTCTCTCATTAGCATAAAATTCTCTCTCAACAACTGCTTGTTTTGATGCCTCTCTAGCCTTATCAGCCTCATCTTTCGCCAGGTCCCTCGCCAAAGTCAATTCACCTTGGCGAGTAAGTTCTTCCATGAACTTTGCATAATCGTTCTTCGAAGCACTCCCTTTTCTCTTTGAAGCCTTCTTACCTTCAGGCCTAATTGGAAAACGGGTCGAACCCGACGCTTGTTCAGGGAGGGGCGTTTCGGGCACTTGTTCTGCATCATCTTCATTAACATGATCGGGTGTAGAGTGTAGAGGGGTGCTGTTCATGTGCACTTTTGGACCGACGTGCACAATTCTAAATTTAGGACAATCTTTGACAATATTCCAACATTCCCACCGGTTGAATGATTTATTTTTGCTTTTGGTTTTGGCAGCGTACCAAGCTTGTGCTTGAAGTTCCTACACAATAAAAATAAGTAACAAATAAATAATACAAATAAGTAAGAAGGCTTCAAATTTAGTAAATAATGAAAATAAGTAACAAATAAATAATTATAATGAAAATAAGTAACTAGCAAATATATACATATATATATATAAGTAACAAATATAATGAAAATAAGTAAGAAGGCTTCAAGTTTAGTAAATAATGAAAATAAGTAACAAATAAATAATATTAATGAAAATAAGTAACTAGCAAATATATATATATATATGTCATGTTAATCATAACATGGGGCTAGAGTTCCAAGTTTAGTAAATAAATAATACAAACAAACAAAAAATAAATAATACAAACAACATAATTATAATGTAACAAATAAGTAACAATAAATAATAAATTTTGTACGTAACAAATAAATAATACAAACAATAAATAATAAATTATGTAGATAACAAATAAATAATACAAACAAATAATTATATTGTTACCTGATCCGAGTAATTTTCTCCACTTCGAATATTACTACTAGCTTGTGCCAAAGCGTCTCTCCACGTACTAAACGATTGGCTAAGTAATTTCCAACGACTGGACATCGATTCTTTGGTTCTTTTCCCACCAATTTTCCCAAGAAAATTGGTATGAATAAGACTCCACATTTCTAGCAACTGCATCTCATTACCCGTAAGCGAACTATGAGTAACTTCAACCCATCTAGTACACAACGCAACATCTTCAATAAGAGACCAATTCGTACCTGCACCAGTGGTCATTTTGTTGAAAAAAAATGGATTCAAACTTTGAGACAAAGAAAGGAATGTGATTGAAAGTAGTTGAGAAAATATGAAATTGTTGTGTAAGGTAGATGATAATGAGAAGGTATTTATAGAAAAGTAAAAACAATTTTTTTTACAATTTTTTTCAGATTTTTCAGATATTTTTTTGAATTTTTTTGAATTTTTTACAATTTTTTTAAATTTTTTATTCAATTAATTAATCTCTGCCGTTGGATATAAAAAAATTTGAATTCCAACGCTCCAGATTGTGCCACGTGGCACAACGGTAACTTTTCAGATTTTTAAAACTATTTTTTCATTTATTTTTTTATTTATAAAGCATTTTAATATCCACCGTTGATCTCAGATCGAACGGTGGATATTAAATCTGACTTAATTTTTTTTTTTTTACCGTTGAGATCTAACGGTCCACATTAAGTGACCGTTAAGATCTAACGCACCGTGGGAAGCCACGTGGCTTCCCAACGGTCACTGACAAAACCCTTTTTTCTGATTTTTCTGTCGGGACGCGCCCCCACGCGCAGGTGGGGTGCACGCGCCTGACACAAAAAAATAAAATATTAGGCTGACGCCACCCTGGCGTCAGCATGACGTCATCCCCACCTCGGGCTCAAGGGCTGGCAATCCCTCACGGGCCCTTTTCTCGGGCCTCCCCCTTCCGCCGGGCTTCCTCACACTGGAGGCCTGCCACCGGCCCTCGGGCCTTTGTTTTGCACACTGTCCCCCGAGCAATTTGCTACGGTGGGAATGCTCTAACCCACCCAACCCGTTCGAAACCCTACAGACTAAAATGACCATCGCACCCCTGCCTTTCCACGATCATCAACACGTGGCATGAAGATCGGGCGGCAGAAAGAGTCAGTGGCAGCCTCGTAAATAAACTGAAATTCAGGTACCATGAACAGTCAAGAACAGTGCCTATTGCAATGCTTTCTTTAGACTAAAGTAATATCATTGAAAATGCCATTATTAGTTTTCGAAAAATCATAAATTGAGGTATTTTTTGTGGCAAAAAGTCAAGTAGAAATAAGTTTTTTATTGCAAGACCTTCAATCTGTTGAGTTATATTATATTTTTTTGATCGTTTGACAAATACTAACAAAAAGACAGTATTGGTGATTAATAAAGTGAACCAAGTTTTCTAGAACGATGTTAGCGATGTTTGCATTGGGTAAGAAAGATAAAACTTTTTAGGTCATTTTCTGACAAAGTTAGAGAATATTTTATTCAACGACTGGAATTAAAAAAAGATGATGGCATATGCTTGAAACTTTGAAAGAGCAATAGAATATGATCGAAAGTTAATCGTTAGTTTTTGAAAGGGCATATATTGAATTATATGTTTGCTTGAAAAAGTCGGTGTAGATGATTAAATAAAGGAATCATCTAAGAACATTGTATAATTTGGTGCCGCGTGCTGCGTGCATTATATAAAAATAAATTTTAGAACAACAAATAATTTTAAATATTTTAATATAATGCATGTGGCATCAAATTATTGGACATATCAACATAACATTTAGCAAGTCATTTAGTACTACAGTCTAGTAGTATTTCTCTTTACTGGTAAGTGACAAGCCTTAGGTTCTATTCTCGTCAAATGTGCATTTGAACCACATTATTGCTAGCATATTCTAATGTTTAGCCCACTTCTCACCTCATTAGTGTAGATAATATCGTTTATTAAAAAAAAACATTTAGCAAAAATTAACATCATGAATTAAATTAATGTGTGGTAGTTAATTTCAAAGATCGATTTTGAAATTCAAATATCAAAATAATGAGTTATGTAAATTCAACGACTATTTATAATCGAAACCTCACGTATATACAATGATATTGATATGTAGTTTGTCGGTTTATATTCCGAGTACACTAAAAGATAAACCAAAACGCACCTTTCAACTGAAAAATAAACTAAAACACACCTTTCAACAACATAAGTAAAAGCTGCCCACACTACACACCACCAACTCGGAGACTTATCTTAACGTTTAACTAGTGCATCACTGTTTCAAACATTTTACACAGACGATTCAATCATACACAGAAAAAGGACATGTAAACAAAGCCAGTAGCAGCTTACTTCTCTGGATGGCCCCTTTTAGCCTTACGACACGCATGGTTGGTACCTGGAACAGGTTTTTTAGCGTTTGTACTGCATAACGATGCACAAAGTCGCAATCAGCAAACAGAAATATGTTAGGATTACTTTTCGTTTAGAGAATGCGGTGTGCATGCATAAGCACGTATAAGTAACTAACCTGAAAAGTCAGGAGAAAGTTCTGAACCAGAATTATAATGAGCAGGGCCAACAAAGCCGAGGCCTGCAACATTTTAATTGCGACTAAATAAGGAGATCAAAAATAAAATTCAAAGAAAGAAAACAGAACAAACAAAAAAAAAAATGCAAGATTGGTTTCATTACACGCACCGCAAACCACTCCAATTCCTTTGTAGCAACAGGTCTTGTCAGTTCATGCCTCTTCAGCAAATCTTTTACTGTCCCTTGAACCTTGAAGAAATATATGGATTACAAAATTTAATAAACTACTATAGGTCGTTCGCTGAATGGCTTAGGCTACGGGTGCATCCACCAGGGCAAGAACATCAAAAGGAATAAAAAAGAAACCGTAATTCATTCACAATATGCAGTCACAGTCTTCAACAGCAAGTAACATATGAACTGTAGACTGTTCAATGCGGTCACTATAAGATAGCATATCAAACATATATGTCATCTTATGTTACGATGAATTGATTGGTCAAAGCAAGATAATTATCGTCATCAAATGGAGAAGAATAAAAAATGGAAAACAAAGGAATAATAAACGAACTTGTAGCAATCAACCATTGAAATAATTTGTATCTGACAGTAGCATGCACTACTAGAATTTGAAGGACCTCGTCAGTTATTGAAGGCCAACAATACTCAGTAAATTAAGCATAAACTTGTAAAACAGAAAATTGTAGAAGCGAGGTATAAGGTTCTTCAAGTGACCATACGGCAATTAATTGTACCTTCTGAATCTAACCACCACACTACTTCGAATACCATATCTAACATAAGGGAAAGATGTCTGAAACCATATTAGAGACCAGTAAAAAGAAAAGCACATGTGCGAATTGAAAAAAACTAAGCAAACCAAGCTTTCGGATCACTTTCAGATTCCAACTGAACCATTGACGAATGAGTTATCTAAATTACTGAAGATGTTAAGAGTAAATGTATAATTATGGAGAATAATCTGAATGATGACTTTAAGGTACGACTTAAATCGTTTCTTTAAAGTGTTATTTGCCCCCACTCGAATGAGTTTGCTAAAGGGTTCTTAGCAAGTCACTTCCAGGATACAACAAAGTATGGAATATTCGATTAGCAAAACCGAATTGTATTTCCTTATAAATAACTAGAAAGAAATTGTATGAATGTGATAGAGAGAGAAGAGAGAGCAAAGAAATTGTGTAGACAACAAATTTCTGAATGATTTTCGTCTACTAATATTACCAATATATATAAAGAGAATTGCACCTTTTAGACATATCTTTTGGTTTTGGATGTGTCCTCTCACCACAAGATACAACTGAACATTGCAGCAATGTTTCATAGATATGTCTGATACAAGAGAAAAATGCATCTGTTTGGGATGCAACATGTCTTTTCGCAAAAACAGAAAAGGTGCATTGTTTGTGATTGTTGGGTCAATGACCCAATTCCATCATATGTCAAACAGCCGTATATACATACATACATATATATATATATTAATTACATTATATTATATTCTTAAAATATTCAATAGAAGATGATTGTAAAAATGAACTTTAAAGAACCTTAATTCTATGACAAGCTTAAACGACACCTTCAAATCCTATGTTCTTAAGAAGCTCACTTGATTGATTTTTCTGAATTTACAATTATCTCAGAAAGAATATAAACAAACATTGGAAGACAGTTAAAATGACAAAATAAAAAATAAAAAAAACTCACAATCTCTATTTTTGAAAGCAAATCATCGATCTTCTTCTCGGCTTCATTTACCCGGTCTTTCAAGTCCCCTTTCCCGTTACGTTGCAATTCCTTTTCAACTTCGTTGACCTGCATAGAATGAACCTTAATTCCATGACAAGATTAAACAAAACCTTCAAATTCTATGTTCTTAAGAAACTCACTTGATCATTGATTTTTCTGAATTTTCAACTACCTCATAAAGAATATAGACAAATATTGGGAGACAGTTAAAATGTGAGAGAGAGAATTCATGCAAATTAATACCTCATTTAAATCTTTTTCTTTTAGAGTAGCTTCAAACTTTGCCTTCCACATTTCCACCTGAAGACAAATTTAGAAACATAGACTGAGCATAAGCACCAACCCCCATCTAGAAAAATGCGCTTCCGCATAGACTTTACCAGTACAAAACAATGTTTTGTTCTTATAATTAAAATCACAAAGGACTTGCTATGAGCACATTCAGCTACAAAATAACTTTTCTTCCAAATGAGAAAAAATAACTCACCTTTTTCTCTATTTTTGAAAGCAAATCATCGATCTTCTTCTCTATTTCACTCTGCAACGAAGAAATGCCATCCGACTTCCGTTGAATTACTTCCTCCTCCTCTTTTATAAGCTCATTTATCTTTTTTAGTTGGAGTTCGATCGAAGAAATTCTATCCAAGTCGAGTGGAATTACTTTCTCCTCTTTTATAGGCTCATTGTTCTTTTTTATTTCGGATTTTTCTACAGTAACGAAACACAAACCGTCAGCCAGGAAAACCCAAACAGCACTCAAAAACACTTAAAAATGCTCGAAATCGACATTCGACTAATATCCATGTTGTTTCTATTCCCAAAGTAACTAAACAATTCAGCATCTTTATTGGTCTGATTAAAATTATGAAAAAAGAAAAATCAAAGCTGTACAAGTAAGCATCAGACCTCAGCTAATTGGCAGTATTACTTAGATTCCAAAACATAAACACAAAATTATAAATGGAAAGCATCACAAACACTTCCCAATTGAAAAACCAAAAGGATCTCCAACTTCAGTAACATCTATTTGGATGGCGAGAAAACAGAGGGAAAAATATTATGAACTCAAAATGAATAATGTTAGAGAGACCAAATTTACAAATCAAATGATAGGTCACCAATAGAAAAAAGAGCACGTTAATCAACACTTGAGTAATAATCTAATTATCAACATCCACATCATTTAATTTACAAAATTTGGTTTAAAATTTAGTCTTCCTAGCATTACCTACTCAAATTAGGATTGCTTTGTGATTGCCTTAATCACCTATTAGAGAGTTAATTGAAGGTTTTATTCTTTAGTTTTATTGTTAAGGATTGTTTCAAACATGCCAGCTGGCATTAAAAAGTATAGTGACTGTATAAAAGGAGGCCAGCTCCCAGAAATCTTTCATATTAGTTTTACATAAGAAATCAAATACCAAAATTATTGCTCCTCTCTTTCTTCCTTCCCTCTTCTTCCATTGCAGTAGTTAAGGTTGAGTTAGGGTTGAGATTTGGGTCCTAACAAAATATCGAATCGATGAAAAATCAAATTTCATCCAATAAACCCTAGAATTCGCAGAAGACGATAGAAACGAACGGTGGATCTTATACATGAGCTTACGAAAAAAGCCCCCTCGGAGGGCTCTCACGTTTCTCCGCCGGGACTGGAGAGTCTCGCTTGTTTTCCTCCCATGAGATTCCAGTTTCAGCCCGAATCTGGGAGAAAATAGGGCAAGAAAGATTGAGAGAATCGCGAGCTTGGAGGGCGCCATGGGAGCATGCAATACAGCCAACGAAACTCTCACAGCGACAATTTTTCGAGGATTTTTTTTTTTTTTTTGAGTTGGAGTTCGATTTCTTCCGACTACAAATAAAATATCGTTTGGTACCAAAAAAATCTTGTATTACCTCAAGGAAAATGGATTTATAACTGTCAACTAATCAAACATTTATGATACTAACAATTGATTTTTTTTTTACTAAATTTTCACAATATTAAATTAATTAGTTAGGATTAATTGTTGCTTTGAAAAATAAAGGAAAAATATTTTATTCTAATTTAACAAAATTATATCATGCAATTTAAAAAAGCCCAATTGGCATATGTGTAGGCGTGTTTGAAAGAGATATGTAATATCAACTTTTATATAAGTAAAAATTCGTTGTAATTTGCTGATTAGTTGTAGTTTAATATTTAATTTGCGGATCAAGTTTTGGGTGATGAATTTTATGTGAATTTTGACAGGTATTAGAATTGGGTTTTGAATTTCAGTCAGAGAAATGAATTTTCATGAGAATTTGTGGTTGGTAGGAGTGACGTGAATTTAGTAAAAAGTTGTTTGAAGCTACATCCCTGAATTTCCATGCAAATATGCCTTACCTGTAGAGACTTGATTTTCACCCTGGAATGGATGAATGCTATCCGGTTCATTATTCCCTTTTACGTGGTTAAATTCAACATTAAAGAAACACAAACAGTTAGCCAGGAAAACCCAAACAGCACTAAAAACACTTGAAAATGCTCGAAATCGAAATTTATCTAATATCAATGTTGTTTCTACTCACAAAGTAACAAAATAAACAATTACGCATCTTTATTGCTCTGATTAAAAATTATAGAAACTGAAAAGTCAAGGCTTTACAAGTAAGCACCAGAGCTCAGCTAATTGCAGTATTACCTAGATTCCAAAACAGAAACACAAAATTATAAATGGAAAGAAATACAAACACCTCCCAATTGAAAAACCAAAGGATCTCTAACTTCAGTACATCTGTTTGGATGGCGAGAAAATTGAGGGAAAAATTCGAATTGACAAACACTTAAAAAATCACAAATTTCACCCAATAAACCCTAGGATTCGCAGAAGACGATAGAAACGAACCTGTATTCGAAGTGTACGGGTCGAACAATGAGCCTTCCGAGAATTCTAATCGTGGACTTTGAGCCCGAATCTGGGAGAAAATTAGGGCAAGAAAAATCGAGAGAATGGCGAGCTTGGAGGGCGCCATGGGAGCACTCAATCACAGCCAACGAAACTCTCAGCGACAGTTTTTCGAGTTTCCCTTTTTTTTTTTTTTTTTTCTTTTTTTGAGTTCGAGTTCGATTTCTTCGGACTACAAATATTAAATATCGTTTTGGTACCAATCTTTTATTACCTTAACGACAATGGATGTATAACTGCCAACTAATAAAGCATTTATGATACCAACAATTGTTTTTTTTTTTAACTAAAATTTCAAAATATTAAATCAATCAGTTAGGATTAAAACAGTAATTTCAAAAAGTAATGTTAGGAAGATTAAATTTGCAAAATAAATAATACGTCATCAAATGAATGAGCACGTTTATTAACTTTTAAGTAATAAATCAATCAATAAGGTCTATGTCTTTTAGTTTTTAAAACTTTATCTACAAATTTAATCTCTCTAACATTACCCAATTCCAAAACAACTAACTAAATGGATACTAGTATATGGGCACACACAAAGTGTGTGAGAAAATTTTTTATTTTTGTTTTGGAAATAGAAGGGGAGAGGAAGGGAGTGATAGAGAATGTGGGAGTGGGAAGTTTTTATTTTTTATTTTTAATTAGAGATATGTTATGATTACATATAGTGAGGCTTTGGAAAAAAAAAAAAAAGCAAAATTTGGTTGTGTAAAATTACATTTCTGCCCCATATTTCTTATTCATGTTCTATTTTAATTAGAGGGTTAAACTAGTAATTTCATAGGATTTTGATTGACAATGAGTGTTTTTATTAATTAGTAGAGATTACTTTCATTTGTTGCCAGATATAAACAACGGGTGCACTTTTTAACACCAAAACAGTTATGGTGTATGCTCACCATATAACTCATCATCTGCCACGTGACCTTTCATCTAACCTTGGTTAATTTTTTCCAAAATTGAAAAAGCAACAAATTAATCAAAGTTGGATAAAATAACACGCGTGAGATGATTATTAAAAAAATTATTTATATTAACCTAAATTTCCTTTGATATAAATTCCTCTATGAAACAACATATATGACTTTCATTTTTCTCAAATTTAAAAATAAACCTGGTATTGAATGCGAAAAACAAAAAAAATCCTTAGTCGATGTCATGATTGAAACAACAAAAGATCATGAAAAATATCACCCTCGGTTTCTGAAAGAGCATAATTGAGGTGTTTTTTTGCTGCAAAAAGTCGAGGTAAAAGATAGGATTTTTGTTGCAAGACCTTCATTAAACTAGTTGATTCACAAATGCAATTTTTTGACTATTTGGCACAAGCTAACAAAAAGGTGGTGCTGGTGAATTATAAAGAGAACCAAGTTTCTCAAAAACATTTGCATTTAATTTGGAAAGATAAACTTTTTACGTCATCTTTTAGCCAAATTAGATGACGACTATTATATTAAACGAGTTGAATTAAAAAAGAATTATATGTTGATGGCATGCTTGCAGCAGTAATAAAATATCATAAAAAATTCCATTATTTATTTTTGCAAGAGCGTGAATTAAAGTATTTTTGGCTGGAAAAAGTCAGGGTAAAAGAAAAGATTTTTGTTGCAAGACCTTCAATAAACTTGTTGAGTCGTACAATTTTTTTTTTTTTGACCGTTAGGCAAATACTAACAAAAAAACTGCTAATGAAGCAAACCAGGTTTTTCCGAAAAGATGTTAGCAACCTTTGCTTTGTATTTGGAAAGAAAACTTTTTAGGTTATCCCTTGAGAAAGTTAGAGAATAGTTATTATATTCAAGGGATGTGCTATCCACACACCTCAAATTACTTCTCACACACCCCTTGTTAATTTCTGTCCGTTGATCTTCTTTAATTTTTCTAATCCGACGGCCGAAAATTAGAAGAATGTATGAGAAGTAAAATGAGATGTGTAGATATCACACCTCTATATTCAACAAATGGAATTCAAAATAGAATCCCTTGTTGATGACATGCTTAAAAGAGCAATACAATATCAATGAAAATCTCACTGTCAGTTCTTTGGAAGAGTGTATATTAAAGTGTCTTTTTGCTTGAAAAAGTCGGGGTAGATGATTCAAAAAGGAATCTTCTAAGACCATTGTCACTAGACCATCTTTTAACTCTTGGACTAAAAGTTAATATTTTTAGAAAAAAGTTTGAAAACTTTGAGTTTTAACGATAAGGACAAAATAAAGGGTAAACTGGATAGTACCATGTTTGACTTTTTAGTGTAAAAATGTGGTTTTTTGTTAAAATGAACAGTACTGCAGACTTTTAGTTAAAATTCCCTATTTTTAGCCCAAAAAATTTAGCATTTAGTCTAGAAACAGCTTTTATGCTCCAACCATTCTGGTCTAAAATTTTAGCTCCAGATTATTAAAGAATGAACTTAGGCTAATTTTTTTCTTAAATTAACTTTAAAAAAAAAATTATGTAGACTATTGTAAATTAATTTTGTGAACATTTTAATATAAAAATATTTAAATTTAGATAAATACTGAAAAATCACTAAATCGATATATGAAACTTGTGAAATACTATGGAAGAATATGAAAATCATGATAGAGATGTATAAATACAAAATACATGAAATACACAAGACACATAGAACACATGTGAAGCACATACAAAACTCATGTGAAGGACATACAAAACACATGATAGAGATGAAGCACACATAGAACACATGTGAAACACATGACACACACGAAACACATACAAAATACATACAAAACACATACAAAATACATACAAAACACATGATAGAGATGAAGCACAACAAAATATAGGTGAAACACATGACACACACGGAACACATATAAAACACATGAAACACATGAAACGCATGAAATACAAATCTACACACATGAAACTGAAACCTTCAATCATCCTCTATGTAAACATAGGTTGAGTATCAAACCATCACACAACATATTCACCAATCTTTTAACTTTCAAAGTGTTTTTTTGTTTCCTAAAAATCCTAAATATCTCATCAATGGGTGATAGAAGAAGGCATAGTAGGGCAATGCAGATGGCACAATACCAAGCAAGCCTTGACAATGAGGATGTAGAAATAATCAACGCAGAAGCCGAATTTGCAAACTCACTTATGTAATATGAGCACCATGCTAAATCTAGCTATCGTGATTCTATCACGGAGCGTTCATTTGTGCAGTGTGATAGAGAAGAGTGTCATGACCGAATGATGAAAGATTATTTCATCGAGCATCCGTTTCACACCCCGATCCCTACATACTTCTAGGATCGACACGTGACGTCACCCAAATACTCGTATCTCTTACATAACCCATCTCAGGAATATGGCAATCACAATTTGAGAATCAAATTGCAAAGAAATTTTTCGTTTACCTTATGGTTGCATATAACCTCCTCGTTAAACTGCCTACGTACCCTCAATATAGATCAAGCCATTCGTAGTTCACTATCACAAAATCAGACGTTTATTCCAGTAAGTTCAAGCAGAAAACAATATGATTCCTCAATCATTCAATATAACCTAACAACATGTAATTCATGGACTCAGGCTACATAACCAATCCTCATGAAAACATGATTCCTCTCCCATCCAACATATAAATCATTATGTCTCATCATGATATCGCAATTCACAACACACATCATATTTAAGAGCCGACAAAACACAAAACCATTTTCGAGCCGCATTAATTAATTAATTGATCAAAGTAATAACAATTATTCTCATATCTTCTAAATTCATACCTTATGAAATCATAATCGAATCATAGAAAATCCCGAAGGAGTCACTCAGACATCCAACATCTTTTCTAACTCAATTCACAAGATTCTCGAAACCATTGACACAAATATATATATATATATATATATATATATATATAAATATAAAAAAAACTAAGGCTGGAGTGACATAGTTAGGCCAAGCCTACTTCTCCAAACAATGGGATTTTAGACCACTCTACGAAATTCAACAACCTCGGGTTTCGGGCCACTCAACGGAACCAAACCAAATATGATCGCCTAAAAATGTACCATGCACAACTAGTCATCATCACCTCTAGAATGCGTATGGTCCCCCATCGCAGATATACCAAGCATGACCATAGGCATAAACTCATCGTGCAGACAGTGATCACCCATCGCGGATATACCAAGTAGGACTATCCATGTACCACAACTACGTGATGCAATCTCATCATCACACATTAAACATAATTATACGCATACATGCTATCGATTCCACATATCAACCAACATCAAGTCAGATGAAGCACAACACAAGGAATTTCCTTAATTACTATTTCTACTAAGAATCTAATAAAGTACCTAACTCATCTCCTGACTTCCATCTCCATCTCATGCTAGGTAAAATGCCAAGTTCAACTAGATATACAGTTGGTAATCATATCCAAATAATTATCAAACAATTTTTGAATCCCATAATTGTCATAACATTCATTATAATTATAATTAAACATATATATGTCCCAGACATCATCAGTGCACAAGCCAAATCCTATTTAATAAGCATAGGTCTATGGCTAAATATATAAAAATCACATTTCAATAGAAATCATATTCATAAGACCAATTCTTAATCACAATTGATACTAATATAAGAAATTAAGATAATAATCATGTCTCATATATTCAAGTCGCTATCAACCAATATAGGCCCACTAGATTTTCACTAGTAATACCCTAAGGTCTGTAAACCATATCTACAATAGCATACTAAAATTTGGTGTCAATTAAATGGTAAGATTGTCAATTGTTAAAATATTCAAGTGGCGGACCTTATCGAAAATATACTCAACCAACAGCATTTCATAAATCGAATGTTACATATAGGAAAATTTGACTTTTTCCAAAAATTCTCAAATTTCACAAGAATGAAGATCTCAACAAGTAGAGTAAACTTTATACCTACGGCCAAGGTCAATTTGGCTGGGAAACACCCCAAACTAGCCACGAACCGTCGGAACCCTAAGGTGGGTGTTCGTCAATTCGACTTCCTCGGTGTTCCTACGCCCTAACCACCAGTTGGGTCTTGTTCCTGGGTCCAAGGGAAGTTGATTAAGGGTGGTGGTGGGTGGTGAAACTCACCGGAACGGCGAGTCGCCGTCGAGAACCTCCGAGTTATCTGGTATGGTTCTACTTGAAATTGGCCTTAAAAACCCTTGAATTTGAGCAAATATGGTAGATGAGATGTTGTGGAATAAGTTGCAAATGGAAGAGGGGTGAGAATGGCCTGAAAAATGGTGGAGATTGGCCGGAATTTGGCAAGGTTAAAGTCGGGTTTGTGGGTGCTCGGGTTGACGAAATGGAAGGGGGGAAAATCCGTCTTTTTCTTTTTCCTTTTTTTTTTTTTTTTTTTGGCTGTTGCCTCACCTTTCTTTTTCAAATCTGATTAGTCCCCAGAATTTACTCACATCTCCTCGGCCCAAATTCCCACATAGTGGGGGTTTAACTAATTTAAAAACTATAGTTTAGTAGAACAACTTCAAATATCCGTAATTATACCGTTATAATTCGGACTCACAAACGGCTTTTGCATATGTGCTCGTGACTTTAAGATCTATTCAGAAATGTTACTTGTGACCTCGAAAGGTCAACGAGTAAATAATAATTTTTCAAACTTTACTCTTCGTAACTTGTTTAAATAAACCTAATTTCAAATAAATTAATATAAATTCTCGAAAACAAATATAAAACCTCAGTAATACAAATACGTAGATTATAATAGTGAAATCCAAGAATGAGATTTCACAGTCCGAGATATCCTGCACATGATTTTCGGAGGCGGTTTCAGATGAGGGGAGAGCTTTTTTAAAGCATCTTGAATGCAGTTATCAATCATGACCACTACTTTGCAAGGAAGATAGATGTCGTAGGCCAACAAAGTATATCACCTCATCAGAAGCTTACATCTGCGTTTCAGATGCTAGCTAATGAGTGTTCTGCAGACTCAACTGACGAATATTGTCGACTTGCGGAGATTACTGCTACTGAGAACCTAAAGCGCTTCTGTAAGGCAATTGAAGTCATATATGGGGCCACATACCTTCGCAAGCCAAATGGTGAAAACTTGAAGAGGCTTCTACGCAAGGCAGAGAAAAGAGGCTTCCCTAACATGATAAGAAGTCTCGATTGTATGCATTAGAAGTGGAAGAATTGTCTTACTACTTGGGTTAGCCAATTCAAGAGCCGTCATAACACACTAACTATCGTGCTCGAGGCTGTGGCGTCTTACGACACATGGATTTGGCATGCATTCTTCGGTGCTCCTGGACCAAACAACGATATTAACGTTCTTTAATCTTCTCCTCTGTTTGATGATGTTGTCAATGGATGGGCACCAGAATTGAGGTACAAGGTTAATGGTAATATGTATGAGCTAGGTTACTACCTAACTGATGATATTTATCCTAGTTGGCCTACCTTTGTAAAAAAAAATTTCTCATCCTGATAGTGCAAAGAAGAAATTATTTTCGTAGAGGCAAGAGTCTTACAGGAAGGATGCGAAGAGAGCGATCGGGATCCTACATTCAATCATGATGACATGAATAATTTTGCACAACGTGATTGTGAAGGATGAGTACATCGAAATTGAAGAAGATTCAGATGAAGATGTGGATGATGACCAACCAACACATACGAGAGCTATGACAAGAAATGTTGAATATCTCACTGCAACCGCATATGAGACCCGACATGATACGGTCACATTGAGTGAGTATATGAGACGTTTAAATAGAATTCAAGCTCCTCAAGGTTATGACACACTTCGTAAGGATTTGGTTGAACATGTATGGTACCAAGAAGGTGAACGTTGATGATGTTGGTGTATTAATGTGTTGTGTTAAATTTAAGTGTGCTATGTTGTTATTTTATGTAATAATTTTAAGTGTACTATGTTGGTATTTTCTAGTAATAAATTGAAGTGTCTTCTAGTGCAAAATTTTTTATCTAGTACGTTGTCAAAATTATTGAATGCCGTACTATATTATTTGAGTTTGATTGGAATTACTTGGTCAAGTACAAATGTAACACTGTGCGTTCTCCATGGTATGCCATACTTGTGAAAATATCTTTACATAATGAAAAAAAATCTGTACGCCATGAAAGAATATGAATAAGAATGAAGGGTAAAAAAGCAATATTTCTTTTGGCATGTAGCATCCATGATAAATAAAAGGCATTTGACAAAAGAAGAAATCGGCAGGAAAATTATATATTATGGATTAATCTAAAGTAAAAGTGTAACATCTCACATCGATCAACGGAAAGGGGGTGATGTGCCTTATATGTACATGCTCACCTCCATATAGCACAAGGCCTTTTGGGAACTTGTTGGTTTCGGATTCCATCGGAACTCCGAAGTTAAGTGAGTTTGGGCGAAAGCAATTCCAGGATGCGTGACCCACTAGGAAGTTCTCGTGTGAGTTCCCAGAAACAAAACTATGAGAGCGTGGCCGGAACCCAAAACAGACAATATAGTGCTACGGCATAGTTGAGATTGAGATGTAACAGAATGATATCAGAGCTACTTTGCCGTGTGATGCGAGTGTGCGTTGTAACATCCCGCGTATAGCGTCCCGTAATGTAAAAAAAGTCACTCTTTAAGTAGAGGACCAATTAAAAATTCAACACCTACCCGGGCGGCTAATGTCCCATTCAACGGCCACGATTCTCCCACCGCACATGATCCAACGCCCACCACTTTCCTTTATTGCGCCCGACGCGTAACCTCATTTTATTTTCCCCGCGGGTTCCTTTTTCTGATTGGACGATCTAGCGATCCAAACAGTCACCGGGCGTGGCGGAAGATTTTAAGTCGCGTCGCGAAAACGACGGTAAATCTCGTCGTTTCGGCCAAATTACGGATCAGTCTCTTCTTCTCCTCAGCAATTTTCAGTTCCAAATTGCTCTGAGCTTTTCTTATTCTGCTTTCGCTTCTGGAGCTCTCTGGGACTTCAGGTGGATTACATTTCTCAGATTAATTTTGTTAATTTCGTTTTTTCTCTTGGAAGTATTGATTGTAATTTGCTGATTAAGTTTTGGGTGATGAATTTTAAGTGAATTTTGAGAGGTATTATGATTTGGGTTTTGAATTTCAGTCAGAGAAATGAACTTTCCTGAGAATTTGTGGTGGGTAGGAGGCAGGTGAATTTAGTAAAAGTTGTTTGAAGCTGGCATCCCTAAGTTTCCATTTTTTGTTGGATTACCATTGTGAAAGAAGTTAACTTTGTATGCACATGTAAGTATGAATTACACTGGAGGAAATTGGCAGTGAGTGATCGAAATTCCCAAGGAAAATGGGAGTTATGAGCTAAATTCGTATGAGTTGTTATGCAATTCGTATTCGGGTTGTTCTAAGTTTGAGTTTATGTTCATGAGCTTGACGTCGGCACATTGTCCGTATAAGAACACTTGAAAGGTTTGGTGTTGGTGGTGTTGTTTGAAGCTGTATCAATAACTTTCAAATCTTGTTGAATTCTCATTGTGAACGAAATTACCTTTCTATGCGTTGTATCCAAAAATTACCATTGTGTGCGCATACATGTACACGTTTCAATGAAGAATAGATGGCGATATTTTATCCTATCAAAACTATGAAATTGGGACTGAAAAAGTACTTTTTTTCTGTAAAACTTGACTGAACACTACTTCCTTGTGAAAGAGGATTTTTGCTGCTCACAATCACCATGTCATAAAGTATTTTTGAATTTTGGGCCATGCACGGTTTATTTGCTGCACAAATTGAATACCTACTAAGTTTTTAGACAAATATTAGTGTGTTGGGCCTTGGACAGGCCTAAGAGTATATTTTTAGCCCAAACATGCATATTGCGCACTAAAAATTGGGCAAATAAAGTCCAAAAAATGTTCCATGCACAATTATTTTTTTAAACAAACGATAGTATTTACATTTACGTATTCGAAAAGTGAGTTTAGCCTCACAATTACCTAACAATAATATGGTTTCAATTCTTGTTTGACGAGAATCGAATCAAATATCACTAAACCGTAGTACTAAGTAACAAAGTTCTATGCACATTGAAGCATTCTTTCACCCTCTTGAAACATTTCAACTTTCGTATTTAAGCCTTAACTAACAAATTAAATATCCATCAACTTGCAATCGGTGTAGTATGCATCTGTTCCATAATTGTTGGCCTCACGGCCTCCAATTATATATGTGCTTTATTTGAAAGTTCGTCTATCTTCACGCGCTAGATGACAACTTTGTTGATGTTATTCTGCTATTGATGGTTGTCGGCAGCCAAGGGGTAAGAAGGATTCATGTTTATAGAATGCTAAAACCCCAAACCATAAACTTTCCAACACGTGTGATCTTCCATCCACACAAAAAGCTTCACGGAAAATATTGTCACATTCCATCAACTTGGGCACAACTTGAGGGGTGACGATCCTCTCCGGATCTTCTATGATCACGTCTTAACAGTTCATCGTATATCGTACGGTCAATTTTTGTTAGATATTATTTATGTTTAATTTTAAATAAAAAAAATTCAAAATGATTTTTGATCGCATAATATATGATGAACGGTTAAGATGTGAGAATCGCTAGAATTTCCACAATTTGAATCTGAATGAAATCCAATTCTCAACTTGAGAGAACTGGTTGACTGTTATAGTTTGTTTAAATTAATCTAACAGTACAACGTTAATTATTGGAAAATTAGCAATAATAGATAATTTCATAATGTGTGGTACTATCTACAACCATTTTTATCTTCTACACATATTTTGTTAATTTATGTTCTTTAATTTTTTTTTCAATTCATTCGATTCGATGATAAAAAAATTGAGAAGAGTGTGTAGATGTAAAAAAAAAGTATGGATAACAAAACCATTTCATTATTTGCATGCTGAAATAGAAAGGAAAATATAAAAGATATGAATACTAGAGGTGGATGATAGGAAATGCCTAAAGTGAGGTTGCTCGTTCATTGCACCACAAACATTGTCTAGGGCAAATCCTATTGACTGGATTTGCTCTCATTGCTCTCATCGCTCTCATCCTTAGAGGCCAGTAACCTCATCTCCGTGCAAGTATTATTTCACCATAAGTGAGATTTTTTTTTCTTGTATAATTAATCTAAGTGTTTTAAACATTTCTCTAATTAACTTTATTAGTTATGAGAATACTAAATTAATCGATTACAGTAAGGAAGATAAATCTGGCTAGTATAATGAGACTCTTCCAAATCCACGTTCTATCAAACTCACTACATTAATTTGAGAATTAGTATCAACCACTTTTGTTAATAGTCAAGAAAAGATAAAGGTAGGTATCTATATGAATCACGACATTAATATAATGTGGCCCATTAGACGCGTTCTGCAAAAACAAGTTACTAATAGTACTACGTGAAACTTTACATGCGAGAAAGAAAAGTCTCCTGCGTTAATGTGGCAAAAACAAGTAAAGAGTCTTGCAAGGCATCAACCAAGCTATCATTCAAGGAAAGATAAGGGTGGGTACTATTCGATTCACATTAAGGGTAGGTAGCTATATGAATCATCACATTAATTTCATGAAAAGTATCATTCGATTTGACAGTAAAGTATCACGTAGTGCCCGTGATTCAAAAAAGGCCTCTTGCATGTAAAAAAAAGTCTATTATGCGACGTTTTCATGATATAAAAACTCGTCGGCAATAATTATAACTTGTTTATATTTATACATTATGAATTACATTAATACTATCAGAAAGAATTTGATTGTCTATATTTTTCTAGGACCTTTTACCGTTTTAAATTTCACCCTTCTCCCGACTATTTCTGACTTCGCTCTTGAACTCATGCATTACTTTTCTGCACCAAATAAGTTTGGGTAATATTGATTGTTGTCATCAACAAATGGTTAAGAAGGATTCATCTTGATTCATTTTTGAGATAAGAAAGTCTAAATTAAATATATATCGAAAAATAAAAATATAATCAAACGGGATGAAAAATTATTTTTTATTTTTTAACAAACAATATTATCTACACTAATGAAGTAGGGGAGTGTGCTAAACCTATACGACTCATTAAGATATCAAGTATGTTACAAAAACGACACGAGCACGAGGAACACAGGAGGAACTCCAAGTCTAGATAATACCCCTGTTTCATTAATAGAAAAAACTATATAAAAGATTGAATGAAAAGCAGACGATAGGAAATGCCTAAAGTACCCTTGATTATATAGTTGTCTTTGCAAGCCAAATTTTGGTTGCTCGTTTGTCTAGGGCAAATCCTTCAAAATGGAATTTCTCTCAATGCTCTCATCCACAGACGCCAGTTAGAGTTGGTTTTGAATTGCTTAAATTTTTCTAAAAACAGCTTTTTTTTAATAGTTAGCGAAACTTGTGTTTGGTAAAAGAAAAATAAAAGTGTTTTTTTTTTCCCATGCAAAATCATGGGTATAAAATACCAAAATGTAGAAGCAATTCTATCCATACTTCTAAATAAACTTTTTTATTTATTTATTTATTATTTTGTTTTTTTAGGAGCAGGTGAATAGTTTCAATTAATGAAACTTTCATATTGACAATCCTACCCTCGTCTATTTTATGGCTAAAAACAATTTTAGCACTATAGTTTATCAAACACTTACTTGCTTTTTTCACAGTTGTTTATTCTGATAGCACAACAAAAGCAGTTTTAAAAAAACTACAACAATCTCAAACTAGCTCTTAGACCATTTTCTAGCACTTATTATTGCGCAATAGGTGATAATTTTTCTTTATCTATAGTTTGAGTAGTTTAAACTTTTCTCTCATTAACATTATAAGGTACTAAAAAACTAAATTAATCGAGCATAGTAAGTGAAATAAATCAAGCTAGCACAATATCAAGACTTTTCCAAATCCACGTTCTGTCAGATTATCACTACATTAATTGGAGAATCAGTATCAACGACTTATGTTTATAGTTAAGGAAACACAATGGCAGTTAATTAGCTACATGAATCACGACTACTGCAGTATACTTATGTTCTACAATTATTGGCCTCATGTCCCCCAATTACATATGTTCATCAAATGAAAGCTCGTCTATCTCCACGTGAAGGGACGACTATTGCCAGATGAAATTAACCTAGGTTTTGTCACACTGTTATTGATTATTGTCACCAGCCAATGGTTAAGAAGGATTCATCTTGATTCATGTTTGAGATAAGAAAGTCTAAATTAAATATATATCAAAAAATAAAATATACTCAAACATGATGAATAATTAATTTTTTTAATAAACAATATTATCTACACCAATAAAGCAGGAAAATGAGCTAAACCTCAAAATGAGCTTGGCATAATAAAATTCCTCTTAACCCACAAATTAAATATCCAACGACTTGCTACTGGTGCAGTGTACCTCAATTCTACAATTATTGCCCTCATGGCCCCCCATTATAAATGTTTGTCAAATGAAAGTTCGTTTATCTCCACGTGTATGGACCATTATTGCTAGATGAAGGGACAATTGTTGCCATAGTAACATTCTAAAGCACATTAAAAATACAAAAACAGTTTAAAAATACCAGCACATGAAAAATTTCATAATAATTAATTTACAAGTGTGAACAATGTGAAAAAAAACTATGCAAACGCTCGTCATCTCAGTGTCTATGCTTGGACGTTGGGTATATCGTCGTTTGAATTTTTAATACCCTACAAACCCTTATGAATAGTGTTTTTAGGGGAGTTCAAAGTATGCGAAAAATGTGAAACGAATATACAAACATTGGTGATTGCATTCTCTACATTTACGATAGTACATCGTTGTTTGGATTTTTAAAACCCTCCAAACCCTCATGAATATTTTTTTTTTGTTTGAGTACAAAATTAAGAAAAATTCATAATAATTTATGTAGAAGTGTGAAAAATGTAAAATTAATAATAATAATAATAATAATACAATCACTTACAATGACAAGCTTTTCAATTATTATGAAGGGGTCAACTCCGAAATTCGGCACCATAATCCCAACCCTAGATTTATACCTATCATTGTTTACACTTTATTTTTCTCACCGATTTATTTTTTAGATTTTCTTATTTGAAAACATGATCTTTTAGCTGATGCAAAAAAAATGAACGGTTCATATCGTTGATATCATGTTCTGATGTTTATGATTAACTGAAATAATTAGTCAATGTTATATGTTTCTTGAGATTTAATAAACTTTGAGCAACATTTTCACAAATCGTAAAAATCTGAATGTGATATCAACGTTAAGAACCATTCATTTTTCTACATCCACTAAAAGGTCATGTTTTCGAAAAAAGATAAACTGAAAAACAAATTCCAGAGAGAAGGATAGAGTGTAAACAATGATCAACGGTTATATATAAATCTAGGGTTTGTGAATTATGGTGCCGAATTTCAGAGTTGACCCCTTCATGAAAATTGTAAAACTTGTCATTACGAGGGATCGTATATTATGTTTTATTTTTACATTTTTCACACTTAGACATTAATTATTATGAATTTTTATTGGGCTCCACAATTTTGAAAAAACAGGCTCTTCATTTTACACATCGTTGGACGTTTGATATATTGGAATAATGTACTAATGTTTTTTCATTAGGCTCTTATTTTAAGGTATGTAATAGTTGAAAGACAAATGTTTTTTTATGTTTTGAAGTGATATTTATGTGATAATGTGTTGTGTATATACTAATTTAGAATTACGTTTTCATTTGATTATTTATTGAAGTAAAATCTATTCTTTTTAACGGGTAACGGGTTAGGTCATATTACCCATTAATATTAATAGTCGAGTTCGAGTTAGGTCTTTTTATCCCTTCATTTAACGGGTTGTTACACGACATGATCTACTAAGATATCGAGTATGTCACGAAAATAACACAAACGCGAGGAACACGAGAGGAACGCCAAATCTAGATAATACCACCCTTTCATTAATAGAAAGAAATATATAAAAGATTGAATGATAAGCATAGGATATGAAATGCCTAAAGTACCCTTGCTTATATAGTTGTCTTTGCAAGCCAAATTGAGGTTGCTCGTTTGTCCAAGGCAAATCCTTTATACTGGATTTTCTCTCATTGCTCTCATCCCCAGACGCCAATTAGAGTTAGTTTGGAATTGCTTAAATTTTTCTAAAAGTAGCTTTTTTAAATAGTTGGCTAAAATTGTGTTTGGTAAATGAAAAATATTTTTTTTTTCTTTTCAAAATCATGGGTGTAAAATAGCAAAAAGTAGAAGCAGTTCCGTCCATACTTCTAAATAAACACTTTTTTTTATTTAATTTTTATAGGAGCTAGTGAAAATTTCAACTAATTAAACTTTCATATTGACAATCCTACCCTTGTCTCTGTTTGTTTTTTTTTTTTTTTTGGCTAAATACATTTTTAGCACTATAGTTTACCAAACACTTACTTGCTTTTTTTCCATAGATGTTTATTCTCATAGCACAACAAAAGTAATTCTAAAAAAACTACAACAATCTCAAACTAACTTTCAGCCCATCTTCCAACACTTATTATTGCAATAAGTGAAAGAATTTTTTCTTCATCTACAGTTTGAGTAGTTTAAACTTTTCTCTCATTAAAATTATAAGGTATGAGAAAACTAAATTAATCGAGCATAGAAAGTGAGATAAATCAAGCTATCACAATATGGAGACTTTTCCAAATCCACGTTCTGTCATATTGTCACTACATTAATTGAAGAATTAGTATCAACCACATATGTTTATAATTAAGGAAAGACAAGGGCAGTCAGCTACATGAATCACGACTAGTGCATTATACCTATGTTCTGCAGTTATTAGCCTCATGTCCCCCAATTATATATGTACGTCAATTGAAACTTCGTCCATCGCCACGTGAAGGGACGACTATTGCCAGATGAAATTAACCTAGGTGATGTCATACTATTATTGATTGTTGTCATAAGCCAATGGTTAAGAAGGTTCATCTTGATTCATGTTTGAGATAAGAAAATTTAAATTAAATATATAGCGAAAAGTAAAAATATACTTAAACGAGATGAAAATTTAATTAAATAAAGAAAATGAGTTAAATCTCACGATAAGCTTTGCATAATAAAATTCCTCTTAACCCGCAAATTAAATATCCAACGACTTGCTACTGGTGTAGTATACCTCTGTTCTTCAATTATTGGCCTCATGGGCCCCCATTATAAATTTCTATCAAATGAAAGTTCGTCTATCTCCACGTGTAAAGACCATTATTGCCAGATGAAGGGACAATTATTGCCATAGTAACATTCCAAAGCACATTAAAAATACCAAAACAGTTTTAAAATACCAGCACATTAAAATTTCATAATAATTAATTTACAAGTGTGAACAATGTGAAAAAAAAGTAGGTAAATGCTCGTGATCTCAGTCTGTAGGCTTGGACGTTGGGCATATTGTCGTTTGATTTTTTAAGAACATACAAACCCTCGTGAATAGTGTTTTTAGGGGGAGTTCAAAGTATGCGAAAAATGTGAAAAGAATATACAAACGTTGGTGAATGCATTCTCTATGTTTAGACGATAGTTACATCTTCGTTTGGATTTTTAGAACCCTCCAAACCCCCATGAATAATTTTTTTGTTTGAGTACAAAATTAAGAAAAATTCATAATAATTAATGTAGAAGTATGAAAAATGTAAATAAATAAATAAATAAAAAATAATAATAATAATATACAATCGCACATAATGACAAGCTTTACAATTTTTGTGAATGGGTCAACTTCGAAATTCGGCACCATAATCCCAAACCCAAGATATATATTTAGCTGCCGATCATCGTTTACGCTTTATTTTTCTCACTGGATTTAGTTTTTTAGATTTTCTTTTTTGAAAACATGATCTTTTAGCTGATACAAAAAAATGAACAATTCAGATCATTGATATCACGTTCTAATGTTTACGATTAACTAAGATAATGAGTCGATATTATATGTTTCTTGGGATTTTATAAACTCTGAGCAATATTTTCACTAACCGTAAACAATCTGAGCGTGATATCAACAAACCATTCATATTTCTACATCCACTAAAAGGTCATGTTTTCGAAAAAAGATAATCTAAAAAATAAAATCCAGTGAGAATAATAGAGCATAAACAATGATCGATGGTTAAATATAAACCTAGGGTTTGTGAATTATGGTGCCGAATTTCAGAGTTAACCCCTTTATGAAAATTGTAAAACTTGTCATTACGAGCGATTGTATTTTATTTTTTATTTTTTTTACAATTTTCACACTTAGCCATTAATTATTATGAATTTTTATTAGGCTCCACAATCTTGAAAAAAAAGGCTCTTCATTTTGCATATCATTGGACGTTTGATATATTGGACTAATGTACTAATGTTTTTTCATTAGGCTCTTATTTTTGGGTATGTAATAGTTGAAAGATAAATATGTTTTTATGTTTTGAAGTGATATTTATGTGATAATGTGTTGTGTAGATACTAATTTAGCACTATGATTTCATTTGATTATTTATTGAAGTAAAAATCTATTCTTTTTAACGGGTAACGAGTTAGGTCATATTATCCGTTAATATTACCAATTGAGTTCGAGTCAGGTCTTATTATCCCTTCATTTTAACGGGTTGTTACACAACACGACCCATTAAGATATTGAGTATGTCACGAAAACGACACGAACACGAGGAACACGAAAGGAATGCCAAGTCTGGATAATACCACCCTTTCATTAATAGAAAGAAATATATAAAAGATTGAATGATAAGTAGAGGATAGGAAATGCCTAAAGTACCCTTGCTTATACAGTTGCCTTTGCAAACCAAATTGAGGTTGCTCGTTTGTCTAGGGCAAATCCTTCAAACTGGATTTTCTCTCATTGCCCTCATCCTCATACACTAGTTAGATGTAACATCCCACATCGCCCAGGGGAGTGATCTTTAAATGTATATTCTCATCCCTACCTAGCACGAGGCCTTTTGGGAGCTCAATGGCTTCGGGTTCCGTAAGAACTCCGAAGTTAAGCGAGAAGGGGGCTAGAGCAATCCCATGATGGGTGACCCATTGGGAAGTTGCTCGTGAGTTCCCAAAAACAAAACCGTGAGGGAATGGTAAGCCCAAAGCGGACAATATTGTGCTACGGTGGTGGAGCGGGTCTGGGAAGTGATCTGCCCCGGGCCGGGATGTGACAATTTTGGTATCAGAGCCTAACCATGGTCGCGTGTGTGTCGACGAGGACGTCGGACCCTTAAGGGGGGTGGATTGTAACATCCCACATCGCCCAGGGGAGTGATCCTTAAATGTATATTCCCATCCCTACCTAGCACGAGGCCTTTTGGGAGCTCACTGGCTTCGGGTTCCGTAGGAACTCCGAAGTTAAGCGAAAAGGGGGCTAGAACAATCCCAGGATGGATGACCCACTGTGAAGTTGCTCGTGAGTTCCCAAAAACAAAACCGTGAGGGAATGGTAAGCCCAAAGTGGACAATATCGTGCTACGGTGGTGGAGCGGGCCCGGGAAGTTATCCGCCCCATGCCGAGATGTGACATTAGAGCTGGTTTGGAATTTCTTAAATTTTTCTAAAAGCAGCTTTTTTAAATAGTTGGCTAAAATTATGTTTGGTAAATGAAAAATAATTCTTTTTCCTATCAAAATCATGGGTGTAAAATAACAAAAAGTAAAAGTAGTTATACCCATATTTCTAAATAAACACTTTTTTATAGGAGCAGGTGAATAGTTTCAATTAATGAAACTTTTATATTGACAATCTTATCATTGTCTCTTTTTTGGCTAAAAACATTTTTAGCATTATAATTTATCAAATACTTACCTGCTTTTTTTGTAGTTATTTATTCTCATAGCACAGTAAAAACAGTTTTAAAAAAACTGCAACAATTTCAAACTTGCTCTTAGCGCATCTTCCAGCACTTATTATTGCAATAAGTGAAAGAATTTTTTCTTCATCTACAGTTTTGGAGTAGTTTAAACTTTTCTCTCATTAACATTATAAAGTACGAGAAAACTAAATTAATTGAACATAGTAAGTGAGATAAATCAAGCTAGCACAATATCGAGACCTTTCCAAATCCACGTTCTGTCAGATTGTCACTACATTAATTGGAGAATTAGTATCAACCACTTACGTTTATAGTTAAGGAAAGACAAGGGCAGTTAGCTACATGAATCACGACTAGTGCAGTATACCTATGGTCTGCAATTATTGGCCTCATGTCCCCCAATTATATATGTCCGTCAAATGAAACTTCATCTATCTCCACGTGAAAGGACCACTATTGCCAGATGACATAACTTAGGTGATGTCACACTGTTATTGATTGTTGTCATCAGCCAATGGTTAAGAAGGATTCATCTTGATTCATGTTTGAGATAAGAAAGTCTAAATTAAATATATATCTAAAACTAAAAATATAATCAAATGATGAAAATTTTAATTTTTTAACAAATAATATTATCTACACTAATAAAATAAGGAAGTAAGCTAAACCTTACAATGGACTTGGCATAATAAAATTCCTCTTAACCCACAAATTAAATATCCAACGACTTGCTACTGCTGCAGTATACCTCTGTTCTACAATTATTGGCCTTTGGCCTCATGGCCATAAAATTCCTCTTAACCCACAAATTAAATATCCAACGACTTGCTACTGGTGCAGTATACCTCTGTTCTACAATTATTGGCTTTTGGCCTCATGGCCCCCAATTATAAATGTCTGTCGAATGAAAGTTCGTCTATCTCCACGTGTATGGACCATTATTGCCAGATGAAGGGACAATTATTGCCATAGTAACATTCCAAAGCACATTAAAAATACCAAAACAGTTTAAAAATACCAGCACATTAAAAATTTCATAATAATTAATTTACAAGTGTGAACAATGTGAAAAAAAGTATGCAAACGCTCGTGATCTCAGTCTCTATGCTTGGACATTAGGTATATCGTCGTTTGAATTTTTTAGACCCTAGAAACCCTCATGAATAGTGTTTTTAGGGGGAGTTCAAAGTATGTGAAAAATGTGAAAAGAATATACAAACGTTGGTGATTGCATTCTCTACGTTTAGACGATAGTTACGTCATCGTTTGGATTTTTAGAACCCTCCAAACCCTCATGAATAATTTTTTTTGTTTGAGTACAAAATTATGAAAAATTCATAATAATTAATGTAGAAGTATGAAAAATGTAAAAAAAAATATATATATACACACACACACACACACACACACAATTGCTCATAATGACAAGCTTTACAATTTTTGTGTAGGAATCACAAACCCTAGATTTATATTTAGCCGCCGATCATCGTTTACACTCTATTTTTCTCACTGGATTTAGTTTTTTAGGTTTTCTTTTTTGAAAACATAATCTTTTAGCGGATGCAAAAAAATGAACTGTTTAAATCGTTGATATCACTTTCCGATGTTTACGATTAACTAAGATAATGAGTCAATATTATATGTTTCTTGAGATTTTATATATAAACTTTGAGCAATATTTTCACTAACCGTAAAAAATCTGAACGTGATATCAATGTTCCAAACCATTCATTTTTCTACATCCGCTAAAAGGTCATGTTTTCAAAAAAAGATAATCTGAAAAACAAAATCAAGTGAGAAGAATAGAGCGTAAACAATGATCAACGGTTAAATGTAAATCTAAGGTTTGTAGATTATGGAGCCAAATTTCAGAGTTGACCCTTTTATGAAAATTGTAAGACTTGTCATCACGAGCGATTGAATATTATTTTTTATTTTTTATTTTTTACATTTTTCACACTTAGCCATTAATTATTATGAATTTTTATTAGACTCCACAATCTTGAAAAAAAAGGCTCTTCACTTTGCATATCGTTGGACGTTTGATATATTGGAATAATGCACTAATGTTTTTTTATTAGGCTCTTATTTTTGGGTATGTAATACTTGAAAGACAAATGTGTTTTTACGTTTTGAAGTGATATTTTTGTGATAATGTGTTGTGTAGATACTAATTTAGTATTACGTTTTCATTTGATTATTTATTGAAGTAAAAATCTATTCTTTTTAACGGGTACATGTTAGGTTATTTTACTCGTTAATATTAACAGTCGAGTTTGAGTCTGGTCTTATTATTGCTTCATTTTAACAGGTTGTTACATGACATGACCCATTAAGATATCAAGTATGTCACGAAAACAATATGATACAAGGAATACGAGAGAGGAACGCCAAGTGTAGATAATACCACCATTTCATTAATAGAAAGAAATATATAAAAAATTGAATGATAAGCAGAGGATAAGAAATGCCTAAAGTACCCTTGCTTATATAGGTGTCTTTGCAAGCCAAATTGAGGTTGCTCGTTTGTCTAGGGCAAATCCTCCAAAATGGATTTTCTCTCATTGATCTCATCCCCAGACGCCAGTTAGAGCTGGTTTGGAATTGCTTAAATTTTTCTAAAAGCAATTTTTTTTTTTAATATGTAACAACCCAGCCTAAAACACTGAACCTCTCACTCTCCCTAACTGTCACGTGGCACTACCTTAACTCACCCTTCATTCTCTATTTTCTCCTCGATCTCTCTCTCTCTCTCTCGGATCTCTCACTCACTCTCCCTTTCACTCCCTTCTCCAATTAACAAACCCATACCACCCTCTCACCCAGAGAACCCAGATGTCAACATCACCTTCATTACGGACCTCTCATCTCTCTTCCTCGTCGTTGTGAAGCACGGTGAAGCCCAGAAACAGAGAACCTAGGTTCGGCGAGCCGTAGGTATGCGAGCTCAAGTCTTGCCGATTTTGGCCACCTGAGGCACGAGACAGGTACAAAACTCTCCATTTCGTCTCCATCTTCAATTTGGTAGTAGGATCGTATGCTAGGGTGCTGAATCGGCATCAATCAGAGTTTCCCAAGCTCGGGCCTTCGTTCTGTTGAGAACCGGGTCAAAAGACCCACACCCGGAAACCCATGACCCACCAAACCTAGGCTCTTCGGGCCATGACCAGCACTGGGCCCTTGGCCCGCTGAACCTCCAGTCCGCAAAACCCTAAGCCCAAACCCATTTAACGCTTTAGCCCAACGTCTAAGGGTTTCGGCCTATTTAAATCCCAAAACCCTTACCTTGGGCTGGGGTTTCAGCCCAAGGCCGAGAGAACCCAAAACCCTACGGACCCAGGCCTTTGGACCTTGCAAGATCGGGCATTTGGCCCAAGGAACCCAAGCCCAAACCTATTGAACCCAGGCCCAAACCCGGTCCAACCCAGCAGTCCAACCACGCGTGAACATGCGCGTGGGTGCCTATCAGCACTGGCACATAGAGTACAACGCCACTGTCCACGGCACTGCCAATGACTTTTCGGGCGACTGTTTCGGCAACCCACGACAACTTGTGGCCGCCGGAGCCGCCACCTTGCGGTGGCACGTGACAGTACCCGAGGTCCCTTTTTATGTTTTTTGACGTCCTGAACCCGTTTTTGATGTCCGTTTTCCCAAATTCAATTGTCTTAGTATAGTTTTATTTATTGTACCCTTTATGTTCTTAGGTGCATATATTGAGGCATTTTCGTCTTCGCAAGTTTGCGTGGCTTTTAGATGACAAAGTACTGTGAGTGGACCCCTTCCAAAGTACATGTTTTATTAGTAAAAATGCATACATGAAAATCATGATTTACTGAGTATGTTTTGTGAAACGTTTTATGAGAAATTGATTATCATGCTATACTAAGCTTATTTTGGAATACCATATTTTATCAAACTGATGTTCTTTGTAGTATATCTTATGGATGACGATATAATATTTATGAGCATGCTTTTACACACTTCTTTATATTATATCTGATGGATGACGACATACTATGAAGATGTCTTTGAGATATATGTACCTATGTTTGGAAATACTATGTTCAATGATTTTGTGCGTATCTAGTTGGTCACTGTTCCGCCTACGGGCGAGGTAGATATTTGTAGCTAGCTTGGGGCCGAGGGAGATATACGGTTGGCAAAAGGTATTTTTTATATGGCTGCCGACCAAGAGACACTTATATACTGGCTTCAGGCTAAGAGATACTAATACTGATACCACTAGTTAGCACACTACATACAAGATCTATTTTATGAAGGTTTTATGGCATGATAGGGTTTTCGGAAAACCTACTACATATTATGCTATTGTGTTTTCATAAACTTGGGGGGTTAGCATGTTGATAACTATTTTAGTACTATCTATATATCAACTTGGTTCACTCATGTTTGTTTTGAGCCCGTTAAGATCTAGAATCAAGGTGTACAAACTTGGCATCAAAGCACATCCGCAAAGGCATCTTCGAGTCCTCTCAGTGTAGAACCCATCTCTTTGTTTATTTAATTTTATATTTCCTTTCTAGTGTCCCTAAATAAATGTGTGCATTGAACACGTTACTCATTTGCATATTCTTTCTATTTAAATTCGTAACTTTTATTTATTCATCGTTCTCATGCATGTTAGTATGGCTTCGACACCTTCGGGTGTTGGCCAGCACGTGCCTACCCTGGTGATAGGAGCATTTTTAGGGTCGGGCGTGTCAGTTTGGTATCAGAGCCTTGTCGTTCGGAGTATACATAGGAATCACTTTGTACTCTAGTAGTGCTTCCAGATTTGTTGTCTATCGGCACGGTTGTGCAACCTTTATACTGCATGAATAGTCACATTCTTTTGAAGAAGAAGAAATTCGTGTCGGGATTGTGCCTCATAGGTGATGAATTGGTTGTTGGACGATTTTCAACATGGGACCGATGTTCTGCAACATGCATTCTTTGAGAATTACGGGCAAAGTCCGTTGTATATTGAAGTGACGTGAATTAGAAATCTCAGTGAGATGAAATCTGGTTAAGACCAATTGAAGATTCGAAATGGTGATGTCACTATGCAACATGTATTCTCTAGGAATTGCGGGCGGAGTCAAATCTACATAGGAATTTTGGGAAATGGAAAAATCATAGTGGTACGAGTTAGTTAAGACCAACTGGAGTTTTGAAAACAATGATGTTACTTTGCAACATACATTCTCTAAGAATGGCGGGCATAGTCATATCTGTATGGAAATTGCTCGAAACTTTCGAAGTGCGTGTTGGAGAAGCGAGTAAGCGCTAATGGTTACGAAGTTTAGTAAGTGGTAGTTTGGTGGGATCGATTCAGTGTTCTCGGACTCGTTCCTACCGAGGAAATTCGTATGGATCCTTAGAACAATTCCCGACAATTGTTCTATCAATAACCTTCTTGCTTACTCCAGCAACGAAGTCAAATTCCCTAGCCATCGACTGTTAGCTGCACATCAATTCTGCGAGCATTGACTTCGTTTAGATTAAATACTTTTTTAGGGAGATTCTTCGGTAGCAGACACTATTCTCATCAATTTCCAAAAAGGGGTTGTGACCAATGGAAATTGAAAGTTGTGAAATACGAAGTATCCTTAATCTTGTACTCTAGATTCGATGGACTTGTTTTGACCCTAAATTCTTGAGTGTTCTTATAGCCTTCTCAACATGGTTTCTCCCTCAATCAATAAGGATTTCACAAGAGATCGACATGGCAGAAGCGCACGCCCAATTCTTATTGTTTCAGACAGGAACGTTAGGAGCATAACATTTTCACAAACTTACCAGACTTACCGAGAAGAGTTCCACATGGGCGTGAGGTTGAGCCATCTTTTAGTAAAAGATTGATAAGGGTTGAAGTGCAGGTGGTCAGCGGATTACATCACCAATCACTATCTTCACGCAAAAATGAATAGTCATTTCACTTTATCTTGCTACAATTCATAGGCATCACATTGTACTCTAGTAGTTCATTCCAACGATATGTGTTCATCTCAACACATATTTCCACTACCTCATTCCATGACCCTTTTGTTTGTGAGTATGTGGGTGTCGAAACACTATTATCAGATCTGATTGGTGCACTTTGGAACAGTACAGTAGCGCGGTCAATACGAGTTTGACTAAAAATCTGCAACTAAGCAAAAATGGAGATGTAGTTTCTACAGGCAACACTGGTTAACAGAGGAGTTTTGCGAACTAGTTTTCGGAGGATCAAATTTTTGATTTGGGAAATCGTGCACCCTTGGGAAGTTACTACTTGTTTATCAAGACAACAATGTGTTATCAATATTGCGAGCTATAGACTGTGATATCGGTAGCTTATTCGTCAGGTTCGTTAAGCAAATGGGCAGGTAAACCCGTTTACAGCAGGTTACGATTTTGTTATTGTTGGGGCTCAACCCAAAGACACTTTTCTCGTAGTACGTGACGTTATGTGTACTTGGGTTCGATTTTGATTTTGATTTTCAGTACGAGTTTTCAACCTATACGTTAGTAAATATCTATTTTGAGGTTATTGTATTTTGCATACTTATTTTTTACTTTACGTCATTATAGGTTTTTGACTTTACATCTTTATAAAGTATGTTTTCTACCTTTACACTAACGAAGGAAGAAGGTGTAAGCTTAGAGACATGAAAGATGGAATCACTGCAACCCGATTGAGACTGAATGGCATTTTCTCTTTTGTGCAACCGCTCTAACTTGATTTCTTCATTACATGTGTGTGTGTGTATATTTCTTCTCTCTGTTTTCGAGTTTTTCAGTGTAGCAAGTTATTTCAAATTTCACAACGAAATTTTCTTTAATGGGGGCAGATTGTAACAACCCAACTCAAAACACTCAACCTCTTACTCTCCCTAACTGCCACGTGGCACTACCCTAACTCACCCCGTCATTTTCTCTGTTCTCTCGGATCTCTCATTTTCTCGCTCATTCTCCATCTCACTCCCTTCTTCGATCAACACACCCACACCACCCTCTGACCCAGAGAACCCAGACACCGCCATCACCTTTATCGCAGACCCCATCACCTTTATCACAAACCTCCAATCTCTTTCCCTCGTTGTTGTGAAGCACGGTGAAGCCCAGAAACGGAGAACCCAGGTCCGGCGAGCCATGGGTGTACGAGCTCAAGTCCAGCTGATTCCAGCCACCATGAGGCATGAGATAGGTACGAAACTCTTATTTTCGTCTCCATCTTCAATTTGGTAGTATGATCATAAGCTAGGGTGTTGAATCAACATTGATTGGAGCTCCCCGAGCTCTGGCCTTTGTTTCATTAAGAACCCATGACCCACACCTGAAAACCCATGACCCACCAAACCTAGGCCATTCGGGCCGTGACTATCATTGGGCCCTTGGCCCGCTAAACCTCTAGCCTGCAAAACCCTGAGCCAAAACCCGTTTAACCCTTTATCCTAAAGCTTAAGGGTTTCGGCCTGTTTAAACCCCAAAACCCTTACCTTGGGCCCAGCTTTCAAGCCCAAGGCCCGAGAGAACCCAAACCCAAAACCCTAAGGACCCAGGCATTTTGGCCATGCAAGATTGGGCCTTCGGCCCAAGGAACCCAAGCCCAAGAACCCAGGCCCAAACCCGGTCCAACCCAACAGCCCAACCGCGCGTGGTTAGTGCGTGGGTGCCTGCTGGTTCCGGCGCGTGGAGTACACGCATCACAGTCCACGGCGGCGCCAGCAACTTTTTTGACGACTATTTCGGTGACCCACGGTGACGCATAGCCTCCGGAGCTACCACCTTGCAGCGACACGTAACGTACCCGAGGTCTCTTTTTATGTTTTCCGACATCTTGAACCCGTTTTTGACGTCCGTTTTTCCAAAATCAATTATTTTAGTATAGATTTATTAATTGTACCCTTTATGTGCTTAGGTGCATATATTGAGGTTTTCGTCTTCGTTAGTTTGCGCAGCTTTTTGACGGTAAAGTACTGTGAGTAGACCCCTTCCAAACTGCATGCTTTATTAGTAGAAATGCATACATAAAAAACATGATTTACTGAGTACGTTTTGTGAAACATTTTATGAGAAATTGATTATCATGTTATACTGAGCTTATTTTGGAATACCATATTTTATCAAACTGATGTTCTTTGTAGTATATATGATGGATGACGATATACTAACATGCTTTTACATACTTCTTTATAGTATATCTAATTGATGACGACATACAGTGAAGCTGTCTTTGAGATATATGTACCTATGTTTGGAAATACTATGTCCAATGATTTTGTGTGTATCTAGTTGGTCATTGTTCCGTCTACGAGCGAGGTAGATATTTGTAGCTGGCTTGGGGACAAAGGAGATATACGGTTGGTAGGAGGTATTTGTTATATGGTTGCGAACCAAGAGATACTTACATACTGGCTTCGGGATAAGAGATACTAATACCGATACCACTAATTAGCACACTATATACGAGATCTGTTTTATGAAGGTTTTATGGCATGCTAGGGTTTTCGAAAAACCTACTACATATTATGCTATTGTGTTTTCATAAACTTTGGGGGTTAGTATGTTGATAATTGTTTTAGTACTATCTATATATCAACTTGGTTCACTTATGTTTGTTTTGCGCCTTCTCAGAATTTAGAATCGAGACGTACAAATCCCGGCATCAAAACACTTCCGAAACGGCATCTGCGAGTCCTCTCGGTGTAGGACCCATCTCTTTGTTTATTCAATTTTATATTTCCTTTTCTAGTGTCTCTGAATAGATGTGTGTTCTGAACACGCTCCTCATTTGCATATTCATTCTATTTAAATTTGTAACTTTTATTTATTCATTGTTCTCATGCATGTTAGTATGACTTCGTCACCTTCAGGTGTCGGCCAGCATGTGCTTACCCTGGTGATCGGAGGATTTTCAAGGTCCGGCGTATCATAATAATTGGCTAAAATTGTGTTTGAAAATAAAAAATGTTTTTTTTTTCCTTTCAAAATTATGGGTGTAAAATAGCAAAAAATAGAAGCAGTTCTATTTATACTTCTAAATAAACACTTTTTTTTTTATTTATATATATATAGGAGCAAGTGAATAGTTTCAATTAATGAAACTTTCATATTGACAATCCTACACTTGTCTCTTTTTTGGCTAAAAACATTTTTAGCACTATAGTTTTCTAAACACTCACCTGCTTTTTTTCACAATTATTCATTTTCATAGCACAATGAAAGCAGTTTTAAAAAAACTACAACAATCTTAAACTAGCTCTTAGCCCATCTTCCAGCACTTGTTATTGTGCAATAAGTGAGAGAATTTTTTCTTCATCGTTAGTTTGAGTAGTTTAAACTTTTCTCTCATTAATATTATAAGGTACGAGAAAACTAAATTAATTGAGCATAGTAAGTGAAATAAATCAAGCTAGCACAATATTGAGACTTTTCCAAATCCACGTTCTGTCAGATTGTCACTACATTAATTGGAGAATTAATATCAACCACTTATGTTTATAGTTAAAGAAAGACAAGGGCAGTTAGCTGCATGAATCACGACATTAATTTAATGTCACCCATTAAACACGTTCTGCAAAAACATATTGAAGAAGAAATGCTTATATATAGGCTGCCTATTATTGTGCTATAGGTAAAAGAAAATTTAATTTTCAATTACAAGAGGAGCAATATGTATTGAGTTTTCTTAGTCATCTACAAGTGGCAAATTGACCGTAAAAACTTGCTTGTTTTCGTACATACAAAGTAAGTGCGAATTCATTTCGTTTTCTTTTTTGTTTTCGTACATTAAAAAATTATCACGCACACATTCTTCAAATCATGTTAGACAACTTATTATTAGTACCAATAGCAACTCACTTTTCATATTATAATCTTTTTTTTTTCCCTTTCATCTGGCTTGTTTATTCTCCATTGCTATGTTTGCACACATCCATTGTTTTGAAGCCTTTTGTTTCATACTTACCGTTTAAGGGAACTCTGCAACTTTCTTCTTAATATCTTTTAGTTGAATAGTTTGGTTGTGTATATATATATATGTTTTGGTTTTATGTCTATTAAGTAGAACCACGCATTGATATTGTCTTCAATCAACCACGTAGGCGTATATATGACTGGTGTCAAACTCACGGTATGCTTTTTTGTTGTAGGCTTCGACCCCGTGGAGGAGCCAACGAATCAGGGAAACAATGATGCCAACTGAAAGTCAGGTTGTTGAAATTGAAGCTCGTGTAAGTGATTCTCATCTCTTAGATGGTAAATGTAGTTGGGTTTAAGAGCACTTTAAACTGTATGAGGTTAAGGCCATCTCCAACTGAAGGGTCCAAATAGTCGAAAATAGCCCGAAAACCGTCTCCAACCGAAGACTAGGCCAAAGGGCTCGTGGGCCCCACAGAATCTAAAAGGGCCAAAGGGCCAAAGGGCTGGTCCGTTCCAGCCAGCCAGCCAGCCCCGGGTCGACCAAAATTTTGCTTAAAACTGTCGAATATAGCCAACATGAATAATTTTGTTTATCGCAATAGTGTCGGTTATAACCGACACGAATAGTAACGGCTACACAGGAATAATTTTGATTAATTGCAATCGTATCGATTATAACCGACACGAATAATATGAAAATTTTGAATACAATGGCTAGCTGAGTCAGCTAGCCGATGTATTCATTTTTTGTTTGTATTTTTTTTATTTTTTATATATATGAATTTAAAGCTTTTTTTTTTCTATTTTTTTTATAACTTCCTATAACTTATATTTTACAAAATTTGTTTCATATTTTTTTTAAATTCTATTTTTTTCCTATAACTTCTATTTTACAAAATTTGGTTCATTATTTTTTTAAATTCTATTTTTTTTCCCTATAACTTCTATTTTACAAAATTTGGTTCAAATCCCACAGGTAGCTGACGCCACTTAGCCGTTGAATTTGAATTTAAGTTGTAGTTTAAAAAAAAATAAATTATGTTTGGCCATTTGGCCCTCGGTTAGAGATGATTTTTTGTAACATGGTTAAAACGAGCCCTATGGCCCTTTGGCCCTCAGTTGGAGATGGAGGCAAATATGACCCTATACTGTTCATTAAAATATTAATATCTTGGAGGGCCAGAGGGCTAAAACGAGCCCTCTGGCTAGTCCTCAGTTGGAGATGGCCTAAGACCCTAGCTAGTAAGCGTCATGAGAAAAAGAAATCTTTGTACGCTAAAGAACATGTAGATGCTACGGGTTTTTAAACGGTATAAAACATGTGAAAAGTACTAGACATATATACGATAGAAACTATTTACATGCAGGTGAAAATTTATTTACAGCTCTATTTACAATAAAGAACAAAATAGGTGTCAAAAGCGGGGTTCATAAACTTTTGCAAATTTAGAGGTGTTGAACTTATGATTCCATTATCAAAGTAAAATTACATCCTAAGCTAATTGTAATGAGTAAAATACACATAGAGTTTGGTGTATAGGAGTTGGAAAGCAATTCATTCCAGTTGCAGAAGTGGAAGGGTTTAAACAAAGAAGTATAGCTAAAAGGTTAAATTAATCACGTTTAAACAAAAAAAGTATGGCTAAAAGGTTAAATTAATCACGCACAGTAAGTGAGATAAATCTGACTAGCACAATATCGAGACTCTTCCAAATCCACGTTATGTCAAACTCACTATATTAATCGGAGAATTAGTATCAACCACCTATGTTTATAGTTAAGGAAAGATAAGGGTAGTTAGCTACATGAGTCATGAAATTAATTTAATTTGGCCAAGTAAACACCTTCTGCAAAAACATACTGAAAAAAAAAATGGTTATATATACCCAGTATCATTATGCTATTGTTAAAAGAAAATTTATTTTTCATATACCAGAGGATAGCAAGTAATATTATTGAGTTTTCTTAATTATTTACATGAGGCAAATTAACTGTACAAACTTGTTTGTTTTCTATATACAAAGCAGATATAAACTCACTTCATTTTAATTCTATTTTTTTATGAGAAGTACTGTTATTGACACTAAAAAATTATCACAACACTCATTCCCATAAGATTTTGAGTTTGATTCCCTTACCTACTTGTCCATGGCTCCTCAGGGTTCATATGAAAACCTTTTTTTTATTAATTTTATTATTATTAAGAGAATAAGGAGAATTCGAAACTCTTATAATAATTCATGGAATGAGGAATTTCGAACAAGAGACATATTGATAAAAATCCACTAGCAGAAATTTTTCATTGTGACCGAAACATGGGTCGTACGCCACGTGTTTTTATATAAATGGTAGAAATTTTTATTTTTTAAGTTATTAACTTTTTAACACACATATCATATCATTTATATAGTGACACGTAGTGTATCTCTCCTTGTTCCGGTCACACTGAAAAATCTCTCATCCACTAAGATATTGGATCGCGTGCAATCAGGGTTTATATGAATATTTAGTAGCAACATTCCACAATAACTCCGAAGGCATTAGGCGGGGTTTTTTTTGGTTTCTTACAAAAGTTTGCTCGAAGTATCTTAGTTGATTGTGTGCCTAATGAAATATTTGAATCAATGCAGGGAACGATCTCAGACGTTAAAATGGAACATGACATAGAAAACCAGCTGGTTAACTTGTCTGTCCTGTCCAAAAACCGGTGTATCTATAGAGTTCCTGAGCGACTACGGCAAGTAAATGAGAAAGCATATACACCTCAAGTAGTCTCTATAGGCCCACTTCACCATGGCAACAAAAGCTTAAAAGCAATGGAAGAGCACAAATTAAGGTACCTGCATCATTTTTTAAAACGAAACAAAGTAGGCTTGTCTGAGTATATACAAAAGATACAGGACAAAGAGAAAAGATTGCAAGGTTTTTATGCAGAACCCATTGACAAGGATGAATTTGTAAGAATTGTTTCAGTGGATGCCGCCTTCGTCATTGATTTATTATTGAGGTTTCGTTACCTCGATTATCGAAAGGAAGAAGATGATTACATATTCAGTAACCCTACGATGATAGACGATGTGTTTCGAGATTTGAAGTTGCTTGAAAATCAACTGCCATTCTTCATTCTTCAAGATCTTTTCAAACTTATTCCTCCTCTACATCACCAGTACTCTTCGTTACTTGACATTTCCTACAAATTGTTCCAAGCCGAAATCGATAGCGAGGGGAAAAAAGAGAAATTTGAGGAGATACGTTCTTCTGGAGTAGAAGTAAAACATTTTGTTGATCTGATAAGAATTCTATACCTACCGTTGGAACCAGAAAAGAAACCTAAGACCAGAGCCACACCCAAAACTACAGACACACCCAAAACCACAGACAAACCCAACATCACAGCCACACCCAACGTGACAGAGCTACTCCAGGCTGGAGTCAAGTTTGAGGTAGGAACAGATAGCAGCTTATTGGACATACAATTCTCGGGTGGGATCCTCAAAATTCCAAAGTTTAGAGTGGACGATACGACAGAAATGAAACTCAGAAATCTCCTTGCTTTTGAACAATGCCATCACAGAGAAGAGGATTACCTAGCTAATTATGTTTTCCTTATGAAGCGTCTCGTGAAAGGCTCAATGGATGTGCAATTGCTTGTTGAGAAAGGAATTATTGACAATTGGCTAGGTGATACCCGGAAGATATCTACTTTGCTTCATGACCTTGGCACCGGGATGAAAGTTGACGACTGGTATTATGCCCCTCTTTGTAAAAGACTGACAGAATACAGCATAGTGTCCTGGCGCCGATGGATGGTAATTTTGAAACAAGATTATTTTAACACGCCTTGGGCCTTTATGTCTGTAGCTGCGGCTGTTATTCTCCTCGGACTCACTGTCGTACAAACAGTGTACTCTATTAAATCTGTCCCTTAAGCATCAACGACCGCAAGTCTCTCCTTCTCCGGAGGATCCGCCAGTCCCTCCTTCGCCGTATCCTTAGAAGTCTAGCCTAGTCTTTGAGAGAGTACACAGTTTGCTTTTCAATTTCAGGTTTCCTTGAAGTGAGTGTAATAGATGTTCCAACAAAATAAAGTATTGAAGAGTGTGATTTTATATTTGAGAGGGAAACAGCGTCTACTTGTAATGACTTTTGTTGAAGTGTGTTGTAAATAAAGAGAAGTGATTTCCGTACACCTTTTCTCCTCTACACTTCTATATTTTTTGGCCTTAGATTCAACCCATGGTGAGAAAATAACTTTCCTAAATTAATCCGTATATAGCTTCTTATGTCGTACCAATTTGATGTTCATGGACCTATGCTTATGTCTTTGTATGTTTGAAGAAAAAGAAGAGTAATTGTATCATGTTTGTTGTTTTTTTTTGCCACACGAAATGAACTTTTCCATTAAAATGTTGCTTTAAGCATCACTCGCAAGGATATGGAATTGCTTGTTCAAAAATCCGATTGTTGAAACTCAAAGCTTGACAGGGACGAGGTTAACGAACGTTATTAATCCGAGGAAGTAACTGTTCCGAAGAAATCTCTTTACTGATCTTAGTGAAGACATCAATGCATAACGCAGAAGTGGAAGGCAATGTTGAAACAATCTCTTGCAATCTCCATGCTCACCACCTTATTGTTGTGGTTGCTGCAGTCCTCGCGATCACTTCCATTCAAACAGGGTGTCTAATCTCTTTCTTTTGGCATCACCTGTTATTAGTCTCACAATAAGCTAGTAATAATGTGATTTAAACTCGTCTTTGATGAAAATCGAACTTAAACATTTCATTTACAAGTGAAGAGGAATACCATCAGACCATAATCCTATGTAAGTTTATTTTATGACAATAAACTTTTATATTTTATAAATTTTAGAAATTCAAATAATTTTAAATATTTGTGGCACCAAATTATTGGACATGCCAACAGAACTTTAACAAAAATTAACATCATGAATCGAATTAATGTGCAATAGTTAATTTTAGAAAATACATTGATTGATTTTGAAATTCAAGAATCCAAATAAAGAGTCATGTAAGTTTCAAAGACTATTTATGATAAAAACGTCATTTACATATAACTCATATGAGAAGTGTTTTAAAAAAAAAAATTTAAAATCAATTTTTAGTAAAAATGCAAATTAATCATGCAAAAACAGTTGAAGGGGCTTTTGGATCGCAAAACGTTTGTGATCGAACGGTCACAGGCAGTAGCGCTGGCGGAAGACTCTTAAGTCGCGTCACGAAAACAAAAGTCTGTCGTTTCCACGAAATTGCCCATCAGGTTCTTCTTCTCCTCAACAATTTTCTGTTCCAAATTGCTCTGAGCTTTTCTTCTTCTCTCTGCTTTCGCTAACGGAGCTCTCTGGGACTTCAGGTGGTTTATATTTCTCTGATTAATTTTGTTAATTTCGTCTTTTCTTGGAATATTATTGATTGTAATTTGCTGATTAGTTGTAGTTTAATTTGCTGATTAAGTTTTGAGTGATAAATTTTATGTGAATTTTGAGAGGTTTTATGAATTGGGTTTTCTGGCATTTCATGCAAATGTGCCTAACCTGGAGAGACTCGATTTCACCCTGCAACGAAGAAATGCTATCCGAGTTCCCTTGAATTACTTCCTCCTTCACTTCTATAAGCTCATTCTTCTTTTTCAGTTCCTTAATCTTCTCACCGGCGTCTAATTCTTCGACATCAAAGAAACACAAACCACCAGCCAGGAAACACAAACCCAAACAACGCTCAAATCACTTAAAATGCTCGAAATCAAATTCGACTAACATCGATGTTGTTTCTACTCACAAACTAAACAATTAAGCATCTTTATTGCTCTGACTAAAATTATAAAAATTGAAAAATCAAAGCTTTACAAGTAAGCACCAGAGCTCAGCTAATTGGCAGTATTACTTGGATGCCAAAACATAAACACAAAATTATAAATGGAAAGAAATTAAAACACTTCCCAATTGAAAAACCAAGGGATCTCTAAATTTAGTAAAATCTGTTTGGATGGCGAGAAAACCGAGGGATAAAATCGAATCCACAAACATTTGAAAAATCACAAATTTCGTCCAATAAAGAATTCGCAGAAGACGATAGAAACGAACCTAGGGAGTGGATCTTAGCCCTGTGCTGATCCAACTCGATCTTCAGAGCGGACGGTTCAGGGGCGTCCGATCGGGGGAGCTTCACTGGCTCGTCTTCCTCCACCGGGACTGAAGCGTCAGCCCGAATCTGGGAGAGAATTAGGGCAAGAATGACTGAGAGAATCGCGAGCTTGGAGGCCGCCATAGGAGCATGCAATCACAGCCAACAAAACTCTAACAGCGACAGTTTTTCGAGTTTTTTTTTTTTTTTTTTTTGAATTCGAGTTCGATTTCTTCCGACTACAATTATTACATATCCTTTAAAAATGAATAGCTGTCAACTAATAAAGTATACCATTTTTTTTTTTCACTACAATCTCCAAAAAAAAAAAAATGTAATTAGTTAGAATTAAAATAATAATTTCAAAACAAGATGTTACTTTCATTTGTTACTTGAATTTGAAAAAAGAAAAAGATTTTATTATTAGCAAAAAAGGGGAAAATATTTTATTCTAATTTAAAATCAAAATTGTATGCCACTTAGTATTATTGCGGTATTTCTTTTTACTTGTAAGTGAGAGATCTTAGGTTCGATTTTCGCCAAAAGAGAATTTGAACCACATTATTGCTAGCATATTGTAAGGTTTAGCCCACCCTCTCATCCTTAATGTAAATAAATCGTTTGTTAAAAAAAATCAATTTTGTATAATTTTACAGACAAAACCCAACTAGCATATGCATAGGCTAATAATAGAAATATTTAATGTGTTGCGTTTGAAAGAGATATGTAATTTCCACTTTTATATAAGTAAAAATTTGTTGAATTGTTTAATTTTAAACTTTTTTGGCTGGAAATTTTAATTTATTTTTATTACAAAAATGTTATCAGAAATAAACAAACTATAGGGTCACAATTATTAAAAAAATTATTTGTATTAACCCTTTGATATAAAGGCAAATAGATGATATAAATTCCTCCACATATATGCCTTTCATTTTTCTCAACAAAAGAAATCCTCTATTGATGTCATGCTTGAAACAACAAAAGAATATCATAAAAAGTATATTGGGTTTCTGAAAAAGCGTAATTGAAATGTTTTTTGCTGCAAAGAGTTGAGGTAGAAGATTGGATGTTTGTTCCTAGACCTTCATTAAACTAGTTGATTCGTACATATAACTTTTTGACTGTTTGGCAAGTACTAACGAAAAGGTAGTGCTGATGATTTAACGAGTGGAATTCAAAGGAATTTTAGGTTATTCGAAGAGTGGAATTCAAAAGGAATTCTCAGTTGATGGTATGCTTGAAATAGCAATAGAATATCATCGAAAATCCCATTATTAGTTTTCAAAAGATCATAAATTGAAGTAATTTTTGTTGTCAAAAGTCAAGGTAGAAATAAGTTTTTTGTTGCAAGACCTTCAATTTGTTTAGTCGTAATATATTTTTTTGATCGTTTGACAAATACTAACAAAAAGACAATACTGGTGATTAATAAAGCAAACCAAGTTTTCTAGAACTATGTTAGCGACCTTTGCATTAGGTTAGAAAGATAAAACTTTTTTGGTCATCTCTTGACAGAATGACTATTTATTCAACGAGTGGAATTCAAAAAAGATGGTGGCATATGCTTGAAACTTTGAAAGAGCAATAGAATATGATCGAAATTCTAATCGTTAGTTTTTGAAGGGGCATATATTGAAGTATATTTTTGCTTGAAAAAGTCGGGGTAGATGATTAAATAAAGGAATCATCTAAGAACATTATATAATTTGGTGCCACGTCCCGCTTGCATTATATAAAAATAAATTTTAGAACAACAAATAATTTTAATATTTTTAAAACACGGCACCAAATTATTGGACATATCAACATAACATTTAGCAAATCATTTAGTACTACAGTCTAGTGATATTCTTTTTCACTGGTAAGTGAGAAATCTTATATTCGATTCTTGCCAAATGTAAATTTGAACCACATTATTGTTAGCCAATTCTAAGGTTTAACTCACTCCTCATCTCATTAGCGTAGATAATATCGTTTGTTCAAAAAAAAAAACATTTAGCAAAAATTACCATCATGAATTAAATTAATGTGGGGTAGTTAATTTCAAAGATTGATTTTGAAATTCAAATATCAAAATAGTGAGTCATGTAAATTCAAAGACTATTTATGATCGAAACCCCACTTATATACAATGATATTGATATGTAGTTTGTCGGTCTATATTCTGAATACACTAAAAAATAAACTAGAACACTCCTTTCAACAATATAAGTAAAAGCTGCCCACATTGCACAACACCAACTCGTCGACTTATCTAAGTTATCTTAACGTTTAACTAGTGCATAATAGTTTCAAACATTTTACACAGATCATTCAATCATCCACAGAAGAAGGACATGTAAACAAAGCCAGTAGCAGCTTACTTCTCCTTCCGACTCGCATGGTTGGTACCTGGACCAGGTTTTTTAGTGTTTGTACTGCATAATGACGCTCAAAATCGCAATCAGCAAACAGAAATATGTTAGGGTTACTTATCGTTTAGAGAATGCGGTGTGCATGCATAAGCACGTATAAATAACTAACCAAAAAAGTCGAGAAAATTCTGAACAGAATTATAATGAGCAGAGCCAACAAGCCGAGGCCTGCAACATTTTAATTGCGACTAAATAAGGCGATCAAACATAAAATTCAAAGAAAGAAAACAGAACAAACAAAGAAATGCAAGATTGGTTTCATTACACGCACCGCAAACCACTCCATCTCCCTTGTAGCAAGAGTGTCAGTACATGCCTCTTCAGCAAATCTTTTACTGTCCCTTGAACCTTGAAGAAATATTGATTACAAAGTTTAATAAACTACTATAGCTGGTTCGGTGAATGGCTTAGGCTAAGGGTGCATGCACCATGGCAAGAACATGAAAAGGAATAAAAAAGAAACCGTAATTCATTCACAACATGCAGTAACAGTCTTCAACAGCAAGTAACATACGAACTGTAGACTGTTCAACGCAGTCACTATAAGATAGCAGATCGAACATATATGTCATCTTATGTTACGATGAATTAATTGGTCAAAACAGTTGATGATTATCGTCAGTAAATGGAGAAGAAAAAGAAAATGGAAAACGAAGGAATAATAAACGAACTTGTAGCAATCTGTTAACCTATATCAAATGATTAACATATACTGTAATCTTGTATACTGAATCAAGAACAGAGGAGAAAGAAAGAGAGACTAGAGAGAAGTTAGAGAGAGAAGAACAATCTGTTATATTTCTTGATGATTCCAGTAATTACATGATGAGTTCTTATATATACTGTTACATATAACAGCTAACTAACTAACTATAGTAAGATTGTGACAAGTGTCACAATGTTAAAACACTATACTCTAACATCCCCCCTCAAGAACATGCGGTGATGAACCAAGCATGAGATTGCGGCAATGAGTTCGGAAAAGAGGACCACTCAAGCCCTTGGTAAGAATATCGGCAAACTGCTCTTGAGAAGACACAAATTGCACTGATAGTTGTTTCTGTGAGACCCTTTCGCGAACAAAATGGACGTCGACTTCGATGTGCTTGGTCTTTTGATGCTGGACAGGGTTGAAAGACAAGGCAATGGCTGACAGATTGTCACAAAAGAGGACAGGCACACTAGGTAAGGGAATGTGCAGAAAAACTAACAACTGTTTGATCCAATCCAACTCAGCAGATGTAAACGATAAAGCTCGGTACTCAGCTTCGGTTGAGGATCGAGAAACAGTGTGTTGCTTCTTAGAGGACCAGGAAATCGGACTATTACCCAAAAAGACCACCAAACCAGTAGTAGATCGCCTGTCATTAGGGTCCCCTGCCCAATCAGCATCACTAAAAGCCTTCAACTGCAAATCGCCTTTAGTATATGATATACCAAACTGCATTGTGCCCTTCAGATATCGTAATATGCGTTTAACCGCAGTAAAATGGGACACCATTGGATTCTGCATGAACTGACACACTTGGTGCACAGAAAAAGCAATGTCAGGCCGTGTGAAAGTCAAGTATTGAAGAGCTCCTACAAGACTTCGATACAACGTAGGATTGGAATAAGGTTCCCCATCCTCCTTCAGTAACCTGTTGTAAGGAAGACAAGGGGTATCACACGGTTTGGCTTCAATCATTTCAGATTTAACCAACAAATCCTCAACATATTTGGTTTGTGACAGGAACAAACCATGTGCAGTCTTAGTGATTTGAATCCCTAAGAAGTAGTGGAGTAAGCCTAAGTCCTTGATATCAAACTCAGTGGTGAGAGCACTAATAACCTGTGTAATTGCACCAGAAGCATTGCCAGTTATAATGATGTCATCCACATAGAGAAGCAACACCACAATTTCATGACCAACATGCTTAACAAACAGAGATGAGTCAGAATATGTGGTCTCAAATCCCAAAGAAGGAAGAAACTGAGTAAAGCGGTCATTCCAGGCCCGAGGAGCCTGTTTGAGACCATCGAGAGATTTATGCAGCTTACACACGAGAGAATGATGATTTGGTTCTTCAAAACCTGGAGGTTGAGACATGTAGACCTCCTCTTGTAGAAGGCCATGCAAAAACGCATTTTTAACATCCAACTGGCGAAGAGGCCAATTAAACTGAGCAGCAAGAGCAAGAACTAACCGTACTGTAGTAGGTTTCACTACAGGGCTAAAAGTCTCCCCATAATCCAATCCGGGTTCTTGATTGAAGCCCTTAGCAACTAACCGGGCTTTGTGTCTTGCAATAGACCCATCTGAGTGTCTCTTAATCTTGAAAATCCATTTACATCCAACCAGGTTCTTGTTTGCTGGTAAGTGAACTAGACTCCAAGTGCCTTGAGCATGTAAAGCATTAACTTCTTCTTTCATGGCTGCTAACCACACAGGTACTTTGATGGCAGACTTATAACTAGCTGGTTCAACCAAGGATAGATCAGTGCCCCCAGAATCCTGAACACTGGCTAAGAGAGCCTTCTTTTTGAAAATCCCACTTTTGCTTCGGGTTTGCATAGGATGCAAATTAAGTGGAGGAATGGGCAAAACTACTGACAGAGTATCAGGATTAAAAACAGGTATTTCCGATGCAGAATTGGAACTGATATCAGGTACCACAGGGATCTGAGAAGAGACTTGGATTGGAGCAGTAATGGACTGAGAACTTGGAGAGACTTCAGGTAAATCCAAGGCAGAAGGTTGATGAGGTGATTCTGGGATAAATGAGACAATTCTATTTTCGGGAGTAACTATAGGGGCATGACAATTGAAACTGGGAGATGGACAGACAACTCTATGTGCAGTTGAAACTGTGTTGGAAGATGCAGTCAATAAATCTGTGTAGGGAAAATGTTGTTCATCAAAGATAACATGCCTAGAAACAAACACTTTCTTTGTAGACACATGATAGCACAGATAACCTTTATATTTTGTGGCATACCCTAGAAACACACACTTTGTGGTTTTTGCTTGTAGTTTAGTACTATTATAGGGTTTGAGAAGGGGAAAACAAGCACATCCAAAAATTCGAAGATGTGTAAGCATTGGATATGTCCCAAATAGGATCTCAAAAGGAGATTTGTTATGAAGTACAGCAGTAGGCATTCGATTGATGAGATAGGTGGCTGTTTGACAAGCATAAGACTAGAACTGATGTGGCAACTTGGCTGTTTGGAGCAGTGTGATAGTGGTTTCAATGATATGTCTATGCTTCCTTTCAGCTACCCCATTTTGTTCAGGGTTATAGGGACAAGATAATTGATGTGAAATGCCTTTGTCAAGAAGAAAATGTTTCAATTTGAGGCTGGTATACTCTCCCCCCCATCAGATTGAAGAATTTTAATTGAGGCAGAAAACTGAGTAACAACAAAGGAATGAAAAGCAACAAACGTAGAGAACAAATCAGACTTGTTTATTAAAGGGAAAATCCAGCAGTATCTGGTACATTCATCTATAAAGATGGTGTAATATCTATAACCATCCACTGATATACATGGTGCAGGACCCCACAAATCTGTATGAATAGTTTCAAAAGGAATGACTGACTTATTGACATGCTTTGGAAAAGGGAGCTTGCTAAATTTGCCTTCTAGACATGTATGACATAGCATAGGTAATGAGGATTTGGGAGCAGGTACATTAGATTTATGCAACATCAGAGAGACAACTGTATTTGTTGGATGACCTAACCTATGGTGCCACAGATCAGATTGAACAAGTTGTCCAAGAAAGGCCTTAGCTTGATTATTCTTCTGGAAATTGGAAGTGGACAAAGAGTGGATAGGATACAGCCCATTACTGCACAAGCCTTTGTAGAGGATCCTCCCTGTGGTTTTGTCCTGAATCCAAAAACAAAAAGCATCAAATATAAGCCAGCAATTATTGTCAAGGCAAATGCGATGTACAGACAACAGGTTCTGAGTTAATTGAGGAACACAGAGCACAGAGTTCAATTTGATTGGAGAAACTGATGTATGAATAGTAGAATGACCAACATGAGATACTTTCAAACCTTCCCCATTTGCAGTGTGAATTGTTTCACTTGATGGATATGGTGATGCCAGGTACAGATTAGTCAAATCAGCTGTCATATGATTTGTGGCCCCAGAGTTCGTGAGCCACACTTGAGAAGGACCTGAAGAACTTGATGACTGAGATGCAGAGTTGTGCACTATGTGCATGGCTTGCATAGGGGGTTGCGGTGCATGAAACTGAGAAGGTGTGAATGAGGAATGCTGAGGAGGAGCTTGATAGGAATTATACTGAACAGGCGGTGGTTGCATAACATATGAGGACTGTGGAAAAACAGAAGAAGGGTTATGCATTCCCATGTAATTGGGACCCTTCTCATTATGGAAGCAATACCAAGTTGTATGGTTACTTCGACCACAAATGTGACATTTTGTTGGCTCATGTGAAGAGGCTCCACAGAATGGGGCAGTATGTCCCTCAGAATTGCACAACTGACAAATGTGAGGCATAGGTGCAGAAGGACGACCAAACTGTTGACCAGGAGATGGACCAAGAACTCCAGGATTAGAGTGAGAAAGTATATGTGCCATGGGGGAAAACACTGGTCTAGAATTATAAAATCTCGAGCCCTGATTGAAACGACCTTTGCCCTTGTTCTTGTTCCCATTATAGGGTCTAAAACCTCCAGGGGCTACCTGAGATTGACCATGATGAGGAGAAAAACCCTGAGACTGAACCGAAGCCCCTTTTGTGTAAGTGGAACCTGTATTAGCAACCATAGCTGTCATAAGAGGATTATGAACTGAATTGTCAACAATGATTTCCTCTGCAAGTAACTGTGACCGAAAATCTTTCAGTGAAATCACACTTTCACGCCCCCTGATAACACACCTGAAAGTGTTATACTCAGCAGGTAAACCATTCAAAGCAAGAATAACAATGTCTTCATCCGCAAAAAAGACCCCAGCAGCAGACAAATAGTCTCAAGCTTCCTTAATGCGATGAAGATATTGAGAAATCGAATCGGACCCCTTTTTAATGGTTTGCAAATTGGATTTCATCTGAAAGATGCTAGTCCGAGAAACAGTTGAGAATTGTTCCTTTAACCTAAACCACAGATCCTTGGAGCTAGTACTACCAATCGCACAAGACATGGCAATAGGAGATAAAGTGGCAGTAATCAATTGCATAATAGCTCGGTCATGCATTTTCCATACTATGTATTCATCATTCAGAGAAGAAGAAGAGATACCAGATTCACCGGATGACGAAGCATATTGAGATGGACAGGCAATCGAACCATCAACATACCCCATGATGCCATTGCTATCAAGCAAAAGTTGCATCTGGAAGTGCCAATTGAGATAGTTCGAATCATCAAGCTTGACATTAACCGACGTAGAAATGGAGGAAATCAAGCCCGTAATCGGAGATTGAAGGAGTTGTAGTTGTGAAGCAGTCACCATCGTGAATTCAAGATCAACTTGTCAGTGAGACAATACAACAAACACAAGGTGTGCAGAATTGAGCACGTACCAAAGAAGAGCAAAAGAACGATAGGAAACCCTAGAAATTGCAGAAAGGAGAAATAGGAGAAGATGAAGTCGGATCGAAAAAGAAAAAGAAACCAATCCGAATCAGAGAAGGCGGAAGCAACAGAGGATCGTATCTTCAAGCGTAAGCAACAATGGCTCTGATACCATGTTAACCTATATCAAATGATTAACATATACTGTAATCTTGTATACTGAATCAAGAACAGAGGAGAAAGAAAGAGAGACTAGAGAGAAGTTAGAGAGAGAAGAACAATCTGTTATATTTCTTGATGATTCCAGTAATTACATGATGAGTTCTTATATATACTGTTACATATAACAGCTAACTAACTAACTATAGTAAGATTGTGACAAGTGTCACAATGTTAAAACACTATACTCTAACACAATCAACCGTTGAAATAATTTGTACCTGACAGTAGCATACACTACCAGAATTTGAAGGAACTCGTCAGTTATTGAAGGACAACAAAACTCGGTAAATTAAGTAAAAGAGAATATTGTAGGAGTGAGGTATCAGGTTCTTCAAGTGACCATACAGCAATTAATTGTAATACCTTCTGAATCTAATCAGCACACTACTTCGAATATCATAAATAACATAAGGGACAGATGTGGAAACCATATGATATATAGAGACCAGAAAAACGAAAAAAAGAGCATATGTGCGAACTGAAAAAAAATAAGCAAACCAAGCTTTCACATCGCTTTCAGATTCCAACTGAACCATTGACGGATGAGTTATCTAAATTACTGAAGACGATTACAAAACGAACTTTAAAGAACCTATTCTATGACAAGCTTAAACAACACCTTCAAATTCTATGTTCTTAAGAAACTTACTTGACGGATTTTTCTAAATTCACAACTACCTCAGAAATAATATAGACAAACACTGGGAGACGGTTAAAATGACAAAGAAAAGGACACTCACATTCTTTATTTTTGAAAGCAAATCATCCACTTCTTCTCAGCTTCATTTACCCGGGCTTTCAAGTCCTCATTCTCATTACGTTGCGATTGTAATTCCCTTTCAAGTTCATTAACCTACATAGAATGAACCTTAATCCTATGACAAGCTTAAACAAAACCTTCAAATTCTATGTTCTTAAGAAACTCACTTGGCTGATTTTTCTGAATTTACATTTACCTCAGAAAGAATATAAACAAACATTGAGAGACGGTTAAAATGTGAGAAAGATAATTCATGCAACTTAATAAATCATTTAACACTTTTTCTTTTAGAGTAGCTTCAAAAATTGCCTTCCACATTTCCACCTAAAGACAAATTTATACACATAGACTGAGCATAAACACCAACCCCCATCTAGAAAAATGCGCTACCGCCGAGACTTAAAAGTTACCTCAGCCACTTCAACTTCAAGAGCATGGGGAGACGGGTAAAATTTTATGTTCTTAAGAAACTCACTTGAGTGTTTTTTTTGAATTCAAAGAATATAGAAAAACAATGGGAGACAGTTAAAATGACAAAAAAAAAAAGACTCACATTCTCTATTTTTGAAAGCAAATCATCGATCTTTTTCTCAGCTTCATTTACTCGGTCTTTCAAGTCCTCTTTCTAATTACATTGTGATTGTAATTCATTTTCAAGTTCATTAACCTGCATAGGTGAATGAAACGAATTTACATCAAAAACTTATTTATGGGGAAACGAACATATGACTCATCACAAAAATGACATAAAACGAATTGACAATATCTGCAAAATCACAAAAATACAAACCAAAACAAAACAGTGATTGATTGGCAGAGTTGAGTTAAATAACACAACTTTTAGTATCCTTTTTATTCCTTACAATGACACTTAAATCCAATGCAAAACAATGCTTTGTCCTTATAATTAAAATCACAAAGGACTTTCACTATGAGCACATTCAGCTACAAAATAACTTTTCTTCCGAATGGTAAAAAATAACTCACATTCTCTACTTTTAAATGCAACTCATCAATCTCCACCTCAGCTTCATTTACCCTGACTTTCAAGTCCTCTTTCTCATTACGTAGCGATTGTAATTCCTTTTCAAGTTCACAAACCCGCATAGGTGAATGAAACGAATTCACATCAAAAACTTATTTTTGGGGAAACGAATAGATGACTCATCACAAAAAGGACATGAAACGAATTGACAATATCTACATAGTCACAAAAATACAAGGACAAGGATTGTCTGCCCTCCTACTTCCGGTGCCCTCAACATTTTATATTACTAAACAGTGATTGATTGACAGACAATCCTTTTCCAAAACATGAGGGCACCGGAAGTAGGAGGATAGACAATCCTTGTCCAAAATACAAAACCAAAAACTAAACAGTGATTGATTGACAGAGTTGAGTTAAATAACACAACTTTTAGTATCCTTTTTATTCCCTTACAATCATTCTTTACTTAACACTTAAATCCAATGCAAAACAATGTTTTGTTCTTATAATTAAAATCACAAAGGACTTTCACTATGATTGACAAAAAATAACTCGCATTCTCTACTTCTAAACGCAAATCATTGATCTTCACTTAGCTTCATTTAACCGGGCTTTCAAGTCCTCTTTCTCCTTACGTTGCAACTGTAATTCTTTTTTATGTTCATTAACCTGCATAGGAGAATGAACTGACAATTCAGTAGTATTCTCTTTTTTTGGCAACAAGAATGTAGTGGTTTTCACATAGGAAAATCACTGGTCACCGCCCCGATTAATGCCTAGGCATTTGAAAATTAAGGAAGGGCCCATAGACCTACTTGAGGCGCCTGCCTAGACCGCCTAGGTACCCGCCCAGACCCACTTAGGCAGAAAATAGATAACTTTTATTTTGCATCTTTTTTTTTTCAATAAATTATAAGAGACTTGTCGAATACTTAAATGAGCACACATTATATTCTTGTTTCCCATGTTTTCATTATATTCCAATACTTCATAATATGTGTCATTCTATTTTTTAGTTTATGATGAAATTATATATATTTTAAGTATAAATATACACTTGTTTACATGAAATATAATAGATTTAATTAAATCCGCCTAGTCCGCCTAGACGCCCGCCTAGGCCCCGCCTAGCTGCCTAAGCGCTAGGTCCCAACTCGCTGTCCGACTAGCGCCTAGCGTCTTTTAGAACCTTAAGTAAAATAGTCCACTTCATTGTATCTAACCTTTTTCTCTAGTTCATCAGCACGTGCATGAGCCTTCCCAACATCCGTTTTTCTAAAATACAGAAACATAGATAGAAATCAATATGCAGATAACCTAACTGTCATTGAAAAACAGATTGGGTAATTGGTTTTCTGGCATTGCATGCAAATATGCCTAACCTGGAGAGATTCGATTTCAGTCCGCAAGGAAGAAATTCTATCCGAGTTCTGTTGAATTACTTTCTCCTCCTCTTTTATAAACTTATTGTTCTTTTTTAGTTGGAGTTCCACCGAAGAGATTCTAGCCGAGTTCTGTTGAATTACTTTCTCCCTCTCTTTTATAAGTTCAGTGATCTTTGTTATTTCGGATTCTTCAACATTAAAGAAACACAAACCGTCAGCCAGGAAAACCCAAACAGCACTCAAAAACACTTAAATCGACGTCCGACTAATATCGATGTTGTTTCTACTCCCAAAGTAACTAAACAATTAAGCATCTTTATTGCTCTCATTAAAATTATAAAAATTGAAAAATCAAAGCTGTACAAGTAAGCATCAGAGCTCAGCCAATTGGCAGTATTACTTGGATTCCAAGACATAAACACAATATTATAAACGGAAAGAATTACAAACACTTCCCAATTTAAAATCCAAAGGATCTCCAGCTTTAGTAACATCTGATTCGATGGTCAGAAAACCGAGGGGAAAATTAAACCGACAAACACTTGACAAATCACAATTTTCATCCAATAAACCCCCAGAACTTGCAGAAGGCGGTAGAAATTCCACGGCCACGATTCTTCCCCAGCACTCGATCCAACGCCCACCTACATTCCTTTATTGTGCGCGCCTTCCCGTTGGTTAGATGTCGACCACACTCACCTCACCCATTCACTGCAGTAACCCCACCAATCACCTCGCGACGCGTAACCCTCATTTTATTTTCCCCGCAGGTTTTGTTTCCAACTGGACGAGCTCGCGATCCAACTAGGGTGTATTCGGTTTCATTCGGTTCAGTTTGATTTTCTTTCGTTTTATTCGGTTTGATTTTGTTCGGTTCGGTTTTGGTTTTTATTTTATTTTTTCATAAAACTTGACCTTTTTTTAACATGGAATTTATAAAAAAGGCTTGCATTGGTAGACTAATAATAAGAAAATGGAGAAAGTGAGAAGATATTTATATATATACAAGATCATATAAACCAATTCTATTTTATAAACGACCTCAATTGCAAAGAAAAATGACCAACGTATCAACTCCAAAAGCAAACAAATGGAGAAGTTCTTTCAAGCTCCAAAGCCTTCCAAAACTAACTTCTATAACCAATGGGATATACTCTCTAATTAAACCAAGTATGCTCCTTCAAAAATCTCAATGCTTAGTTTCAAACTTGGTAATAAATTTTCACAAAAAAAACATTATGAGCATTCATTCATAAAGTGTAAAGGAATTCGGTTTGATTCGGTTTCTGAACCTCCAAAACCGAAATTGAATCATTAAAGTTTGATTCCGTTCGATTTTTTTTTGAATTTTTGGTTTTTTTATTTTGGTTCGGTATACGATCCGATTTTATTCGATTTTCGAATTTTTGAACTTATCCCTGCATCCAGCAGTCACTGGCCATTGCAGAAGATTCTAAAGTCAACATCACGAAAACAACAGTAAATCTCGTCGTTTCGACGAAATTACCTATCAGTCTCTTCTTCTCCTCGGCAATTTTCAGTTTCAAATTGCTCTGAGTTTTTCTTATTCTGCTTTCGCTTCCGGAGCTCTCTGCGACTTGAGGTGGATTACATTTGTCTGATTAATTTTGTTAATTTCAATTTTTTTATTGTAATTTGCTGATTAGTTGTAGTTTAATTTGCTGATTTAAGTTTTGGGTGATGAATTTTATTTGAATTTGGAGAGGTATTATGAATTGGGTTTTGAATTTCAGTGAGAGAAATGAATTTTCATGAGAATTTGTGGTTGGTAGGAGTCACGTGAATTTGGTAAAAGTTGTTTGAAGCTGCATCCCCGAATTTCCATGCAAATATGCCTAACGTAGAGACTTGATTTTCACATTGGAATGGAGAAATGCTATCGGGTTCATTCTTCCCTGTTACGTGGTTAAATTCAACATTAAAGAAACACAAACCGTCAGCCAGGAAAACCGAAACAACACTTGAAAATGCTCAAAATCGAAATTTAACTAATATCGATGTTGTTTCTACTCACAGAGTAACTAAACAATTACGCATCTTTATCTCTCTGATTAAAATTATAGAAATTAAAAAGTCAAGGCTGTACAAGTAAGCATCAGAGCCCAGCTAATTGGCAGTATTACTTAGATTCCAAAACATAAACACAATATTATAAATGGAAAGAATTACAAACACTTCCCATTTGAAAAACCAAAGGATCTCTAACTTAAGTAACATCTGTTTGGATGGCGCCAAAACGGAGGGACAAAATCGAATCCACAAACACTTGAAAAATCACAAATTTCACCCAATAAACCCTAGGATTCGCAGAAGACGAAAGAAATGAACCTGGGGAGGGCACGGCTCGCCCCCATTCCGGAATTGGAATTTCAGCCCGAATCTGGGAGAAAATTAGGGCAAGAAAGATCGTGGGAATGGCGAGCTTGGAGGGCGCCATGGGAGCACGCAATCACAGCCAACGAAACTCAGCGACAGTTTTTCGAGTTTTTATTTTTTTGAGTTCCAGTTCGATTTCTTCCGACTACAGATATTAAATATGGTTTTGTTACCAAAACATATCTTTCATAACCTTAACGAAAATGGATATATATAAATATATATATATATATATATATATATATATATATCTGTCAACTAATAAAGCATTTATGATACCAACAATTGTTCTTTTTTTAATAGTAAAATTCAAAGGGAATTGTTATTAATTAGTATTTCAAAAATCTCATTCTACACTCCAAACTTTCTATATTAGGAAAGAAAAATACACTTACGAGGAGTGTAGAATGAGATTTTTGGAGTGTCAATAACACTTCCCAATTCAAAAGAGAAATTTTATTTGGACTCATATAACCTCTTTCTACATCTAATTTTAAGCTTTAAATGTGAATTGTTTTTTTCCTTATTGCATAATTACCATCAAGTACAAATATAATTAACAATAAAACTAATATTTATCAATAAAGCCATCCCAAAAATTAAACCCTACCATCATACAATGTTTATCCTACCTTCATTCTAGCTAAAACCCTAAAAACTCTTATAGAGAAAAACAAGCTTTTTTTTTAGTGGAGAATATGGGTTTTGGGTTTCAATTCACATCTATCAACGCTAGAAGTTGAGAAGATGGGTTTTTGAGTTTCGCATCATATATGGTGGCGAAACCTCCCCTGCCAATTTGGTTTCCTAGAAGGTTTAGGCAAATCTTATAATTCGTTGTCTCTCTCATCCTTTCATGAATTTTGGTTTCCCCTGCCAATTTGGTTTCCTCAAAGGTTAGGCATATAGACTTGCCTCATCTCTTTCGGAAAAAAGATCCTCGCTGGATCCTTTTCTTGGAGATCTAGGGATCTTATAATCATGTCCGTTCATCATACATTGTGTGGTTAGAAATTATTTTAAATTTTAAATTGTAAATTAAATATAAATAGCACCTAACGAAAACTAACCGCATAATGTACGATGAACGGACATGATTACAAGATCCCCCTGATCCCTAGAAAATAGATTTGGCGAGAGGATCCTTTTCTATCTCTTTCATGCATTTTTGGCAAATATTATAATTCCATGTTTCTCTCATCCTTCCATGCAGTTTTGGCAAATATTATTTTCTTCTTCTTGTTTTCTCCTTTTTACTAAGATATGTATGGAGAAGTATACAAAGGAGTAACAATGACATTGAGTTGATGAGGATGAAGAATTTCACCCTTTTAACCTAATGTTCTTTCAAATTCGACCAAAAAAAAAAAACTCTAATATTCTTCCTAGATATACTTTTAATTACTTTGAAGTTTGTTTTAACTTTTTTGTCATTGCCGTGCATCTAATCTTCTCAACAAATACAACAGTTCCTCAAATTCAAGCCATACAATCTGAAAGGGAAACTAAAAAAGAAATTATTATTAGTACATGGAAGATTCATAAACAAGTAGAAACTTCACCAAATTATTCAACTTGTTCATAGAAGTCAAACTCCAGAACGCTTTCATAATTCCAATAAACAAGTAGAAACATCACCAAATTATTCAATTTGAGATTTTATTTTCTAAATGGGTGTCAAGATAAATTTACATTTTGAATTGGGTTAGTGATGTTAGTTCACGTAGTAAATTTGGATTTAAAGAGATATTAATTAGTATTTAATTAAAAATAATATGGGTGTAGATTGTAGAGAGTAAGTTGGGTGTAGAAATAGGGTATATGAGTTCAAACAAAATTTCTCAATTCAAAATATTAAATCAATTAGTTAGGATTAAAACAGTAATTTCAAAGGGTAATGTTAGGGAGACTAAATTTGCAAATTAAATGATGTGTCACCGATAAGAATGAACTCGTTTATCAACGTCTAACTAATAAACCAATCATCAAGGTCTATGTCCTTTAATTTTCAAAACTTTATTTTGCAAATTTAGTCGCCATAACATTACCCAATTCCAAAATAACTAACTTAATGGATATTACTTTCGGTTGTTGCTTTGAATAAAAAACAGAAAAATACTTTACTATTGTAAAAAAAAAAAAAAAAAAAAGGAAATTTTTTTCATCTACATGTATAAGTGAAGAAGGTAAAAATAATGAAACATTTATAATTTTAAAATTATCCTCTCCCATTAAATTTTCAAATAATAAAAGAAATACACAAAAAAAAAAAAAAGGAAAACTAACGAAAAGTAAAAAAAAAAAAAATTCCCTTTTAATAAAAAGCCCTTTTTAAAGGTTTAGTGAATAGTACCAGAAAAATGTATAAATGTGGTTTTTCGTTAAAAATGAACAGTACCGGAAATGTTTATTTTTTTTAAAAAATATATATTTTATTGTGTTTTTTCAAATAAAAATTTAACAAGTTATGTGAATTTCAAAAATTATTTATAATTATAAAAACTCAACTTATATTTAATAATATTGATATATAATGTGTTAGCTGTATTCCGAGTACATTTATGAAGAAAAGTGTGAAGAAGAAGTAGAAAAAGGAATAAATATAGTGATAATTTGATTCTTCGTCGCTGTAGTAAATAGGCGAGAAAATAGAATTTATTTCTTTGTTTTTACAAAAAATAAATAGAAACAAAAATAGAAGTAATTAATTGTGACACGTTCACTAAAAAAAATCCTTTTGTAGCAAATCATTTATTAAGAAAAATAAATACACTTAACACAAAAGCAAAAAAAAGAAATAATAGTAACCTAATCCTGAGCGTCTACCATTTATATTTAATATTAATTAATTTAATAATTTAAATTTAATATTAAATTAATCCGGTTAATTGGCTTTCGACAACACTAACCTCACCCGCACGCTGCACTAACCCTACCAATCACCTCGCGACGCGTGACGTCATTTTATTTTCCCCGTGGGTTCCTTTTTCCGATTGGACGAGCTCGCGATCCAAACAATCACCGGCCGTGGCGGAAGATTGTAAGTCGCGTTGCGAAAACGACGGTAAATCTCGTCGTTTCGGCCAAATTACGGATCAGTCTCTTCCTCTCCTCAGCAATTTTTAGTTCCAAATTGCTCTGAGCTTTTCTTATTCTGCTTTCACTTCTGGAGCTCTCTGGGACTTCAGGTGGATTACATTTCTCTGATTAATTTTGTTAATTTCTTTTTGTTTTCTTGGAAGTATTGATTGTAATATGCTGATTAGTTGTAGTTTAATTTGCTGATTAAGTTTTGGGTGATGAATTTTAAGTGAATTTTAAGAGGTATTATGAATTGGGTTTTGAATTTCAGTCAGAGAAATGAATTTTCCTGAGAATTTGTGGTGGGTAGGAGTCAGGTGAATTTAGTAAAAGTTGTTTGAAGCTGGCATCCCTAAGTTTCCATTTTTTGTTGGATTACCATTGTGAAAGAAGTTAACTTTGTATGCACATGTAAGTATGAATTACACTGGAGGAAATTGGCAGTGAGTGATCGAAATTCCCAAGGGAAATGGGAGTTACGAACTAAATTCGTATTCGTATTTGTATTCGGGTTGTTCTAAGTTTGAGTTTATGTTCATGAGCTTGAGGTCGGCACATTGTCCGTATAAGAACACTTGAAAGGTTTGGCTTTGGTGGTGTTGTTTGAAGCTGTATCAATAAATTTCAAATCTTGTTGAATTCTCATTGTGACAAAAAATTACCTTTCTATGCGTTGCATCCAAAAATTACCATTGTGTGCGCATACATGTACACGTTTCAATGGAGGACAGATGGCGATTGCTCACAATACCTCGCTAGGTCAATGGGAGTTAAGAACTATTTAGTAGGAGTGGTTAAGAACTATGTGGCACAACCATTGCCCGCATAGATTTTACAAGATCACTAGAACGGAGTATTTGGCGAGAACGGTATATGATCATCTTGATTGCTGATGTACGTGCCTCTCTATGAAATTTTCCTTGGCAACTAGTTTGCCCGGATATATATTTGGCATATTCTTTTCTTTTTCATATGAAGCCGCATGCCTTCACTTTAAAAGGCTTCCATTTCATCGTTTTATTAGTCAAACAGAGTCAAATAGGATTTACACATTAGGAGATGTTTCAAATTTGAAACATCTCCTAATGGTTATTGCATAAAAAAATTATACAATGATTGCTTTAGTAATTTGAAACATCTCCTAATGGTTATTGCATAAAAAATTATACAATGATTGCTTTAGTTGCTTGGAGTTTCAGCTCACTTAGTTTCAAATTTGAGAGTTTGCATTTTCTTGAGCTCTCTTCCCCCTTTATCTTTTTCTCTTAACTGTTCTATTCTTTCTAATTTAGTTAAATTTAGGGTAGTCATCTCTGATTTTAGTCTTAGGTTGTGGACATATTCTTGACTTCATTTTGTGTTGTATTTCCCTTACTGATGACCATGTGTCGGTTTGTTTGGATCTCACAAAATAGATCCATTTGTTTTCCCTTATTTTCCCTTCTCTTCCCCCAAGCAAAGATTTGTGAATATAAACTACTCTTGGGTCCATTTACACCCATGGGAGGGGAAACAACTACAAAAGACGCATGGAAGTATGCACAGTTGCTTTTCTGATATACCTAGGTTACAAGGTAAATTTCATTCTTTTCCTTTCACTTATAGGCTGCCTATTTTATATAAAATACCCCTTTAACTTGTTTTTATTATAAATAATTGAAGGCTCTGCTGTTAGTCTTAAAACGTTCATGTAATATTAAAACACCATTGCACTAACCTTGTGAAGACATCCTTCCATGCACGGCAAGGATTGAAGCTGCAGCAAGCACACCAAAGCACCTAGAACTTAGAGGAGGGTCTTCTGCACACTCACCACGACTGTATTACTCGAACGTGTGGGGAATTATCTAAGTATATGTTTCGGTAGTGTATGCAGGGACCTTCCCTTGGTATTTATACTACTACAACCCTAGTGCACATTCCCATAATCATGCACTATAATTCCTTATTGTACAAGGATACAATCTACCAAATCTCAGTTCTAATAGGATAGTACCAAGAGCCCTTATTCTCCAATTATAACCGGATTATATACTTTACTTGGAGTCCAAGTTATAGCTTATAACTAAACCCTAATCATACTTACATTCCACATCAATCCTTATTAACTACATGGACTAATAAGCCATTGGATTAGAGTCTAACATCCAACATCTGCAGCAAAGAGAGAAATGGACTAACAAAACTAAAACAGATGCTTTATGGGAAAATGCGCATAAGCGAAACGCTAAAGGTGTTATCGGTTTGATAGTGGAGTTGGAAGGTTTGTGAGCGAAACTTCTGCAGTATCTGTCTACACGGGCATACATATGCCTTCTCAAGCAATTACGTGAAATGATACATGATCGCTTTGATTGATTAAAGTAGTTAAATGTAGCGTATCATTGAGTCGTTAAATTGATTTTTGTTGTGATTGTGGAATTGTGTGGGGGAATAGTGTGGTAAAGCTGAATGATGAAACGACAATTCTTGTTCTCATACGGTTCTAGTGAGGCATGCTCGTTTAGCTCTTAACGAGTGGTTTTGCAACTCTATGATTTTGTCCGTTAATATTCCTTGAGAATTTCAGAGCTCAAAAGAAGGGTGAACTAAGAGTGACTTGATCTCCTCTTGGGTATGTAGGTAGTCTAACAATAGAGGTTAGGTGCATCTACGATGTAACAAGGAAAGTCATTGCGTAATTAAATTATTGACTTGTGCTTTAGTCATGTCTCAGTGGTGAGGCATGAAACATGAGCAAGTATGTGGTGACGTCATGTATTGATTTTGAATGTATGTCGAGATCGGAGCGTGATATTTTATCCTATCAAAATACCAAATTGGGATTGAAAATGTACTTTTCTTCTATAAAACTCGATTGAACACTACTTCCTCTGTGTGAAGGAGGATTTTTGCCGCCCACAATCGCCACGTCATAAAGTATTTTTGAATTTTGGGCCACACACTATTCATTTACTGCACAAATTGAATACCTACTAAGTTTTTAGACAAATATCAGTGAGTTGGGCCTTGGACAGGCCCAACTGTTTATTTTTAGCCCAAACATTCCTATTGCGCTCTAAATATGGGGCAAATAAAGTCTAAAAAAAATTATGCATATATTTTTTTTTAACAGACAATAATATCTACACTCAGATGTTGGGGGAGTGCGTTCAGCCTCATATATAGGCTAGCAATAATATGATTTTAATTTATCTTTAACGAGAATCAAATCTAAGATCAATAAATTATAGTACTAAGTAACAAAGTTCTATGTACATTGAAGCATTCTTTCTTCCTCTAGAAACATTTCAACTTTCGTATTTAAGCCTTAACCAACAAATTGACTTGCTATTAGTGTAGTATACACGTGTTCTATAATTATTGGCCTTATGGGACCCATTATATATGTCCTCTATTTAAAAGTTCTTTTATCTTCACATGCCAGATGACGTAACCTTGTTGATGTCATTAGGCTATTTATTGTTGTCGGCAACCAAAGGCTAAGAAGGATTCATGTTTATAGAATGCCAAAACCCCGAACCATAAAGCTTCCAACACGTGTAAATCTTTCAGCCACTCAAAAACCTTCACTGAAAGGTTATTATGAATACTAGCATATAGGCACACACAAAGTGTATGAGAAAATTTTTTATTTTTGTTTTTGAAATAGAAGGAGAGTGATGGAGAATGTGAGAGTGCGAAGTTTTTTTTATTTATTTTTATTTATTTATTTTTTTTAATTAGAGATACGTTAGAATTACATGTAGGTGAAGCTTTGAAAAAAAAACAGCAAAATTTCGTTGAGTGAAATTACATTTCTACCATATATTTCTTATTCATATTCTGTTTTAATTAGAGGGTTAAACTGGTAATTTCATAGGATTTTGGTTGACAATGAATGTTTTATTAAGGGAATTGTTATTGGGACTTCAAAAATCTCATTCTACACTCCAAACTTTCTATATTTGGAAAGAAAAATACACTTGTGAGGAGTGTAGAATGAGATTTTTGGAGTGTCAATAACACTTCCATTTATTAATTAGTAGAAATTATCACATTCCATCGATTTGTGCACAACTTGAGGGATGAGTATCCTCTCCTGATTCTTTTTGTGGAAATTTTAGGGACGCTTACATCTTAATAATTTATTATATATCGTACAGTCAGTTTTTATTAGATATTATTTGTGTTTAATTTTAAATAAAAAATTCAAAATGATTTATGACCATGCAATGTGCAATACGATGAACGGTTAGAATGTGAGGATCCCTAAGATCCTCACAATTTGGATCTGGATGGAATTCAAATCCCAACTTGAGAACCGGTTGACCGTTATAGTTTGTTTAAATAAATCTAATAGTAGTACCTTAAATTATTGGAAAACTAGCAATAATAGAATAATTTCATTATGTGTGGTACTATCTGCACATTATTTTTACCTTCTACACATATTCTATTAATTTATCTTTTCTAATATTTTTCAATCGATTTGAATCGATAGTAGAACATTAAGAAGAGTGTGTAGATGTAAAACAAGACCATTTCATTATTTGCTTGCTGAAATAGAAAGAAAAATATAAAAGATATGAATAATAGAGGTGATGATAGGAAATGCCTAAAGTACCCTTGCTTATAGGGGTGTGATATCCACACACTCATTTTTACTTTTCCCACACCTTTTTGGATTTCAGTCGTCGGATCGGATGAATTGAAGAAGATTAAGAACATAAATTAACGAGTGTGTGAAAAGTAAAAATGGATGTGTGGATAGCACAACCCATGCTTATATGGTTGTCTTTGCAAGGTTGCTCGTCCATTCCACCACAAACATTGTCTAGGGCAAATCCTATTGACTAGATTTTCTCTCATCGCTCTCATCCTTAGAGGTCAGTAAGCTCATCTCTGTGCAATTATTATTTCACTATAAGTGAGAGATTTTTTTTTTCTTGTATAATCTGAGTGTTTTAAACATTTCTCTATTTAACATTATCAGTTATGAGAATGCTAAATTAATCAAGCACAATAAGGAAGAAAAATCTGGCTAGTACAATATCGAGACTCTTCCAAATCCACGTTCTGTCAAACTCACTACATTAATTGGAAAATTATTATCAACCACTTTTGTTAATAGTCAAGGAAATATAAGGGTAGGTAGCTATAAGAATCACGATATTAATTTAATGTGGACTTTACATGCAAGAAAGTAATAGAGTCTTGCGTTAATGTGGCAAAAACAAGTAAAGAGTCTTGCAAGTTATCAACCAAGCTATCATTGAAGGAAAGATAAGGGTAGGTATTATTCGATTCACATTAAGGGTAGGTAGATATATGAATCACGACATTAATTTCATGTAAAGTATCATTCAATTCATTCGAAAAGTATTATATAGTGCCTGTGATTTAAAAAATGCCTCTCGTATGTTAAAAAAAAAAAAAAAACCTATTTATGCACTTTTTTATGACATGAAAACTCGTTGACAACAATTGTAACTTGTTTATATTGATACATTATGAACAAATGACATTAATGTTGTCTATTGTCTATAAGGATTTGGTTGCCTACATTTTTCCTGAGACCTTTTACCGTTTTAAATTTCGTGCTTCTCCCGACTATTTATGGCATCGCCACTGAACTCATGCATTATTTTTTTGCACCAAATAAGTTTGGGTAATGCTAGGGAGGCCAAATTTTTAAACCACATTGCAAACCAAATGATGTATCACCAATAAGAAATAAACACGTTAATCAACACTTAAATTAAAATCCAATTGTCAACAACTACATCATTTGGTTTAGAACATTTGGTTAAAAGTTTAATCTCCCTTGTATTACCCCTAGGTTTATAGCCCTGGAAAAATATGAGGGTAGATAGAAGAAATTATGATTAAATGCGCTCCTCAAAAATATATAAAACGAAATCTACTTGTTTAATTTTTGTAAACAAAAATCTACTTGTACAAGACTGCATTTTCTTTTTTGTTTGTCTTTTCAATTTATGTATTTTTTGGTTTCTTGAAGATTTTAGTTTTTTTTTTTTATGTATGAATGGTAGTTGGAAATTGGAATTTATAAGGAAAGGTAGACTAGGTAGTTATGGAAACAGGTCTTATTTTAACTTTCATTAGAATTTTGTTGGTCTCTTCTCTTGCATGTTTTGACTGGAAGATTGAGATCTAAGAAGGAACACACTTTCTAGAGTTAGTTACTAGACATACTTGAGTATCTTTCTCTATCTGTTTTTGTGTTTGGCTCAACCTTGGTAGTGAATAACATTGTTGAACAATGAATTAACTTTGAATTTCATTGCATGTAAAAGACTTATTTACATATTCCTATTGCGCACTAAATGATGGAACAAATAAAGTTTAAAAAGGTTTCGATGCACAGTGACACATTCTTTCTTCCTCTTGAAACATTTCAAACTTTCGTACCTCAACCCACAAATCAAATATCCAACAACTCGCTACTAATGCAGTATGCCTATGTTCTACAATTATTGGCCTCATGGCCCCCAATTATATATGTTCGTCAAATGAAAGTTCGTCTATCTCCACATGAAGGCACCATTACAGCCATTTGACGTTGTCTAGTTGATGTCACACTGTTATTGATTGTTGTCATCAACCAATGGTTAAGAAGGATTCATTTTCACTTGTAAGTGAGAAGTTTTAGGTTCGATTCTCATTAAAGATGAATTTAAACTACATTATTGCTAGTCCCTTCTGAGGCTTAAGCCCTTCCTTCCTTCTTAGTGTAGATAATATCCTTTGTTCAACAAAAAGAAAATTAATATAATATATAGCAAAAAATAAAAATATACTCAAAGGGGATGAATTTCTTTTTTAAAAAAAATTAACAAATAATATTATTTATACTAATAAAGTGTGACAGTGAGTTAAACCTCACAATAAACTTATCATCATAAAATTCCTCATGATCCACAAATTAAATATCCAACAACTTGCTACAAGTGCAGTATACCTCTTCTGCAATTATTCGCCTCATGGCCCCCAATTATAAATGTCTGTTAAATGAAAATTCGTCTATCTCCACGTGTAGGGACCATTATTGCCAGATGAAGGGAGCATTATTGCCATAGTAAAATTCCAAAGCACATTAAAAAGGACTATACTTACGTACTCACTTGGGAGTACCCAATTTACTGACCATTTAATCTGGCCCAATAATTTTAGAACACATGTCATTTAATTCTCTTCCAATATTTTGCCATCTCTGTTAGGGGTGGACACGGTGCGGTTCGGTGCGGTTCCACCCCTAAATTGGAACCGGAACCGAAATATATTAACGGTTCGATTCGGTGCGGTTCCACTTAAATTTATGACTAGAACATTACGGTTCGGTCTACACCGGTTCCGATTCGGTTCTTGCCGGTTTACGGTTCATAATAATAAATTATTTGAACACCAAATCATTATGCATTCAAATACATCTTCTAAAACTGATTACATAAAGTTGCATACAACACATCTTTTTTAATGCAAATGTCTTTGGTAGTGGCACCAAGTCAACAAAAAAAGACAACTAAAATACATATGCACTGGTCAATCAGTCAACAAACAAAAAAATGATGAAACAAATTGCAAGTTTTTAGACTTCAGAGAGCAAGCAAGAAGCAGCAGCTCCTGTACACAATTTTTCAACCTATTATACCATGACATGTGTGTGTATATATAATTTATTTATTTATTATTAATAAAACGGCTCGGTTCGGTTCGGCCGGTTCTTGGTCATTCGAAACCGGAACCGGAACCGGTTTGAACGGTTCGGTTCGGTTCGGTTTTTCACTCAAAGTTGACTTTTCCGGTCAACACGGTTTTTTTCGGTTTTTTTTTCTTACGGTTCGATGCGGTTTTGCGGTTTGGCGGTTTTTATGCCCACCCCTAATCTCTGTAAACAAACACATTTTATACCTGAGACCAAACACCTCTCTTTTTCTCCATCTTCTTTCCTTGCCCCGCCCGCTCTCTCATCTTCTCCAGCGACCATCTCCATGCCTTTGCTTCACTTTTGTTGATGCAATGGCAGATCCACCAAAGGTTCTTCGTCTGCCCAACAACCCATGTCTATTATCCCTTGTCATCGACACCCATGGTCAATCTGTTACAGGTTGACTAATTTTTTTGTCGAAGAGGCAAATTGACCGTACAAATTTGCTTGTTTTCTGGTATACAAAACAAGTGCAAAATTCATTTTTTATTTTTTATTTTTTCATTTTTGATTGGAAGTACTGTTATTATTAACACTTTAAAAAATTATCACGCACTCATTTTTAAAGGAATAAATTTCACTTCAAACCGTGTTAGATGACTTATTGTTAGTACCAATGACAACTCATTTTCCAATTTATATCTTTTTTCTTCCTTTCATCTGACTTGTTTCTTCTCCATTGCTATGTTTGCACGTATTCATTGTTTTAAGTACAACCATGCATTAATGTTGTCTTCAATCAACCAGTTAGGTATAATATATCAATGGTGTCAAACTTATGGTTTGATTGTTTGCTGCAGGCTTCGGGCCTCATGGAGTAGCCAAGGAATTTGGGAAAAACAACGACGCTGGCCAAGAGTGAGGCTGAAATTGAAAGTGAAGAGGTTCGTGTAAGCGATTCTCATCTCTTAGACGGTAAATGTAGTTGGGTTTGGGAGCACTTCAAATCGTATAAGGTTAAGACCCTAGTAAGCGTCATGAGAAAGAGAAATATTTTTACACTAAAGCACGTATAGATGCTTCGACTTTTTAAACCGTTTAAAACATGTGGAAAGTATTACATCTATATACGATAGTAACTATTTACATGCATATAGAAAATTTATTTGCAACTTTATTTACAATAAGGAACAAAATAGGTGTTAAAAGTTGGGTTCATAACATTTTGCAAATTTAGAGTGGCGTTGAACTTACGATTCCATTATCAATGTAGTACTACATACTAAGCTAATTATAATTAGGGTGCTTTAGATTTTGGCCCTTACAACTCATGATTCCTAGATAAAAACCCATCTACACATAAACGTTCAATAAAAGCCCAAATTTAAAATCTGCAGCCACATCAGAACATTATTGACCTACTGATACAATTTATTTACACCCATGCCACTTTCCCAAGTACCTAAATTTATTCCTAATTTAAAGTTGTAGAAAAAGTGAAATAAGATATATAAATTGTTGTATTGCATTAATTGTATCCATATCATACCAAAAATTTACCTTTTTGTGATATATATATATATATATATATATATATATATATATATATATATATATGTGTGTGTGTGTGTGTGTGTTGGAAGTATGCCCACAAAGCCACTCATTTGATGTAATAGCTTTTTGGAATACTTATTGTGTTAAACTTTTATATGTTTAATAGAGGGCAAAGCTTATTGTTAATCACTATTTATAGTATCTTGTGTTTAAGCAATAAGGGAATCCAAGGAATGTATTTGATCTAAGAGACAAGTGATTTAAGTTAGTTAAATTAACGAGACCTTTCTCTTATGTTCATTCCTAAAACGTTCCTAGCCATAGGATTGCCAATTGGGCATTGACAATCCGCTAAGGTTAGTATGTGTTATGTCGACTCAAGCGTGAGTATGAACTAGTCTCAAGTCATTTGGTGTTGGACACTAAGGCAAACACATAGGTGCTCGAAAGAGTAATCGAGTACACTGAACAACGATCAAACGAGAGTTCGAACATACATGTCATGTGAGAACTCAATAGTTGCAATATGCAAAGTAGTCCTTTGACCTGAGGCATCATTGATGTCTAATGGTTAGGTCCTTGATCTTTGATTATGTCAACGGCATTCCATTGGAGTGTCCACGGCATTGTTGGGGTCAAGCTATCTAGTCATGTAGGCATATGAATGCACAACAAGGGATCTCTAACCTTCCATAGTGGAAGGAGAATACTCTAAGATATGATTAGAGAGTCTTTGGCCAAAGCATATGAATATGACTAAGGAAGCTTGTTCCAAATCTTATTCAATTGAATCATATAGAGAAGTATCACATTGGATAGTAGACATGAAACAAACTATCACTTAAACAATGTGATTAAGAGTATTGTATTAGAGAAGGACCGTATTGCATTGTAGTTGTAACTGGATAGGTTCTCCAACCACTTCTACTTAGCTTGGGTAACCATGACATGCTGCTAGGCGTCACCCATGGTTTGTGGAAGCCCTAAAGATTAGCAAACACTAATTTTAAGGGAGAATTGAAATGTGGTTTCAATTCACAATCGATCGTTAAGAGTAACATCGCCAACTACCTCGCTAATTGGAACCTAATGGATCGTACACCGAGTAAGGATATAAGTGAAGAAATTATATGAAATGGATAAGCAATTAAATGGTTTAATTGAAGAATGGTCAAGATTAATTAAATAGTTAATTAATTATACGAAACGTTCGTATTGGGCGTTTAAGTTAGTTTTGGGCTTCGGGGCACAAAAACGTTTTGGTCCACAAGGCCCATTATGTTTAAGTTGTATGACAACTAAAACAAAATGGGCAATTAAGCCCAATAACAACATATGGCCGGCCATATCAAGGGTAGTGGGAATTTTTGCTTAATTGCAAGTTTGCCACTAACCTAAGAGATGAAGTATAAAGTCATCTTTATAGCTTTGTTTCTCATTAGGGTTTTCTAATAGAATTTGGGTGAAACATTTTCTCTCATTTTCTACATAGAGGCCGGCCACTTAGGGGAGGAACATCTAGCAATCTTTTCTTCCCTAAGTCATCCATTTCATCTTCACACTACATCTTTGGTGTGGAGACTTAGAGACACCAAACCTTTGGTGTTTTGGAGAACAAATCCTCAAATCCTCAAAGAAGAAAAGGAGCACTAAAAGGGAGGAAATCACAAGGAAGATCCAAGGAGCAAGGAGGTGACTTGAAGGCCCTCCACTTGGGTGGATCCCTTGTGTAATCAAGGATGAGCTTCAAGGGTAAAGAATCTCTAAATTCTTATTCTCTTTAATATTGTTAAAGAGTCTTATGGTTCACCATATACTAGGCTTTGAAAGTCATGGGTTTTATGAATTGTTTTTGAATGCATGCCTACTTTAAAGTGTTATTAGTTTGCATATGTATTCAAATGTTCTTACATGTTCTTAGCTAGGACAAAATTTTTCCTTTAGTGCGTGTGTGTGTGTGTGTGTTTTGCATTAATTGGGAAGTAAATTAATTTGTTCGAATTATAAAAAAAAATTATACTAAATTCATATTATATATTTTGAATCAAATAACACTTCTTTAACTTGTAGGTAAATTATTTTTAATGTATTGTTACACATATTAGGCACGTTTTATTGTTGTATAAATATAGGTATGACATAATATTTTTCAATATAATACATCAAATTACATTTCTTCTTGTTATGGGTAAATTATTCTCCATCTATTGGTGAAAAAAAAAAGATATTACACTACACACGGGGTATAATTTTTTGTACGTAAATTATTGGAAATTAATTTGTAGGTAGGTAAATTAATTTGTTCCAATTATATAAAATATATATATATATATACACACACTACACCAAGATTATATATATATATATATATATATAGATTTTTTTTTTTTTGAGAAAACCCAGATTATATATTTTGAATCAAATAATATTTTTGTATACATGGTAGGTAAATTATTTTTCATGTATTATTACATATATTAGCCTATTAGGGACTTTTTTTTTTTTTTTGGTAAAAATATATAAAGTAATATGTATATGATTGTTTGTAGGTAAAAAGATAAAATCAAAAGCATGATCCAATTCCTAAGTTTATGCAATATTTTGTTGTTGGTATACAATATTTTGCATCATTGGAAATGAACATTTCAAATAGTAGGTAGGTAAATTAATATGGTCTAATTATATAAATACACACACATATATATATATATATATATATATATATATATATATATATATTTATACACATTTTGAATCAAATAACATTTTTGTACATGGTAGGTAAGTTACTTTTTTTTATACGTATTATTACATATATTAGGTTTTTTTTTTTTTTTTTTTTTTTGGTAAAAGTATATGTACATGAACTCATAATGCCAAATACATAGAATTAAGCCAACAATTATCATATTTGATATTAATATGCAATGAATTTTTTAACATTAAGGTCTTATTTTTCTTTTTGCGAAATCATTCACTCTCTCCTTACAATATGCATAGAATTAATTGTGCACATCAAATATGCAATAGGGGTATTTTAGGCATCTAAAAAATGTAAAATGTGTAAAGTAATATATAATTAATGAATTCACTTAGGTGGATCCTAATCATTTGGTTTTTTTTAGTAAAAAAATTATGTCGGGTTTTATATGAAAAAAATTAAATTTGAGGGGTTAAAGTCATATTTTTTAGTTATTAGGGATTAATACAGAGTTTGGTGTATAGGAGTTGGAAAGCAATTTGCATTAGTGGAAGGGTTTAAACAAAAAAGTACAGCTAAAAGGCTAAATTAATTAAGCACAGTAATTGAGATAAATCTGGTTAGCACAATTTCAAGACTCTTCCAAATCTACGTTATGTGAGACTCACTATATTAAATGGGATTTGGATTCTATCTAGATTCGAATTGTGGGGTTTCTAGGAATTCTCATATCCTAATCGTTCATCGTACATTGTAAGGTCAGAAATCATTTTGAATTTTTTTATTTAAAATTAAACAAAAATAGTACCTAACGAAAACTGACCGCACGATATATGATGAACGACTAAAATGTGAGGATTCTCTAAATTTCCACAAAAAGTATCCGTTGAGGATCGTCATCCTATTAATTGGAGAATTAGCATCAACCACTTATGGTTTTTTTTTTGTTTTTTTTTTTAGGAACAGGGAATTTTCATATCCAGGACAAACAACCATCAGTGCAAAGAAAGAAAAGGTTAGGTAGCAACATGAATCATGACATTAATTTAATTAAGCCAAGTAAACACCTTCTACAAAAACATATTGAAGAAAAAATGGTTATATATAGGCAGCCTATCATTGTGCTATTGTTAAAAGAAAATTTATTTTTCATATACCAAAGGAGAGCAAGTAATATTATTGAGTTTTCTTAGTTATCTATGGAAGGCAAATTAACTGTACAAACTTGTTTGTTTTCCATATACAAAGCAGATGCAAACTCACTTCATTTTTATTTTTTTTTCCATTTTCGATGGGAAGTACTGTTATTGACATTAAAATAATTATCACGGCACTCATTCTCACAAGATTTTGAGTTCGATTCCCTTTCCTACTTGTCCATGGCTCGTCAGGGTTAATATGAAAACTTTTTTTTTTATTAATTTTATTATTATTAAGAGAAGTAGGAGAATTTGAAACTCTTACAATAATATAGGGGAGTAGGGAGTTTCGACCCGAGACATATAGGTAAAAACCCAATACTAAATCTACTAGGATATTGAACCACATGCAACCAGGGTTCATATGAATATTTAGTAGCAACATTCCACAATAACTCCGAAGGCATTTGGCGGGGTTTTTTTATGTTTCTTACAAAAGTTTGCTCGAAGTATCTTAGTTGATTGTGTGCCTAATGAAATATTTGAATCAATGCAGATAAAGATGTCAGCCTATAAAATGGCACATGACATAGAAAACCAGTTGGATAAGTTGTCTGACCTGTCCCCTAAGGGGTGTATCTATAGAGTTCCTGAGCGACTACGGCAAGTAAATAAGAAAGCATATACACCTCAAGTAGTCTCTATAGGCCCACTTCACCATGGCAATAAAGCCTTACAAGCCATGGAAGAGCACAAATTAAGGTACCTGCGCCATTTTCTAAGGAAAAGAAAGGTAAGATTGTCTGATTGCATACAAAAGATACAGGACCAAGAGGAAAGGTTGCGAGGTTTTTATGCAGAACCCAATTTGTTTGACAAGGACGAATTTGTAAGAATTGTTTCAGTGGATGCCGCCTTCGTCATTGATTTCTTATTGAGGTTTCATTTCTCCAATTATCGAGATGACGAATATGACTACGTATTCAGCAACCCTACGATCGTATGGGATGTGTGTCGAGATTTGAAGTTGCTTGAAAATCAGCTGCCATTCTTCATTCTTCAAGATCTTTTCACGCTTTTACCTTCTTCACATCAGCTGCCTTCGTTACTTGAAATTTCCTACCATTTTTTCCAAGAAGGGAAAGAGGAGAAATTTGAGAAGATATGTTCTTCTGGAGTAGAAGTACGACATTTTGTTGATCTGATAAGAATTCTATACCTGCCATTGGAACCAGAAAAGAAACCTATAACCAGAGACAGACACATCATGAGAGCCACTCCCAACGTGACAGAGCTACTCCAGGCTGGAGTCAAGTTTGAGGTAGGAAAAGACAGCAGTTTATTTGACATAAAATTCACGTGGGGGATCCTCGAAATTCCGAAGTTAACAGTGGACGATTCCACAGATCTGGTATTCAGAAATATCCTTGCTTTTGAACAATGCCATCACAGAGAGGAGCATTACCTAGCTAATTATGTTTTCCTTATGAAGCGTCTCGCGAAAACCCCAGAGGATGTACAATTGCTTGTTGAGAAGGGAATTATTGAAAATTGGCTAGGTGATACCCAGAAGATATCTACTTTGCTTCATGACCTTGGCACCGGGATGATAGTTGACGACTGGTATTATGCCCCTCTTTGTGAAAACCTGATAAAATACCGCACAAGTCCCTGGCACAAATTTAAGGAAAATTTCCACGTGTTCCTACAAACTTATGCTATCACGCCTTGGTTCATTATTTCTTCTGTCCCCGCTGTTATTCTCCTCATACTCACTCTCATACAAACTTTCTGCTCTATTAAATCTATTGCTTAGGCATCAACAACCGCAAGTCTCTCATTATCCAGAGAATCCGCTAGTCTCTCCTTCGCTGTATCCTCTCTCCGAATCCTATAAGTCTTGCTAGTCTTTGAGAGAGTGCAGAGTTTGCATTAGCAATCTAAGGTTTCCTTGAAGTGAGTGTAATAGATGTTCCAACAAAATCAAGTATTGAAGAGTGTGATTTTATATTTGATAGGTAAGCAGTGTCTACTTGTAATGACTTTCATTCAAGTGTGTGTTGTAAATAAAGGGAAGTGAGTTTTGTAGATCCTTATGTCTTCTGCACTTTTATATCTTCTGGTCTTAGATTCAAACAATCGTGCGGAAATCATTTTTTTAAATTAATTTGTACGTATCTTCTTATGTCGTAGTTTCAACTATTACTTTTTTAAATTGAGATAAATTTGGCTAGCACAATTTCGAGACTCTTCCAAATCTACATTATGTCAAACTCACTATATTAATTGGGACTTGGATTTTATCTGGATTCAAATTGTGGGGATTCTAAGTATCCTCATATCCTAGCCGTTCAACTTACATTGTGCGGTTAGAAATCATTTTGAATTTTTTTATTTAAAATTAAACAAAAATAGTACCTAACGAAAACTGACCGTACAATGTACGATGAACGACTAAGATGTAAGGATTTCCTAAATTTCCACAAAAAGTATCTGGTGAGGATCATCATCCTATTAATTGAAGAATTAGTATCAACCACTTATGGTTTTTTTTTTTTAAGGAACTGGGAATTTTCATAACCAGGACAACAGCCATCAGTGCGAAGAAAGATAAGGTTAGGTAGCTGCATGAATCATGACATTAATTTAATTAAGTTGTAAACACCTTCTACAAAAACATATTGAAGAAAAAATGGTTATATATAGGCAGCCTATCATTGTGCTATTGTTAAAAGAAAATTTATTTTTCATATACCAAAGGAGAGCAAGTAATATTATTGAGTTTTCTTGGTTATATATGGGAGGCAAATTAACTGTACAAACTTGTTTGTTTTCCATATACAAAGCAAATGCGAAGTCACTTCATTTTTTTTTTTCCATTTTTGATGGGAAGTACTGTTATTAACACTAAAAAAATTATCACGGCACTCATTCTCACAAGATTTTGAGTTCGATTCCCTTTTCTACTTGTCCATGCCTCGTCAGGTTCAATATGAAAACTTTTTTTTTTGTATTAATTTTATTATTATTAAGAGCATGAAGATAATTCGAAAATCTTACAATAATTCACGAAAGAAGGGAGTTTCGACCCAAAACATATGGGTAAAAACTCAATATCATATCTATTAGGATATTGAACCACATACAATCAGGGTTCATATGGGACTTCAGGTGGATTACATTTCTCTGATTAATTTTGTTAGTTTCTTTTTTTTTTCTTGGAAGTATTGATTGTAATATGCTGATTAGTTGTAGTTTAATTTGCTGATTAAGTCTTGGGTGATGAATTTTAAGTGAATTTTAAGAGGTATTATGAATTGGGTTTTGAATTTCAGTCAGAGAAATGAATTTTCCTGAGAATTTGTGGTGGGTACACTAGTACAAAAACATGTTTGCGCGACGAAAACTTGCGCGACGCAGCTAAATGCACGTGCACTTACGTCGCGCAAAACAGTATTGCGCGACGCCAATCTTCGTCGCGCAAAGTGCAGTCGCGCAAAGGCCATTTGCGCGACGTTTTGTGCGTCCCGCAAGATTTTGGCGCTAAAGCAAGTAAGTTTTACCACTTTTTCTGTTGACTTTGCGTGACGCAGGGCTACGTGAGTTGCGCAAAACAGCTTTGCGCGACGCACGTGCACTTAGGTCGCGCAAAACATCTTTGGTGGAGGGAATGTAATCTCATTCAATCTTCACTTTTCCAGTGAAGGGGAGATGAAAGGTAAAGCTACAGCTGTGCTCCTTTTCATAATTCATCTTAATGCTAGAGGGTGAAAGGGCGTGGGCAAGATAGCCTTAATTGTGTCCTGTATGATGAGTCTGATCCTGTTGGGGGTCCTGTTAAATAAAATAAGTAATGTATTACTCTTTCCTTTGTCTGTACATTTTAGCTTTTCCTCTTTGGCAGGTTGTGGTTTAATAACTGTCAGTGTTTTTCCCCTCATCCTATCTGATATTTTTGTGTATATTTTATTTGATTACAGATATCAGATGCCACTGGCTCTTGTTGGATTGATATCTTGTTTGGCACTGTGGGATGTTTTTAAGTTCTGTAGTGAAAGGTGGGGACTGGACCAATACCCAATAGTTCGGCAGTGCTTAATTCGTTTTGCTCAATGTGGTGAGTTGTTGACCCTGTGTTTGGGCAGTAGCAGTATTCTCTTGTGCATTTGTTCTGTTTACTTAGCATTCTCTTCTACATAAGTAAGGATTGAGCTTGTTACTAGTCGAAAATGCCACGAACTTCTTGAGTTTTCCAAGTTAATTCCTTTTTCACCCTTCTTTAGATCTTGCTATGCGTGTATAATATACATAGTAACGTAGACAATGCAAAATGGCGAAAACTCCATTTAACATTTGTGGTGTTATGTTGTTTGTTGCACTTAGAATGGTGTACATGTGAGCAAGTATAAAATTATCAAGGTATCCTTTAATTTGGGGAACTCTTAAATGGGGTAAATGTTTTGCATTTAGCTTGATATTGGTTTACAATAAAAATTAAAGAGTATATAAAGCGGTTCATACTCTGGTATGGACGAAGACTCTGTGGAGTTCTAATGATCTATAAACTGCATAAACTGCTAAGCAGGAGCTCCTAAGTGGAGATAATCTTAGCAGTTTATATATATATATATATATATATATATATATATATTTTAATATTCATGTCCGCATGTTTGCTCTACCATACTAGACTCCTAGGAACCTTAAAAGTGTGACAGAGTCTCCAATGCTATGGTTTTTTTATTTTTTTTAATTTTTTTTTGGATTTTCCATGGGCTCAGACGTTCCTCTCTGTGAGTTACGACGATGTGTTCTATCTTCTCTGTTCTGTACTTAACCTAGGCTTTGTACATACAAGGATAGCACTATGGCCACTTTAGTTTTTGTTTTCTTGTGTTCAGAGATCTTTTCTGAGGTCTGAAGTCTGAAAGGTACAATCAGAGAAGCTGTACCCTGAATGGGGAGGGTAGGTTTCCATCCAGGGCCCTCTTGGCCTTTTTAACCTAGTATTTTGCTCAAGGATTGTCTACCTTGAGAGATTATCACATCATGTATTCTAGGAGCTCCAAATTTTGCACTATCTCTTACTTTTTGGGTGGCCGGCAGTTTTTGTTTAGTAATTTTTACTCTCATTTGCTTTCTCCCGAACATTTCTTGTATTTATCATCCTCTAGCTGTGTAGTTCCCTCCCCCCCCGTCTTTCTCGCTTCCATAATTCATCAATCATATCAACTCCGATGCAAGCTATTCATAGTTTTTATAAAATAGCATCTAGAGTTGCTTTGTTAACATTGATTTGAATTTATGTTTGCAGTAGCTGCGGTTATTCTGATATGTTCAAATGTTCAAATGGCTATCTTCTGTGCTCTTACTGTCAGTTATGCAGGTGTGTTTTCGATATTCTTTGCATATTATATATATATATATATATATATATATATATGGAGAAGAATTATGCACAATTCGTTTAGTCAGGTTCTTTTGGTTTCCTAAAGTTAGATAAGTTAATTATTGAATACAACAATACAAACTCACTAAATAAATCATGTAGTGTATCGTATTCGCAAAAATCCTTTCGAGAAAAAGGAATATATTGTATGATTGTAACCTGTAATCTTGACGGGTTTCAAAGTTGACTTTATCTTTATGAGAGAAAGCTTGATAAACTTCTACACCTCTCAAAACAAGTTGATTCTTGCTATTTTAGCTAATCTTTTGTTCTAGTTATACTACTTTGCGTTCTAGTTAAACTACTTTACGGTTGTCAAAAACAAATTCTGTTTATATTTGTGATCAGTTCGATTTAGGGGTTTTGATTCAGTAAGGGGTATGGATAGTGTGTGGACAGAGATTAAGCTCTGTGGTGGGCAGAAACTATAGTGTGTCTCCTACGGGGTTGTCTTTTTTGGAATCTCATTGTTTAAATCAGTTGACAAAGTAATTATTGTCCTCACATGTCTTCGTAAACTACTCATGAAATTAACATTGGGACGATTATGGGATCCTCTACTTTACACCTCTACTTGCCGTATTTAGAGTGTTGATGATTTAGTCAAAGAGTTAGTCAGTGCATGGTCTTAATATGCTTAAATTCTTTTTTTTTTTTTTACAATAATTTTTGTTATTCTTTTCCGTTTAGTTCATTTGAATTCGTTTTTAAAGTCCATTTGATCAATAAGTGTAAAAACTGAACAGCTTTTCTGAATGTATTTTATTGGACTTTGGTGGACAAATGTATCTTTGTTGATCAATCTTATCTTTGTGTGGTCCTTCTCTTGATGTTATAAATATTCAAGGCTGCAATTTTTTTCTTTGTGATATTAATTCTTTTTTGGTCATGATTGCAGGTTTTTATAAAAATTCACCTTCAAAGATTGAGTAAAAATATATAAAGGTTGTTGGTGATCGGTATAAAGACAATAAAAAAGGTATGATATGTGATGTGTGATATGTGAAGTTTTTAGAATTGACTAACTTTAGATTGACGTGTTCTAATGTTTTTTTTTTTAGGAGGGTTCTAAGTTCCCTGAGATCGACGTGTTCAAGGACGTTTACGTTCGACCTGGCAATGAGATCGCTGAGCAGCTTCATGTAAGTAGATGTAATTGTTATTATTCTTATATTTATGAATCGTTCAAATATTATATATATTTTGTTATTAACCATTATATGTTTTTTCTTTATTATTACAGGCTACTATGGTGGAAAAGGGCGATGCTGTTCTCCAAGAAGCAACATCGCAACTTCTCCCGGAAACCCCGATGGAGGACGTCACTTTACCCGAGGATGTAGGTTTTCAGATCATGACTGAGGTCCTGGATCAAAAGTACGGTCGTCGTCATGGCAAGGTTGTTCGGGGTATGGGGAAGGCGCGGGTTCGTGAGACGGGTGCCTCTTCTTCCAAATCGACCACAAGAGAGGTCAACACCCTGAAGGAGGAAGTGACAACCCTAAAAGGTCAGCTTGCAGCCCAGGACGAGCAGATAAAGGCCCAGAGCGAGCAGATGAGGGCCCAGAGCGAGCATATAAAGGCTGAGAACGAGCAGATGAGGGCCCAGATGAGTATGATTGTACAGGCCTTAGCGGTGTCCGGTCTCCAAATCCAGCTGCCAGCACCTGATCTTACTCCACCTTCGACCTCCCAGCCACCTCACCTACCCGATACCCAGTAGTTTTCAAACCTAGAAGACTACTTGTTGTAGTTTTTTCTTTTTTTGTTTAGACATCTTGTATGCACATTTTCATATGGTTTATAATTAAACTTTTTCTTGGTTTATTGTTTATTGTTTAGAATAATTACAATATTTATTAAAAATTAAATCCAAAATATTAATAAATCCAAAATATTTTTGTCAAAAAAAATAAAAAAAAATTAAAACATAAAAAGTTTGCGCGACGAAAAGGTTCCATAGGTCACGCAAAGTGGGTTTGCGTGACGTAGGTATGTGTCACGCAAACTGTCTTTGAGTGACGCCAACCCACTTTGCGTGACGCATCCTACGTCACGCCAACACACTCTGCGTGACGCATCCTACGTCACGCCAACCCACTTTGCGTGACGCACACCTTGGTCACGCCAACCCACTTTGCGTGACGCAGGTTACTACGTCACGCAAAGACACTTTGCGTGACGCATGTAACTTCTTCGTCACGCAAAACCTTCTTTCACAGGCGTGGCGCGATGCCTGTCGCGCGACGTTTTTTTGACTTTGCGCGACGAAGGACCTACGTCACCCAAAGTATTTTTTGTACTAGTGGTAGGAGTCAGGTGAATTTAGTAAAAGTTGTTTGAAGCTGGCATCCCTAAGTTTCCATTTTTTGTTGGATTACCATTGTGAAAGAAGTTAACTTTGTATGCACATGTAAGTATGAATTACACTGGAGGAAATTGGCAGTGAGTGATCGAAATTCCCAAGGGAAATGGGAGTTACGAACTAAATTCGTATTCGTATTCGTATTCGGGTTGTTCTAAGTTTGAGTTTATGTTCATGAGCTTGAGGTCGGCACATTGTCCGTATAAGAACACTTGAAAGGTTTGGTTTTGGTGGTGTTGTTTGAAGCTGTATCAATAAATTTCAAATCTTGTTGAATTCTCATTGTGACAAAAAATTACCTTTCTATGCGTTGCATCCAAAAATTACCATTGTGTGCGCATACATGTACACGTTTCAATGGAGGATAGATGGCGATTGCTCACAATGCCTCGCTAGGTCAATGGGAGTTAAGAACTATTTAGTAGGAGTGGTTAAGAACTATGTGGCACAACCATTGCCCGCATAGATTCTACAAGATCACTAGAACGGAGTATTTGGCGAGAACAGTATATGATCATCTTGATTGCTGATGTACGTGCCTCTCTATGAAATTTTCTTTGGCAACTAGTTTGTCCGGATATATATTTGGCATATTCTTTTCTTTTTCATATGAAGCCGCATGCCTTCACTTTAAAAGGCTTCCATTTCATCGTTTTATTAGTCAAACAGAGTCACATAGGATTTACACATTAGGAGATGTTTCAAATTTGAAACATCTCCTAATGGTTATTGCATAAAAAAATTATACAATGATTGCTTTAGTAATTTGAAACATTTCCTAATGGTTATTGCATAAAAAATTATACAATGATTGCTTTAGTTGCTTGGAGTTTCAGCTCACTTAGTTTCAAATTTGAGAGTTTGCATTTTCTTGAGCTCTCTTCCCCCTTTATCTTTTTCTCTTAACTGTTCTATTCTTTCTAATTTAGTTAAATTTAGGGTAGTCATCTCTGATTTTAGTCTTAGGTTGTGGACATATTCTTGACTTCATTTTGTGTTGTATTTCCCTTACTGACCATGTGTCGGTTTGTTTGGATCTCACAAAATAGATCCATTTGTTTTCCCTTATTTTCCCTTCTCTTCCCCCAAGCAAAGATTTGTGAATATAAACTACTCTTGGGTCCATTTACACCCATGGGAGGGGAAACAACTACAAAAGACGCATGGAAGTATGCACAGTTGCTTTTCTGATATACCTAGGTTACAAGGTAAATTTCATTCTTTTCCTTTCACTTATAGGCTGCCTATTTTATATAAAATACCCCTTTAACTTGTTTTTATTATAAATAATTGAAGGCTCTGCTGTTAGTCTTAAAACGTTCATGTAATATTAAAACACCATTGCACTAACCTTGTGAAGACATCCTTCCATGCACGGCAAGGATTGAAGCTGCAGCAAGCACACCAAATTAAGCACCTAGAACTTAGAGGAGGGTCTTCTGCACACTCACCACGACTGTATTACTCGAACCTGTGGGGAATTATCTAAGTATATGTTTCGGTAGTGTATGCAGGGACCTTCCCTTGGTATTTATACTACTACAACCCTAGTGCACATTCCCATAATCATGCACTATAATTCCTTATTGTACAAGGATACAATCTACCAAATCTCAGTTCTAATAGGATAGTACCAAGAGCCCTTATTCTCCAATTATAACCGGATTATATACTTTACTTGGAGTCCAAGTTATAGCTTATAACTAAACCCTAATCATACTTACATTCCACATCAATCCTTATTAACTACATGGACTAATAAGCCATTGGATTAGAGTCTAACATCCAACATCTGCAGCAAAGAGAGAAATGGACTAACAAAACTAAAACATATGCTTTATGGGAAAATGCGCATAAGCGAAATGCTAAAGGTGTTATCGGTTTGATAGTGGAGTTGGAAGGTTTGTGAGCGAAACTTCTGCAGTATCTGTCTACACGGGCATACATATGCCTTCTCAAGCAATTACGTGAAATGATACATGATCGCGTTGATTGATTAAAGTAGTTAAATGTAGCGTATCATTGAGTCGTTAAATTGATTTTTGTTGTGATTGTGGAATTGTGTGGGGGAATAGTGTGGTAAAGCTGAATGATGAAACGACAATTCTTGTTCTCATACGGTTCTAGTGAGGCATGCTTGTTTAGCTCTTAACGAGTGGTTTTGCAACTCTATGATTTTGTCAGTTAATATTCCTTGAGAATTTCAGAGCTCAAAAGAAGGGTGAACTAAGAGTGACTTGATCCCCTATTGGGTATGTAGGTAGTCTAACAATAGAGGTTAGGTGCATCTACGATGTAACAAGGAAAGTCATTGCGTAATTAAATTATTGACTTGTGCTTTAGTCATGTCTCAGTGGTGAGGCATGAAACATGAGCAAGTATGTGGTGACGTCATGTATCGATTTTGAATGTATGTCGAGATCGGAGCGTGATATTTTATCCTATCAAAATACCAAATTGGGATTGAAAATGTACTTTTCTTCTATAAAACTCGATTGAACACTACTTCCTCTGTGTGAAGGAGGATTTTTGCCGCCCACAATCGCCACGTCATAAAGTATTTTTGAATTTTGGGCCACACACTGTTCATTTGCTGCACAAATTGAATACCTACTAAGTTTTTAGACAAATATCAGTGAGTTGGGCCTTGGACAGGCCCAACTGTTTATTTTTAGCCCAAACATTCCTATTGCGCTCTAAATATGGAGCAAATAAAGTCTAACAAAAATTATGCATATATTTTTTTTTAACAGACAATAATATCTAGACTCAAATGTTGGGGGAGTACGTTCAGCCTCATATATAGGCTAGCAATAATATAATTTTAATTCATCTTTAGCGAGAATCAAATCTAAGATCAATAAATTATAGTACTAAGTAACAAGGTTCTATGTACATTGAAGCATTCTTTCTTCCTCTTGAAACATTTCAACTTTCGTATTTAAGCCTTAACCAACAAATTGACTTGCTATCAGTGTAGTATACACGTGTTCTATAATTATTGGCCTTATGGGACCCATTATATATGTCCTCTATTTAAAAGTTCTTCTATCTTTACATGCCAAATGACGTAACCTTGTTGATGTCATTATTCTATTTATTGTTGTCGGCAGCCAAAGGCTAAGAAGGATTCATGTTTATAGAATGCCAAAACCCCGAACCATAAAGCTTCCAACACGTGTAAATCTTTCAGCCACTCAAAATTTTTTTTATTTTTGTTTTTGAAATAGAAGGAGAGTGATGGAGAATGTGAGAGTGCGAAGTTTTTTTTATTTTTATTTTTTATTTTTTTATTTTTTTAAATTAGAGATACGTTAGAATTACATGTAGGTGAAGCTTTGAAAAAAAAACAGCAAAATTTCGTTGAGTGAAATTACATTTCTATCCTATATTTCTTATTCATATTCTATTTTAATTAGAGGGTTAAACTGGTAATTTCATAGGATTTTGGTTGACAATGAATGTTTTATTAAGGGAATTGTTATTGGGACTTCAAAAATCTCATTCTACACTCCAAACTTTCTATATTTGGAAAGAAAAATACACTTGTGAGGAGTGTAGAATGAGATTTTTGGAGTGCCAATAACACTTCCATTTATTAATTAGTAGAAATTATCACATTCCATCAATTTGTGCACAACTTGAGGGATGAGTATCCTCTCCTGATTCTTTTTGTGGAAATTTTAGGGATGCTTACATCTTAATAATTTATTATATATCGTACAGTCCGTTTTTATTAGATATTATTTGTGTTTAATTTTAAATAAAAAAATTCAAAATGATTTATGACCACGCAATGTGCAATACGATGAACGGTTAGAATGTGAGGATCCCTAAGATCCTCACAATTTGGATCCGGATGGAATTCAAATTCCAACTTGAGAACTGGTTGACCGTTATAGTTTGTTTAAATAAATCTAATAGTAGTACCTTAAATTATTGGAAAACTAGCAATAATAGAATAATTTCATTATGTGTGGTACTATCTGCACATTATTTTTACCTTCTACACATATTCTATTAATTTATCTTTTCTAATATTTTTCAATCGATTTGAATCGATAGTAGAACATTAAGAAGAGTGTGTAGATGTAAAACAAGACCATTTCATTATTTGCTTGCTGAAATAGAAAGAAAAATATAAAAGATATGAATAATAGAGGTGATGATAGGAAATGCCTAAAGTACCCTTGCTTATAGGGGTGTGATATCCACACACTCATTTTTACTTTTCCCACACCTTTTTGGATTTCAGCCGTCGGATCGGATGAATTGAAGAAGATTAAGAACATAAATTAACGAGTGTGTGAAAAGTAAAAATGGATGTGTGGATAGCACAACCCATGCTTATATGGTTGTCTTTGCAAGGTTGCTCGTCCATTCCACCACAAACATTGTCTAGGGCAAATCCTGTTGACTAGATTTTCTCTCATCGCTCTCATCCTTAGAGGTCAGTAAGCTCATCTCTGTGCAATTATTATTTCACTATAAGTGAGAGATTTTTTTTTTCTTGTATAATCTGAGTGTTTTAAACATTTCTCTATTTAACATTATCAGTTATGAGAATGCTAAATTAATCAAGCACAATAAGGAAGAAAAATCTGGCTAGTACAATATCGAGACTCTTCCAAATCCACGTTCTGTCAAACTCACTACATTAATTGGAAAATTATTATCAACCACTTTTGTTAATAGTCAAGGAAATATAAGGGTAGGTAGCTATAAGAATCACAATATTAATTTAATGTGGACTTTACATGCAAGAAAGTAATAGAGTCTTGCGTTAATGTGGCAAAAACAAGTAAAGAGTCTTGCAAGTTATCAACCAAGCTATCATTGAAGGAAAGATAAGGGTAGGTATTATTCGATTCACATTAAGGGTAGGTAGATATATGAATCACGACATTAATTTCATGTAAAGTATCATTCAATTCATTCGAAAAGTATTATATAGTGCCCGTGATTTAAAAAATGCCTCTCGTATGTTAAAAAAAAAAAAAAAAAACCTATTTATGCACTTTTTTATGACATGAAAACTCGTTGACAGCAATTGTAACTTGTTTATATTGATACATTATGAACAAATGACATTAATGTTGTCTATTGTCTAAAAGGATTTGGTTGCCTACATTTTTCCTGAGACCTTTTACCGTTTTAAATTTCGTGCTTCTCCCGACTATTTATGGCATCGCCACTGAACTCATGCATTATTTTTTTGCACCAAATAAGTTTGGGTAATGCTAGGGAGGCCAAATTTTTAAACCACATTTGCAAACCAAATGATGTATCACCAATAAGAAATAAACACGTTAATCAACACTTAAATTAAAATCCAATTATCAACAACTACATCATTTGGTTTAGAACATTTGGTTAAAAGTTTAATCTCCCTTGTATTACCCCTAGGTTTATAGCCCTGGAAAAATATGAGGGTAGATAGAAGAAATTATGATTAAATGCGCTCCTCAAAAATATATAAAACGAAATCTACTTGTTTAATTTTTGTAAACAAAAATCTACTTGTACAAGACTGCATTTTCTTTTTTGTTTGTCTTTTCAATTTATGTATTTTTTGGTTTCTTGAAGATTTTAGTTTTTTTTTTTTATGTATGAATGGTAGTTGGAAATTGGAATTTATAAGGAAAGGTAGACTAGGTAGTTATGGAAACAGGTCTTATTTTAACTTTCATTAGAATTTTGTTGGTCTCTTCTCTTGCATGTTTTGACTGGAAGATTGAGATCTAAGAAGGAACACACTTTCTAGAGTTAGTTACTAGACATACTTGAGTATCTTTCTCTATCTGTTTTTGTGTTTGGCTCAACCTTGGTAGTGAATAACATTGTTGAACAATGAATTAACTTTGAATTTCATTGCATGTAAAAGACTTATTTACATATTCCTATTGCGCACTAAATGATGGAACAAATAAAGTTTAAAAAGTTTTCGATGCACAGTGACACATTCTTTCTTCCTCTTGAAACATTTCATACTTTCGTACCTCAACCCACAAATCACATATCCAACAACTCGCTACTAATGCAGTATGCCTATGTTCTACAATTATTGGCCTCATGGCCCCCAATTATATATGTTCGTCAAATGAAAGTTCGTCTATCTCCATGTGAAGGCACCATTATTGCCATTTGACGTAGTCTAGTTGATGTCACACTGTTATTGATTGTTGTCATCAGCCAATGGTTACGAAGGATTCATCTTCACTTGTAAGTAAGAAGTTTTAGGTTCGATTCTTATCGAAGATGAATTTGAGCTATATTATTGCTAGTCCTTTCTGAGGCTTAAGCTCTTCCTTCCTTCTTAGTGTAGATAATATTCTTTGCTCAAAAAAAAATAAAATAAATATATAGCGAAAAATAAAAATATACTCAAAGGGGATGAATTTTTTTTTTAAAAAAAAATTAACAAATAATATTACCTATACTAATAAAGTGTGACAATGAGTTAAACCTCACAATGAACTTGTCATCATAAAATTCCTCGTAATCCACAAATTAAATATCCAACAACTTGCTACAAGTGCAGCATACCTCTTCTGCAATTATTCGCCTCATGGCCCCCAATTATAAATGCCTGTTAAATGAAAATTCGTCTATCTCCACGTGTAGGGACCATTATTGCCAGACGAAGGGAGCATTATTGCCATGGTAAAATTCCAAAGCACATTAAAAAGCGTTATACTTAGGTACTCACTTGGGAGTACCCAATTTACTGACCATTTAATCTGGCCTAATAGTTTTAGAACACATGTCATTTAATTCTCTTCCAATATTTTGCCATCTCTGTAAACGAACACATTTTATACCTGAGACCAAACACCTATCTTTTTCTCCATCTTCTTTCCTTGCCCCGCCCGCTCTCTCATCTTCTCCAGCGACCATCTCCATGCCTTTGTTTCACTTTTGTTGATGCAATGGCAGATCCACCAAAGGTTCTTCGTCTGCCCAACCACCCATGTCTCTTATCCCTTGTCATCGACACCCATGGGCCATGGCCAATCTGTTTCAGGTTGACTAATATTTTTGTCGAAATCACTTGCTGATTGATGTTGCGGAGAATTTGGAGAAGAGGATGGCGTTCAGATCGACGAATGAGAGTTGGAGAAGAGGATGGCGTTCAGGATGACGTCCCGAACCGTTCATTTTTCTACATTCGTTAAAAAGATCATTTTTTTCAAAAAAAAAAAAATCTGAAAAACAAAATCTAATTAAAAGAATAGAGCGTAAATGATAATTAATGGTTAAATATAAATCCAGGATTTATGGATTATGGTGCTGAATTTCAGGGTTGACCTTTTTATGAAATTTGTAAAAACTTGTCATTACGAACGATTGTATATTATTTTTTTGGGTAAATTACATTAAACTACTTAAACTATGGATCGCACAACAATTTCATGCCTCATGTTTTAAACATTGCAATATCATGTCTTAACTTATGAATTCGTTGCAATGTCAGACCTCCATTAATGATTCCGTCAAATTAGCAGTTAAGTGATGATTTGGCAAAGTGGAGGGCCCAGATATTTCCTGACGTGGCAGCCAACTCATGCCATTAAAAATTCAAAAAAAATAAATCGTTTTAAAAAATAAATTTTTATGTCAAAAAATGAAATAAAAAAGAGTGGCCCCACTCCCTTCAAAGCACGAAATTCATTGTCTTCTCCAACTGCACTTCGCCCTCGCCGATCTCCCCTCTCAATCTCCGACCGCCCCAAAACCCCACTGCAGATATCCACCTACCTTACACTAAATCTATCATTAAAAAAAGAGTGGAACCAGCTAAACAAAACCTTAACCATAAAAAACACCCACTGCATAACTTAATTTCTTCAAATTCACCCAAATTCTCAAGCTTTCTCCACCGACCACCATGAGGTTTTTGAAAAGTTTCTTTTTTTTTTCCCTGCTTTCCGTCAGGTTTTCACAGGAGACCTTGAACTCCACCTCCTGTCGCGGCTGTGATCTCGAATACCCAGAAAACACAGATATCCGCTTCAAGGAATTGGAGGATGAGATGGGTTTTGGGGATTCGGGTTTGGGGGTTTATGGTGAAAGTGACGCAGAGGGTTTGAGGGAGAGTTTGGGGAATGGTTTGGTGTTGGATTTGGGATTGAATTTGAGAGTGGAGTGGGAGAGAAGAATAATTTCAATTAAGCGTTTGGTTTCAGGTTTGAATTCAGGGTTTCGTTTGAACGGAGGCGTGGAAGAGAATGGTGTAAGAGTGCAAGGATTTGGAGAGTAATGCAGGAGAAGAAGCTGGCTCCGAGCTTGCCGTACGTGAAGACGGTGAGAAGGGAGGTCGGCGAGGGCGGAGGGCAAGTCGGAGAAGACGGTGGATTTTGTGATTTGAACGGGTGGGGCCCACCATTTTAAAGTTAATTTTTGACTTAAAAAATTATTTTTTTAAATGATTTATTTTTTTATTTTTTTAATGGCACAAGTTGACTGTCACATCAACAAATATATGGCCCCTTCATTTGCCAAATCATTACTTAACGTTCAATTTGACGGAATCACTAACGGAGGTATGATATTTCAATAAATTCATAAGTTGAGGTATGACATTGCAACGTTTAAAACATGAGGTACGAGATTGTAGTGCGGTTCATAGTTGAGATAGTTTTGTGTAATTTACCTTCTTCTTCTTCTTTTTTTACATTTTTCGCACTTAGACATTAATTATTATGAATATCGTTGGACGTTTGATATTTTGTAACAACGTACTGATATTTTTTTTATTAGGCTCTTATTTTGGGGTAGCAAAAAGTAGAAGCAACTTTACCCATGCTTCTAAAATGCTTTTTTTTTAATAGATGCAGGTGAGCAGTTTCAATTAATGAAACTTTCATATTGACAATCCTCTTCTCATCTCTTTTTTTGCTAAAAGCATTTTTAGCACTATAGTTTACCAAACACTCACATGTTTTTTCACAGCTGTTTATTCTCATCGTACCGTACAACAGAAGAAGTTTAAAAAAAATCACGGCAATCTCAAACTAGCTCTTAGCCCATCTTGCAACAATTATTAATGCGCATTAAGTGAAAGATTTTTTTCTTCATCTATAGTTTGAGTCGTTTAAAATTTTATCTCATTAACAATATCAGTTATGAAAAAAAACTAAATTAATCAAGCATAGTAAGTGAAGAAAAACTTGTGTGAGGCTTTTTTCTCTAGTAAGTGAGATAAATTTGGCTAGCACAATATCAAATATCGAGACTTTTCCAAATCTACGTTCTATCTGACTATCACTACATTAATTGAAGAATTAGTATCAACAACTTATGTTTATAGTTAAGTAAAGACAAGGGCAGTTAGCTATATGAATCACGACATTAATTTAATGTGGCCCATTAAACACGTTTTGCAAAAACATATTGAAGAAGAAATGCTTATATATAGCTAGCCTATCATCGCGCTATTGTTAAAAGAAAATTTAATTTTCAATTACCAGAGGAGCAATATGTATTGAGTTTTCTTAGTCATCTAGAAGAGGCCAATTGACCGTACGTACAAATTTGCTTGTTTTCTGGTATACAAAACAAGTGCAAAATTCATTTTTTATTTTTTATTTTTTCATTTTTGATTGGAAGTACTGTTATTATTAACACTTTAAAAAATTATCACGCACTCATTTTTAAAGGAATAAATTTCACTTCAAACCGTGTTAGATGACTTATTGTTAGTACCAATGACAACTCATTTTCCAATTTATATCTTTTTTCTTCCTTTCATCTGGCTTGTTTCTTCTCCATTGCTATGTTTGCACGTATTCATTGTTTTAAGTACAACCATGCATTAATATTGTCTTCAATCAACCAGTTAGGTATAATATATCAATGGTGTCAAACTTATGGTGTGATTGTTTGCTGCAGGCTTCGGACCCCATGGAGTAGCCAAGGAATTTGGGAAAAACAACGACGCTGGCCAAAAGTGAGGCTGAAATTGAAAGTGAAGAGGTTCGTGTAAGCGATTCTCATCTCTTAGACGGTAAATGTAGTTGGGTTTGGGAGAACTTCAAATCGTATAAGGTTAAGACCCTAGTAAGCGTCATGAGAAAGAGAAATATTTTTACACTAAAGAACGTATAGATGCTTCGGCCTTTTAAACCGTTTAAAACATGTGGAAAGTATTACATCCATATAGGATAGTAACTATTTACATGCATATAGAAATTTATTTGCAACTTTATTTACAATAAGGAACAAAATAGGTGTTAAAAGTTGGGTTCATAACATTTTGCAAATTTAGAGTAGCGTTGAAATTACGATTCCATTATCAATGTAGTACTACATACTAAGCTAATTATAATTAGGGTGCTTTAGATTTTGGCCCTTACAACTCATGATTCCTAGATAAAAACCCATCTACACATAAACGTTCAATAAGAGCCCAAATTTAAAATCTGCAGCCACATCAGAACATTATTGACCTACTGATACAATTTATTTACACCCATGCCACTTTCCCAAATCCCTAAATTTATTCCTAATTTAAAGTTGTAGAAAAAGTGAAATAAGATATATAAATTGTTGTATTGCATTAATTGTATCCAAATCATACCAAAAATTTACCTTTTTGTGATATATATATATATATGTGTGTGTGTGTGTGTGTGTGTTTTGCATTAATTGGGAAGTAAATTAATTTGTTCAAATTATAAAAAAAAATTATACTAAATTCATATTATATATTTTGAATCAAATAACACTTCTTTAATTTGTAGGTAAATTATTTTTAATGTATTGTTACACATATTAGGCACGTTTTATTGTTGTATAAATATAGGTATGACATAATATTTTTCAATATAATACATCAAATTACATTTCTTCTTGTTATGGGTAAATTATTCTCCATGTATTGGTGAAAAAAAAAGAAGATATTACACTACACACGGGGTATAATTTTTTGTACGTAAATTATTGGAAATTAATTTGTAGGTAGGTAAATTAATTTGTTCTAATTATATAATATATATATATATATATATATATATCTATACATACTACACCAAGATTTTATATATATATATATATATATATATATAGATTTTTTTTTGTTGAGAAAACCCAGATTATATATTTTGAATCAAATAATATTTTGTTATACATGGTAGGTAAATTATTTTTCATGTATTATTACATATATTAGCCTATTAGGGACCTTTTTTTTTTTTGGTAAAAATATATAAAGTAATATGTATATGATTGTTTGTAGGTAAAAAGATAAAATCAAAAGCATGATCCAATTCCTAAGTTTATGCAATATTTTGTTGTTGGTATACAATATTTTGCATCATTGGAAATGAACATTTCAAATAGTAGGTAGGTAAATTAATATGGTCTAATTATATAAATACACACACATAGATATATATATATATATATATATATATATTTATACACATTTTGAATCAAATAACATTTTTGTACATGGTAGGTAAGTTACTTTTTTTTTTATATTTATTATTACATATATTAGGGTTTTTTTTTTTTTTTTTTTTTTTTGGTAAAAATATATGTACATGAACTCATAATGCCAAATACATAGAATTAAGCCAACAATTCTCATATTTGATATTAATATGCAATGAATTTTTTAACATTAAGGTCTTATTTTTCTTTTTGCGAAATCATTCACTCTCTCCTTACAATATGCATAGAATTAATTGTGCACATCAAATATGCAATAGGGGTATTTTAGGCATCTAAAAAAATGTAAAATGTGTAAAGTAATATATAATTAATGAATTCACTTAGGTGGATCCTAATCATTGGGTTTTTTTTTTAGTAAAAAAATTATGTCGGTTTTTATATGAAAAAAATTAAATTTGAGGGGTTAAAGTCATACTTTTTAAGGGTGCTTTAGATTTTGGCCCTTACAACTCATGATTCCTAGATAAAAACCCATCTACACATAAACGTTCAATAAAAGCCCAAATTTAAAATCTGCAGCCGCATCAGAACATTATTGACCTACTGATACAATTTATTTACACCCATGCCACCTGTTAATGTAGAGAGAGATTGAGAAATGATTAAGGTTTCAAGAACTAGAGAGGGAGAGAGAGAGAAGAGGTTTTAGAGAGATGAATTGCAGAATCTGTTGTATTGATTTCTTACTCAAAAAGTTATTACAATGATGTATATATAGAGAGAGCAATGTCTCTAACTAACTAACTAACTAAGGTTTACAATATTATATTCTAACATCCCCCCTCAAACTCAAGATTGGGGCACCCAATCATGAGGTTGAAGCAGTCAGATTGGCAAAGAACATTAGTGCAGTATTCCTTACAATTGGAGAGTGAGATTGATGCTATATCATGTGTACCATAATAGCCAAATCAACATAGACCTGGTGCCGCCACCCTTATCACAAATGCCCATATGGTATCCTACTTGAATATCAAATATATCTCCAACATTGCACAAGCGAAATACATAAGATCCTCTGAACGCATGTGCAGCAATTTGAATAGATTTCTCCCATATGGCCAAAACAACAAGTTGAACCAAAAACGAGTCTAAAAATAGTTTTGCATTGTACTTTCCCTGTGACAGGTCTGCAAGAACCTGAGCAAACTGATGTAACAGATGAATCCTAGTCGAAAAATGCAGTATAGATAGTCCTTGCACTTCTAGTAACTGGGTTGATTCACAAGATGTTGGTAATTTAGCTGATCCGCTAGTTTGTGAACTTTCTGCACCAACAGAACGAGCTGGCTGCTCCTCGGGTTTCATTATAATTGGTTTATCACAATTGTTCTGCTTTGGAGCACTGATAGAAGCTTCTGTTGTGGAATTAAGTGGCAGGGAACTAGGATATAGAGATGGAGGTGAGCCAAGAATTCCATTATAACTATCAACATTATTACCATAGCTTGACTGGCATGAACTAAAATTGGATTGAGCATAATAACCACCATTGAAGCCAACATGAAATTGAGAGCTAAAGAGAGGAAAGAAAGAACCTTTTGTCTCATATTCAACAAGAGCACAATCCACAATGGCTTCCTCAGCGAGCAATTGTGCACGAAAATCCGTTAGTGAAATGATACTCTCACGCCCTCTGAGTACACATTTAAATGTGTTGTAGTTTGGAGGGAGTCCATTCAATGCAATGATCACAAAGTCTTCATCAGCAAATATGACACCAAGAATAGAAAGTCCATCCCTTGCTTCTTTAATTCTTTGAAGATACTGGGAAATTGAATTTGATCCCTTCTTAATGGTGTAAAGATCAGTTTGTAATTTGATTATACTAGTTTTTGTACTTGGTAAGAAAAACTGGTTTTGAATATGAACCCACATCTCTTGAAAACTCTTGCTACCAATCACACAGGAAATAGCGGATGAAGAAAGTGTTGCAGTAAGTAACAACATCAAGGAATGATCATGCATTTTCCAGACTTTGTACTCATCAGTTTCAGTTCTTGAAGATGAAGTACCAGATGTTACCTCTGAATCTCTTGAAGAACTAGAAGAAAACTGAGCAGGACAGAGATTTGATCCGTCAACGAACCCGATAATTCCATGGACTTCAAGCATCAACTGCATCTGAAAATGCCATTGTAGATAGTTGGTCTCATCCAATTTCATAGTAACAGACATGGAAACAGATGAAATCAATCCAGTGATTGGTGATTGCAAGATTTGAAGTTGATTCGCAGTTACCATTTCGGAAAAATTGTAGAGAAATTTGTCTGAGGAAAAGACTCAAACACTTGGTGTGCACAATCTTTCAGAGCGAAGAATGAAGAACTGGGTAATCTTGATATACCCACAAGACAGAAGAAGAAAGAATTTCATGTAGCGGAAGCAAAAAGAAAGGATCAAAGAAGCTGATCAAGCTTTAATGGCTCTGATACCATGTTAATGTAGAGAGAGATTGAGAAATGATTAAGGTTTCAAGAACTAGAGAGGGAGAGAGAGAGAAGAGGTTTTAGAGAGATGAATTGCAGAATTTGTTGTATTGATTTCTTACTCAAGAAGTTATTACAATGATGTATATATAGAGAGAGCAATGTCTCTAACTAACTAACTAACTAAGGTTTACAATATTATATTCTAACACCACCTTCCCAAATCCCTAAATTTATTCCTAATTTAAAGTAGTAGAAAAAGTGAAATAAGATATATAAATTGTTGTATTGCATTAATTGTATCCATATCATACCAAAAATTTACCTTTTTGTGATATATATATATATATATATATATGTGTGTGTGTGTGTGTGTGTGTGTGTGTGTTTGTGTGTGTTTTGCATTAATTGGGAAGTAAATTAATTTGTTCGAATTATAAAAAAAAATTATACTAAATTTATATTATATATTTTGAATCAAATAACACTTCTTTAACTTGTAGGTAAATTATTTTTAATGTATTGTTACACATATTAGGCACGTTTTATTGTTGTATAAATATAGGTATGACATAATATTTTTCAATATAATACATCAAATTACATTTCTTCTTGTTATGGGTAAATTATTCTCCATGTTTTGGTGAAAAAAAAAGATATTACACTACACACGGGGTATAATTTTTTGTACGTAAATTATTGGAAATTAATTTGTAGGTAGGTAAATTAATTTGTATACACACACACTACACCAAGATTTTATATATATATATATATATATATATTTTTTTTTTTTCAGAAAACCCAGATTATATATTTTGAATCAAATAATATTTTTGTATACATGGTAGGTAAATTATTTTTCATGTATTATTACATATATTAGCCTATTAGGGACCTTTTTTTTTTTGGTAAAAATATATAAAGTAATATGTATATGATTGTTTGTAGGTAAAAAGATAAAATCAAAAGCATGATCCAATTCCTAAGTTTATGCTATATTTTGTTGTTGGTATACAATATTTTGCATCATTGGAAATGAACATTTCAAATAGTAGGTAGGTAAAAATATATGTACATGAACTCATAATGCCAAATACATAGAATTAAGCCAACAATTCTCATATTTGATATTAATATGCAATGAATTTTTTAACATTAAGGTCTTATTTTTCTTTTTGCGAAATCATTCACTCTCTCCTTACAATATGCATAGAATTAATTGTGCACATCAAATATGTAATAGGGGTATTTTAGGCATAAAAAAAATGTAAAATGTGTAAAGTAATAAATAATTAATGAATTCACTTAGGTGGATCCTACTCATTGGGTTTTTTTTAGTAAAAAAATTATGTCGGGTTTTATATGAAAAAAATTAAATTTGAGGGGTTAAGTCATATTTTTTAGTTACTAGGGATTAATACAGAGTTTGGTGTATAGGAGTTGGAAAGCAATTTGCATTAGTGGAAGGGTTTAAACAAAAAAGTACAGCTAAAAGGCTAAATTAATTAAGCACAGTAATTGAGATAAATCTGGTTAGCACAATTTCAAGACTCTTCCAAATCTACGTTATGTGAGACTCACTATATTAAATGGGATTTGGATTCTATCTGGATTCGAATTGTGGGGATTCTAGGAATCCTCATATCCTAATTGTTCATCGTACATTGTGAGGTCAGAAATCATTTTGAATTTTTTTATTTAAAATTAAACAAAAATAGTACCTAACGAAAACTGACCGCACGATATACGATGAACGACTAAAATGTGAGGATTCTCTAAATTTCCACAAAAAGTATCTGTTGAGGATCGTCATCCTATTAATTGGAGAATTAGTATCAACCACTTATGGTTTTTTTTTTTTTTTTTTTAGGAACAGGGAATTTTCGTAACCAGGACAAACAACCATCAGTGCAAAGAAAGAAAGGGTTAGGTAGCTACATGAATCATGACATTAATTTAATTAAGCCAAGTAAACACCTTCTACAAAAACATATTGAAGAAAAAATGGTTATATATAGGCAGCCTATCATTGTGCTATTGTTAAAAGAAAATTTATTTTTAAATACCAGAGCAGAGAGCAAGTAATATTATTGAGTTTTCTTAGTTATCTATGGAAGGCAAATTAACTGTACAAACTTGTTTGTTTTCCATATACAAAGCAGATGCAAACTCACTTCATTTTTATTTTTTTTCCATTTTCGATGGGAAGTACTGTTATTGACATTAAAATAATTATCACGGTACTCATTCTCACAAGATTTTGAGTTCGATTCCCTTTCCTACTTGTCCATGGCTCGTCAGGGTTAATATGAAAACATTTTTTTTTATTAATTTTATTATTATTAAGAGAAGTAGGAGAATTTGAAACTCTTACAATAATTCAGGGGAGCAGGGAGTTTCGACCCGAGACATATAGGTAAAAACCCAATACTAAATCTACTAGGATATTGAACCACATGCAACCAAGGTTCATATGAATATTTAGTAGCAACATTCCACAATAACTCCGAAGGCATTTGGCGGGGTTTTTTTATGTTTCTTACAAAAGTTTGCTCGAAGTATCTTAGTTGATTGTGTGCCTAATGAAATATTTGAATCAATGCAGATAAAGAGGTCAGCCTATAAAATGGCACATGACATAGAAAACCAGTTGGATAACTTGTCTAACCTGTCCAGTGAGGGGTGTATCTATAGAGTTCCTAAGCGACTACGGCAAGGAAATGAGAAAGCATATACACCTCAAGTAGTCTCTATAGGTCCACTTCACCATGGCAATGAAGCCTTAAAAGCCATGGAAGAGCACAAATTAAGGTACCTACGACATTTTCTACGTCAAACCGGGGTAGGATTGTCTGATTGCGTACAAAAGATACAGGACCAAGAGGAAAGGTTGCGAGGTTCTTATGCAGAACCCATTGTGTTTGACAAGGACGAATTTGTAAGAATTGTTTCAGTGGATGCCGCCTTCATCATTGATTTCTTATTGAGGTTTCATGACTCCAATTATCGAGATGACAAATATGATTACGTATTCAGCAAACCTACGATCGTATCGAGATGACAATTTAATGTATTGTTACACATATTAGGCACGTTTTATTGTTGTATAAATATAGGCATGACATAATATTTTTCAATATAATACATCAAATTACATTTCTTCTTGTTATGGGTAAATTATTCTCCATGTATTGGTGGAAAAAAAAAGATATTACACAACACACGGGGTATAATTTTTTGTACGTAAATTATTGGAAATTAATATGAAGGTAGGTAAATTAATTTGTTCCAATTATATAAAATATATATATATATATATATATATAGATTTTTTTTTTTTGAGAAAACCTAGATTATATATTTTGAATCAAATAATATTTTTGTATACATGGTAGGTAAATTATTTTTCATGTATTATTACATATATTAGCCTATTAGGGACCTTTTTTTTTTTTGGTAAAAATATATAAAGTAATATGTATATGATTGTTTGTAGGTAAAAAGATAAAATCAAAAGCATGATCCAATTCCTAAGTTTATGCAATATTTTGTTGTTGGTATACAATATTTTGCATCATTGGAAATGAACATTTCAAATAGTAGGTAGGTAAATTAATATGGTCTAATTATATAAATACACACACATATATATATATATATATATATTTATTTATACACATTTTGAATCAAATAACATTTTTGTACATGGTAGGTAAGTTACTTTTTTTTTTATATGTATTATTACATATATTAGGTTTTTTTTTTTTTTTTTTTTTTTTTGGTAAAAATATATGTACATGAACTCATAATGCCAGATACATAGAATTAAGCCAACAATTCTCATATTTGATATTAATATGCAATGAATTTTTTAACATTAAGGTCTTATTTTTCTTTTTGCGAAATCATTCACTCTCTCCTTACAATATGCATAGAATTAATTGTGCACATCAAATATGCAATAGGGGCATTTTAGGCATCAAAAAAATGTAAAATGTGTAAAGTAATATATAATTAATGAATTCACTTAGGTGGTGGATCCTACTCATTGGATTATTTTTAGTAAAAAAATTATGTCGGGTTTTATATGAAAACAATTAAATTTGAGGGGTTAAGTCATTTTTTTTTAGTTATTAGGGATTAATACAGAGTTTGGTGTATATGAGTTGGAAAGCAATTTGCATTAGTGGAAGGGTTTAAACAAAAAAGTACAGCTAAAAGGCTAAATTAATTAAGCACAGTAATTGAGATAAATCTGGTTAGCACAATTTCAAGACTCTTCCAAATCTACGTTATGTGAGACTCACTATATTAAATGGGATTTGGATTCTATCTGAATTTGAATTGTGGAGATCCTAGGAATCTTCATATCCTAATCGTTCATCGTACATTGTAAGGTCAAAAATCATTTTGAATTTTTTTATTTAAAATTAAACAAAAATAGTACCTAATGAAAACTGACCGCACGATATACAATGAACGACTAAAATGTGAGGATTCTCTAAATTTCCACAAAAAGTATCTGTTGAGGATCGTCATCCTATTAATTGGAGAATTAGTATCAACCACTTATGGTTTTTTTTTTTTTTTTTTTAGGAACAGGGAATTTTCGTAACCAGGACAAACAACCATCAGTGCAAAGAAAGAAAAGGTTAGGTAGCTACATGAATCATGACATTAATTTAATTAAGCCAAGTAAACACCTTCTACAAAAACATATTGAAGAAAAAATGGTTATATATAGGCAGCCTATCATTGTGCTTTTGTTAAAAGAAAATTTATTTTTCAAATACCAGAGCAGAGAGCAAGTAATATTATTGAGTTTTCTTAGTTATCTATGGAAGGCAAATTAACTGTACAAACTTGTTTGTTTTCCATATACAAAGCAGATGCAAACTCACTTCATTTTTATTTTTTTTCCATTTTCGATGGGAAGTACTGTTATTGACATTAAAATAATTATCACGGCACTCATTCTCACAAGATTTTGAGTTCGATTCCCTTTCCTACTTCTCCATGGCTCGTCAGGGTTAATATGAAAACATTTTTTTTTTATTAATTTTATTATTATTAAGAGAAGTAGGAGAATTTGAAACTCTTACAATAATTCAGGGGAGCAGAGAGTTTCGACCCGAGACATATAAGTAAAAACCCAATACTAAATCTACTAGGATATTGAACCACATGCAACCAAGGTTCATATGAATATTTAGTAGCAACATTCCACAATAACTCCGAAGGCATTTGGCGGGGTTTTTTTATGTTTCTTACAAAGTTTGCTCGAAGTATCTTAGTTGATTGTGTGCCTAATGAAATATTTGAATCAATGCAGATAAAGATGTCAGCCTATAAAATGGCACATGACATAGAAAACCAGTTGGATAACTTGTCTGACCTGTCCAGTGAGGGGTGTATCTATAGAGTTCCTGAGCGACTACGGCAAGGAAATGAGAAAGCATATACACCTCAAGTAGTCTCTATAGGTCCACTTCACCATGGCAATAAAGCCTTAGAAGCCATGGAAGAGCACAAATTAAGGTACCTACGACATTTTCTACGTCAAACCGGGGTAGGATTGTCTGATTGCATACAAAAGATACAGGACCAAGAGGAAAGGTTGCGAGGTTCTTATGCAGAACCCATTGTGTTTGACAAGGACGAATTTGTAAGAATTGTTTCAGTGGATGCCGCCTTCATCATTGATTTCTTATTGAGGTTTTATGGCTCCAATTATCGAGATGACAAATATGATTACGTATTCAGCAAACCTACGATCGTATGGGATGTGTCTCGAGATTTGAAGTTGCTTGAAAATCAGCTGCCATTCTTCATTCTTCAAGATCTTTTCGAACTTATTCCTCCTCAACTTGAACTTCAGCTGCCTTCGTTACTTCAAATTTCCTACATTTTTTTCCAAAGCGTAATCGATAGCGTGGGGAAAAAAGAGAAAATTGACAAGATATGTTCTTCTAGAGTAGAAGTACAACATTTTGTTGATCTGATAAGAATTCTATACCTGCCGTTGGAACCAGTAAAGAAACCTATACCCAGAGACAGACACATCATGAGAGCCACTCCCAACGTGACAGAGCTACTCCCGGCTGGAGTCAAGTTTGAGGTAGGAAAAGGCAGCAGTTTATTTGACATAAAATTCACGAGGGGGATCCTCGAAATTCCGAAGTTAACAGTGGACGATTCCACAGATCTGGTATTCAGAAATATCCTTGCTTTTGAACAATGCCATCACAGAGAGGAGCATTACCTAGCTTATTATTTTTTCCTTATGAAGCGTCTCGCGAAAACCCCAGAGGATGTGCAATTGCTTGTTGAGAAGGGAATTATTGAAAATTGGCTAGGTGATACCCAGAAGATATCTACTTTGCTTCATGACCTTGGCACCGGGATGACAGTTGACGACTGGTATTATGCCTCTCTTTGTGAAAACCTGATAAAATACCGCACAAGTCCCTGGCACAAATTTAAGGAAAATTTCCACGTGTTCCTACAAACTTATGCTATCACGCCTTGGTTCATTATTTCTTCTGTCCCTGCTGTTATTCTCCTCATACTCACTCTCATACAAACTATATGCTCTGTTAAATCAATTGCTTAGGCATCAACAACCGCAAGTCTCTCATTCTCCAGAGGATCCGCTAGTCTCTCCTTCGCTGTATCCTCTCTCCGAATCCTATAAGTCTTGCTAGTCTTTGAGAGAGTGCAGAGTTTGCATTAGCAATCTAAGGTTTCCTTGAAGTGAGTGTAATAGATGTTCCAACAAAATCAAGTATTGAAGAGTGTGATTTTATATTTGATAGGGAAGGAGTGTCTACTTGTAATGACTTTCATTTAAGTGTGTTTTGTAAATAAAGGGAAGTGAGTTTTGTAGATCCTTATGTCTTCTGCACTTTTATATCTTCTGGTCTTAGATTCAAACAATCGTGCGGAAATCATTTTTTAAAATTAATGTGTACGTAGCTTCTTATGTCGTAGTTTCAGCTATTACTTTTTTAAATTGAGATAAATTTGGCTAGCACAATTTCGAGACTCTTCCAAATCTACATTATGTCAAACTCACTATATTAATTGGGATTTGGATTTTATCTGGATTCAAATTGTGGGGATTCTAGGTATCCTCATATCCTAGCCGTTCATCGTACATTGTGCGGTTAGAATCATTTTGAATTTTTTTATTTAAAATTAAACAAAAATAGTGCCTAACGAAAAATGACCGTACAATGTACGATAAACGACTAAGATGTAAGGATTTCCTAAATTTTCACAAAAAGTATCCGGTGAGGATCATCATCCTATTAATTGAAGAATTGGTATCAACCACTTATGGTTTTTTTTTTTTTTTTTTTTAAGGAACTGAGAATTTTCATAACCAGGACAACAGCCATCAGTACGAAGAAAGATAAGGTTAGGTAGCTGCATGAATCATGACATTAATTTAATTAAGCCAAGTAAACACCTTCTACAAAAACATATTGAAGAAAAAATGGTTATATATAGGCAGCCTATCATTGTGCTATTGTTAAAAGAAAATTTATTTTTCATATACCAAAGGAGAGCAAGTAATATTATTGAGTTTTCTTGGTTATATATGGGAGCCAAATTAACTGTACAAACTTGTTTGTTTTCCATATACAAAGCAAATGCGAAGTCACTTCATTTTTTTTTTTCCATTTTCGATGGGAAGTACTGTTATTAACACTAAAAAAATTATCACGGCACTCATTCTCGCAAGATTTTGAGTTCGATTCCCTTTTCTACTTGTCCATGCCTCGTCAGGGTCAATATGAAAACTTTTTTATTTTTGTATTAATTTTATTATTATTAAAAGCATGAGGATAATTCGAAAATCTTACAATAATTCATAAAAGAAGGGAGTTTCGACCCAAAACATATGGGTAAAAACTCAATATCATATCTATTAGGATATTGAACCACATACAATCAGGGTTCATATGGGACTTCAGGTGGATTACATTTCTCTGATTAATTTTGTTAGTTTCTTTTTTTTTTCTTGGAAGTATTGATTGTAATATGCTGATTAGTTGTAGTTTAATTTGCTGATTAAGTTTTGGGTGATGAATTTTAAGAGGTATTATGAATTGGGTTTTGAATTTCAGTCAGAGAAATGAATTTTCCTGAGAATTTGTGGTGGGTAGGAGTCAGGTGAATTTAGTAAAAGTTGTTTGAAGCTGGCATCCCTAAGTTTCCATTTTTTGTTGGATTACCATTGTGAAAGAAGTTAACTTTGTATGCACATGTAAGTATGAATTACACTGGAGGAAATTGGCAGTGAGTGATCGAAATTCCCAAGGGAAATGGGAGTTACGAACTAAATTCGTATTCGTATTCGTATTCGGGTTGTTCTAAGTTTGAGTTTATGTTCATGAGCTTGAGGCCGGCACATTGTCCGTATAAGAACACTTGAAAGGTTTGGTTTTGGTGGTGTTGTTTGAAGCTGTATCAATAAATTTCAAATCTTGTTGAATTCTCATTGTGACAAAAAATTACCTTTCTATGCGTTGCATCCAAAAATTACCATTGTGTGCGCATACATGTACACGTTTCAATGGAGGATAGATGGCGATTGCTCACAATGCCTCGCTAGGTCAATGGGAGTTAAGAACTATTTAGTAGGAGTGGTTAAGAACTATGTGGCACAACCATTGCCCGCATAGATTCTACAAGATCACTAGAACGGAGTATTTGGCGAGAACAGTATATGATCATCTTGATTGCTGATGTACGTGCCTCTCTATGAAATTTTCCTTGGCAACTAGTTTGCCCGGATATATATTTGGCATATTCTTTTCTTTTTCATATGAAGCCGCATGCCTTCACTTTAAAAGGCTTCCATTTCATCGTTTTATTAGTCAAACATAGTCAAATAGGATTTACACATTAGGAGATGTTTCAAATTTGAAACATCTCCTAATGGTTATTGCATAAAAAAATTATACAATGATTGCTTTAGTAATTTGAAACATCTCCTAATGGTTATTGCATAAAAAATTATACAATGATTGCTTTAGTTGCTTGGAGTTTCAGCTCACTTAGTTTCAAATTTGAGAGTTTGCATTTTCTTGAGCTCTCTTCCCCCCTTTATCTTTTTCGCTTAACTGTTCTATTCTTTCTAATTTAGTTAAATTTAGGGTAGTCATCTTTGATTTTAGTCTTAGGTTGTGGACATATTCTTGACTTCATTTTGTGTTGTATTTCCCTTACTGACCATGTGTCGGTTTGTTTGGATCTCACAAAATAGATCCATTTGTTTTCCCTTATTTTCCCTTCTCTTCCCCCAAGCAAAGATTTGTGAATATAAACTACTCTTGGGTCCATTTACACCCATGGGAGGGGAAACAACTACAAAAGACGCATGGAAGTATGCACAGTTGCTTTTCTGATATACCTAGGTTACAAGGTAAATTTCATTCTTTTCCTTTCACTTATAGGCTGCCTATTTTATATAAAATACCCCTTTAACTTGTTTTTATTATAAATAATTGAAGGCTCTGCTGTTAGTCTTAAAACGTTCATGTAATATTAAAACACCATTGCACTAACCTTGTGAAGACATCCTTCCATGCACGGCAAGGATTGAAGCTGCAGCAAGCACACCAAAGCACCTAGAACTTAGAGGAGGGTCTTCTGCACACTCACCACGACTGTATTACTCGAACCTGTGAGGAATTATCTAAGTATATGTTTCAGTAGTGTATGCAGGGACCTTCCCTTGGTATTTATACTACTACAACCCTAGTGCACATTCCCATAATCATGCACTATAATTCCTTATTGTACAAGGATACAATCTACCAAATCTCAGTTCTAATAGGATAGTATCAAGAGCCCTTATTCTCCAATTATAACCGGATTATATACTTTACTTGGGGTCCAAGTTATAGCTTATAACTAAACCCTAATCATACTTATATTCCACATCAATCCTTATTAACTACATGGACTAATAAGCCATTGGATTAGAGTCTAACATCCAACATCTGCAGCAAAGAGAGAAATGGACTAACAAAACTAAAACAGATGCTTTATGGGAAAATGCGCATAAGCGAAATGCTAAAGGTGTTATCGGTTTGATAGTGGAGTTGGAAGGTTTGTGAGCGAAACTTCTGCAGTATCTGTCTACACGGGCATACATATGCCTTCTCAAGCAATTACGTGAAATGATACATGATCGCGTTGATTGATTAAAGTAGTTAAATGTAGCATATCATTGAGTAGTTAAATTGATTTTTGTTGTGATTGTGGAATTGTGTGGGGGAATAGTGTGGTAAAGCTGAATGATGAAACGACAATTCTTGTTCTCATACGGTTCTAGTGAGGCATGCTCGTTTAGCTCTTAACGAGTGGTTTTGCAACTCTATGATTTTGTCAGTTAATATTCCTTGAGAATTTCAGAGCTCAAAAGAAGGGTGAACTAAGAGTGACTTGATCCCCTCTTGGGTATGTAGGTAGTCTAACAATAGAGGTTAGGTGCATCTACGATGTAACAAGGAAAGTCATTGCGTAATTAAATTATTGACTTGTGCTTTAGTCATGTCTCAGTGGTGAGGCATGAAACATGAGCAAGTATGTGGTGACGTCATGTATCGATTTTGAATGTATGTCGAGATCGGAGCGTGATATTTTATCCTATCAAAATACCAAATTGGGATTGAAAATGTACTTTTCTTCTATAAAACTCGATTGAACACTACTTCCTCTGTGTGAAGGAGGATTTTTGCCGCCCATAATCGCCACGTCATAAAGTATTTTTGAATTTTGGGCCACACATTGTTCATTTGCTGCATAAATTGAATACCTACTAAGTTTTTAGACAAATATCAGTGAGTTGAGCCTTGGACAGGCCCAACTGTTTATTTTTAGCCCAAACATTCCTATTGCGCTCTAAATATGGAGCAAATAAAGTCTAAAAAAAATTATGCATATATTTTTTTTAACAGACAATAATATCTACACTCAGAGGGAGTGCGTTCAGCCTCATATATAGGCTAACAATAATATGATTTTAATTCATCTTTAGCGAGAATCAAATCTAAGATCAATAAATTATAGTACTAAGTAACAAAGTTCTATGTACATTGAAGCATTCTTTCTTCCTCTTGAAACATTTCAACTTTCGTATTTAAGCCTTAACCAACAAATTAACTTGCTATCAGTGTAGTATACATGTGTTCCATAATTATTGGCCTCATGGGACCCATTATAAATGTCCTCTATTTAAAAGTTCTTCTATCTTCACATGCCAGATGATGTAACCTTGTTGATGTCATTATGCTATTTATTGTTGTCGGCAGCCAAAGGCTAAGAAGGATTCATGTTTATAGAATGCCAAAACCCCGAACCATAAAGCTTCCAACACGTGTAAATCTTTCAGCCACTCAAAAACCTTCACTGAAAGGTTATTATGAATACTAGCATATAGGCACACACAAAGTGTATGAGAAAATTTTTTATTTTTGTTTTTGAAATAGAAGGAGAGAGAAAGAGAGTGATGGAGAATGTGAGAGTGCGAAGTTTTTTTTATTTTTTTTTATTTTTTTATTTTTTTTTAAATTAGAGATACGTTAGAATTACATGTAGGTGAAGCTTTGAAAAGAAAAAAAACAGCAAAATTTGGTTGAGTGAAATTACATTTCTACCCTATATTTCTTATTCATATTCTATTTTAATTAGAGGGTTAAACTGGTAATTTAATAGGATTTTGGTTGACAATGAATGTTTTATTAAGGGAATTGTTATTGGGACTTCAAAAATCTCATTCTACACTCCAAACTTTCTATATTTGGAAAGAAAAATACACTTGTGAGGAGTGTAAAATGAGATTTTTGGAGTGCCAATAACACTTCCATTTATTAATTAGTAGAAATTATCACATTCCATCAATTTGTGCACAACTTGAGGGATGAGTATCCTCTCCTGATTCTTTTTGTGGAAATTTTAGGGATGCTTACATCTTAATAATTTATTATATATCGTATAGTCAGTTTTTATTAGATATTATTTGTGTTTAATTTTAAATAAAAAAATTCAAAATGATTTATGACCGCGCAATGTGCAATACGATGAACGGTTAGAATGTGAGGATCCCTAAGATCCTCACAATTTGGATCCGGATGGAATTCAAATCCCAACTTGAGAACTGGTTGACCGTTATGGTTTGTTTAAATAAATCTAATAGTAGTACCTTAAATTATTGGAAAACTAGCAATAATAGAATAATTTCATTATGTGTGGTACTATCTGCACATTATTTTTACCTTCTACACATATTCTATTAATTTATCTTTTCTAATATTTTTCAATCGATTTGAATCGATAGTAGAACATTAAGAAGAGTGTGTACATGTAAAACAAGACCATTTCATTATTTGCTTGCTGAAATAGAAAGAAAAATATAAAAGATATGAATAATAGAGGTGATGATAGGAAATGCCTAAAGTACCCTTGCTTATAGGGATGTGATATCCACACACTCATTTTTACTTTTCCTACACCTTTTTGGATTTCGGCCGTCGGATCGGATGAATTGAAGAAGATTAAGAACATAAATTAACAAGTGTGTGAAAAGTAAAAATGGATGTGTGGATAGCACAACCCTTGCTTATATGGTTGTCTTTGCAAGGTTGCTCGTCCATTCCACCACAAACATTGTCTAGGGCAAATCCTGTTGACTAGATTTTCTCTCATCGCTCTCATCCTTAGAGGTCAGTAAGCTCATCTCTGTGCAATTATTATTTCACTATAAGTGAGAGATTTTTTTTTTCTTGTATAATCTGAGTGTTTTAAACATTTCTCTATTTAACATTATCAGTTATGAGAATGCTAAATTAATCAAGGACAATAAGGAAGAAAAATCTGGCTAGTACAATATCGAGACTCTTCCAAATCCACGTTCTGTCAAACTCACTACATTAATTGGAAAATTAGTATCAACCACTTTTGTTAATAGTCAAGGAAATATAAGGGTAGGTAGCTATAAGAATCACGATATTAATTTAATGTGGACTTTACATGCAAGAAAGTAATAGAGTCTTGCGTTAATGTGGCAAAAACAAGTAAAGAGTCTTGCAAGTTATCAACCAAGCTATCATTGAAGGAAAGATAAGGGTAGGTATTATTCGATTCACATTAAGGGTAGGTAGATATATGAATCACGACATTAATTTCATGTAGAGTATCATTCAATTCATTCGAAAAGTATTATATAGTGCCCGTGATTTAAAAAATGCCTCTCGCATGTTAAAAAAAAAAAAAAAAAAAAAAACCCTATTTATGCACTTTTTTATGACATGAAAACTCGTTGACAGCAATTGTAACTTGTTGATATTGATACATTATGAACAAATAACATTAATGTTGTCTATTGTCTAAAAGGATTTGGTGGCCTACATTTTTCCTGAGACCTTTTACCGTTTTAAATTTCGTGCTTCTCCCGACTATTTATGGCATCGCCACTGAACTCATGCATTATTTTTTTGCACCAAATAAGTTTGGGTAATGCTAGGGAGGCCAAATTTTTAAACCACATTTGCAAACCAAATGATGTATCACCAATAAGAAATAAACATGTTAATCAACACTTAAATTAAAATCCAATTATCAACAACTACATCATTTGGTTTAGAACATTTGGTTAAAAGTTTAATCTCCCTTGTATTACCCCTAGGTTTATAGCCCTGGAAAAATATGAGGGTAGATAGAAGAAATTATGATTAAATGCGCTCCTCAAAAATATATAAAACGAAATCTACTTGTTTAATTTTTGTAAACAAAAATCTACTTGTACAAGACTGCATTTTCTATTTTGTTTGTCTTTTCAATTTATGTATTTTTTGGTTTCTTGAAGACTTTAGTTTTTTTTTTTATGTATGAATGGTAGTTGGAAATTGGAATTTATAAGGAAAGGTAGACTAGGTAGTTATGGAAACAGGTCTTATTTTAACTTTCATTAGAATTTTGTTGGTCTCTTCTCTTGCATGTTTTGACTGGAAGATTGAGATCTAAGAAGGAACACACTTTCTAGAGTTAGTTACTAGACATACTTGAGTATCTTTCTCCATCTCTTTTTGTGTTTGGCTCTACCTTGGTAGTGAATAACATTGTTGAACAATGAATTAACTTTGAATTTCATTGCATGTAAAAGACTTATTTACATATTCCTATTGCGCACTAAATGATGGAACAAATAAAGTTTAAAAAGGTTTCGATGCACAGTGACACATTCTTTCTTCCTCTTGAAACATTTCAAACTTTCGTACCTCAACCCACAAATCAAATATCCAACAACTCGCTACTAATGCAGTATGCCTATGTTCTACAATTATTGGCCTCATGGCCCCCAATTATATATGTTCGTCAAATGAAAGTTCGTCTATCTCCATGTGAAGGCACCATTATTGCCATTTGACGTAGTCTAGTTGATGTCACACTGTTATTGATTGTTGTCATCAGCCAATGGTTACGAAGGATTCATCTTCACTTGTAAGTAAGAAGTTTTAGGTTCGATTCACCAAAGGCTCTCTCATCTTCTCCAGCGACCATCTCCATGCCTTTGTTTCACTTTTTTTGATGCAATGGCAGATCCACCAAAGGTTCTTCGTCTGCCCAACCACCCATGTCTCTTATCCCTTGTCATCGACACCCATGGCCAATCTGTTTCAGGTTGACTAATATTTTTGTCGAAATCACTTGCTGATTGATGTTGCGGAGAATTTGGAGAAGAGGATGGCGTTCAGATCGACGAATGAGAGTTGGAGAAGAGGATGGCGTTCAGGATGACGTCCCGAACCGTTCATTTTTCTACATTCGTTAAAAAGATCATTTTTTTCAAAAAAAAAAAAATCTGAAAAACAAAATCTAATGAGAACAATAGAGCGTAAATGATAATTAATGGTTAAATATAAATCCAGGATTTATGGATTATGGTGCTGAATTTCAGGGTTGACCCTTTTATGAAAATTGTAAAAACTTGTCATTACGAACGATTGTATATTATTTTTTTGGGTAAATTACATAAAACTACTTAAACTATGGATCGCACAACAATTTCATGCCTCATGTTTTAAACATTGCAATATCATGCCTCAACTTATGAATTCGTTGCAATGTCAGACCTCCATTAATGATTCCGTCAAATTAGCAGTTAAGTGATGATTTGGCAAATTGGAGGGCCCAGATATTTCCTAACGTGGCAGCCAACTCATGCCATTAAAAATTAAAAAAAATAAATCGTTTTAAAAAATAAATTTTTATGTCAAAAAATGACATAAAAAAGAGTGGCCCCACTCCCTTCAAATCACGAAATTCATTGTCTTCTCCAACTGCACTTCGCCTTCGCTGATCTCCCCTCTCAATCTCCGACCGCCCCAAAATCCCACTGCAAATATCCACCTACCTTACACTAAATCTATCATTAAAAAAAGAGTGGAACTAGCTAAACAAAACCTTAACCATAAAAAAAACCCACTGCATAATTTAATTTCTTCAAATTCACCCAAATTCTCAAGCTTTCTCCACCGACCACCATGAAGTTTTTGAAAAGTTTCTATTTTTTTTCCCTGCTTTCCGTCAGGTTTTCACAGGAGACCTTGAACTCCATCTCCTGTCGTGGCCGTGATCTCGAATACCCAGAAAACACCGATACCTGCTTCAAGGAATTGGAGGATGAGATGGGTTTTGGGGATTCGGGTTTGGGGGTTTATGGTGAGAGTGACGCAGAGGGTTTGAGGGAGAGTTTGGGGAATGGTTTGGTGTTGGATTTGGGATTGAATCTGAGAGTGGAGTGGGAGAGAAGAATAATTTCAATTAAGGGTTTGGTTTCAGGTTTGAATTCAGGGTTTCGTTTAAACGGAGGCGTGGAAGAGAATGGTGTAAGAGTGCAAGGATTTGGAGAGTAATGCAGGAGAAGAAGCTGACTCTGAGCTTGCCGTACGTGAAGACGGTAAGAAGGGAGGTCGGCGAGGGCAGAGGGCAAGTCGGAGAAGACGGTGGATTTTGTGATTTGAATGGGTGGGGCCCACCATTTTAAATTTAATTTTTGACATAAAAAATTATTTTTTTAAATGATTTATTTTTTTATTTTTTTAATGGCACAAGTTGACTGTCACGTCAACAAATATATGGCCCCTTCATTTGCCAAATCATTACTTAACGTCCAATTTGACGGAATCACTAACGGAGGTATGATATTTCAATAAATTCATAAGTTGAGGTATGACATTGCAACGTTTAAAACATGAGGTACGAGATTGTAGTGCGGTCCATAGTTGAGGTAATTTTGTGTAATTTACCTTCTTCTTCTTCTTCTTTTACATTTTTCACACTTAGCCATTAATTATTATGAATTTTTATTAGGCTCTACAATTTTGAAAAAAAAAAAAAAAAAAAACTCTCTTCAATTTGAATATCGTTGGACGTTTGATATTTGTAACAACGTACTAATATTTTTTTTATTAGGCTCTTATTTTGGGGTAGCAAAAAGTAGAAGCAACTTTACCCATGCTTCTAAAACGCTTTTTTTTTAATAGATGCAGGTGAGCAGTTTCTGTAACATCCCGTCCCGAAACTAACGAAACGTACGTGTGAATTTACGATTTTACCCCTAGATCGTTTTTGTCACGTTATTGGTTGTTTGGTGTGGTGTGGAATGTATTGGATCACACCCACACACACACACACACTATCACTTTCCCGGGATTCCCTCCCTCATTCCCTCACTCTTTGTCTCTCTCTCTCTCTCTCTCTCTCTCTCTCTCTCTCCCCGAGTTCTTCTTCTTCCTTCTTCTACACACGGACAACACACACAAACCTACTCAAACCTTCACCAATCAAGAAACGAAGACCACCCTCGTGCTCGTGAGGCTGAGAGGAGTTCAGAGGTACCATTTTCAGGTAAGGAAACTACCATTTTCACGTCGATATCACCATGGCCGATTTGAGCACTGTTCATGCAAACCTAATCTAGCTTGTTTTAGGAGATTCTAAGCTTGTAGTTGTGTTTGTGAGGTTCCCAGGAGCTTAGGAGTGTTTCGTTGGACGAGTTTGGACGTCGGGATCGTCCTGTTCAAAGTTGGCCGAACTTGGATCGTTGTTGCAGGTATAATTCCTTAATTTTTAGGCCTTAAAACTAGCCTATCGTGATTCTATTAGTCCTAAGCTTCATTTTGGTATAAAGATCGTGAAAAATGGTTGAAAAACGAAGGAGAAAACTAAGTTTGAAATTTTCCTAGTTTTCCGGTGCCGTCGCCGGCGCCGGAGTCTCGCCGGAGAAGAAAGGGGAATATTCCGTTAAGTTTAACGGAATATTCCTAACGGCAGTGACGGCGTCAGTTAAGTTTAACGGAATATTCCGTCAGTTTAAAGGAATATTCCTGACGGCGTCAGTTGACACCGTCAGTGTGCATGGCACGTGGCCGCGCGTGGGGGGAGCGTAGGTCCGTGCCTTGGACGGCGCGTGGGGGCGCGTGCGGGGTCCAAAAATTATTCTAAAAATATGGGTGTGATCCTGAGGTTGTGTAGAGCACGTTGGTATATTCATTTGTCCAATTTGAGCAATGTATGAGAAGTTATTACGAGAAGTTGGTTATGTGCTTTTAAATTAACGTTTTCGTAGCTATTTCGCGTATAGGTGATTCGTATTCCGAGGACGAGCGTATCATCGCATGTATTAGTAGTGGCATACATATATATATGTGTATTTGGTGCTGTGGACGCACAGGTAAGTGCCAGGTAAGTGGTATTCATGTTGTTATGCAGTAGTAGTTTGAAATGCTTAGAGAGCTCATAATCTGCACCCCCGGTGTTAGTGCTCCCGCCCAGAGAGGGGCAGAGTCCTTCCCGTGATGTTCACCCGCACCACACGCTCAGCTTGGATCCAAGTAGGTGCATAGTCTTGTCGTACAGACCACATTAGGTGGTTCCGACTCGTAGGTGACCCGCGATTATTCGCACAGTCTTCACGTGATCGTAGCACTAGAGCGTATATATTACACCCAGTCCTGTCGTACAGACCACGTTAGGTGGTTCCGACTCATGTGCAGATTCAGTTATTGAGTTGAGATTGGAGCTCTATATGCAGCCGTACAGGTCACGTTAGGTGACTCCCGGCTGCCAGATTATATGTTATTGATGTGAATTACGCTTGAGCATTTACATTTGATTATGAGATCCTGTTGTGGCATATTCTCGAGCATGAATGGCATATTTTGGAGCATGATTGGCATATCTATACATACGTATATATGTTCATTTTCTGGGAAGTATACAGGTTTTACGGCGAGGGGTTAGAATGTATTTTGCTAAAGAGTTTTCGAAGAGCTTTGTTTTTGCCCACTCACGCTTTTGTTTTTGCGCCCCTCCAGGTTCTAGTGGTCTAGCAGGTTCGGTGGTTTTTCCCAGAGGGCGTCCCGGCATTTCTGACAGACACTCACCATTGTAGGGTCACATTCGGGTGTATTTATGTCGCATCTTTCCCTTTTGACTGCTGTAGACTTGCTCTGAAATTGTGCCTCACATACGCTAGCACTTGTTTTAGTACTTTGTAAGCTAGTTTTTAATTATTCGTACTTTTATATTACTATCTCATTAGCTTCCGCACGCGCACCTGGCTACGTCACCTTCGTGTGACGGCCAGAACGCCCTGATCTCGGTCGGGGTGGGTCAGTTTGGTATCAGAGCCTAGGTTTGGCAGTCCTGTGTCTTTGTGAGTATTCTAATAGTTGGTGTCTTCTGTCAGAATCATGCCGCCTCGTCGGGAACCACGTCGCTCTGATGAGCCTAGTTTCCCCGATCTTACTCAGTTGGGGGAAGTTATTGCTACAGCCCTTCAGACAGTGATGCGCCCTCCCCAGAGGACTCCTCTGGAGACTATGTATAATCTGAAGTTGGATAAGTTTAAAGGTAGTGAGGGTCACGAAGGCGCAGAGCGTTGGTTGGAACACATAGAGAAGACTTTCCGTGTGTTGCATAACCAGGGGAACCTTCCTATGGAGAGGTGGGTTGAGACAACCTCATGGTTTCTGGAGATGGAGTCTGCAGCCTGGTGGGAACAGGAGCTTCGTAGGTTGACTCCAGCTCAGAGGACTGATTGGAATGTTTTCAAGGACGTGTTTCAGAGGAGATTTGTACCCCCTGAGTATATTGATCGTAAAAAACAGGAATTCACCGAGTTGAAACAGCGAAAGATGACGGCTAACGAGTATTATCGTAAGTTCACTGATCTGTCTCGTTACTATCCTGACGTCGCTGGTAATCCGGCGGAGATGCTTTGTCGTTTCCGTTTAGGCACTAGGAAAAGATGGCGTTCTATGGCGACTACTACTCACTGTGAGTCCTACCAGGATTTTTACGAGATACTGTTGAGGATAGAGGACTCAGAGAATATGTCGAGTGACAGTGATGAAAAGAAAGATGACAAAGGAAAAGGTCAAATGTCGCTTGGGCCTCGCCAGACTCAAAACTTCAAGAGGGGTGGTATTAGTTCAAGTTCGTCTAGTGGTGGTTTCAGTACCTCTAGACAGGGACGAGGAGGTAAGTTTTATGGAGGTGCTCGAGGCCAGAGACAAGGTGATGGTGGCCGAAACCGACCCCCAGTTTGCCGTAGGTGTAATAACCGACATTTCGGCGAGTGCAGGCGTGGCGGAGGTGGTTGTTACACATGTGGGCAGATGGGACATATAGCTGTGAATTGTCCTCAGGGTCAGCAGCAGAAGCCGCATCAGACCTTTATGCTGCCACCTGCACCGATTCGGCAAATCCAGGGTTCGAGTAATTATGGTCAAGCAGGTAGAGGTGGTGCCTACCACTATCAGGGTGATGCTGTTCCCTATGCTCCGGGACAATATCAGTACCCCCAGGACCCGTATTCACAAGGTGGTTATCCCCCGTATTCCAGCAACTACATGCCGTATCCTCCAGCTCCAACGGGTGGTTCTCAATGGTACTAAGGAGGACAGTATCAACAGGGTGAGATTGCCACTAGTAGTGCAGGGTCTTCGAGATAGTTGGGTCAGCCCAGTCAGGGGCATGGAGCTCAAGGTCGCGGTGTTCAAGCGAGCAGAGGTCGCGGCGGACGACAGCAGGGCCAGGGGCGTATTCACAATATTTCCCTGTAGGATGCTCAGAACAACCCGGACTTGATTATGGGTACGTTAAACATTCTTGGTTATTTTGCTAGAGTCTTAATTGATTGTGGAGCTACACATTCCGTTATTTCTCATACATTTGCTCAAGTAACGCAACCTCGCCCCACACCTCTAGGGTACGATTTAGAGTTCGCTATGCCTAGAGGAGAGAGATGTGTTGTAGATTGTATGTACCCAGGATGTCCAGTGATATTAGAGGGTGTTGTTATGCCCGCTGATCTTATTCCGTTAGATATTGTCGATTTTGATGTGATTTTGGGCACAGATTGGTTGCACTTCTATCGTGCCAACATTGATTATTACGGGAAAGTAGTTACGTTTCACCGTCCTGGATTACCTGAGGTTACTTTTGTGGGTGAGCAGAGTGGGGTAAAACACAGCGTTGTTTCGGCTTTGCGAGCGAAGAAGTTGTTGTCTAAAGGTTGTCAGGGGTATCTAGCTCATGTAGTACTAGAGGAGACCGTTCCTAGCAGAATTGAGGATGTGAGAGTGATTAGACACTTCCCTGATGTTTTTCCTGAGGATTTACCTGGTTTACCCCCAGATCGAGATGTGGAGTTCACTGTTGAGTTGCTTCCAGGTACAAATCCTATTTCATTAACTCCTTATCGTATGGCTCCCGCTGAGTTAAGGGAATTGAAAGTGCAGTTACAGGAATTAGTGGATAAGGGATTCATTCAGCCTAGTACTTCACCTTGGGGCGCTCCAGTGTTGTTTGTGAGGAAGAAAGATGGGACTTTGAGGCTGTGTATCGACTACAGACAATTGAATCGGGTGACGATTAAAAACCGTTATCCATTGCCTCGTATCGACGATTTGTTTGATCAGCTGAGAGGTGCTTGTGTATTTTCTAAGATAGACTTGAGGTCTGGGTACTATCAGCTGAAGATTAGTAGGGATGATATTCCTAAGATGGCGTTCAGGACTCGTTACGATCATTACGAATTTTTGGTTATGCCATTTGGGTTGACGAATGCACCAGCAGCTTTTATGGATTTAATGAACCGGGCATTCCAGCCTTACTTGGATAGATTTGTTATTGTCTTCATTGACGATATTCTGGTGTATTCTAAGTCCAAAGCGGAGCATGTTCGACATCTTACTTTGGTGTTGAAGAGGTTGAGAGAACACCAATTGTATGCTAAGTTTAGCAAGTGTCAATTCTGGTTAGATCAAGTCGCGTTTTTGGGACACATCATTTCTGCTCAAGGTATTCTGGTTGATCCTCAGAAGGTTGCAGCTGTGGAGAGTTGGGAGCAACCACGAACCGTTACTGAGGTGAGAAGTTTCATTGGTTTGGCGGGATATTATCGGAGATTCGTTAAGGATTTTTCGGTAATTGCCTTGCCACTGACGAGGTTAACAAGGAAAGACGTTAAGTTTGAGTGGAATGATAAGTGTGAGCAAAGTTTCCAGCAGTTGAAGCATTGTCTCACTCATGCACCTGTTTTGGCACTCCCGGACGATAGTGGTGATTTCGAGGTTTATAGCGATGCTTCCTTGAATGGTCTGGGATGTGTATTGATGCAGCATGGTAGGGTGATTGTTTATGCTTCGCGGCAGTTGAAACCCCATGAGATGAATTACCCTACACATGATTTGGAGTTGGCTGCTATCATCTTTGCGTTGAAGTTGTGGAGACATTATCTTTACGGAGAGAAGTGTAGGATCTTCACAGATCACAAGAGTCTTCAGTATCTCTTTACCCAGAAGGAACTTAATCTTCGTCAACGGAGGAGGTTGGAGTTGCTCAGCGATTACGATTGCACGATTGATTATCACCCTGGTCGTGCGAACGTAGTAGCCGATGCACTTAGCAGGAAGTCACAGGGCCGTATCAATGCGTTGTACGCTAGTTGTATTCCTCTTTTGGTGGACTTGCGCGCTACGGGAGTAAGGTTAGAAGCAGAAGATCAAGAAGTGGCGTTACTTGCTAATTTTCAAGTTAGGCCAATCTTAGTTGATCGGGTGCTTGAAGCTCAAGTAGCTGATGAACAGATTCAAGAACTAATTCGAGCTCGAGATCAAGGAAGGAGGCGAGATCTCAGAGTTCGTGATTCTGATGGCATGTTGATGTTAGAGGGTAGAATGTTCGTGCCTAGTAATGGGGAATTGAAGAAGGAAATTCTCGATGAAGCACATATCTCGGCTTATGCCATGCACCCAGGGGCAACTAAAATGTATCATACCATTCGACCATTTTATTATTGGCCGGGTATAAAAAGGGAGATAGCTGAGTATGTGAGCAATTGTACTGTTTGTCAGTAGGTTAAAGCAGAAAGAAAGAAGCCGTTTGGATTGTTGCAACCGCTTCCCGTTCCAGAGTGGAAATGGGAAAATATCACTATGGATTTTGTGTACAAGTTGCCGCGTACACATAATGGCTTTGATGGCATTTGGGTGATCGTTGATCGGCTCACTAAGTCGGCACATTTTATTCCAGTGAGAGAGAAGTACTCTTTGAGCCGGTTAGCGGAATTGTTTATCTCAAAGGTTGTGAAGTACCATGGTGTCCCTGTAAGTATCGTCTCAGATCGTGATCCACGATTCACATCAAAGTTTTGGGTAGCTTTTCAGGAAGCTTTGGGTACGAGACTACTTTACAGTACGGCATATCATCCACAGACGGACGGACAGTCCGAGAGAACTATTCAGACCTTGGAAGATATGCTGCGAGCATCGGTGTTACAGTTCAGTGATGCTTGGCACCAGCGGTTAGATTTGATGGAATTTGCTTACAACAACAGTTTCCATTCGAGCATTGGCATGGCGCCATTTGAAGCTTTATATGGTAGATCTTGTCGCACTCCGTTATGTTGGTCAGAGGTTGGCGAAAGAGTCTTAGTGGGTCCGGAGATTGTCGAGGAGACTACTCAAAATGTTCAGGTAATTAGGTCTAACCTGAAAGCAGCTCAGGACAGACAGAAAAGTTTAGCAGATCGGCATGCTACGGACAGAGTGTATGAGGTTGGAGATTGGGTATTTTTGAAGCTTTCACCGTGGAGAGGTGTCGTGCGGTTTGGAAAGAAGGGGAAGTTGAGTCCCAGGTACATTGGACCATACATGGTCACATAACGAGTTGGTGAGGTAGCTTACAGGTTGGAGTTGCCTCCGGAGTTGGCTAAAGTGCATAACGTTTTTCACGTGTCTATGCTCCGACATTATGTTGCTGATTCGTCGCATGTGATACCTCCTCAACCGTTGGAGATTAATCCAGATTTGACGTACGACGAGGAACCGTTAACGATCTTAGATTGGAAAGAGAAGGTTCTGAGGAACAAAACGGTGAAATTAGTGAAAGTTTTGTGGAGGAATCACTCGGTTGAAGAAGCTACATGGGAGACAGAGGGTCGAATGAGGGATTTGTATCCTAGATTGTTCTTTGACCATTAGGGGTGTATTTAGTTATTTTGAATTTCGGGATGAAATTCTATTAAGGTGGGTAGGTTGTAACATCCCGTCCCGAAACTAACGAAACGTACGTGTGAATTTACGATTTTACCCCTAGATCGTTTTTGTCACGTTATTGGTTGTTTGGTGTGGTGTGGAATGTATTGGATCACACCCACACACACACACACACTATCACTTTCCCGGGATTCCCTCCCTCATTCCCTCACTCTTTGTCTTTCTCTCTCTCTCTCTCTCTCTCTCTCTCTCTCTCTCTCTCCCCGAGTTCTTCTTCTTCCTTCTTCTACACACGGACAACACACACAAACCTACTCAAACCTTCACCAATCAAGAAACGAAGACCACCCTCGTGCTCGTGAGGCTGAGAGGAGTTCAGAGGTACCATTTTCAGGTAAGGAAACTACCATTTTCACGTCGATATCACCATGGCCGATTTGAGCACTGTTCATGCAAACCTAATCTAGCTTGTTTTAGGAGATTCTAAGCTTGTAGTTGTGTTTGTGAGGTTCCCAGGAGCTTGGGAGTGTTTCGTTGGACGAGTTTGGACGTCGGGATCGTCCTGTTCAAAGTTGGCCGAACTTGGATCGTTGTTGCAGGTATAATTCCTTAATTTTTAGGCCTTAAAACTAGCCTATCGTGATTCTACTAGTCCTAAGCTTCATTTTGGTATAAAGATCGTGAAAAATGGTTGAAAAACGAAGGAGAAAACTAAGTTTGAAATTTTCCTAGTTTTCCGGTGCCGTCGCCGGCGCCGGAGTCTCGCCGGAGAAGAAAGGGGAATATTCCGTTAAGTTTAACGGAATATTCCTAACGGCAGTGACGGCGTCAGTTAAGTTTAACGGAATATTCCGTCAGTTTAACGGAATATTCCTGACGGCGTCAGTTGACACCGTCAGTGTGCATGGCACGTGGCCGCGCGTGGGGGGCGCGTAGGTCCGTGCCTTGGACGGCGCGTGGGGGCGCGTGCGGGGTCCAAAAATTATTCTAAAAATATGGGTGTGATCCTGAGGTTGTGTAGAGCACGTTGGTATATTCATTTGTCCAATTTGAGCAATGTATGAGAAGTTATTACGAGAAGTTGGTTATGTGATTTTAAATTAACGTTTTCGTAGCTATTTCGCGTATAGGTGATTCGTATTCCGAGGACGAGCGTGCACACTCGAGGCAGGGGGGCTACGACCCTTCCACTTATCAGTGAGTGGGCTTTTGTTTTCCGTATATACCTATATACATTTATATTCCCAGAAATTAAATAGAAAAGGTTATTTGTTTTATGCCATGCATCATATGAATGTCGTTTACGCATCATCGCATGTATTAGTAGTGGCATACATATATATATGTGTATTTGGTGCTGTGGACGCACAGGTAAGTGCCAGGTAAGTGGTATTCATGTTGTTATGCAGTAGTAGTTTGAAATGCTTAGAGAGCTCATAATCTGCACCCCCGGTGTTAGTGCTCCCGCCCAGAGAGGGGCAGAGTCCTTCACGTGATGTTCACCCGCACCACACGCTCAGCTTGGATCCAAGTAGGTGCATAGTCTTGTCGTACAGACCACATTAGGTGGTTCCGACTCGTAGGTGACCCGCGATTATTCGCACAGTCTTCACGTGATCGTAGCACTAGAGCGTATATATTACACCCAGTCCTGTCGTACAGACCACGTTAGGTGGTTCCGACTCGTGTGCAAATTCAGTTATTGAGTTGAGATTGGAGCTCTATATGCAGCCGTACAGGTCACGTTAGGTGACTCCCGGCTGCCAGATTATATGTTATTGATGTGAATTACGCTTGAGCATTTACATTTGATTATGAGATCCTGTTATGGCATATTCTCGAGCATGAATGGCATATTTTGGAGCATGATTGGCATATCTATACATACGTATATATGTTCATTTTCTGGGAAGTATACAGGTTTTACGGCGAGGGGTTAGAATGTATTTTGCTAAAGAGTTTTCGAAGAGCTTTGTTTTTGCCCACTCACGCTTTTGTTTTTGCGCCCCTCCAGGTTCTAGTGGTCTAGCAGGTTCGGTGGTTTTTCCCAGAGGGCGTCTCGGCATTTCTGACAGACACTCACCATTGTAGGGTCACCTTCGGGTGTATTTATGTCGCATCTTTCCCTTTTGACTGCTGTAGACTTGCTCTGAAATTGTGTCTCACATACGCTAGCACTTGTTTTAGTACTTTGTAAGCTAGTTTTTAATTATTCGTACTTTTATATTACTATCTCATTAGCTTCCGCACGCGCACCTGGCTACGTCACCTTCGTGTGACGGCCAGCACGCCCTGATCTCGGTCGGGGTGTGTCAGTTTCAATTAATGAAACTTTCATATTGACAATCCTCTTCTCATCTCTTTTTTTGCTAAAAGCATTTTTAGCACTATAGTTTACCACACACTCACATGTTTTTTCACAGCTGTTTATTCTCATCGTACAACAGAAGAAGTTTAAAAAAAATCACGGCAATCTCAAACTAGCTCTTAGCCCATCTTGCAACAATTATTAATGCGCATTAAGTGAAAGATTTTTTTCTTCATCTATAGTTTGAGTCGTTTAAAATTTTCTCTCATTAACAATATCAGTTAGGAAAAAAAACTAAATTAATCAAGCATAGTAAGTGAAGAAAAACTTATGTGAGGCTTTTTTCTCTAGTAAGTGAGATAAATTTGGCTAGCACAATATCAAATATCGAGACTTTTCCAAATCTACGTTCTATCTGACTATCACTACATTAATTGAAGAATTAGTATCAACAACTTATGTTTATAGTTAAGTAAAGACAAGGGCAGTTAGCTATATGAATCACGACATTAATTTAATGTGGCCCATTAAACACGTTTTGCAAAAACATATTGAAGAAGAAATGCTTATATATAGCTAGCCTATCATCGCGCTATTGTTAAAAGAAAATTTAATTTTCAATTACCAGAGGAGCAATATGTATTGAGTTTTCTTAGTCATCTAGAAGAGGCAAATTGACCGTACAAATTTGCTTGTTTTCTGGTATACAAAACAAGTGCAAAATTCATTTTTTATTTGTTATTTTTTCATTTTTGATTGGAAGTACTGTTATTATTAACACTTTAAAAAATTATCACGCACTCATTTTTAAAGGAATAAATTTCACTTCAAACCGTGTTAGATGACTTATTGTTAGTACCAATGACAACTCATTTTCCAATTTATATCTTTTTTCTTCCTTTCATCTGGCTTGTTTCTTCTCCATTGCTATGTTTGCACGTATTCATTGTTTTAAGTACAACCATGCATTAATATTGTCTTCAATCAACCAGTTAGGTATAATATATCAATGGTCTCAAACTTATGGTGTGATTGTTTGCTGCAGGCTTCGGACCCCATGGAGTAGCCAAGGAATTTGGGAAAAACAACGACGCTAGCCAAAAGTGAGGCTGAAATTGAAAGTGAAGAGGTTCGTGTAAGCGATTCTCATCTCTTAGACGGTAAATGTAGTTGGGTCTGGGAGCACTTCAAATCGTATAAGGTTAAGACCCTAGTAAGCGTCATGAGAAAGAGAAATATTTTTACACTATAGAACGTATAGATGCTTCGGCTTTTTAAACCGTTTAAAACATGTGGAAAGTATTACATCTATATACGATAGTAACTATTTACATGCATATAGAAATTTATTTGCAACTTTATTTACAATAAGGAACAAAATAGGTGTTAAAAGTTGGGTTCATAACATTTTGCAAATTTAGAGTAGCGTTGAACTTACGATTCCATTATCAATGTAGTACTACATACTAAGCTAATTATAATTAGGGTGCTTTAGATTTTGGCCCACTCATGATTCCTAGATAAAAACTCATCTACATATAAACGTTCAATAAAAGCCCAAATTTAAAATCTGCAGCCACATCAGAACATTATTGACCTACTAATACAATTTATTTACACCCATGCCACTTTCCCAAATCCCTAAATTTATTCATAATTTAAAGTTGTAGAAAAAGTGAAATAAAATATATAAATTGTTGTATTGCATTAATTGTATTCATATCATACCAAAAATTTACCTTTTTGTGATATATATATATATATATATGTGTGTGTGTGTGTGTGTTTTGCATTAATTGGGAAGTAAATTAATTTGTTCGAATTATTAAAAAAAATTATACTAAATTCATATTATATATTTTGAGTCAAATAACACTTCTTTAACTTGTAGGTAAATTATTTTTAATGTATTGTTACACATATTAGGCACATTTTATTGTTGTATAAATATAGGTATGACATAATATTTTTCAATATAATACATCAAATTACATTTCTTCTTGTTATGGGTAAATTATTCTCCATGTATTGGTGAAAAAAAAAGATATTACACTACACACGGGCTATAATTTTTTGTACGTAAATTATTGGAAATTAATTTGTAGGTAGGTAAATTAATTTGTTCCAATTATATAAAATATATATATATATATACACTACACCAAGATTATATATATATAGATTTTTTTTTGAGAAAACCTAGATTGTATATTTTGAATCAAATAATATTTTTGTATACATGGTAGGTAAATTATTTTTCATGTATTATTACATATATTAGCCTATTAGGGACCTTTTTTTCTGTTTTGGTAAAAATATATAAAGTAATATGTATATGATTGTTTGTAGGTAAAGATAAAATCAAAAGCATGATCCAATTCCTAAGTTTATGCAATATTTTGTTGTTGGTATACAATATTTTGCATCATTGGAAATGAACATTTCAAATAGTAGGTAGGTAAATTAATATGGTCTAATTATATAAATACACACACATAGATATATATATATATATATATATATATATATATATATATATTTATACACATTTTGAATCAAATAACATTTTTGTACATGGTAGGTAAGTTACTTTTTTTTTTATAGGTATTATTACATATATTAGGTTTTTTTTTTTTTTTTTTTTTTTGCTTTTGGTAAAAATATATGTACAAGAACTCATAATGTCAGATACATAGAATTAAGCCAACAATTCTCATATTTGATACTAATATGCAATGAATTTTTTAACATTAAGGTCTTATTTTTCTTTTTGCGAAATCATTCACTCTCTCCTTACAATATGCATAGAATTAATTGTGCACATCAAATATGCAATAGGGGTATTTTAAGCATCAAAAAATGTAAAATGTGTAAAGTAATATATAATTAATGAATTCACTTAGGTGGATCCTACTCATTGGGTTTTTTTTAATAAAAAAATTATGTCGGGTTTTATATGAAAAAAATTAAATTTGAGGGGTTAAAGTCATATTTTTTAGTTATTAGGGATTAATACAGAGTTTGGTGTATAGGAGTTGGAAAGCAATTTGCATTAGTGGAAGGGTTTAAACAAAAAAGTACAGCTAAAAGGCTAAATTAATTAAGCACAGTAATTGAGATAAATCTGGTTAGCACAATTTCAAGACTCTTCCAAATCTACGTTATGTGAGACTCACTATATTAAATGGGATTTGGATTCTATCTGGATTCGAATTGTGGAGATCCTAGGAATCCTCATATCCTAATCGTTCATCGTACATTGTGAGGTCAGAAATCATTTTGAATTTTTTTATTTAAAATTAAACAAAAATAGTACTTAATGAAAACTGACCGCACGATATACGATGAACGACTAAAATTTGAGGATTCTCTAAATTTCCACAAAAAGTATCCGTTGAGGATCGTCATCCTATTAATTGGAGAATTAGTATCAACCACTTTTGGTTTTTTTTTTTTTTTTTTTTTTTTTAGGAACAGGGAATTTTCGTAACCAGGACAAACAACCATCAGTGCAAAGAAAGAAAAGGTTAGGTAGCTACATGAATCATGACATTAATTTAATTAAGCCAAGTAAACACCTTCTACAAAAACATATTGAAGAAAAAATGGTTATATAGAGGCAGCCTATCATTGTGCTATTGTTAAAATAAAATTTATTTTTCAAATACCAGAGCAGAGAGCAAGTAATATTATTGAGTTTTCTTAGTTATCTATGGAAGGCAAATTAACTGTACAAACTTGTTTGTTTTCCATATACAAAGCAGATGCAAACTCACTTCATTTTTTTTTTTTTCCATTTTCGATGGGAAGTACTGTTATTGACATTAAAATAATTATCACGGCACTCATTCTCACAAGATTTTGAGTTCGATTCCCTTTCCTACTTGTCCATGGCTCGTCAGGGTTAATATGAAAACTTTTTTTTTATTAATTTTATTATTATTAAGAGAAGTAGGAGAATTTGAAACTCTTACAATAATTCAGGGAAGCAGGGAGTTTCGACCCGAGACATATAGGTAAAAACTCAATACTAAATCTACTAGGATATTAAACCACATGCAACCAGGGTTCATATAAATATTTAGTAGCAACATTCCACAATAACTCCGAAGGCATTTGGCGGGGTTTTTTTATGTTTCTTACAAAATTTGCACGAAGTATCTTAGTTGATTGTGTGCCTAATGAAATATTTGAATCAATGCAGATATAGATAGCCTGTAAAATGGCACGTGACATAAAAAACATGTTGGATAACTTGTCTGACCTGTCCCCTGAGGGGTGTATCTACAGAGTTCCTGAGCGACTACGGCAAGTAAATGAGAAAGCATATACACCCCATGTAGTCTCTATAGGCCCACTTCACCATGGCGAGGAACCCTTAAAAGCCATGGAAGAGCACAAAATAAGGTACCTACGACATTTTCTATCTCGAACCGGGGTAGGATTGTCTGATTGCATACAAAAGATACAGGACCAAGAGGAAAGGTTGCGAGGTTTTTATGCAGAACCCATTGTGTTTGGCACGGACGAATTTGTGAGAATTGTTTTAGTGGATGCCGCCTTCATCATTGATTTCTTATTGAGGTTTCATTACTCCAATTATGGAGATGGCGAATATGATTACGTATTCAGCAAACCTATGATGATATGGGATGTGTCTCGAGATTTGAAGTTGCTTGAAAATCAGCTGCCATTCTTCATTCTTCAAGATCTTTTCAAACTTATTCCTCCTCAACTTCAACTTCAGCTGCCTCCGTTACTTGAAATTTCCTACTTTCTTTTCCAAAGCGAAATCGATACAGAAGGGAAAAAAGAGAAAATTGACAAGATATGTTCTTCTGGAGTACAACATTTTGTTGATCTGATAAGAATTCTATACCTGCCGTTGGAACCAGAAAAGAAACCTATAACCAGAGCTACTCCCAACGTGACAGAGCTACGCCCAATTGACAGACGGATCATCAGAGCCACTCCCAACGTGACAGAGCTACTCCAGGCTGGAGTCAAGTTTGAGGTAGGAAAAGACAGCAGTTTATTTGACATAAAATTCACGAGGGGATGTTGTGCGGAAGCGTCAACCAAGTGTGAGTGAAAATAAACCACAATAACTGACAAAAGATAAATGGAACAATACCAACAAGAACACCAAGATTTATACTGGTTCGGCAATGCCTACATCCAGTTTGGAGACGACGGAGTATTCCACTATAATCAATGAGAACATACAGTAGTGTTTATCACTCAATTTCCCAAAGACCCGAATAACCCAAACTCTCACACTTACAATAGGAAGAGAAAACCAAAAATACAAAGCAAGACAATTTGAGAAAATTCTTCTCTATGCCGAATGGCTTCTTGCTATTTTTCTTTCTTCCTTGTTGTTTTTGAGTTATGCCTACACCTCCTTTTATAGGCCAAAGGCCTCTCATCAAGTCAAAAAGAATTAGGCATAAGTGCATCCATTCTTTGACCACAAATTAGGCATAAGAGCATCCATTTTTTGTTTCCCACATGTAGCATCGCAACCATCAATTTTGACCACAAAAGTAGCCAACATCATTTGTTGGTTTTAGACTACTTTGTTTGAGCCAATATTCAACAATCTCCACCTTGGCGCAAACCCTCTAATTAGAATTCCCAATAGTCGTCTCCCACTCCCCTATGGGGCAATCAACAAATTTTACAAATGCCAATCAAGTCTAAGCAGTGCTTAAACTTGAGCAACTTAAGCCCGATCGTAAATCGATCAAATCGCTTGTACCATTGTCTTGGAGACTGCTTCAAGCCATACAATGATTTTTCCAATTTGCAAACCCAATTTTCCTTTCCAGCAACCTTAAAACCTTCTGGCTGAGACATATAAATCTCTTCCTCCAAATCACCATGTAAGAACGCAGTCTTGACATCAAGTTGGGCCAACTCAAGATCAAACTGCACAACCAAAGCCAACAGAATACGAATATAAGATGTTTTACTACAGGAGAAAATACCTCATTGTAGTCAATGCCTTCTTTCTGAGCATAGCCTTTAGCTACCAATCTGGCTTTGAATCTTACATTGTCTTTTCCCAAAGATTCCATCTTTTTGGCATACACCCATTTACAACCAATTTCTTTCTTCCCCTTTGGTAACTGAACCAGCTTCCAAGTCTTATTTTTATGAAGAGATTTCATCTCCTCATCCATAGATTTCTTCCACAACTCGTACTCTGAACTCATGACAGCTTCTTTGTAGGTGGATGGAATATCATCTTCAATAACGGGAAGTGCGTATGCCACAATATCAGTAAATCGAGCAGGCTTTCGAATTTCCCTTCTCGATCTTCTGGTTGCAATATAGTCTTGTTGTTGTGGAGGCTCTTGGGTAGGTGCCTCTTCTTCATCATCCTCGTCCTCATCATCATGATTAACTGTAGGACTAGTGTTTGTAACATCAGACCTTACTGGAACAACTGGAGTCTTCAGTAACTCCACCTGCTTTGAGCTACTCATGGTCTCGGTTGTTTCAGTTTCACCTTCATGCTTGTTCTGATTAACCATAGCAGCCTCATCAAAGGTCACATCTTTGCTTACAACAAATTTCTTCTCATCTGGACACCAGAGTCGGTATCCCTTCACGCCAGTGCTAAAGCCCATAAATAGAGCTTTCTTTGCTCTTGGATCCAACTTGCTTTCTCTGACATAATAGTAAGCAGGACAACCAAATATATGTAAAAACTTGTAATCAGTACAAGATTTACCAGACCATACCTCCATGGGCGTTTTGCCCTCATTCGCAGCAGCTGGCAATCGATTAATGAGATGGCTTGCATAAGTGAGTGCCTCAGCCCAAAATGCCTTGCCTAATCCAGCATTAGACAACATACACCGAACTTTCTCAAGCAAAGTACGGTTCATGCGCTCCGCCACCCCATTCTGTTGCGGTGTCTCCCTAACCGTGAAGTGCCTCACAATACCCTTATCTTGACAAAATTTCAAGAAAGGATCAGACTTATATTCACCCCCATTGTCTGATCTGAGAGTCTTGATCTTTCGACCGCTTTGCGTTTCAATCATCTTTTTCCACTTCAGGAATATCTTCAAGACTTCTTCTTTACGCTTCATGATGTACACCCATATTCTTCTAGAGAAGTCATCAACAAAAGAGACAAAATAATGGCTACCTCCCCAAGATGCATTCTTGGAAGGTCCCCAAACATCAGTGTGAACATAATCAAGAATGCCTTTAGTGTGGTGAATAGCAGTGCCAAATTTTACTCTAGTTTGCTTACCCAACACACAATGCTCACAGAATTCCAATTTGCATGCCTTTGCACCTTTCAATAAGCCTTGCTTCACCAATCCTTGCAACGCTTTTTCACCAGCATGCCCAAGACGCATATGCCATAACCTCGTGGTGTCTGTGCTATCTGCGTCAGCAGCTTCGGTGATAGCTGCTTCACCAATAACTGTACTCCCCTGCAAGAAATACAAGTTATTTCATCTTGTACCTTTCATCACCACTAGTGCCCCATAAACAGCTTTAAGAACTCCACCCTTCATGGTGATCTTGAGACCCTTGGATTCCAATGCACCCAGTGAGATAAGATTTTTCTTCATATCTGGTACATACCGAACATCACTTAATTCTCTGACTGTTCCATCATGCATCTTCAAACAGATTTTGCCTATCCCTTGGGTTTTGCAGGCATTATCATTACCCATCAAAACAACTCCACCATCCAGCTCCTCGAAATTAGAAAACCATTCTCGAATGGGACACATATGATAGGTGCAACCTGAATCCAAAATCCACTCCTTGGAGTGACCATCAGCAGATGAACTAGCCAAAGCAAACTCAAAATCATCATCTCCAGATTTTGCAATATTTGCTTCAGAACCCGCTTTCTCCTTCTCTTTGTTCTTCAATTTGGGGCAGTCTTTCTTCCAATGACCCTTTTGGCGACAAAAGGCACATTCATCTTTAGCAGGAAACTTCCCTCGTGACTTTGAACGAGATTTTCCCCGCTTCCCAGATTTTCTTTCCTCTGTTCGACCCCTTGCAACAAATGCCTCGGTTTGTGAATTGTGAGTCTTCAGTTCCTTCTTACGACACTCATGATTCACCAATGCCGCAGACACCTCATCAAGTTTCACCTCGGATTTTCCATACAACAAAGTAGCTGTCAAATGATCATAATCATCAGGCAATGAATTTAACAAACATAGTGCCTTATCCTCGTCAGGAATTTTCACATCAAGGTTTGCTAAATCAGCAAGTATTTTATTATAATCATTGAGGTGTTCGTGCATAGTAATACCTGGACGATACTGAAATCGGAAGAGTCGCTTCTTCAAGAAGAGCCGATTTTCTGCGCTCTTGGTCATATACTTCTCCTCCAATTTTGTCCATAACTCCTTAGCAGAAGTTTCTTTCATATACGGGTATTTCAACTCCTTATCAAGGAACGATCGAATAGCAGCACAAGCATGAAGATTAATTCGTGTCCACTGCTTGTCATCAATATCTTCTGGTTTATCTTCCAGAACCATATCCAACTCTTGTTGATACAACACATCCATAACTTCACATTGCCACATACCAAAATTATTAGAGCCATTGAATTGATCAACCTCTAACCTTGTAGTAGCAATTTGATGTCTATTGGATGTAGATGCCGACGAAGACGATGCCGACTCCTTCCCCTTCACAGATTCATCTTTATCTCCACCCATCTACTCGGCACTATTCACAGGACTGTAGCGCCAGCAAATTTTTCACTCCCACGAGAACGCCTAGTCGAAAAACTAGGCTCTGATACCACTTGTTGTGCGGAAGCGTCAACCAAGTGTGAGTGAAAATAAACCACAATAACTGACAAAAGATAAATGGAACAATACCAACAAGAACACCAAGATTTATACTGGTTCGGCAATGCCTACATCCAGTTTGGAGACGACGGAGTATTCCACTATAATCAATGAGAACATACAATAGTGTTTATCACTCAATTTCCCAAAGACCCGAATAACCCAAACTCTCACACTTACAATAGAAAGAGAAAACCAAAAATACAAAGCAAGACAATTTGAGAAAATTCTTCTCTATGCCGAATGGCTTCTTGCTATTTTTCTTTCTTCCTTGTTGTTTTTGAGTTATGCCTACACCTCCTTTTATAGGCCAAAGGCCTCTCATCAAGTCAAAAAGAATTAGGCATAAGTGCATCCATTTGCTAGTCTTTGAGAGAGTGCAGAGTTTGCATTAGCAATCTAAGGTTTCCTTGAAGTGAGTGTAATAGATGTTTCAACAAAATCAAGTATTGAAGAGTGTGATTTTATATTTGATAGGGAAGCAGTGTCTACTTGTAATGACTTTCATTCAAGTGTGTGTTGTAAATAAAGGGAAGTGAGTTTTGTAGATCCTTATGTCTTCTGCACTTTTATATCTTCTGGTCTTAGATTCAAACAATCGTGCGGAAATCATTTTTTTAAATTAATGTGTACGTAGCTTCTTATGTCGTAGTTTCAACGATTACTTTTTTAAATTGAGATAAATTTGGCTAGCACAATTTCGAGACTCTTCCAAATCTACATTATGTCAAACTCACTATATTAATTGGGATTTGGATTCTATCTGGATTCAAATTGTGGGGATTCTAGGTATCCTCATATCCTAGCCGTTCATCGTACATTGTGCGATTAGAAATCATTTTGAATTTCTTTATTTAAAATTAAACAAAAATAGTACCTAACGAAAACTGACCGTACAATGTACGATGAACGACTAAGATGTAAGGATTTCCTAAATTTCCACAAAAAGTATCCGGTGAGGATCATCATCCTATTAATTGAAGAATTAGTATCAACCACTTATGGTTTTTTTTTTTTAAGGAACTGGGAATTTTCATAACCAGGACAACAGCCATCAGTGCGAAGAAAGATAAGGTTAGGTAGCTGCATGAATCATGACATTAATTTAATTAAGCCAAGTAAACACCTTCTACAAAAACATATTGAAGAAAAAATGGTTATATATAGGCAGCCTATCATTGTGCTATTGTTAAAAGAAAATTTATTTTTCATATACCAAAGGAGAGCAAGTAATATTATTGAGTTTTCTTGGTTATATATGGGAGGCAAATTAACTGTACAAACTTGTTTGTTTTCCATATACAAAGCAAATGCGAAGTCACTTCATTTTTTTTTTTCCATTTTTGATGGGAAGTACTGTTATTAACACTAAAAAAATTATCACGGCACTCATTCTCACAAGATTTTGAGTTCGATTCCCTTTTCTACTTGTCCATGCCTCGTCAGGGTCAATATGAAATCTTTTTTTTTTTGTATTAATTTTATTATTATTAAGAGCATGAGGATAATTCGAAAATCTTACAATAATTCAGGAAAGAAGGGAGTTTCGACCCAAGACATATGGGTAAAAACTCAATATCATATCTATTAGGATATTGAACCACATACAATCAGGGTTCATATGAATATTTAGTGGCAACATTCCACAATAACTCCGAAGGCATTTGGCTGGGTATTTTTTTGTTTCTTACAAAAGTTTGCTCGAAGTATCTTAGTTGATTGTGTGCCTAATAAAATATTTGAATCAATGCAGATATAGATAGCCTGTAAAATGGCACGTGACATAGAAAACCAGTTGGATAACTTGTCTGACCTGTCCCGTGAGCGGTGTATCTACAGAGTTCCTGAGCGACTACGGCAAGTAAATGAGAAAGCATATACACCCCATGTAGTCTCTATAGGCCCACTTCACCATGGCGAGGAACCCTTAAAAGCCATGGAAGAGCACAAAATAAGGTACCTACGACATTTTCTAAGTCAAACCGGGGTAAGATTGTTTGATTATATACAAAAGATACAGGACCAAGAGGAAAGGTTGCGAGGTTTTTATGCAGAACCCATTGTGTTTGACAAGGATGAATTTGTAAGAATTGTTTCAGTGGATGCCGCCTTCGTCATTGATTTCTTACTGAGGTTTCATTACTCCAATTATCGAGAGGACGAATATGATTACGTATTCAGCAAACCTACGATGATATGGGATGTGTCTCGAGATTTGAAGTTGCTTGAAAATCAGCTGCCATTCTTCATTCTTCAAGGTCTTTTCACACTTTTACCTTCTACACATCAGCTGCCTTCGTTACTTCAAATTTCCTACAATCTTTTCCAAAGCGATACAGAAGGGAAGAAAGCGAAAATTGACAAGATATGTTCTTCTGGAGTAGAAGTACAACATTTTGTTGATCTGATAAGAATTCTATACCTACCGTTGGAACCAAAAAAGAAACCTAAAACCACAGCCTCACCCGAAACTACAGACACACCCAAAACCACTTGGTGCCACCGGATCCTAGTGTGCTTATCTCGCTCATCTTTCTGACGTCTGGGTACACACCCAACACCACAGACACACCCGAAACCACAGACAAAGCCAACATCACAGCCAACGTGACAGAGCTACTCCAGGCTGGAGTCAAGTTTAAGGTAGGAAAAGACAGCAGCTTATTTGACATAAAATTCTTGTGGGGGGATCCTCGAAATTCCGAAGTTAACAGTGGACGATTCCACAGATCTGACATTCAGAAATCTCCTTGCTTTTGAACAATGCCATCACAGAGAGGAGGATCTAGCTACTAATTATGTTTTCCTTATGAAGCTCGCGAAAACCTCAAAGGATGTGGAATTGCTTGTTGAGAAGGGAATTATTGAAAATTGGCTAGGTGATACCCAGAAGATATCTACTTTGCTTCATGACCTTGGCACCGGGATGATAGTTGACAACTGGTATTATGCCTGTCTTTGTGAAAACCTGATAAAATACCGCACAAGTGTTGGTATTTGACAGTTTACTAACTCAATACCAAAATATGTGGGTGATAAGTTTACAAACTCTATCACACCTCTTGCACTTTGCACTCTCAAATAAAATTGGACAAAGAAAGAAATAGAGAAAGGAGGGAAGCAACAAGCTTTGGCAAAACACTTGGACTTTGATATATGAAAAAGGTTTACAAACTATTGGAATAAGAAAGCTTACAAGCTTCTTCACAATTGGAAGTGGGATTTGGATGGGATGATTTACAATGCTTGAGAACTTGGGTATTTATAGCAAACCAAATGATTAAACTAAGATTATTTATTACCACACAAAACACATTAATTGCACCTAATAATTTTTATTCAACCATACCTAATATTGCCTAACTTTGACATTGTTTTTCAACAATGGCTAGCACCAACTTGTTTTGAGTTGAATTTCCAACACACCTCCTCAAATCAAAACGCCTTCATTCCTAGCATTTCACGCAGTAGCCGGAATGTTTCAATTGGCAATGGCTTTGTGAAGATGTCTGCCACTTGTTCCTTGGTGTGACAGTAGACAAGTTCAATTGTCATTTGCTTCACATGGTCCCTTAGAAAATGGAACCTGGTATCAATGTGCTTGCTCCTTCCATGTTGAACAGGATTCTTTGCAAGTTTGATTGCAGACACGTTATCTACGTGAATCACAGTCGATTCTACTTGTGGATGACACACTGACTTCAACAGATTTCTTAACCAAATTGCCTCACACACGGTTGAGGCTACAGCAACATACTCGGCTTCACATGATGACAAAGCAACAATTGATTGCTTCTTTGAAGTCCATGAGAAAGCTGTTGATCCTAGAAAAAACACATAGCCAGTTGTGCTTTTCCTTTCATCTTGGTCACCTCCCCAATCACTATCTGAATAACCAAATAATTTTGCATCTTCACCAAAATTATAAAATAGACCATAGTTTAGAGTACCTCTTATGTACCTCAAAATTCTCTTGGCGGCCAGCCAATGAGACTCCCTTGGTGTTTCCATGTATCGACTCACGAGTCCAACACCATAAACTATATCAGGTCTTGTGATTGTAAGGTACCTTAGGCTTCCAACGAGGCTTTTGTACACTGTTGAGTTTACAAACTCACCCTCTCCTCCTTTGGACAGCTTCAATCCAGTTGCGACTGGGGTATTGACAGTGTTGCACTTGTCCATATTGAACTTCTTCAATATGTCTCTCATGTACCTTTGTTGAGAGATGTAGATACCATCACTTTCTTGCTTCACTTCTATGCCAAGAAAGTATGACATTAATCCATTGTCAGTCATCTCGAATTCACTGAACATGGATTGCTTGAACTCATGGAACATTGCCTCATTGTTTCCTGTAAACAATAAATCATCTACATAGAGACAAATAATTAAGAACTCCCCTTTTTCACCATTCTTCATGTAAACTGAATGCTCGTATGGACATTTCTGAAATCCATTTTGGTGAAGGTAGTTGTCGATCCTTGAGTTCCAAGCTCGTGGTGCTTGCTTGAGGCCGTACAAAGCCTTCTTCAAACGATACACCTTATCTTCTTCTCCTTGTACTTGGAAGCCTTCCGGTTGTTCCACGTACACTTCTTCCTCAAGTACTCCATTAAGGAAGGCTGACTTGACATCTAGTTGATAAATTTTCCATTTATGATGTGCGGCAAGAGAGATTAGCAATCTTACCGTGTCAAGTCTCGCAACTGGAGCATAGACTTCATCATAGTCCACTCCATACTTCTGTTTGTAGCCCTTTGCTACAAGCCTTGATTTGTATCGATCCACACTCCCATCTGCAGTGCGTTTGATCTTGTAAACCCACTTGACACCAATAACCTTCTGATTTGGTGGGAGCTTTGTCAGCTCCCAAGTGTCATTCTTCTCGATGGCATGGATCTCTTCTTCCATGGCTTTCTTCCAACAATCTTCTTCCACAGCTTCATTGAATGAGAAAGGCTCGTGGTCTGCATACAAGCAGAAAAGGTTGGTTTCTTCTTCTTCTTCTTGTCCATAAATCTCTGTGAGACTCCTTAACCTCACTGGAGTTGAGGAGCTGCTTTCCTCACTAGATGTAGGACCACTCATTGCAATTCTGTGCACTGGAGTTGTTGTGATTGTTTGAGCAGGCTGTTGCTCAATCGGTGGTACAACTTCTGGTTCTTCAAAATCAGTGGAGACGATCTTCTCTTTACTGACTTCTTTGTTGTTCCACGTCCATGTCTCTTCCTCACTGAAGATGACATCTCTACTAACCACTAGTTTGCCAGTTAGTGGGTTGTAGAGCTTGTATGCCTTGGACTCTTCACTATAGCCCACAAACACACACTTCTCACCTCTATCATCAAGTTTCCTCCTCTTGGCTTCTGGAACTTGAGCATATGCAACACACCCAAAAATTCTTAGGTGTGTAACATTCGGCTTGTATCCACTCCAAGCCTCTTGTGGTGTCATCCTCTTGACACTCTTTGTTGGACATCGATTCAACAAATAAATCGAACAAGCTACAGCTTCTGCCCATAACTCTTTTGGCAAATTCTTCTCCTTAAGCATGGACCTTGTCATGTCAAGGATGGTTCGATTCTTTCTTTCGGCTATCCCATTTTGCTGTGGGGTATAGGCAGCAGTAAGTTGATGCCTAATTCCTTGCTTCTTGCAGTATGCTTGGAAAGCATTGGAGGTGTACTCTCCACCTCTATCTGATCTCACAGCCACAAGCTTGTGGTTACTTTCTGCCTCTGTGAGTGCCTTGAACTCCTTGAAAATTTTTAGGGCAGCTGACTTCTCCTTGAGAAAATAGACCCAAGTCTTTCTACTGAAATCATCAATGAAGGTAATAAAATACCTATTACCTCCATAAGACATGGGATCCAATGGACCACATATATCTGTGTGCACCAACTGCAGTGGTGCCTTTGCTCTCCATGTATCACCAACAGGGAACGATAGTCGTGCTTGCTTGCCAAGCACACAACCTTCACATACTTGGCGTGTGGCTTCAATCTGGGGTAGACCACGAACCATTCCTCCACTTGACAGCAACTTTAGGCCATTGAAATTAAGATGGCCAAATCGAAGATTCCATTTCCATGACTCATCTTCCATTACACTGATGTTGTAGCTTCCAATCTTTGTGTTCAAATTCAACGGAAACATCCGGTTCTTTGACATTCGAACACGTGCAATAAGCTTTCTCCTTGCATTCCTGAGAGTGAGAAGCATGTTCTCCATATGTATAATGTACCCTTTCTGGAGCAGTTGACCAATGCTCAGAATGTTGCTTTTCATACCTGGTATGTAGTAGGTATCGGAGATGTATTCTTCTCTTCCATCATTCTGGATGATCTTGATCTTCCCTTTGCCTTCAACTGGCAACTTTGAGGAGTCACCAAGACTTACAGATCCATAGGCCCCTTTTTTGAGTTCGGCAAAAAACTCCTTCTTTCCACACATGTGATTGCTTGCACCAGAGTCCAAATACCAAACATCTTGTTGGCTACTGGAATCATGGTGTGCTAGTAAGACTGTAAGTTCTTCATCAGTATTTCCACTTGATTCTGCCATGTTGACATGCTCACCATTTTTATGTGAACATTCATTGGCATAATGTCCATATTGCTTACAGTTGTGACACTGGATATGCGCCTTTCCTCGAGTAGATCTCCACTCCTGAGACTGACCTTGATTTTGTGCATAGCCTCGACCTCTTCCTCGGGCTCGTCCTCGGCTACGGTTGGATGAGCTCCCACGACGTGAGTTCCACTGCCCACGACCTTTATTTGGTTTGTCAATATTCAACTTTGACTCCAAAGCTTGCTCTAGCGTTGTGGGACTTGCATTCTTCTGAATGCGTTGCTCGTGAACTAGGAGGGATCCTAGTAGCTCTTCTGCGCTCATCACCTCCAAATCCTTGGATTCCTCAATGGCAGTCACCACATGCTCAAACTTAGATGTGAGTGACCGGAGTATCTTCTCCACAACTCGTACTTCATCGAGTCTCTCGCCATTTCTCCTCATCTGATTTACTATCACAATGAGCCTTGAGTGATAGTCGGAGATGCTCTCCCCTTCATTCATATGAGCAGTTTCAAAATCTGCTCGAAGTGATTGTAACCTCACTTTCTTGACTCGATCTACTCCTTTGTAGATTGTACTGAGTGTATCCCATACTTGCTTGCTCGTTGTTGCTTCTGCAACCTTCTCGAACGTTGAATCTTCCAAACCCTGGTATAGAAGATACAGCGCCTTTTGGTCCTTCTTTCGTAAGTCCTTGAGAGTGTTCCTTTGATCCGCAGTATATACGGCTTCTTGCTCGGCAGTGGGTACAACATACCCACTACTGACAACTTCCCATAGCTCCTGTGATCCAAACAATGCTTTGAATTGGATGCACCATCTTTCATAATTTTCTTTCTTCAATGTGGGAACTTGGAGTTGCACTAAGTTGGACGCCATAACTGCTGCACCTGCCAGAATGGTATTCTGGCTCTGATACCAATTGTTGGTATTTGACAGTTTACTAACTCAATACCAAAATATGTGGGTGATAAGTTTACAAACTCTATCACACCTCTTGCACTTTGCACTCTCAAATAAAATTGGACAAAGAAAGAAATAGAGAAAGGAGGGAAACAACAAGCTTTGGCAAAACACTTGGACTTTGATATATGAAAAAGGTTTACAAACTATTGGAATAAGAAAGCTTACAAGCTTCTTCACAATTGGAAGTGGGATTTGGATGGGATGATTTACAATGCTTGAGAACTTGGGTATTTATAGCAAACCAAATGATTAAACTAAGATTATTTATTACCACACAAAACACATTAATTGCACCTAATAATTTTTATTCAACCATACCTAATATTGCCTAACTTTGACATTGTTTTTCAACAATGGCTAGCACCAACTTGTTTTGAGTTGAATTTCCAACAACAAGTCCCTGGCACAAATTTAAGGAAATTTTCCACGTGTTCCTACAAACTTATGCTATCACGCCTTGGTTCACTATTTCTTCTGTCCCTGCTGTTATTCTCCTCATATTCACTTTCATACAAACTATCTGCTCTATTAAATCTATTGCTTAGGCATCAACAACCGCAAGTGTGTCGTTCTCTAGAGGATCCGCTAGTCTCTCCTTTGCTGTATCCTCTCTCCGAATCCTAGAAGTCTTGCTAGTCTTTGAGAGAGTACAGAGTTTGCATAGCTTCTTATGTCGTACCAATTTGATGTTCATGGGCCTATGCTTATGTATGTTTAAAGAAAAAAATGCGAACTTGTATCATGTTTCTTGTTTTTTCCCCCACGATGTGAACATTTCCATTAAAAATGTTGCTTTAAGCATCACTCTCAAGGATATGGAATTGTTTGTTCAAAAATGTAATAGTTGAAACTCAATGCTTGAGAGGGACGAGGTTAACAAACCTTATTAATCCGAAGAAGTAAATTGTTCTGAAGAAATCTCTTCACGATCTTATTAAAGACATCAATGCATAACACAGAAGTGGAAGGCAATGTTGAAACAACACGCTTTCAATCTCCATGCTCTCTACTTTTTATCGTTGCGGGTGCTGCAGTCCTCGTGATCATTTCACTGTATTTACAAAATTGCCACCGCCTTTTCTTTCCCTCTTTCTCTCTCCGGAGTCCCGACTCTCTCTCCCTCTCTCAGTTCAACTGAACATTGATTGGGGGAATTTCAGTTTATTTACGGCCATGCCATCACTGTAAAAAAATAAAAAATTCGAAGGGACGCGTGTTATCATCGTGAAAAGGGAAGGAGAAGCTGTGTTTTTTCCGGTTATTTCCATTCACTGATCTCAGAAGGGGAGCCCCCTCTCTGCTCTCATCTCATCTCTCACTCTTGTTCTCTCTCCTTCTCTCCTGGAAAATCCAAATTTTTTTTACCGTTGAAAATCCAACGGTTTAGAATAACTAGGCGTTGGAAATCCAAAGGCAGAAATTGGGCCACGTCGCCCACCCGAGGGAGATGTTAGTGCTCCTGCGCCGTTGGGCCCCGCCTCTGATTTTGTTGTCTGCTACTCACGCCCACGCGCCATGCGCCAGGCGCAACAACGCAAATGGACCGGTCTCAAGGTCTGTCAATTTTGGGCTGGCCTGGAGACCAACTTTGGCTGGGTGCCAGGCAATGGAACGGGCTGGAGTGGATTGGTTGAGTGCCAGCCTTGTTTTGGCTGACTGCCGACCTAACCACCTCCCGATGGAACTGCTCTTAGCTACAGAAGTTATATATTCTTATGAGTACGCTATGGATGCTGGTTTGGTATGTCGCTTTTTGGGCTGAAATTACTATAAATACACAGGAAAAATTGGATTGATATTATTGGTTTGTACGTAGAAATCCACAGTACCCAAAAATCTGAAGTGGAAAAGAAAGTTATCAATATCTTTTTATTCGACTTTTGCTTCGTTTTTACCTTTTTTTTTTCTTTCCAATTTTAGGTAACGTTTTGTGCTTCATAATTGGCTTTAATACGAAATTTTTGAAGCTACTAAGCCTTCATTTGGTTCTGTTTGATTGATTGTCTATTTAGGGTGTTTTTTAGTTTTGCTTGGTGGGTTCAGATTCATTTGGGTTTATATTTGATTTCGAGTCGATTATTTTTTTATTAGTTGCAAATCATATTTACTGTGGAAGTTTGAATCTTTGTGGTTGTTTCAGTGTAGTTCTTGGGTACACACACATTTATCCAATAAATAAGTTCATGACATTGTTTTTAGGGGATGGACAGAAGTCCGAGGGAGCAATCTCTCTGTAATCATCGCCGAGAAAATATCATGTTCGTTTTGAGCTCGAATTCAGCCAGCATGTGGTAAGCGTTTCTTTTCCGATTACTTTCATTTGTTTATTTGTGAATCAATAACTTCTTTAGGAATAATGAATGTCACAATTGCTGATAAATTAATACTTTGTTTGGAGCTTGAACTGAAGATCTGTGCAAGATATCCATATATGGATCAATGCTATGGACTCTTCATTCTCTTCTCAACCTATGGTCCTCAAAATTTCAGTGTGTCTTCCATCATTTCTCCTATCTCACTATATATGGAGCTATTACATTTGCAATCATATTAATTCCTTGAAAACAATATTTATATTTCTCTATAACCTGCTAATTTTGGAATATACTATCGTTTATGTTGGTATTTGACAGTTTACTAACTCAATACCAAAATATGTGGGTGATAAGTTTACAAACTCTATCACACCTCTTTCTCTTTGCACTCTCAAATAAAATTGGACAAAGAAAGAAATAGAGAAAGGAGGGAAGCAACAAGCTTTGGCAAAACACTTGAACTTTGATATATGAAAAGGTTTACAAACTATTGGAATAAGAAAGCTTACAAGCTTCTTCACAATTGGAAGTGGGATTTGGATGGGATGATTTACAATGCTTGAGAACTTGGGTATTTATAGCAAACCAAATGATTAAACTAAGATTATTTATTACCACACAAAACACATTAATTGCACCTAATAATTTTTATTCAACCATACCTAATATTGCCTAACTTTCCATGCCTAACTTTGACATTGTTTTTCAACAATGGCTAGCACCAACTTGTTTTGAGTTGAATTTCCAACACACCTCCTCAAATCAAAACGCCTTCATTCCTAGCATTTCACGCAGTAGCCGGAATGTTTCAATTGGCAATGGCTTTGTGAAGATGTCTGCCACTTGTTTCTTGGTGTGACAGTAGACAAGTTCAATTGTCTTTTGCTTCACATGGTCCCTTAGAAAATGGAACCTGGTATCAATGTGCTTGCTCCTTCCATGTTGAACAGGATTCTTTGCAAGTTTGATTGCAGACACGTTATCTACATGAATCACAGTCGATTCCACTTGTGGATGACACACTGACTTCAACAGATTTCTTAACCAAATTGCCTCACACACGGTTGAGGCTACAGCAACATACTCGGCTTCACATGATGACAAAGCAACAATTGATTGCTTCTTTGAAGTCCATGAGAAAGCTGTTGATCCTAGAAAAAACACATAGCCAGTTGTGCTTTTCCTTTCATCTTGGTCACCTCCCCAATCATTATCTGAATAACCAAATAATTTTGCATCTTCACCAAAATTATAAAATAGACCATAGTTTAGAGTACCTCTTATGTACCTCAAAATTCTCTTGGCGGCCAGCCAATGAGACTCCCTTGGTGTTTCCATGTATCGACTCACGAGTCCAACACCATAAACTATATCAGGTCTTGTGATTGTAAGGTACCTTAGGCTTTCAACGAGGCTTTTGTACACTGTTGAGTTTACAAACTCACCCTCTCCTCCTTTGGACAGCTTCAATCCAGTTGCGACTGGGGTATTGACAGTGTTGCACTTGTCCATATTGAACTTCTTCAATATGTCTCTCATGTACCTTTGTTGAGAGATGTAGATACCATCACTTTCTTGCTTCACTTCTATGCCAAGAAAGTATGACATTAATCCATTGTCAGTCATCTCGAATTCACTGAACATGGATTGCTTGAACTCATGGAACATTGCCTCATTATTTCCTGTAAACAATAAATCATCTACATAGAGACAAATAATTAAGAACTCCCCTTTTTCACCATTCTTCATGTAAACTGAATGCTCGTATGGACATTTCTGAAATCCATTTTGGTGAAGGTAGTTGTCGATCCTTGAGTTCCAAGCTCGTGGTGCTTGCTTGAGGCCGTACAAAGCCTTCTTCAAACGATACACCTTATCTTCTTCTCCTTGTACTTGGAAGCCTTCCGGTTGTTCCACGTACACTTCTTCCTCAAGTACTCCATTAAGGAAGGCTGACTTGACATCTAGTTGATAAATTTTCCATTTATGATGTGCGGCAAGAGAGATTAGCAATCTTACCGTGTCAAGTCTCGCAACTGGAGCATAGACTTCATCATAGTCCACTCCATACTTCTGTTTGTAGCCCTTTGCTACAAGCCTTGATTTGTATCGATCCACACTCCCATCTGCAGTGCGTTTGATCTTGTAAACCCACTTGACACCAATAGCCTTCTGATTTGGTGGGAGCTTTGTCAGCTCCCAAGTGTCATTCTTCTCGATGGCATGGATCTCTTCTTCCATGGCTTTCTTCCAACAATCTTCTTCCACAGCTTCATTGAATGAGAAAGGCTCGTGGTCTGCATACAAGCAGAAAAGGTTGGTTTCTTCTTCTTCTTCTTGTCCATAAATCTCTGTGAGACTCCTTAACCTCACTGGAGTTGAGGAGCTGCTTTCCTCACTAGATGTAGGACCACTCCTTGCAATTCTGTGCACTGGAGTTGTTGTGATTGTTTGAGCAGGCTGTTGCTCAATCGGTGGTACAACTTCTGGTTCTTCAAAATCAGTGGAGACGATCTTCTCTTTACTGACTTCTTTGTTGTTCCACGTCCATGTCTCTTCCTCACTGAAGATGACATCTCTACTAACCACTAGTTTGCCAGTTAGTGGGTTGTAGAGCTTGTATGCCTTGGACTCTTCACTATAGCCCACAAACACACACTTCTCACCTCTATCATCAAGTTTCCTCCTCTTGGCTTCTGGAACTTGAGCATATGCAACACACCCAAAAATTCTTAGGTGTGTAACATTCGGCTTGTATCCACTCCAGGCCTCTTGTGGTGTCATCTTCTTGACACTCTTTGTTGGACATCGATTCAACAAATAAATCGAACAAGCTACAGCTTCTGCCCATAACTCTTTTGGCAAATTCTTCTCCTTAAGCATGGACCTTGTCATGTCAAGGATGGTTCGATTCTTTCTTTCGGCTATCCCATTTTGCTGTGGGGTATAGGCAGCAGTAAGTTGATGCCTAATTCCTTGCTCCTTGCAGTATGCTTGGAAAGCATTGGAGGTGTACTCTCCACCTCTATCTGATCTCACAGCCACAAGCTTGTGGTTACTTTCTGCCTCTGTGAGTGCCTTGAACTCCTTGAAAATTTTTAGGGCAGCTGACTTCTCCTTGAGAAAATAGACCCAAGTCTTTCTACTGAAATCATCAATGAAGGTAATAAAATACCTATTACCTCCATAAGACATGGGATCCAATGGACCACATATATCTGTGTGCACCAACTGCAGTGGTGCCTTTGCTCTCCATGTATCACCAACAGGGAACGATAGTCGTGCTTGCTTGCCAAGCACACAACCTTCACATAGTTGGCGTGTGGCTTCAATCTGGGGTAGACCACGAACCATTCCTCCACTTGACAGCAACTTTAGGCCATTGAAATTAAGATGGCCAAATCGAAGATGCCATTTCCATGACTCATCTTCCATTACACCGATGTTGCAGCTTCCAATCTTTGTGTTCAAATTCAACGGAAACATCCGGTTCTTTGACATTCGAACACGTGCAATAAGCTTTCTCCTTGCATTCCTGAGAGTGAGAAGCATGTTCTCCATATGTATAATGTACCCTTTCTGGAGCAGTTGACCAATGCTCAGAATGTTGCTCTTCATACCTGGTATGTAGTAGGTATCGGAGATGTATTCTTCTCTTCCATCCTTCTGGATGATCTTGATCTTCCCTTTGCCTTCAACTGGCAACTTTGAGGAGTCACCAAGACTTACAGATCCATAGGCCCCTTCTTTGAGTTCGGCAAAAAACTCCTTCTTTCCACACATGTGATTGCTTGCACCAGAGTCCAAATACCAAACATCTTGTTGGCTACTGGAATCATGGTGTGCTAGTAAGACTGTAAATTCTTCATCAGTATTTCCACTTGATTCTGCCATGTTGACATGCTCACCATTTTTATGTGAACATTCATTGGCATAATGTCCATATTGCTTACAGTTGTGACACTGGATATGCGCCTTCCCTCGAGTAGATCTCCACTCCTGAGACTGACCTTGATTTTGTGCATAGCCTCGACCTCTTCCTCGGGCTCGTCCTCGGCTACGGTTGGATGAGCTCCCACGACGTGAGTTCCACTGCCCACGACCTTTATTTGGTTTGTCAATATTCAACTTTGACTCCAAAGCTTGCTCTAGCGTTGTGGGGCTTGCATTCTTCTGAATGCGTTGCTCGTGAACTAGGAGGGATCCTAGTAGCTCTTCTGCGCTCATCACCTCCAAATCCTTGGATTCCTCAATGGCAGTCACCACATGCTCAAACTTAGATGTGAGTGACCGGAGTATCTTCTCCACAACTCGTACTTCATCGAGTCTCTCGCCATTTCTCCTCATCTGATTTACTATCACAATGAGCCTTGAGTGATAGTCGGAGATGCTCTCCCCTTCATTCATATGAGCAGTTTCAAAATCTGCTCGAAGTGATTGTAACCTCACTTTCTTGACTCGATCTACTCCTTTGTAGATTGTACTGAGTGTATCCCATACTTGCTTGCTCGTTGTTGCTTCTGCAACCTTCTCGAACGTTGAATCTTCCAAACCCTGGTATAGAAGATACAGCGCCTTTTGGTCCTTCTTTCGTAAGTCCTTGAGAGTGTTCCTTTGATCCGCAGTATATACGGCTTCTTGCTCGGCAGTGGGTACAACATACCCACTACTGACAACTTCCCATAGCTCCTGTGATCCAAACAATGCTTTGAATTGGATGCACCATCTTTCATAATTTTCTTTCTTCAATGTGGGAACTTGGAGTTGCACTAAGTTGGACGCCATAACTGCTGCACCTGCCAGAATGGTATTCTGGCTCTGATACCAATTGTTGGTATTTGACAGTTTACTAACTCAATACCAAAATATGTGGGTGATAAGTTTACAAACTCTATCACACCTCTTTCTCTTTGCACTCTCAAATAAAATTGGACAAAGAAAGAAATAGAGAAAGGAGGGAAGCAACAAGCTTTGGCAAAACACTTGAACTTTGATATATGAAAAGGTTTACAAACTATTGGAATAAGAAAGCTTACAAGCTTCTTCACAATTGGAAGTGGGATTTGGATGGGATGATTTACAATGCTTGAGAACTTGGGTATTTATAGCAAACCAAATGATTAAACTAAGATTATTTATTACCACACAAAACACATTAATTGCACCTAATAATTTTTATTCAACCATACCTAATATTGCCTAACTTTCCATGCCTAACTTTGACATTGTTTTTCAACAATGGCTAGCACCAACTTGTTTTGAGTTGAATTTCCAACAGTTTCCTTGCTGGTACGTTAAAATGGAAATATGAAAAATAGAACCGATTTAAGAAGCATGCTGATCTGTATTTTTGTTCTTGGTTGTCTACAATAATTTTTAGTTATATGAACAAGAAACCATTTATGATTTAACTTGGGAAGTCTCTCTAGCACCCCTCTGGGTATTTCCGTGAATGAGAATAAGCACGTCCCTGTTTGTCTTTGAGTTTTACTTTGATAAAAGTCGGAACAATGTCAAGGCAAGCAGAGAATCTGTTTCTCTACAAAAGAGGCGGTTGTCACTGCTAATCCAGGGAAAATAATTCGGACAAGAAGAAAAAAAAATGATTAAGGTAAATAATAAACCTTATATAATTTCTTGCATTATCGAGCGGTAATTTGTTGGCCGTACGTCTGCAAGTTTGGTGTCAAATTTCGACAGGCAAATAGAAGGTTATGCAGGTTTTGTATATCTAAGTGTGTTATACACTTTGAGAAGGATCTTTGCTGTTGTTTTTGGTAGCAGATATGATCCCTTGAACTTGAATTGGATCACTCTTTTTTTCCTCACATGGAGTATGGGTAAAACCAGTATTTTTTTTTTTCTTTCACTTATTACTTTTCTTTTAAATGCATTCTGATTCTGAGATTGTCTAGTGTTTGTTTAATGGCCGTTTGGATGCTTAAAAATATTCTTTGTTTTGTCTTTTTGAACGTGAATGGATAATCAAATCGGCATAGGGTTCTGTTTTTAGTTTCCTTTTGCTTTATCAATTTACCTTACTTCTGTGAACCAAATGCAAATTCCAATGTTGCATTATTAACAAAATAATTACATGAAATTGAAGCTTTCTCTGATTAAGAAATCTCTTTTTGTTAAAATACTGTTATAAGTTTTGTTTTTATTTTTTTCTCAACGGGTGGGCTTAAAAGAGATCAAGTATCCAAGGGAGTGGTATGATCAACATATCAAAGGTAGGATGAACATATCATCTTTTCTGTATAAATTGTATCAATAAAATATTTACATATGAAAATTTACCTAGCATTGTGAACACAAATAGTATTAATCTTATGTCGCACAAACAATAAACTTGCTGATGCTAATTCCCTCTTTGTTTGCTCCAATTCTTTATCAGCAAATAGAGGACTTCAAAAAAATTACTTAGTATTGGGAACACAAATAGGATTAATCTTCAAATAAAATATTTCATATATGTAGATGCGTGCTTAAAAAATTAGAAATCTTAATGAAACACTTTCGGAGTTGTTCACTTTTAACGTTAAGGACATTTTTACCTTGAAAAGTCACTTCTGGTACTATTTAGTTGCACATTTATTTTGTCATTTTCATTAAAAACTAAAGCTTTTGAGAATTTTTCGTTAGTTTTCCTTAAAAAACAAAATTGGGGAAAGAGTTTTGCATTGGACTGCTGCGAGTATGCATGCTGATTTGGACATATTTTATGTATTTTATTTTGTAATATTTAGCAAAAAAAAAAAAAAAACAATTGATCACCTTATTTTGATTTTGGGTTTGGTTTTGGAGGGTTTGATGCGTACTGATACAAATTTATTTCGTTTTGGTGGATTTGAAATTGGTGAGTGAATAACACGTTGGAATTTGAATTTGTTTTGTTTTTTTGAAAACATGATATTTAGCAGATGCAAAAAAATGAACGGTTTAGATCGTTGATATCATGTTCCAATGTTCACGTTTAACTGAACTATGAGTCAATATTATTGAGTTTCTACAGACTTATAAACTCTGAGCAATATTTTCACTAAATGTGATATCAACGTTCCGAACCGTTCATCTTTCTACATTCGCTAAAAGATCATGTTTTCAAAAAAAAATAAAAAATCTGAAAAAACGAAATTCGGTGAGAAGAATGGAGCGTAAACGTAAACGACAATCAATGGTTAACTTTAAATGTATGGTTGATGGGATTATGGTGGCAAATTTCGAAGTTGGCATTTTCACAAAAGTTGTAAAGTTTGTCACTATGAGCGTTTATATAATTTTTTTTGGATCAATTTAGTCCATGAATTATCACTTGAGTGAAAATTAGATTCCTAAACTATTTTTTTTTCAGAAAAACCAGCCCTTGAATTATAAAATTTTGCCAACTACATCCCTCATATTAGATTCAAAGTTATTATATTCAATTTTCCGTCAATTTAAGTCATGTTGCTTGCATGTGGTACACATCGGAGGGTAGATTGACAATTTTTCATAAGGAAATAGTTTATAGAGTTAACTTTGGAGGGTAAATTAGACATTAGATTTATAATTTTAGACAATTTTTCATAAGGAAATAGTTTATAGAGTTAACAATTTTACTGAAGTTAGGGACTTATTTTACTAAAAAAAATTCAAGAACCTAATTTTAACTGAAGTGATAATTCAGAGACAAAATTGGCACTTCACCTTTTTATGTTTCTTACAAAAGTTTGCTCCAAGTATCTTAAGTTGAATGTGTGTCTAATGAAATAATTGAATCAATGCAGATAACGATCTCAGGCTGTAAAATGGAAGAAATCGATGAAGCTCCACATGACATAGAGAAACCAAAAGGATCCATTCCTCGAGGAGTTGGATAACTTGTCTTCCCTGTCCACTTCGTGGTGTATCCATAGAGTTCCTAAGCGACTACGACAGGGAAATGAGGAAGCATATACACCTCAAGTCGTCTCTATAGGCCCACTTCACCATGTCGAGGAAAACTTAAAAGCCATGGAAGAGCACAAGAAAAGGTACCTGCAAGTTTTTCTAAGCCGAACCAGGGAAAGGATCAGCTTCTCTGATTATATAAAAATGATCAAGGACCAAGAGAGAAGGTTGCGAGGTTTTTATGCAGAATCCATCGAGTTTGCCAGTGATGAATTTGTAAGAATCGTTTTAGTGGATGCCACCTTCGTCATTAGGTTCTTATTGAGGTACTATTACATATACCTTCTAGGTGAAGATGATTACTCTCAAGGTGAAGATGATTACATATTTAACAACCCTGGGATGCTGTGGGATGTGCTTCCGGACTTGCAGTTGCTTGAAAATCAACTGCCATTCTTCATTCTTCAGGATCTTTTCACACGTTTTTCTTCTTCTTCCTCACATCAGCTGCCTTCGTTACTTAAAATTTCCTACTATTTTTTTGAAAGCGAAATTGATGGCGGGGGAAAGGACGAGAATTTTGCCAAAATACGTTCTTCTGGAGAAGAAGTACTACATTTTGTTGATCTGATAAGAATTCTATACCGACCGTTGGAACCAGAAAAGAAACCTAAAACCTGTTGGTATTCACAAGAGTTTACTAACTCAATACCAAAATATGTGGGTGATAAGTTTACAAACTCTATCACACCTCTCACTTTCACTCTCAATAAAATTTGACTAACAAATGGAGAAGGGATAGGAAATAACAAGCTTCCACGAAACACACTTTCTTGATATATGAAATAAAAGGCAGTTTACAAACTGATGAAAAAAAAGACAGAAGCTTACAAGCTTATGAACCTGAGAGAATACAATCAGAAAATGGGATTCGGATGATGCCTAAAGCCTAGCATGAAAGGCCTATTTATACAAAACAGAAATTAATAAACAATAAGACAACACATGCAATAAGAGATGGTGTTCCAGCCGTTCAAACACATGCAGCAACTTTGGATAGTTGGCACACACATGTCTTGCATCATTCCAGGTTGTAATCACAACCTTTCGGCTAGCACATGGAGGAAACTCTGTTGTCTTCCTGTTGGCAGCACACTTGTTGTCTTTCATCATCATTCGGCTGAACATGGAAGGAAACTTTAGTCTTTGTAGTTGCAGCATGTGTGGATACAACCTGTAAAGAAACTAGCAGCAACCTTTTACAACCTGTTTTTATTTGTATTTCCAACACGCCCCCTCAAATCAAAACGCCTTCATGCCTAGCATTTCACGTAATAACCGGAATGATTCAACTGGTAGTGGCTTAGTGAAGATGTCAGCCACTTGTTCCTTTGTGTGACAATAGACAAGCTCAATTGTCTTTTGCTTCACATGGTCCCTTAGAAAATGGAACCTGGTATCAATGTGCTTGCTCCTTCCATGTTGAACAGGATTCTTTGCAAGTTTGATTGCAGACACGTTATCCACATGAATCACAGTCGATTCTGATGCGGAAATTTATACGCACACAAATTAAACCCTCTTTTTATCAATTGTAGTATAAGTATAAGTAGGGATCGTTCTGGACCGGGGATTAGGAGGGATTGTTAATCACTTGGAAACTGACTCAAAAACGTAAAAACAATATAAAACACTAAACTAGACTCAAAGAATGCGAAACTAAACGTTAAAACACTAAGACAAACCAAAAGACTCAAAATGCTTTAAAAACACAAACTAAATTGATTTCTAACTAAATTGAACATTAAAGCAAAAGGGAGATTGAGGTTTGACAAAAATTGAAATAACGAAACAAGTTAATAAACTAGACAGAATGTAAATATGAAATTGATGAAATGGTGTTGAAGTTTTCCTTCTTCGTGCTAGAATATTTTTAGTATAATGGCACAAGTAAGGGTGTCGAATCCACAGGGACTAATTGGACCTAAACAACTACTTGTTTTGCAAAAACTCTATAAGAGAAATAAAACTAATCAATTTAGGCAGATTTGTTGTTGTAACTTGAAAGCACAAGAAAATGAAGTAGACACAAATAAATGAATCAACAACTAATGAAATGAGATAGCACAAATGGAGATGAAGCTAGAGATTCGATTTCACCATTGCTAAGCCAAGTCCATGCTTGTTAAGTCAGATTATACTCATCCCTCTACTTATTTCTTGGGTTTGTTTCACTTCGATATGATCAGCCATATGATGTGTGGACTTGATCAAATGTCCCTAATCATGAACCTAATTGTGATGTGCAAATTTGGTCCCTAATCAAGAACATGACACGCACAAGAAACTTTCATAAAACCAAAGGAAACACTCGGCAGGTTGTTTGCAAAGCATTCCCTTCATTCATTCACATATCCACCAAGAGTATGCATGATGTGTGCTTTACTCTTGGCTAAACAACCTGTGGTTAAATCAAATGGTGATCAAACATTAGAATCAACACACAAAGTCACAATTAAATCAGAGAATGAAACAAGAAATAGATGGATCAACTGAGCATTCTGAAATAACTACATGGCAATCTTGCAAGGCTACATCGAATCCCTAGAAAGAAATTAGTTACACTTCATGTTTACAGAATGTTTGACATAAAAAAACATACAACATGAATGAACATAGAATTAAGGAGAAGGAACCCTTGAAGCAAAACTGATGTCGAAATCCTTTAAGAGTTGCCTTCGGTGTTGGTGCTCCAAGTATGTTGTAAATGAAGGTGGAGAGGCTAAGGTTGAATGGTTTCTGCGAATGGGAGAGTGTATCTAATGGAATGAAGCCGAGAGGAAGTTCCTCATGGTACAAAACAAAGAGAATCAAAGAAACACCTAAACATTCCAACAACTCAAACTTGAATTGTATGAACGTTTAGGCCCTCTTATCTTCCTCTTCGTCGTAGCACAAGGTCTAAGGGATGTTGTTGGTGTGTTGAATGGATTGGGGAATTATGGAAATGGATGAGGAGTGGTGTTTGGATTATAAGGGAATGGGAGCTCACGGCAATGAGGGAAGATTGGATGTGTTTATGGTATCTTGTGTATGAAAATGAGATGTGTTTAGGTAATGGGAATGCAAGGGTATTTATAGGAGGAGTGGAGGTGTATATGGCTGTTTGTTTAAGGTGTTTGTGTGGAGGAATGATGGAAAAACAGCTAGGACAACATGTGAAAGCTGGAATTGCATGTGAAGATGCTGGAATTTCAATGTGAAGTGCACGGCATGGGTGTTTTGGTGCATGTGTTGGCTGTTTTGTTTGTTGGTTAAAGCTTGTGTTTGCATGTGAATGTTGTTTGTGTGAAGTGTGTGTGAATGCATGTGGATTAAAGAGTGAATGGTGGCTGAAATAATGATGGAAAACAGCTAGGAGAAGTATGGAATGCATGTGAAATGTAAAGGGAAAAGCTGGAAATGGCTAGGAAGGTCACGGCATAGACTTCTTTGGTGCAGAAATGGGTGTTGTTTGCATGTGAATTGAAGTTAGGGTGAATGATGATGAATGGATGTGGATTAAAGAATGAATGGTGGTGTAATGATGAAGTGTGATGGCTGAAAATGGCAAGCGAAATGCATGTGTTTGCACGGCAAAGAGGGAATGTTGGTGTTTTTGTGTTGGTTTGAATGGTTTAATTAATGGGAGTGCATGTTTGAATGATTAAAGTGCATGTGGGTGAATATGTGGCTGATTTATGAAAGGAATGCATGTGTTGATGAAGTGGAATGACAACTAGGTTATGAGGGGAATGCATGTGATGCATGGCAAGGTTTTAGAATGGGCTTAAAATAGGGTTGTTTTTTATGGAATGGATGGTTCTTTGCATGGCTATAAGGGAGAGAATAAGAGAGAATGGGCTAGGCCCTTTGTTGTATGTCCTAAATTGCATAAATGGCCTTCAATTTCGTCCATCCTTTTGGCTCCATGGATAAGCTATCCAATCCATGCCCAAAAATGCTCCAAATAGCCTCAAAATGCACTTTCTTGCTCCCTAAGCCCTTAGAACCTGAAAACACACAAAAGAAGCATAAAGAACTAAAATAACTAAAGAAACATAACGTAAATGTACGAGAACAAGCCATTTAAGTCGCATGAATATGCTCCTATCAGATTCCACTTGTGGATGACACACTGACTTCAACAGATTTCTTAACCAAATTGCCTCACACACGGTTGAGGCTACAGCAACGTACTCAGCTTCACACGATGACAAAGCAACAATTGATTGCTTCTTTGAAGTCCATGAGAAAGCTGTTGATCCTAGAAAAAACACATAGCCAGTTGTGCTTTTCCTTTCATCTTGGTCACCTCCCCAATCACTATCTGAATAACCAAATAATTTTGCATCTTCACCAAAATTATAAAATAGACCATAGTTTAGAGTACCTCTTATGTACCTCAAAATTCTCGTGGTGGCCCGCCAATGAGACTCCCTTGGTGTTTCCATGTATCGACTCACGAGTCCAACACCATAAACTATATCAGGTCTTGTGATTGTAAGGTACCTTAGGCTTCCAACCAAGCTTTTGTACACGGTTGAGTTTACAAACTCACCTTCTCCTTCCTTAGACAGCTTCAATCCAGTTGCAACTGGAGTGTTGACAATATTGCACTTGTCCATATTGAATTTCTCCAATATATCTCTCATGTACTTTTGTTGAGAAATGTAGATACCATCACTTCCTTGCTTCACTTCTATGCCAAGAAAGTATGACATTAATCCATTGTCAGTCATCTCGAATTCACTGAATATGGATTGCTTGAACTCACAGAACATTGCTTCATTATTTCCTGTAAACAACAAGTCATCTACATAGAGACAAATAATTAAGAACTCCCCTTTTGCACCATTCTTCATCTAAACTGAATGCTCGTATGGACATTTCTGAAATCCATTTTGGTGAAGGTAGTTGTCAATCCTTGAGTTCCAAGCTCGTGGTGCTTGCTTGAGGCCATACAAAGCCTTCTTCAAACGATACACCTTATCTTCTTTTCCCTGTACTTGGAAGCCTTCTGGTTGTTCCACGTACACTTCTTCCTCAAGAACTCCATTAAGGAAGGCTGACTTGACATCTAGTTGATAAATTTTCCATTTATGATGAGCGGCAAGAGAGATTAGTAATCTTACCGTGTCAAGTCTTGCAACTGGAGCATAGACTTCATCATAGTCCACTCCATACTTCTGTTTGTAGCCCTTTGCTACAAGCCTTGATTTGTATCGATCCACACTCCCATCTGCAGTGCGTTTGATCTTGTAAACCCACTTGACACCAATAGCCTTCTGATTTGGTGGGAGCTTTGTCAGCTCCCAAGTGTCATTCTTCTCGATGGCATGGATCTCTTCTTCCATGGCTTTCTTCCAACAATCTTCTTCCACAGCTTCATTGAATGAGAGAGGCTCGTGGTCTGCATACAAGCAGAAAAGGTTGGTTTCTTCTTCTTCTTCTTCTTGTCCATAAATCTCTGTGAGACTCCTTAACCTCACTGGAGTTGAGGAGCTGCTTTCCTCACTAGATGTAGGACCACTCCTTGCAATTCTGTGCACTGGAGTTGTTGTGATTGTTTGAGCAGGCTGTTGCTCAATCGGTGGTACAACTTCTGGTTCTTCAAAATCAGTGGAGACGATCTTCTCTTTACTGACTTCTTTGTTGTTCCACTTCCATGTCTCTTCCTCACTGAAGATGACATCTCTACTAACCACTAGTTTGCCAGTTAGTGGGTTGTAGAGCTTGTATGCCTTGGACTCTTCACTATAGCCCACAAACACACACTTCTCACCTCTATCATCAAGTTTCCTCCTCTTGGCTTCTGGAACTTGAGCATATGCAACACACCCAAAAATTCTTAGGTGTGTAACATTCGGCTTGTATCCACTCCAAGCCTCTTGTGGTGTCATCCTCTTGACACTCTTTGTTGGACATCGATTCAACAAATAAATCGAACAAGCTACAGCTTCTGCCCATAACTCTTTTGGCAAATTCTTCTCCTTAAGCATGGACCTTGTCATGTCAAGGATGGTTCGATTCTTTCTTTCGGCTATCCCATTTTGCTGTGGGGTATAGGCAGCAGTAAGTTGATGCCTAATTCCTTGCTCCTTACAGTATGCTTGGAAAGCATTGGAGGTGTACTCTCCACCTCTATCTGATCTCACAGCCACAAGCTTGTGGTTACTTTCAGCCTCTGTGAGTGCCTTGAACTCCTTGAAAATTTTTAAGGCAGCTGACTTCTCCTTGAGAAAATAGACCCAAGTCTTTCTACTGAAATCATCAATGAAGGTAATAAAATACCTATTACCTCCATAAGACATGGGATCCAATGGACCACATATATCTGTGTGCACCAACTGCAGTGGTGCCTTTGCTCTCCATGTATCACCAACAGGGAATGATAGTCGTGCTTGCTTGCCAAGCACACAACCTTCACATACTTGGCATGTGGCTTCAATCTGGGGTAGACCACGAACCATTCCTCCACTTGACAGCAACTTTAGGCCATTGAAATGAAGATGGCCAAATCGAAGATGCCATTTCCATGACTCATCTTCCATTACACCGATGTTGCAGCTTCCAATCTTTGTGTTCAAATTCAACGGAAACATCCGGTTCTTTGACATTCGAACACGTGCAATAAGCTTTCTCCTTGCATTCCTGAGAGTGAGAATCATGTTCTCCATATGTATAATGTACCCTTTCTGGAGCAGTTGACCAATGCTTAGAATGTTGCTCTTCATACCTGGTATGTAGTAGGTATCGGAGATGTATTCTTCTCTACCATCCTTCTGGATGATCTTGATCTTCCCTTTGCCTTCAACTGGCAACTTTGAGGAGTCACCAAGACTTACAGATCCATAGGCCCCATCTTTGAGTTCGGCAAAAAACTCCTTCTTTCCACACATGTGATTGCTTGCACCAGAGTCCAAATACCAAACATCTTGTTGGCTACTGGAATCATGGTGTGCTAGCAAGACTGTAAGTTCTTCATCAGTATTTCCACTTGATTCTGCCATGTTGACATGCTCACCATTTTTATGTGAACATTCATTGGCATAATGTCCATATTGCTTACAGTTGTGACACTGGATATGCGCATTTCCTCGAGTAGATCTCCACTCCTGAGACTGACCTTGATTTTGTGCATAGCCTCGACCTCTTCCTCGGGCTCGTCCTCGGCTACGGTTGGATGAGCTCCCACGACGTGAGTTCCACTGCCCACGACCTTTATTTGGTTTGTCAATATTCAACTTTGACTCCAAAGCTTGCTCTAGCGTTGTGGGGCTTGCATTCTTCTGAATGCGTTGCTCGTGAACTAGGAGGGATCCTAGTAGCTCCTCTGCACTCATCACCTCCAAATCCTTGGATTCCTCAATGGCAGTCACCACATGCTCAAACTTAGATGTGAGTGACCGGAGTATCTTCTCCACAACTCGTACTTCATCGAGTCTCTCGCCATTTCTCCTCATCTGATTTACTATCACAATGAGCCTTGAGTGATAGTCGGAGATGCTCTCTCCTTCATTCATGTGAGCAGTTTCAAAATCTGCTCGAAGTGACTGTAATCTCACTTTCTTGACCCGATCTACTCCTTTGTAGATTGTACTGAGTGTGTCCCATACTTGCTTGCTCGTTGTTGCTTCTGCAACCTTCTCGAACGTTGAATCTTCTAATCCTTGATAAAGAAGATACAACGCCTTCTGGTCCTTCTTTCGTAAATCCTTGTGAGTGTTCCTTTGATCTGCAGTATATGTGGCTTCTTGCTCGGCAGTGGGTACAACATACCCACTACTGACAACTTCCCATAGCTCCTGTGATCCAAACAATGCTTTGAATTGGATGCACCATCTTTCATAATTTTCTTTCTTCAATGTGGGAACTTGGAGTTGCACTAAGTTGGACGCCATAGCTACTGCACTTGCCAGAATGGTATTCTGGCTCTGATACCAATTGTTGGTATTCACAAGAGTTTACTAACTCAATACCAAAATATGTGGGTGATAAGTTTACAAACTCTATCACACCTCTCACTTTCACTCTCAATAAAATTTGACTAACAAATGGAGAAGGGATAGGAAATAACAAGCTTCCACGAAACACACTTTCTTGATATATGAAATAAAAGGCAGTTTACAAACTGATGAAAAAAAAGACAGAAGCTTACAAGCTTATGAACCTGAGAGAATACAATCAGAAAATGGGATTCGGATGATGCCTAAAGCCTGGCATGAAAGGCCTATTTATACAAAACAGAAATTAATAAACAATAAGACAACACATGCAATAAGAGATGGTGTTCCAGCCGTTCAAACACATGCAGCAACTTTGGATAGTTGGCACACACATGTCTTGCATCATTCCAGGTTGTAATCACAACCTTTCGGCTAGCACATGGAGGAAACTCTGCTGTCTTCCTGTTGGCAGCACACTTGTTGTCTTTCATCATCATTCGGCTGAACATGGAAGGAAACTTTAGTCTTTGTAGTTGCAGCATGTGTGGATACAACCTGTAAAGAAACTAGCAGCAACCTTTTACAACCTGTTTTTATTTGTATTTCCAACAAAACCAGAGACACACACAACATCACAGCCACACCCAACGTCACAGAGGTACACAGGCTGGAGTCAAGTTTGAGATAGGAAAAGGCAGCAGCTTATTTGACATAAAATTCTCTCGTGGGATCCTCGAGATTCCAAAGTTAAGAGTGGACGATACCACAGATCTGAAACTCAATAATCTCCTTGCTTTTGAACAATGCCATCACAGAGAGGAGGATTACCTAGCTAATTATGTTTTCCTTATGAAGCGTCTCGCCAAAACCCTAGAGGATGTGCAATTGCTTGTTGAGAAGGGAATTAATTATTGAAAATTGGCTAGGTGATAACCAGAAGATATCTACTTTGCTTCATGACCTTGGCACTAGGGTCATGGTTAGCAACCACTATCATGCCATTCTTAGTGAAGATCTGAAAATTTACCGCACAAATTGATGGAAAATTTCAACGTGTTCTTACAAACTTATGCTATCACGCCTTGGTTCATTATTTCTTCTGTTCCTGCTGTTATTCTCCTCATACTCACTCTCATACAAACTGTGTGCTCTATTAAATCTATTGCTTAAGCATCAACAACCGCAAGTCTCTCATTCTCCAGAGGATCTGCGAGTCTCCTTTGCTGTATCCTCTCTCCGAATCCTAGAAGTCTTGCTAGTCTTTAAGAGAGTACAGAGTTCGCATTTCAATCTCAGGTTTCCTTCAAGTGAGTGTGATAGATGTTCCAATATAATAAAGTATTGAAGAGTGTGATTTTATATTTAATTGGGAAACAGTGGCTACTTGTAATGACTTTCATTGGAGTGTGTGTTGACGACTTGTATTATGCCCTCTTTGTAAAAAACTGATAAAATACCGCAAACAGCCCTGGCACGAATGGATGGTAATTTTGAAACAAAAATATTTTAACACGCCTTGGGCCATTATTTCTGTTGTCGCTGCTGGTATTCTCCTCATACTCACTCTCATACAAACAGCGTGCTCTATTGAATCTGTCCCGCTCTAATAAATCTGTCCTTTAAGCATCAACAACCGTAAGTCTCTCCTTATCCGGAGGATCCGCAACTCTCTCCCTGGCCGTATCCTTAGAAGTCTAGCCTAGTCTTTGAGAGAGTACAGAGTTTTCATTTTAATCTAAGGTTTCCTTGAAGTGAGTATAATAAGATGTTCCAACAAAATAAAGTATTGAAGAGTGTGATTTTATATTTGATAGGGAAGCAGTGTCTACTTGCAACGGCTCTCATTGAAAATATTTGTTGTAAATAAAGGGAAGTGCTTTTTGCATACCCTTTTGTCCTCTTTTGTCTTATGCACTTCTATATTTTTTGGCCTCAGATGCAATCAACTGTGTGGAAATCACTTTCCTAAATTAATGCGTACGTAGCTACTTATGTCGTACCAATTTAATATTCATGGACCGATGCTTATGTCTTTGTATGTTTGAAGAAAAAGAAGAGTAATTGTATCATGTTTGTTGTTTTTTTTGCCACACCAAGTGAACATTTCCATTAAAATGTTGCTTTAAGCATCACTCGCAAGGATATGGAATTGCTTGTTCAAAAATGTAATTGTTGAGACTCAAAGCTTGACAGGGACTAACACACCTTATTAATCCGAGGAAGTAACTGTTCCGAAGTAATCTCTTTCCTGATCTTAGTAAAGACATCGATGCATAACGCAGAAGTGGAAGGCAATGTTGAAACAATACTCTTTCAATCTCCATGCTCTGTACTTTTTATTGTTGTGGTTGCTGCTGTCCTCGTGATCACTTCCATTCAAACAGTGTGTCTAATCTCTTTCTTTCGGCATCACCTGTTATTATTAAAGATTGATTTTAAAAATATTATCAAATTTTTAAATAATCAAATCTAAGACTTCTCACTTACAAATGAAGATGAATACCTAGTACTAAGTAAGATAGGGTCATAATTATTAAAAAAAAGTTATTTTATATTAACCTAAATTACCTTTAATATAAATTTCTCAATGAAAAGACATCATATATGACTTTCATTTTTCTCAAATTTAAAGATAAATGTGACATTGAATACGAAAAACAAAGAAATCCTTTGTTGATGTCATGCTCCAAATAGCAAAAGAATATTATGAAAATTGTCATTGTTGATTTTTGAAAGAGCGTAATTGAAGTGTTTTTTGCTGCAAAAAATCGAGGTAGAATATAGCATTTTTGTTGCAAGACTTCATTAAACTAGTTGATTCGTACATACAATCTTTTTACCATTTGGCGGGATTAACGAAAAGGTAGTGCTGGTAATTTATAAAGAAAACCATGTTTCTTAGAAAGATGTTAGCGACATTTGCATTTAATTTGGAAAGATAAACTTTTTAGTTTCTTTATCAAAATTAGAGGACGACATTATATTCAACGAGTGGAATTCAAAAGGAATTCTCTCATTGATGGCATGCTTGAAATAGCAATAGAATATCATAAAAAATCCCAATGTTAGTGATGAGTCGATATGATATTATATATTTTACTCTAATTTTAGTTATAATTTATTGGTTTTTTTGGAAGAATTTTGATGCTTTGAATTATATTTTCAATGTAGGACATTCGACTTTCTCTTGAGCAAAAAATAATCAAGCGAACAGATTTTGGAGTGATTCCCAATAGAAGGATGTTCGTGAATCTCTCAACTTGTTCGTATCAAAATTCTAAATTTTAATACCAGTTAGTTTTCTATATAGCATAAATTTAAGTATTTTTTGCTGCAAAAAGTCGAGGTAGATATATGTTTTTTTCTTTGTAAGACCTTCAATCTATTGAGTTATACATACAAATTTTTTACCATTTAACGGTACCAACAAATAAACAATACCAATGATTAACAAAGCGAACCAAAATTTTCAAAAAGAAGTTAGCGACCTTCGCATTAGATTGGAAAGATGAGCCTTTAAGGTCATCTCTTGAAAAAGTTAGAGGACGACTTATTTTATTCAGCGAGTGGAATTCAAAAAGGATGATGACATGCTTGAAAGTTTGAAAGAACAATAGAATATCATCGAAAATCTCAGCTTCATTGTTTGAAGGAGAATATTAAAGTGTATTTTCACTTAAAAACAGAAAAAGTCGGGGTAGATGATAAAAAAAAAATGAGAAATTTTATTTGAATCTTTTTACACACAACTTAAATTTTAAATATGAATTATCTTTTTTATCCTATTGCATAATTATAATCAAGTACAAGTTGAAATTAACTATAAAATTAAAATTTATCACTAAACCCACTCAATAACGAAACTCTATCATCACATCAAACCCTACTGTCATGCAATCTTTATCTTATGTTCATTTTAGCTAAAATTCTAAGAAGCTTTCATAGAGAAAAACATACTCTTCTTGACCGAAGGATAGTGATTTTGAAGTTTTGAATCCTCCAATCAAGGTATGAATCGATTAATGTATTTTTTTTTCTTTTGATTTTAATTTTTTGGTATTTAAGAACAAAATTAGCACCCTCACTATAAAATATTTTACATGAAAAATAATTAAATTTTATTTCTAAATATATTCATTTAGTGTTAGAAACGTTACATTTGATATTATACACACACACACACACACACACACACACTTATGGCTAAATTTTGTATCATATATTTTTATGTTTAGTACCCATTTTAATTTGCAGCCTTTTTTTTTTTTTTTAATTGTACCAATTTTCTTTTCAGTTTTAGTTTGTACACATATATTAATTTCTTTTTGTGTCCATATTTTTCAAACTTTTATTTTTACACATTTTTTAACCTTTTTTTTTCTGTACCAATAATTTATTGATAATGTACCTATTTCCCTTTAAAAATGATCCACTTTGTTATATGTAAAATATACCAGTTTTGTTTTTGTAAGTACCTATTTTTATGTAAAATATACCCATTTTTTAATGTAAGATGTATTTTTTTTTAAACTCTGAAATGAACCCATTGTTTTATTATATAAAATGTACCCATTGTTTTGTATATAATATGTACCAATTTTTTCATCTAAAATGTACCACCTTTTTTGTATAAAATGTACCAACTTTTTTGTATGTAAATTGTATCGTATAAAAATTACCAATTTTTTGTATGTAAAATGTCATTAATATAAGTAATGACAAATAATGGGTTTTATATAAATATAATTTATCTTAATGACAAATCATGTCATTAAGATAAATTATACTTTTTTATATAAGTATAATTTATTTTTTAATATTTTTAACCCAACAAATCATGGATTTTATTTAAAATCTTATTAATAAAAGTAACTACGAATATCAAATTTAATTTAAAATTATAATACCTACATAGAAATGCATTATTGTATTAATTTCAAGGACCCCAATCAAAAACTGAAAATTAACAAGGTTTCAATCAAAGAACGTTGATAAATAGGGACCGCATCCAAAATCACTCTAAAATAAATGTTCAATTTATAGCCTAGACTAGAGATGTAATTTTCTTGGCCTTTTGGCTGACAACTATAGCATCCCCATAGATTAGTATGGAAAGGGATCATCTCTGGATCCCTTTCCACCTAATCCACCAAATTCGTGATCTGAGCCGTTGAAATTTGATCCAACGATTACAGTTATTATAACTTTAAAGAGACCTCTTGTTGGTAGCCGTTGGATCAAATTTCAAAGATTCGGATCACGAACTTGGTGGATTAGGTAGAAGGAGATCAGGAGAGGATCCCTTTCCAATTAGTATGTACTTGCTTCTGGGAAAGCAGTGACTTTCTGATAAAAATACAGTCTCATGTGGAGAGCACACAACAAACTATCTTTATGCTTTCTAAACTGCACGTTGCCTATTTTGTATAACTTAACCACTGATTCATTGAATATAATTTATAAGCTCTAACTAATTAGCTTGAACTTGGAAAATGTAGAGCAAGGATCAAACATTAGTATTGAGAAGATACAATTTTTTAAACTTGACTCAATTGTATATCAGAATGACCATTATTGTATTATATCCAGTATTATATCCAGTATCACCATGTCCTTGCCTTTGTATTTCAGAATGACAAATATGAAGCAGAAAAACATTAAGCATGAGACAAATGTGAGAGATATTGTTCTCTTTAAGCTTTGAATAAGTTGTATAACATTGATTTTGGGTTTTTATTTCTGAATGAGTGTAAAGATAAATTTTATAAATTGAATTGGGTTTGTGAAGGTTATTTAGGTAGTGAGTTTGGGTTTAAAGAGATATTGATAGTTTAATTAAAAGTAATATGGGTGTAAAGAGTAAGTTGAGTGTAAGAAAATATTATATGGGTTCAAATAAAATTTTCCAAAAAAAAAATCATCTAAAAACATTATCATTAAACTGCCATGGAATTTTTACTTATTTTGTTATTGTAATAATTATTTGCCTCAGGTACTTTTGTTTGATAATTCTTACCCACCTGCCATCTTTATATCAGTTAACTTCCCCTTTTATTTTATTTTATGGTAATAAACTTTTATATTCTATAAATTTTAGAACTTCAAATAATTTTTAAATATTTGTGGCACCAAATTGTTGCACATGTCACCAGAACTTCAATAAAAATTTACATCATGAATCAAACTAACGAGCGATAGTTAATTTCAATTTTTTTTTTAAGGGACAACTGGTGGCAAGTTACAGTTATGCACTTTTTTCGGGGGTCGGAAAAACTTACAGAGACATTTCAACCTTCTACTGACCACAAGTCCAACTTTCAAAAATTACATTAATTGATTTTGAAATTCAGGAATCAAAATAATGAGTCATGTAAATTTCAAAGACTATTTATGATAAAAACGCCACTTATATATATGACATACCCCGACCCGAAATGTTCACTAAGACTCTGAATCGAGTTGTGCTGGCTGACACCTGGAATGTGACGAAGCCATAAAGTATAGTGATGTGGAAAATGTGAATAAATTTAAACCTAAAAGTACCTAAAGACAAGAGTGCGCTGTGAGCGGGAATGAACCCATTTCACACGCGACGTCAGAGCATAAGTAAAGTACAGTAGTGTGGGTAAGGATCATACCCTCAGTAGCCACCTGCACTAAGATTTACCAAGAATCCTCGTCGATGCGGACTTTCAACATCTAAACCTGGAGGGTGCAAAAACAAGGGTGAATGGGCCTGAAAATAAAGTTTTTAATAAAAACCTTTTGAAAACGTTATAACCCCTCGCCGTAAAACCCGTATAATTTTCCAGAAAATAATAATACATACGTATATAGAAATCATGATCGAGAGTAGTGAAAACCGAGTATATGCCATGTCAAGTATCTCAGCAATGAAATAAGTAAGTCATGTGAAATAAATCAATGTAAAATGATATGCCAACCGGAATCACATAACGTGACCTGTACGGCTGAACCTATAGCTCATTAACCAATTCCTGCACACGAGTCGAAACCACCTAATATGGTATGTAAGACAAACTGGGTGTAAATAAATGCACTCAAGTGCTACGATCACATGAAGGCTGTGTGAAGTATCACAAGTCACTTACGAGTCGGAACCACCTAATGTGGTCTATACAACAGGCTGGCACCTGCCTTGGATCCAAGGTGAGCGTGCGGTGCGGGAGGTGAACGATCACGTGAAGGCTGGCCCTGGCCTTGGGCGGAGCACTAACACCGGGATGCAGGATAATGAGCACTAAATGCATATGAACATAACCATACACACTGTAATCACTATCATCCCGGTGTCATGCACTAAAGTCAACACTTTGTCTCGAAGGGTATTTTCATAGAAACACTTTTTAAAATTATAAAAATCATAATAATTGGGGACGGGTCGTTACAATATAGGTTCATTTAGAAAGTGCTTTTAAATGATTGAAATAAAACATTTTAAAACCAATTTCTAATAAAAATGCAAGTTAATTATATAAAAACACTTGAAGTGTTTCATGCAAGAAGCACATAACTGACGTTTCTTGCAAAAAACACTTCAAATGATTTTGAAACCTAAAAATATTTTCTTTAAAATCGTTTTTAGTTATTTAAAAATACTTTCGAAATAAGTCAATAATAATATTGATACTTAATGTGTCAGCTTATATTCTGAATACACCAAAAAATTTATCGAGAAAGTGCATTTCTTTTGCTGAAGACCAATTGAAAATTTAACACCTGCATTGAACCGAAAAGGTGAAAAAAAATTCAACACCGGCCCAGGCCCAGGCAGCTATAACTTTTCTATTGGACCGCCATTCCAGTTTCCAGATTACACAACACAAAGAGGCAGTTAGCTACCCGCCACGCATTTCAAGAAATTCCACGGCCACGATTCTCCTCCGCACTCGATCCAACGGCCACTACATTCCTTTATTCCGCGCGACTTACCGTTAAATTAATTAGATTTCAACCACGCTAACCTCACCCGCGCACTGCACTAATCCCACCAACTACCTCGCAACGCGTAATCCCACGTTTAATTTCCCGCGGGTTTTTTTTTCGATTGGACGAGCTCGCGATCGAACAGTCACAGTCAGTGGCGGAAGACTCTTAAGTCGTGTCACGAAAACGAAAGTCGTCGTTTCGACGAAATTACCTATCACACTCTTCTACTCCTCAACAATTTTCAGTTCCAAATTGCTCTCAGCTTTTCTTCTCTCCTGTGCTTTCGCTTCCGGTGCACTCTGGGACTTGAGGTGGATTACATTCCTCTGATTAATTTTGTTCATATCGTTTTTTTTTTCTTCGAATTATTGATTGTAATTTTCTGATTAGTTGTAGTTTAATTTGCTGATTAAGTTTTGAGTGATGAATTTTTTGTCAATTTTGAGAGGTTTTATGAATCTGGTTTTGAATTTCAGTCGGAGAAATGAATTTTCATGAGAATTTGTGGTTGGTAGGAGTCAGGTGAATTTAGTAAAAGTTGTTTGAAGCTGCATCCTTAAATTTTGATTTTTTTTGTTGAATTACCGTTGTGAAAGAAGTTAACTTTGTATGAACACTAGAAAGGTTTGGTTTTGGTGAAGTTGTTTGAAGCTGCATCAATAAATTTCAAATCTTGTTGAATTATCGTTGTGAAAGAGATTACCTTTGTATGAGTGGCATCCAAAAATTACCATTGTATGCGCGTACATGTACAAGTTTCAATGAGAATATTGATGGGGATAAATCACAATGCCTCGCAAGGGGTAATGGGAGTTAATAACTATTTAGTAGGAGTGGTTGTGCTTATTGGGTTGTGTTAACTTTGAGCTTGTGTTCATGAGCTTGAAGTCGGTACATTGATCCTATAAGAACACTAGAACGGATTATTGGGGGAGAACGATATATGATCATCTTGATCGCTGACATACCTGCCTCTTTATGATATGTTCTTTGGCAACTAGTTCGCTCAGATATTTATTTGGCATATTCTTTTATTTTTCATATGAAGCCGTATATTTCACTTGAAAGAGGACTTCCATTTCGTTGTTTTATTAGCAATAATAACAAAGTCAAACAGGACTTACACATTTGAAACATCTCATAGTGGTTATTGCATAAGAATATATACAATGATTGTTTGAGTTGCTTGGAGTTTCAGCTCACTGAGTTTCAAATTTGAGATTTTTCATTTTCTTGAGCTTTCTTCCCCTTTAGCTTTTCCTCTTAACTGTTTCCTTATTTGGTTAAATTTAGGGTAGTCATCTCTGATTTTAGTTTTAGGACGTGGACATATTCTTGACTTCATTTTATGTTCTATTTCCCGACTGACCATATGTCGGTTTATTTGGATCTATTTTGTCTAAATCTGGCCATTTATTTTCCCTTCTCTTCCCCCAAGAAAAGATTTGTGAATTTAAACTACTCTTGAGTCCATTTACACCGATGGGATGGGGAAACATCTACAAAAGACGCATGAAAGTATGCACAGTTGCTTTTCTGATATACCTAGATTACAAGGTAAATTTCATTCATTTCCTTTCACTCTTAGGCTGCCTATTTTATATAAAATACCCCTTTAACATATTTTTCTTATAAATCATTGAAGGCGCTGCAGCAAAGAGAGAAATGGACTAACAAAACTAAAACAGATGCTTTATGGGAAAATGCTCATAAGCGAAATGCTAAACGTGTTCTCAGTTTGATAGTGGAGTTGGAAGGTTTGTGGGTGAAATTTGGGCAGTATCTGTCTACACGGGCAGATGTACTTCCTGAGGCATACATATGCCTTCTCAAGCAATTACAGGACTCTCTTCCTCCTCGTCCTTTGGAAGAGGTTTGTCTTTATAGATTTTGAAAGTTATAATATCAATATACAATTATCATCTGCGACGTCATTTGCTAACTGACAATTTCATTTACACAGGTTTGTCAAACTATACAGAAAGAGTTGGGGAAGTCAATGAATGAGTTGTTCTTAGATTTTGTGGATGTTCCTTTGGCAACAGCATCAGTAAGATTTTTAGACTCTTGGGTCTTGGAAGTAGAGTGAACAAATATAACCACTTAGCTAAGATTCATTGCTAATGATACTCTGATTCTAGAAAAAAAGGTTTATCTAATTGGTTTCCCATTCTAATTTATGCAGATAGCACAAGTCCACCGTGCCACCCTGCTCAAGGGGCGGGAAGTAGTTGTTAAAGTTCAACATGAGGGCATCAAGAGAATTATATTGGAGGTTTGTCTTGCTTGGCTTTTGAGATTCGGGTTTTATAAATTAAAAAGGGGTCACTAAATTATTCTCGGACATTCTTTTGTTTTGCAGGACTTGAAGAATGCAAAGTCAATTGTTGACTGGATAGCATGGGCAGAGCCTCAGTACAATTTTAATCCTATGATGGATGAATGGTGCAAAGAATCTCCCAAAGAACTTGACTTCAATCATGAAGCTGGTATAATTAACTGTCATCCTTACTTCTAAATTTTGTTTTACTGCTGAAATCTTATACCTTTTTAGTTTGGCAACCTTGATGACTATTTGTATTACAGGTCTGTTCATTTTGTCTACTTTATTGATTTTGTTTATGTACTCTCTGTTTCTGTAGAGAACACCAGAACAGTGGCTAAAAATCTTGGCTGCGATACCAAATGTGATGATAACACACGTGTGGATCGAGTGGATGTCTTGATTCCAGACGTTATTCAGGTACTATCTGTTCCTTTCTTCTAATATATATGACTTTGCAAGCACAATTTCATTTAACTAAGAGTAATATGAGCAATTGTTCATATAAAAATCTAAAGATGACGTATAGTCCACCATTTCAGCTGTTAGTGCTGCTATTATCCTCATACTCACTCTCATACAGACAGCGTGCTCTATTAAATCTGTCCTTTAAGGATCAACAACCGCAAGTCTCTCCCTCGCCGTATCCTTAGAAGTCTAGCCTCGTCTTTGAGAGAGTACAGAGTTTTCATTTCAATCTCAGGTTTCCTTCAAGTGAGTGTAATAAGATGATCCAACAAAATAAAGTATTGAAGAGTGTGATTTTATATTTAATAGGGAAGCAGTGTCTACTTGTAATGGCTTTCATTGAAAATGTGTGTCATAAATAAAGGGAAGTGATTTTTGCAGTCGTTTTTGTCCTCTGTACTTCTATATTTTCTAGCCTTAGATGCAACCAAATCGTGCAGAAATCACTTTCCTAAAGTAATGCGTACATAGCCACTTATGTCGTACTAATTTAATGTTCATGGACCTATGCTTATGTCTTTGTATGTGAAGAAAAAGAAGAGTAATTGTATCATGTTTGTTGTTTTTTTGCCACACCATGTGAACATTTCCATTTAAATGTTGCTTTAAGCATCACTCGCAAGGATATGGAATTGCTTGTTCAAAAATGTAATTGTTGAAACTCAAAGCTTGACAGGGAGGAAGTAACTGTTCCGAGGAAGTAACTGTTCCGATGAAATCTCTTTACTGATCTTAGTAAAGACATCAATGCATAACGCAGAAGTGGAAGGCAATGTTGAAACAATACTCTTTCATTCTCCATGCTCTACTTTTTATTCTTTGTGGTTGCTGCAGTCATCGTGATAACTTCCATTCAAACGGTGTGTCTAATCTCTTTTTTGGCATCACCTGTTGTTATCATTAAAGATTGGTTATAAAAATATTATCAAATCTTCAAATAATCGAACTTAATATACCTTTCTTACAAGTGAAGAGGAATACCTAGAACTAAGCAATATAGGGTCATAAATATTAAAAAAAAGTTTTTTTTTATATTAACCTAAATTACCTTTAATATAGGAGTGTGATATCTACACACTCTTTTTTATTTCTTCCACACCTTTTTAGTTTTCGACTGTCGGATCGAATGAATTGAAGAAGATCAACGGATCTAAATTAACAAGGAACGTGTGAGAAGTAAAAAATAATGTGTGGATAGCACACCTCTTGATATAAAGGCTAATAGATGATATAAATTCTTCAATGAAAAGACAACATATATGAAGTCTTTCATTTTTCTCAAATTTGAAATAAACGTGACATTGAAGAAGAAAAACAAAGAAATCCTTTGTTGGTGTCATGCTCAAAATAGCAAAAAGAATATTATAAAAACTATCACCGTCGATTTCTGAAAAGGCATAATTAAAGTGTTTCCTGCCTCAAAAAGTCGAAGTAGAATATGGTCCGTAGAATATAGCATTTTTGTTGCAAGAACTTCATTAAACTAGTTGATTCGTACATACAATTTTTTTTACCATTGGGCCATATTAATGAAAAGGTAGTGCTGGTAACTCTTTAGCTAAATTAGAGGATGACTTTTATATTCAACAAGGTTTTAATGGGCGGCGGGCTAAGGCCTAGCGCTTAGATAAATTTGAGTAAGTTTATTATATTTTATGCGAATAAGATTATGCTTATATTTAAAATATATATACTTTCATCATAAACTACAAAATAGAATGACATACATATTATGAAGTATTGAAATATAATAAAAACATTGGAAATAAGGATATAATGCATGTTTATTTAAGTATGCAATACGTCTCTTACAATTTATTGAAAAAAATAAAATGCAAAAGGAAAGTTATCTATTTTCTAAGTAAGTTGTGACATAAGCGGGTGCCTAAGCGGGTCTGGATGGGCTAGGCAGGTGCCTAGGCGGTCTAGACAAGCGCCTCACCAAGTCTAGGAGCCATTTCTTAATTTTCAAAAGCCTAGGCATTAATTCGGACGATAGCCAACCGCCTAAGTGGGACCTAAGCGGTGCTAGGCATGAATTTTTAGAACAGTGATATTCAACTAATGGAATTCAAAAGGAATTCTCTGTTGATGGCATGCTTGAAATAACAATAGAATATCATAAAAAATCTCATTGTTAGTGATGAGTCTATATTATATTATATATTATACAAATTTTTGACCATTTGACAAATACTAACAAATAAACAGTACCAATGATTAATAAAGCGAACCAAATTTTCCAAACAGATATTAGCGACCTTTACATCAGATTAGAAAGATAAGGAAAATGATCCGGCGATAAGGAAAAGGATCCTCGTCGGATTCTTTTTCTAGAATCCTAGGCATTTCATGATTGGATTGTTCATAGTATAACATGCAATTAGTTTATGTTAGGTATTATTTATATTTAATTTTAAATTTTAAAATAATTTTTGACCACAGGATGTACAATGAACGATCATGATCACAAAATTCTTAAAATTCATAGAAAAAGAATTCGACGATGATCATTTTCCCAAAGATAAGCCTTTTAGGTCACCTCTTGATAAAGTTAAAGGTCGACTATTTTATTTAACGAGTGGAATTCAAAAAAAATAAAACTAATGAAAATGATTTAAAAATTTTAAGTTTTAATGATAATGACAAAATAAATGATAAAATGAATAGTACCAAGATTTATAGTTTTTCGTTAAAATGAACAGTACCGTGAATTTTTCGTTAAAATTTCTTTCAAAAAAAGATGATGACATGCCTGAATTGATGTATAGCATGTCAGCTTGTATCTTGAATACACTAAAAAATTGTTTGAGAAGGTGCCTTTTTTTTTGGCTGAAGACCAATTGAAAATTCAACACCTGCATTGAACCGAAAAGGTTAAAAAAATTCAACACCGGCCTAGGCCCAGGCGGCTATAACTTTTCTATTGGACCGCCATTCCAGTTTCAAGATTACAAAATACAAAGAGGCGGTTAGCTACGCGCCACGCATTTCAAGAAATTCCAACGGCCACGATTCTCCTCCGCACTCGATCCAACGGCCACTACATTCCTTTATTCCGCGAGACTTATCGTTAAATTAATTAGATTTCAACCGCGCTAACCTCACCCACGCACTGCACTAATCCCACCAACTACCTCGCGACGCGTAATCCCACGTTTCAATTTCCCGCGGTTTTTTTTTTTTTTTTTCCCGATTGGACGAGCTCACGATCGACAGTCACAGGCAGTGGCGGAAGACTCTTATGTCGCGTCACAAAAACGACAGTCGTCGTTTCAACGAAATTACCTATCAGTCTCTTCTTCTCCTCAACAATTTTCAGTTCCAAATTGCTCTCAGCTTTTCTTCTCTCCTCTGCTTTCGCATCCGGAGCTCTCTGGGACTTGAGGTGGATTACATTCCTCTGATTTAATTTCGTTTTTTTTTTCTTCGAATTATTGATTGTAATTTGCCAATTAGTTGTAGTTTAATTTGCTGATTAAGTTTTGAGTGATGAATTTTTTGGCCGCGAAGTAATTTAATAGCTCGAAAATTTTGAGAGGTTTTATGAATTAAGTTTTGAATTTCAGTCAGAGAAATGAATTTTCACGAGAATTTGTGGTTGGCAGGAGTCAGATGAATTTAGTAAAAGGTGTCTGAAGCTGCATCCCTGAATTTCCAGTTTTTGTTGAATTACCATTGTGAAAGAAGTTAACTTTGTATGAACAATTGAAAGGTTTGGTTTTGGTGAAGTTGTTTGGGGCTGCATCAATAAATTTCAAATCTTATTGAATTATCATTGTGAAAGAAATTACCTTTGTATGAGTGGCATCCAAAAATTACCATTGTATGCGCGTACATGTACAAGTTTCAAGGGAGGATATTGATGGGGATAAATCACAATGCCTCGCAAGCGGCAATGGGAGTTAAGAACTATTTAGTAGGAGTGGTTGTGCTAACTTTGAGCTTATGTTCATGAGTTTGAAGTCGATGCATTGATCCTATAAGAACACTAGAACGGATTATTGGGGGAAAACAGTATATGATCATCTTGATCGCTGACATACCCGCCTCTTTATGATATGTTCTTTCGCAACTAGTTTGCTCGGATATTTATTTGGCATATTCTTTTATTTTTCATATGAAGCCATATACTTCACTTGAAAAGGACTTCCATTTCGTTGTTTTATTAGCAATAATAACATAGTCAAACAGGACTTGCACATTTGAAACATCTCATAGTGGTTATTGCATAAGAATTTATACAATGATTGCTTGAGTTGCTTGGAGTTTCAGCTCACTTAGTTTCAAATTTGAGACTTTTCATTTTCTTGAGCTTTCTTCCCCCTTTACCTTTTCCTATTAACTGTTCAAATCTTCCTTGTTTAGTTAAATCTAGGGTAGTCATCTCTGATTTTAGTTTTAGGTTGTGGACATATTCTTGACTTCATTTTGTGTTCTATTTTACTGACCATGTGTCGGTTTCTTTGGATCCTTTTTGCCTACAATCTGACCATTTATTTCCCCTTATATTTCCTTCTCTTCCCCCAGGCAAATATTTGTGAATTTAAACTACTCTTGAGTCCAATTACAACGATGGGATGGGGAAACATCTACAAAAGACGCATGAAAGTGTGCACAGTTGCTTTTCTGATATACCTAGATTATAAGGTAAATTTCATTCATTTCCTTTCACTTATAGTCTGCCTATTTATATACAATACCCTTTTAACTTATTTTTCTTACAAATAATTGAAGGCTCTGCAGCAAAGAGAGAAATGGACTAACAAAACTAAAACAGATGCTTTATGGGAAAATGCTCATAAGCGAAATGCTAAACGTGTTCTCAGTTTGATAGTGGAGTTGGAAGGTTTGTGGGTGAAACTTGGGCAGTATCTGTCTACACGGGCAGATGTACTTCCTGAGCCATACATATGCCTTCTCAAGCAATTACAGGACTCTCTTCCTCCTCGTCCTTTGGAAGAGGTTTGTCTTTATAGATTTTGAAAGTTATAATATCAATATACAATTATCATCTGCGACGTCATTTGCCAACTGACAATTTCATTTACACAGGTTTGTCAAACTATACAGAAAGAGTTGGGGAAGTCAATGAATGAGTTGTTCTTAGATTTTGTGGATGTTCCTTTGGCAACAGCCTCAGTAAGATTTTTTGACTCTTGGGTCTTGGAAGTAGAGTGAACAAATATAACCATTTAGCTAAGATTCATTGCTAATGATACTCTGATTCTAGAAAAAAAAAGGTTTATCTAATTGGTTTCCCATTCTAATTTATGCAGATAGCACAAGTCCACCGTGCCACCCTGCTCAACGGGCGGGAAGTAGTTGTTAAAGTTCAACATGAGGGCATCAAGACAATTATATTGGAGGTTTGTCTTGCTTGGCTTTTGAGATTCGGGTTTTATAAATTAAAAAGGGTTCGCTAAATTCTTCTCGGACATACTTTTGTTTTGCAGGACTTGAAGAATGCAAAGTCAATTGTTGACTGGATAGCATGGGCAGAGCCTCAGTACAATTTTAATCTCCCAGAGAACTTGACTTCAATCATGAAGCTGGTATAATTAACTGTCATCCTTACTTCTAAATTTTGTTTTACTGCTGAAATCTTATACCTTTTTAGTTTGGCAACCTTGATGACTATTTGTATTACAGGTTTGTTCATTTTGTCTACTTTATTGATTTGTTTATGTACTCTCTGTTTCTGTAGAGAACACCAGAACAGTGGCTAAAAATCTTGGCTGCGATACCAAATGTGATGATAACACACGTGCCGATCTAGTGGATGTCTTGATTCCAGACGTTATTCAGGTACTATCTGTTCCTTTCTTCTAATATATATGACTTTGCAAGCACAATTTCATTTAACTAAGAGTAATATGAGCAATTGTTCATATAAAAATCTAAAGATGACGTATGGTGGAATATAGTGGGGTTTAGTGATATTAACAGAAAAAAAAGTGGTTTTAGTGAGTAAAAACTGAAAAAGGAGGTATATAGGGACTCCTTTATTCCCGATCTTTACTGGTGGTTGATCTAATTCATTTCTTTAACTATAGATGCTGTCTTTCCTGTTTTGTACACATTTCTCATTTACCATCCTGCTGCTTTTGTTTAGTCAACAGAGAAAGTCCTCATTTCAGAGTTTATGGATGGTATTCGTATAAATGACATAGAAGCGCTGGAAGAATTTCGTGTTGACAAACAAAAGGTTGTTGAAGAAATCACACGTGCATATGCCCATCAAATATATGTTGATGGTTTTTTTAATGGAGACCCTCATCCTGGTATCACTCTTCCCACCCCATCCGTTTTTATTATTTTTCACCTATTTTTTGTTTAGAACAAGTGAATTCACGACTCAACAAGTTTTGTGAGGTATTACATGGTTTACTAATCCTTGAGTCTTTTTGGCAGGAAACTTTCTTGTGAGCAAGGAACCTCCATATCGTCCTATTTTGCTTGATTTTGGGCTTACAAATAAATTATCAAGCTCTTTTAAAAAAGCACTTGCAAAGATGTTCTTGGCATCTACCGAGGTATGTACAAACTGTTATCAATTTTTTTTCTCGAAAAACAAACTGTTATTAGTTTTGATATCATTTGGTTACTTGATGTTAAGAATTTTAGGTGAGTAGGCTCAATGATTGAAAAGATTGACCTTGGAGTATCCTAAGGTTTCGGAGCCCTCATGAATTGCTCTCCATGGAATGCAACGACTAGTAGTGCTATGTAAAATTTTACTTTCTTACCTTTCCGTTTAGATGTCGAGGATCATCTTTGTCAAGCAAATAAGAGCACTGTAATGAGTAATAGCAATGGTTTTTTAAGTGATGACGGTAATATTGTTTGTCAGACTAAATGAAGTGTACTGTAATTGTAAACAGGGAACAATCTGCATTCACTTAAATTAATTGACAGTACTTCTTTGATTATTACATTGCAATGCTTTGTCACAGGGGGACCATGTTGCTCTATTGTCTGCTTTTGCAGAAATGGGACTTAAGTTGCGCCTTGATATTCCAGAGCAGGCAATGGAAATAACAAGTGTATTATTCCGAAGTACAACACCTGCCAAAGAGTCTCATGTAAATATGCATTAATGTGTATGTTTATCCACTTTGGACTGGTTAGATTGGTTCTATTTTTCCGACGACAGAAGTCCTATTCTATTCAGTTTGTCTTCCTATCCTATATGTTTAGTATCAATATAAAAAATCCTGTTCAGTTTATTATTAGCTTATGATCTTCCTTAGGAAACAATGAAATCTTTGGCGCATCAAAGAGCAAAAAGCATGAAGGTTATACACGAAAAGATGCAACCTAACCAGAAGGAGGCTAAACGCTTTAATCCTGTAAGTTCATGCATAATGTCCTCCTACCACTGTGCTTCTCTGCTATGTTTATTGATTAATTTCATCTATGCTAAAGTAAGAATTCCTTTATTAGTTGATGCATTCCCTGGTGATATTGTAATCTTTTCACGAGTTTTCAATTCCATCTTCTTCGCGGTGTATCTATAGAGTTCCTAAGTATTGGAAGAACTAGCCGTCCTACAGCCGTCAAGCCGTCCTACAGCCGTCCTACCTTGTCCTACCTACACACTAGGACGGCTACCTTGTCCCCTACAGCCGTCCTACCTTGTCCTACCTACACACTAGGACGGCTACCTTGTCCTACCTACACACTTGTATCATGTATATATATCCTTGTAATCTTGTAGAGAAATATAATGAGAAAAAGCATTCTCTTCCATATTTTCCACATGGTATCAGAGCCGGAACCTTAACCGGCCTGACTCCATTGTTGTCCCTTCTCTTCTTCTGCACATTCGTTTCGATAATGGCAGAAGATAATCTTTTTGACTCAGAAGCTGAAAGCTTCACAGCTCCTCGCCCTAGTTTTCCAGAAGCTGAAGTCAACCCAAACCAACGTTTGTGTTCTGTGTTGTTAAATGAGTTTAACTATCTTCCATGGTCCAGATCAATATCTCTTGCCCTTGGAGGAAGATCCAAACTTGGATTCGTCAATGGAAGTATTGAAGCACCTGACGTCGCATCGCCGGAGTATGAAGCATGGCTGTGCAAAGACCAGCTGGTCATGTCGTGGCTCCTCAACTCCATGGATCCTAAGCTGTCTGAAATTTTCAGTTTTTCAGAATCCTCTAGTGCTCTTTGGAAGGCAGTCAAGGACATGTATGGAAATCAAAACAATGCTGCTCGAGTGTTCCAGCTTAAGAGGAATCTTGCAAGTCTTCAACAAGGTGATAAATCATTTGTTCATCATCTCGGTTGCATGAAAAACAATCATATTGGAGGTTTGTCTTGCTTGGCTTTTGAGATTCTGGTTATATAAATTAAAAAGGGGTCACTAAATTCTTCTCGGACATACTTTTGTTTTGCAGGACTTGAAGAATGCAAAGTCAATTGTTGACTGGATAGCATGGGCGGAGCCTCAGTACAATTTTAATCCTATGATGGATGAATGGTGCAAAGAATCTCCCAAAGAACTTGACTTCAATCATGAAGCTGGTATAATTAACTGTCATCCTTACTTCTAAATTTTGTCTTACTGCTGAAATCTTATACCTTTTCAGTTTGGCAACCTTGATGACTATTTGTATTACAGGTTTGTTCATTGTGTCTACTTTATTGATTTTGTTTATGCACTCTCTGTTTCTGTAGAGAACACCAGAACAGTGGCTAAAAATCTTGGCTGCGATACCAAATGTGATGATAACACACGTGTCGATCGAGTGGATGTCTTGATTCCAGAGGTTATTCAGGTACTCTCTGTTCCTTTCTTCTAATATATATGACTTTGCAAGCACAATTTCATTTAACTAAGAGTAATATGAGCAATTGTTCATATAAAAATCTAAAGATGACGTATGGTCCACCATTTCAGCTGTTAGTGCTGCTATTATCCTCATACTCACTCTCATACAGACAGCGTGCTCTATTAAATCTGTCCTTTAAGCATCAACAACCGCAAGTCTCTCCCTCGCCGTATCCTTAGAAGTCTAGCCTCGTCTTTGAGAGAGTACAGAGTTTTCATTTCAATCTCAGGTTTCCTTCAAGTGAGTGTAATAAGATGATCCAACAAAATAAAGTATTGAAGAGTGTGATTTTATATTTAATAGGGAAGCAGTGTCTACTTGTAATGGCTTTCATTGAAAATGTGTGTCATAAATAAAGGGAAGTGATTTTTGCAGTCGTTTTTGTCCTCTGTACTTCTATATTTTCTAGCCTTAGATGCAACCAAATCGTGCAGAAATCACTTTCCTAAAGTAATGCGTACATAGCCACTTATGTCGTACTAATTTAATGTTCATGGACCTATGCTTATGTCTTTGTATGTGAAGAAAAAGAAGAGTAATTGTATCATGTTTGTTGTTTTTTTGCCACACCATGTGAACATTTCCATTTAAATGTTGCTTTAAGCATCACTCGCAAGGATATGGAATTGCTTGTTCAAAAATGTAATTGTTGAAACTCAAAGCTTGACAGGGACGAAGTAACTGTTCCGAGGAAGTAACTGTTCCGATGAAATCTCTTTACTGATCTTAGTAAAGACATCAATGGATAACGCAGAAGTGGAAGGCAATGTTGAAACAATACTCTTTCATTCTCCATGCTCTACTTTTTATTCTTGTGGTTGCTGCAGTCATCGTGATAACTTCCATTCAAACGGTGTGTCTAATCTCTTTTTTGGCATCACCTGTTGTTATCATTAAAGATTGGTTTTAAAAATATTATCAAATCTTCAAATAATCGAACTTAATATACATTTCTTACAAGTGAAGAGAAATACCTAGAACTAAGCAATATAGGGTCATAAATATTAAAAAAAAGTTTTTTTTTTATATTAACCTAAATTACCTTTAATATAGGAGTGTGATATCTACACACTCCTTTTTATTTCTTCCACACCTTTTTAGTTTTCGACTGTCGGATCGAATGAATTGAAGAAGATCAACGGATCTAAATTAACAAGGGACGTGTGAGAAGTAAAAAATAATGTGTGGATAGCACACCTCTTGATATAAAGGCTAATAGATGATATAAATTCTTCAATGAAAAGACAACATATATGAAGTCTTTCATTTTTCTGAAATTTGAAATAAACGTGACATTGAAGAAGAAAAACAAAGAAATCCTTTGTTGGTGTCATGCTCAAAATAGCAAAAAGAATATTATAAAACTATCACCGTCGATTTCTGAAAAGGCATAATTAAAGTGTTTCCTGCCTCAAAAAGTCGAAGTAGAATATGGTCCGTAGAATATAGCATTTTTGTTGCAAGACTTCATTAAACTAGTTGATTCGTACATACAATTTTTTTTACCATTGGGCCATATTAATGAAAAGGTCGTGCTGGTAACTCTTTAGCTAAATTAGAGGATGACTTTTATATTCAACAAGGTTTTAATGGGCGGCCTAGCGCTTAGATAAATTTGAGTAAGTTTATTATATTTTATGTGAATAAGATTATGCTTATATTTAAAATATATATACTTTCATCATAAACTACAAAATAGAATGACATACATATTATGAAGTATTGAAATATAATAAAAATATTGGAAATAAGGATATAATGCATGTTTATTTAAGTATGCAATACGTCTCTTACAATTTATTGAAAAAAATAAAATGCAAAAGGAAAGTTATTTATTTTCTAAGTAAGTTGTGACATAAGCGGGTGACTAAGCGGGTCTGGATGGGCTAGGCAGGTGCCTAGGCGGTCTAGACAAGCGCCTCACCAAGTCTAGGAGTCATTTCTTAATTTTCAAAAGCCTAGACATTAATTCGGACGATAGCCAACCGCCTAAGTGGGACCTAAGCGGTGCTAGGCATGAATTTTTAGAACAGTGATATTCAACTAATGGAATTCAAAAGGAATTCTCTGTTGATGGCATGCTTGAAATAACAATAGAATATCATAAAAAATCTCATTGTTAGTGATGAGTCTATATTATATTATATATTATACAAATTTTTGACCATTTGACAAATACTAACAAATAAACAGTACCAATGATTAATAAAGCGAACCAAATTTTCCAAACAGATATTAGCGACCTTTACATCAGATTAGAAAGATAAGGAAAATGATCCGGCGACAAGGAAAAGGATCCTCATCGGATTCTTTTTCTAGAATCCTAGGAATTTCATGATTGGATTGTTCATAGTATAAAATGCAGTTAGTTTATGTTAGGTATTATTTATATTTAATTTTAAATTTTAAAATAATTTTTGACCACATGATGTACAATGAACGATCATGATCACAAAATTCTTAAAATTCATAGAAAAAGAATCCGACCAGGATCATTTTCTCAAAGATAAGCCTTTTAGGTCACCTCTTGATAAAGTTAAAGGTCGACTATTTTATTTAACGAGTGGAATTCAAAAAAAATAAAACTAATGAAAATGGTTTAAAAATTTTAAGTTTTAATGATAATGACAAAATAAATGATAAAGTGAATAGTACCAAGATTTATAGTTTTTCGTTAAAATGAACAGTAACGTGAGTTTTTCGTTAAAATTTCTTTCAAAAAAAAAGATGATGACATGCCTGAATTGATGTATAGCATGTCAGCTTGTATCTTGAATACACTAAAAAATTGTTTGAGAAGGTGCCTTTTTTTTTGGCTGAAGACCAATTGAAAATTCAACACCTGCATTGAACCGAAAAGGTTAAAAAAATTCAACACCGGCCTAGGCCCAGGCGGCTATAACTTTTCTATTGGACCGCCATTCCAGTTTCAAGATTACAAAATACAAAGAGGCGGTTAGCTACGCGCCACGCATTTCAAGATATTCCAACGGACACGATTCTCCTCCGCACTCGATCCAACGGCCACTACATTCCTTTATTCCACGAGACTTATCGTTAAATTAATTAGATTTCAACCGCGCTAACCTCACCCACGCACTGCACTAATCCCACCAACTACCTCGCGACGCGTAATCCCACGTTTCAATTTCCCGCCGTTTTTTTTTTTTTTTTCCCGATTGGACGAGCTCACGATCGACAGTCACAGGCAGTGGCGGAAGACTCTTATGTCGCGTCACAAAAACGACAGTCGTCGTTTCAACGAAATTACCTATCAGTCTCTTCTTCTCCTCAACAATTTTCAGTTCCAAATTGCTCTCAGCTTTTCTTCTCTCCTCTGCTTTCGCATCCGGAGCTCTCTGGGAGTTGAGGTGGATTACATTCCTCTGATTTAATTTCGTTTTTTTTTCATCGAATTATTGATTGTAATTTGCCAATTAGTTGTAGTTTAATTTGCTGATTAAGTTTTGAGTGATGAATGTTTTGGCCGCGAAGTAATTTAATAGCTCGAAAATTTTGAGAGGTTTTATGAATTAAGTTTTGAATTTCAGTCAGAGAAAAGAATTTTCACGAGAATTTGTGGTTGGTAGGAGTCAGATGAATTTAGTAAAAGGTGCCTGAAGCTGCATCCCTGAATTTCCATTTTTTGTTGAATTACCATTGTGAAAGAAGTTAACTTTGTATGAACAATTGAAAGGTTTGGTTTTGGTGAAGTTGTTTGAAGCTGCATCAATAAATTTCAAATCCTGTTGAATTATCATTGTGAAAGAAATTACCTTTGTATGGGTGGCATCCAAAAATTACCATTGTATGCGCGTACATGTACAAGTTTCAATGGAGGATATTGATGGGGATAAATCACAATGCCTCGCAAGGGGCAATGGGAGTTAAGAACTATTTAGTAGGAGTGGTTGTGCTAACTTTGAGCTTATGTTCATGAGTTTGAAGTCGATGCATTGATCCTATAAGAACACTAGAACGGATTATTGGGGGAAAACAGTATATGATCATCTTGACCGCTGACATACCCGCCTCTTTATGATATGTTCTTTGGCAACTAGTTTGCTTGGATATTTATTTGGCATATTCTTTTATTTTTCATATGAAGCCATATACTTCACTTGAAAAGGACTTCCATTTCGTTGTTTTATTAGCAATAATAACATAGTCAAACAGGACTTGCACATTTGAAACATCTCATAGTGGTTATTGCATAAGAATTTATACAATGATTGCTCGAGTTGCTTGGAGTTTCAAATTTGAGACTTTTCATTTTCTTGAGCTTTCTTCCCCCTTTGCCTTTTCCTATTAACTGTTCAAATCTTTCTTATTTAGTTAAATCTAGGGTAGTCATCTCTGATTTTAGTTTTAGGTTGTGGACATATTCTTGACTTCATTTTGTGTTCTATTTTACCGACCATGTGTCGGTTTATTTGGATCCTTTTTGTCTACAATCTGACCATTTATTTCCCCTTATCTTTCCTTCTCTTCTCCCAAGCAAATATTTGTGAATTTAAACTACTCTCGAGTCCAATTACAATGATGGGATGGGGAAACATCTACAAAAGACGCATGAAAGCGTGCACAGTTGCTTTTTTGATATACGTACACTACAAGAAAAATGAGCTTTGGGTACAAAATAAAGGGCACAATTGAGAATTTTGTGTCAGTTTGACCACCAAAAAGCTTAAACAATTCCCATTCCATAGAGGGCACCATCTATTGTGCCCAATGTTAAAAAAAGTAGACACAAACCACTAATGGGCACGGAAATCGTGTCGAGTGGGGTCACATGACAACTTTTTTACTGAAAATGGGCACAAAAAATATTTTGTGTCTATAAAAATTATTTGTCAGAGGCACTATATGTTCTCTCTCGTTTGTCTTTACCTCCACTAGCACACCAATAATTAAAATTTATAAAATTGTGGTAAATAATTGTATGAAGCTGTTTATTACCGTGCAATATTTTAGCCTCAAAATAAGTTAGCAATAATGTTGTTCAAATTTGTTTTACCCGAAAGCTGAACCTCAGATCTCTCACTTACAAGTAAAGAAGAATATCACTACACCGTAGTACTAAGTGGCATGTTTTAGATTTACAAAGGATCATTTCCAGGTGCAATGAATGTTTGTTAGATTCGTATCTTTTTGAACTGCTTTTTAGATTGTTATCTTCTTGCAGGTTTGTTTTTTATACTTGGTGATATGGTTTTTGGTTTTAAAGTCCTACCTGCAGTGACACATAACCAACAATTGTGCCCTTAGGGTTGGTCTCTGTGCAAAAGTTAGTTGGTCTTCAGATAGACAAATGAGTTAATAATTGTAGATTCCTTTTTATGACACTAATGATAGAAATTGTGTCCACTAAATATTAATAAATAATAAATCACTCTACTTCTCATTGGGTCTTCAAATAGAGAATATATTTTAATAATTATAAATTCCTCTTTTCTGACACAAATGTTAGAAATTGTGTCAAGTAAATATTAATAAATAATAAATACTCTATAGCAAAAGAATATGTTGGCACAATTATGGATTTGTGCCTTTATTCTACTATAAAATGTCCACACACTCCCTTACTAATTTGTATATGGAAATTAAGAAGGTTGCTTCATACACTTGTGTTTCTTTTGAATTTGATCAAGTTCTACATCATTGAGAATGGCGGACAGGCGACGTCGTGGAGTTAGAATTGGAACTGAATCTCCAGCATCACATTCGTATATTGCTTCCAACATTACAACAGCAAATTCCACAACGAATCCTCTAGTTCAACGTCCACGACAACCTGTTAATGCCGGGCGCATACCTCGTTCTTTTGATAATCAGTACATTCTTACTACTTTTGATGATGGTCGCCTTGGCTACGCATTACCCTTCAATAACGGATGCGTACGCGCACCTCAAGGACGTGTATTGCCAGCATGGGCAAACCCAGGTAGGACAGAACAATATCCTGTCAATTTGGTTTCTGCTGAAACAACAACTGAACAGTCTACCAGTTTTGTCGTTATTATTGAAGAACCACGCACTTATCAAGCACAAATTCGTCCTAGAGGTCTGTCTCTCCCACAGTTGAGCTCACGAAATATGCAGAATGTTACCGTTGAGATTTTAAGCAGTGATGACGAGGACAATTAATATATTTTGTATTATGTTATATTTCACTGGTGTACTGTGAAAATATAATTATCTTATGCTATGCTGGACTCCTCTTGGGTCCTTTTATCAACTTATGTAGTATTACAATATAATAATATTTTCTTTCTAATTGGCCCATGATATAGATACTCCCAACATTATATATTTTTTGGTTTATAATTATGTTTCCCGGTTCATACAAAAAAGATAAAACAAAAGAAAAGAAAAAACAAAAGAAAAACGAAAAGAAAAAAAGAAAAAAATAATAAAAGAACAACGCAAGCCTTTTATCATGCTAAACACAATTAACCTTTGATAGAGCTTCAAAATTAAAACAAAATTGGACTATAACTAATAATGGCCTTGTGAATTCCCATCCTCGGAATTTCACTATTAATTACATATCTCGTTATTTAAATTCGTATTTCACGTTTACATTATTTTCATTAGTTAATTTTAATTCCATTGATTTTTGGAATTAAATCGAATAACTATCGGATTTGAATTTTCGTAATCAATCTTTAAAATTCGTTGACCTTTCAAGTTCACAATTGATGTTTTTAAATAGATCTCGAGACAGCGAACACACAGATGAAAACCGTTTGCGAATCTGGATTATAACGGCATAGTTACAAACATTTGAAGTCATTTAACTAAACTATATATTTAAATGAATATAAACTCCCACCTTGTGGGAAAGAGGCCATTCAGGCCAAAGGGAAGGAACCAATAAGTTAAATGGTGGAGGACCAATCAGAATTTTTTTGGGGGGGGGGGGTGTTGGAGGTTGAGCAACCAATCAGAAATTAGGAAGAAAAAAAAAATACTATGGGAATCAATGCTCGAGTTATGTTTTGCCATATCCCGAAGACGGGGTATGATAGACGTACGGATACTTGATGACGTCACGCGTCAATCCGGGACGTATGTCGAGATCGGAAGTGACAAGCTTATAAAATTGAATTTATAATAAGTTTCCCCTTTCTCCAAATTGGACTTCTCCCTCTCTTTTATGGTGCAAGTTTGGGTTTCCCACTACTAAATTCAAAAACTTAGGTTTCCACCACCGCATTACACAATTGTGCCCACTAACTCTTATAATAATAATTAAAATTCTACCCTAATTCTATCTCGGGTCCCTTCTATCTCTTTCCCTTTAGTTTCCCCTTTCGCCCTGCTTCCCCTCAGATTCTCTCTCACCTTTGTCTCTCTCTCTCTCTCCAACCCCTCTTTCTCTCTCTACCTTCTCCAGACAAATCGTGGAGGCTCTTGAGCCCCATAATCGCCAGAATCCCCTAGCAGAAACCCCATGCACGTGATGGAGGAAGGTTTGGGAAGATCGGGGTCTGGTAGGGAGAGATCAAGGGAGGGGGTGGGTCGGGTTTGGGATGATCGGTGGATGTAATGCCTGAATCGGAAATCGCGTTGGGATCGGAGTCCGATAGGGAGGGATCATGGGAGGGAGGTGCGTCAGGTTAGGAGGTGTTGGTGAGGGAAGGGCAGGTGCGAGTCGAAGAGGGGGTGAGGAGTCGTGGTCGTCATCAATATTTTATCGCCGTTGTGGAAACCTTCGAATTCGGAAAAATGGTTTGTCTTCTTCCCATTTTCTGGAAAAATGGTTTATAGGTTTTCAATGTTATTGCATGTTCCATTCAAATTATGATTTGGGTGTCTCGGATTTTAAATTTTAAATCTTGGCATGGCTTCTGACTCCATATTGTTGGTTGCTCGTGGGTTATGTCCCAGACTCCAAATTTTACGAAGTTGAAGCGATTCTGAGGTGCAGAAACGATTCACTCATCTGTTTGGTTCTTAATTTTGTTTACGTTGATTGTTTATAGCTTTGCTGCATGTCTGCTGTGCTTTTTTCTTCTATTACTTTTGTGTGTGGAATACATGAGGTTATGGGTTTTACTTTCATCTAATTATTTCTTAATCTTTGCTATGATTATGAGACGAGCTAGGCCCTGGCGAGTTTTGCATGTTTCTTTGGTAAGAACTGTTGAACCTTAAACACAGCATACTGCATATTAATTAGCATTGCATTTTGCATTTTGCATTGGCATAATAAAATTAGGAAAGCAACAAATTGATGTTTCAAATTTTGTTGATTGGATAGTAGGAAGAATAGCTCTCTGTTTCTAAGCATGTGTAGTTATCTAAGCACCATCCCATCTTCTTCTGCAGTTGCCTTTAATCCTTTTTAAACACTCAAATCCATTTGCATATATCGAACACATAGTCACGACTGATTTGGATTGGAGTTCAAACACGATAAACATTGAAGGTTAATGAAATTCTAATCTAGAGTGCCATTGATGTCACTGGACCTAAATTTTGATTGCGGTGTGGCCTGTTGGGACATGTCAAAAGATCAATTAGTAGTTGTTAGTCGTACACTATACAATTCATTTCTGGAATTTAATGAAAATTGTTTGTGATTATTGCTTGGAATTATAGATAAGATTTTGAAAAGTTAATTCCTTTTATTGCTTCTTCTTGTTCGTCATTGCGGTTGCTCATAAAGGATATAAGGTGATGGGTACAATGTTAGTAATAAAGGGTTAGTTTGTTGACAGACTGCTTGAACTATTGAATAATGTTGCAACTCTCCCCCATATTCCTGATGTTCTTTCCTCTTGTTTTTTCGTCATGCCATACTTCGTTTTTGGGTTCATCTGTAAGTTTTTGCTGAATCTTTGAACCAGTTTTGGTAGTTGGTTGTTGATCCTGCCACCAAAGAACTATTGCATTATACTGAGAATCCAGTGACTTTTGTATGTACACGATGCAATTACTGTCCCAAAATTGTTCATTTAGTTGGCGCTTCATGATCTCAATTCTTTGTTTTATGTACTTTGTTACATGCCACATTATGTAAGGGTTATCTATTTTCTAAACGCAGATGAGTGAATTGATCAATTGTGGTCTATATGTATTTGTTCCCACATATTTTACTGCCATTCAAGAAGTCTCCAGTCATCGAGAAGGCAGAGGTTGGTCTTTTCTTCACTGGCATTATAGTTATGGATTGGTTTGCACTTGGGATCAAATTCTGGCTCTAAAAATATTATATCACTTGATTTGTAATTATTGAGAACATATTTGATCTCATGGCCAAATGAATTTTGTAGATTATGGATGCAATTATTTCTCATGGTTGCTTCTTGCGAGAATGTAGCGTTCAACACTCCATTGTGGGTGCGCGCTCACGTCTAGAGTCTGGAGTCGAACTTAAGGTGAGCTACCCTTTCTACGCATTGGTAACAACAGGCTACCAGATTCCAATATGTTAATCATATAATATTTCAAGCAGCACTTAGAATGCACTTGAAAACATAAGCATGCTGGTGTTACGAGCTCTGATCACATTTGGTTATTTTAAATCGATTTTCAGGATACTATGAATTCTCAATGTTGATTGGATGTTTGGGTAGTTAAACATCACTGAAAATATGTGATCCTTTCCCTTTTTCATTTTTCCTTTGGTTTGGATTTCAGGAAGGTGATTGCATAATCCACTGAGCTGGGAAAAAGGGTAAAATCAGTTACGGGTGGCAATTATGTAGGAATGCATGGATACATTGATAGGAAAATCTCATTATTTTGTTGGTCTTTTATCTTTAACACTTGTAAACATGTTCTTTATGAGGAATATTTCTGTAGTTTCATTATAGACATTCCATTTCTACTATTGGATTGCTTGTCATCTTTGATTTTATGAAAATTTTAAATTTTTGGTTTTATTTCAAAATTTTGCATTTCTATTTTTTTTTTAAATGGAACCTACTGGGCACAATAACAAAAATAGTGCAAACATGGATGGAGAAGGTCATCTGACAAGTTTGTCAGAACATAGACACAAAAAAGCCTTTATTTGTGCCTGTGTCTTTGAGCACCAAACAGTGTATTGTGCCCTTTTAGTAATAGTGACGCCCATAGAGGGCACAGATACAAACTTAGTTGCTGCACGGTTGCCATTGGTCGACGCATATGTTGGTGCCCTTTGACCTCAAAGGGCACAAATAATTTATAGTGTGCAGTGCCCATATTTTTTGTAGTGGTAGATTACAAGGTAAATTTCATTCATTTCCTTTCACTTATAGGCTGCCTATTTATATACAATACCCTTTTAACTTATTTTTCTTATAAATAATTGAAGGCTCTGCAGCAAAGAGAGAAATGGACTAACAAAACTAAAACAGATGCTTTATGGGAAAATGCTCATAAGCGAAATGCTAAACGTGTTCTCAGTTTGATAGTGGAGTTGGAAGGTTTGTGGGTGAAACTTGGGCAGTATCTGTCTGCACAGGCAGATGTACTTCCTGAGGCATACATATGCCTTCTCAAGCAATTACAGGACTCTCTTCCTCCTCGTCCTTTGGAAGAGGTTTGTCTTTATAGATTTTGAAAGTTATAATATCAATATACAATTATCATCCGCGACGTCATTTGCTAACTGACAATTTCATTTACACAGGTTTGTCAAACTATACAGAAAGAGTTGGGGAAGTCAATGAATGAGTTGTTCTTAGATTTTGTGGATGTTCCTTTGGCAACAGCATCAGTAAGATTTTTAGACTCTTGGGTCTTGGAAGTAGAGTGAACAAATATAACCATTTAGCTAAGATTCATTGCTAATGATACTCTGATTCTAGAAAAAAGGTTTATCTAATTGGTTTCCCATTCTAATTTATGCGGAAATTACATTACTGCCCATGATTTTATTTGTGATAAAAGATTAAATTCTTTTTTCACTCTCTGTTGATTGACAAAGAGGGTTTTATTAATATGTAGTTTAGATTATCACATTCCATCAATATGTGCACAACTTGAGAACTGGTTGACTGTTATAGTTTGTTTAAATTAATCTACCAGTACTATGTTTAATTTTTGGAAAATTAGCAATAATAGAATAATTTCATTATGTGTGATATTATCTACAAACAGTTTTTTACTTTCTGCGCATATTATGTTAATTTATGTCCTTTAATTATTTTCAATTCATTTAATTCGACGGTAAAAATTTGAGAAGAGTGTAAAATGTTAAAAAATAAATGGATAACAAGACCATTTCATTATTTTCTTGTTGAAATAGAAAAATATGAATAAAAGAGGCAGAGGATAGGAAATGCCTGAAGTTCTCTTGCTTACATAATTGTGTTTGCAAGCCAAATTGAGTTTGCTTGTTCATTCTACCACAAACATTGTCTAGGGAAAATCTGTTGACTGGATTTGCTCTCATCGCTCTCATCCCCAGAGGCAAGTAAGCTCATATGCGTGCAATTATTTTTGCACTATAAGTGAGGGAATATTTTTTTTCTTGTGTAATTTGAGTGTTTTAAACGCTTCTCTCACTAATATTATCAGTTACGAAAAGGCTAAATTAATCATAATAAGGGAGATAAATCTGGCTATCATGATATCCAGACTCTTCCAAATCCAGGTCCTGCCAGACTTACTACAGGACCAGACTCACTACATTAATTGGAGAGCTAGTGTCAGTCACTTTTGTTTATAGTCAAGGAAAGATAAGGGTAGGTACCCCCATGGATCACTACATTAGTTAATATATGGCCTATTAAACACGTTCTGCAAAAACATATTGAAGAAGAAATGCTTATATATAGCCAGCCTATCACTATGCTACTGTTAAAAGAAAATTTATTTTTCAGCTACCAGAGGAGCAAGTAATATTGTCAAAACACCACTCCATAATAAAATGAAGGATCATTATTCAATGATAATTTGGTTGTTTGTAATGAGCAAGATGTTTTTGTTTTTATGAATAATAAGTCTATTATGTGACGTTTTTATGAGATGAAAACTCTTTGGTAACAATTGTAACTTATCTATATTTATACATTATGAATGACATGAATATTGTCAATTATCTAAAAGGATTTGGTTGCCTACATTTTTCTGAGACCTTTTACCATTTTAAATTTTGCCTATCTCCTTCCCTCCTCTCCTCTTACATTTTGTTTTTTGTCTTTTTGTCCCTATAAAAATATGAAAATAAGATGTTAACTTGACTTAATCGTAACCGTTCAAGTAGGAGGGAAGGGAAGGGAAGGGAAGAAAGAATACTCCTCCAAATTTTTAATCCAATTTACAAACTAAACGATATATTATTAATAGAAAATAAGTATGTTAATTAATACTTATTGGCTTAATCGCGAGGATAAATAAGTCTAAATGTGAGGACAATTTACTTTAGTATAACAGAAAAAGTTTCAATTCACCGTGAAAGATTTCAAACTTTCGTACCTAACAACTCGCTACTGGTGCAGTATGCTTCTGTTCTTCAATAATTGGCCTTATGGGCCCCAATTGTATATGTTTGTTTCATGAAGGTTCGTCAACCTCCACGTGAAAGGGCCATAGCCAGATGAGTTGTCGCTACTGGTGCAGTATGCTTCTGTTCTTCAATTATTGGCCTCATGGGCCCCAATTACATATGTTTGTTAAATGAAAGTTTGTGGCCATTATTGCCAGATGACGTAACTTTGGTGATGTCACTCTGTTATTAGTTGTTGTCACCAGCCAAAAGTTAATAAGTATTCATCTTACTAGTTACTAATCTCACATAAGTGAGATTAGAATTTTCCACAAGCACATTAAAATTACCAAAACAGTTTAAATATAGAGAAATTTTATTCGAACCCATATAACTTATCTCTACACTCAACTTAAACTTTAAATATGAATTATCTTTTTTATTCTATTACATAATTACCATTAAATACAAGATAAAATTAATAATATAACTTAAATTTACCAATAAACCCACACCCAATAATTTAGCATCACGCAATCTTAAGATCAAACCCTAAGACTTGAGATAAAACAAAAAGTGTACTGAAATTAAAGAAATTCAGTTTTTGAGGATTGGAAGTATACTGGCGACCTCGACCTTCTTGCCCTACCCAGAAGCTAACTTGGCGATCTCGTGAGCTTGGAGAGTTTCAGTGCTATGACAAGGTAGGAGGGAATTCATTTACCTGCTAATGCTTGAATTTCTGGCTATGCCTGAATGAGGATGAACTAGTGACCATCTTTGCTACTCAATTTGCAGTACACGTCCAATCCTCAAAAACACAATTTCATTAATTTCCGTATACTTCCAATAAATTTTACTGCAGTATACTTTCAATCCTCAAAAACACAGTTTATTGCGGTATACTTCCAATAAACCATTCATTTCATATTTCAAGGTGAGAAGTTGTAAAACATTCATGAATATTGATTTTGGGTTTTTATTGTTTAAATGGGAGATAAATTTACATATCGAATTTGGTTTATGAGGGTGCTTTAGATAGTAAATTTGGATTTAAAGAAATAATGATAGTTTAATTAAAAATAATATAGGTGTAAAGAGTAAGTTGCGTGTAGAAATTCAAATAAATTTCCCTTAAAAATACCCGCACATTAAAAATTGGATAAATTACATTTTACCCCCTCAGGTTTGGGATCGATTTCAATTCCTTACAACATCTTTAAAACATTTCAATTTCACAGCTCAAGTAATTATTTCAATATAACGGATCAATTTCATGTGGCACAAATGTGGCAGTCACGTTAGCTTTTAACTGATCAATGGATGAAAAATGTAACGGATGTATTATATTAAAATAAAATAGTACTTGAGGTATGAAATTAAAATGTTTTAAAGATGTTGTAAGGAATTGAAATTGATCTCAAATCTGAGGGGTAAAATGTAATTTATCCTTAAAAATTTCATAATAATTAATTTACAAGTGTAAAAAATATTTTAAAAAATATGCAAACGTAAAATTGTGTTTGATAAATGAAAAATAAAAGTGTTTTTTTTCTTTTTCAAAATCATGGGTGTAAAATAAAAGCAGTTCTACTCATGCTTCTAAAAAACCTTTTTTTTATAAGAGGCAGATGAACAATTTCAATTAATAAAACTGTTATATTGATAATCCTACCCTCGTCCCCCCCCCCCCCAATTTTAGTACTATACTTTGTCAAACACTTACTTGCTTTTTTTCATAGTTGTTTATTTTTATAGCACAACGTAAGTAGTTTTAAAAAGCCACGTCAATCTCAAACTAGCTCTCAGCCCACATAATAGATTGCACAATAAGTGAGAGAATTTTTTCTTCATTTATAGTTTGGGTTGTTTAAAATTTTCTCTCATTAAGATTATCAGTTACGAGAAAGCTAAATTAATCGAGCATGGTAAGCAAGATAAATCTAGCTAGCAAAGGTAATTTTATTGAGCATGGTAAGCAAGATAAATCTAGCTTGCAGAATACCGGGACCCTTCCAAATTAACGTTCTGCCAGACTCAACTACATTAATTGGAGAGCCAGTATCGATTACTTTCGTTTACAGTCAAGAAAAGACAAAAGTAGGCAGCCCCATGAATCACGACATTAATATAATATGCCCCATTAAACACGTTCAGATTGAGGTTTGGTAGTGTTTTTTGCACCCAGCCTTCCCTATTGTCTTTTGTTTCACCTTTTAGTAGTGATGGCGGTGTTTCGTTTATATGTCTAAAATGATTATTCAGTTGCCTAGTTTACATCTGTGGAGCCTAAAATAATCTCAAATATTCTAGAGGTGATATGTGGACTTTTATTCAAGAAGGACAAGATTGTCCTCAATAAATGGGCAGGCTTCTCAGATGCTTTCATGCGCAGCTCACATCCCTGAGGTACCGTTTGGTACGTGAGACGGGACGGAACAGAGTGGGACAAGGCGTTCCGCCCCACGTTTGGTGCGCCTAAAACGGGTGGAACGAGCTGTTCCACGGGACGAGTTTTGGGTGAATTTTTGTTCCACCTCACCCCCTAGAACGACTCGTTCCACATCCATGGAACACAAAATTATAACCTCTCCGTCTCCTTCTTCTTCCTCCTTGTTTCCATCCGAGGGCATCTTTGCTCCCGTTCCGTCCTGTCCCGTCCCGTCCCGTCCCATTCCGTTTCGTCCCGTCCCATCTGCATACCAAACGATACCTGAAGGACTCAGCAGCTGAACACAACTGCCCACAGCTCATTTGCCTTTGGCAAGGAATTAAAGATAAGAATTAATTATCCAAATCTTATCTTTAACACATTCCTAATTGAAGATTGACTACAATCAAGTAAGTAATCCCAATTTAAATCAATTAGGGATAATTACCCCATTATCTCAAAATATTATTTCCTATTAAATATCTTAGGAATATTTAGATAATATTTCTCCATTAAACACTATATGGCCGGCCCTAGCCCTATAAATACCTCATATTCTACCAAAATAGCCCTAAACACTTTACTTTCTCAGAGAAACTAACTTAGGCATCGAAGATTCGTTGACCTAACCCCCTACCTCGTGAGCGCGTGATGCTTAGGTCTATGATCAAATTTGTTGATTGTTTTGCAGTTGCATTTTCGTCAAGATTGAAGACGGTGGAAATTTGCATCGACAAATTGGTGCTTTCATTGAGAGCTGATTCACAGTACTCAAAGAAGCCTCTCGCATTTGTTTCTTGAATTTTCTATTATGTTGAATTTCTCACATGTTGTATCAATTAATTTTTCCTAGAAAAGTTTCTTGATCAATCCCTGGAGAAATGATACAATGGTAGGAAATTCAGAAACTACGACGAACGGAACCACGTACGTGCAAAGATTTGGACCGGAGAGTGGAGACGAGGACATAGCCCTACGATGGAGATCCTCAAGGCTCAACGCGATGGCAGGATGAGCCCTATCGTCACGAAGCCGCACCACCATCATTGCCATGACCCAACAACCGCGGCAAGGCTACCAGGCCACGGCCCAAACATCAACAATGTTGCCCTTGCAGCACACATACCAAAACCCTAAGCAGGAGGCCCATGTCTATTTCCAAGCCCATGGGCAAGAGGCCTAAAACTTAGCAGTTGCCACAACTGACCTAGGGCAGGAGGCTCAGCCCATTGCAGTAGCAGGCTTTGCGACACAATATGCCCAAACCCGAGCCTAGAACGCGGCAGCTGCTACTAGCCATGCAGGTCAATGAGCCCAAGCCCAAGCCACTCAGCCAACAGGCCATGATGTGGCAGCCCAGCGGCCAGGAAGGCCAACGACCATGCAGGCCCAAGGAGAGTAGGTGGCGGCTCAACGTGCCCCGCTACCAGTTGCAATGACTCGACTTGCGGCCTAATCCATTCCGAAGCCACCTTCAGCGATCCAGATTCCGACCACGGGTCCCGCGATCGATTTAGGGTTACTTACACCCCTGTTTTATGTTGGAATGCCCGCTTTGGGCTCAAGCTTTGTACTTGTATTTCACTACACTTCCACCATACATGGAGACGTGTATTTTCCAGACTCTTCCAATCTAAATGGCAAGCACCACCTGCCCCAGCAGGTTGCCAATTGGACGAACGCCCTTGCACAACAGACAACCTTAGTGACCCAACTCCTTGAGTGTATTGAGATGCAGCGCACCCAAGACGAGGTGTCTCGAAATAGGACAAAGACAGAAGAACGTGACTCATTCTAGCGACATCCCGACAAAGAGCTGCTCAGCCCATCACGAACTATGTGTTAGAGTAATATGCACTCTCGTTTGGGTCCTTGAGGAAACGTCTTCTCCTACCTAAATGCATAGAGAAGCGTTCATTCCCGACTTGGCTCACGAGTTAGTATGTATTCGAGGTTGGGTCCGCACTCTGATGAGCACTCAGGACATTCCAAGAAAATCGTCCACACGAGGCTAGGCCCACAAGGGGATTCTCATACGAAGCAACGGAGTAGGTGGCCATATGACGCCTAGAAAAGAGTACGTGAACAGTCTAACTCAAGTTCCACTGGTAGCTGCCGCCAAGCATGACGGCGAGTAGCACAACATGAACCACGTGCATTGCAACTGAGGCACAGACAAGCGGGACATGCTGAAGAGCAACATAGACCAGAAGGTCAACGCCAGGGGCAGCCAAAGGCTCTGCTGCCACACCAGGCGTAAATCTAGGATGAAGTACAAAGGCTCATAACATAATAGTTGCATGGATTCCAGCGCATTGATACTACCGACGATGCCATTCGAAGAGACTGGGCCAACCTGCGCAGGTCACCCTTTACAGATGAGATCGAGCAGACAGAGCCACCACGAAAGTTCAGCCCGCCATATTTCACCTTATTTAAATAAGATGGAGATCCGGACATGCACTTTATACATTATCGAAGCGTCCTGACCTTTTACACGGGCTCATGTGAAAAATCTTTGCCACTACGCTCCAAGGCGATGCACAAGATTGGTTTCATATCCTGCCTCCATGCTTGATCCGGAACTTCAACGAACTTTTCTTGGTTTTCACTAAGGAATATTCGTCATATCGTTCGATCAAAAAGAAGTCTGACCACCTCTTTAACATGAAGAAGGACCCGAAGGAGTCACTCCGCACTTACGTCAAGAGATTCAAGGCGAAGAAGGCAAAGATTGTTAGATGTGATGACAGCATCACATGCTCAGTTTTATGAAAAAAGCTCACAGCAGATCACCCACTTTTTGGAAAATTGATCATGGGCGAAAACTAGACCCTGGCAGACTCTTACGCTTTGGCAGAGAAGCACGCACTGTGGGATGATGCCAAGCAGTCCTGCGGGAACGAGGAAAAAAATAAGCACATAGATCGTTTCTCAAACAGAGATGACGCAATACCTAAGGCATTCACCAAGTTCACAATTCCGATTGGCCAGATTCTCCATAAGCTCAAGAATGAACCATGGTTCGAACTACCACCACCTATGAAGGGTAATCTTACTAAGCTGGATCAGACAAAGTATTACGCATTCCACTAAGGGTTGGGTCACACTACCAATGGCTGCTTGAAATAGAAGCAGTACCTCGAGGAGCTGACGAAGGAAGGCTGGTACGACAAGTACCTAGACAAGTCAGTTGCATGCCTTATGCAAGCAGCGGAAGTTGACACTGAACCCTGATTGAAGACGATATAGATTAATGGCATTTTTGCCAGGTTAGAGCATTTTCGGTCCTGAATCTCTTGAACTCTGTTTAGGCCCATCCAAATAAGTTTGAAGTCTCGAGCAGTTCGGTGAACAATACCTCGCAGGCCGAGGATTATCCCAGTTGTTATGCAGTTTTTACCTTCCCGCATAATTGATGCGTTTCTTTATTCTCAATGAAGATCCAAGAAATTATTCACAAATTTGGCTTAACTGCTGCCTACAACAACTGCTCAAATCCTCATCAGGGTTAGCTCTCTAGCGCAAGAGGGTAAACTAATTCCCCGACACCCATCAGGGTAAGCTCTCCAGTGCGAAAGGGTAAACTAATCCGAAACATCCAGACGTGGATGAGTGGTACGATTGCTCAGTTTCCCCTAGATGTAGCGACTACCTACGCCGGATGACTCCTAAAATTGGCCACGATAGTTCTTCGCCTGTAATAGACTTAGCAAACTGAAGGATTCAATTCCACGGGATGCTGGGTCTCTAACCGGAAGAGCCGTTAAGTAAATGACCTTGCTCATGAAAGAATTCGTGTGACATGATGGTCCATTCTTGACGTGCAAATCTTCATGAAGTGACTTGGTTTTAAAGTGTTGCAGTACTACTTAAGCAACCTGTGAAATCAAAGTTGTGACTCGGAAGGATATGGCCTCTGAGGCGCGGTTTCGCATGCACCTCATGCCTAAAATGCCTCCGAGAGCCAGGGATGATGCCTGAAGTGGTTACACGAGTCGTTTGCTTTTGTAAGTAAGACGCCCGACCGACAACCTAACGACTAAAAGCCCAAGGCAATCTATAAGCCGAAACTTACACCTGTTATGACTATGCAGACTCGCTTTCTTACTTACAAGCAGCACTTCCGGCTGACAGTCTACAATTTAAGTTTTACTGACTATAGTGGATACGCAGACCTCCTCTGCTTTCTACTGGAAACATGAGTTCGGCTGACGACTCTATAAGTTAAACACTTCGCAATACGCCCCGGGAGGGCCAAGGCTTAAGAAGCCACACAAAAGCCAAAATACAACCATGGATGCTACTCGAACTCCTCTGGTTCCGACGAGAAGCATGAGTCTGGCCGCCGGCCCTATAAGTTAAACATTTCACAAATACGCCTCGAGAGGGCTAAAAGTTCATAAAGCCATCCAAAGCCGAGATTCACAGTTATAGTAGTAACACGAACTCGCTTGGTTCCTGCGGACGTAACAAGTTCAGCCGCCAGCCCTATAAGTTAGAAATCTCACACTCTTTTCTCTTGTAGGCAAAGCTCTACCAGCATCAAAGCCACAACTGAAGCTTAAAGTGACCATGCGAGTCAACTGCTCTATCGAAGTAACTAACTCAACCACTCGTCCTATTGCAAAGTTTTACAAGTCGCCTCCAGCAGCCAAGGCTCCAGAAGCCCAAAAAGCCGAAGCTAAGACCTAATTGGTGATAGAGGATCGACTACTTCACTCAAGCAGCATACCCGGCCGCCCATCCTATGGTGAAAAGTTTTGCAAAAAGCATGGCAGAAAAGAATGATGAAGCAAAAACAAGGGAAGCTGTTTATTGAATTTCTAGCAAATTGATAAACTGGCTTGAAGGCTAACAAAGTTCAAGCAAAGCATAACAAAAAGGAAAAGAAGAAAACTTTTATGTCTGAGCAAAAAGACTACTTATTGGCAGCCTGCGCAACCACTGACTCCTTGGCTACCACGCCTTCAGCAACCGTACCGTTCCCAGCAACCAAAGCTTCCATCAGCTCATCCTCAGCCGCCCCTGCTTGGATTGCCTGACTCTCAGCTGCTCCACCAAAGGCAACCTCAAATGAGAAATCAAGCAGATCATCTAGAGAAATGGAAAAAGTCTCGAAGTCCTTCTTGGAAAACTCATAATCCGACGACCTGCTCTGAAGATGGTCTACATAGCCAAGCTTGTAGAAATCGGCCTGACAGGAAGCAAGTGCTACTTCGTGACCAACTTTCTCATTCTTCAGCTGCACATTCTCCTCAACAAGCTCAGTATGAGCACCCTGCAGCTCATCCAGTTCCTTTTTCAGGTTCTCCCTAGTAGATAGTGCACCTTGCAGATCCATTTCCTTGGACTCAAGCTTACTGGCAACCTCTTTGAGACAAGACACTTCAGCATGCATAAAGATAAGCTTCTCGTCCTTGGCAAAGCAAGCAGATTGTAACTCCAAATTGATACGCTCAAGGTCCTCGACCCTTGGAGAAACACGACTGACTTCCTTCTCTACAACTTCCAACATCGTCTAAGTCGCACTAAGCCTAGCATTCAAATGGGTAACCTCTTCACGAGCGATCTCCAGCTGCAAAGAAATGGTGGTAGAGGCATTAGACCCCTTCAAAATGACGAGTTCAGTTTTGAGCTTCTCAATCTTTTCAGCAGCCGAGAGAAGCTGAGCCACCAACGCCACTTCGACCTCTTTAGCACACTTGACAGCATCCTGATCAACGTGCATAGACTCAGCTACCAGGATCAAAGGCTTATGCATTGTAGCAATCAGGGAGAACCTCTTTGAATAAGAAGGACACTTCGCAAATGAGTCTGAGCAGATGACAACTTTCCCAACACTGTCAATAACTCACCAGCCTCAGCAACGCACAAACCACAAAAAACTCACCAGCCTCAGACTCGGTAGATCTCTCATAACTGCCCGTGCGAGAAGATTTCCCCTTCTCAACATACAAGTCAATCACGGCAGAAAAAGGAGCAAGGCCAGACGCCACCTTAGCAGGAGAATCCACCTTCTCGCTCCTCATAGAGGCAAACCTCTCAGAAGCGGAACCGAACTTAGCTTTTGGCGAACACTTTGATACAAACCCAGATACCGGAGGCATCATCGAACTCTTTTACCGGGCAAGTTATTTAACAATAAATGCGGTCACCTTCGGAGCAGCAGGTTTCATAGGCTCCGTCTCAATGGTCTTCTTCGCCCCCTTGGGAGTTAGATCAATGACAAACATCAATGACAAGCTTCTCGGCTGCAGACGAGCTCCCACGAGTAACAGAAGAAGTTCTTGGCTTATTCTCGACCGAAGGTTTACAAGCAGGTGAGGAATATCTCTTCTTTCCACCTTCATTGGTAGTAGGCTCTATAGTAGCGATCGGGCGAATCAACGCCTCATCCTTTATCCGCTTTATCTCTTCTCTCAGAAGTAAGTCACCAAAGACTCCCTCTCTCTCGCCTTTCTGCTACACGGGCCCTTACCCAACAACTCTCAAGGTTCGGCCTAGGCCAACCATTTAGTGCCCTAGCGTCGCCAGTACCTCGGCCAAGTCGAGCCGATCTTTTAGCTGCACCACTTGCAGCTCCGTGGCACCCCTGCCATGCCACTCACACCTTCTTGGCACCCACCAAGCCAATTTTTCAAGTCTCAAGACTCCTAAAAATTCAAGAAGAAGAAAATTCAATTTTTTCTTACCTTGGTGCAGCACTGAGAAAAAGAATTACAACGAGAGACAACTCTTTGCAAAGGCAAGAAAAGAAGAATGCTAGGGGAGGGGGAATAAAATTTTCCTCTGGCGTCTCTTCCTTGTTGGAATAATGATTGTTCTCCAAATTTATTTAATCCATGGCTTAAGGAAAAATTAAATAGGCATTGAGGGCAATTATTTTTCTTTTCTTAGAAGAAATCTATCTCCAAATCAAGAAAGAAGATCAAGTTCAAATTGGGAAACAACTTCACAAGCCTAAGCAGCTTCGGATTCCTACACCTACAATTCTTTTCCTGCATGTAGCATAGTAGGTGTGGCGGCATTTGTGGAGCCTAAAATAATCCCAAATATTCTAGAAGCGACACGTGGACTTTTATTCAAGAAGGACAAGATTGCCCTCAATAAATGGGCAGGCTTCTGAGATACTCCCACGCGCAATTCACATCCTTGAAGGACTTAGCAGCTAAACACAACTGCCCATAGCTCACCTATAATAGGGAGAATGACAAGTCATCCAATGCAGTTACTGTTAAATAGTCTGATAAAGCTAAATGTAATTAGTTATGTTAGTAACTGTAATTAGTTAAGGTAGTTGAGGGTATTCTTGTAACTAGCCTAAGGCAGCTAAGGCTATATATATATTCACATCTATGTAACTGATTTATTCATTCAATACAATTGGAAAACTTACAGAGGAAGTTTTTTGTTTTTATATGGTATCACGCCATTCTGCTTCACAGCACCGACCTTCTCTTCCGCTCATCAAATCGATCGATTCTTGATCGATTCTCTCTGATTCTTTGATATTTTGTCTTCGATCTTTCTTGAATCTTGATCTCTTCAAGATATGGCTGCTCAATTTGACTCGCCACCAACTAGATCGTCTTCTCCGATCATTTCTCCTTTGGTCTAAACCTCTAATTCTTCTTGTAATCCCAGTCCTCTGAACTCGTATACCTTTCTTATGATTCACAACATTGGTAGTATGGTGCCGATCAAGCTAAAACGATCCAACTATCTGCCATGGCGAGCACTGTTTGGTCGAATTTTCCGCCGATACAAACTTCTTGGTATCATTGATAGCACTGAGATTTATCCTTTGCCATTCTTACCTTATCACTCGATGAACCCTGCCTTCGAGGATTGGTATGAAAAGGATCAAAATCTCTTGATCTGGCTTAATACTACCTTATCAGAAGAAATCATTCCATTCACAGTTGGTGTTTCTTCTTCTCGCCAGCTTTGGGTGAAGCTTGAACATCACTTTGGTGGAGTTTCGGAGGCTCACATTCACTAATTGCGATCGCGACTCCAATCAGTTCAGAAAAGATCTTAATCCATCTCTGATTATCTTCAACAAATCAAGGAAATTGCTGATTCCTTGCAAGCTGCTGGTGCCTCAGTGTCCGATCGTGACCTATTTGCGGCTACACTTCATGGATTACCTGATGAATTCAAATCCTTTATTGATTCCATCATGTTGCGGTTATCTTCTACATCCCTTGATGAACTCTATCGTCTCTTATTCACCAAAGAGTTGTCTATGGCTCACCGCATAACTATTATTTCATCATCTGCCACTGAGCCTTTTCAAGCATTCTCAGTGCAATCTCAACCTCCCCTGCTTCCTACTCCATCTGCTTTCGCTGCTCAGGATCAACCACTTCACTCTGCTTCTCGGTTTAACTCAAATCGTGGTAAGCCATCTCGAGGTAATTTCTCCTCAAATCGCAGCAATCTTAATTTTCATAATCCTCATGGTACTTTCACTACAAATCGTGGCAATCGAAATTATCAAGGTTCTTCCACCTTCAAAGTTCCTTGTCAGATCTGTGGTTCTACCAGTCATAAGGCCATTGACTACTTTGATCATATGAATCCGGACATTTGTGGTCGAATTCCTCTAGCTAAACTTGTTGCTATGTGTGTGCATCATTCAGTCAAACCCTCTTAGCCCTGGTTAATTGACTCTGGCGCCGCTTCCCACATCACCAATGATGTAGCCAATATTTCTTCTCTTACCTCCTAGACTGGAGAGGACAAAGTCTACATTGGCGATGGTAAAGGATTGTCTATCCATAATATTGGTTCATCATCTCTGCACACTCCTCATAATTCCTTTAAGCTGAGAAATGTTTTATATGTTCCTTTCATGAAACATAATCTCTTGTCTGCTTATCAGTTTCTTAAGGATAATAACTGTTCATTGAGTCTTAACCCTTATGGATCCACTGTCAAGGATCGTATTTTGGGGAAGATGCTTTTGCAAGGACCTATTAGGGATGGTTTCTATCCTCTACAAGGTTGCACCAGTCTCCATACTTCTCCACCTTCAGCTCTTCTTAGCATCAAAACACCTGTCACAGTATGGCACAAGCGCCTAGGACATCCTTCCTCCTTCATTTTCAGAAAGGTCATATCTACCAATAATCTTGCACTACAAGGCAATAAGAATGTTGATTTTTTCTGCTCAGATTGTGCACTTACTAAGAACCACAAGCTTCCTTTTGGAGTGGCCTCTTCATCAACCACTCAAAGTCTCCAACTTCTGCACTGTGATCTATGGGGACTGCATCTATTACATCTAATAGTGGTTTCAAGTATTACCTACTTCTTGTTGATGACTTTAGCAAACATAGTTGGTTTTTTCCATTGAAGTCCAAATCTGATGTATTTTCTACATTTGTCACTTTCAAAAGCTATGTAGAAACTTCAGTGGAAATAAAATCAAGATTCAGCAGTTAGATTCAGGGGAATTCACTAGTCACTCCCTTGCTTCTTTTCTTAGTGCACATGGTATATTACATCAATTTAGTTGTCCACATACTCCTGAACAAAATGGTTGTGCAGAGAGGAAACATAGGCATCTTGTTGAGATAGCTCGAACATTACTTGTTGCCTCTCATGTTCCTCAAGTGTTTTGGGTAGAAGCATTCTCCACTGCAATATATCTTATTAATAGGCTTCCTATTTCTGGTCTTACAAAGTCACCTTGGGAACTTCTCTTCAATCAACACCCAAATTACTCTAAACTGAAAGTTTTTGGCAGTCAATGTTATCCTTGGCTTAAACCTTACATTCCCAGCAAACTGGATGCTAAAAGCAAAAGTTGTGTGTTTTTGGGATATAGTCTACAACATAAAGGCTATAGATGTCTTAATCCTATGACAAATAGGATCTACATATCAAGATATGTTGCTTTTGATGAACAATCTTATCCATTTAAGTCACTGCTGCTTCACAGTTCCAATTCAGAGAATTCATCTCCAGCATATTCTCCATCCTTGGATCTTCACTTCTGCAAATACTGCTCAAGTTCTCCTACAGCTAGTAACTCTTCAGAATCACCATGTAATTATGTACCTAATCCTATCACTCAGATCTCAACTTTACCTGAGAATCCTTCATGCAATCAGTCAGTAGATAATTCTCACAGTTCTTCCAGCTCTGTCTTTATTAGAGACTCCTCTCTAGTGCCTATTCAAATAAGTCATCCACCAGTTTCTGGGAATACACATCCTATGATTACAAGATCTAAGGCTGGAATATACAAGTCTAGAGCTTATTCAGCAACAAAACATCCACTTCCTGTTGATCTTGAATTTGTTCCCAGTACTTATTTGCAAGCATCAAAGCATGCTCACTGGAGAGCTGCAATGCAAGCTGAATATAATGCTTTAATAACCACAGGTACTTGGTCTGTTGTTCCCTTTCATCATTCTCAGAATGTAGTTGGTTGTAAATGGGTTTTCCAGATCAAGAAAAATCCAGATGGAACCATTAACAGACACAAAGCCCGTTTGGTGGCAAAGGGCTTTCATCAGCAAGAAGGAGTTGATTTTCAAGAAACCTTCAGTCCTGTTGCTAAACCTGTTACCATTCGGATTCTCTTTACACTTGCTGTCCAATATAATTGGTTTTTGAACCAATTAGACATTAGTAATGCATTCCTTCATGGAGACTTAAAGGAAGATGTTTACATGCAACAACCTCCAGGTTTTATTGATCCTAACTCTCCTAATTTTGTATGCAAGCTGAAGAAATCCTTATATGGTCTTAAACAAGCTCCTCGAGCTTGGTTTGATAAATTGTTTCAAGCACTTCGTACATTTGGGTTTCTTCAATCCCAATCTGATGCTTCTTTGTTTATCCTTAATGGACCTCAGTTAGTCATTGTCATTGTTTATGTGGATGATATCTTAGTTACTAGACCCAACTCTCAACTCTATCAACAGTTTATACAGCAACTTAGCACTCAGTTTCCAGTGAAAGATCTTGGTCCTTTACACTATTTCTTGGGATTGGAAATTCACAGATCTCCCAATGGACTCTTTCTACATCAGATCAAGTACTTACTTGATCTCCTCAAGAAAACAAATATGGAGGGTGCCAAACCTTGTTGCACTCATCTCGGTTCTAAGAAACTGGACCACAATGGGCCTCTCTTATCCAATCCCACTGAATATCATTCCATAGTTGGTGGATTACAAGTTGGTGGATTACAATATCTCACTTGGACTCAACCGGATCTTGCATTTGTTGTTAATCAGATATGTCAATTTATGCATGCTCTAAGAGAACAACATCTTCAAGCAGCAAAAAGGGTCCTCAGATTTCTTAAAGGTTCTATTTCTCATGGTTTATGGTTTACTAAAGGTCATATCAATCTTTCAGCATACTCTGATGCTGATTGGGCTGGCTGCACGTTTGATAGGCGGTCCATCAATGGATATTGTGTATTTCTTGGCTCTAATCTCATCAGTTAGAGTGCAAAGAAACAAAGCATTGTTGCTCGTTCTTCTACAGAAGCTGAATATCGTTCTTTAGCACATACTGCCACAGAACTCACTTGGGTTTGCAAAATTATCAAAGATCTTCATTTCCCTCTACCTACACTACCTACACTATGGTGTGATAATATCTCCGCAATATCTTTAGCATCTAATCCTATTTTTCATGCTCGAACCAAGCATGTTGAGATTGACTATCACTACATCCGGGAGTTGGTACTCCAAATCTCATCAAAGTTCACTATGTTTGTAGTGAAGACCAATTGGCTGATCTTCACACCAAATCTTTGTCTAAGAGCAGATTCTCTTATCTGTGTTCCAAGCTTCCAATTGGAATCCTCAATAATTCCTCCTTTAGCTTAAGGGGGTGTAATAGGGAGAATGACAAGTCATCCAATGCAGTTACTGTTAAATAGTCTAATAAAGCTAAATGTAATTAGTTCTGTTAGTAACTGTAATTAGTTAAGGTAGTTGAGGGTATTCTTGTAACTAGCCTAAGGTAGCTAAGGCTATATATATTCACATCTGTGTAACTGATTTATTCATTCAATACAATTGGAAAACTTACAGAGGAAGTTTTCTGTTTCTATAACCTACCCTTGGCAAGGAATTAAAGATAAGGATTAATTATTCAAATCCTATCTTTAATACATTTCTAATTGCAGATTGACTACAATAAAGTAAGTAATCCCAATTCAAATCAATTAGGAATAATTACCCCATTATCTCAAGATATTATTTCCTATTAAATATCTTGGAAATATTTAGAGAATATCTCTTCATTAAACACTATATGGCCGGCCCTAGCCCTATAAATATCTCATATTCTACCAATTTTTGAGAGTTTTTGCAACCCTAAAAAAGCCCTAAACACTTTACTTTCTCAGAAAAACTAACTTAGGCATTGGAGATCCGTTGACCTAACCCTCCTCACCTCGTGGGCGTGTGAGGCTTAGGTCTCTGATCAAAGGTGTTAATTGTTTTGCAGATGCATTTTCGTCAAGACTAAAGATGGCGGAAATTTGCATCGACAACATCGACATCACATTTTTTTACTTTTCCTGTCTTTTTGGCTGTTTGATAATGTGGCCCCGTTTTGAATATTTAATGGATATCCCTTTTGACCAAAAAGAAAAAAGTTATGGACAAGAGTAAGTAGCTGCATGAATCACAAACATTAATTTAATGAAAAACTTTAACGAAAAACTCTCTGTTCACTTTATTGAAAAATCACATTTTTACACTAAAAAGTCAATCATGGTACTATTCACTTTACCCTTTATTTTATCATTTTCATTAAAATTCAAAGTTTTCAAGCCCTTTTAATTAATTTTCCTTAATTTAATGTGGCCCATTAAACAAGTTCTACAAAACCATATTGAAGAAGAAATGCTTATATATAATCAGCCTATCATTGTGCTGTTGTTAAAAGAAAATTTAATTTTCAATTACCAGAGGAGCAGAGGCAAATTGACCATACAAACTTGCTTGTTTTCCTGTATTCAAAGCAAGTGCGAATTCACTTCAAATTTTTTCTTTCATTTTCGATGATAAATACAGTTATTAACACTTTAAAATATTATCACGCACTCATTACTCAAAAGAATAAATTTCACTTCAAACTATATTAGACGACTTACTGTTATTACCAACAACAACTCACTTTTCAATTTATAATCTTTTTTCTCCCTTTTCCTTTCATCTGGCTTGTTTCTTCTCCATTCATATGTTTGCACGTTCAGGGAATGCTGCAGCTTTTTCCTTAATATCTTTTAGTTAAATAGTTTGGCGGTGTATGTACATATGTTTTGGTTTTATAAGTGTCTATTAAGTACAACTATGCATTGATATTGTCCTCAATCAACCACTTAGGCATAATATATGACTGGTATCAAACTTATGGTGTGATTATTTCTTGCAGGCTTCGGACCCCATGGAGGAGAATTTGGGAAAAACAGTGATGCCGGCCGGAAGTGAGGCTGAAATTGAAAGTGAAGAAGTTCGTGTAAGCGATTCTCATCTCCTAGACGGTATATGTAGTTGGGCTTGACTTCAATCATGAAGCTGGTATAATTAACTGTCGCCCTTGCTCCTAAATTTTGTCGTACTGCTGAAATCTTATATCTTTTTAGTTTGGCAACCTTGACGACTATTTATATTACAGGTTTGTTCAATTTGTCTACTTTATTGATTTTATTTATGTACTCTCTATTTCTGTAGAGAACACCAAAACAGTGGCTAAAAATCTTGGCTGCGATACCAAATGTGATGATAACACACGTGCCGATCGAGTGGATGTTTTGATTCCAGAGGTTATTCAGGTAGTCTCTGTTCCACTCTCCTAGTATATATAACTTTGCAAGCACAGCTTCTTTAACTAAGAACAGTATGAGCAATTGTTCATATATGTATAAATAATTGAAGGCTCTACAGCAAAGAGAGAAATGAACTAACAAAACTAAAATAGATGCTTTATGGGAAAATGCGCATAAGGGAAATGCTAAACGTGTTCTCAGTTTGATAGTGGAATTGGAAGGTTTGGGTGAAACTTGGGCAGTATCTGTCTACACGGGCAGATGTACTTCCTGAGGCATACATATGCCTTCTCAAGCAATTACAGGACTTTCTTGTATGTTCTATTTGACAGCAAACACTTTGTGATTTGAACAAAGATTTTTGGGACGACAAGGAGATTAGGATTGACACATGTGGTAGACTTTTCAGGTGTTGTATTACTTTGGTATTCAAGTCAGAAACATTCTTAGATAAACTAGAACTCTACTAGCTGATATAATGCATAAGTGATTCTCAGTGATAAGGTTAATCTTTGATAAGGTTTTCTTAATGGGAGGACTCCTAATCAAAGACCATCACATACAGTATATAACTAAGGTCCCTACACTCTCATTCTATGCGCAAGTTTACAGAAATACTCAAGCCTCATTGAGTGTAGAGTTGCAGAAGAACTTCAGTTCCTTGCCCTACTTCCTGTGATAATGTCTTCCACAGGTTAGTGGTTAAGTTGATATTGAGTTAGTCCTTATATATAACTTAAGGGTCTTACTTACATTTGGTATCAGAGCCCTCACATATCATTTGACACTGTGTGAAAGGCATCAAGAAATTTTATTTTGTCTCGCAAGTTATAGAACTGGAATTGTATCATCAAGGAAAAATATATAAACACGTTCAAGGATGACTAAAGTTGTCTTTGATCATAAGGATATTATAATTTTTAGTTGATACATGCACCAATAATGGTGCTTAAAATTCAAGACATGATCACTGACCTTCTAAAGATGATCTTTCTTTCATGCTTCGAATTTAAGCAGCATATCATTTTATATATAAATATTTCAATCAAATTAATATATTCAAACCACAAAGGATTGTGATCTTAATTACAGAAATTTGAATGTTGACTATAAAAGTGATGTGATTAAAGGAAGTTTTCACAAGTTCATCAGTCTAAAGATGTTGAAAATGTGATTTATAGTTTGGGGTTAAAGATTAATACTTTTTACATCATGAATGTCTTCAATAGTGAATCCCAGCTCAATGAACCTCACTACAGTTGAGCCTTTTATTGGTGTCAACTACAGAGAGTGGAAACATGACCTCAAAATCGTTTTGGGAGTCATGGACTGGGATCTGGCACTGAGAACTGAGGAGCCTCCAACACCTACTAATGACAGCACATCCAGTCAGAAATTAAAGTATGAAAAATGGCACAAATCTAACAGAATCTCTCTGTTGATCATCAAAAGGAGCATGACAGATGTGGTGAAAGGTGGCTTTCCTGATGCAACAAATGCAAAAGATTGTCTGAAGTCCATTGAGGACAAGTATAGGGAGTCGCCAAAAACTGAGATAGGTAATCTCATGAATGCTCTCACTACCATGAGATATGATGGGGTTCAAAGTGTGCAAGAATACATATTGAAATTGTGGATGTGGCTGGAAAACTCAATGCACTCGAGGTACCAATTTCTGATACTTTTCTGGTACATGTCATTATGAATTCCCTACCTGAGAATTATACACAACTCAAAGTCTATTATAATGGTCTGTGTGAGAAATGGAATGTGAATGAATTGATAGCTATTTGTGCGAGTGAAGATGAAAGGATGAAGAGAGAAAAATATGAGAAAAAGAAATATGAGTCTATGAACTTTGTGCAAAGTACCACTAGGGCTAGTAAACCCTATGTCCCCGATGCTGCCAAAAATGACTCTACCAAGTCTGCTCCCTCTCTTAAAAGAAACTTCAAACTTAATAAACCATCAGTTTTCAAGTGCTATTTTTGCAAAAAGGCAAGCCACATGAAGAAAAACTATCCCAAATATAAGGCTTGGCTTGCCAAACAAGAAGCAAAGAAAGGTGAAAATGTATTTGCTTGTTTTGAATCCAATTTAATTAACATACTAGCATTGAATGGTGGCTTGACTCGGGCTCTTCTATACATGTTACAAATTCATTGCAGGGCTTCACAACAAGGAGAACACCAAATAAGGATGAAGTCAAAGTTTCAGTTGGCAATGGACGAAGAGTTGAAATCAAAGCCTTAGGAAGTGTTAGGCTAAAGCTAGAATTTGGTTTATATTTAGAGTTAGATAACGTTGTTTATGTTCCTTCCATGAAAAAGAAGTTGATTTCTATTTCAAAGCTAGTGTTAACATTTTTTATGAGTCTTCTCAATGGTATGTTTCAACTTAAATTGAATCAAACTGAATGTGTTTTTAATGTACAAGATGAAAAAGCCAAAACTCAACTGTTTGTACCATACTTGACCAATCCCGAAACTACTAAGCACCGGTCAACAACATACCGTCAAGGACCCACAAGACTTTTCCTCCAACTAGGAGACCAATCACAACGCGACACGTGTTGGAATCAGAGGCCAATCACAGCGCAAAACGTGTCGATATCAGAGGCCAATCACAACACAACACATGTCAATGTCACAACAAAACTAGAAACTCTCTTCTATAAAAGGGGATCATTGGCCCACAATAATCCCTAATGTCATTTGTACTAAACTATTCACTAGAACTCACTAAAAGAGAGCTTGAACCTATGTATTTGTGTAAACCCTTCACAACTAATAAGAACTCCTCTACTCCATGGACGTAGCCAATCTGGGTGAACCACGTACATCTTGTGTTGTTTGCTTCCCTGTCTCTATTCATTTACATACTTATCCACACTAATGACCAGAGCAACCTAGCGAAGGTCACAAACTTGACACTTTCTGTTGTACCAAAGTCCTCGCCGATTTTGTACATCAACATTTGGCGCCGTCTGTGGGAATCACACTTATTCCTACTCTCTCCAGCTTTGTTAAGCTGGTTTCCACCATTCGTACACTTTCTTTCGACCAGGCACCCCTCTCCAACATGGGGAGTGAAGGGAGCCACAACACGCAGAATGACACCTCCCTCGCACTTAGTGCAAAGCAACGAAAGAAGGAATGAAAGAGGTTTGCTCTTCAGGCTAAGGTCGATGAGCTAGAGGCTCAGAACAACAAGATACCGATAAAGAATGAGATCTTCCAGGAGCAGTATGAGAAACTCTTCGGAATGCTCCATGAAGCTAGGCATACTCAAACACACGAACTCATTGCCCCCGGGGAAGGCAACCACCACTTGGGTGCCCTCCAACACGGGGGATCACCTGCCTTCAACATGGATATCCCTAATGGGGAGCGAGTTACTCATCAAGGTGTTGATCAACATGAGACCTCTCTTGACCCAGCTACTTCGACCTGAAGCAGGAGAAGTGGAGGAAGGCACCTTCTTGCAGAAAGAATGGAAGGATCAAAAATCGTTTATCGCGACTGTCGGGACTTCCTGAGGCAACGTCAAGAGAACCTCATCCATATAAGCTTGAAAGTCAATGATCCAAGGGTTTCTGAAAGGTTCGGTCCTCTCCCATACCCCAAGCCAATTGCCAATCTAGGGAATGAGCGACATGTCCTAGAGGAATATGAAGGTATAGGGGACTCGGGGGCATTTCGACAGGCTCGCCCTGGAAGTCAGTACGGTGAGTCCAAAGAAAAATCTCATACCCTTGACCAAGCTTTCCTACTTCCAAGAGGAGATGAAGACTTACGGAAGAAGGATCCAGCAGTACGTGACTCCACTTAGGATCCCCTTGTCCTACAACTCCTTGAGGAAGTAAACAAGTTGAAGGCCGAACGTTAGGCCGAAATACCTGATTGGAACCAACCTAGGCCTGGCCCTCTTATAAGGAGGATCCTTGTCACTCCCCTCCAAGCAAAGACAAAGCAGAAGCTTGGCTTACAACTCTACACTAGAAGGGAGGACCTGATTGAACACCTTAACCTCTTTGAATCCACCATGGCATACCGGATGCACACTGATGAAGAACGATGTCTTCTCTTCCCCTCTACCCTCTCTGGCAGAGCTCTGAATTGGTATTGCCGTCTTCCACCTGAGACAATAGACTCATTTGAGGAACTGAGGAAACTATTTGTCTCTCAACACATCTTCCAGACAGATTGCTTGCATTCCACAGATGACTTATACACTATTCGCTAGAAGCCGGATGAGTCACTACGAAAGTATGTTGGCCGCTTTAGCCATGAGTATTCTCGTTGCGCTGTGGCAGATGACAAGACCATCCCTAAAGCCTTCACGGCAGACCTACGCGACTGTTTCTTCAAGTACATGATCAATGCTAACACTTGGAAGACTTACTCTGAGGTAATGGCACATGCTTATAACCATGCCTCCGCCGAGGCAAGGACATATCAAGGGAAACTCCCTACAACCATCCCTTATCAGCAAATGGGGAGTGAAAGCCAAATCCAACCGAATGAGAAGACCTTAACCTTCCAAACAGCAGCGATGCTTCCCCCTGCCCTACCTAATACCTCGCCAAGTCAACAGGCGTATCATTCTCAAGGTAAGAGGAAAGACTTTCATCCTCACCAGTCTCATTTTAATAAAAAGAGTAAGGGGCACTATCGCGATAACCAAAGGTATCACCACGATAATACCCGCCTCTAGGCAGTCAATGCAGTGGGCCAAACACGTGTCAGTCAATGCAGTGGGCCAAACACGTGTCAAGAATGGTCCTACCCCGAGGTATGAGACATACACACCTTTGAATGCCATATGCACGACCATTTACCCCAGTATAGCTCACTTGATACCAAAGCCAAGGCCGAGGGAGCCAGATTTCAAGTCCACGAAGAACACATGCATGTTTTATGGTTACCACGAGTATAATGGCCATGACGGTGAGAAATGTATCACCCTCCGTGATCATATTGAAGCTTTGGCACGTGAAGGAAAAATTGACCAGTTCCTCCTTCACCCTCCAAGGGATAACCGCAACCAACGCCAAGTGAATGTGATATATTCCATAAGCGATGGCACACCCATATCTGAATCTTCCAACAGGGCTATGAAAAATAATGAACGAACGTTGAAGCCTGGCCACCAAGTGTTTCACATGGAAGACATTAGGGGAGGCAAGTATCAAAAGCCTAACTGGGATCCAATATGTTTCTACCCTGAGGAAGAAAGAGGTATCATCTATCCTCACAACGACCCACTGATTGTGGAGGCTCGCATAGCCAACTTTGATGTACGACGAATCCTGGTTGACATAGGGACGTCGGTCAATATCATGTTTGCTGAAGCTTTCAAAACACTTAATGTAGCTGAACACTTGCTCGATCACTCGGTTTCTCCTCTGATAAGCTTCTCTGGTGATGTCGTGCAACCTTTAGGGAACGTACATTTACCCTTCACCATCGGTACAGGCCCGTACACAGCTACCATCACCACTAACTTCTTGGTGGTCGACTGCCCAACGGCATACAATGTCATCTTTGGGCGCACATGCATTAATGATCTCAAGGCCGTGGTATCCACGCATATGTTGTTGATGAAATTTCCAACTTTCTATGGCAATGGTTACATCAGAGGAGATCAACTTAGTGCACGATCATGTTACAACATTTCAGTCAAGCAACAACACTTGCATGTACCCAAAGAAACACTTTCTATACATGACCAAGTTATCAAGACCAGCTCAGACAAAGCCAACTTGAATATTCACGGTGGTAACAATCAACCCAACGATCTTCGAGATGACTTTTTCACCCAGCAAGCACAACCTGTTGAAGAGTTGGAGAAGGTCTCTATCTCAAAAGATTATCCAGATCGCATAGTGAAGATTGGCACCACTTTGTCACCACCCATTCGGTTGGCATTGATCTCTTTTTTGCAAGAGAACACTGAAGTCTTCGCCTGGTCATACGAGGACATGCCAGACATCTCTCCCGATATCATCTGTCATCGCTTGATTATTGATCCCAAGATCAAGCCGGTGAGACAGAAGCGAAGATCTTATGATGTTGAACGATATGAAGCAATGAAGGCAGAAGTTGAAAAACTTAAAAGCATAGGCTTCATCTGTGAAGTCAATTATCCAACGTGGGTAGCAAATGTGGTCATTGTTAAGAAAAATCCGACCAAGGAAAGTTTCTTGCTTCAAAAGATCTTGTGGAAAATGTGTGTCGACTACACCGACTTAAACAAAGGATGCTCGAAGGATAGCTTTCCCCTTCCTCTCATTGATAGACTTGTAGACTCTAAGCAGGGTGTGAACTCTTGAGCTTCATGAATGCTTACTCAGGGTACAATCAAATCCTCATGAACCCTTCGAACCAAGAACACACAACCTTCACCACTGATAGAGGACTATATTGCTATAAAGTCATGCTATTCGGCCTAAAGAATGCAGGGGCGACTTATCAAAGATTAGTCAATTCAATGTTCGCTGAACAGATTGGGAAAAGCATGGAAGTTTATGTTGATGATATGTTAGTCAAAAGCAAACATGCTGACCAACACATTGCCAACTTGTCTGAAACTTTCTCCATCCTGAAGAAGTATCGAATGAGGTTGAACCCCCAACAAATGCGCTTTTGGTGTGGGCTCTGGAAAATTCTTGGGCTTCATGATTAGCCAACGAAGCATTGAAGCTAACCCCGAGAAGATCAAAGCAATCATGGACATGAAAGAACTAGTAACCTCAAAAGACATCCAGAGCCTTACTGGCAAGGTGGCAGCCTTGACTAGGTTCATCTCTAAGCCACAGACAAATGCTCTCATTTTCTCAAAGCACTTAAGGGAAGTAAGAAGTATATTACGTAGACCGATGAATGTGCTGAAGCATTTAAGAACCTCAAGGAGTACATGAGTAAAGCCCCTCTACTTTCCAAACCTGAAGTTGGTGACACCCTGATTGTCTATCTATCTGTCTCAGTTTCAGCAGTCAGTTCCGTCCTCATTCGTAGGGATGGTAGTATTGAACGACCTGTCTACTACGCTAGCAAGGCTCTACAAGATGCGGAGACACGATACTCCAACATCGAGAAATTAGCTCTAGCATTAGTCATGTCTGCTCGGAAACTTCGCCCCTACTTCCAAGCACACTTCATCATCATGCTTACCAATCACCCCCTCCGACAAATACTTCAGAGTCCTGACACTTCAGGGCGAATGATCAAATGGAACGATGATCACTTGAAGTACTATTACAAGTAGACTCACACTATACAAGTGTTGAGCTACGGCCATTTGTCATCTTATGTAATGAAGGCCATTTGGCAGCAATTCAATAAAGAGGTGATTTAGACAACTTGGTCCTAACTCCCTTACATCCCTATCACTGAAACACTCAGGTTCAAAGCTTCAACACGAATGCTTACAACATGAAATAAAGTCTAAGTATATGTCAACATGACTTATATCCAAACAAGGGATCCCTTCATGCATTGCAAAACATTCATAAGCATCACTCATGTCAATCAACATAAACATCATACATTCCAACACATTCATACATAAACATCATACATTCCAACACATCCATACATAAGCCAACTGTGCTTCGAAAGGGTTCAACACACTTTGTGTCATTCGACACTTGCTACAATGTGCCTCGACACCTTGCCCTTATTCTCACCAACCAAGTGATGAAATGTGAAGAAAGAACTCATCTTCATGCCACCAACGAGGTGATTAAATATACAACCTGTACTCTTCTTCATGCTACCAACCAGGTGATAAAATGTACAACTTGTACTCTAATATCATTTGGCAACTTACCACTCATGCCATCAACCAAGTGAAGAAGGAACTCATCTTTGTGCCACCAACCAGGTGATGAAAGGTGATAAAGGAACTCACATTCGTACCACTAACCAAGTGATGAAAGCAACTCACCATTCATTCCACCAACCAGAAGACGAGTGGTACAACTTGTACATTTGAACTCCTAGCATTCACAAATAATCAAAAACCCTCAAGCTTTACAACTCAACCAGGGGAGCACTTATGCCTAACAAGAGTTATAGTCACCAACAAAAGTCTTATTGCAAGCCAACAACGGCTTCAGTGCATGGTATACGAAGATCAAGCTCTTCAGCCCTCTTACATCTGCCTCAGACATTTCTCCTCTGCAACAATGTAAACACTACAACTCGTAGAAAGTTTCACATACTCTTGATCAAGACTGTTCGAAGGTTCATCCAAACCTTCGACTACTACAAGGTGTGGCTTGCATCACAATCTCTTACTCAACAGTGTGGAAGCAAAATTTGTATATGTTGTCTCTCCTACATTTTCTAATTTCTAATTTTCCCAAAAAAAAAAAAAAAAAAAAAAAAAAGATATTGGGAAATTCAACAACTTCAACAAATGGAGGGTAACTACAACTCTCAAAAGCTTCACACACTCTTGATCAAGATAGTGTGAAGCAAAATCAATTTATGGTGCCAACAAAAGCTTCAACAAATGAAGGGTAACTACAACTCTCAAAAGCTTCACACACTCTTGATCAAGATAGTGTGAAGCAAAATCAATTTATGGTGCCAACAAAAGCTTCAACAAATGAAGGGCAACAATAATTCTCAAAAGCTTCACACACTCTTGATCAAGATAATGTGAAGCAAAACCAACTTATGGTGCCAACAAAAGCTTCAACAAGTGAAGGGCAACAACAATTCTCAAAAGCTTCACACACTCTTGATCAAGATAGTGTGAAGCAAAACCAACTTATGGTGCCAACAAAAGCTTCAACAAGTGAAGGGCAACAACAATTCTCAAAAGCTTCACACACTCTTGATCAAGATAGTGTGAAGCAAAACCAACTTATGGTGCCAACAAAAGCTTCAACAAGTGAAGGGCAACAACAATTCTCAAAAGCTTCACACACTCTTGATCAAGATAGTGTGAAGCAAAACCAACTTATGGTGCCAACAAAAGCTTCAACAAGTGAAGGGCAATAACAATTCTCAAAAGCTTCACACACTCTTGATCAAGATAGTGTGAAACAAAACCAACTTATGGTGCCAACAAAAGCTTCAACAAGTGAAGGGCAACAACAATTCTCAAAAGCTTCACACACTCTTGATCAAGATAGTGTGAAGCAAAATCAATTTATGGTGCCCAACAAAGCTTCAACACAAAAGCTTCACCTACAAAGTTTCAACATCAAACAAAGCTTCATCAATGGAGAGCAACTACAATTCTCAAAAGCTTCACACACTCTTGATCAAGATAGTGTGAAGCAAAATCAATTTATGGTGCCCAACAAAGCTTCAACACAAAATCTTCACCTACAAAGTTTCAACACAAGAGCTTCACCTACAAAGCTTCAATACAAAATCTTCAACACCAAAGTTTCACCTACAAAGGTTCAACTCTCAACTACAAAGCTTCAACACAAAAGTTTCAACACCAAAGCTTCAACATAAAAGCTTCACCTACAAAGTTTCAACACAAGAGCTTCACCTGCAAAGCTTCAATACAAAAGCTTCAACTACAAAGCTTCTACACCAAAGTTTCACCTACAAAGGTTCAACTCTCAACTACAAAAGCTTCAACACAAAAGTTTCAACACCAAAAACTTCACCTATAAAGGTTCAACTCTCAACTACAAAGCTTCAACACCAAAACTTCACCTACAAAACTTCAACATCAAAACTTCACCCAAAAAAAAAAAAAAAAAAAAAAAAAAAAACATTTTCGAAAATTAAAAAAAATTAAAAAAAAAAAAAAGGAAAGAAAGAAAGAAAGAAATGAGCCTAGGCCTCCCCTTCTTTGGGCCTAACAACTTTCATACCAAATATATATAAATGAGGAGTTTTGAGTAACCACTTAGAAAAGAAAATGGTGAAGTTTTGTTTGGAAAATTGCCTACTAGCAAGACACCTCCCTCGTCAACTCCCTCGACCGGAGACTTGGGGGACTCCTACCATATACCACTACACCTTGGTACTCAGAAATTTCACGACTACTCAGTGCCTTGGATTTTTCAAGTCCCCAATCGAGAAGTTTTCCTCACTCAAGAAATTAAGGGAGCACTACTTCAACCTAAAGGTCCATCTACGAAGTTTCAACATGCAAACTTCAACAAAATAAAAAATTCAAAGAACTTAGTGAAGGATACCTTAGTGTATTTAACACAACACATTGAATGAAGTAAAGCTTATTTATTGATATCTTCGATAAATTACAAATACGTGCATACACATGAATCAAAACAAACAAACAGGAGGGCGCCTTCATAAAGGCTGCTCAGGAGAAGTCTCAACACTCGGCAAAGTCCCAGAAATATGAGGCACCAGAGGGTGATTATTTGGAGCCTCAGTACTGGGCAGAACCCCAGAAAGAGGAGGCACCAGAGGTTGATCATTTGGAGCTTCAGTATGTGGTACAGGCCCAAAGGTAAATGTTGAAGGCCTAGTTACCCTAATATTACCCACAAGGATAAAGGAATAGCACCACTGCTTGATTATTGGAAAATCCTTATGTGTGTCAACCTTTGTGCTCGGTGGCAAAGCAGACTTACAAAAATGCCTAACCCTTCTTCACATCTGAGAAAACACTCCCAACAGGATTGCTTGCCCAGAAATCGAAGAGGCACCGCTCTCCGAATCTCGAGAACCATATCCCCAACAAGATTGCCTGCTCAGAAATCGAAGAGGCACCGCTCCCCGAACTTCGAGAAGTCGGATTTCTTTGGATAAAATTTGTCCACAATTCTCACACGCAACATCAGCTTTCTGGATACCACATACCACTTTTTCAAAGTGCTCTGACAAAGTTAAAACACGTGAACCTTGCAGCGACCACTACATTGCTTTGACCGAGAAAGGTAAAGGAACAGCATTACCACTCGCTGTTGGGACAATTCCTAGATATGTCGACCTTCATCCTCCACAACCAGGTAGACCTGCCAAACAAAAAAAAAATGCTCAACCCTTCCCCACATCCGAAATGGCACTCCCAATCTAGCCTCTCGAAATACTCCGTTTTCTTCTCCTTCGATAATACCCATGCCAACCAGCCACATCAGAGCAAGAATATCTCATATCATCAAGGTTGAAAGCAAGAGTATCCCATATCATGCTTTTTCCCTGTCTTTTCCTTTGCCCTTGCTCTTACCTGCAGGAAAAAGAGAAAGAATGCAATCAGTCGGAACCTGAAATCAAACTTCCGATCTAGAATTGATTGCCCGGAACCTTTGCCTGGTCGCTTGCCTAGCATTGCTCTCGAGTACTCATCCTCAACTGTTGTCAAGGTCATGAATTCCTTCGGCAAATAACTCAGAACAGTTGGTACGATATTGGCTCTTTACACTGAAGCTGCCAAGCATGAATGAGTCACTGAGAAGTAGTGCTCTGAAGGACCATTTAAATGCAAAGGTTGCGCACCATTTCTGCTATACAAAAGATTGAAGCAGAAGGTTCAACGGCGAGCTAGAACAGATCACTACAGCACAACGCCCTTTCTTGTGGAACTGCACAATCCAGACGGAAGAGTCTAAGTCAAATCCAGGCTCGGCATCATTGCTCTAATTGAAGAGATCGAGAAGTCTCAACTGCCTTTTGCTAGCACCGTCATCGAAGAACAAAGCTTCGCCATACCATATCTACTACTTTATCAAACAGCAAAAGTATCCCATATCATCAGGATCAAACATACTCCAGGTCTAACGGACTTGTTTTGACCCTCAAATTCTGCAGTCGGCTCGCTCCTTTGGAGGAAACCAGAAAACCCTCCAGCCCAGTTTAAGAATACACCTGTGGAAAGTCAAGTACAATAAAGCACGTGCCGATTCGTCAGTCTTCTCCAAAAAACAAAAGTACCTCATATCATCTCTTCTCCCTATTTCTTCTTTTTATCCTTATTGCTGAATGAGAGATAGGGAGAATGATTACAATCAGCCGAAACCCAAGATCAACCTACCGATCTGAGACTGATTGCTTGGAACCTTAATTGCTTACCTTGTCTGTCACCTCCTTCGGCAGATCTCCTCGCTTAGAGACTTGGGGGACTCCTACTATATGGTTTGTATCGCACTTGACTAAACCTGAAACTACAAGTAAGCTTTAAATGAAAATGATACATTACCATGTGCGTCAACGCCAACCAAAGATACCACTCCTGGATGAAGGAAAAGTACTTCCAAGAGAAGATGCCACATTTATTTACAGGACAGAGAAGGCAAGTGAAGGCGACACCACACTTCGGTACTTGAAAGTTTCGTGATTACTCAATGGCTTGGATCTTGCAAGTCCCCAACCGAGGAGCTTCCCTCACTCGGGAACTTAGGGGAGCACTGTTTGTACCATACTTGACCAATCCCGAAACTACTAAGCATCGGTCAGCAGCATACCGTCAAGGACCCACAAGACTTTTCCTCCAACCAGGAAGCCAATCACAACACGACACATGTCGGTATCAGAGGCCAATCACAGCGCAACATGTGTCGATATCAGAGGCCATTCACAACACGACACGTGTCAATGTCACAATAAAACTAGAAACTCTCTTCTATAGAAATGGATCATTCTCTCATAATAATCCCTAATGTCATTTGTACTATACTATTCACTAGAACTCACAAAAAGAGAGCTTGAACCTATGTATTTGTGTAAACCCTTCACAACTAATGAGAACTCCTCTACTCCGTGGACGTAGCCAATTTGGATGAACCACGTACATCTTGTGTTATTTGCTTTCCTGTCTCTATTCATTTACATACTTATCCATACTAATGACCAGAGCAACCTAGCGAAGGTCACAAACTTGACACTTTCTGTTGTACCAAAGTCCTTGCCGATTTTATGCATCAACAGCGGATATACCAAGCATGATCACCACTAACTGGTATGTGCATTTTTTTACTGCATTGATAATTTTGTTTATTAGCTTTTCAGAAACAAGTAGATTTTGTATGCAAGAAATGTTCCGAAATAGAAGGGGTTAGGGTTTGGTTGATGCTGATGCATAAGCATGTGATGTGACTGGCTTGCCAATTGCCATACATGTTTTGAATTAAGTATGACTAATTATCCAAGAGTCTGAAATCTTACTAATGCTTTTGCCAAAGGAACATCTACAAAATCTAAGAACAACTCGTTCATTGGTTTCCCCAACTCTCCGTATAGTTCGACAAACCTGCGTAAATGAAATTGTTAGTTAGAAAATAACGTCGCGGATGATAATTGTACATTAATATTATAACTTTCAAAATCTATAACGACAACCGCTCTTCCAAATGATAAGGAGGAAGAGATTTAAGTAAGACCCTTAAGTTATATATAAGGACTGACTCAATATCAACTTAACCACTAGCATGTGGAAGACATCGTCACAGGAAGTAGGGCAAAGAACTGAAGTTCTTCTGCAACTCTACACTAACTGGAAAGCAAGGCTCACTCAATGGGGCTTGAGTATTTCTGTAAACTTGAGCGTAGAATGAGAGTGCAGGGACCTTAGTTATATACTGTATGCGATGGTCTTTAATTAGGAGTCCTCCCATTAAGAAAACCTTATCAAAGATTAACCTTATCACCGAGAATCACTTATGCATTATATCAGCTAGTATAGTTCTAGTTTATCTAAGAGTGTTTCTGACTTAAATACCAAAGTAATACAACTCCTGAAAAGTCTAACACATGTGTCAATCCTAATCTCCTTGTTGTCCCAAAAGTCTTTGTACAAATCACACATTGTTTGCTCTCAAATAGAACTTACATTCTCCCACTAGAGCAAATACTTTGTAAAGTTGTATAATTATACTTGAGTTGGAAAGAATCTGTGCTGGCCAAGAGATTAGTATTTGACACTTCTTAGTTTACCAGTCTTTGTCATTGTTAAGCATTTATGTGAACTATAGGGCAACACACTTATTTCACTGAAGAGTACCATCCCCATAATTACTTGCAGTAAAACTTATCAACACATAAGACTCCAACAAGATATATGACATGTAAGACATAGCTGAACATGTATTAAATATGTCAAACATTTGGTCCCTTTCATAGTCGAAAAACGATCTATGTGCTTCTATATGAAGCCTTCAGGTTGTCTAACACTTTATAATGAATAAAAATCATAATATATCATGCAATAAACATATTCATGCATTATCATAGCTAATAGCTAAACTCTTTGAGGAAACTTGAACTACCTTTCAGCATTATTCTTTATTAGCTATTAAAACTTCATTAATACTCAAAACTTATCCTTCATAACATAAACTGTAATTGAATCAGAAACTAACATAAAGGTTAAACCTATTGCATAGCTCCCACTAATTCACTGCATCAAAATCAGCCAAGACTCCCATGCTAGTGACATGCTTCTTGAAAACAATGGTGGGAACTGCTTTATTTAACGGATCAACAATCATGGATCCAGTCTCCAAATAATCAACTTTAACTAAACCATCTATCATATTCTCTCGAGCAATGAGATACTTTATATCCAAGTTCCTTGTTGCATTAGACCTTTTATTATTTTTAGTAAAGAATATGGATGCATTGTTATCATAGAAAATCTGTATAGGTTTCGATATAGAACCCACGACTTGAAGCCCAAGTATGAAGTTCTTCAACCAAATAGCTTGAGTCACTATTTCACAAACTGATAAATATTCTGCAACCATAGTTGGTGCTGCCACAATTCCTTGTTTCACACTTTTTCAGGAGACCCCACCACATGCCATTAAGAAAACATAACATGTCGTCGATTTCATATCATCTGGACAACCTGCGAAGTCTGAATCACTGTATCCTTCCAAAACCAAATTCTCAGTTCTTCTATACACCAACATATGATTTTTGGTTCTCTGAAGGTATTTGAAAACCCTTTTGGCAGCATTCCAGTGGGCTTCTCCAACATTGGATTAAAACTTCCCAAACACAGAGATGGTGAAAGCCAAGTCAGGCCTTGTGCCACCTGTGCATACATTAAACTTCCCACCAAGGATGCATATGGTTTATCTTCCATAGCCTTCCTCTCCAAGTCTATTTGTGGACACTGCAGTTTACCAACCTTCGATATAGGCATATCAGTGGTTCCACAAAAAGACACATTAAATCTTTTTAACACTTTTTGTATGTATGCCCTTTGTGACAATCCTAACAAACCTCTCATTCTATCTCTTTTGATCTCAATGCCCAAAACATAAGTCGTTTCTCCCAGGTCCTTCATTTCAAAATGCTTTTGTAAGAATGTTTTTGTGTCAGCCAACAAACTGTGACTATTCGTGGCAAGCAATATATCATCCACATAGAGAACTAGGATGATAAAGTTGATCCCACTGAACCTTAGATAGATGTAATTATCTGAAGGGTTCTCGGTAAAATAATGTTCTTTCACAACTCTATGAAATTTCAAGTACGACTGTCGTATGCTTCCTTCAATCCATATATGGATTTGTTGAGCTTGCACACTAGGTTTCTTCATTCTCCCTCTTTAAAACATTTTGGTTGTCGCATGTAAATACACTATTCCAGATCCCCATTCAAGAATGTTGTTTTTACATCAATTTGATGTAAAATTAAATCAAAATGAGCCACCATAGACATGATAACCCTAAAAGCATCCTTTGTTGATACATGACTGAATGTTTCTTTGTAGCCTACACCCTCTTTCTATGTGAAACCTTTCGCGACGAGCCTGGCTTTGTGCCTCTCTATGTTTCCATTTGAATCCCTTTTTATTTTAAAGACCCATTTGCACACTATGGGTTTTGTTCCTTCTATTTGTTCCACTAGGTCCTATACTTGGTTGTTCGCCATCGAACTCAATTCACTTTTCATCGCCTCTATCCACTTATCAACATTTGGTCCTGGAATTGCTTCTTTGTAACTCAATGGGTCTTTGAACTCTGAAAGATCAGTGTCAAACTCTGTCAAATATACGAAATCACTTAGTGTTGTGGGTTTTCGAACCCTAGATGACTTTCTTATATTTACAGCACCTGCAACCATAGAATTATCTTCTTGTGCATGTTGTTGTTGTTGATTTTCTGTTGCAGTATCTTCAAGAACATCTTGTATAACTGTATCATTAGGCAGTTCAGTGTCATGTGCAACCTCTATTTCGTTGCATGGTTCATCAGGATCGTTGCTTCTTATGTTCTCGATTAATACAGTTATTGGTGCCATAATCTCCGTGTTACGATCAACTTCCTCAACTGCAGCTTCTTTATCATTAATTTCTTCTTCAAATACAAATTCTTCAACCTTTGTCCCATAATCAGTGCTTGCATCTGACTCCATGAAAACTGCCTTTCCAGTTTCGACAATTCTAGTAGTTTGATTAGGGCAATAGAATCTAAAACCCTTTGATCTTTCAGCATATCCAATAAAATGACAACTGATAGTCTTGGGATCTAGTTTCTTGCAGCTTGGATTATAGATTTTTGCCTTTGCCCTACAACGCCATGCATGCAAATGGTTCAAACTTGGTTTTCTGCATGTCCAAAATTCGAAAGGTGTCCCTTCCACGAACATTGAAGGTACCCTATTTAATATATAATTTTCAGTTTTCACTGCTTCACCCGACAAACAATTTGGCAAGTTGGTTCTACAAATCATGCTCATCTCCATGTCCATGAGGGTTCTATTCCTCCTATCTACCACTTCGTTTTGCTCAGGAGTACCTAGCGTGGTATATTGGGCTACAATTCCCTTTTCGTGTAGAAATAATGCAAAGGGTCCAGGATTTCTACCAATTTCAGTATATCTACCACCGTATTCCCCTCTCCCCTATTAGACCTCATAATCTTAATACTCATTTCCAATTGATTTTCAACTTCACTTTTATAAATTTTAAAGGTTTCAAGTGCTTTAGACTTTTCTAAAATCAAATAAATGAAGCAAAATCTCGAAAAATCATCAATATAAGTTGTGAAATATTTGTTTCCTTCCAAGGTTTGTGTGGTAAAAGGACCACAAATGTCCATATGAATGATCTCTAGGGGTTGTTTAATCCCTTTGATGCAATCAACACAAAAATAAAAATCATTGAAGTTTAATGGAGGTCAAATTTCATTTTTGACAAGCAGCTCCATTCTTTGTTTAGAGATATAGCTGAGTCTCTTGTGCCATAAAATTGAGGATTGTTGATGTTGATGCAAAAAATCGGCGAGAACTTTGGTTATCATTAGACCTGGCAATTTTTTACACGACCCGTTAACACGACACGTAAACGACACGAAAATAACGGGTTTCGGGTCAACACGATAACTAATCGGGTCATTATCGGGTCACACGATAATAACCCGTTAATAACGGGTCCTTAACAGGTTTACACGAGAGTGACACGCGGGTAACCTGTTTCGACACGATAAGAAAAATGCTATTTTGATGATTTTAATTTTTTAAACTACTAAAAAAAACTTACTATAAAATGCAATAGATATAATGAATATGTATATATTGTTTATTAATTATTATTCTATATAAACTTTAAATTTTAAGTTTTATTTATTTATTTATTTTTATAGTATATTATAGGCAAAGATTGAGATTAAAAATCATAAAACACATTAAAAATAAAAATATCAAGTAATATAAAAATACCAAACACATAAAAAAATTATAATAATTAATTTCCCGCCTAATATTTCAAGAGTTTCATCCATTTCCCGCCTAATGTTTGGGAAATTTTGCAGCCTATATCCATCCATTTCCCGCCTAATATTTAACCCAAAGAAACTCTAAGCGTTAGTTAATGTATCGTTTTGATGGGATACGTATCCTATGAAACAAATTTCAATGATCCAACCGTCAAACTTGTTTATATATGCTTCGAGATCTTATACGCCAAAATTTGCAAAAAAAAAATATTCAGAGATCAAGAAACGAGACAAAACTTTTCAACAGTTATAAACGAAAAATCACGATTTAACGGTTGTTTTAACTCTGATTTTGATGATTTTTTACAGCTATACTCTTTGACCCTATATGAATATAATGAATGTATTCGATCTTCAATTTAAAATATTTACATTGGTGGATACCACAAAATCTTATGTTATACTTGATAAAAGTATAAATAAACTCTCAAGTGTTAGTGAATTTATCATTTTGATGGGATACGCATCTTACAAAACTAATTTCAACGATCCAACCGTCAAACTTGTTTATATATGCTTCGATATCGCATACACCAAAAATTGCAAAAAAAAAACATTAAGAGATCAAGTAACGAGACAAAAAATTTTGACGGTTATAAACGAAAAATCACGATTTAACGGTTATTTTAACTCCGATTTTGATGATTTTTTACAGCTACACTCCTTGACCCTGTATGAATACAATGAATGAATTTGATCTTCAATTTAAAATATTTATACTAGTGGACACTACAAAATCTTATATTATACTTAATGAAAGTATAAATAAACTCTTAAGTGTTAGTGAATCTATCGTTTTGATGGGATATGCATCCTACGAAACTAATTTCAACGATCTAACCGTCAAACTTGTTTATATATGCTTCGATATCGCATACGCCAAAAATTGCAAAAAACAAACATTTAGAGATCAAGTAACGAGACAAAACTTTTCAACGGTTATAAACGAAAAATCATGATTTAACGGTTATTTTAACTTTAATTTTGATGATTTTTTACAGCTACACTCCTTGACCCTATATGAATACAATGAATGAATTCGATCTTCAATTTAAAATATTTACACTAGTGGATACCACAAAATCTTATGTTATACTTGATGAAAATATAAATAAACTCTCAAGCGTTAGTGAATCTATCGTTTTGATGGGATACGCTTCCTATGAAACTAATGTCAACGATCCAACCGTCAAACTTGTTTATATATGCTTCAAGATCGCATACACCAAAAATTGAAAAAAACAGACATTCAGAGATCAAGTAATGAGACAAAACTTTTCAACGGTTATAAATGAAAAATCACGATTTAACGGTTATTTTAACTCCGATTTTGATGATTTTTTATAGCTACACTCCTTGACCCTATATGAACACAATGAATGAATTCGATCTTCAATTTAAAATATTTACACTAGTGGATACCACAAAATCTTATGTTATACTTGATGAAAGTATAAATAAACTCTTAAGTATTAGTGAATCTATTGTTTTGATGGGATACGCATCCTACGAAACTAATTTCAACGATCCAACCGTCAAACTTGTTTATATATGCTTCGAGATCGCATACGCCAAAAATTGCAAAAAACAAACATTCAGAGATCAAGTAAAGAGACAAAACTTTTCAACGGTTATAAACGAAAAATCACGATTTAACGGTTATTTTAACTTCGATTTTGATGATTTTTTACAGCTACACTTCTTGACCCTATATGAATACAATGAATAAATTCGATCTTCAATTTGAAATATTTACGCTAGTGGATACCACACAAATCTTATGTTATACTTGATAAAAGTATAAATAAACTCTTAAATGTTAGTGAATTTATCGTTTTGATGGGATACGCATCCTACAAAACTAATTTCAACGATCCAACCGTCAAACTTATTTATATATGCTTCGAGATCGCATACGCCAAAAATTGCAAAAAACAAACATTCAGAGATCAAGTAATGAGACAAAACTTTTCGACGGTTATAAATGACAAATCACGATTTAACGGTTATTTTAACTCCGATTTTGATGATTTTTTATAGCTACACTCCTTGACCCTATATGAATACAATGAATGAATTCGATCTTCAATTTAAAATATTTACATTAGTGGATACCACAAAATCTTATGTTATACTTAATGAAAATATAAATAAAACTCTAAGTGTTAGTTAATGTATCGTTTTGATGGGATACGCATCATATGAAACTAATTTCAATGATCCAACCATCAAACGTGTTTATATATGCTTCGAGATCGCATACGCCAGAAATTGCAAAAAACAAACATTCAGAGATCAAGTAACGAGACAAAATGTTTCGACGGTTATAAACGAAAAATCACGATTTAACGGTTATTTTAACTCTGATTTTGATGATTTTTTACAGCTACACTCCTTGATCCTATATGAATACAATGAACTAATTTGATCGTCAATTTAAAATATTTACAAAAGTGGATATATACCACAAAATCTTATGTCATGATGATCTATGAAAATTGAGGATTTTGTAAAAGGAATAACATGTAAGCTTTGAGTTCCATTGGCAAGGTTACATGGTCGTTTAGATTTTTAAAACCCTCCAAATCTCATGAACAATGTTATTTATTTTAGTGAAAAATTAATAAAATTAATAATAATTATTGTAGAAGTGTGAAAAATGTAATCACTCGTAATAAAAAGCTTTACAACTTTCATTAAGGGGTCAACTCCGAAATTTAGTATGCATATACTGATTTAGTATTATGTTTTACATTTTTTTGGGTCCAATTATGTTTTTCATTTTCATTTTTATTGATTTAAAATATATTTTTCTTAACGGGTAACGGGTCGGGTCATATTACCTGAAAATATTAACGGGTTGATTTCGGGTCGGGTCATATTACCCGTTTACTTTAACGGGTACTACACGACACGACCCGTTAAGCTATCGGGTATGACACGAAAACGACACGAACACGAGAAACACGACACGAATGCCAGGTCTAGTTATCACGATAGTGTCCCTTACTCTTTTTATTAAAGTGAGACTGGTGAGGATGGAAGTCTTTCCTCTTGCCCTAAGAATGATACGCCTGTTGATTTGGCGAGGTATTAGTAGGGCAGGGGGAAGCGTCGCTGCTGTTTGGAAGGTTGAGGTCTTCTCATTCGGTTGGATTTGGCTTCCACTCCCTATTTGCTGATAAGGGATGGCTGTAGGGGTTTCCCTTGATATATCATTACCTCGGCGGAGGCATGGTTATAAGCCTGTGCCATTACCTCAGAGTAAGTTTTCCAAGTGTTAGCATTGATTATGTACTTGAAGAAACAGTTGCGTAGGCCTGCCGTGAAGGCTTTAAGGGCGGTCTTGTCATCTGCCTCATCCGGCTTCTGGCGAATAGTGTACAAGTCATCTGCGGAATGCAAGCGATCTGTCTGGAATATGTGTTGAGAGACAAATAGTTTCCTCAGTTCCTCAAATGAGTCTACTGTCTCAGGTGGAAGACGACAATACCAATTCAGAGCTCCGCCAGAGAGGGTAGAAGGGAAGAAAAGACATCGTTCTTCGTCAGTGTGCATCCGATATGCCATGGTGGACTCAAAGAGTTTAAGGTGCTCACTCGGGTCCTCCATTCTAGTGTAGAGTTGTAAGCCAAGCTTCTGCTTTGTCTTTGCCTGAAGGGAAGTGTCGAGGATCCTCCTTATAAGAGGGCCAGGCCTAGGTCGGTTCCAGTTAGGTATTTCGGCCTTCAACTTGTTTACTTCCTCAAGGAGTTGCAGGACAAGGGGGTCCTGAGTGGAGTCAGGCACTGCTGGATACTTTTTCCGTAAGTCTCCATCTCCTCTTGGAAGTAGGAATGCTTGGTCAAGGGCATGAGATTTTTCTTTGGACTCACCGTACTGACTTCCAGGGCGAGCCTATCGAAACACCCCCGAGTCATCCGTACCTTTATATTCCTTTAGGAAATGTCGCTCATTCTCTAGATTGGCAATTGGCTTGGGGAATGGAAGAGGACCGAACCTTTCAGAAACCCTTGGATCATTGACATTCGAGCTTATGTGGATGGGGTTCTCTCGACGTTGCCTCTGGAAGTCCTGGCAGTCGCGATAAACGGCTTTTGATCTTTCTACTCCTTCTGCAAGAAGGTGCCTTCCTCCACTTCTCCTGCTTCGGGTCGAAGCAGCTGGGTCGAGAGAGGTCTCATGTTGATCAACACCTTGATGAGTAACTCGCTCCCCATTAGGGATATCCATGTGAAGGCAGGTGATCCCCCGTGTTGGGGGGCACCCAGGTGGTGGTTGACTTCCCCGGGGGCGATGAGTTCGTGTGTTTGAGTATGCCTAGCTTCATGGAGCATTCCGAAGAGTTTCTCATACTGCTCCTGGATGATCTCATTCTTTATCGCTATCTTGTTGTTCTGAGCCTCTAGCTCATCGACTTTAGCCTGAAGAGCAAACCTCTTTCGTTCCTTCTTTCGTTGCTTTGCACTAAGTGCGAGGGGGGTGTCGTTCTGCGTGTTGTGGCTCCCTTCACTCCCCATGTTGGAGAGGGGTGTCTGGTCGAAAGAAAGTGTGCAAATGGTGGAAACCAGCCTGACAAAGCTGGAGAGAGTAGGAATAAGTGCGATTCCCACAGACGGCGCCAAATGTTGATGCACAAAATCGGCAAGGACTTTGGTACACAGAAAGTGTCAAGTTTGTGACCTTCGCTAGGTTGCTCTGGTCATTAGTGTGGATAAGTATGTAAATGAATAGAGACAGGGAAGAAAATAACACAAGATGTACGTGGTTCACCCAGATTGGCTACGTCCACGGAGTAGAGGAGTTCTCATTAGTTGTGAAGGGTTTACACAAATACATAGGTTCAAGCTCTCTTTTTGTGAGTTCTAGTGAATAGTTTAGTACAAATGACATTAGGGATTATTGTGGGAGAATGATCCTTTTTTATAGAAGAGAGTTTCTAGTTTTCTTGTGACATTGATACGTGTCGTGTTGTGATTGGTCTCTAATATCGACACGTGTTGCACTATGATTGGCCTCTGATACCGACATGTGTCAAGTTGTGATTGGCTTCCTGGTTGGAGGAAAAGTCTTGTGGGTCCTTGATGGTATGTTGTTGACCGGTGCTTAGTAGTTTCGGGATTGGTCAAGTATGGTACAAACATCTACGATGGGTGATCACTACCTACCTAAGGTTGTATGGATTGGTTGTGCTTGACAAATTTACGATGGGTGACCATATCCTAGTTGAATTCTATTAAGTGGCTCAGAGTTCCAGCTCTTGTTCATTTTCATTGGGTTGATTTAAAACCCTAGATTCTTGTAAATAGAAGTTGCTCACGATAGACATTTGTGCTTGTGAATTAAGGTTAGAGTGTTATTGCTTGAAATCCAAGTAGGGATTATGGAGACTTCTCTTATTAAATTATGTGAAATGATACATGATCGCGTTGATTGATTAAAGTATTTAAATGTTAATATAGCGTATCATTAAGTCATTGAATTGATTTTTGTTGTGATTGTGGAATTGTGTGGGGAAATAGTGTGGTAAAGTTGAATGATGAAACAATAATTCATGTTCTCATACGATCTCATACGATTTCGTTGTGTAGACTAAAATCTAGTGAGGCATGCTCGTTTAGCTCTAACGAGTGGTTTTGCCACTCTATGATTTTGTCAGTTAATATTCCTTGAGAATTTCGGAGCTCAAAAGAAGGGTGAACTAAGAGTGACTTGACCTCGTCTTGAGTATGTAAGCAGTCTAACACAGAGGTTAGTTGCATCTATGATGCAAAAAGGAAAGTCACGTTGTAATTAAATTATTGACTTGTGCTTTTGTCATGTCTCGGTGGCGAGGCATGAAAGATGAGTAGGTATGTGGTGACATCACGTGTTGATCTTGGATGTATGTCGGGATCAGGGCGTGATATTTTATCCTATCAAAACTTTGAAATTGGGACTGTAAAAGTACTTTTCTTCTGTAAAACTCGACTGAACACTACTTCCTCAGTATGAAAGAGGATTTTTGCAGCCCACAATCGCCACGTCATAAAGAATTTTTGAATTTTGGGCCACACACTGTTCATTTTCTGCACAAATTGATACCTACTAAGTTTTTAGACAAATGCCAGTGTCCAAACATCTCTATTACGCACTAAATATTGGGCAAATAAAGTCTAAAAAAAATTCTACACACATTTTTTTAAACAAATAATAGTATTTATAATCATGTATTGAGGGAATAGGCTCATCCTTGCAATGAACTAACAATAATATTGTTTAAATTCATTTTTAACGAGAATCGAATACATAACTATTAGATCGTAGTATTAAGTAACAAAGTTCTATGCACATTGAAGCATTCTTTCTTTCTCTTGAAACATTTCAACTTTCGTATTTAAGCCCTAACAAATAAATTAAATATCCATCGACTTGCTATCGGTGTACTATACATCTGTTCTATAATTATTGGCCCCATGGCCCCCAATTATACATGTCCTCTATTTGAAAGTTCGTCTATCTTCACGTGCCAGATGACGTAACCTTGTTGATGTCATTCTGCTATTTATTGTCGTCGGCAGCCAAAGGCTAAGAAGGATTCAAGTTTATAGAATGCCAAAACCCCAAACCATAAACCTTCCAACACGTGTAAATCTTCCTGCCACTCAAAAAGCTTCACGGAAAGGTTACTACTATGAATATTATCACATTCCATCAATTTGTGCACAACTTGAGAGATAGGCTTTCCGGATTCTTTTTTAGAGAATTCTATTAGATTTTCACAGTTTGATAATTTATTGTACATTGTACAGTTAGTTTTTTTTAATATTATTTGTATTTAATTTTAATAAAAAAATCAACGTGATCTTTGATCACGCGATGTATGATGAACGACTAGGATATAAAAATCTCTAAAATCCCCAATTTAGATCTAGATGGGATCCAAATCCTGACTTGAGAATTGGTTGACTGTTATAGTTTGTTTAAATTAATCTTAACAGTATTACGTTAAATTATTGGAAAAATAGCAATAATAGAATAATTTAATTATGTGTGGTATCTACACACTATTTTTTACCTTCTACACATATTTTGTTAATTTACCTTTTTTAATCTTTTTTAATTCATTGGATTCGACAATAAAAATTTTAGAAAAGTGTGTAGATGTTAAAAAAAAATGTGTGTATAACATGACCATTTCATTATTTGCTTGCTGAAATAGAAAGAAAAATATAAAAGATATGAATAATAAGGGCGATGATAGGAAATGCCTAAAGTACCCTTGCTTTTATAGTTGTCTTTGCAAGCCAAATTGAGGTTGCTCGTTCATTCCATCACAAACATTGTGTAGGGCAAATTCTGTTCAAGGGGATCATCTTCGGATCTCTTCTTCCTAATCCATCAAATCAATAAATTTGTATCATTGAAAATTGATCAAACGGGTGAAGTTATTATAACTTTTAAAGTAAACATTTGTTTGTAGCCGTTGGATAAAATTTCAACAGTACGGATCTTCTGATTTGGTGGATTAGGAGGAAGGGATCCGGAGAGGATCCCTTTCCATCGCTCTCATCCCTAGTGGTTAGTAAGCTCATCTCCGTGCAATTATTGTTTCATTATATATAAGTGAGAGATTTTTTTTTTTCTTGTATAATCTGAGTGTTTTAAACATTTCTCTAATTAACATTGAATGTTAAATTAATCGAGCACAGTAAGGAAGATAAATCTGGCTACTACAATATCTAGACTCTTCCAAATCCACGTTCTGTCAAACTCACTACATTAATTGGAGAATTAGTACCAACCACTTTAGTTAATAGTCAAGGAAAGATAAGAGTAAGTAGCTATATGAATCACAACATTAATTTAATGTGGCCCATTAGACGTGTTCTGCAAAAACAAGTTACTAATAGTACTATGTGGAGAAATTTTTCATTGTAACCGAAATATGGATGACACATCAAGTGTTTTTATGTAAGCAGTGAAAAATTTTATTCTTTAAATTATTACTTTTCTAACACACATATCTCATAATTTGTATAATAACACTTAATATACCACCTCATATTTCCCTCACACTGAAATATCTCTCTACTACGTGGTACTTTACATGCGAGAAAGTAAAGAGTTGCGTTAATGTGTCAAAAACAAGTAAAAAGTCTTGCAAGGTATCAACCAAAGCTATCATTCAAGGAAAGATAGTTAGGTATTAATCGATTCACATTAAGGGTAGGTAGTTATATGAATCACGACATTAATTTTCATGTAAAGTATCATTCGATTCATTCAATTGACAAAAAAAAATATCACGTAGTGTTGTGATTCAAAAAAGTCTTTCATGATATGAAAACTCACCGGAAACAATTGTACCTTGTTTATATTGATAGATTATTATGAACGAACGACATTAATATTGTCTATTATCTAAAAGGATTTGGTTGCCTACATTTTTTCTAGGAACTTTTACCGTTTTAAATTTCCCACCTCTCCTGACTATTTCTAGTTTCTCCACTAAACTCATGCATTAGTTTTTTGCACCCAATAAGTTTGGGTAATGCTAGGAAGACCAAATTTTTAAACCAAATTTGCAAACCAAATGATATATCACCAATAAGAAATAAGTACATTAATCAACATTTAAGTAATAATCTAATTATCAACAACTACATCATTTGGTTTAGAACATTTGGTTAAAAATTTAATTTCCCTCGTATTACCCCTAGGTTTATAGACATGGAAAAATATAAGGATAGATAGAAGAAATTATTCAATCTGACTAAAGTCGCTCCTCAGAAATATATAAAACGAAATCTACTTGTTTATTTTTTGTAAACAAAAATCTACTTATATACAAAACCACATTTTCTTTTTTGTTTGTCTTTTCAATTTATGTATCTTTTGGTTTCTTGAAGATTTTAGTTTTTTATGTATGAATGGTAGTTGGAAATTGGAATTTATAAGGAAAGGTAGACTAGGTAGTTATGGAAACAGGACTTGTTTTAACTTTCATTAGAATTTTGTTTGTCTCTTCTTTTGCATGTTTTGACTGGAAGCTTGAGATCTAAGAAGAAACACACTTTCTAGGGTTAGTTTCCAGACATACTTGAGCATCTTTCTCCATCTGTTCTTGTGTTTGGCCCAACTTTGGTAGTGATCAACATTGTTGAACAATGAATTAAATTTGAATTTCATTGTATGTAAAAGACTTATTTACATATCTCTACTGCGCACTAAATGTGGGAACAAATAAAGTTTAAAAATAGAGGTTTGGATGTACCGTGAAACATCCTTTCTTTCTCTTCAAACATTTCAAACCTTCGTACCTAAACATCAATCCACTAATCAAATATCCTACAACTCGCTACTGGTGTAGTATACCTATGTTCTACAATTAATGACCTCATGGCCTCCAATTATATATTTCTGTCAAATGAAAGTTCGTCTATCTCCATGTGATGGGACCAGTATTGCCAGATGACGTAACCTAGGTGATGTCACATTGTTATTGATTGTTGTCATTAGCCAATGGTTAAGAAGGATGGAGGCAGATTGTCTGCCCTCCTAATATGGTGGCCTCCGCATGCCCTTCTATTTTGTGCAATTACGATTAAGTCACGTCAACATTTTATATTCCTATTGCTTTTTGTCTTATTATCTCTATAAAAAAAAATAATATTCTTATTGTTTTTTGTCTTATTATCTCTATAAAAAAATTAATATAAAATATTGACGTGACTTAATCGTGACCGCACAAATAGGAGGGTATGGAGAGGGCACCATAACAGGAGGGCAGACAATCTGCCTCCATGAAGGATTCATCTTGATTCATATTTGAGATAAGAAAGTCTAAATTAAATATATATCGAAAAATAAAAATATATTCAAACGGAATGAAAAATTAAATATTTTTTTTAATAAATAATATTATCTACATTAATAGATTGGGAGAATGAGTTAAACTTCACACTGGACTTGCTATAAAAAAAACTCCTCTTAACCCACAAATTAAATATCCAACGACTTGTTACTAGTGCAGTATACCTCTGTTCTACAATTATTGGCCTCATGGCTCCCAATTATAAATGTCTGTTCTTTTTTTTTCTTTTTTTTTTGGTCAATAGAAACTTTCATTATATTAAAAAAACTAGTACAAGGCCCAAAAGGAACACGATAAACAAACAACAGATATGGTAAAATGCCCAAGCAAAATAAGAACTGCAACCCAAGATACAACGGGAGGCCCTCACGAACTTAGGCCCAAAGGCTACAATAACAAACAACAAAAGAACCCCAATCTCAAGCTACATCAACCAAACCACCATCACTGTCATATCCTCAGAGAAAACCAAACTCCGAACCAAGAAAGTAGACACCAGACCCCAATTATAAATGTCTATTAAATGAAAGCTCGTCTATCTCCATGTGTAGGGACCATTATTGCCAAATGAAGGGACCATTTTTACCATAGTAAAATTCCAAAGCACATTAAAATACCAAAACAGTTTATAAATACCAGCACATTAAAAATTTCATAATAATTGAAAATGTGAAAAAAAAATATGCAAACGCTCGTGATCTCATGCTCTACGTTTGACATTGGGTATATCGTCGTTTGAACTTTAAGACCCTACAAACCCTCGTGAATAGTGTTTTAGGGGGAGTTCAAAGTATGCAAAAAATGTGAAAAGAATATAGTATCGCTAGTGATTGCATTTTCTACGTTTAGACGAAAGTTATATCATCGTTGTTTAGATTTTTAAAACCCTCCAAACCCCCATGAATAGTTTTTTTTTTGTTTGAGTACAAAATTAAGAAAAATTCATAATAATTAATGTAGAAGTGTGAAAAATGTAATATGTATATATATATATATATATATATATATATATATAGTCGCTCGTAATGACAAGCTTTACAATTTTTGTTAAGGGGTCAACTTCGAAAGTCAGCACCATAATCCCAAACTTAGATTTATATTTAACCGTCGATCATTGTTTACGCCATATTTTTCTCACTGGATATCGTTTTTAGATTTTTGTTTTTGAAAACATGATCGTTTAGCGAATGAAAAAAATGAACGGTTTAGATCGTTGATATCTCGTTCCGATGTTTACGATTAACTAAAATATGAGTTGATGTTATATAGTTTCTTGAGACTTTATAAACTTTGAGTAATATTTTCACTAACCGTAAGAATCTAAACGTGATATCAATGTTCTGAACCGTTCATTTTGCTACATCCGCTAAAAGATCATGATTTCAAAAAAGATAATCTGAAAAATGAAATCCAATGAGAAGAATAGAGCGTAAACGATCATCGACGGTTAAATATAAATCTAGGGTTTATGGATTATGGTGCTAAATTTCAGAGTTGTCCCTTCATAAAAATTGTAAAGCTTGTCATTATGAGTGATTGTGTGTGTGTGTATGTGTGTGTGTGTGTGTGTGTGTATATATTTTTACATTTTTCACACTTAGCTATTAATTATTATGAATTTTATTAGGCTCCACAATCTTTAAAAAAAAATAAAAAATAAAAAGTCTCTTCATTTTGCATATCGTTGGACATTTGATATTTGTAATAATGTACTAATGTTTTTTCATTAGGCTCTTATTTTGGGGTATGTAATACTTGAAAAACAAATGTGTTTTTATGTTTTGAAGTGATATATATGTGATAATGCAGTATGTAGATATTAATTTAGTGTTACGTTTTCATTTGATTATTTATTGAAGCAAATTATATTTTCTTTAACGGGTAATGTCACATCCCGGCCCGGGGGGGACCACTTCCCGGGCCCGATCCACCACCGTAGCACGATATTGTCCGCTTTGGGCCCCGACCACGCCCTCACGATTTTGTTTTTGGGAACACACACGAGAACTTCCCAGTAGGTCACCCATCATGGGAGTGCTCTCGCGCGCTACTCGCTTAACTTCGGAGTTCCTACGGAACCCGAAGCCAGTGAGCTCCCAAAAGGCCTCATGCTAGGTAGGGATGGGAATATACATATAAGGATCATTGCCCTGGGCGATGTGGGACGTCATAATCCACCCCCTTACGGGCCCGACGTCCTCGTCGGCACACCACGGCCAGGGTTAGGCTCTGATACCAAATTGTCACATCCCGGCCCGGGGGAGACCACTTCCCGGGCCCGATCCACCACCGTAGCATGATATTGTCCGCTTTGGGCCCTGACCACGCCCTCACGGTTTTGTTTTTGGGAACTCACACGAGAACTTCCCAGTGGGTCACCCATCATGGGAGTGCTCTCGCGCGCTACTCGCTTAACTTCGGAGTTCCTACGGAACCCGAAGCCAGTGAGCTCCCAAAAGGCCTCGTGCTAGGTAGGGATGAGAATATACATATAAGGATCATTGCCCTGGGCGATGTGGGACGTCACAGGTAACAGGTTAGGTCATATTATCCGATAATATTAATAGTTGTGTTCGAGTCGGGTCTTATTACCTGTTCATTTTAACGGGTTGTTACACAACACGACCCGTTAAGATATCAAGCATGTCACAAAAACGATATGAACACAAGAAACATGAGAGGAACGCTAGGTCTAGATAATACCACCCTTTCATTAATAAAAAGATACATATATATATAAGATTGAATGACATGCAAAGGATAGGAAATGCCTAAAGTACCCTTGCTTATATAGTTGTCGTTGCAAATTGAGGTTGCTCGTTTGTCTAAGGCAAATCCTACGGTGAAAGGTATAGAATAAAAGAAGGAGGCAAAGAAAGCTCTAGCGGCTTTTGACGATATGTATAAGCGACTAGATACCAAAGAAGGAGAGTTGGATATCTATAAACTAGCTAAAGTAAGGGAAAAGAAAACAAGGGACTTGAACCAAGTGAGGTGCATCAAGGATGAGAATGAAAATGTTCTTGCTACAAAAAACGTGGTCAAAGACAGATAGAGATGTTATTTTCGTAATCTTTTCAATGAAGGACATGAAAGGAGTTCTTCTTTAGGAGACTTGAGTAACTCAGAAGAGTCTAGAAACTACTCCTTTTACATCCGAATTAGGAAGGAAGAAGTGGTTGTAGCTTTCAAAAAGAAGAAGCAGAGAAAAACAATCGACCCATATGATATACCGATCGAAGTGTGGAAAATCTTGGGAGAGATAGGTATAACATGGCTCACAAACCTTTTCAATATGATTTTAAAAACGAAGAAGATGCCAAGTGAGTGGCGAAAGAGCACTTTGGTGCCTATCTACAAGAATAAGTACAACGTACAAAATTGCATGAACTATATGTGTATTAAGTTAATGAGTCATACAATGAAGCTCTACGATAGAGTAATTAAGCATAAACTGAGGCAAGAGACATGGGTCTCGAACAACCAATTCGGGTTCATGCCAGGGTCCTCAGCCATGGAGACAATCTATCTCTTACGAAGATCAATTGAAAGATATAGAGATGCGAAAAAGGATTTGCACATGGTCTTTATAGATTTGGAAAAAGTGTATGATATGGTCCTAAGAGACATTCTTTAGAGGATTTTAGAGAAGAGAGGAGTACGAGTAGCATATATCCAAGTTATAAAGGATATGTATAATGGAGCAAAGACTGTCATAAGAACGCATGAAGGACAAGTTGAAAGCTTACCTATAACTGTAAGGTTACATCAAGACTCATCTTTAAGTCTTTACCTTTTTGCATTGGTAATGGATGAGTTAACATGACGTATTCAAGATGATATTCCTTGGTGTATGCTTCTCGCAGATGATATATTGTTGATAGATAAAACTCAGGAATGAGTAAATACGAAACTTAACCTTTGGAGATAAGTGTTGGAATCTAAAGGTCTTCGCCTCAGTTGGTCCAAGACAGAGTATATGGAGTGCAAGTTTGGTGCCAAAGGAAGCTTAAATGGGTTAGGGGTGAAGATTGGAAATCAGAAAGTACCGTTTTTGCTACCTAGGATCTATCTTGCAAAAGAACAGAGAGTTGGATAGAAACCTCAATCATAGAATACAAGCTAGATGGATGAAGTGGAATAGTACATCGGGTGTGTTGTGTGATCGTCGTATGCCACTAAAGCTTAAGAGCAAATTTTATAGGACAATAATGAGGCCAATAATGCCTTATGGCACAGAATGTTGGACGGTGAAGCATCAACACGTACATAAAATAGGTGTAGCGGAGATGAGAATGCTTCGTTGGATGTATGGGCACACAAGAAAGGATAAGATTAGGAATGAGGATATCCAAGGTAAAGCAGCTAGGAGTAGCCGAAATTAAAGAAAATATGAGAGAAAATCGATTACGGTGGTTTGGACATGTGAAACGAATGCCTACTGACGCTCTGGTTAGAAGATGTGATTACGAGACAGAAGTTCAGGGCCGAAGAGGTAGAGAAAGACCTAGGAAGACTTTGGAAGAAACTCTAAGAAAAGACTTAGTGTACTTAGATATAACAGAAGACATGGTACAAACCGAGCGCAATGACATTTTAGGATTCATATAGCCTACGCCACTTAGTGGGAAAATGTTTTGTTGTTGTTGTTGCTGCTCTCATCCCCAGGCGCTAGTTAAAGCTGGTTTGGAATTGCTTAAATTTTTCTAAAAACAGCTTTTTTTTAATAGTTGGCTAAAATTGTGTTTGGTAAATGAAAAATAAAAATGTTTTTTTTTCTTTCAAAATCATGGGTGTAAAATAGCAAAAAGTAGAAGCAGCTTTACCCATGATTAAATAAACGTTTATTTTATTTTATATAGGAGCAGGTGAACAGTTTCAATTAATGAAACTTTCATGTTGATAATCCTACTCTCGTATTTTTTTTGCTAAAAGCATTTTTAGCACTATAGTTAACCAAACATTTACATGTTTTATTCACAAATGTTTATTCTTAAAGTACAACATAAGTAATTTTGAAAAAACCACAACAATCTCAAATTAGCTCTTAGCTCATCTTGCAGCAATTATTATTGTGCAATAAGTGATTTTTTTTTTTCTTCATCTATAGTTTGAGTCGTTTAAACTTTTCTCTCATTAACATTATCAGTTATGGGAAAACTAAATTAATCGAGCATAGTAAGTGAGATAAATCGAGCTATCACAATATCGAATACCGAGAGATTTCCCAAATCCATGTTATGTCAGACTGTCACTACATTAATTGGAGAATTAGTATCAACCACTTGTGTTTATAGTTAAGGAAAGACAAGGGCAGTTAGCTATATGAATCATGACATTAATTTAATGTGGCCCATTAAACGCGTTCTGCAAAAACATATTGAAGAAGAAATGCTTATATATAGCCAACCTATCATTGCGCTATTGTTAAAAGAAAATCTAATTTTCAATTACCAGAGGAGCAATATGAATTGAGTTTTCTTAGTCATCTACAAACAGGCAAATTGACCGTACAAACTTGCTTGTTTTCTTGTATACAAAGCAAGTGCGAATTCACTTCTTCTTTTTTTTTTCGCATTTTTTATTGGAAGTATTGTTATTATTGACACTTTAAAAATCATCACGCACTCATTTTCAAAATAATAAATTTCACTTCAAACCGTGTTAGATGACTTATTGGTATAGATGCCTTATTGTTAGTACCCATAACAACTCATTTTTCAATTTATAATCTTTTTTTTTTCCTTTCATCTTGCTTGTTTCTTCTCCAGTGCTATGTTTGCATATATTCATTGTTTTGAAGCTTTTAGTTTCATACTTACCAGTTAAGGGAATGCTTCAGCTTTCTTCTTAATATCTATTATTGAATAGTTTGGCCGTGTACATACATATGTTTTGATTTTATAAGTGTCTATTAATTACAACCATGCACTAATATTGTTTTAATCAACCACTTTGGCGTAATATATGAATGGTGTTAAATTTATGGTGTGGTTGTTTGTTGCAGGCTTCGGACCTCATGGACGAGCCAAGGAATTTGGGAAAAACAAAAGCTAGTGCCAGTGCGGCTGACATTGAACTAGCCAGTAGTACCAGTGCGGCTGACATTGAACTAGCCAGTAGTACCAGTGCGGATGACATTGTAATAGCCAGTAGTACCAGTGCGGCTGACATTGTACTTGCTGGAGCCAGTGCGGCCAGTGCTGCGGCTGACATTGTACTTGCTGGAGCCAGTGCGGCCAGTGCTGCGGCTGACATTGTACTTGGTGGAGCCAGTGCGGCCAGTGCTGCGGCTGACATTGTACTTGGAGCCAGTGCGGACTTTGACAATGGAACTGAATCTCATGTAAGTGATTCTCATCTCCTATCATGGGTGTAAAATAACAAAAAGTACAAGCAGTTCTACTCATGTTTAAATAAATATTTTTTTTTATAGGAACAAGTGAACAATTTCAATTAATGAAATTTTATATTGACAATACTACTCTCGTATCTTTTTTTGCTAAAAGCATTTTTAACATTATAATTTACTAAATACTTACATGTTTTATTCATAGATGTTTATTCTTTAAGTACAGAAGAAGTAATTTCTAAAAAATCACAACAATATCAAATTAGCTTTTAGCCCATCTTGCAACAATTATTATTCCGCAATAAGTGAAATTTTTTTTTTTCTTCATTTATAGTTTGAGTCGTTAAACTTTTCTCTCATTAACATTATCAGGTAGGAGAAAACTAAATTAATCGATCATAGTAAGTGAGATAAATCGTGCTAGCACAATATCGAATATCGAGACTTTTCCCAAATCCACGTTATGTTAGCTTGTCACTACATTAATTGGAGAATTAGTATCAACCACTTATGTTTATAGTTAAGGAAAGACAAGGGCAGTTAGCTATATGAATCATGACAATAATTTAATGTGGCCCATTAAACACGTTCTGCAAAAACATATTGAAGAAGAAATGCTTATATATATAGCCAGCTTATCATTGCGCTATTTTTAAAAGAAAATTTAATTTTCAATTACCAGAGGAGCAATAAATATTGAGTTTTCTTAGTCATCTACAAAGAGGCAAATTGACCGTACAAACTTGCTTGTTTTCTTGTATACAAAGCAAGTGCGAATTCACTTCATTTCTTTCTTCTTCTTTTTTAATTGAAAGTACTGTTATTATTGACATTTTAAAAAATTATGACACACTCATTTTCAAAAGAATAAATTTCAATTCATACCGTGTTAGATGACTTATTGTTAGTACCAATAACAACTCATTTTTCAATTTATAATCCTTTTTTTTCCTTTCATCTTGCTTGTTTCTTCTCCAGTGCTATGTTTGCACATATTCATTGTTTTGAAGCTTTTAGTTTCGTACTTACCGGTTAAGGGAATGTTGCAGCTTTCTTCTTAATATCTATATGTTTTGGTTTTTTAAGTGTCTATTAAGTACTACCATGCACTAATATTGTTTTTAATCAACCACTTCGGCGTAATATATGAATGGTGTTAAACTTGCATGTTCTATGGTAAGTGATTCTCATCTCCCAGATGGTAAATGTAGTTGGGTTTAAGAGCACTTTAAACCGTACGAGGTTAAGGCCCTAGTAAGCGTCATGAGAAAGAGAAATCTTTGTATATACCATAGAACATGTAGATGCTTCGGGTGTTTAAATGGTATAAAACATGTGGAAAGAAATATATATACACACACACGTGCATGTGAAATTTAGGCTAAATAGCCAAAATGGTCTCTAAGATATGCATAACACATGACTTTGATCCTTAAAATTGAAAATCAATAGAAAATGGTCCATGAGATTGTCCACCATCCATCATTTTGGTCCTTCCGTTAAAAACTCCTTGGGCAATTTTCAAGGCTTTGTAACTCAATCATTTTTTAACCACAAAACAAGATTATACCTATTTGGAAGCCCACTGGTTGCCAGAGATGGCCGGAAAATAGTCTCAATTTGACTAGTTCACGGAAAAACGGGAAAACTTGCCGAAAACTAGGTAAAGTTTAAACGTTCATAACTTCTTCAAAGCTCAACGAAATCGAGTGACACAAAAACGAAAATCATACTTCTCGACGATACAAAGAGAATGGTACCTTTCTCGATTGCTAAATTTCCGTGGTTTGGCTGGAAAATGGCTCGAAAGTGGCTAACTAGAAAATGGTTAGCCACTTTCGAGCCGTTTTCTAGCCAAACTACGGTGAATTTGCTAATTAGGGCTTATTTTGGGGTTTAAATTTCTAATATTATTCTTCTCACCAAGGAGGGAAATATATATTGTACAATATTGATTTACAAGGAAAGAAACATCAAATAATATCTATCCTAATTACATCCTGATTACAAGGACCCAAACAAGTAACTAAGCTAATTACAAAGGTCAACTCTCCAACAGAATTAGCCATCTAGAAAGATACCATTCTCTTCGTTGCATCGAGAAGTATGATTTTAGTTTTTGAATCAATCGATTTTGTTGAGTATTGAAGAAGTTATGAACGTTTAAAGTTTACCCAGTTTCCGAAGAGTTTTCCAGTTTTTCCGCAAACCAGTCAACTTTGAGGTTACTTTCCGCCCATTTCCAGCAACCATTGGGCTTCTAAATAGGTATAATCTTGTTCTAAACTTTCCTATCTTCATTTTGATATATTATGGGTCAAATTTGGTTAAGAAACGATTGTGTTATGAAGCCTTGAAAATTGTCCAAAGAGTTTTTAACGGAATGATCAAAATGATGGATGGTGGACAATCTCAGGGACCATTTCTATTGATTTTTTGTAATGGTTTGGTACTGAGGTGCTTTTATAAAAAGTGGATATCAAAAAAAGCTGAGCTTAAAAAAGTGTTTGGTAAACACTTAAAAACAACTTATTTTCACAGTTTTGGGTGAAAAAAAAAAGCTGAAAACGTGAAGCAACAAAAATGAGTTTATTCTCACAACACAGCAGAAACAGTTTTTTTTCAAAGCAGAGTAATACCAAACCAACCCAATCTCAGAAACCAAAGTGATGTGTTATGCATATCTCAGGGACCATTTTGGCTATTTAGCCGAAAATTTATTTACAATTCTATTCACAATAAAAAAAAACAAAATAGGTGTCTAAAGCGGGTTTCATAACGTTTTACAAATTTAGAATAGTGTTGAACTTATGATTCCATTATCAAAGTAAAATTACATCCTAAGCTAATTGTAATTAGTAAAATACGCATAGAGTTTGGTGTATAGGAGTTGGAAAGCAATTCAATTCCAGTTGCATTAGGGGAAGGGTTTAAATGTATAGCTAGAGAGCTAAATTAATCAGGCACAGTAGGTAAGGTAACTCTGGCTAGCACAATATCGAGACCCTTTCCAAATCCACATTCTGTCAGACTCACTATATTAATTGGAGAATTAGCATCAACCACTTATGTTTATAGTTAAGGAAAGATAAGGGTGGGTAGCTATGTGAGTTATGACATTAATTGGGCAATTAAACATGTTTAACCAAAAACATAATGAAGAAGAAATGGTATTGTTAAAAGAAAATTTTATTTTTCATACACCAGAGGAGAGCAAGTAATAAAGTATTGAGATTTCTTACATATCTACAAGAGCTAAATTAACCGTATAAACTTGCTTGTTTTCATGTATACAAAGCAGATGCGAATTCACTTCATTTCTTCCCATTTTCGATAAGAAATATTGTTATTGACACTTTAAAAAAGGGGCGTGGTATCCACGCACTCCTTCTTACTTCTCACACACCCTCTTAATTTCCGATTGTCGGATTGAATAAATTGAAGAAGATCAAATGATAGAAATCAATAATGAGAGTGTGAGTATCTTAGTTGAATGTGTGCCTAATGAAATATTTGAATGGATGCAGATAACGATCCCAGGCGACAAAATTCCATTTCACAAGGAGTTGAAAACCCTGTCCCCTCTGCGGTGTATCTACAGAGTTCCCAAGCGACTACGGCGGGGAAATGAGGAAGCGTATACACCTCAAGTGGTCTCTATAGGCCCACTTCACCATGGCAACGAACACTTAAAAGCCATGGAAGAGCACAAAACAAGGTACCTGCTACATTTTCTAAGTCGACCGGGGGTAAGCTACCGTCATTGTATAAATATGATAACGAACCAAGTGGAAAACTTGCGAGGTTTTTATGCAGAATCCATTGTGTTTGAAAAAAAAAAAATATTCCAAAATAAAAAAAAAGAAAGTGATAAATTTGTCGAAGTTGTTTTAGCGGATGCAGCCTTCGTCATTGAGCTCTTATTGAGGTACTATTGCATAACAAAGAAAGTTGAAGATGATTACGGTGAACGTGAAGATGATTACATATTTAAAAAGCCCGGGATGTTTTGGGATGTGCGTCCAGACTTGCGGTTGCTTGAAAATCAGCTGCCATTCTTCATTCTTCGGGATCTTTTCGACACAGCTTCTTCTTCTTTACCTCAGCTGCCTTCTTCATTACTTGAAATTTCCTACCATTTTTTCGAAAACGAAATTGATGGCAAGGGAAAACAAGAGAATTTTTCCAAACTACTTTCTTCTGGAGAAGAAGTAAAGCATTTTGTTGATCTGATAAGAATTCTATACCGACCGTTGGAACCAAAAAAGGAATTCACAGACAAATCCAACATCACAGCCACACCCAACGTGACAGAGCTACACCAGGCTGGAGTCAAGTTTGAGGTAAGAAAAGGTAGCAGTTTATTTGACATCAAATTCTCGGGTGGGATCCTCGAAATTCCAAAGTTAACAGTGAACGATACCACGGAGCTGACACTCAGAAATTTCCTTGCTTTTGAACAATGTCATCACGAAGAGGAGGATTTCCTAGCTAATTATGTTTTCCTTATGGTGCTTCTCGCGAAAACCCCAAAGGATGTGCAATTGCTTGTTGAGAAGGGAATCATTGAAAATTGGCTAGGTGATACCGAGAAGATATCTACTTGGCTTCATGACCTTGGCACCGGGATGATGGTTCACCACCATTATTATGCCCCTCTTTGTAAAGAGCTGAAAGATTACCGCGAAAAGCTCTGGCACGGATGGATGGTAATTTTGAAACAAAAATATTTTAACACGCCTTGGGCCAGTATTTCTTTTGTTGCTGCTGTTATTCTCCTCGTACTCACTGTCATACAAACAGCGTGCTCTTACAAATCTGCCCCGCTCTTATAAATCTGTCCTTTAAGCATCAACGACCGCAAGTCCCTCCTTCTCCGGAAGATCCGCAAGTCTCTCCCTCGCCATATCCTTGGAAGTCTACCCTAGTCTTTGAGAGAGTACAGAGTTTGCATTTCAATCTCAGGTTTCCTTCAAGTGAGTGTAATAGATGTTCCAACAAAATAAAGTATTCAAGAATGTGATTTTATATTTGATAGGGAAGCAATGTCTACTTGTAATGGCCACTACAAGAAAAGTGGGCTAAGAACACAATTGATTTGTGTCCTTTTCAATTTCATTGAGCACAAATACAAATCTGTGCGTTTTGAGTATCATTGAACACAAAACTATTTTATATGTGCTCTCTAAGCAAAAGGAACACTAGTTTGTGCCGAAAATGAAGTGTATTTGTGCCTACTTGCTGTGTCACCTTTAAATGTCAGAAATGAGATTTGTTTATTAATTTACGAAAGCACAATAAGAGTTTTCGTGCTCTCCGATGTAATATATTTAAATTAAAAGTAGGTTTTCGTGTCCATTGCTTTTACTTTTTCCCATTTTCAGTTCCTTTACATTAGTTCACGCCTTTCCTCTCTCCCCCTCTCTTAAACTCTACTCCTTGTCCTCCTGAGCAGTCTTCCATTCTTCCTCCCTCCCCCTCTCCCTCCTCTTTCACGCAACAAAGCCGCTGTCCACCCGTCACCAACGACTGTCTAATTATATCTCTAGATCCTCTTGTCGTCCTCTTTCCAACTCCCAAATTTGTTTCTCCAAATTCTTAGCCAAATTTCCTCAATTTCACATCTAAGCAACGGTGATCGTGGGCTTTCCTGCCAATTTCCGGCAAAGGCTGCCGGAATTGGACCTCGATGCAAGAGGTAAAAATGATCTCTCTTTCCTCTTCTTTCTTTCTCATCTCTCTTTCCCTCTCTCTCATCTATCCTTCTCCCTACTTTCATCTTCTACTCTGCCTCCCTCAGACTCTCTTTCTCTCGCCTCTATCTCTGTCTTCGACTCCCTTTCTCTCTCTACCTTCCTAGATTCGGTCCATCTCTTTTCCTTTTCCCGATCTGGTGGTTTTTGATGAACCAATCCAAAGCATAACTCCCAGATTCGGTCTCTCTCTAATTCTCTCTTATTTGATTTGATTTTCAAAAAATATATAGATCTATTTGATTGTCTTTCCTACTATTGTCTTCTTCAAGCTACATTGATCTGGATTTGATGAAGGAGAATCTTCGAGTCAGAAAGATGTGGGCAAGCAAAAAAGGAGGGTCGCCGGAGGCCGCCCTAGAAACCACCATTGCCATCTTCACCATCGAGGTAAATTCTCCTTCTTCCCAAACTTTCCCTTCAATTTTCTTTCACTTTCTCAGTAACCAAACGGACAATTTAATCCATAAAGTTTGTATCTTTGACATTATTTGTGTTTTCAAATCGTTAACAATAGCAGCTTTATTACAAACACTCGCCGAGGACTTGCAGGAACTTCATCGGGCTCGCTTGCAGAGGATATTACGACAATGTAATTTCACAGAAACATCCAGGTTTCATATTTTCTGCTTTTGTAGTGTATATAAATATTAGATATATATATATATATATATTTTTTACTGACGGTTAAATTGGAATTGGGGTAGGATTTCATAGGGCAAGGTGGTGATCCCACCGGGGTAGGAAAGGGTGGCGAATCCATTTATGGGTAAAAAAAAAAAATTCCCTTGAATTTACCCATAATGTATTGAAATTTGCTTTTTTTTTTTTTACCCCCGATTTTAATTAGATTTGAGAACCATAGTGAAGAACTTGTTTTGTATAATGAGTTTCAGGGAAAAGTTAAGAGGACGAGATAAAAAAAGAGTTGAAGCATATTGGAGCTGGCATCTTATCGATGGCGAATGCTGGTCCGAATACAAATGGAAGCCAGTTCTTTTTCATGTTGGCACCGTGCCCATCATTGGATGGTATGCTAATTTTTACCTAGTAATGTTAAAAGACTGTTTTTTACTACTATATGTGCAGTATCTGATTTTTTGTTTTACTTAATCTACATAAAAGTGATTAAAAAGCAGTAAGCGTTTTTGCCTTAAGATGTTATGTGTATCTTGCGTACAATGTGGTTTGGTGGACTTGTGACCTGTTGACTTTAGAAGTTATTTGCATGAGACATCAGTTCATCGCTCTATGACCTATTGAAATATCTGGAGACTGAAAAACAATTCTTGCTATAATACCATTTCTTTGTGATTTTGCTATGAGGATTTTATGATTTGACATGCACACGCAATCTGAATATAGTTATGAGCTGTATTTGTGTACGGGAATCTTTAGGCTTTAGTTGACTTTCAGGTGACTGTAATAATCTACACCATCACCATTAGGATTCTGTTTAAGCTATAAAGTGACTAAAGTAAAACTCCTACCCTTTTCTTGATTTCGTGTTCTTATGAAAGATTTTGACTATGTATGTTGAACACGAGGTTGTGAAGGTATAAAACCAGCTCCCTGCACTGAATAATTAAAAAAAAACCTCAGTGTATTTCAATTTTGTGACTCACGTGATTCCTCCCAAACTTGATTATCTGTATGCCCTGAATTTTCATGTGCCTTACTAATTGATTGTGATTTAGGAGTACAAATTTGTAGTAGATTTAGAAGTAGTAAATCACAGTTTAGCAGAGGCATTTTGTAGATTCAAATATCAATGTTTGTTCATTAGTTCCCCTAAACATCACACATTTTGCTTCTTGTTTTCTAGTTTGCTCAACTTTGTCCGTTGGATCAGAAAGACATGGCCCTTGCCTTAAACCATTTGATGAAAATTTTGCTTCTGTTATTACAGAAGTTTTTTCAATTTATTATTTTTTTATGACTTGTTATTTGTATATAATGTTTGGTTTTGGATTATACATATTTTTACAGGATTGACGGGAATATATTGTGTTGTAGAGGTGTACTTTACCTTCGTGCTATTTCTCATTTTTGTAAGTGTTTAATGTACCATACATTAATAAGTTTGGTTTTTATTTGCTTGAAATATGTACAACATTATTGGAGGTCCTATTAATGTTTTGCTCTTATTATGTATAAAATAACTATTTTTTTATTTTTTATGAAACTTATATTTACAAAATTTCTTTCTTTTCCAGGAAGAGGATGAACTTCCTTCTACAATTATGGTTCACAGTGTCGATATGGATTTGCTTCCTTGTCTTGTTAAGGTACATTGGACATTTAGTTGTACCAATGGTAAAATGTTCTCTTTTTTGTCGGAGAAAATGAAACTCTTATTGTTATCATATATGTGTAGAGCTAATGAATTCTCAATGTTGAATGGATGTCTGGGTAACATCACTGGAAATATGTGATCCTTTCCCTTTTTCATTTTTCCTTTGGTTTGGATTTCAGGAAGGTGATTGCATAATCCACCGAGCTGGGAAAAAGGGTAAAATCAGTTATGGGTGGCTATATGTAGGAATGCATGGATACATTGATAGGAAAATCTCATTATTTTGTTGGTCTTTTATCTTGAACACTTGTAAACATGTTATTTATGAGGAATATTTATGTAGTTTCATTATAGACATTCCATTTCTACTATTGGATTGCTTTTTACAGTCGAGATTGGCATCTTTGATTTTATGAAAATTTTAAACTTTTGGTTTTATTTCAAAATTTTACATTTCTATTTTTTTTTTAATAGAACCTACTGGGCACAATAACAAAATAGTGCAAACGTGGATGGAGAAGGTCATCTGACAAGTTGTCAGAACAAGGACACAAAAAGGCCTTTATTTGTGCCTGCCTCTTTGAGCACCAAACAGTCTATTGTGCCCTTTTAGTAATGGTGACGCCCATAGAGGGCACAGACACAAAGATGGTAGCTGCAGTGTTGCTATTGGTCTATGAGCACAATTGTTGGTGCTTTTTGACCTCAAAGGGCACAGATAATTTATTGTGCGCAGTGCTCATATTTTTTGTAGTGGGCTTTGTTGAAGTGTGTGTTGTAAATAAAGAGAAGTGATTTTTGGCCTTAGATGCAACCAATCGTGTGAAAATCACTTTTCTAAATTAATGCGTACGTAGCTTCTTATGTCGTACCAATTTGATGTTCATGGACCTATGCTTATGTCTTTGTATGTTTGAACAAAAATAAGGGTAATCGTATCATGTTTATTGTTTTTTTTGCCACACCAAGTGAACATTTCCATTAAAATGCTGCTTTAAGCATCACTCGCAAGGATATGGAATTGCTTGTTCAAAAATGTAATTGTTGAAACTCAAAGCTTGACAGCGACGAGGTTAACAAACCTTATTAATCCGAGGAAGTAACAGTTCCGAAGAAATCTCTATACTAATCTTAGTAAGGACATCAATGCATAACGCAGAAGTGGAAGGCAATGTTGAAACAATACTCTTTCAATCCCCATGCTCTCTACTTTTTATTGTTGTCCTCGTGACCAATTCCATTCAAATAGTTTGTCTAATCTCTTGCTTTCGGTTAATGGATTGTAGTTTGTTCACGACCAAGGAACTGATGTCTATGAAAATGATAACTGTTCATCATTTCAACCATATGCAACTAGGGATGGGCAACGGTTATGGCGGACGGGTAATCGCAGTTATTTAGTCATAACCATTTATGCTCATATCCGTATACCCGTTTACCCGTTGGGTAATTGCCTAAACGATTATATCCATACCCATAACCATTTATAAACGGTTAACCATACCCATAATCGCGTATCCATTTAACTGTAACCGTTTAGTGCCCGTTTACCCATTTATCATTCTTTAACCCGTTTATCCCTTCTTTTTTTACTATTTACCCTTTTTCATCCGGTTGCATGTTTTTTAAACAACTTGAAAATTAAAAAACAAAAATTTGTCATAATTTTCTTTTCTTGATAATTAAACACCGTTATAGAGACATTCATCATATATTTCCGCATTTTAATTTTTGAAGTCCTTATACCATTCCAATAATTGAAATAATAGTTTACTGAGTGGTTAATGTGACATCCCATATCGCCATGGGCACGAGGCCTTTTGGGAGCTCACTAGCTTCTGGTTCCATCGGAATTCCGAAGTTAAGCGAGTAGCGTGCGAGAGCAATCCTAGGATGGGTGACCTACTAGGAAGTTCTCGTGTGAGTTCGCAGAAACAAAACCGTGAGGGTGTGGTAGGGGCCCAAATCGGACAATATCGTGCTACGGTGGAGTCGAGCCCGGGCCGGGATGTGACAGTTAAGGAAAACTATATTATATTAGCTACATAAACCATGCACTAGTCAATAGCATTGATTTTAGTTTTGTTCGATAGGGAACATGATTTGTGTTAATTTTACATATATGAAATAAACGGATAAAAGGGTAAACGGTTATCCGTTTATAACCGCAGTTAATACTCATAACCATCCATTTAAATTTCACAAATAAACAGTTATACCCATAACCCTAACCGTGAAATTTAAATGGGCTAGTAACCGTGGTTACTCATAACCGATGGGTATTTGCCCTTCCCTACCTCTAACGTGACTTCATTGAGATAATACATCAAACAGATGGAGTGCAGGTTTATTGTTTTCGCATGGGTCTTGAACAATCAACCATTCAAGACAGGGACGAAGTCAAAGATTTGGATAAGCGGGGGTATCCTCAAACAACAAAGTCACAGTTAAAAATCTCAAGAATTTATTGAACAAAACACTAATATATTAATCCATAAAGTTTTTCATATAACATATTACAATACTCCTTGAATCGTTTTCATGGTTTGAAAACGTTGCATAATAATCATTACCAATACTATTAAATATCTCTTTCTATAAAAATAATCATATTATCATTCATACATTGATCTCTAAATTAGAAAGCTAAATTCTAAATTGAAATGCCAAAAACAAATTAATGAAGTAAAGTCATATAAAATACCTTGTGGAGTAAAATTCTTGTGTTGAATTTTGATAATTGATTACTTGAACTCCAACTGTCTATAACACTCCAAATTCAATTGAGTTTTGGTTGAATGAAAGGGGAGGAAAAATTTGGAAAAGTTGAGGACTGGAATTGCTTTGCCATAGTGGGATGAGTTTTATGTGGATTAACGACCTAGAGGTAGAAAAACGGGAAGGCACAATTAAATTAATTGTTAATTAAATTGTCATCAGGTAGGGTATTTGGGATCCCAAAACAGTAGACTAGTTTAGTTGCCTACTAATTTTTTTAATTATAGTTTAATTAGGATTGATTATTGAGAATTGTAACGTAAATATACATTTTTTTTAAATAAGTGGGGGCATCCGCCCCTAGGCCTACCTTGATTCAAGACTGCTTAATTGGGAATAACAAAGGTGAAGAGGAAGAGATCGGAAATTCCCTGTAATCTTGCTGTTGGGTACAGAAATCTTGAGAGATGGTGGGCAGTGCATGAATTAGACAGAGAACATTATTTAATTTAATTGGAAAAATTAAGTGAATAAATTATTGTTGCAAATACGAATATATAACTGCAAAACGCGGTTTCTGGCATTTCTGCTCCTTCATCTGCACTCTTAAATAGGTGGAAGAAGAAAAAAAAGGAAGCAAATCCTCCCTGAACTTACACCTCTGGAGCTTAGGGATCAAATAATTTTGGCAGTCCCTGAGCATCAATGTAAGTCCGAAGAGGATATGCTTCCGAAAAAGAAAACCATCTCTACAATATTACTAAATCTGTTTTTTTATTTTTTCTTTTAATTATCTTCAATGGTTCATTTAAAAAGGAAACACTGTCGGTGCTCTCCACGACTACTTTCTTTGAGTCTTATATTATTTCCTTTTTCTGGTTTCTAGATGGCCACTATTTCGCAGACTTAGACTTAATCAAATTAACTAAAATAGTGTGTTCACTGCTCTTATCTCTAAGTTTAAGTCACCTTCCTGTAAGTGTACATAAATAACATGTAAAACTCGTTTGAAAGTGTTTTTTAAATGACTGGAAGTGCTTTTAGAGAAAATGATTTTGAGTTATCGAAAAACTTCAAGTGTTTTTTCATAATTCACTTGTGTTCTTACTAAAGATTGGTTCTAAAAATATTATCAAATATTTAAATAATCGAACCTAAAATCTCTCACTTACAAGTTGCAAGTGAAGAAGAATACCTAGTACTAAGTAGTATAAGGTCATAATTATTAAAAAAAGGTTGTTTATATTAACCTAAATTACCTTTAATATAAAGGCAAATTGATGATATAAATTACAAGTGAAGAAAAATACCCAGTCCTAAGTTGTAAAGGGTCATAATTATTTAAAAAAAAAGTTATTTACATTAACCTAAATTACCTTTAATATAAAGGCAAATAGATGATATAAATTCCTCAATGAAAAGGCAACATATATGACTTTCATTTTTCTCAAATTTGAAGATAAACGTGACATTGAATTCGAAAAACAAAGAAATCCTTTGTTAATGTCATGCTGAAATTAGCAAAAGAATATTATGAAAAATATCACCTTCGATTCCTAAAAGAGCGTAATGAAGTGTTTTTTGTTGCAAAAAGTTGAGGTAGAGTATAGGATTTTTGTTGCAAGACTTCATTAAACTAGTTGATTCGTACATACAATTTTTTTACCGTTTGGCCATATTAAAGAAAAGGTAGTGCTGGTATTTTTTTTTTTTAGTACATCAATATTTTACATTAGGAGGAGGAAGAGTTCGGCTAAGTCACACAATAGGCAACTTAATTTGGTATCAAATTTTCCGTCCACAAGATTCGAATCTAAGGTCTCTCATTTTTAAACGAAGAGTAATACCACCAGGTCGTAGCATTAAGTGGTAGTGCTAGTAATTTATAAAGAAGAAAGATGTTAACGACATTTGCATTTAATTTGAAAAGATAAACCTTTTAGGTCATTCTTTAACTAAATTAGAGGACAATTATATACTCAACGCGTGGAATTCAAAAGGAATTATCTGTTGATGGCATACTTGGAATAGAAATAGAATATCATAAAAAGTCCCATTGTTAGTTTTCGAAATAGCATAAATTATAGTATTTTTTTTGTTGCAGAAAGTAGAGGCAGAAATAAGTTTTTTATTGTAAGACTTTCAATCTATTAAGTCATACGTACGAATTTTTAACCATTTGACAGATACTAACAAATAGACAGTACCCATCTCTATATATAAAGCTAAGCCTAAAGATGAAGTATTTTTAAGGTCACAAGCTTCACAAAAAATAAATGAACAAAAACGCCTTCAAAACGAAAAAGTTCAAAAATAATTCAAAATAATGTATTAAATATGACGGGTTTTTGGGGTCAAGACCACTTGAAAAGTGAACACCTGCATTGAACCGAAAAGGTCAAAAAATTATTCAACACCGGCCTAGGCCCAGGCGACTATAGCCTTTTTATTGGACCGCCATTCCAGTTTCCAGATTACAAAATACACAGGGCGGTTAGATACGCGCCACGCATTTCAAGAAATTCCAACGGCCACTAACCTCACCCACGCACTGCACTAACCCAACCAACTACCTCGCGACGCGTAATCCCACGTTTTAATTTCCCGCGGGTTTTTTTTGTCCGATTGGACGAGCTCGCGAACGAACAGTCACGGGCAGTGGCGGAGGACTCTTAAGTCTCGCCACGAAAACGACAGTCGTCGTTTCGACGAAATTACCTATCAGTCTCTTCTTTCTCCTCAACAATTTTCAGTTCCAAATTGCTCTCAGCTTTTCTTCTTCTCTCTGCTTTCGCCACCGGAGCTCCCTGGGACTTCAGGTGGATTACATTTCTCTGATTAGTTTTTTTAATTTCTTTTTTTTTTTCTTTTGAATTATTGATTGTAGTTTGCTGATTAGTTGTAGTTTAATATGCTGATTAAGTTTTGAGTGATGAATTTTATGTCAATTTTGAGAGGTTTTATGAACTGGGTTTTGAATTTCAGTCAGAGAAATGAATTTTCTTGAGAATTTGTGGTTGGTAGGAGTCAGGTGAATTTAGTAAAAGTTGTTTGAAGCTGCATCCTTAAATTTTGATCTTTTTTGTTGAATTACCGTTGTGAAAGAAGTTAGCTTTGTATGAACACTTGAAGGGTTTGGTTTTGGTGAAGTTGTTTGAAGCTGCATCAATAAGTTTCAATGGAGGATATTGATGAATGCCTCGGAAGGGTCAATGGGAGTTCAGAACTATTTAGTAGGAGTGGTTGTGCTAACTTTGAGCTTATGTTCATGAGCTTGAAGTCGGTACATTGATCCTTTAAGAACACTAGAACAGATTATTGGGGGAGAACAGTAAACGATCATCTTGATCGCTGACATACCTGTCTCTTTATGATATGTTCTTTGGCAACTAGTTCGCTCGGATATTTATTTGTCATATTCTTTTATTTTTCATATGAAGCCGTATACTTCACTTGAAAAGGACTTCCATTTCGTTGTTTTATTAGCAATAATAACAAAGCCAAACAGGACTTCTACATTTGAATCATCTCATAGTGCTTATTGCATAAGAATGTATACAATGATTGCTTGAGTTGCTTGGAGTTTCAGCTCACTTAGTTTCAAATTTGAGATTTTTCATTTTCTTGAGCTTTCTTCCCCTTTAGCTTTTCCTTTTAACTGTTCAAATCTTCCTTATTTTCATTTTGTGTTCTATTTCCCGACTGACCATGTGTCGGTTTATTTGGATCTATTTAGTCTAACTCTGGCCATTTATTTCCCTTCTCTTCCCCCAAGCAAAGATTTGTGAATTTAAACTACTCTTGAGTCCATTTACAACGATGGGATGGGGAAACATCTACAAAAGACGCATGAAAGTGTGCACAGTTGCTTTTCTGATATACCTAGATTACAAGGTAAATTTCATTCATTTCCTTTCACTTTTAGGCTGCCTATTTTATATAAAATACCCTTTTAACCTATTTTTCTTATAAATCATTGAAGGCTCTGCAGCAAAGAGAGAAATGGACTAACAAAACTAAAACAGATGCTTTATGGGAAAATGCGCATAAGCGAAATGCTAAACGTGTTCTCAGTTTGATAGTGGAGTTGGAAGGTTTGTGGGTGAAACTTGGGCAGTATCTGTCTACACGGGCAGATGTACTTCCTGAGGCATACATATGCCTTCTCAAGCAATTACAGGACTCTCTTCCTCCTCGTCCTTTGGAAGAGGTTTGTCTTTATAGATTTTGAAAGTTATAATATCAATAAACAATTATCATCTGCGACGTCATTTGCTAACTGACAATTTCATTTACACAGGTTTGTCAAACTATACAGAAAGAGTTGGGGAAGTCAATGAATGAGTTGTTCTTAGATTTTGTGGATGTTCCTTTGGCAACAGCATCAGTAAGATTTTTAGACTCTTGGGTCTTGGAAGTAGAGTGAACAAATATAACCACTTAGCTAAGATTCATTGCTAATGATACGCTGATTCTAGAAAAAAGGTTTATCTAATTGGTTTCCCATCCTAATTTATGCAGATAGCACAAGTCCACCGTGCCACCCTGCTCAACGGGCGGGAAGTAGTTGTTAAAGTTCAACATGAGGGCATCAAGACAATTACATTGGAGGTTTGTCTTACTTGGCTTTTGAGATTCGGGTTATATAAATTAAAAAGGGGTCACTAAATTATTCTCGGACATACTTTTGTTTTGCAGGACTTGAAGAATGCAAAGTCAATTGTTGACTGGATAGCATGGGCAGAGCCTCAGTACAATTTTAATCCTATGATGGATGAATGGTGCAAAGAATCTCCCAAAGAACTTGACTTCAATCATGAAGCTGGTATAATTAACTGTCATCCTTACTTCTAAATTTTGTCTTACTGCTGAAATCTTATACCTTTTCAGTTTGGCAACCTTGATGACTATTTGTATTACAGGTTTGTTCATTGTGTCTACTTTATTGATTTTGTTTATGCACTCTCTGTTTCTGTAGAGAACACCAGAACAGTGGCTAAAAATCTTGGCTGTGATACCAAATGTGATGATAACACACATGCCGATCGAGTGGATGTCTTGATTCCAGAGGTTATACAGGTACTATCTGTTCCTTTCTTCTAATATATATGACTTTGCAGGCACAATTTCACTTAACTAAGAGTAATATGAGTATTTGTTCATATAAAAATCTAAAGATGACGTATGGTGGAATATACTGGGGTTAGTGATATTAACAAAAAAAAGTGGCTTTAGTGAGTAAAAAACTGAAAACGGAGGTATATACGAAAAAGGAGTTAATTCATTTCTTTAACTATAGATTCTGTCTTTCCTGTTTTACACGTATTTCTCATTTACCATCCTGCTGCTTTTGTTTAGTCAACAGAGAAAGTCCTCATTTCAGAGTTTATGGATGGTATTCGTATAAATGACATAGAAGCGCTGGAAGAATTTGGTGTTGACAAACAAAAGGCTGTTGAAGAAATCACACGTGCATATGCCCATCAAATATATGTTGATGGTTTTTTTAATGGAGACCCTCATCCTGGTATCCCTCTTCCCACCCCATCCGTTTTTATTATTTTTCACCTATTTTTTGTTTAGAACAAGTGAATTCATGACTCAACAAGTTTGTGAGGTATTACATGGTTTACTAATCCTTGAGTTTTTTTGCAGGAAACTTTCTTGTGAGCAAGGAACCTCCATATCGTCCTATTTTGCTTGATTTTGGGCTTACAAAGAAATTATCAAGCTCTTTTAAAAAAGCACTTGCAAAGATGTTCTTGGCATCTACCGAGGTATGTACAAACTGTTATCAATATTTTTTCCTGAAAAACAAACTGTTATTAGTTTTGATATCATATGGTTACTTGATGTTAAAAATTTTAGGTGAGTAGGCTCAATGATTGAAAAGATTGACCTTGGAGTATCCTAAGGTTTCAGAGCCCTTATGAATTGCTCTCCATGGAATGCAACGACTAGTAGTGCTATGTAAAATTTTTCTTTCTTGCCCTTCCGTTTAGATGTCGAGGATCATCTTTGTCAAGCAAATAAGAGCACTGTAATGAGTAATAGCAATGCTTTTTTAAGTGATGACGGTAATATTGTTTGTCAGACTAAATGAAGTGTACTGTAATTGTAAACAGGGAACAATCTGCATTCACTTAAATTAATTGACAGTACTTCTTTGATTATTACATTGCAATGCTTTGTCACAGGGGGACCATGTTGCTCTATTGTCTGCTTTTGCAGAAATGGGACTTAAGTTGCGCCTTGATATTCCAGAGCAGGCAATGGAAATAACAAGTGTATTATTCCGAAGTACAACACCTGCCAAAGAGTCTCATGTAAGTAGTGTGTATGTTTATCCACTCTGGACTGGTTAGATTGGTTCTATTTTTCCAACGACAGAAGTTCTATTCTATTCAGTTTGTCTTCCTATCCTATTTGTTTAGTATCAATTTAAAAAATCCTGTTCAGTTTATTAGCTTATGATCTTCCTTAGGAAACAATGAAATCTTTGGCGGATCAAAGAGCAAAAAACATGAAGGTTATACAGGACAAGATGCAACTTAACCAGAAGGAGGCTAAACGCTTTAATCCTGTAAGTTCATGCATAATGTCCTACCCCTGTGCTTCTCTGCTATGTTTATTGACTAATTTCATCTATGCTAAAGTAAGAATTCCTTTATCAGGTAGATGCATTCCCTGGTGATATTGTAATCTTTTCACGAGTTCTCAATCTTCTCAGAGGTCTGTATATGGAGTTTTGCTCTGCTGTTTGTGTGTTAAATAATTATAACTTTTTAATTTTGCATTTGACTTGGACGTAGGGCTTTCTTCCACAATGAATGTCCGGATTGTTTATCAAGAGATCATGAGACCATTTGCTGAATCCGTTCTACAAGGGTAAGTGTATGCTGAATATGGTGTTGCATTGGTTTGTTGTCATATCTGGTTCTTTTCTGATCGGCCCAAAATTTACAGAAACATTAGTAGGGGACCAATGGAAAATGATCACTGGGTCTATGACACACCTGCCCACTCTAATGTGGAGGCCAAGCTGAGGCAACTCCTAGTTGAGCTGGGGAATAACAATAAAATACTTGGAGTCCAGGTGTGCACCAATATATCTGTTGATATAATGCCATGAAAATTTGAATAGTCCTTTTCCATTTATGTACATTGTTTAATAAAGCTTGACATTGTATGATCTTTCTGCTCTCTCTTATATTCCAGTGCAAGTTTCACTTCGTGACAATTGTGTTGCGTGTTCTATGAATGCTGATCTTTTCTTGTTAAAGCTTTATGATAATAGATCAAAGAGCTAGATCGCTAGATGCCCTTGGAATTGTTTATTTATTTTTACCTCTGTTTTTGTATTGAATGAAGTACACAACAGTTGTTTCATATTATTATTACTTCTTTTGTACTTCAAAAAAATTGATTGTTTGTTTTTAAACTTGACTATTTTTCTTTTCGAATTATAGTTTAATCAAGCTTTCATGATTTTGAATTCAGGTATGTGCCTACAAAGACGGGGAAGTTATTATTGACACTGCTGCTGGAGTGCTTGGTAGATATGATCCTCGTCCAGTTCAGCCCGACAGCCTTTTCCCAGTTTTTTCTGTTACAAAGGGTATAACGGCTGGAATGTTACATTGGCTGGTAGACACTGGGTGAGTATTAGTATGTTTCCATGTTGTCAATTCTATTTCCATGTTTCTTTTTGCTGTATAAAATATGTGCCTGAGGCATTTGGGCATGTTATACGGTTTTACCTGATTTAGAATAAGGTCGTTTCTATTTTTGCGTCTTCATAGCTTGTAGCTTGTATCTCATTGTGTTAGGTGGCTTGGGATCCCATTCCATTCTGCACAACAGGGGAATCAATCTTGGTATAAAAACTTCCATAATGTGATCCATACGGAGAAATAATTGATATTTTAGGCATTACCTGCATGGCTTCAGGAGTAGTTTGACAAAATAACTGCCATGTATGTTACTTTTAACTATAATGACTTGACGAGGGATTTATAATGTCTCTTTATGCATTATGTTGGTAAGTACGGTAAATTGTTTTAACTTTTCCGCCCTTTCAGAAAATTGAACCTCAAGGAAGATGTAGCAAATATATGGCCAGAATTTGGATCATGTGGAAAACATAACATAAAGGTATATACTTTGTGATTCAATTTCTGATATTCTTAATCCAATATCCACTAAAGCTATAAGTTTTGTTTGTACTTTCCCTTGATTTTCAGGTCCATCATGTCCTTAACCATACCTCTGGACTGCACAATGCCGTGGCAGACCTCATAGAAAACCCTTTGCTTATCTCAGACTGGGAGGAGTGTTTAAACCGCGTTGCCCTTTCAGAACCTGAGACTGAACCTGGCCAGGAGCAGCTGTATCACTACCTAACTTTTGGTTGGATATGCGGTGGAATCATTGAGGTACAGTTGCCTACTATTCAGAACAATTTTTAACATCTATTATTTTCATTACTTTTTAGTATTTCTTGGAATCATTGTTTGTATGAACGTGAATCTCATGTTCAATGCTTGCTTTGACCATTTTTCTAATTATCTGTTTGGGTGGGACAGCATGCATCGAAGAGGAAATTCAAGGAGATTCTTGAAGAAGCATTTGTTCGTTCCCTCCAAATAGAAGGGGAGTTTTATATCGGAATACCTCCAGGCAAGTATACTATGTTTTTGCTTCATTAAACGTATGAATACATGTCATGACTCTGCAATTGCACTTCTTTCTTTGAGTTGATATACTATTTTGCTTTCTGTTGCTTTCAGTCAATATGGAAGTATTGGTTCAGTAATTTGTCAGGATGTATTCTGGTAACAGTGAACCTGGGATTTCATTTTTTAATTACCATGCCTTTTTGCTCTTCTCCTAGGTGTGGAATCTCGACTTGCAACCCTTACACCTGATACAGGAGACCTGAAGAAGCTTTCAGGAATTAGGGGCCGTCCTGATATGCCCTCCACTTTCCAGCCAGAGCAATTCGCAACTGCATTGCCCGTTCTATTTAACATGCTAAACGTTCGTCGTGCCATGATACCTGCAGCTAATGGACATTTCTCAGCCCGTGCACTTGCACGTTACTATGCAGCCTTAGTTGATGGCGGTGTTGTTCCACCGCCTCACTCCTCTTCCTCTAAGCCAGCTCTTGGTAGCCACCCTCAGATTCCCAAATTTCCTGCTCAACCGTCACCAAAACAGCAGAAAGGTAACAGAAGCAAGAAGATAGCTGCTGCTTTTAGGAATATGAGAACTAATACGTATGAGAAGACTACACAAGATAGCAAGGACCACGACATTGGTAGTCACAGTAGAAACACGAGCAGCGACAGTAACACTTGCAACGCAAGTGACACCGTGCTGGATGAGGTCGTTATGAATCCTAATCCTCAAAAGGACGGCGCTAAGATATTTAGCAACCCCAGAATTCATGATGCTTTCATGGGTGTTGGCGAATATGCAAACTTGGTTAAACCAGATGGGAAATTTGGACTGGGATTTAGAAGGTATTATTCCCAGGACGGGTCCCTTATTGGCTTTGGCCACTCAGGAATGGGTGGCTCAACTGCTTTCTGTGACATAAAAAATAGGCTCTCCATTGCTGTAACGTTGAATAAAATGGTGTTTGGTGCAGAGACCGGAAAGATAGTCCACTTCATTTGTTCAGAGTTAAATATTCCGGTGCCGGCAGATTATTTGAGATTCGCAGAAACGGCACCTAGTGATGGAAAACCTCTGATTAATTGAGGCTGGTAATTAAGCCATTTTACCCTTCATTATCATTACAAACTTGAACCCCAGAAGAATATGGTATTTACCCCAGATGAATGAGTGTATATAGTTACAGTGATTTTAATTTACACAGCACATATATTAAAAGTGAAAATTTGAGCACACTTGAAATGCTTAGGGTATTGGGTTTCAACCCCATGTGTCTCGGGATTGAAACTCTCTCATCTATTAAATTATTGTAATAGTTTTGAACTCTCCCTCTTTCTCATCTTGACAATAAAAAATTTCCTTGCCCATTGATTTTAGCATATTAATACACTCGACTTGAAATTACGGCACAATAAGAAATTCTGTCATATACAAATGTCTGTATCTCTATCATTTTGTTGTACATTACCAGTGATGCGTAAGAATTATTTTATTTATCATGAGAATTTTGAAGCTGGCCTTATAACGGTAATACATAAGAATTTTTTTATTTATCGTGAGGGTTTAGAAGTTGGCCCTACAACAACAGAGGTGGACACAGAATGTATAAAATTTGTGTACTTAAGAATCTCTCTTGTCTCGTCCAAAACTATTTAGAAGTGATCCAACATATTTCTTTCCCTTCGACAAAAAAAAAAAAAACATATTTCTTTCCCTTGTACATTATTCTTTCCCTTACACATTATTTCTTGTATCGCTCCCATAACATTTTACTTAATTGGTGACATCCAAGAATTTTATTTGTTTATAAAATTTGACGTATAATGAGAGAGATAAACACATAATTGCATATAATATGTGACAGTTAAAAAAATTTCTTGTCCAAATTTAAAAGCTGGACGATCCAAAATAATTTTTTTTTTTTCTCCAATGCATATTATTTCTTGAATGAACTTGCATCCACGTGAAAGATTAGATTAGGAGGAAAGTTTAAATTAGTGTGTTATAAATCCCACGTGAGATGGTGGGCAGTGCATGCATTAGACAGAGAACATTATTTAATTTAATTGGAAAAATTAAGTGAATAAATTAATGTTGCAAATACGAATATAAAACTGCAAAACGCGGTTTCTGGCATTATAGGTGGAAGATAAAAAATAAAAAATAAAGCAAATCCTCTCTGAACCTACGCCACCGGAGTCTAGGGATCAAATTATTGTAGCCTTTAAAAATTGATTTCTAAGCTTCGTTGTCTGTCCAGAAACAGAAGGGATCTGCTTCTGACAAAAGAAAATCATCTCTACAATATCACTAAATCTGATTTTTTTTTAATTTTTTTTTTTTTTTTGGTTTTTTTGTTTCTTTAAGCTTGAGTGTTATAAATTATCTCCAATGGTTCATTTAAAAAAGAAACATTATCAATGCCCTCCATGACTTCCTGCTTCAAGTGCTATATTATTTCCTTTTTCTGGTTTCTAGATGGCCACTAGATAACCACTATTTAATAGATTTAGAAACACTTCTATTATTTTTTCAGAATTCATTTGAATTTTTATATTTTATTAAGGATTAATTCTAAAAATATTTTCATTAAAATCATTTTGAATCATTTTAAAAATACTTTTAAACAAACCTGTATACTATTTCATCTCAAAGTTGAAGTTAGATATGATACCGGTACCATAGATATATAAAAATGGCTCATTTTGAATCATTTTAAAAACACTTTTAAACAAACCCGTATACTATTTCATCTCAAAGTTGAAGTTAGATGTGATACCGGTACCATAGATATATAAAAATGGCTTTTTGTGTCCTTTTTCACTTAAAAATAAAAATAAATAAATAAAAAAAGATACGGACTACGGAGGGGAAGATAATTGGCATTCATCTTAAATTAAAGTCCAAGCAAATATGTCAAAACTTATTTGACATGCTTGGTTTTTCATAGCAAGTAATTTTTTTTTTTTTTTTGTCGAATTCATAGCAAGTATTGTAATCATATTAAACTCAAGTGTCTTTTAAAATACAACTAATTTGTTTTAATCCGAATTTATTTTTCTGACCAGTAATTTATTTTCTTCCAAGTGTTGCTGATTAAACCGACCAACCCTAAAACAAATATGACAGCATCCTTTGTGTATTGAACCAGTTCCAATTAAAAATTCATATTCAATGCCAATTGCCAGCTTCTTAAGAATCTTAAAGACTTATCAAATAATAATTATCATAATTAATGTTGGAGTGGCACTCGTGTAATTCACCCAAAAAACCGGGCATTTCGTCATGACAAACACTATATAAACTGTACTCACTTTTGAAGGAAATCACACACATTTCACATATTTCTCCATATTTTCTGCACACTTGATTAGGCTTTCTGTGCAGTGGCATTATGGGAATTACAGGAGTTTGCTTTAGATTACTTGGTGACTTGGTTCAAGCCATTGGAGGAGTCCCATCAAGTTCAACAAGCAAAGGAGCTCACATTGTTCATGAAGATCAACGTGACCAATATTCCAAATGCAAACCACAAAATATTGCAACCAAAGTTGATGAGTCCATGGCAAGGGCACTGATCACAGTGTTTGGGATGGAAACAAATGGAAGAATCAAGAAGGAAAAGGCGCGGCTTGTCGTGGAGAATCTTGGACTAATACGTAATGAGGAAGACCAGACGGGTTTCGATTTGCCAGGGGATGATCATGAAGTGCCAGTGGAGGAGGTCCTTGGTGGATTGGAGGATAATGAGTCCGAGCGCAACGAGCTCCTGCGCGAAGCATTCAAGATTTTCGACGAGGATGGCAATGGATTCATAGAGGCTGTGGAGTTGAAAAGGGTTTTGGAATGCTTGGGTTTGGGGAGTGGGTGGGAGATGGACCAGGTTGAGAAGATGGTGAAGGTTGTGGATTTGAATATGGATGGGAAGGTTGATTTTCGAGAGTTTGAGTTAATGATGGGGTAATTAAAATGTCATTAGCTTATTGATTAAGATCAAGATGCTTATCTTTTATTTTCTTCAAACAATATGTTGCCCTAATTGTAAATTCAATGGACTCATAATTTTTTTTTCACCATCTAATTTTTGTTGTTTCTTCTTTTCATTTATCTTAAACTCAATCATTCAACCTCAATGGAGAAATCATTTTTTTGCTTAACAAAGACATGAAGAAAGATGTCTAATCACTAACATTACAAGTCCTTACACGATTAGATAATCTCTTATAATACAATTATGTAAACAAATTACAATTACGATAACATGGAGTGTGATTAACAGTGATGATAGAACACTATATAATGAATTAAAAATATTAAATTATCCATAAATCATAGTTGCAACTTTGCACCTTCCCTTAGTGCAGGCACACCCAAATAAAAGAGAGTAAATTGTCTGACATTTTGTAAATTATATTAAACTTACATCAGTTGGACTACTTAATTAAGTCAGCACTACCAAATGTGGGGCCAGATGCAGGAATAATAAAAACAAGTTTGTGCATGCGATCTATTTCTAACCACTGATCAAATTTGGGATCAAACGCCCAAATAATATAAACAAGGTTCATTTTTTATTAATGATCAAATGTAGATGATAGGATGATCTGCGATAAAATATCATCACAATTCATAAACTACTCGAATATAAAATCTTTGACATTAAGTACAGTGCACGTGCAACCCTGATGTGTCTACTTTTCTAACTAGGGAGATGACAAGCATATGTGGATGGATCCAAACGTTTCAACTACAAAACGCGGTTTCTGCTTTTCATGCGAGCACTTCTTCAAGTAAAAGCATTTTTCCTTAATTGTATAACACAGTTGGCAGCATGATCTTCCTTCTTTGCAACCTCAATTATTATACATAAACAAAAAGAAAGAAGAATCTGTTGACTTATGGAGTGTGTAAGTCTGAAATAAAAAATAATTAAAAATTCTAGAATGCACTGATGCATGAGATGCGTCGGTGTAATGGATGGCTACATTTGCGTGTTTCAATTAAAACATTCCAGTTTCTTCAATAAACTGCGACATTTTACATGAGAAATACGAGTCTAGTACAAGCTAGAAAACCATAAAAAAGAAAGAAGAAAAATACCAAGAAAAGGAGACACTTCTAAGAACTACTTAGAGATCTGCCTAAAGCATATTATAAGACATATTCGATCTAACTGACAGGGTTACAGGCATCACAATCGTTTTATTTTATGACCACAAATCCGAGACACAGCTAACAGTATCGCTCATCATCCGATTACTCAGATTGCTATTCGCCATACCAGCATTTCCGAGTCCAAAGCTTGCATTCTGTCCGGAGACTGCAATTCCAGCATACGGAGCATCCTCTCCATGGATGGTAATAGTCGGTGAGACATGTGCTGCTACCCCGCGCAAATTTTGAGGGTTGAGCGGTTGCGTGCCTAGATGACCTTGAAGAATTTGATTGAAAGTAGAGGTCATTGAGCCCCGAGCAACCATATCTTCAGCTAGCTTCACCTAAAATGAAATCACCGCTCCTTAGTGACAAAATTCCTTGACATTTTACTACTGTCATATGGAAATTCTTTAAATACACATACAAACACATGGTTTAGTACTTTTTTATCAGTTTGTTTTAATAAAATATAGTATTCGTTAATCGCTAATTGACATGTTTTTAAAACTGTTTTGTCATTGTTTCGCTGTATATCCACTACTTCACTCACTTGCAAGCACAAGGCAAATCAGAGGTTCTGTTCTACAGATTTTCCACCCTCTTTAAACCCTATATGTTTGCTTGTTTTAAAGATTTTTCACCGTCACGATTGCTTTGCCTAATGTTTTGACATTCCGTACTTAAGCACTCTTGGTGTTATTTTATACCTTGGCTCTCAAAGCTTCCACATCCGATTTCATTACTCTATTGTTTGTATCAGCATCGCGGAACTGTTGAAAAGCATCCGTTAGCTGCCTATGTAAGGTTGAATTTTCTCCTCTCAGTTGTTCAACCTGAAATAAAGCCATAAATCAAACTTCTGCATCAGAATAACTTCAACTATTCGATGTATAATCACAAACTTCACATGGAAAACAAATTAATTACTGGTCAATACACTCTAAATTTTGTTCTGGTAAAGATTCCACCAAAAATATATGATACCTGCAACTCGAGATCCGCAAGATGTGCTTGCTTTCGTCTTCTTGATCGCCTAGCAGACTCCCTGTTCGAGACCTTCCTGCAAGTTAATGACAAAGGTAATGCAGTATTGGATCAATTCCATATTTAAAAAGAATGGAAACAGAGAAAGAAAATATTAAAGGGAAGCGGTTTTCCGCACACCCTTGTTCTCACTGCACACCTCTCTTTATTTCAGTCCATTGGCCTTCGAATATTCAATCCAAAGGACAGAAAAAAAGGATGGTGCGCAGAAGGAGAAAAGGTATGCGGAAATTATTTCCCATATATAATACCTTCTAATGCGTTTGATGTCGAGGGGTTCTGTGCCGTCTCCACACGGACTAACTTCTATCTCGAAATCATCCTCATCCGATTGTTCTCCGGAGGAACCACTGTAGGCTCCTCTTGTTTGGTTATCTCCTCCAATCGGTTTAGCAGCCGATGTTGGACTGCCCACTGAAAAACCATATATCAAAACTCACTAAATCACACAACAAGCAACAGATGGCGCCCGAAACACAAACAGAGCACGCAGAAAAAGCGATGAAAACACACATAAGCAAGTGTAAAGGTGCAAGCTTGACATGTTTTTTCCGAAAGCATACCACAAATCGATGACTGGGAATCCATGGCTGCTGAGATGCAGGAGTTTTTTGGAGTGAGATTTTGAGTGCAGAGTAGGGTTTCTGTCAGTTGACTGCTTGAAAAACCATTCATTATATCCTGCATTCATGGAATATATAAAAACACTTGGTAAATATTGTTCTTGGAGCTAGACAGCAACATTTAACACTTCAGTTTATATACTTGTCTTGTAATGGCTGCTAATGAATTATTTATATAACAATGCCACACTTCATTTTATACACTTGTCTTATAGTATGTGTGTCAGTTTTCAGCGTCTAAATAAATTTGAGTATTAACTTAACCATAAAAATCATTTCGTTACGAAAATAAATCCATAACTTTCCTAAATGAAAAATCTATAGGATTTAGAATTCTGTGTGTTTCTACAACAATTGACATGAGCCTCCCCATCATCAATGACTTGTTAAAGTGGGAACCTATCAAGCATGATGTGACTGGCTTGCTAACAGCCATACGTGTTTTGAATTAAGTATGATTAATTACCCAAGAAATAACTAATTAACTAATTAATCAATATACCATCACCTTTTTCTTAAAATAAACATAAAATTCTTAAGCAAAATTCATTTTCCAACCCCACAACGACGACGTTTTGGTCAAAATATTAAAACCAAACACATAATACAACATGTCAAATTGCATCGGATGACGTGGGACTGGACCCCGGTGTCCGAAAGTCCCGTAAAGTGAGAGAGTGTGACTAACCCGATTTTGGAAAGCGAAGCTGTGGTCGCCGGCGCAGACGTCGCCGAAAAATACATCCGTATCGGCGAAACTCCGGTCTCTGGCCCGAAGTTCGTCGAATTTTTCATCGCCGTGCCCTTGCGTATCGGCGGCCTCCTGACCGATCATGGGCTTCTCCAGTAAGTACTCCAGGGCCTCGCCAAGACAAACCTCCGACGGGCTCCGCTTCAATTCGAGGGGGGACGAGGCTGTTTGGGAGTATACCTCCACGTGGTAACGGGGCTTTTGCTCCATTTGGGATCTCCGTGCTACCTCCGGTGAGATTAGCAGGGAGAGAGGGAGAGAGGGAGAGGGAAGGGGGAGGGAATAAGAGCAGCGGGAGTGGGTATTAATAGTAAAATGCGGTGTGGAAAAGTACGTAAAGAAAAAGTGGGCGGCACATGAAGTTAAAAGTTTGGTGTTGCATCAGATTACGGAAATGCCCTTGTGAATTGTACGAATGGCGCGAGATGTGGGTTTTGTGGTAATTAAACATGACGGGATCTTCGTATACAAGTAATGCAATATATTTTATTTATTTTGTGAAGATCTGACCGTTGGATCCTAGAATCTGGAAGAATCCTGATGCTGACACGAAACAAGTTGATCGTGTGGTGGGCCACCTGAATCTGGCGGGGTTTTGGATTCTCCCCTGCCCCTTTTTCCTTTCCTGCCTCCCTTTCCTTTTCTTCTCTCTCAATGTACATAGGAGGTAATCCTGAGCGTCTAAATAGAATGAGAGGGAAAGGGAGATAATTCGGATCCTCTTTATGTTTGATTACGTAATTGCCTAGTTATGTTTGATTATTTTTTTAACTGTGTTATTTGAACTTGAGATTTCTTCAAATATTTATACTAAGAGCTAGTTCAAAACGTTTTACAATTTTAATATATTACATTGCCAGGTTGCTCAAAATTATTGTTTATTCAGAATCTTATATTACGTTTTCAAATTACTTGAAGTTATTATTTATGTGCAATCATGTTTTAAGATATGGACTTAATCAATAAAAGTTTGTTAAAATAGCATACCAAAACACAATAACCTGTTAAATTCTAAAATGATATTATCAATATGGTTGTGTCGACACGAACATGAAATGACTAATCAAATAGTATATAAAATGCTATGCGATATATTACATTCTAGTTCGAGGGTTAATTTTCCTAAGACCAATAACAATTCACTTTCTTTTTTAATTAAACATGACCAATTTAAAAATACAATATTTACATTTTTCTTTTTTGAACAATTGATATTATCTACACTAGGGGGATGGGGTTGGGTTTAGCCTCACAATGGGTTAGCAATAATATGGTTCAAATTCACATTTGATGAGAATCGAACCTAAGACCTCTCACTTACAAGTGAAGGAAAGTATCACTAGACCGTAGTACTAAGTAACAAATATTTACATTAAATAGTATATAAAATGCTATGCCCTATATGAGGCTAAGCTAACTCCCTTTTTCTTAGTGTAAGTAATACCGTTTGTTAAAAAATGATACGAAATTAGTTGCAAGAATATTTGGGGCCACATATTTAAATAGGTTAGGCTTACTATCATGCCAAGTCACCTAATAGCATTGTTAATTTTTATAGTGAATTATTGGTCCTTATATGTGTAATGGAAGGTCTAATTTATTTATTTAACCATTTTCACTATGGGACTATATTTAATGATGTCCTTTTAGACCATCTCCAATGGAATGAGGGCCAGAGGGCTCGTTTTAGCCCTCTGGTCCTCCAAGAAATTAATATTTTAATAAACACTACAGTGCCATATTTCTTAGGCTATCTCCAACCGAAGGTTGGCCAGACAGCTCGTTTTAACCCTCTAGCCCTCCAAGAAATTAATATTTTAATGAATAGTGCAGGGCCATATTTCTTAGGCCATCTCTAACCGAAGGCTGGCCAGAGGGTTTGTTTTAGCTCTTTGGCCCTCCAAAGAATTATTTTAATGAACAATGCAAGACCATATTTCTTACCATCTCCAACTGAGGGCCAAAGGGACATAAGGCCAAACATAATTTATTATTTAAATTTAAAAACTACAAAAACTTAAATTAAATGAAATATAATGAAATATTTAAAATAAATTGTGAAAACACTTACTTCGTCGTAGTAATTGGCGTTGCTTTCATGTCTACTTACAATGGTTAATAGTTGTGTGTTAAATTAATTTTTTAATTTAAGTGTCCAATTACTAGTACAACTTAGTTTGAGATAGTTACATGTATAAATGCACATTTACCATCTCTAATAGGAAGCTTATATTTGGGGCACCCATTATATTTGTCCCACATCGAGACAGAATTAAGCAAGTATAAGCTTGCATGTGTGGCACTCATTATATTTGTCCCACATCTGACACACCCTGACCGAGATCAGGGCATGTTGGCCGTCACGTGGAAGTGACGTAATCATGTGCACAGTGTGGAAGCTAATAAAATAATAATAAAGGTACGAATAAATAAAAACCAGCTATACACAAGGTAGAAACATACATATGCAAGTGTAAGTGTGAAAACAAAGTTCAGAGCACAAAGACCTAATGCAGTCCGGGAGAAACAACACTACAAAAACACACCCAAAGGTGGTCCTACATTGGTGATAATCTGTCAGATATGCCGGGGAAATCCTCTGGGAAGCCATTAAAAGTACTAGCCAACTAGAACCTGGAGGGGCGCAAAACAGAAAGTGTGAGTGGGCAAAAACAAAGTTTTTCAAAAACCATTTCATAAACAAAGTTCTAACCCCTCGCCGAAAAAACCTGTATACTTCCTAGAAAAATAGGATATATACATATATATAAATCATGCTCGGAAAATATGCCATGTCAAATGCCTCTAAATAGAATGCAAGTGCTCAGGAAATGTCAAATCAATGCCATAAAATCTGTCAGCCGGAGTCACCTAACGTGACCTGTACGGCTGAATCTAGAGCTCAAATCTCCATCTCACTAACTATACATGCACATGAGTCGGAACCACCTAAGTGGTCTATACAACAGGACTAGGTGTATAATAAGTACGCTCAAGTGCTACGATCACGTGAAGGCTGGGCGAATAATCGCGGGTCACCTACGAGTCGGAACCACCTAAAGTGGTCTGTACGACAGGACTGTGCACCTAACTTGGATCCAAGATGAGCGTGTGGTGCAGGAGGTGAACATCACGTGAAGGACTGTGCCCAACTCTGGGCGGGAGCACTAACACCAGGGGTGCAGGTTATGAGCTCTTTATGCATCTCAAATCACTACTAAACATAAGCATAAACCATACTCACCTGACACTTACCTGTGCGCCCGCAGCACCAACATACAAACATATATATGCTACTAATAATACATAAACAAACGGCAAACATAATGCATGGCATAAAAATGTATAAACGTTTCCATTCACTTTCTGGGAAAAACGTAAGTATATAGGTATATACGGAAAACCAAAAGCCTGCTCACTGGTATGTAGAAGGGTCATAACCCCCTTGCCTCGAGTGACCGCGCTCGTCCTCGGGATAGGTTTCACCTATATGCGAAACAACTATAAAAACGTTAATTTTAAAACACATAACCAACCTCACGAAATAACTTCTCATACAATGCTCAAATGGGGTGTAAGAATACACCAACATGATCTACTCAACCTCAGGAACATCCCCATATTTTTAGAAAAATTTTCCGACGCCGCACGCGCCCCCACGCGCTGGCCAAGGCACGGCCACACATGCGGCCCACGCCCAGGCACGTGCCTGGCACACTGGCACACTAACAGCGTCAGTTAATGCCGTCAGGAATATTCCGTTAAATCTAACTGATGCCGTTAACGCCGTTAGGAATATTCCGTCCAAACTGACAGAATATTCCGTCATCTTCTCCGGCCAAACTCCGGCATCGGAAACTGGGAAAACTTTAAAACCTTGTATCTTCTTCGTTTTTCAACCAAATTTCACAAAATTGGTACCAAAATGAAGTTTACAACAAGAGGAATAAATCCATACCACTTTCAAGCACTAAAACCCATGGAATCTCGTCGGGAAAACACCACCAACTCCGGCCAACTTGTAACTCATGATCCCGACGTCCAAAACCTTCAAACGAATCACCCCGAGCCTCCTAAGGACCTCACCAAGCTTCCTACAAGCTTGAAATTCTCAAAAACACAAGAATTAACGTGTGCATGAATAGTGACCAAATCGGGGTATCTCGAGTTCGACGTGAAAACGAAGGTATCCTTACCTGAAATGGGTATGGTTGAACTCCTAAGGACCTCACGAGCACGAATATGTAATTTGTTTCCTCGATCTGTGATGGTTTCAAGGGTTTTGGTTGTCGTCCGTACAAGAAGAATAGGAATGGGAGAGAGAGAGGGCTCGGGACAGGGCATGGAGAGAAGGTGAGTGAGTGTGGTATGTGTGTGGTCCAAAATCAGCCAAGCATCACCCAAAAACAACCACACAACGAAACAACCATACTAGGGGCAAAACCGTCATTTCACCCCTACGATTTAAAAATCCGAAACGGGCTGTCACACATCGGTTGTGGAAGAGGTTTGAGCAATAAAACATGCTTATAAAAGCAACATTCCCACAGAACCAATCACCTTTCTGGGCCTTAATTAAATATTCTTTTTAAATTTTTTGCCCAAAAAAAAAAAAAAACTGTTAAAAAAAAATTTCAAAAATAACAGCTAGCTGATTCAAAATTTTTAGCCTGCCCTGGGGCCGACTAGCTGGCTCATTTTGGCCGCCCAGTTGGTCATTTGGCCCTTTTTGTCTAGTAGGGTCCACGAGCCCTTCGGCCTGGCCCTTGGTTAGAGATGATTTTAGGGCTATTTTCAGCCATCTGGACCCTTTGGTTGAGATGCCTTACCATCTCCAACCGAGGGCCAAATGGCCATAGGGCTTGTTTCAGTCCTGTCACAAAAAACCGTCTCCAACAGAGGGCTATAGGGCCAAACATAATTTATTATTTAAATTTAAAAACTACAAAATTTTAAAAATACAACGTAAATTTAAAAACTACAACTAAAATTTAAAAAATATAACTTATATATTTCAAGTCAAATGTGAGAGGTTTTATTTAGAGTATTTAAAAATAAAAAAGTGGGTGGGAGTCCCACATCGGTTGTGAGAGAGATTTAAGCAAGCACTAAAGCCTATAAAAAGAACACCAAAACATTCAACTAAACATACTTTCTGGGCGTATTAAATTTTTTTTTTTTTTAAATTTGGGCCCCAAAAAAAAAAAAAAAAAATCAAATAATGATATGTCAGCTAGCTGTTGGTTTCAAATTTATGGCTCCTTTGGGTTAGTCGGTTGGCTCCTTTGGGTTAGTCGGTTGGCTCTTTTGGTTCAGTCGGTTGGCTCCTTTGGGCCAGCCGGTTGGCCCTTTTTGTCCAGTGAGGCCCACGAGCCATTTGGCTTGGCCCTCAATTAGAGACAACTTCCTTTGGGCCAGTTGGTTGGCTCATTTGGTCCAGTCGATTGGCTCCTTTGGGCCAGTCGATTGGCTCCTTTGGGCCAGTCGATTGGCTCCTTTGGGCCAGTCGATTGGCTCCTTTGGGCCAGCCGGTTGGCCCTTTGACCCTTTTTTGTCCAGTGAGGCCCACGAGTCCTTTGCCCTGGCCCTCGATTAGAGACGACTTTAGGGTTGTTTTCGACCCTTCGGTTGGAGATGGTCTTAGAGATTTGTGCCTTCTTGTTTGATAGGTCCTTGCCCATTGGAATTGGACATGGTTTCTATGATTTTAATAGTATTAAGGAGCTAGAACTATGAATGATTACTTTCCATTTTAAAAAAAAATGGTGATGCTAGGGGCAGTTTGGGATTAATGTGCCTTTAAAAAAAACATTTTTTTAGAAGCATGGGTAAACCTGCTGCTTCTACTTTCTATTGATTTAGACCCATGACTTTAAAGAAAAAATAATGTTTTTTTTTTCACTTACCAAACGCAATTAAAACCCCAATTTTTTTTAAAAATATATACTTTTAAAACAATTTAAACAACATCAAACCAACCCTAAGTGTACACAACCTAGCCTTTTACATCATCCTTCTTAATCACAACACTAGTTAGTGCAAATCATTAGCAATTTTATACTGCTTTATGCAATATTGACATCATTTATTCATGTGGCTGTAACTTCTTTAAATCGTCGATGCATTACAAATGGACCACAATTATTTACGAATGGACGTGTAAACGAATAATATATTAAAGACAAGTGTGTTAAAAGATATTTATTATGGATGGACAAGTGTTTTGCTTTATGCCCATGGCATTGGATCCAATATGGGAATGCACAGTTGCTACTTTAGGCCATGCCCTTATAACATTTCATAAAGTTTCCTTGTAATTTCATGGATATAATTATAAAGTTTGAATTAGAGAGTTTAATAAAGCAAGGACTCTCTATGGTCCTTAATCAATTTGGATAAGCTTTAAACAAAGCGGCCACCAATGAAATGCAGTCAAAATCCAACAAAAGATCACACTGTGTAATCTTCCATCTTTATGCAAAAGCTATAAATTAAATTAAATTAATGCCTTGATGGCAAAGCATATAGCTAGGGTTTAGTGGTTTGTTTAGGTAAATAGAGTGGATCTCTAAGGATTAGTTTAGGTGTGGAAAAGCAAATTAAAGCTTGATTTAGACAAGCACCGACCTAAAAACAAAGATGCTGATGGATGCTTTGCATGCCTTGCTAAATAATGATAATGTTATTCGCACATTCATATTTACCTAGTTATTACATATTTTTATTAATTTTTTGTTATTAATCTTTTTCAATTTATTCGGTTCAACGATAAAAAATCAAGAAAAGTGTGTAAAAAATAAAAATAAATATGTGGATAACACTACTTTGCTAAAAGGGATGGTTTTCTCCTCCACTTTCTTTTGAGTTTTTTTTTGTAAAGCAATGAGCTTTGGATTTTGCTTTTTCATGGCTTTATATGGTTTTATTTAAGACCAGGTAATACCTAATTTGGAAAAGGATCCTCGTCGGATTCTTTTTCTGGGAATTTTAAAGATTTTGTTATCGTGACCGTCCATTGTACATCGTACGATCAGTTTTCGTTAGATACTGTTTATATTTAATTTTAAATTTTAAATTTTAAAATAATTTCTAATCGTAAAATATATGATAAATGATCACGATCATAAAATCTCTAGAATCCTCAGAAAAAAGATTCGGCCAATATCATTTTTCACCGAACTTTTTATTTAAGCTGAATGATCAGAAAAGCCCCCACGTCAGAGCCACCATAAAAAAGCAGTCTAATTTCTTGCAAATATGAAAAATGACCAAGTGGCCAAAAAGTAAAACATCACAAGTTTTCGATTTCATGATGGTGAAATATTGGACCCAATTTTCTGTACCAAAACTGGACTTATTCTCCACTTCTACTCGTGGTATTATTAGTGCCTTTCTTACTCTAGGAGGTTTCTTCCAAGTTCTTAAAATGAAAATTGCGAGATTTTTTTAAATTGAGATTTTTTATGAACTCTCTTCAACTTATCAGTTTAACGTTAATTTTTATGTTATTATAAAATATTATGCAAAAAATATGAAATGATAGAAAATTTACAGAGAATCTTACTTTTAATAGAGTATCCTTAACATTTCTCTATTAAAATTGGATTCACTTAGGGCTAGGGGTCTAGGGCAACATTTTTTTGTTTGTTTGAATTTTTCAGCTCGAGTTGTAGGGTTTCTTGTTTTCTACTTTCTTCACATTAATCACGTTAATAGTAATGGCCCTCACTTATTCACAACTCCATTTCATTATCCATTATGTATTTCCATTTCCTCAACAAGGGAGCTTAATTCGCGCCTATCCTTACTATCTATTTTTACCATTCTTTGGATAAAGAAAAGAAACTTGAGTAGGAAGGCTACTTGGCTACTATCAGAACTCACGCAAGTACAACTCACAATAATTACAATAAACCAATCAAACAGTTAAAGGGAAATAAACTTATCTTCTGAAGTGGAGGAAGAAGAAGAAGCCATGATTGCTAGAGTTCATAAGAGTCTTCTACACTCAAGCTGCCAAAAGTCTTTGCTATCAAATAAAGTTTTAGCACGAGATAGGATAATATTGTGAGTGCAGAGACCTCCCTATATATATCCATACTCCCTTGATATCAGGCCTATTAACTGATACCTTGAATATTCCAAACTGATTAGGGTTTCGGTATAGTCCTCATAGGTATTGAACTTTTGTCAAGTCTTGATAAGGTTACTTGAATATAATTGCATGTTATTAGGACTCTTAATCTTAGTCAAGTAGGATCGGAATTTCCTCAACATGATAACTCAAACACTGAGCTATCAGTTTGTCAAGAACAATAACTCATTCTTCTTGACACTCACATCTTACATTCTCCCACTTGAGTGTCCAAGAAAAATGATATTACATAGGCTAAGACTAAGGTGATCACAAGTCCCCGAAAGCTGCAATTAAACCTTTAACAACCTGTCACTTATAGCTTCGAATACTGAATCATAAATGCAGTATGTAATCTCTTCTACATGTGTACTTTATGAATACAAGTACCTACACCATAAGTATCAAGATTTATGAATAAAATTTTACTATTAAACCATTTTCCACTAACACTTCAATTCAATAATACAAAAGCAATTTTAAACTCTCACCGATTAAAAGAGTAAAAAATCTCATAAACGCACATACCTCTTAAAAGCTCCCACTAATCAAGCATTAATCAAGGATTTAAAAGTATTGAGAATTCAACATCAACTACTAATTTTTCTGACTATATCTCTATGTCAGATATTGCGAGGAAGTGAGTGGCTAAAAAGATATTCAAAATCATATGGTCAGTTTTATTCATCTAAAATTTGACAGAAACATAAAACTTTAACGGAACGTTTTCTGATTGCAACAAAAAACATATAATTCCAGAATCATCTTTGGACATAATCTGATTATATTAGGTTTTCATAGCTAAAACATAAAATACAAGGGCAAACGTATATAGTTTCAACACTTTTAAGCAGATGAAGTATATACAATCTTGTCAATTTCATGTTTAACTGTTCATTGATTTATAGTTGGACTGAATAAGAAAACACTTTTGAGCAAATTAATTATTCATCAATAACATATAAATCACAAGTCCAATTTCTTGAACAACAAACAAGAATTAATAAGCACAGTACTTTTGAGCAGAATATACTCATTAACCCTTCTTGAATTTCCTGCAAGATTAGTTGCATATATAACAAATAAAATATAAACAAGTATGATAATGTATGTTTTATCTACCAAAACCATGACCATTAAAAGCATGCAAAATTGATGAGTATGAAGCCCATAATACATTATTTCTCCCACTTGGGCAAACTATAAGATCCCACATCGCCCAGGGGAGTGATCCTTATATGTTTATTCTCATCCCTACCTAGCACGAGGCCTTTTGGGAGCTTACTGGCTTCGGGTTCCGTAGGAACTCCGAAGTTAAGTGAGAATGGGGCTAGAGCAATCCCTAGGCCTTTTGGGAGCTCACTAGCTTCGAGTTCCGTAGGAACTCCGAAGTTAAGCGAGAAGGGGGCTAGAGCAATCCCATGATGGGTGACCCACTAGGAAGTTGCTTGTGAGTTCCCAAAAACAAAACCGTGAGGGAATGGTAAGCCCAAAGCGGACAATATCGTGCTACGGTGGTGGAGTGGGCCCAAAAAGTGATCCGCATTGGGCTGAGATGTGACAATTGGTATCAGAGCCTAACCCTGGCCGTGGTGTGCCGACGAGGACGTCGGGCCCCTAAGAGGGGTGGATTGTAAGATCCCACATCGCCCAGGGGAGTGATCCTTATATGTTTATTCCCATCCCTATCTAGCACGATACCTTTTGGGAGCTCACTGGTTTCGGGTTCCATAGGAACTCCGAAGTTAAGTGAGAATGGGGCTAAAGCAATCCCATGATGGGTGACCCACTGGGAAGTTGCTCGTGAGTTCCCAAAAACAAAACCGTGAGGGAATGGTAAGCCCAAAGCGGACAATATCATGCTACGGTGGAGGAGCGGGCCTGGGAAGTGATCCGTCCCGGGTTGGGATGTGACACAAACACTCAAAATTGCAAGTTTAAACACTAGAGAAAGTGGTTTTCATATAACAAAATATGTTGAATCAATAAAGATCAAATACATAAATTTTTTTTTTTGAAGTACATTAGAATTAAAAATTTCATAAATAAAAACTTATGCAATGACTACAAATTTTATTTTATTTTAGTGTATGAGAGAAGACTCACATATGTGCTAAAGATTAGGTCATAAATTAAAATGAAACCTAATAAGAGAATCCAAACTCAAAATTTATGTTTTAATTCTAAAACAAAGTCGATAAACACTTAGATATCTCAATAACATCTAATTTCCAACAATAATTTTAATCCAATTTAGAACTCAGAGAAAATTAAGGCAAAAGATTGGCAAATTTACCTACTCATTCTCGATTCTACAAAATTCATCATGGAAGTAGTCAAGTTGTGGAGGATCGAACCAATTGTAAATTGCATGATTGTTACACCTTTGGGCAGAAACAAATCATGCAAAGGAAATACCTGCACAGCTAGCCAAAACATAAAATACACAAAATACATATAGCTTCAACAGCTTTGGCCAGATGAAAATATGTTAGAAGTACTTTATGATTTGCTATAATACTAATTTATAGTTGTTAAATGAGTTCCTAAAATTCCCCTTGGGACAAAAGTATTCATCATATAAATTAGAATTCTGATTTTTTTCAAAATAATCATTTAGGACAAAATTAAATAATCCGTTTTGTTGGATATTCAATGATTCTCAAAAGATTAAATCAGACACAAGAGTATGTCGGTATTGACATTGAACAATAAAGTTCTCAAAAGAGGAAACATAGTTATCGTTTATTCGATAGGGACCAAAATGATCAATTAGTAAACTGATGCCACTTTCCAATTTTTTTTGTCTCATAAGACAATGATCATCATAATCAAAATTGATGACCAAATAGAACATTGGTTTGAGCAAAATAAACCAATACATCTTCAATTCAAAACTTAATCAGTGTTGCCTAATAAAAGTCATTAGTATTGAGAATTTGCATAAAATAAGGACATAATGGAACAATAAACTTGTCTAAAAATCGGTACCAATAGATGTGTACAAATCAGTGAAACAATATCCCATAACTCAACCAGTTGTTTGAAGTCCCAAAATTCAGCAGTACTAAATTATTTGTAATTTCACTGAAAACTCAATTCTTGTTAGGTTGTCATGAAAATTTTCAAGTATGAACTAGACATAGATGGCTACTATTTCACAGAATTTCATGTTTTTTAAATTTTATAACCGAGCCAAAAATGAATTCGAAAAGGGAGGTGCTGCAGAAACTGCAGAAAAAGATTCAGTACAGACCTGAGATTACAAAATCACCAAATATTCATTGTTCATCCGATATGCATGAAAATTTTCAGAAATAAAGTAAACATACAAAGCTGATAATTCCCAAAATTTCATAATTTTTGAGACATTACAAGTGTACTAAAAGAAAATTAGAAATGGATTGCTGCAGAAACGGCAAAAATTCTGCAGTACATACCGGAGACTAAATAATTCACCAAAAATTAAATTTCTCTCCAATATGCATGAGAATTTTCATAAATTAAGTAGACATACACATTAATTGTCACCAAAAGTTCCATAATTTTTGAAATCTTAAAAGTGGGTTAAAAATAAAATCGAAATGGAATGTGCTGCAGAAGCTGCGTAAATTCTGCAGGACAGTCCCGACATTAAAAATTCACCAATAATTCATTTGCAAACCAATGCTCGTGAAAATTTCCAGATTTGAAATAAACATCTCAATGTATATCAGACTAAAATTTCATGAATTTAGGAGTTACATAGATATATCAAAATAATATCACAAACAGAGTATTCCAGCAACATGGTATAACACTTAAATATTTAACATAAATCCATTTCTTGTCTAGAAACGTGAAAAAAATACCAGCGTCTACAATCCATTTGATATTATGACATGACCAAATTTCATAAAATTTGGAGTTATGAAAAATCTATCAAAATCAGAAACTAAAATAGAACAAATTGCAAGGTACGCTAAACTGCATGAACATAGCTAGTCTTGTTTTCATAACTTTACTAAAATCTCAATTTTCTTTTAAAACAACATTTAGCATGTCCATTGTGATATATCAAAATCTCCTTTTAAGATAAGAAAACAATTTAAAAGTGACACCAAAATGGCCACGGCATTAATATGTGTATATAGATCAAGCTCCTTACCATCGCAAGATTTGAGAATTGAAAGGGATCTCAAACCTTTCTAATTTCTGCAGAATGAGTTCACACATTCATCTAAGCTATGAATGAACATGTGTGCCTGCATAAAACATGTTAGTGTCATGGTATCCAAATTCAGAATTTTAAATCATGAAAATCCTATACAATGGCTCACCCGCGAAGTCAGTATCCATAAGGTTAATTCAATCCATCAACTCAAAATAATTTCAAAAGGTTGCTTTAGACAACAACAAAAAATATGAGCAAACTTACTAATTTTACTTCCGTTGGGTCAAAATTTATTCTCACCTTTGAACGGGATATGCTCACTAGGGTCTTGGGCGAGCCCTAGGAAACCCAGCACTAACACTACCAATCAAATTAAAGCAAGATATGCAAATCTCGTAAAGCTCAACCTAATAAAGCATGGCAAATAATTCATTATGCAAGACTTGGCAGCAAGCTTTTCATAATGGGGTTCAAGCTCGATGCATAAACCTTAGTGCATGGGTAATGAACCATGGCTGCTTCAATCATGACGGAGAAATCTTCAGCATACTGGAGCTCTCTGATCCTTCGACCAAACAAATTTACTCCATCGGAGATATCATGTGATAGAAAAGGAATACTAAAAACTACAAAATCCTTGGAATAATGTATATTTCACCCACCATACATCTTGTGTATATATGTCGTATGATGTACTTGACATCTAAATCATAAAGTGAATTGAACATGTTGGTCAACAGTCATTCACAATATAAATTTTGCCATGAATCTTTGTGATTCATGCTGCAAAACTGTAGTTAGAAAAGCAATTACAAAAATATTCTAAGATTAAGCGGAAGCCTCAGGATCCACAAGTAAAAGACATTTAACCAAAACAAAAAATTGTGCCTTTAATTTGTTAAGAATTTGTTCAAACAGATTACCAGTAATCCGAACCCCCAAGCTTTGCAAATTCCCTAGCAGATTTGTATCTGCAGACAAGGATAATACAACTACACGCAGAAGTAATTTCTGCAGATGGGTCAGATTAAAAAATAATAATAATAACTAAATAATTATTTGCAAAGCCAATACGATAATCAATCCGCATATTGAATTATCAGCAATATGAATCAATGAATCATGTTATTCGCGGAAGCTTTACATATTGTAAGGATAAAAGTAATGGTGATATTGGAACGTTACCAATATATTCAAAACCAACCATGATCGAAATTCTAAATCCTAGGCGAGTTGAGAGGCTCTGATACCACAAGTAAGAAGTAATTCGAAAATCAACAAGTTACTAGGAGTCTAGGATCACAGATAAAACCAAAATAATTACAATAAACTAATCAAACAGTTAAAAGGAAATAAACTTATCTTCCGAAGTGGAGGAAGAAGAAGAAGCCATGACTGCTAGGGTTTCATAAGGAGTCTTCTACACTCAAGCAGCCGAGAGTCCTTGCTATCAAATAGGGTTTTAGCACGAGATAAGATAATACTGTGAGTGCAGGGACCTCCCTATATATATCCATACTCTCTTGATATCAGGCCTATTAACTGATACCTTGGATATTCCAAACTGATTCGGGTTTCGGGATAGTCCTTATAGGTATTGAACTCTTGTCAAGTCTTGATAAGGTTACTTGAATATAATTGCATGTTATTAGGACTTTTAATCTTAGCCAAGTAGGATCGGAATTTCCTCAACAGGATCACTCATACATTGAGCTATCAGTTTGTCAAGAACAAGAACTCATTCTTCTTGACACTCACATCTTACACCTTATCCTTCGTGAGAGTGCCCTACAAGCTAGCTAGTTGGCTGGTTAAATTTCCCTACTCAATTTTGATGAGTCATTAGTCGGGTTCAAAGAGAACAAAGTATGCATGCATAAATTGCAGGCGGCCATGAGAGAGACACGTAACATTTGGGGACCCTTGATTACTTTACGTGAAAAAATACGGTATAATATTCTATTGTATCTACAACACTCCGGCTCACTCATCTAATTAAGTGTTTTAGATACAAGAGAGAGCCCAACGACACAACAGTTTTCCTCGTTCCTTAAACATGTGGGATTTCAAGTGTTGATGCCCGTCTCAAAGGGTGCTCCATGCCTCCATGGGAAGCCCTGTATGCCCTAGTAAAGCAGTGACATCAGCCGAAGCTGCCGAAGCCCAACCAGTAGGGGTCGTGTTGAAGAAAGGCTTGTAGGCTCAAGGTTTTTGATTGGCTCCGAATTCTGGGGCTTCATAAAGTATTGGGAATTTGGTTGCAACCCTTCCCGGCAAGCATATTCCTGGATTCGTGCGATTTACTGATTGCAGTCTACCGACCAATTTATAGCCAATCCTAGTTTTGATTCATGCATTGGAATTGCACTTTGGGGATTTTTAGTAACCTCGGACTATCTTATACTCTGAGACTTCTACAGCGTTAATTAAAATGTAAATTGGTAACCGATAGCCAGGTTACGTTTAGTTATCCTTTTCTTGTTTTATTTATTAATAAGCAAGATGAATCCGAATCGCCATTGGACAAGAACTAGGATTCGTTTGAAAGTTCTTTTAGAATGATTAAAACAGTTTTTAGAAAAAAATATTTTTGCATTATAAAAGCACTTGAAGTGCTTCCTACAAGAAGCATTAGTTAGTGCTTTTTCACAATTTACTTGCATATTTACCAAAGATTTGTTTCAAAAGCATTTTCCCCAAAAACGTTTTCACTCATTTTTAAAACATTTTAGTTTCTTTTTGGTCATTATGTTGCGTGTAAATAGGTGAAACAATCGGTGTATATACGGCTAAGACGATTTTTTTTAACAAGAGGAAGCCCAATCCATTCAATTAGATCAAACAATAACAAAGTTGCAAAAGTAGCCTTTACTTTTTCAGGCCCAAGCCCGCCACATACGAAAAAGAAGCAGGATCGACTTTCATTTAACTGTTTTCTAATAAATCAACAACACACTAGTTTCCGTGCTTAATCTTCAAAAATAAGCACTCTTACACTGTCAGCCAATCTGATTCGGATACCGAATAGCAGCACCTGTTGAGTAATCTATGTAGTGCATCGGTTTTTCTTCGAGCTTCAAAGGATCCATCAGCTGCCAAGCTTTGAAGAGAAGAAATACTCCACTGTTTCGTTAACAGGACACCTTGCGACCTCATCTTGCTTCAATAGCGCCTGCCTGGTCATCCATCAACAGCTGAGTAAGCAGAGAGAATTCCTCGAGAAACACAACCTGACCTTTTAGCCTTGTAAACAGAGACTGAAGAGTGCTGTGGCAGCATCATTTACCGGCTGGAGCGCCTTCTTTCGAAAGTCCACCGATGCTGAAATGTGTCCAGGGTGCTCCATCATACAACTTAAGACCTATGAGATTCCAATCCTTCTAATATTTGGAATATTTTTGTTCTTCCAGAAAAACAACTATGATTGGTCACAAAACGCCAATTTCCCTCCTTTTTGACACAACCCTTGTTCACTGACAGAGTTGACTACCTTCCCATAACTGAACCTCAAAGGCATTCTCCCCAACACCCTATGAAACTCACTTATACACTCCCCTCTCCTCGTCCTATGCTTCGTTTTCCTACTGCTCAAACCCACCTGTGCAACCTCCCCAGTCAATCCTCCTCGTGCATCACCATCACCATCTTCCTGATCATTGCGTGCATCTCCCCAACCCCTAACCCTCTCGGCTCCTACCAATATAGGCCCTGCATTAACTTCATCAGCCACCACAAAATTCATCAATAAATCCTCACAGTTCTGCACCTTATCCACGATCTTCCTCATGCTGGCCATCACCGGTCCTCCTGCGCAGCTGTACCGATATAAATACTCGCTTTTCAAAAGCATAAACTTGGTGAGCATGACAGAGTACTTGTCTGGATGAACGGTGTAGATCCACTCTTTCCTTGACAAATCTATGTCGTGTGACCTGACAAAGAACCCAACCAGACGATCTGGGTTTGATCCCCACATTCTAAACGCAAATTCAAAGGATTTGGGGTCAACTTCAACATCATCATCACAGACCAAGACTGCTCGGGTCTTAATTTCGGGTCTGGGGAGGAACCGGTTAATGAGGCTGTCTGATGCTTGGTGGATTACAGAGATGCCACTGAATCCAAAGGAGGAATCTGTGAGATTGCGAGCCAGTTGGGACAAGGTCTGGGACGGCATGGAAGGGTTTCCCCAGAGCACGAGAATGGATGACACCAAAGAAGAGGCTGCATATGTGGTGACAATGGATTGTAGGAGAGGGATGCGAGACTCAGAATAGCCATTGATGAGTACGGTTAGCTGATCCGAGATGAGAGTTCACGGGTCTTGTTGCGCTTTAGGGTTGCAAGGATCGGTCAAAAGTGTACGAAGAGATAGCACATGAACACCCCCAGAGCAGAAAATGAATAAAAATGTGAGAATCACAATGGTAGTTGGCAATGAATTCATCTCTAGTGCCTTGTAGTTTATCTAACTCATAAGAATTTATGCATCAACTAAACCCTAACCCTTTCGATTACGGAACATTTCTTCCATACAAAATCTACCTGTTTCTGAAAAGTTAATAACAAAATTATCAATCACTAGCAGGAAAAAATGTACAGATACCAGTTTGAATCACAAAATTAAACAGAAAACTAAGCTAAAAAAAGGGATTTTGAAAGATATACGCGGGATAAATTTGGTTACTAAAAACCTAGAATCTCATTCCAAACTCAAATTTGTGCCACTGAAACCCTAGAATCGAATTCATACTTTTTCCTATAAAATTTTTCTCAACAGCCAAACAAACAAATAGAAGAAAAATTACAATTAAAAGAAAAGTATTAATTAATCAAGCTAACAAATCAAAATATAAGATTGTATTCGGAAGTACCTGAAATCGACGCAGAGGAATCGAATTTAGGCGTGCGAAGAAAAAGAGAACATCGATTTGGGGCATTGGATTCGTCAGATTTGAAATGAACTTTTTTTAATTATTAAAAATTTGTTTAATTAAAATATAAAACTAGTCCTGAACGATGTCGTTTTTGGTACACCTTTTAGGAAAATGGCGCGCGTAACTGAACCCATTTGTTTTGGGGAAAATCAACCTTAGATCATCCTACGCTAGTAACTAATTAGGGTTCAAGGTTTGAATTAAAATGGAAATTGCGAGAGCAGATATTTGAATCATAGGGGGATGGATTGATCCATGAGAAAAACATAAATAGCCAACTTTGATCAAACTAGTTGTTATCGTACTGATAAATTCACAGGTGAAACATACCAAATATTAAGTAGAACACATTCAAGCTTTAAAATCATTGACTCAACAAATAACGTCGACTTTACAAAACCTGGAATATAATGAATACAAGGACGCGCTTTGACAACGAGCAACGTCTGATTTACAAAACTTGAAATGGATAATTCATCTTTGTTTTCGACCTATTTTACAACTAAAACATAAATGACAACCCTTATTATTACAAAAAATAGGCATATCAGTAGATATAAAGGACAAACGTAAATGAGTTGCTCAATTCGATGACACTATTTTTAGTCTCTAACATATTATTAAGTCATGTATGTTATTTTTCTTTGATTGATTTAATCTGATGATCATAAGTAAAAAAAGATGGGAACTAGTTATGGGTCTATTTTACATCGAAATTTAATGACTCGAATTGTTTATTTTTTAAGTTTTCATTCGTAAATTATTCTTGCAAAAAATCAATTCAATCCGAATTCATTCATTCATTTTATTGTCACAATGAAATTTCAATGTTTCTTAGAACATATTGTTCTTCAACTTCTTTGAACTCAATTAGATGTCTAAAAAAATTTCCGTTTTAGCTAATATTTTGCAAAGATGATTTATAAAGTGTAACTTGAAAATTAGACCGTTCGGATTGTTGAAGTTCGATTTGAATTGAGCCCTACAACTAGTTCCCATTTTTTAACAAAAAATGGAATCCAGGGCCTGTTGATCTGATAAGCTTCAGATGTTTCGCTTTTAAGCTGAAAAGTGCATATGTTAAAAAAAAATATTTTAAAAAAAATTTATAAAAAATGTATTAAAAAAAAAAAAAAAAAACTGAAATGTGCATATGAAACTCACTAATTTTTTGTTGGTAAAGTATCAATTGTTTTGTTGAATAGTTGCATCTTGTATTTATATTTTGTAAATTGTCTATTCAATTCATGTTTGAGTGTTTATGGGTGTGCATTATGTTATGTAAATCTGAAGAGTATGAATTTTGTTCGAGTTTTGGCGTCCATGACCTTTTCAAGTTGCATCTTAAAGTTGTACTACTTTTTTACTTAACGGTTTTTTGTGTACCTATAGTTTAGAACTTTAGAGAAACCAAATCGAACTCGCCATTTCTAATGTTATATTTCAACCTGTTCTTTCATGCTTCGCTTGTTAACTGTTGTATGCCAATATGTATTTTTTGATTAAACGTCTCAATCTTTTTGCATTGTTAGGAACACCATGGATCAGAACGTCGTCCTCAGGGAGTTAAAGAAGCAACTCAAGGACAAAACCATGGAGGTGGAAAGGGAGACTGACACAACCAAGATTCGATCTCATGCAACTTTTTTACATGGGATATACAAGCGTTAATTTTGTTTGGGTTCAGTAACAAGTTATAGTTAAAGCTCATGCTAACTATTGATCTTTTGTTATCGGTTCAAGTTCTAGTGATGATTTATAAGAAGGGGTTTGCCTACGTTAACCGCAAACTGAAACATGATGAGACCATGTACGATTTGAAGAAGCTGGAAAGACAGCTCCCAAGGGTTAAGGCCGCCCTACATGGGATGAATTTGGAGGCTGGTGAAGATGAAGATGAAGACAAGGATGAAAATTTCTCAACTCTTCAAAAGTGTAAGCATGCCGGTCGTCGTGTTAAGGTGTTTCTCTGTGATTTTGGCTTGAAAACCTCCTTTGTCCTCGTGTGGGCCACTATATATGAGGAATTATATGTTCCATGAATGAAAAATGATAGTCTTTTAATCTGTTGTGTAATGACTTCTCAGGATGCTAGATAGTTTAATTAAGGATGAATTATGTTTTCCTTTTTAAGTTGGTTCTGCATATATCGTATCTGTGTGGATCAAAGTTTTTTTTATGATTACACATGAAATCGTCCTCTGTCGCCATAACAATTGAGAAGTGATGGAAGACATGAGGCAATGGCTGGAAGGAAAGATCCAATGTCCCATCCTTTCGTTTTGAACTATTTTTAATAGTTACTTGTGGTCGTCAACTTGTTCAGGCGAGAAAAACTTACATGTAACGCGTGTGTTAGAAATGCATTTCTGCAAGTAATCAATCTAAAGTTATTTCCATCCCCAATCTAAACATATTGATTGATCATTCAGCTTTCCAAACCAAACATATAATAATTGATCATTTTATCAAATTTACAGAAGTATAACATATGTAAAACAACTTATAGTCCAAATTTTTTTGGAGTGGACCATCTCTCTCTCTTGCCCAGATGATGGCTTCCCTTCTCTCTCTACCTCTCTTGCATGCCACGGCTGAGGACACGGCAAAGGGAGATGAAGTAAAGGAGGCCACGACAAGGTGTTGACAACTCTTGGATTTAATTTGCACAATGTTTTCAGCCGTGATTGAATCACACACCATCTTCACTTTGGACGACTATGCCCAATTCATACAAATGCATCCCCATTTTCATTACCACTATCCATTTCTGTCTTGTCAGTGCTACTGCTAGACACAAAGTCCAAGTTGTAAAGCACAGGCACCATCGTGGCAGAACACAAAAACACCAAAACTGGTCCAAATATCCAAAGCACGAGAGGCAGTGCTGCATAAAACAACCTGTTCCCCGCAGTGTTTAACAAGTAACCCTTTTCCAAAAGCGCAGACACATACTCTGGAGTCACCAACGACGTGGGTTCTTGTGGACTGTTAATTAGGATGTTAACTTGGTTTATGAACCTGATTGAAAGCGAGTGACACATGAACGAGAAGAGGAAAATTGTGAGTAGGGTGACGTATTTTAAAGCAACCATGAATTCCCCGTGTGCCCCGTAAACGGTGTCATTGAGCGGTTTCTTTACACTGTATGTGCTGCTGATCACAGCTGCTAGGCCGGAGCATAGGAGGATTGATGTGGTGGCCATTAGGGTTGATCCCATGATCGTGTTACGAAGGGTTTGGACGGCCAGGATGTTCTTCTTTTCATTGTCCTGTCAAAGATAAGGTAAAAAAAAACATGTAATCATTTAGTCATCGACAAGTTAAAACTATTTACTACTCACTTATCTTACATATTATGTTAATACTATAGACTGTAAATCTGAAACCATAAATCAATAAATAAGATTGATAATTAACCAATAATATCATAATGTTGGCATAAGACCGACTTTATCAATATCTAAGTTGCAACCACATAATATTAAAGATTTGATATAAAAGATAAACATTTTTTAATGATTAAAGCTTTATTCTACCAATGATATTTTATGCTAAATTTATTTTAAGTTATGGCGAGAGAGAATTCAACTTAAGTGTAAAAGAAATAACACACTGTTGAAGTTAAGATGTGACGCAATATATAGGAGTTAAGTGGGTTCGTGAAGTGGAAGAAATAATATATGCATGGTGGCACTGGCATGCAATTAATCTCACTTATCCAACATATGTTGTTGGTCACTTTGATCTCCTAGAATTACTGTGTAATATACTAATTCCGTAGCATAAATTAAAAGTGAAGCATGCGATGAGCAAGAAACCACTTCTAAATGGTTTTTATTTTTTAAGATTTTACTTGTGGCTAAAAATGATAAACGAAAGATTAAGTCCCCACAAATAAGCCACCTTTTGCATGCTTGGCTTGTTACATCTCACTTTAAAGCAATGCAATGTGCATATTCTTTACGTTTTGGTATCATTCTGTGCTTTGGTAATTAAACTGCATTAAGGAAACTACGTATATTTGGACGATCAAAGACTCAAATGGAACTTTCTTTTTGAAGAACACTCTATAGATGGCAGACCACAGTTAATCATCTTTTATAACATACTAATATACCTATTTATAATATGACAGATATATATATATATATATATATATATTTTATTCAATCATATATATATATATATATATATATATTGTTTTTCATCTGGGAGAGCACACAAATAACACAGGTGTTTATTAATTGAGCTTTATAGTCGGAACCACATTGTACAAAATAATGCATCAATCTATATGTTAGAGTGCTTGTTTAATCATGTTCGTTGTTTTCGTTTGATTGATTCAATTTGATGATCAGAAATGAGGATGTTTGTGTGAGAAACAAAAAGGGTGTGAGTCAAATCATCTCCCTATATAATGCACCTACTATTTATCTGTGGACCTAACTTTCGGAATTGGATCATCTCTGAGGCAAATCCTCAGGATCCTTCTGACCGAATAACACGGGCCGTTGAATTTTTATCTACGGCTACAAACAAGAGGGGCTCTCTAAAAGTTATAATAATTGTAACCGTTGGATCAAAATTCAACGGTCCGTGTTAGTGGGTCAGGAGGATCCCGAGGCTTTGCCTCGGAGAGGATCCAATTCCCTAACTTTCTTGTTTATGATTAGCGTAACTATTTTTCTTTAGCTAAAATGTATAGAAAAATTAGAAAAATTGTAATGAACAAATTACGTTAGTTTGTTTTACGTATAAAATAAAAATTGTTAAGATGTTAATGGGTAGGAAGTTATGATTGAAGAATTGCAGGGGCTAGTATGTAACTAAACCTAATTAATCTGTCATGCTTTCATTGTGAAGGAGGACTGTACCGTTCCTTCTCTTTTCGACTGTTTCTCATGTTACAGACTGTCAACAACATGAAAATCATAACTCGTACAACATATGTTTTTAAGTGAAAATTAATTAACATTCTACACAGATAAGGAATATCCGGTAAAATTAGAATATATTTCAATGCATGCACGCAACTTGTAGATTTTTCTATTTGTGCCACTTAGTTAAGATATGAATAATTTTAAAGCAAATTAAAATTCACCCGTCCTCCACGATAATTTAGCATAGAATGCAAGTAAATCGTGTTATATGTACCTTCATCATCGCTGAGACCCAGAATCGTCGTCCGCTGGTGTTTATGCCGATGATGGTAGATCGTGGGTTGGTCCGAACATTATGCCATAACCAAGCATGATACGAAGCAGTCATGAGGAACCCTAGTGGTACAAGAATGACATCCAAGTAGCATTTTCTCCATTCCATCTCTTTCTCTTGTAGTTTTTCTCACTCTGTCTCTTTCTTTGCCTTTCTTTGTTGAGGGCTTTGGCTGCTCCTTAAGTAGATCTTATAATATTATTAACTCTCTCCACTCAGGTTCCTGACTCCTCAGCACTCAGCAGCTATATATATAATAAGTTTACAGAAGGAAATGAATGTGGACTTGATTAAATGCGCAATACAGTGCACCATCTAAAAAATCCGTGGGCAGCAAGGACAGAACGAACAATTAAAGTAGGGAAAGCAAATCACCCACTAAAATTTTTAAATTACAGATATGAGCTTAATGTGGATGTGCTTTATTTTCCTATCTGCCAACCTTCTTTGTCCCATGTTTTTTTTTTGTTGACTTTTTTCTTTTTAATTTCCCATAGACTTTTTTGCTTCTTTTTTTTTTTTTCCATGGAATTTTTGTCAGAATCCGATACGCCAGTTTGGTATAGAATGTAGGCGATTTGGAGGGATGTATAGTCCCGATATGTTTCTTTGTTAGTTGCTCACAACTGATGAGGTATGCCTAATCGGTATTTGGATGCAAATGCTGAATTGTCACAAAAGTAAGCTAAATGGGTTCCGAATTTGTAGTCGTACACTCAATTGCATGGGTTCTGAATTTGAAATCGTATAGTGCTCAGTCCTTGCATGTGTGACTGAATATATAGTAGTAACATGGATCAAATCCTTGAATGGTATCTTGTATGTTTTGCCTTTTGAAGTAATAAGTTCCCATATTGCTATGGGCACCAAGTATTCTTGCCATGCATCCCAATAAAAAATAACTAAGACTAATTAAAAGAATCAAGAGGGTTAAACAAGATAAGGTTGTTAATATATTTCTAAGAAAACTAGGGCAACTCAACCACTTATAATGATGAAACTGCATATTCTTGGATTTGTGTATAAAATTATCAAGTGGATTTTTGGTGTAATTGTCAATTAATTTTTGTTTCGAGTAATGCTAAGTAGACTAATTAGATCACATTTGTAAATTATGTGATGTACATGTCATCAATAGGAAATAAGTATCATAATCAACACTTAAGTAATAATTCAATCATTAACAATTATATCATACAGTTTACAAAATATAGTTTAAAGTATGACCTAACATTACCCTTCTGTTACCACACAAGTTAGAAGGGTGTTAATGGTATTTAAACCCAAATGGGCTAAACTGTAAGAGTGGGAGGGGCAGCATGACATTGTGAGAGTCTGACAAGGCGCAGGAGGAAAAGAAATTATAAATGGTCAAGTAACGAAGAAGGAAAGAGCACGCCTTCCTTCTTCATGAGTCATGAGGAACTGTGAACGCATTGCCCACTAATTTCAGGGATAGATTGTTATAAGACCCCTTTCCATTCCTTCCAACTTTCATACGTATGGTCTACTTCTTAAACATGATCATAATCATATGCTAATTCAAATCAAGGTTCATAACAAGTTAACAACTAACATTAATCCTTTTCAGATCTATGCACTTGGATTGGTGAACTTTATACATACATATGAGTTTGATATGATAAACTAGCTATTAATCAAGTGATATTTATCTCGACTTTATTTGAAACAAGTCGCGTGTTGCTCACAAGTTTGGACCTCTCCATTGTGTTAAAAGACTATATATAACTAATAGTAATTTTAGTCCTCCACTAAAAACCTGTAAATTAGATATACATTGGTGATCATTCCTAATCTTTCGCGGCTAGAATAATTAACATAAACCATTCTTTACAAGTTGTATTGAGTTTTATCCCCATTTTTCCCATCTTTATATGTTGTTTCTTGTCCCATCAGCATGTATGTCCGGTGCCAAATTTGTTTACGGTTTAGGGTTTTATTTTCCTTCAATTTTTTTGGTTCCTTTTTTTTATATTTTATATTTTTTTTTTTGGGTATTTCGAACCGACCCTAATTGGCAATTCTTGACCACTGGTAATCAATCAAAATAAAATAAAATTTTAGGTGCATGATCAATGATAAATACTAATCTTTAATATTGCACACTATAGAAAAACATGCATGAATAATATGCTGGGAAGAGGAGTGTTGCTAAAATATGATTAGGAAATTCCCAATTGCATTTGTACTAGTCTAAAAGGAAAAGGCTAGCTAGGTTGAATTCGTTACGAATGTCCTATTACATTTGGCGAACGAAGCTTAGCAAGGAGCTGTCCAAACGTTTGGTAGTGGGATATGAGCATGATTAACTTAGGAAAATAAAAAGAGATTCAAAAAGCATTGGCTGCATGCATAGACGTTCTTAGCCATCATCAAAATAAAAGCCTTTTAATCCTTGCCGCACGCACTTATAATTAGTGTTTGAAATTTCTTCAATATAGTCGATATTTCTGTAGAAGTATCGAAAAAATTAGAGAAAGATATGGAAAAGCAAGGGTGAAGTTTAAACTTCGCATCTATCAGAGAATAACTCTTAAATTTCGGCTAAAATCGACGGATTTCGTCAATATTTCCAACAGATCGGTTAAATATCCAAAAAACTCTTATGTTTTGTATAAAGAGTTCGACATGCCTAAAGTTTCATTTTAAATTTCCTTATTTCCATCATTTCCATTGAAAGCAACTGATATCGATATATCCATCAATATTTTCATAAATTTACATATCGATATTGACACACCCCGACCGAGATCGGAGCGTGCTGGCCGTCACACAAAGGTGACGTAGCCATGTGCACGTGCGGAAGCTAATAAGTAGTAATATAAAAGTACGAATAAATTAAAAACTAGCATACAAGTACTAAAATGAGTGCTAGTTAGTGAGATACAAATTCAGAGCAGGTCTATAGCAGTCCAATAAAACGACAACAATAGTACGCCCGAAGGCGACCATACGATGTGGAGTGTCTGTCAGAACGCCGAAAAGCTCACAAGGGAAACCACCGCAACGGCTAAGCAACTAGAACCTGGAGGGGCGCAAAATAAAAGCGTGAGTGGGCAAAAACAATTCTTTCTAAAACCATTTACAAAATACTTTCTAACCCCTCGCCGTAAAACCTGTATACTTCCCAGAAAATAAACATATATACGTATGTGTAAACATGCAAAACATGCTCAAGGGTATACCAATCATGCTCAAGATATGCCATGCCACAATCTCAAAGTGATATGCAAGTGCCCAGGTATAACCATATCAATATCATGTAATCTGGCAGCCGGAGTCACCTAACGTGACCTGTACGGCTGCATCTAGAGCTCAAATCTCAATCTCAATATCTAAACCTGCCCACGAGTCGAAACCACCTAAAGTGGTCTGTACGACAAGCCTGGGTGTAACATATATATACGCTCTAGTGCTACGATCACGTGAAGGCTGTGCGAATAATCGCGGGTCACCTACGAGTCGGAACCACCTATTGTGGTCTGTACGACAGGCCTATGCACCTAGCTTGGATCCAAGCTGAGCGTATGGTGCGGGAGGTGAACAACACGTGAAGGACTGTGCCCTACTCTGGGCGGGAGCACTAACACCGGGGGTGCAGGTTATGAGCTCTCTAAACATCTCTAACCACTAATTAATGCAATCGTTAATTAACGCTTACCTGGCACTTACCTATGCCTCCACAGCACCCACATATAAATATGTATATGCATGCCACTACTAATAAATGTGATGATGCATAAAAGATAATAATAACATGCATGGCATAAGGCAAATAACCCTTTTTAAATCAATTTCTGGGAATATAAATGTATATAGGTATATACGGAAAACAAAAGCCCACTCACTGGTATGTAGAAGGGTCGTAGCCCCCCTGCCTCGCGTGTGCACGCTCGTCCTCTGGGTACGTGTCACCTAAATGCGAAACAACTATAAAAACGTTAACTTTAAAGCACATAACCCGTTTCTCGTAATAACTTCTCATACATTGCTCAAAATGGACAAATGAATATACCAACGTGCTCTACACAACCTCAGGATCACAACCATATTTTTAAAATAATTTTTAGACCCCGCACGCGCCCCCACGCGCCAGCACAGGCACGGACCTACGCGCCCCCCACGCGCGGCCACGTGCCAGGCACACTGACGGTGTCAACAGACGCCGTCAGGAATATTCCGTTAAACTGACGGAATATTCCGTCAAATCTAACCGGATACCGTCACTGCCGTTAGGAATATTCCGTCAAACTTGACGGAATATTCCCCTTTCTTCTCCGGCCTACCCTCGCCGGACTCCGGTCGCCGGAAACTGGGAAAAACTTTAAACTAACTATTCTCCTTCGTTTCTCAACCGTTTTCTATGATTCTTGGACCAAAAGAAAGCCCTAAGCTAGTAGAATCACGTTGGACCACTTTTAAAGGCTAAAAGTTACGCGATCATACCTGTCTCAAAACTCAAAAACCGGCCAACTTCGAACTAGGCCTTCCCGACGTCCAAATTCGTCCAACGAGCTACTCCGACGCTCCTTAGGACCTCACCAACACACCTACAAGCTTCAAATGTCCAAAAACTAAGTAAATTAATGTTGCATGAACAGTGCTCAAAACGGACCTCGCGATATCGACGTGAAAACGTCGAAGTTCTTACCTGAAAATGCTATGGTCGTGCTCCCCTTGACCTCACGAGTAGAATGGTGTCCTTGGTTTCCTCGATCCGTGGTGGTTTGGGTGGTTTTGGTGTTTGTCCGTACGTATGGTGATAACGGGAAGGAAGAGAGAGACACGGGGGAGAGAGACAGAGGGAGGGGAAGAGTGACTGTGTGTGTGAGTGTGTGTGTGTGTGGTCCAACACATGCCACACCACACAAAACAACCCACAACGTGACAAAAACAACCTAAGGGCAAAAAGGTAATTTCACACGTGCGTTTAATAATCCCGGGACGGGATGTCACAGATATTTTTACCGATACGGATATTTTAAATATTGCCTATAATATGAAACCTACATTACAAAAATACAAATTGGAAAACAATTACATGTAGATATGGAATTCATTTTCCAATGAAGACCAAGATGATGTCAAATCAATAAAATATGTAATGAGGTGCCTTAAGTAGTGGGGGTGGCCAACAATACTTTGAAACTATTGGTTATGTGACTTATGTCATCCACATAAGACCACTGTATATGTCTAAGTAGTGCTCTCAGAAGACACAACATGGAAGAAGCAAATCTGCAGGTTCCTACAACACTCCTCGCATTGAAAAGAATCTTAATAACATGGCATTTTTGTTAATTTCTTCTCATAGTTATCTTTCCGTGGTTTGTACATGTGTAGATAACCATTAATATATTAGTGCTCCAATACATATTTTACCTAACTTGGAATGATGTTTGTCGGCGTGAGTTGATTAAATTTATTGTGTATTTTACTGACTCGATCGAGCAATGTTTGTCCAAAGTTATGTGCTTTGTTTATGTAATTAGGTTTCATTATATCTCTCTCTTTTTATGCACATAATTGTAATCCTAGTTATACTTTCTCACAAAGAAGAATATATAATTTAACTTTAGCAGTTTCTAGCTCCAAAGTTTCATGTGTGGCACCCATTTAAAAAGAATATGCTACTTGAATTTTTTCTTTAAATATTCTTATTCACGAGTGGAATTTAAATTTCGAGAAGTTGAGTTTCTGTGGGTTATATTCCAAAAGGGTTGTACTTGTGAAACAAGCTGTGCCAGAATAGAATCCTGTATCTGAATTTTGAACTAATCCATGTATTCCTATCTTAGTTCTTGTTAGTATAACATATATGTAAAGAAGTTAATAAGATATGTCTGCCTTGTGATGCAGTTTCTCTGATACCAAATGTTCTTAGGCATCATTTAAAAAGAATAAGCTACCCAATATCCATACCAAATGTTCTTAGGCATCATTCATGACTATGACATTAGCTTTTTGCCGGTGATTCAGTTCTGATACCTTTAATTAACTTTTATATTGGTTATATATGCACGAGAGAGATAATCCAACTTTCTTGTCTTATAATTGTCAATTGTGAGATTTAAATTTAGAATCTCTTCCAAAAAAACAGAATATTACAAAACCAAATGGTTACTACTTGCTGGGCCAATGATCATTTTCCACTGAAGATTCAAGTATGCATGTCGATATGATTTGATTAGACAAGTGACGCCACTGAGATTATATATTGATTGCAAGTGAGAATTTCTCATACGTAAGATGCCCTATTAGAACTTAAAATGTGTACATTGTACGACTTGTTTTATATGTAAGTCTTCATCGTACTACCGATCATTCTAATTTAATTACAAAATCACGCTACTACATATACTCGCCGTCTTCAACCAACAATGTGGCGAACTAAATATGTAACCTAATTGCTATGTTACATGCGTTTTATATAGTTTCCAGACCAAACTGTATTTTGGGCCGTACAAAGCTTTATCTGAGTTTTCAGCCCAAACTTCATGTTTTTTATTAGGGTTTTATCTGTATAATTAAACTGAGATAGGGACGTGATTTGCTACCCATCTGTTAGGGTTTTATCTAAATCATCCCGGAGAGGGCTTCCCGCACTTTTTTTCTTGGTTTGTTTGTTATATAATTGATCGAATACTTAAGCTATCATACTTTCAACTAACTTCCAACCCTCTTTCACACTGGACATATTTATAGAGAACTGAATATAGGACTTTGGACCTCAAAGTGTAGAGGGCTAGCTTATTCTTAACGCTTAAACTACAAATCTTTTGTCCTTCATCGGACATTTTTTTGCAAAATCCACGTCGATTGCCAAAGTGTCGTTGGAGAACCAAGTTCCCAGAAGGCAGAACAAGCGAAAGTACGGAGGGATGACCACGAGCAGAGCAGCATGAGCTCTCCAAGATTGGTTTTTTTTGTACAGTGGCACTAGCTGAACCAGCCAATATATAAATAAGACAATTAGATTGGTGAAACGTATAAAAATAAAATAATTTGATTGGATTACTTAATGAGAAGCATGAAGCACGGCCCAGATGAGTGGGAGCAAAAAGATGAGCCACATGTGCCTGTAAATTGGATGCATTTGATTGAAACAGACTTCTGAATTAGAAATCGAAGCTACAATTAATGATTGCTAAACCCCCAAGTTAATTATCTGATTAAATCGCTTATCCATATTCCTAATAATTATGATCGATAATAACAATAATAATTAAAAGTCTAAACGCAAAAATCTGAAAGTTAATGGGGAGAGGGATCTGATATTATTTCAAAAGAGCTTACATTCTTGGTGCAGTATGAAAATAAATTATATATAAAAATAAAAGTCTATATTATGCTATGTAGCAGAAAGTTAAAAAAAAAAAAGATTATATAATTATGCTAATTTGCAGATGCAGGTACATTCTAGGGTTCTAGAATATAGAAGCCAGCTAATTAGTAATTAACTATGGTTCAAGCCAGCTAATTAATTGGGTAGCTAGCTGGGTTAAATGGAATATAATGCACAGCTCTCTGAGAAAGGTCAAGAAGTTTTATAAAATTAATTAAATTGTGGATGTGGTAATTCAAGAAAGACCCATGAAGACTTTGAAAAAGAATATGAAAAAAGATATGGAATACTTGAAACTAACAGAAGAATTGGCACGAAACTGAGCGCAGTGACGTTTTATGATTCATACAACTAACTTCACTTATTAGGATAAACTTGATTGTTGTTGTGTGCGTGACAGGAAAATTATCAGATGTCGGTTTTAATCATTGGATGCTATTATTCCTGGACTGATATGATTTAAGGAGGCCTTTATACTATGCATTCTGTTTAAAGTTGAATAACATAAAAGAAAAGAGACAACAGACGAATCTTTATAGAATTAAATTGTGAGAAACTGGTGAGTTGTTAATTTTTTTTGAATTCATCATAATGTTTTGAGTACTAACCCTGAGCTGGCTTTTTGAACCATCAGAAAGAATACGTGAGAGGAAATAAGTAGGTCTGCCAAACTTGGAGGGCACAAGGTTGACCATGGCAAATCAACTTCGTCATGCACTGAAAATCTAAGAGTGGTACCATGTTGAGAAGATCATTTTGATTCTGATTTGCAAGATTTTAGTTTTTTGTTTTCATTTTTTTAAACTAACAAAATTTTAGTTTTTATGTTTTGAAAGGTGAAATAAAAATTGAAAATGAAATGATTATCTAATGGACTTTTAGTTCGTATAAGAAGCCAAAGCAACTGCATGTCTGTTTGTTACTCTTGTTGGATCCAATTTTTTGTTTAAGAAAATTATGAATATAGAGTTAAATTCCTTAATACTCATTAATTGTAAAAACTGAAAAGTGGATCAAAGAAGGTTTATCAAATAATCCCTAGTATATATAGGGTTAGGATATGTGAACACACGTTTTTGACACACAAATTGGCATCCATGTTGCAAGACTCAATTCATAATATATTTCAATGATCCAAACTATCTATATTTTAATACATCATTCAAAGACTATCCTTGCAAAAAATTAGACAAAACCAAAACCATTTAAACATTCATTTATAATGAAAAAAATGGACGACTACTATTTTACAAAGAAACACTAAACTTAATTGAACGATCATATGGTTTCGAATTTGGGTGATTCTTGGTACAAATGATATTTCAGGGAAGATTTAAATGATAAACGGCTCAGATTGTTAAAATACATTACAGAGTTAGCCCCACAAAAATGTGCGTCAAAAGCGTGTGTCCCTAAATCTTAACCCATGTACAGAGATATACATGTTGATGCTATACCTTCTTCGTATAAATGGTTTCAAAAAGGGTACCCTTCATTTTGTTTGTTTAGTTTCCTTACCTAAATAAAAAATGAGAAATTTGGAAAAGTGCTCTGTTTAGACGCTAAAAGTACTTTTGCTCCACTTTTGTAAATTTATTAGAATTTTTATTTTTTACGTGTGAAAAGACTTACCTAGGCCTAATTGTATTCAAATCTGTTGCCTAGTTCCGATTATATACTCGAGACCCTCTCGAGAACGACTAGTGCCAATCTCAACACATCTAGAGTAATACGACGTTAAACAAATATAACACTCGAAGTAAGAGAGATGGCTCAACAAGCATTTGAGATGGAAGCAAGTTGTTCTCGAATTTAGCATTGTGTTTGAATATATAGGGTAACTTTCTTGAAATTTTTAAAAAGTTGGGGAAATTAAAGTCTTGACAAATTACAATTATTGCAGATTATTAGTGTGGATCACGTTATACTTGCAATAATATTTTCCAATCATGATATGTACATATGCTTAATCCTACTACTATATGTATTTGTCCCACTGTATTTGTACGTTTCAATGATCACGCACCTTTCCTCCAACATGTGAATTACGCAATGTAATTAAGCTCATGTACACTACGTAAGAAGAAAGTAGTTAAGAATCAAATACAAACTAGCCGTTTGTCTGGTGTTATGTTTCTCTTTTCGACACTAAAAAAGATCATAAGCTCGTATTGAATTCTTCCTTTTTTATTGTCAACAAATAACGCTTATTTTAAATACGATTATTTCTCTAATGTTAAAAAAAGGTCACAAGATGGTCTAAGGCTAGTTGCAGTTCTTTTTTTCATAATCCAAAAAGGTCTCGAGTGCTTCAAGTCGAATTCTCCTTCCTTATTAGTACGGAGAAAAATAAATTAAAAAAAAGGAAGCAGGGACAATAGCTGAACATCTTGTGAAATATTCTTCATCATTCATTTGAAAAGTGGAGCACTTAACTTAATCACGGTAATTACCTTCACTTCACATCACAGATAATGGCATTTTGCCTCTCACTTTCCTGGAACACAAGAAAATTATTAATAAAAATAATAATGTGATCTCGTCTTCAAGTCTTGATGTCTGAAATATAACTTAATTTGAGACCACCGCAACTGTAAAATCATAAGAAATAAAGAAGTAAAAATATCTTAGCCAAAAAAGTAATTTTAACGTTCCGAGTTCCCGTGAGTGTTGGTATTAGTCATTCTCATTCCTCACACTTTGATAAATTTCTATTTTTTACTCCTCATAATCAGTTACATTATATATCTAATTTTAAAACTCAAACATGTATTGGTGCGGAACTCTAAACCCTAAAAGCTGCAATGGGAGACAAAGACAGAGATCAATCTTCACGTATTTAACGGGTGCATATAATATAGGACCTCTTCAAAAAGCAAAGTTATTAAGTGGTATTCAAATGATGTTACGTGTATAATAAGTTTGTATGTTATAATACGAGTGTATGAAGTTGTATTTTAGAATATAGTATTAATAAGAATCCATACGTATTGTTAGGACAAACAAGCTGATTATATGTTGCGGTAGTGTTTAAATTAGTAACAAACTTGTGGATTTAGTATTAAAAATATGAACTAATTATTAGTTTGTTTGAAAATGTTTTAAAAATAGTTGAAATCGTTTTTGATGAATATATAATTGCATGAAACCATAATAGCCCATCTCAATCAGTCCGATACTTGAGCTTCTGTGTATATATATACGAATCTGTCAACCTTCTGATAGGTTTGTTACATAACTATATAATATGTACACATATAAAAAGATAAGAATATCGAATTAGTTTATATAGAAAAATGTACATTAAATATTCATAATCTTAAAGTTCCTCAACCGCTATAAATTGAAAGCTTCTCAAATGAACAAAAAGGAAGCAATTTCACAAAAAGCTAGCTATCTACATTGACAGTTTGGTTCAAGAGTAACAATGAACAACACCATGGATTCAAAGAAATCAAACAAGATCAGAGACATTGTCAGGCTCCAACAGATTCTCAAAAAGTGGAGAAAGATTGCTAACTCATCAAAAGCAATATCCGCCGCCACCACTACCACCTCCACCAGCAAGAGCATAAAGCTTCTGAAGAGGACACTTTCTCTGTCTGAAAAAACAACCACTTCATGTGAAGCCTCAAACAATGCTGCTGTCCCAAAAGGGTACCTTGCTGTCTGTGTTGGGGAAGAGCTCAAGAGGTTTGTCATCCCAACTGACTACTTGGGTCGGCCAGCTTTCCACATTCTGTTGAGAGAGGCGGAGGAGGAGTTTGGGTTTCAGCAGACCGGCGTTTTGAGGATTCCATGTGAGGTTTCTGTGTTTGAAGGTATTCTGAAGATGGTGGAGGAACACAAGGACTTGTTCTTCAATAATATGGTGGGAGGTTGCTCAACAGCATCAGATGGCCAGCTCAACGTTTCTCACCACCCAGAAAACCCAATGTGCATATAGGGTTTTGATTTTCTTCTTTTTTTTCCCCTTTTCCTTACTCCTCAAGATCTTATCTTTCAGATGAGAAGGAGGTGAAAGAAATCTGAAGTTGAGTTACGTAAATTATCTTCTGACGCATTTTGTCAGGCATCCAATCCCAATTCAACATCTGATTTTCTGAGGCATCTAATCTACCATTTTGGTAGCAGAACTGCTACCATATAGTACTATACATATTAATAATACATAATAGACTAGCACTAAGCATTAATCAATTAGTAAGATAATACTATACTAATCACTCATACGGACATCCAATCGAAGCAGTCATGGTCAATAATCTAAGATCATCCGTTAGATTTAGAAATCAAAAGGTATCCAATAAAAAAAAATGAAATGTTGGGAAAAGAGATTGGTTCAATCAAAAGAAAAAAGACGCTTGGTCAATATTTCTCCCTGTTGACAGCAATAAAATTATAAAACATTACAAATAAATAACGTGTCACCAATAAGAATAAACACGTTCATCAATGCTTAAATAATAATTCTATTAATTTTCATATAGTTTAATTTACAAAATTTTATTTACAAATTTAATTTCCTTATCATTACTTCTTTGAAAAATACCCATAGTACTAGCAAGTACTATTAACACCGAAAGTGTTGTCAGATAATAAGAGCCTCCAGATTTTCAATACTTACATTCTACGTAACCACTCGTCTGAGTTTGCCACCTATATACTAAATTATAAGAAAATATTAACTTAAGTCATGTGTACATATGTGTAGATTAATTCAGATCGTTCATACTTGTGGAACTCATAAACCAATAACGGTCATAACTAGATGTACAGAGATCGTAGCATGGTTTAATTATTATTGTATATATACTCTACAGTTGGTATCCTATGTCTGCGATGCAGAAGGTTGGAAACAAAATGCTTAGTTTAAAGACTTTTGGATGCGTAAAACAATACTATATTGCAGACATTTTGCACTTCAATCAAGTAATAAACACCGAAAATCTAACATTGGCAGATTTTAGTTTCACAATTTGCTCGTTCATGTGCATTCTTCTGTTTCAAACTTGAGGAAGCAAAGCCATGTGTCAATGGTGACAATCAAGCCAAGGAAAATGTAAAATATGATGCAGTTTGGAGTTGAAAACATCCACAGTAAGGTCCTGTAAAACGGGCTGAATTTTCATGAAAACCTGGGGTTAGAGTTGTAACTCCCAATCAATCTCTTGCAAAATTTTTGAAAAAAAAAAAAAAAAAAAAATTCTCTTACAAAACCATTAATCTGAACAACGAAGAAAGAATTTTATGTCAAGTCTATATTGATAATGTCGTTTTACATCAATGATATAAAATATGTCTAAATTTACATGGACAACAAAAACCAGAGAAAATGGTTTTCTCATTTTTCACTTGTAAATTGCTTCCTCTCAAACAAAACTACGCAAACATAAAACATGAGAACCTGAAAAATGAACATAAGCTGTAGAAAAATTGGAGGAATTCGACAATCATATCACATTCATGTATTGGCGGAGGAAATAATCAAATTCGAAACTTCTAGTGCAGCGTCTTTGATAAAAGAAATTGGAGGCTTAAATAGACACCTCCTCACCATCATTGTAATTTGGGAATGTGACACATTTGAATGCCTTGCACTTTGAACACAACACCTGACCAATCTGCATCCACATAAAATACAGTTTATTAGAATAAAAAAACACCCCGACAACTCCAAGTTTTACACATAAACACTTCAAGAAATGAGTTGAGAAAAACAGGTCGTGTATTCATGTATCATTCTCTAATTGATTATTAGTTGTTGAAACCTTTATCCCTTATCAAGTTAGTCGGATTTTTTTCTTAAACTATTACGTTTGAAGTGTTTTTCTAAATTATAATTTTTTTAAGCCGTACATGTAAAACAAAATACCTAAAAATCAAGCACCAAAAATCAAATATTTCTCTTCATTTTCTGCCCTTTGCAAAAATCGCAAAGCAGCCACCCTATCCCGTTGCAATCCTCGCAGAGAATAGCCACCTCAGCCTTGCAAAAAACTGGAACCAAATCAGTCGGACTGTGAATAAGTATACACTTCTGCTGTTCTGCAGTAGCAGGAAAACGACTTGGCAGTTTCAGTTTGCTTGCCTCTTGTTGTTGTTGGACGATAGGGCGAGCAATGCGGGGGGTCGAAGAAACGACTTGTCGCTGGCAGCGAGGAGGAAGAAGTACAACGACGAGTGAGGTTCCGGGCGGCGACGAAGGACGTCGTCGTCGCCGCCATTGGGATTGGCTTGCTGTGAGATTTTATAAAGACAGGGGAGACTGAAAGTGGCGCGCAGCTAATCTTCTCGTTATCCGAATAGCAGAGGTGTAGTCTGACGTGGCTACTAAATTACAAGATTGCCACTCCACCAATGTAAATTTGAAGTGGTAATTCAAATTGTTTTGACGATATCAATTTGGGCCTTTTCCGATACATGGGCTTTCACTGGGGCCATCGACTTGGGCCTTCTCCGTATATTATGGGCGGGAAGTGTTCTTGTTAGTGAAAGAAAAGATATTGGAAGAAGGTTGGAGAAACCCCCAGAAGAAACCACCCACCATAACCAAAACCAAATAAATAAAAATAAAAATAAAATCCTAAAACCGAAAATCCAGACGGTGCGAAGCACGGGAAGCTGACGGAGAGAGAGAGATTGAATTAGGGTTTTTGAATTGCAGAGATGAAGCGCAAAGACTATGAAGAATTAGACGACGACTTATTCTCTCCTTCCTCAAAATCCAGGAGACTGGTACGCACTCTGCGCTTCCAATTTTCCCTTTTTTTTTTTTTTTTTTTTTTTTTTTTTGGGGGTTTCAATTCCCAATTTCCCAGCAATTTAGGGTTTTTTTTCCCGCGCTTTTTCTTCACTTTTATTCAATTCTCAACAATTCGTTACCAAAATTTTATGTTATGGTTATGGACTATTAATTCGTTACCAAAATTTTATGATATGGTAATGGACTACTACCCACTTTCTGTCTCTCAAAATTGTTGCAGTTTTTGATGTAATTATTGTTTTTTGTTGTGGAATTTTGAAGGATAATGGGTTATTTGCAACTTTGAATGAAGACCAAAGTAGTGCAGCTCAGGTGTTTGATGAAAAGCCAGCACCAGAAACCAGTGTTGTGATGCAAACAGATGATTTGCCAACGGACCCTTTGCCTTCAGGGGATGAGAAGGCTCTTGTGCTCTATAACCCCACGAATACGCGGATTTTTAAAGCACCCGATTCGCAGGATTTCTCTGTCATTGTGAATTCGGACTTGATTCCGGGTTTAAGGGGTAAGCCTCTGGATATCTGTATTGATGTTACATCATGGATGAAGAAATTTAAGTTTACTAAGGAATGTTAAAATGACGGGATTTTATTTTCTAGAATTTGTGAATTTTCTTGTTTGGTTAACCAAAAAAACAATGGAATTGAATACGGAATTTGTTATTTTTAAACTCTTAATCATAGAAATTGGAAAACGACATTTATTTACGTAGAATTTAAACTTTGAAATTTAAACTTGGGAATTGGAGATCCCAAATTCCAAGTTTTTTTTTACGCGGAAATTCTAAATTTCTATATTTATGAATCCAAACAAGAGAATTAGTGCATGTTACTCTTTAAGAAGCTTGTTTTAGATATGGGGCAAATCATTGTGACTACATAATCTAATCTCAAGTTACTAGTATGTCAACTGTGAATGCTTTTTGAGCTGCCTAGGTGCATTCGTTGTGGGACGAGTGAATTGACTTGGTGAATGAATCTGTTTGTGATCTTTTTGCAATGTGTTGATATTATCAGTAACCTTTTGATGGAGATGACTAGGTGGGTGCTATGTTTTGTTTAAATCTGTTTTGTGTACCGTTGTAAGCTTATTCTTCGATGTAATCATATGTCAAAGTTCTCATGTTTACAATTCAGGAAAACATGAAGAACGGCGATTTGTTTTCGTTTCTTAGAATGAACAGATATTTGTGGTATCCATCTGAGCTTTACTTGAAATTGATCTGTAAATCATGCCCTTTTACTAACCGAATTGTTTCTGGCAGATCATATTTATTCATGGGGATATTCAAAATTGCTAAAACCGGTAGAGGATCCTGGATCCGATGAGGAAAACAGAGAAGTTTCAAATGGGTGTATGGCTGTTGTTCCCTGGGTGGCACCTATCTTCCCACCAGCTTCAAGAGATGAGACACAGGCTGCAAGCCAGTCGGAACCCATGGAAGTTGAAATGATGGACACCGATGATAATGGTTACAATGGGGCGGAAGCATTGGGGTTTGGTGGAACGATGATGGAAGGACCCGGTGGGATACAACACTGGCAGGAACAGCAGTTACATTGGATGGAGCCACAGCTCATCCAGAACAATTATACTCCGGTCACTTAATATAACTCGCAACATACAACACTGTGCATTCTTTAGTTCTTCGAAGACGCCTAGTACCAGTCTAGTATTTTGTTCAAACTGCGAAGGTTATGCTGCTGATGAATTCTGCCACTTCTGGGGAAATGTTGTAAATTTGATCCGTGGAAAGTTCGAGTTGCTTTCGGTTTCATCCCCAGTTTAGTTTTCGGGGATCCCCAGTTTTGAGATAAATCGTGTATTGTAGGTCAATTGCGGAATAAATCTCAATGTTAAAGTTAATTTCTGGCCCAGATCCTAATTCATTCGCCTTTGATTTATTCAATAAAAAATATTAAAAGAGGTATAGGTGCTGTAAATGCATGCTGAACGCTGAAAAAAAAAAAAAAAAAAAATGCGAAAATCACTGATTATCGTAGAAATTTTGGAAAATTTTGAAAATAATTATGAAATGTACTGATGCCTACTAGACAAGCTTCAAAGATGGAAATCTCAGCTAATCTGAAGAGCAAAAGCAAATCGATATACGAGCAGTTAAACGCCTCCCAAGCTATCGTCATCGCAAGGGGGCTGCCTGAATTACCACTCGATTCCAATACCAAAATCCATAGATTTGAATTTAATTAAATAAAAATGGGGAAAGAAATACCAAAATCCATAAATTTGAATTTAAATAAATACGGAAAAATGTATCAACCTCAACAGAAAAAATCGCCAGAGTAAATAAAAATATCGTAGCGAAATTGGGTGGAAAGGTTGAGAGGTTGATGTAGGGAAGCTGCATTCATCTCTATGGCACCGTTGTAAATAAGCCAAAGAGCCAAACTCCAGCCCCATAAAAATCATAATTCAATTCGCCTACATTTAAATTTCACAAAATCCAAGATGCAAAACATAAACCCAGAAACCCTAAAACAGAGAAACACGAGAAGCAATTAGGGATTCGGCTGAAAGGGAATTGTAAGGATATACTGGCGACCGGTATATAAAGGGAGGAGAAACCCTCACGGGGATACGAAATTACAGATATGTACATTGGAATATTGATTCTTCCAAGGCCCAAACCAATTTCTTCCTTGAAAGTAATGCTCCAATGTTGTACTTGTTTTTCATTTTTTCCTGGGCCGGATTTGAATTTTGACAAGGACAAATGGACTTGACCCACGACAAAGGGCAAGAGTGGATTGGTGCAATGCATGCGAAAGAGAACATTGCATGTTAGGAGAAAAAAAAAATTCTTGTACTTCAAGTAACGTGTTTTGCTACTTAGTATTACGATCTAATAATATTTTTCTTCATTTGTAAGTGAGAGGTTTTAGGTTCGATTCTCGCCAAAGAGAATTTGAACCGCATTTTTACTAGCTAATTATGAGGCTTCGTCCACTCCATCACCCTCTTAATGTAAATAATATCGTTTAGTAAAAAAAAAAGTAGCGTGTTTTAAATAATTGGATGTTGATATGAGATTATTTATCTGTTAATTTACTGGATTAATACAATGCAATTTGTCAAAACAACAAGTCAACATGAACATAATAAATGTATTGCATTACTTTCATTAATACAATTGATAGTGTATTCGTGTCATATAATGTTTTCGTACAGTTAACTACGAATATACGATTCCAGTCATGGATGGTTGCTTGAGATTCCTCCCAACAAATTGGGCCTCAATTCGGGAAACATTATTGTAAAGAAGTTATTCGAACAAACCACCAACCAATTATCCCCCTTATCATCCTCTCTTCTCCGAAAGCCCAAATCATTGTCGCCCGGATTCTTCGGAAAACGTAGCTGTTTCGGATTATACGACATCGGAAAGCGCGAAGATCGCCCATGCTAAACTGACGTGGCATTGACGTGTATTATTACCTAACTCTAGCCGCGGAGCTGAAGAAAGAAAGAAGAAGAGGATAAACATCAAATCAAAACCGGCAAAAACCCGCTCCTCAATCCCTTCGTAATTATTCCAAAAACGACACCCATCTCTATTTTCTTATCCTTAATTACGTAATTACCCAAACGCTTCTTCTTCTTCCTCTATAACTGACATTCTCTTCTCCTCCTCCGCCGCAGCCACCAACTGCTATTTTCTAGAGAGAGAAAGAGGGGAGAGAGAGAATGAGGATTGACGAAGAGAGCGAAGGAGTGTCGGCGTCGAGGAAACACCTGGTCTTCGCTTACTACGTCACCGGCCACGGCTTCGGCCACGCCACTCGCGTCGTCGAGGTCAATTTCTCACTCCAATCAGTCAAACTTTTCAAAAAATTTTGTGTTGAGTTTCCATTGGCTGCTGATCAGCGCCGCATTCTGTGAGTGTAGGTTGCGCGGCATCTGATTCTCGCCGGCCACGATGTCCACGTCGTCACCGGAGCTCCAGACTTCGTCTTCACTTCCGAGATTCAATCGCCTCGCCTCTTCATTCGAAAGGTAACGCTTTTACATGTTCAGGCTCGCAATTTGCATGTTTGTTCATCAAAATTACAATTTTGTAGAATCATTTTGTGATTTTTGATAATTTTAGATTGAAATTAGTAATGTAGCAGTGGAAATTCACTAATTTATGTAATGGTAAACAAAATTATGATAATTTATATGATTTTTGATATTTTAGCTTGAAATTAGTAGTTTTGCAGTGGAAATTTTAGTAATGTAATGTAATGGTAAACAAAATTGTGATAATTTATATGATCTTTGAAGATTTAGCCTGAAATTAATGATGTAAAGTTGAAATTTTGGCAATATATGGAATGGTGTGGATTTTAGGTTCTTCTGGACTGTGGAGCTGTTCAGGCAGATGCTTTAACAGTTGATCGTCTTGCTTCCTTGGCGAAGGTAGCGACTAATTTCTATCTGCTGTTTTTTTTATTGTATTTTTTATACCGGCAATGAAGTAATGTTGCTTTTCGATTTTGTTTTTCAAATATTCCTAAATTTTGGCTATTTTTGTTGTGTTTGCTTTTCTTTTGCTTGGCTGTGTTAGTATTCGGAGACAGCTGTGGCACCTCGGGCTTCAATCTTGAAAACGGAAGTGGAGTGGCTGACCTCCATCAAAGCTGATTTAGTGGTACTTAAAATGCGCTTCTTCTGTGGTTTTGTTATTCATTGCTTTTTAGTCGGTTAAGCATGAATTGAAGGGAACTTGGATTTGTGTTTATATTTCCCTGATGATCTTGACTCTGATTGATATCTTGTTCTACTTGTACAAGAACAGGTCTCTGATGTTGTTCCAGTTGCGTGCCATGCAGCGGCTGATGCAGGAATTCGATCTGTTTGTGTCACCAACTTCAGGTATCTTGCTATTACTAGCATTCGATTTTGCTCCAACTCTCATAATTTTTAAATGTAAAAGCATATCTTGAAGTGATAGTTCCAGTTATGACTTATGATGATCTTGAGTTGTCCAACCATTTTTTGAAACTCTCTCTGCTCGTTCTTGCTCTATACAGTTGGGACTTTATCTATGCAGAGTATGTTATGGCTGCTGGAGATAATCATCGTTCAATCGTTTGGCAGGTGACCTTCCTGTGCTTTAGACTGAATTATTTACTTTAAGATTTTAGTCATTTGCTCATTGCATCTCGCCCACTCTCTCCATTTGATATGATCCAGTCTGTGTCTCTATATATCAATGTAGGATGTGAAACATATTAAAAAGTGATAATAAGTTCACATATGGGTTCTTGATGTTCCTGTGTAAATTTCCTCTGTGTCAATATAGATAGCAGAAGATTATTCCCACTGTGAGTTCCTCATCCGCCTCCCAGGATACTGCCCAAGTATGTTGCTTTCTACCCCAAGACAGTGGCTTCCTTGTCTTTATTTATCATTGTTCTCTTTTTGGTTCAGGGAATTGTTGATTAGTTTACCTCCTATTGTTGTTATGACTTTGCAGTGCCTGCTTTCCGTGATGTAGTTGATGTACCTCTAGTTGTGAGGAGGTTTCGCAGATCCCGCAAAGAGGTTTTCATCTATAGATCTTTAACAAATCACTTTCATTGTTGATTAAATTGATCGCATCGATTTTTCATTCTTTTCCTGGTATAGGTGAGGGAGGAACTTGGAATTGGAGATGATGTAACTCTAGTCATCCTCAATTTCGGTGGACAGGTGAAATTGCTGTTTTAGTCGTGTATTTGGTTTCACAAAGAAACCACTTTGTGAGTATGTATATTCTTATTGTACTTGTATTTCTCTATCTGCAGCCAGCAGGCTGGAATTTGAAGGAAGAGTTTTTACCCCCTGGATGGCTGTGCCTGGTATTTTCATAGCATATGTCCTACGTTTTCGTTCTGTCTAATGGTGCTCAGATATTTTATAACAAAAAAAGGTTTTTGTTTTTCGATTCAGGTTTGTGGTGGTTCTGACACCCAGGAGCTTCCGTCAAATTTCATAAAGCTTGCAAAAGATGCTTATACACCTGATTTTATGGCAGCGTCTGACTGTATGCTTGGTAGAGTATGAAACTATTTTGGCGGGAAGCTTATGTTGAATGGATAGAGATTGAAATTTTTTTTTGGTTCATTTTATTTCAGGAAAAATTGGATATGGCACTGTGAGTGAAGCTCTTGCATACAAGTTACCTTTTGTCTTTGTACGCAGAGATTATTTCAATGAAGAACCTTTCTTGAGAAATATGCTTGAGGTATGAATATGATCCCCTATCTTACAAAAGAATAATAGAACACGTCATGTTGAACAATGACGTATACACAACACATGTCGTGTGCACAACGCATTTATGTTCAACAATGATACAAGTAATTTTGGGCTCATTTAGTATCCTTCTTGGATTCAATTTTTTTGTTTTTAAATAATTGATGAATGCAGTTAAATTACTTAAGACCCATTAGTTTCAAAAACAAAAAATTTGTATCCAAGAAGGATACCAAACAACCCCTTATATTTTGTTGAAGTCTGTGACCCATTGATTTCCGATAGTAAGCATGATTAAGAATCTCTTTCTTTCCTCTCTTATATTCTTGTCAAGAATCTGATACTAGTTGGGTTTAAAATAATCTCTTGTAACAGTATTATCAAGGTGGCGTTGAGATGATTAGAAGGGACTTGCTCACTGGTCACTGGAAACCTTACCTTGAGCGTGCAATCAGTTTGAAGCCATGCTATGAAGGAGGTATCAATGGTGGTGAGGTACCATTGTTGTTTCTGGAATCCTATGATTAGTTATACACTTGTATTTTGCATCTGTGTGGTAATGTACAATTTGGAAATTATAGGTGGCAGCTCACATCCTGCAGGAGACTGCTATTGGGAAAAACTATGCATCAGATAAGGTAATTGAACTTTCAGAATTGGTAATTTTAAGAAAAAGAAGTATAAAATCAACTCGTAGATTTCAGAACTCAATACCAAATAGTTTTATTACCACTATCAGTCTGACACAAATTTCGTGTGGAAATTAATTAGCCAAACTGTGCAAAGCCAACAATAAAAGGTCTAAGGTTGGTTGGCAGAAGACTCATTTGAACAATTTGTCAAAAAAACTACTATGTTTCAATGAAATAAACTCACATTTTGATTCCCCTTTTCTCATACTAAAATGTAGCTAAGTGGGGCAAGAAGATTGCGTGATGCCATAATTCTAGGGTATCAACTACAAAGGGTACCTGGACGTGATATGGCAATTCCTGAATGGTATGCAAATGCGGAAAGTGAACTTGGAATTGGATCACCTACTTGCAAAGTGAGCGAGAAGAGCTCCCTAATGAACTCGTGAGTTGCATCTTCTATCACTCTTGTTTTTATGCAAGAATTAATTGGATACTTCATATTAACATCAATGCAACTCTATTTTTAGATGCACTGAAGACTTCGAGATTCTTCATGGAGATCTTCATGGTATTTCAGATACAATGACTTTTTTGAAGAGCTTGGCAGAACTAGATTCTGTTTATTACTCTGAAAAAACTACTGAGAAGCGCCGGGAGCGCAAGGCTGCAGCTGGACTCTTCAACTGGGAGGTCTCACTTGGTTCAACTAAAATCTCATAGGCTTTGTCTTAAGTTTTAAATTTTTTATAACCATATCAGCAATGCCAGTATTGTTTAGAAGTTTGGCTGAGGAAAATTGTAGATGTTTTTCATATTTTTTCAGAATCTGAATTGTTTTTACAATGATTTTTCTGAGTAATTGTAATTGATTTTTGGGACACAGGAAGAAATTTTTGTGGCAAGAGCACCTGGACGGTTGGACGTAATGGGAGGGATTGCTGACTATTCAGGAAGCCTGGTCTTGCAGGTTTGTCTCTGTACTATTTGATGGATATTTGTTGTTCTGTCTGCTAAGCCTACTCTTGCCACTTGGTGCAGTGTACACATGTGTGCGCACTCTCACTGGCACGCAGACACACACATCTGTGTACACATATTGTTGAAAACAGAAACCTAGCATTCAAACTAGACTCATGGGACAAAAACCTTGTCTTTCCTCCTGACAGTTTCTTCTGATGTTTTCTCTCACAGATGCCGATAAAGGAAGCCTGCCATGTTGCTATACAACGAAATCATCCAAGTAAACATAGGCTCTGGAAACATGTCCTGGCCCGGCAGCAGGCAGAAGGACGAAAACCAACACCTGTCCTGCAAATTGTAAGTTTAAGCATTAAGAGTCAATATGTCTCTTAAGTATAGGAAGTGGGGTTGTCTTTATCTTTGGGAAGTGAGAAAGGTTTAGACTGTCGATATAGTTTCTCCTATTGACACAATAACATCTGGTTGTTAATTTTCAAAGTTATCCCAACAGCTTATGGAATGATGCCTGTGTGTAGGAAATACCTGCTTTTGAAAATAGAAATAAATATAATTGTCATTGCCATTACCATTACCATTTTCATATATTGGTTGTATCAGGTCTCATATGGTTCAGAGTTAAGCAACCGTAGCCCAACATTTGACATGGATCTATCTGATTTTATGGACGGAGATAAACCAATGTCATATGAGAAGGCAAAGAAATACTTTTCACAAGATCCATCCCAAAAGTGGGTCAATCATCCTTCTTCAATTTGTCTGTATCTGTAACTTTGTAAACTACTTACATGGTTTCAATTTCAGGTGGGCGGCATATGTTGCAGGTGTCATTCTGGTTTTGATGATAGAACGAGGTGTACGTTTTGAGGACAGCATCAGTTTGCTGGTATGTGTAGGCATTTTTGTTTAGAATACGTTGATTTGTTCAGTTGATATATAGCGTACTCTAAGGTTGCTTACAAATAGCTTACTGTCATATATTATGACCATAATGTTGACATCTCCACTTGCAATAACATACAGGTTTCCTCCTCAGTCCCGGAAGGCAAAGGTGTCTCTTCTTCTGCTTCTGTGGAAGTCGCTACCATGTCTGCCATAGCTGCTGCCCATGGTATTTTCATTATTCAAATTAGCTTTTTTTAGCTATTCTAATTGTATATTTAAGAACAACAGAAGCAGTCCTTTTTAGGTGCTTACATAATACTCATTATGTTTTAAAATTTATTATCATATAAAGCAATGGAAAACAAAATGACTGAAACCGACCCTGTGCTTTGTAGGATTAAGCATCAGTCCCAGAGATCTTGCTTTACTTTGCCAAAAGGTTGAACCTTCAGCACAGTATATAATTAACGTAGACTGCTTTTCTTTTGATATTTTCATTGTGTTCATAATTTTGATTATTCTAGTTGTATATTAGGTGGAGAATCATATTGTTGGAGCACCATGCGGTGTGATGGACCAGATGACATCTGCATGTGGTGAAGCAAACAAGCTTCTTGCGATGGTGTGCCAGGTATCCGCTATTGATGTTGCAGAGAACAACCATCTTGCTGCATTTCTCATATAGAGATATTATGTCATTTATTTTTTTGTTTGATTCTCCCTACAGCCTGCTGAGGTTCTTGGACTTGTAGAAATTCCTGGCCATGTTCGCTTTTGGGGAATTGATTCAGGAATAAGACACAGGTTATCAATGACACATCGTCTTATATATATCAACTAAACTATCTTTAACCTCATTACCAAAATCATATTTTTTGTCCCTAAAATCAAATAAGGAATTGTACTTGAGTCTTGCCGTTTTTCTTCTTGTATAGTGTTGGAGGTGCGGATTATGGATCTGTTAGAATAGGTGCCTTTATGGGTCGGAAGATGATAAAGTGCGCAGCATCTATGATTTTGTCTCGATCATCATCAACTGCATATGGGACAATCGATGAGTTGGAGGATGATGGTTATGAACTACTTGAAGCTGAAGCTTCATTAAATTACTTGTGCAACCTGCCACCTCATAGGTAATATTCTCCACCAGGACTTTTTAAGAAACTTATTAAATATTAAGGTTCAATTACTGGCCAAAAAACAAAGGCGAAGTTTTTAGCTAAATACCTTACATCTGTATTAATCGTGTAGAAGTTTATTTATATTTTCATAACTTGAATTTCAGATATGAGGCTCTTTATGTTAAGGTGCTTCCTGAAACTATACTTGGTGAAACTTTTCATGAGAAGTATGATGATCACAACGATCCAGTTACAGTAATTGATCCAAATCGCAGCTACGTAGTGAGATCACCTGCTAGACATCCTATATATGAAAATTTCCGGGTTAAGGTTAGTACCGGAATATTATATGACGATACTTTTGTTTCTTGTTTTATGGACTACTATTCAATCATCTAAGTTATTTTTGGTATTTACTTGACGTGTAGACCTTCAAAGCACTGCTAACATCTGCAAATTCAGATGATCAGCTTACAGCTCTTGGAGAATTACTGTATCAGGTATGTACAAGTTTCTGATTTTGCAAGATAGATGAAGAAAACTTGAAAATTAATGCGCTAAAACAAGTTCTAGTTTGGGCAAGTTGAAAGATCATTTCTATATGCCAGTTACCTGCTCGTGAAATAAAGAAGGAACGAGATGCGCACCCATAAAATTTGAATCATGATATGTTACTTGAATATAGGTTCAGAACATATTATGTATTGGTTCCATGTCACCTACAAATCTCGGTCTACTAGTTAGCTAGCCAGTACCTGAACATAATCTTCTTTTGCAGTGTCACTACAGCTATAGTGCTTGCGGACTTGGCTCCGATGGAACAAATCGGCTTGTACGGTTGGTACAAGAGATGCAATATGCTAAATCATCTAAATCCGATGATGGGACGTTGTATGGAGCCAAGATTACAGGTGGAGGTTCCGGTGGAACGGTTTGTGTTGTCGGAAGGAATTGTCTGCAGAGCAGCCAACAAATTTTGGAGGTAATTCTATCAGGAAGAGATTTTTTTTATTAAGATCGTCACTGCAGTAGCTAATAGATTTTGATCTATGCAGATTCAGCAGAGGTACAAAGATGCAACAGGGTATCTGCCATTTATTTTCGAGGGCTCGTCGCCTGGTGCCGGCAAGTTCGGGTATCTAAGAATACGCCGCCGTGTCTCCGTCGATCCGAATGAGTAATGTATTGGAGTATAAATTGTCTTGTAATTTGCCTTAATTTAAGCCTTTGATTCAAGGATCACATTTGGTACAAGTCTCTTGCGGACGTATAAGATTATTCCAAGTCCAAATAATAGTTGTTCTTGATCAATGACTCAAACAAGTACAGAAAACTTCAATTATTACGAAATACACTGAATACGGATCATAGAACGACATACGCTGTTTATACGGATCAGAATCTACAACTGAATCTAGGATTATGACGCAGGTGGATTCTCGCGATCCTGCTGAAAGAACTACTCGTCTGTTGCAACCGTTGGCTTTGCTTCGGGCAGCTCCAGCTTTTCCATAAAACCCGAAGTCATCTTGATCATCTTGACGAAATCTTTCATGTGTAGTTGTTTCCATTCCTTCTCATTTTAAAGGGATCAAACCAACCAAGAAAGTCAGACAGAAGTAAGGAGAGCGCTAATGCTAACCAAAATCGATAACATTACAACGTTCTATATTAGGTTTCTTAAGGATCATTTGATAACCATTTTGTTTTCAGTTTTCAATATCTACACACGAACTCGAACAGAAAAGTAACTTTGTTCCATTTCGTTTACTTATTTTGTTTCGATCCTCCTAAGAAGTAAGAAGAAAGAAGAGTTTACCTCGAAATCCCAGTCTCCGTACAAGTTTGGATCATTTTTGTTGCTCCAAACGTATGCTTGAACAAGCAAGCTCTCAGAAGTATCCTGCAGAAAAAAATTGCCGCCCTCCATCAAATCCACAAAATTTGTTTGGATCATTTTAGTGAAAACATTTTTGTGATCAATTCTTAATAAAAATGCAAGCGAAATAGTTTTTGAAATCCAAAAATGTTTTCAATCAATTTAAAAGCGTTTCCAAATGCCCTAAACCTTTCCCAAGCAGTGTCTTCAATCTGATATTCTCATAGCATTGTATTGTAGGCAAGTAAATATTTACCATCAAGTGAGTAAAAAGTAAAAAGCAAAAAGTGAAAAAGTGAATACCATCAAAGAGACCTCAACAGTGCTTCTTTCATACTCAGGCACAGCACCCTCATATTCATCTAAAATATGTAATTCAGGATCTGTGATGCCCAACAGCACCTGCAGAAAACACACACACACAAAAAAAAAATTACTTTGATTATGTGATTAATTATGTAATCTAAACTTGATTAACAACGATAACTTGCCTTGCCGGCAACTGTTTTATTCGCGACGGGTAGAATCGCCGGATAAACTCTTTCTTTGATGCTGTACCTATGACTGCACGTTCATTTCCCACATCAGCATCATATCATCTCATCGAATTATATTTATCTGAGAAGAGAGAGAGAGAGAGAGAGAGAGAGAGAGAGACTGACTGGCCATTGAGGAGGGCAGGGGAGGATTGAGGGTCGCGATTTAAGAGGACACGGCAGACATCCTCCGCCATGAGGCTGCCGTACACGAACACCTTGTGGGGGCTCTGCGACTGACCACCTACGTTCGCCACCACTGAACTCGTCGCACCACCAGTCATCTCTCTCTCTCTCCCCCTCGAATACCGGAAGTGTGAAATTCAGGTGGTCAACTTTTCAGCTCGTCATAATTATTCACCATAGCATATTATAACCACTACACGACAATGATACCATTATTTTTTTATTTAAAATTTTTAGATGCCTTATGAGAATAAATACGATTGGTTGTTATTTATATAATGATAATTACGTTTTCTACTTAATGCATACGAGCCTTCATGCAAGCGCGTAACCGCTACACGATAATAATATTATTAATTTTTTTATTTAAATTTTTTAGATGCCTTTTGAGAATAAATACGATTGGTCGTCATTTATATGATGATAATGATGTTTTCTACTTAACGCATACGAGCCTTCATGCAATCGCGTAACCGCTATACGACAATAATATCATTAATTTTTTTATTTAAAATTTTTAGAGGCCTTTTGACGACCATTTATATGATGATAATGATGTTTTCTACTTAACGTATACGAGCCTTCAAGCAAGCGCGTAACCGCTACACGAGACGACAATAATATCATTAATTTTTTTATTTAAAATTTTAGATGCCTTTTGAGAATAAATACGATTGGTCGTCATTTATATGATGATAATGATGTTTTCTACTTAACGCATACGAGCCTTCATGCAAGCGCATAACCGCTATACGACAATAATATCATTAATTTTTTTATTTAAATTTTTTAGATGCCTTTTGACGACCATTTATATGATGATAATGATGTTTTCTACTTAACGCATACGAGCCTTCATTCAAGCGCATAACCGCTACACAACAATAATATCATTAATTTTTTTATTAAAATTTTTTAGATGCCTTTTGAGAATAAATACGATTGGTCGTCATTTATACGATGATAATGATGTTTTCTACTTAACGCATACTAGCCTTCATGCATGCGCATGAGCGCATGCAGAAGATTATTTTTTAATACACTCTTTAAATGTATTTATATACGTAAATTGACAAAAGGAAAATCAAATATTTGAAGTAAACAAATAATTTTAGATCATGCTTGAAGAAACTCATCATAAACCAATTAAAGCAATTGAATCCACATAATAAAATAGGTCTCTATAGAATTTACATTAAGAATAGAGAAAATAATATTTAATAAACAATCGATTGAAACATATTATTGTTAGACTATTATAAGGCTAAGCTCACCCCCTCCCCCTTAATGTAGATAATATCGTTTATTTAAAAAAAAAAATCATTTCACAATTAATTTAATCACATTATTATCCATGTGTGAAAGACCTTTTTTATAACCGGCATTACACGCCTCTTAAGATGTTTTGAACATGTTTAAAAATAAAGAAATTGAATCACATTATTGCTAGCCTACATAAGGTACTAATTAAAAAAAAAAGCACCAAAAAGTAAATTATTAAAAAAAAATATTGTTAAAATGACGAAAATGCCCCCGCCTTATTTAATGCATTATTTTGGGAAGCATTTGAACCTTTTTGTTTTGGGGGCATTTTTGTCCAAAGCTTTCGTTCAAGCATGGTGACACCAAATCATTATTCACCTTTTCCATTCTCTTTATATATAACTAGCCTTCAGGCATGGGCTTACGTGCGTACAGAAGACATTTTTTGAATCACAGCATGCCATATGCGACTTACACGTTTTAAATGTATTTATATATGTAAATTGACAAAAGGGAAACTAAATATTTGAAGTAAATGAATAATTTTCGATCATGCTAGAACAAACCCCTCGTAAACCAATTAAAGTCGCTGAATTAACATAATAAAATCGGTTTGTATAAAATTTACATTAGGAATGGAGAAAATGATATTTAATAAACAATTGATTGAATTACATTATTGTTAGCCCATTGTGAGGCTAAGGGCACTTCATCCCCCTCAGTATAGATAATATTATTTGTTAAAGAAAAAATCATTTGACAATGAATTTAATCACATTATTATCAGCGTGCGAAAGGCTTTTTATAACCGGCATTATGAATAAAAAAAATGATCATTTGACAACTAATTGAATTACATTATTATACGCGTGCGAAAAACTTTTTTATAACCGACACTATGCACCTCTTAATTAAAAATTGAGAAATAATATTTAATAAACAATCGCGTGCAAAATGAATTTTTTGAATCACAGTGCGCTACCCATGATTTATACATTTTAAATGTTTTTGTCATTTGTTTATTCTTTTATTTCTTCTCTTTCATTTTTTTATTATTTTCTCTCTTCCCACTTATATTTATATTATATTTTATGATAGCCAAATTACCAAATTACCCTTACTGCATTCAATTTGTTGTTGTATTTTTTGTGGTTGAGGGGCATTTTGGTCCAAGCATGTGTGACCCCAAAATTTTGGCTGCATGTTCACTGTTCATCCCAGGTATGACAAAATTATTTAGAAGTAAATTTACCAAATTACCCTTGGATTATTTTATGCATTCATATTTCATGCTTTGAAATTTTTTTGGCCAAGGGGTATTTTCATCCAATTATTTTTGTCGAAGCCGGTGTGACACACCCCGACCGAGATCAGAGCGTGCTGACCGTCACACGAAGGTGACGTAGCCATGTGCGCGTGCGGAAGCTAATGAGATAGTAAGGTAAAAGTACGAATAATTAAAAACACTAGCATACAAAGTACTAAAACAAGTGCTAGCGTATGTGAGACACAATTTCAGAGCAAGTCTACAGCAGTCAAAAAGGAAGGATGCGACATATATACACCCGAATGTGACCCTACAATGGTGAGTGTCTGTCAGAAATGCCGGGACGCCCTCTGGGAAAAAACCACCAAACTTGCTAGACCACTAGAACCTGGAGGGGCGCAAAAACAAAAGCGTGAGTGGGCAAAAACAAAGTTCTTTGAAAACTCTTTAGCAAAATACATTCTAACCCCTCGCCGTAAAACCTGTATACTTCCCAGAAAATGAACATATATACGTATGTATAGATATGCCAATCATGCTCCAAAATATGCCATTCATGCTCGAGAATATGCCACAACAGAATCTCATAATCAAATGTAAATGCTCTAGCGTAAATCACATCAATAACATATAATCTGGCAGCCGGGAGTCACCTAACGTGACCTGTACGGCTGCATATAGAGCTCCAATCTCAAACTCAATAACTGAATCTGCACACGAGTCGGAACCACCTAACGTGGTCTGTACGACAAGACTGGGTGTATCATATATACGCTCTAGTGCTACGATCACGTGAAGACTATGCGAATAATCGCGGGTCACCTACGAGTCGGAACCACATAATGTGGTCTGTACGACAAGCCTATGCACCTAACTTGGATCCAAGATGAGCGTGTGGTGCGGGTGAACATCACGTGAAGGACTATGCCCTGGCCCCGGGCGGGAGCACTAACACCGGGGTGCAGATTATGAGCTCTCTAAGCATCTCAAGCTATTATTGAATACAAACATGAATACCACTTACCTGGCACTTACCTGTGCGTCCACAGCACCAAATACACATATATAGACATATGCATATTTGAATATATAAATAACGTATATACAACTAATCATGCATAACCACCAATTATATAAAAGGAGTGACATATAACAAATAAGCATTTATACTAAATTTCTGGGAATTAATATGTATATAGGTATATACGGAAAACCAAAAGCCCACTCACTGATAAGTGGAAGGGTCGTAGCCCCCCTGCCTCGAGTGTGTACGCTCGTCCTCGGAATACGAATCACCTATAGGCGCAAAAGCTACGAAAACGTTAATTTAAAAGCACTTAACCAACTTCTCGTAATAACTTCTCATACATTGCTCAAATTGGACAAATGAATATACCAACGTGCTCTACACAACCTCAGGATCACACCCATATTTTTAAAATAATTTTTGAACCCCGCACGCGCCCCCACGCGCCGTCCTAGGCACGGACCTACGCGCCCCCCACGCGCGGCCGCGTGCCATGCACACTGACGGCGTCAACTGACGCCGTCAGGAATATTCCGTTAAACTTAACTGACGCCGTCACTGCCGTTAGGAATATTCCGTTAAACTTAACGAAATATTCTCCTTTCTTCTCCGGCGAGACTCCGGCGCCGGCGACGGCGCCGGAAAACTGGGAAAATTCAAACTTAGTTTTCTCACTCGTTTCTCAACCAATTTTCATGATTTTTGAACCAAAATGAAGCTTAGGACTAGTAGAATCACGTTAGACTAGTTTTAAGGCCTAAAAATTACTAGATCATACCTGTCCACAACTTCAAAAGTCGGCCAACTTTGAACAGGACGATCCCGACGTCCACTTCCGTCCAACGATACACTCCGAGGTTCCTTGGGACCTCACAAACACAACTACAAGCTTCAAAATTCCAAAAACAAGCTAGTTTAAGGGTTGCATGAACAGTACATAATTCGGCCATGGCGATATCGACGTGAAAACAACTATATCCTTACCTGAAAATGGCACCACTGGACTCCTCTCAGCCTCACGAGCACGAGGGTGGTCTTGGTTTCTTGATTGGTGAAGGTTTGAGTATATGTGTGTGTATGTCCGTATGTTTGCAGAAGGAAGAAGAAGAACTCGGGGAGAGAGACAGAGACAGAGACAGAGAGTGACAAAAAGTGAGGGAAAGAGGGAGGGAATCCCGGGAGAGAAAGAGAGTGTATGAGTGTGTGTGGTCCTACAACACCACACAACACAACACTAATGTGATAAAAACGAACTAGGGGGTAAAATTGTAATTTCATACGTACGTTTCGATATTTCCGGGACGGGATGTTACACGGTGACACCAAAATTTTTGTCCGCATGTGCACTGTTTTGCACTATGCACTTTTCCATTGGCGTTCTATATATAATATAAGATACATGTTATATTCATCTTCTTTAGGATCCAAATCCGATAAACCTAAAGTAGAACCATTAAATGTTACTAACTACTTGAGCTATAAGTCGATTGCAGATTACATAACATTTTAATGTGATACTTTTATGTTTATGAGACAAACACGTTAAGACACATTTCGTACTGAGGATTCCATTGTCAATTTAAGTAGTTTTGTGAAAAAGGAAACGAAAGAAATAAAGCAAACGACACAATGCACGAACTACAATAGTTACAATTTAAGCATATGTAGGTCGAAAGGTCGAACCAACGTACAACAACTAAATCACAAAAGACGAGCAATTTTCCAAGATAGGAGTTGCACACCATATTCCTCTTTGAAAACAAGAGTTTGATAAGTTAAAGAAACTAATAGAAAGTAGCCGGACTCCTATCGGTTAGCAAGACCTTCATTGTGTGTTCATCGGCTCAGGACTAGAGTTCAAGATGTCCAACAATGACTTCTGAGGCTCCAACTCCTCGTGCCAAAGTGGAAGTTTGTCACCCGTATAGTAGTTTCTAGTCACTCCATCAGAATTGATCTGCAAAACCGCGCAAATGGAACGGAAAGAAAGGGACTTAGCCAATATATGGTCTTGCATGTTCGAAACAAAAATACTGATATGATTGCCCAAGTCACAAATAAAGTCGAGGGGAAAAAAGAACATACAACTACAGTACGGACAACACCCCCACTGGCACCATCTTGTGCAATGGCAAGAGAAACGGCCTTGAACACCAATTGCTGCAATGGTGCCACCCAAGATTCGTAAACAATAAAGCTCAAAGCCAAACTTTACATAACGATAGCAATCCTTTTATTTGTCACAGGGAATGCCTGAATAATATCATCACCAACTACATATTATATATGATGGAGCCATAAAACGAAAATTTTAGTACCGATTTCCTTTCAAAGGATCTGCTTGCAATATTGTTTCATTTAAGTTATTTATTGATGCAAAATAGCGACCAAGTCAAGTCCCATGGAAACTTAGAACTTTTCATGACCAATATGTTCCGAAGTACTAAAATTTTGAATCTGCAAACATGAAGAAATACGTACCTCGGCTTCATCCTTGGTCATTCCTTCTTTCCATGCTTGATCGAAAAATTGATACAAGTAACTGGAGCCAGACCCTACAATACGAAATATTATGTTAAGCCAAACTCTAGGGAAACACTATCAAACTGAACATCCTTGGAAGGTAAAATCACATTTAAAGGTTTAAAACTTCCAAACAGAAATTTCAAGTTTTCAAGCTATATCCAAAATATGATATGGAAACCAAACGCACTGACGTGGGGATAATAGGGATATCATATCTGAACATAACCCTTGTTTTGGCCGGTATATATAAGTTGTTGATTCCTCAAATTCCATTCATTGACCCCAAAATGAATTACTGAAATGTCATTGAGGCACATCCAGCATTACCAATCAGTTTCAATCAAACAAATCCTATGACATCTTTTTTGTACAAGCAGTGCAATTTCATCCCACAACCGTAGCAGCTCAGTTAGAAACACAAATTTGACACTCAGTTGGAAAAAATTCTAGCATAACAATATTTTTGGGCTAGCCCGGAGACCAGCTTGGGCTGGGTGCCTGGCAATCTGCTAGGCTGGAGAGACTTCCTTAGGTGCCGGGCCATTTTTTTGGCTGTGTGCCGGCCTATCACAACCCATGTGGAAGTGCTCTTAGCACATTACAACAAAGGGCCATTTTGGGATATAATAAAGTATCGCAAAATACGTGAAAAAAAAATCATTTTATAGTTTTTTTTTACGCATGCATCCGATGAACAAAGATTTAGAGTTGTAAACTAATTTATCAGTTCGTTAGGCTTATGATTTTGATTTCAGAAAGTGAATAAGAGTTGCTAAATATGCTTTGTACATTAAAGGGTATGTTTCAAACAAAAAAAAAAAACCTCTTTACTTTCCAAATTTATCACATTCAATATTTCATGGTTACTATAAAGAAATGGCAGATACAAAGTGTAGAGAGCTGAGAGTACCTTCTAACTCTAAGTGCTAATTCCAGCAAATGCAAAAACTTGCATTGCTGAGTCCATGACCATTTCTTCCTCTGAAAAAGAAAACCCTACAAAATCCAAAAAAAAAAAAAAAACCCCATACTAATTTGGGGATGTTTTTCATTTGTTAACTCCTTAGGTGGCTTCACGATGGGGGTTTGTCGTTGAACTAGTAAATTACAAAGATCGAACACCTTTCTTATTTAGAAGATTTAAACTTTTATTAGAAGCATGTATCAGCGGCTGGAATTGAATGTCATCAGCTAATCGATGATCAAAACTCTTGCTCGGCGAATATCTGGTTCCAGGCTCCAAATTAACCAAAATTTAGAACTCCCTGGAATTTAACATTACATTATCTGCTTTGGTTTCAGATTTTTGTATACAACAAAGGAAAACGGAAGCATAAAAGTATCTGTATTTGAAGCGTTACAACAAGTCCATGAAGCATCAAAATAGATGTTTAATTAACTTTATTTTGTTATATAGTAACAGGAATACAACAATAACAATAATAATACAAGTCAGTCAAAGTTCTTTGATCAGAGTAACAACCATTTCACTTCCAGATCTTGACATACTTATCGTGACTAGCCGAAGCAATCAAACCTGTAACAGTTGACACCGCCAAAGAAGCAATGAGTCCTTCATGTGCTGGTAGAGTCATTGTCTTGTTCTCTGTCATGTTCCATAACTCCAGTGTCTGCAATTATTTTCCCCAAATAAAAATCAAAATATGATATCTTGCAGCAACACTAGTACCAGTAAAGGATTGTTTCTCCCGTGTAAAATGGGAACAAATATCCGAACGGCTTAAGAGAGTAGTGGTCTCCAAGCAAAAAATGTAACAAACATTATATAAGAACAATAATGCAGAATTGACTTGCCTGATAACAGCCAATGACCAGCAGTGAAGTATATGCAGGATGGAAAACGCATGAATGAAATTTATTTCCGTTGCAGCTTAACTCATGAACGCATTCCCCTTCGCCTCCCGCTCCAAGTGCCCAAACTCTTACAGAGTCCTCGCTGACAGATGCAAGGAATTCGCCAGAAGGATCCCAACACACAGAATGGATAGGCTTAGTATGCCCCTGCATTCAAATCCAAATTCCAAGTAATGCAGTTGAGAATTCACATGATAATATCACATGATCCGTTTAAATTACAACTATGAAAGAAAAATTATAGTGAGACAAAAAGTTAGACTGACCTGTAAAGAATGCTGACAAGTCAGAGTCTCAACATCCAGTATAGATACAACATTCTCTGCGGCTGCAGCAAGAAATCTTCCAAGACGGGGTTGAAATCTCATTTGTGCCGTACCACCCTAATACGTTCAAGCATATCAGAATCACCAAAACGTAAATAATATGAAAACCACCACTACCCTACCCCCATGAACTTCCTGCATCCCAGAAGACAAGATTCTACCTTAGACACGCACAAGCAGCTGCCCTTGTGAATACTCCAGTAGCGTATCTGACCATCCGCGTCGCAAGAACAGATGAGGTCATCTTTATTTGGGTGGAAATCTAATGACATAACAGAGACCGAATGTCCCATAAAGGTACGGAGAGAATAACCAGGCTGCAGAATAAAAACATAAAGAAGGCTTGATACAGCATGTCACAAAAGATAAATCATCTTTTTAAGAATAGAGGCACAAACTCAGCACCCGAGCAATGAAGCATATAGAAGAACTCATAATGGCAAGGATTACAGAATGTATGATAGAAATCAAACTAGAAGTATGTATACTTAGTTTGATTACTCTAACAAGTCCTCAAATCTCGAATCAATAGGTTAAAATCAGAGTATAAGCTAAGTAGATGATAAGGACAGAAGAATTTTTCACTAACATTGTTGGCATCCCAAACCCTGACAGTCTTGTCGAATGAAGACGTTGCAAGACGTGGCATGCTCGGACTAAAACGAACATCAGTTATCAAAGCTGAATGTTCTTCTAGCACACTTTTTGGCTTTAATGTATCTGTGTACCACAATACAGCCTGCATAATACACATGTCAAGAACACTCTAAAAAAGCACAAGCATCAACCAACAAAGTAAACGTTATAGCTTTTAAGAAGTAAACTAAACAAACAATTTCACATGTTAATGTTCGGGAAGAATCAATTAGCCCATATGTAGCAGCAGTTCTGAATCCTCCCACAGAAGTTATTAGCAATTTCAACATTCATTCACTCACCATTTTATCATGGCCCCCACTAGCAAGAAACTCCCCATCTGATGAGAAGTGACAGCTTGTAACCTTGGTTGCGCTTGCTCTAACAGAGTCTACTTCCGTAAATGAGAACCCTGCAGTCAAATTCAAATTCTGAGCCCTCAAAGTAAACAATAGTAGCTGCAAACAACCAGGTTTACTTATTTTAATTATTTAAAAAGAAAAAAAAAACTATGATGAACAAAATAACACTTACAAATGCAGTTCCCTGAAACCACGTACACGACCAAAAAGATGAAAAATTGGTTGACAGAATTTTTATTAGTTGACCGTATGCTATTTACTTCCTATGATAAGTTACATCTACATTCTCTCTTTTGAATGTTTCCGAAGATAAGAAGAACGAGTATTGACACTGTTTGTGTGTTTGTGGACAAAACAATTATATATGGGAGATAAAAATTGACAAAAGAAAAAAGACATAAAAATTGACAAAAGAAAAAAGACAAAGATCATTAATTGAGACTTGTGAGTCAATACAGATGACTTGCACTGTCCTGGTTTTTATGAATGTATATATCTAATATTCAAGAAAATACGAAAGAATTGCATTGTAGGTGAGAAAATACTGGCAGATACTACGTTCAGGATGATGTTAAACAAAGAATTCATTCAACAACATGGCACCCACCGCACCTTTGCTGACATCCACATCATCAGGGGATACAAGAGACTGGACATTATCGTCAAGAGGAGCTTGTATGAAAGCTTTCTGTTGCTGCTGAAGGCCACGGTGAAGCTGCTCCAAACCCAAACAAGGACAAAAACAGTTGTAGAGTATTAATGGGTGATACTCTAAGCTTCGGAAATGCAACCAAATAGACGATAGAGATTTTAAATTTAAACGAACATTGGTCGCTTCAAGATTCTAAACTTTAAAAAATAATGTAAATATTATTTAATGCTTATTTTATAATAAAAGAAGGGAATTATTATAGGTATTTCAAATTTTCTATATTTGGAAAGAAAAATACATTTGTGGGGAATGTAGAATGATATTTTTAGAGTGTCAATAATATTTTTCTAATAGAAATCCATTTAAATTCATGGAGGCTCTTGCCTACGCACCTAGCTGCTAGGCTCCATTCTCCTACCTGATTAGTGCCTAACGTTGTCTAGAATCAAATTCTAGACAATTTAAGCTTCTTACAATAGCTTTGATATACCGCTTACAACCGTTTTGATGGAAAAACTATTTTCTGTTATGAATATTGACTCAAAACTTTCCACTCTCCAATATAAAAGCAATCACTTCAATTGAATCTTACGTTCTTTTGAATTTCGTTCCATCCCCCAGCAAATCGTGGCACTTTGCACACGTGCACCCCTCGGTACGTTACGGCCAGCATCGCTGGATCATCCCGGTCGCGCTCCACCTGTTTTGTGGCCCGGCACCCCTGCGTGTCTCTGTATGTGCACCTGTAATATGATCTGATAAACAAAAACAATTAAGCAAACATCAGATTCAATTCTTACCGTTCGATAATATCATACAACGTCGTAATTTTCATTTTGATTACAAATGTACGATTGAGATTTAAATTCAGTGCCTTGGATAACGCGAGTTAAGTATAGCCCTTTGACCGTACTTGCGCCAGCTATACTCGTCTGGGAGAGTATCCGCCGTCACCAGAACTTTCCTGAATTACCAAAAATCACAACAACGAATCACTATTCCAATGTGGAATTTCTAAAATACACCAGGCACATCTTATCGTGTTAGCGTCAACGCATGCTACAACAATCAATGGCCCAGCAACATAGCCAGTCGACCCGAGACATACCGGGTCCATTAAGTAAAACCGAGTTGAATCGTTCGAGTCAACTCGCTTCCTGGGATAGTCGAACCAATTTTCATGGTTTGTTCATCGGGACTATGGAAAAACCAACAGACTTTATCAACTCAGTAACCGTGAGAGGAGCGCTGGTAGTGAATGACGCGTACCATGTCTCTGAAAACTTGCGTGAGGTACTGTCAGAGCGGTCGGGCTCGTGACACCTCTTTTTCAACGGCGCCAAAGAGAAGGGAGAGTTCGCGCTAGACACGGAAGAAGCTATATCTGTGTGCTCGGTAGAATCGATATCTTCGAGCTCGGGAGAATCTGATCTTTGAAGGTCGGGAAAAGCTATTCCAACCTTGATCTCGGTAATGATTTCCCTTATAAACATTCCTTGATACCTGGTAGGTAAATTTGAAAATGAAGCAAAAGTACGTAAGATTATTGGCAACTACAAGATTAAATACACTAAAAATATACCTTGATTCATTATTACTAAAGAGCTTGGGAGTGAATAAGATTTGAATTATGTATGAGTCCAACAATATCAATCAAAATCTTCATAAGCCATTATATCTTACCACATGATACATATCTCATGTTTTTCTAAGGGGTCCGTTTCATAACCACCAGGGCAAGCGATATACACACTAAGGGCAGGGATGAGGGTTTGAATCGTGAATCTAGTGAGTTGTTGATGAAGGCCCTAACCATCATAACAATTCACCACTTACCACCTACTAATTTTTGTTTTCATTTTTTATGAAAATTAAAAACTTCTTTTGTAACTAAAAACTAAAAACGAAATAGTTATCAAATGACTCCTAAGTTTTGTACTACACTGTTTAATATCAAAGATTTCAATCCATACTCACAAGCATTTTATAGGTTATTCATGTGGGCAATTAACAACCTTCATTTTTTATGTGAAATGATAAGCAGTTTTACTAGAATCTTAAGGAAATGTACAAAATTCAAAGAGGTAATTTTGGCAAGTGGTTTGTAACTCAGTTGGTTAACAGCATTCGTCCTTGCACTCGAGATCCATGTTGTGTGTTACGGCTTAAAATTAGAATGATGCAGAAATTAGGTTTTTGTTACCTATCTCATTTTGGTGTGTATTTGGGTTTGGATTTGGCTTCTTGGTTGGATTTTCTGTTTGGTAGAAATTTTTTGTTATACATTATAAATAGGACCTTAGGGTTTAGTTTGTTTTGTGTGCCTTCACTAGTGGCTTAGAGAATTTTCTCTAATTGGGTTTTGGGGTGAAGGTTAGCATTTGGAGTCATGAGTGCAAGCAAACGTCATGGCTCATTCGTTTGGCAATTCGTGAGAATCAATTTACAAGTTAGAGAACGATTTGGGAGAATCTTCTCGTTTTGTTTTAGGTTCTCTACTCATTTGATTTAGGGTTTGTAATTTGTGGAATTTGGGTTGTGAGAGTTACACTGATTTGTAATCTTCGTTTTTTTAGTGAAATGATAAGCAATTTTATTATAATCTTATGAAAATGTACAAAATTCAAAGAGGTAATTTTGGCAAGTGACTTGTAGTTCAATTGGTTAAGAGTATTTGCCCTTGCACTTGAGGTCCCATATTCAAATCCTCATTTTCGTAAAAGGTAATCCGGAAGTAAATTTAGAGGGTCCTCAAACAAAAAAGGCTTCAAAGAAAAAAAGAAGGTCAATTTGGCCAAACTAATAACCACCATATTGGCATCGAATTTATAAAACAACAAAGCACGACAAGCAACAAAAAAACACGTCCATCACTCAAAAGTAAAAAAAACTTCAATCTTAGAAACTAAAAATTCAATCACGTTTTATAAAACCCACCACATAAGAGATTATGCGCATAGAATCACCTTTAGTAAGGGAACACTCTTTGCATAAAAAAGCACCGACTCCAAATAGAAATGCAAATGATACAAAAGATTCTTTGCGCCCCTAACCGCCATTGAAACTACTGGTTACATCGGGACAGACAACGCCAACACCAACACGAGATACCAACAAAGACATAAGTCGAAAAGCGCAAAGACAAACCGCACTAACACCTATAAAACTCACACTACAAAAACCCAATCTTTTACTAAGCCCACACTACCCTAAACAAATCTAAAAGTTAGACCTCGTTTGACATCCCGTATAAGGGATCGAATAGGATAAATAATACAATCCCAGGTGTTTGGTGTAATTGTGTACTAAATAGTACTCATACAATTTCTCTGATCCCACCTTTTAGTCCAATTCACACCCACTTATTTATCCCCTCAAAAACTCGATATAATTAGTTGGGTCAGCGATACGCTCTCTCTAGCTTCCTCCCTGTCTCTCGTTCTCTCTATTTCCTTCTCCAATTTGTCTCATGCACATCAGAAACACGAATAATCAGCTACCCACCCTACCTCGTAGGTGATGCCAAGAGCACCATCATCTCCCTCTCCATTAGCCTAACCCTGATTTCTCCCATCCCAAGATCCATTTTCGTCCTCACACATTGACATCGGCTATAAATCGAACCCATTCCTCCTCATCTCTCTAACTGTGTTCTTTCTCATCCGTCATTCATGGTGTTCTTGTGAATCCATCCTCTCTCAGATTTGCTTTGAGTTTTGAGTTTCAATTCTTGGTAAAGATCAAGCGACTGCAATTTTTGGTTGTATTTGAGTGGAGGTTGATGAGTTGGGTTTGGATTTGGTTGGGTGAAAAGCAAAGGTGTTGAGAGGAAGATGGAGAATTTTTGGCTTTTCAGTGTGAGAAGCAAAGGTCTGGGGCAAATCTGGAAGTATAAAGACAAAGTTTTTGTTTTGGATGAAATTAATCAAAGTTGAGGCACCCAAATTTTTATCTAAAATTAGATTTATAATTTATCTTCTCAACAATTATCTTTTTAAAGTTAATTTTGTAAAAAAAGTAATTACAGTATGATGATCGGCACAATATCAAATATTGTATTAAATAGTCAACATTTTTATCTGGTAGAGCATCAAATGCCCGATTAATTTAGTCAGTGCTACCCGACTGAAATAATCAGTACAATCTAAGCTGTCAAACGAAGCTTAAATCATGAGTAGCAATGCGCCCATTTGAATGAGCGTAGCTATCAGGCCACACATCTAGAAGAAACAATTGGAGAACGAGCTCATGTATCTTTATAAGGCTTGAACTCTAGCAATTCAACTTTGACATTAAATTTAGAGAAATTGATGAAAGTTAGAAGGAGAATTTCGGGAGAAAAATTGGATTGAAAAAGAAATAAAAAATAAATGACAGAGAGCTCAGAGTCAAATCTAAGCATTACTGTTGATGACGATTTAAAGAAATAATGAACAAACAAACAGAGAAAAGTACGTACTTACCCATTAGTCGTTCTGAAAGCCCGGACTGTCAAACCTGCAGCTGCAGTAAGAGCATCTGTCCAGAATGTCAAACCTGCAGCTGCAGTAAGAGCATCTGTCCACCGCCGTAGCTTTTCTTGTATATCTGTATCTTCATGGAAGCGCTCTCTATGCTTCTGAAATGCTAGTACAAAAGTACCTAAAACATCTGACGGACTAAGATCGTAGAGTATTGGCAGAACCATTTTCTTCAGTGTTCTTCTGCACTCCATGATCTGCACCAGCTCCTCAAGACACCAGATGGAATCCGCATACCTACTTGAGTAGACGATGACCGAAACTTTAGACCCTTTGATTATTTGCTTCACTTTGTCTGATATATTTTCCCCTCTTCTTATTGATTCGTTCTCCTCCATAAAGAAGTCAATTCCGGCGTCTTTCATTGTCCAGTAGAGGTGGTCCGTGAAGGTTTTGCGCGTGTCTTCGCCAAAGCTCAAGAACACATCGTAGGGTGAGGAGGAGGAGGTGGTGGAGGAGGAGGAGGACGGTGAAGATGAAGATGAGGCTTCAAGGGCTGTACTTGTATCCATAACTGCTTACTGCAAAATTAATGATTAATTCAAGTCAGATCACCCTTCATTTCTTCATTTCATTTCAGTACATGAAAAAAGAGAAGTACTTTTCTATGTACATAATTGGATCGAAATGCGCAGATCCGCTCGCCCAAGGTAAAATGAAATACGATGGCTTTTCATAAAAGCAAATAAACTATTAATCGAAAACAGAGGAAAAAACCTGCATGATCCTTCAGGCCACGCCTCATTCCCCAATTTACAAGATGAAAGATATGCAGAGGAAGAAAGAAAGAAAGAGGGAGGAGATGGAGAGCTGCATAAGTAGGCAAATATACTTCTTTGCCTCTTTCCTTCCGTTGAAGTTAAGGGATCTTCGAATAATTTTATTGGAGGGACAAGTTGTGGTGCTTATTCCGGAATCTTGTTCATCGATTTAAATTATTTGTATTTTAGACATTAAGATTATAGATTATTAATGTAAAAAATTAGACAAATTCAATACCGTTAAGACATCCAATTATAGTAAAGAAAATTAAGGTGTGTTTGCTTGACAAAACTAGCTTTCATTGAACTAGATTGGACTAGATTAACAGCTAGTGTAGTCACGTGTTTGGCGCAGCAAAAGATAACTTAAATGACGCTATCTCAGACTTGCTCGTGCCTTGCTAGCTAATCCCGACCGAAAACATGGTATTAATTAAGACTTATGTGGATGACCACTTGTCTTCCCCAAACTCATCTCAAGCAAGCTTTTTCAGTGACTTCAACCCTTCACGACCTAAAATCTTAAAATTCTGTTACCACCTAGAATATGGAAAAGAGATTTTTTTTTTTTTTTTTTTTTGCTTTCTACTTTAATATTGTATTAAAAGCTTTACTAAATTAGTCTAACTTAATCCATTTTAAACTAGTTTAGCTTAGTCTTTGAAATTAATTTAGTTCGAGATATTATGTTGTAATAAACTCACCCTAGATGAATACAAATACAATTTTTCAAAGAGATACTAACTGTACTACTATTTAAATCAACAGTCAAATAATTTGAGATGTGAGTGATTTTTTTACAGAAATGATCCTTGAGGGAAGATGTACAAGGTGAACGATTAGATCATTGAAATATGATGTGGAGTGGACCCTATAAAGGATCCCTCAAATAAGCCTTAACGGAAGGGACGTGCATGATCCACTTGGCTCAGGAGGATATAGCTCAGTTGGCAGAGCTTTGCTTTTGCAATAGGGTTGTTGCGATTATGGATTGAAGTCTAATTATCCAAGCGGTAATGATAGTATCTTGTATCTGAATCAGTGGCTCACTTCTTTAAGCAATGGGGAAGATGATTGAAACAAGTCACTAAAAGACTCTAAAACAGAATTGTAAAGGAACAAGAGAAGTATTGTCTTGCTTATCGGCACTTGAAACATTAATTGTCGTCGAAGAACTCTAAAATTTTAATTGTACACCAAGAAGTGCACAATTAGGTTATGGGTAAAATGTCATTTAACTCCTTGAACTATTTTTCCAGTTGAAATTAAACCCTTTGAACTATTTTTTTAGTAAATTAACCCCCTAAACTATTTGAAATAAGCAAATTGACCCCTTGTCGGTAGATTCCATCCATTATTTCGTCAAATTCAAAGGAAAATTAGTCTTTCCTTCATCAATTCTTATTTGTCAACTATAACTAACAATGTAATTATGATATGTGAAAACAAAATAATGTGTAATGACAATGTGAGATGATTCATTATGTAAACGTTTGGTTTTTATGTTTTCTCATTATGCCATATATTTTTGAATTATTTTGTGTCCATGTGTCAAAATTTTATTGGTGGTTATAGCCGATAAGTAACAATTAATGATGAAATGACTAATTTTCCCTTGAATTTGACGAAATTGATTCCGTAATCTAACGGAAAAAAGTTAATTGACTGATTTTAAATAGTTCAGAAAATTAATTTTTCAAAAAATTAATTTAGAGATCAATTTCAACTGGAGTGGAAAAATATGACAAAAGTGGGAAACACTTTCCCTTCGTGATTTAGGGAGACTGAAGGGTCACTAAAGCGACTCGTTAACTTGGCATTTGCACATCATCTGGGAAAACCACAAGCTCTGCCATCAACAATCCATGGATACTACCATCACAGCCGTTGATCCCTCCTCTGCATCTTCACCCTCCTCCTCGAAACAATGGAAGCACGACGTTTGTTCTTGAGCTTTAGAGGCGAAGACACGCGCCGAACCTTTTACTGGACATTAAAAGAGATTAATGGGGACGCTCCAATCTATAATAAAGTTGAAAAAGATTCTTCACATGGCTTTGTCCGTGACAATGAGAGACTTTGATTATATTTGCGATGACCATTGTTTCTGTGTATTTTGAATTGAAGATGGCTCAAACATATAGAGATTAATGGGGACACTCCAATTTATGATAAAATTGAAAATGATTCTTTGCACAGTTTTGTCTGTGATAATGAGAGATTTTGCTTCTATTTACAACAATCATCGTTATGTGTATTTTGAATTGAAGATAGCTTAAAGAATATAAATTACTAAGATGCTCTAATGTATGATTAAATTGAAATAGATTCTTTAAATAGCTTTGTCAGTGACAATGTCATATTTTTGCTTTCTCATTTGATGGTGGAATGACTTTATTTGGTTCTTTGTATCTTTATCATTTTTTGGTCAAGGTTGTTTGTTTTTTTTTTTTTTTTTTGGAAACTGGTTCTTTGTTTCATTTGGTACAAAAGTTGCTATCTGTGCTTTGTTTAACGATTTTATGTGTTGAATGTCGCCAACTTGGGAGTTTTTATCTTTTTTATTTGGACTGACATAAACGGTGGCCACTGACTGAAACCTAGATTCATGTCCATGAAAATGGTTTGAGAACTTGAGTTCTAACGATAAGGGTAGGATAAAAGGTAAAGTAAATAATATCAAAATTGATTTTTTAGTGTAAAAATATGATTTTTCGTTAAAATGAACAGTAACAAAAAATTTTCGTTAAAGCTTCTTCAAATGAAATAGGATGGCTTTTCATAAAAGCAAATCCAATATAATATCCAAGTAAAATCTAATTGAGAAACTAAAAGACTGTTAATCGAAAATAGAGGGGAAAAACCTGCATGATCCTTCGGCCCACACCTCATTCCCCAATTTGCAGGATGAAAGATGAACAATATTTGGCTGCTGAAAATTTAGTAGTTATTCTAGTGTTTATCCAATTAAATTTGAACATGGATTCAAATAATTGAAATTGTAAACACAAATTAGATATATATATATATATATATATATTTTTTTTTTAATTCTTAAAAATTCTATTTTTTTTCCTATAAATACCTAACCATTCATTCACCATTCCTTTAAATTTAATTTATAGTTTTTAAATTTAATTCGTCGTTTTTAAATATAAGTTGTAGCTTTTAAATTTAAATAATAAATTATGTTTGGCCATTTGGCCCTCGGTTGGAGACGAAGACAAATATGACCTTATACTATTCATTAAAATATTTAATATCTTGGAGGGTCAGAGGGCTAAAACGAGCCTCTGGTCAACCCTCGGTTGGAGATGGCCTAAGTACCCTTTGGGTATGACAAAAGGCTTAAATCATTTGTTTTATGTTGAATAATTTTTTGATACATGATCTTTAGAATGATGATAAAAAAAATAAATGATTCTGATTATAATGTTTATACGGTGAAGATACATTAACCGTAAGTGAAGGGATAAGTAGATACCCTAATGGAGGGAACACAAACATCGTTCTTTAAATTTTAGTGTCGGAGAACAATATTGCAAAGTTGCAAATTTTACGCACTTCAAATTACCCCATAAATTAACAAACTTGTACGTGAAGAGTTAGTTACATTTGTAGTGACAGTTGGAGATGCTGTAATTTAATTTGCTGATGAGGGTAAAATAGGATTTAAACTTCGGATGGAAAAGCACTTTCCCTTCTTGATTTAGGTGGACTGAAGCGAGTTGTTGTCTTGGTATTTGCAATTTTGCAGATCATCTGGGAAAACAAGAAGCTCCGCCAACAACAATCAATGGATACTACCATCACAACCGTCGATCCATCCTCCGCATCTTCACCCTTCTCCTCGAAACAATGGAAGCACGACGTGTTCTTGAGCTTTAGAGGCGAAGACACGCGCCGGACCTTCACCGACAACCTCTACTGCACATTAAAAGACAACAAAGTCAACGTCTTCATTGACGAGAATGAACTTCCAAGAGGAGAAAACATAACAGATGAACTGGTGGAAGCGATCAGACTGTCAAGGATGTCCGTCGTCATCTTCTCGAAACGGTACGCGGAATCCCGATGGTGCTTGAGGAGCTGGAGAAGATCATGGAGTGCAGAAGAACACTTGGGCAAATTGTTCTGCCAATATTCTACAACGTCGATCCGACGGATGTTAGGAACCAGACTGGTACTGTTGCAGAAGCATTTCAGAAGCATGCAGAGCGCTTCCATGGAGATACAGATAAAGTCCAGAGGTGGAGATCTGCTTTTACTGAAGCTGCAAATTTGTGTGGTGGGAACCTTAGAAACACTGATGGGTAATTTCTCTGTTACTTTTTAACTTACTGTTTTTACATACATAGCATGTATTTTACAGGATGATGTATTACAAGTGTGGAACCAGAAATTTTTACCAGGGTGGGCTAGCAAATTGTTATAGGGTGACTTGTTGGTTGCTAAAAAGAATTTTCGACGGAAATTCAAGAGATAATATGGAGAAATCAATAAGCCATAGAGACTTAAGATTAAAAACTAGAGTCATGAAGGAATTGTTTTAATAAATTGAGTAAACATACAAATTAACTTGAGTTAGGCTTAATTTGGGTGAATTACACTTGAAGATATATATTGATATGCGGATTATATTCGAACTTTTCACGAAAAAACTACCTGGATTATAGCCCGTGTTCGCCATCATGCTAGCTACGACATTGATGTATTAGTTTTGGTTTAGCAACCTTTAATTACCAACTTCAAGTGTTGGCTTTTCTTAAGCCTCTACTACAAAATGTCAATAAACTATAAAATGATAGGGCTTAGAACCTTGATCAGTTTACACATTGTAATGCTGCTAATGCAAAGATTAGAAACCTGATGTGTGTGTGAGAGAGAGAGAGAGAGAGAGAGAGAGAGAGAGAGAGAGAGAGAGAGAGAGAGAGAGAGAGAGAGAGAGAGTATTTCTAAACGCCTGATCTATCAGTTTGGTCGAATTGAGCTAATCACATGGATCAATATAATGTGCCATTGTTTTGTTGTTATCATGACAAAGTTATTAGTTGAGTTTAATCCTGCAGTTTATGATTCTTACTTCTTCTTACTTACTTTGGAAATTTTTGTTAACAGGTACGAAGGTAAGTTTATAAGGAAAATTGTCAACGACATCACTAGAAAACTGAACAACACATCCTTAAACGTGGCTGCCAAAGAAATTGGAATAGATTCTCGAGTGCAAGAAATCATCAATGATTTAGATGTTGGAGGATCAGAATATGTGCGCATTGTTGGAATTTTGGGCATGGTTGGAACGGGGAAGACAACAGTTGCAAAAGCCATTTTCAACAGAGTTCATCAAAGCTTTGAAGGTAAAAGTTTCCTTTCAAAAGTGAGGGAAGAGAGTGTGGTTAAACTGCAAAACCAACTTCTTTGTGATATCTTGAAACCGGCCAACATACAGGTAAGTAGTGTGGATCAAGGAACCAAGGAGATACAAAAAAGACTTGGCGGCATAAAGGTACTTGTCATAATTGATGACGTAGACTCTGTGGATCAACTAGAAGAGTTAGCTATAAAACACGAGTCGTTTGGTCGAGGGAGTAGAATTATTGTAACAACAAGAGATGAACAATTGCTAAAGTTCATTAGAGTCGATAAGACGTGTTTGGCACAAACAATGAATAATGAAGAAGCTCTTCAGCTTCTTAGTTGGCGTGCCTTCAGGAAGAGTCATCCTAACGATGATGAATATCTCGAACTCGCAAATAATGTTGTTGATTACTGTGGAGGGTTACCACTAGCGCTTGAAGTTTTAGGTTCTTATCTAAGTTCAAAAACCAAAAGAGAATGGAGAAGTGCACTGCGCAAATTGAAAAGAAAGCCTCATGGGAAGATTTATGAAAAGCTTAAAATGAGCTACGATGGGCTAATTGACGATGACGTGAAGGCTATATTCCTTGACATATCTTGTTTCTTTATTGGAATGAACAAGGACTATGTCATGACAATATTAGATGGCTGTGACTTCGACCCAGATATAGGAATTGGAGAACTCCATGATCGGTGCCTTGTAACTGTTGATGAAGGAAACAACCTTATAATGCATGATTTGCTTCGAGATATGGGCAGAGAAATTGTACGTGCAAAATCTCCTACCATCACTGGAAAACGTTGTAGATTGTGGGACCAGGACGATGTAAAAGACGTATTGAGTAACATATCTGTAAGTACATTTGCAATCAAATTGTAGTATAAGAATGTATGCAATGAAAGATAAGTGTATGCATATCCCACATACAAATAACCCTTTTGATATTTACTTCTTACTTGATGGATCCAATTCATGGCTTTGCTTCATGTGTATAAATCGTCTTTTCGCAGTCCCTTTCTTACGTATTTTTTTTTTCTTTTCTAACAGGGAACGGAGGACGTTGAAGGACTCACTTTAGATTTGCATGAATCTGACAAGCCTAGCTTCAGTACAGAAGCACTTAGAGAGATGCGGAGACTGAGGTTGCTCATGCTGAAAGGTGTGAAGTTCACGGGAAACTGCACGTATCTTTCCAAAAAGCTAACATGGCTGTGTTGGCCTGAGTTTCCTCTAGAGGTCATGCCAGAAAATTTTAATCTACCAAACCTAGTTGATGTCGACCTGAGTCATAGCCAAATGCAAGTTTGGACGGACTCCGACGTGGTACTGCATAATTTTAACCAACCTATTGATTCTTTCTTCCAGGTTTTGTAAGTACTGACATCATGCTTTCTCTCTTCTGTTTGGATTTTAATTTTGTTTTCGTTTTTGTCTCACAGCGGCTTGAGAAATTGAAGTTTCTTAATCTGGGTCATTGCTGTCGCCTAAAAAGATCACCAGACTTTTCAAAACTCCCCAATCTCGAGAGATTGATACTCAAAGACTGCAAGAGTTTGTCCGAGGTTCACCCTTCCATAGTACAACTGAAGTGCCTTAAATATCTCTCTCTTGCGAACTCCAATTTAACAAATGATGCAATTCCTGAGGATCTCGGGTCTATGTCTTCTTTGGAAGTTTTAGATCTAAGAGGCAATGATTTTACTGCACTACCTATCGTCACTGGCCTTTCCAAGCTTCAAACTTTACAGTTGGATAATTGCACAAAGCTTCAGGCAATTCCGAATTTACCGACAAGGTTGGAAATCCTGGAAGCGAATCAGTGCGTTGCATTGGAAAGAATGCCAGATTTTTCGGAGATGTCGAGATTGAGAGAATTGCATCTGAATTACTCCCCCAAACTCACTGAAATTCCAGGCCTGGATAAGTCGTTAACCTCCATGACAAGGATTCATATGGAAGGGTGCACCAATCTCAATGATGCTTTTCTGGAAGCAATCCAACGGGTCCTCTCTCTCTCTCTCTCTCTCTCTCTCTCTCTCTCTCTCGCTCTTATGTATGCATACATGCATGTATTAATTGCTCTTACAAATCTTGCTGCGCATGGTATAGGGATGGAGTGCGAGCGGAAATGGTGGCCTTTTTCTTCCTGGACCTTCATGGTTAAGGGGTGTCCAGCCTAAGGAGGAAATCAATGAATATACGCTTGACTGTGAGTCCAGGTCATATTCAAGTGAATACAAGGAAGGCAGAGATCATGAGGCAGCAAGACCTGGTGGTGACTCATACGATGAGAATCGATCTCACAAAAGAATAAGGTTTGATCTCAGTAATGCAGAGGGAACTGTTGCCGGGGAATATAATTGCATTGTAGTTCAAAACCACAAAAGCTGCATGGAATTTGATGCGACCTTTGAGGAGGGGGGAGATGGTGAGGATGAAGAGAAGGCTCCAAGTGCTGTACTGGTATCCGTTAATTGTTCTTCAAGCGGAACTGATCAGAAGTACAAATTCGGAATCAGTTGATCTTCTGACTTGAATGTGGTGTTGCACTTGCATATGAAGATTGAACTAGCAAAGTAAGGTCCAACTCCACATTGTTTCGAATAAGAAAACAAAGTGCAAGTGCGTCCTCCTATCGGTGAGAGTGCTGAGACGCAGAGACACAGCATTCTGAAACACGAACAATTTGTTTGTTTATAAATTATTAGATTGAAAGGATTGACCTTTGCATCTACTGAGGTTCAGAGCCTTTATGTTGATGAATTGCTCTTTCCGAATGAGTTCATGTATCACGATTAACGAACCCTTGTTAATAAAATGGACACAGAACAGTATTATCCTACAACTACATGCAGTTGAAGGAAGAACAATTAGATTATAATCTATGAGACTTGACTCATCTGCCTTCTGTTGGACATCTTTCTCAACAAGCATAGAGTTGATCCTTATCAATGTTTTATCTTTGTTTTCAGTTCATCCCCAGGTCCGGGAAGATATGATCCGGTGAGGATCCTTGTCAATTATTTATATATGAAAACGCTCTTAAACTACAAGGTAATAAAAACCCCAAAATAGTAACAAGGATTAGCATCTTAGTCTTCAACACATCTTCTGCCTTTATTTTTCGTCTCTTCTTCAACTCGCAAATTCCTCTTTCTACCCACTTTCACTCACGTTGTCTCAACACCAACTCCTCCTTCTCCGGCCCGTGCCGGTGCTCCCCCTCGTACGTTACGATCAGCACCTTCGGATCATCCGGAGCTTGGTCCACGTGTTTCCTCGCCGGGCACCCACTTACCATAGTGCACCTGTAATATCCCCTGTTCAACATAAACAATTAAGCAAACGTCAGATTCAATTCTCACCGTCCGATCATATCGCGTCCCGATTTTTCATTTCATTACCAAATCAACGGCTCGGATTTAAATTGAGTACCTTGTGTAAGGCGAGCCTTTGATCGGCTTCTGACCGTACTTTCTCCAGGTGTACTCGTCCGCTGGAATATCCTTGATTTTTAAACTTATCGCCGGCACCCGAATCGTTTTCTTCACCTGCTTTTTCCTGAATTACCAAACATTACAGCAATTAATTGATTAATTTTTTAAATAAAAAAATAGAATATATAAACAAGTTTAGGGATTTTTAGTCGTCGGTCAAAATTAAGAGCAATGTTAGAGAAATTATTCTTATTGCTGATACATCATTTAGGTTATAAATTTTGTCTTCATAACATTATTCTTAATTTAAGAGCAATGTTATTCTTATCACAATTTTAGACCACATTTTTTAACCATCTTAGGTGGCAGATGAGTTGGACAAGTTACATCATTTAATTTCAATATTTTTATTAATTAAAACACTTAAATAATCTTAGGTGGAAGATGAAGACTCCTCGTATACCACAATCATCATTTAATCAATAATATTTTTATTAATTATTGATTAACATTTTGATTAAATGCTAATTAATTTAGATAATGTGGTTGTCCAACTCATTTGTCACTTAAGATAATAAAGAAATGTGGTATAAAATTGTGGTAAGAATAACATTATTGTTAATTTAATGCTAGGGAGACTAATTTGTAGACAAATTTTGCAAACTAAACGATGTGTCATCAATAAGAATGAGTCAATCATCAACTTCCATGTCATTTAGTTTGCAAAATTTTGTCTACAAATTTAGTGTCCCTAGTATATTAAAAAATTAAACAACAAAAATCTTTTTCCCAAACGCTGGAAAACAAGAAAACAAACTTTTTACTATTCGAAAGTCGAATTAATACGCCAGGCGCATCTTATTGTGTTAGCCTCAACGCGTGCTACAACCATTGATGCCTAGCAACTGACTCGGGATACTGACTGGGTCCATTCCTGTTAGGATTGACGGTATTACATGACAAGGAAAAAAAAAAAGTAAAGCGGAAAGATAGACACTAAGAATTTACGTGGTTCAACAATTTTTGCTTACGTCTACAAGACAGCAATCAATCTTTCACTATATTAAAATAATGGATACGGCAAGAACAATCTTACCAAGCCAAAGACAAGGCTTGATGAATAAAAAAAAATATAACACTCTCACACTGTTAATCTAACTCATAATTTATGGTGGAACATGCTCACTCTCAACCTTGGAGTGGAACAACTCTTAGAACTCTCACTCATAGTCTTTTGGATGATCTACAATGGTGAAATGCCACCGCTATTCATATGCATGGATGGAAAATCCCAGTGAGTCCAAGAATTAACTATTCCACTATCAATGGAAGTCGAACCACTAATGCACCATCCAATGCATTACCCTTGGAACTCCATATGTTCATGCACCACATAGAGTTCCCATGTTTGATTAAATGAACCAACCATTAAATTCCTTTGAATATGGTATTCTCCAATGTATCATTTGTTCTCAAAAGACTTCCAACACTTTTATGGTTCGTTGAGACTATGGAAAAACCAACCAACTCTTATAGTCTCAGTAACCGTGCTAGAGGCGTATTTTAGCTGGGGAGAGGAAATGTAAACTAAAATGCGCGGGTAATGAATGACGCGTACCTCCTCTTGGAGTTGGAGCAATGGTACTCGCCGGAGCCGGAAGCAGATCCCGTGCCAGGTAACTTCCCCGGAAGCGTAGAAAGGGGAGACTTAGCGCTGTCCGTAAATGCTATTTCAATTGGAGTCGGGCTTTGGAGTAGTTTAGTGATCTCGTCAATAATTGCCCTGATAAACATTCCTTCGTACCTGGTTGTTATATTTGAAAATGAAGCGAAAGTACACAAATATTTATTAGCAACCGCAAAGATTAAACAAATTTTAAAAAATATTTTAAAGTTTTTTGAAATGACATATAAGATCATCTCCAAAAAAGAATGTTAAATTTTGAACATGAAATTTAAATTGACAGTTATATGACACTTGGACATCACTCCATCTGATATGTTAAATTTTAAATATAAAATATAAAATAAAAATTCATATTTATTTTCTTTGCATTGATAATGAAAGAAAATGAACTCAAAGGTATAAAAATATTTAAACATTATATTGGTAATGAACGAAAATGAAAAATTGTGTTTCGAGTTATTTAAGCCATTATAACTTTTTAACAAGTTTTTATTTATTTATTATATATGTACACACACACACCACAAAGACGTGGGGAATAATTTAGTTTTTGACTTTTTAAGTTTCAACCTCCTTTTCACAAATTCTCTACTTTCTTTGGCTTGAACACAAGACTTTTGGTTGGTAAAAAGGACATGCGGAGTTCATCTCAAACATTTACTGTCAACTACTTAAAAAACCATTAGCCTCATGAGATTACCCACTAGGAAGATGGAGAATTTTTGGCTTTTATGTGTGAGAAGCAAGGATCTGGGGAAATCTGGAAGTATCATGACAAAGTTTTTGTTTTAAGTGAAATTAATCAAAGTCGAGGCACCCAAGTTTTTATCTAAAATTAGATTTATAATTTATCTTCTCAACAATTATCTTTTTAAAATTAATTTTGTATAAAAAATAATTACAGTTTGATGATCGGCACAATATCAAACATTGTATTAAATACTCAACATTTTAATCTGGTAGAGTATCAAATGCCCGATTAATTTAGTCGATGACTAATTATCCTAGTCGATTGAAATAGTCAATACAGTCCGAACTGTCAAACGAGGCCTAAATCATGAGCACCACCGTCCCCATTTGAATGAGCGCAGCTATAAGGCCACACACATCTAGAATAAATTGGAGAACAAGCTCATATATCTTTAGAAGGCTTGAACTCTAGCAATTCAATTTTGACATTAAATTTAGAGAAATGGATGAAATTTAGAAGGAGAATTTCGGGAGAAGAATTGGATTGAAAAAGAAATAAAAAAGAAATGATAGAGAACTCAAATCTAAGCATGACTGTTAATGACGATTTAAAGAAATAATGAACAAACAAACAGCGAAAAGTACGTACTTACCCATTAGTCGTTCTGAAAACCCGGACTGTCAAACCTGCTGCTGCAGTAAGATCATCTGTCCAGACTTTCAAACCTGCGGCTGCAGTAAGAGCACCTGTCCACCGCCGTAGCTTTTCTTGTATATCTGTATCTTCATGGAAGCGCTCTCTATGCTTCTGAAATGCTAGTACAAAAGTACCTATAACATCTGACGGACTAAGATCGTAGAATATTAGCAGAACCATTTGCTTCAGTGTTCTTCTGCACTCCATGATCTGCACCAGCTCCTCAAGACACCAGATGGAATCCGCATACCTACTTGAGAAGACGATGACCGAAACCTTAGACCCTTCGATTATTTGCTTCACCTTGTCTGATATATTTTCCCCTCTTCTTATTGATTCGTTCTCCTCCATAAAGAAGTCAATTCCGGCGTCTTTCATTGTCCAGTAGAGGTGGTCCGTGAAGGTTTTGCGCGTGTCTTCGCTAAAGCTCATGAATACATCGTAGGGTGAGGAGGAGGACGTGGTGGAGGAGGAGGAGGAGGAAGAGGACGGTGAAGATGAAGGTGAGGCTTCAAGGGCTGTACTTGTATCCATAACTGCTTACAGCAAAATTTATGATTAATTCAAGTCAAAGTGCACAGATCAGTCCACAAGAAAAGAAGTGCTTTTCTATCTACATAATTGGATCGAAGTGCGCAGATTTGCTCGCCCAAGGGGAATTGAAATACGATGGCTTTTCAAAAAAGCAAATAAATCTGGATAAGCAATACAATAGAATACAATACCCAACTAATATCTAATTGAGAAAATAAAGACTATTAATCGAAAACAGAGGAAAAAACCTGCATGATCCTTCAGCCACACCTAATTCCCCAATTTACAAGATGAAAGATTTGCAGAGCAAGGAATAAGAAAGAGGGAGGAGGTGGAGAGGTGGAGAGCTGGAGAGCTGGAGACAATAAGCAATATCCTTCTTGTCCCTTCACTTCCGTTGACTTTCTTTCCGTTGAGGGATCTTCAAATAATTTCATTTGAGAATGTGCTTGTTTCCTAACATTTTTTTTCACGATTTAAATTATTTATATTTTAGTACATTGTTTATAAATTATTTTTACAAAATATTTAAAAATAATTATTATTATTAAGACATTTAATTATGGTAAAAAAAAAATAGATAAATACGATTTTTTCAAGAAACATGATATTACTGTCATTTAATTCAACTGTCAAATAATTTCAAAATTGTTGATTTTGATAAAAATAATTTTTAAGAAATATTTAAAAGATGAACGGTTAAAATGGTTGAATGATGACAGAGTGGGTTCTATATAAGATCCCTAGTTACGTCTTAACGAAAAGTCAACAAAATAGAAACGACAAAGAAGTGTATACATGTGTGTGTGTATATATATATATATTTTTTTTTTCAGGTGATATATTTTGTTAGATTAATCATCAACAAAGTTTGAATTTACACCGTCATGCAATGGTTCAACATCTTTTCATCACTGTGCACGAAGAAGTGAACAGTGACACTCTAAAAATTGAATTGTGCACAAAGAAGTGAATAATTAGATTATTTTTTTTTAAAGTACATCGGTATTTTTATACTAAGAAGAGGTGGAGTTCGGTTAAGCCACACAATGGACAACTTAATTTGGTATCGAATTTTCCATCCACAAGATTCGAACCTAAGATCTCTCTCTTCTTACTTTCATCCCATTCCCTCCCCTCCTCTCAAATTTTATTTTTTGTCTTATTATTTTTATAAAAAAAAAATCAATATAAGATGTTGACGTGACTTAATCGTAACAGTTCAAATAGGAAGAGAGTATAAAGAGATTAAGAGGGAAGAGAATCCTCTTGGTTGTGGACTTGATTGATGGTTTGTTGACCTTTAGGTGGAGAAATTTTTAGTTGTGACGGGAACACGTATGATACACCAAGTGTTTTTATGTAAGTGGTGGAAAATTTTAATTTTTAAGTTATTAATCTTTTAACACACATATCCCACCGTTTATATAAGAACATGTGATGTACGATCTCGTATGACGGTCACACTGAAAAATCTCTCCTTTAGGTGGTCTGTTGACTTTAATTTAAGAGTAATGTTATTCATACTATGTTTTTATACCACATTTTCATACCACCTTATATGGCATTTGATGTGGACAACCACATCATTTGAATTAATCAGATTTTTAAATTTAGTTTATTATTTAATAAACTAATAATTAAGAAAAACTAGTTAATTAAATGATAATTGTGGTATACGAGGAGTCTTTCTTATTCATTCAATTGGATTTCTGTAAATTTTTCAAATAATGTGGCTGTCCACGTCAGATGTGATAAAAATAATATTACTTTAAAGCTGTGGATGGGAAAAACACTTTCCCTTCGTGATGCGAGTAGTTGACTTGGTATTTGCAGATCCTCTGGGAAAACCACAAGCTCTGCCAACAACAATCAATGGACACTACCATCACAACCGTTGATCCCTCCTCTGCATCTTCACCCTCTTCCTCGAAACAATGGAAGCACGACGTGTTCTTGAGCTTTAGAGGCGAAGACACGCGCCGGACCTTCACCGACAACCTCTACTGGACATTAAAAGACAACAAAGTCAACGTCTTCATTGACGAGAACGAACTTCCAAGAGGAGAAAACATAACAGATGAACTGGTGGAAGCGATCAGACGGTCCAGGATGTCCGTCGTCATCTTCTCGAAACGGTACGCGGAATCCCGATGGTGCCTTGAGGAGCTGGAGAAGATCATGGAGTGCAGAAGAACACTTGGGCAAATTGTTCTGCCAATATTCTACAACGTCGATCCGACGGATGTTAGGAACCAGACTGGTACTGTTGCAGAAGCATTTCAGAAGCATGCAGAGCGCTTCCATGGAGATACAGATAAAGTCCAGAGGTGGAGATCTGCTTTTACTGAAGCTGCAAATTTGTGTGGTGGGAACCTTAGAAACACTGATGGGTAATTTCTCTGTTACTTTTTAACTTACTGTTTTTACATACATAGCATGTATTTTACAGGATGATGTATTACAAGTGTGGAACCAGAAATTTTTACCAGGGTGGGCTAGCAAATTGTTATAGGGTGACTTGTTGGTTACTAAAAAGAATTTTCGACGAAAATTCAAGAGATAATATGGAGAAATCAATAAACCATAGAGACTTAAGATTAAAAACTAGAGTCATGAAGGGATTGTTTTAATAAATTGAGTAGAGATACAAATTAACTTGACTTAGGCTTAATTTGGGTGAATTACACTTTAAGATATATATTGATATGCGGATTATATTCAAACTTTTCACGAAAAAATTACCTGGATTATAGCCCGTGTTCGCCATCATGCTAGTTACGACGTTGATGTATTAGTTTCGGTTTAGCAACCTTTACTTACCAACTTCAAGTGTTGGCTTTTCTTAAGCCTCTACTACAAAATGTCAATAAACTATAAAATGATAGGGCTTAGAACCTTGATCAGTTTACACATTGTAATGCTGCTAATGCAAAGATTAGAAACCTGATGTGTGTGTGTGTGTGAGTGAGAGAGAGAGAGAGTATTTCTAAACGCTTGATCTATCAGTTTGGTCGAATTGAGCTAATCACATGGATCAATATAATGTGCCATTGTTTTGTTGTTATCATGACAAAGTTATTAGTTGAGTTTAATCCTGCAGTTTATGATTCTTACTTCTTCTTACTTTGGAAATTTTTGTTAACAGGTACGAAGGTAAGTTTATAAGGAAAATTGTCAACGACATCACTAGAAAACTGAACAACACATACTTAAACGTGGCTGCCAAAGAAATTGGAATAGATTCTCGAGTGCAAGAAATCATCAATGATTTAGATGTTGGAGGATCAGATTATGTGCGCATTGTTGGAATTTTGGGCATGGTTGGAACGGGGAAGACAACGGTTGCAAAAGCCATTTTCAACAGAGTTCATCAAAGCTTTGAAGGTAAAAGTTTCCTTTCAAAAGTGAGGGAAGAGAGTGTGGTTAAACTGCAAAACCAACTTCTTTGTGATATCTTGAAACCGGCCAACATAGAGGTAAGTAGTGTGGATCAAGGAACCAAGGAGATACAAAAAAGACTTGGCGGCATAAAGGTACTTGTCATAATTGATGACGTAGACTCTGTGGATCAACTAGAAGAGTTAGCTATAAAACACGAGTCGTTTGGTCGAGGGAGTAGAATTATTGTAACAACAAGAGATGAACAATTGCTAAAGTTCATTAGAGTCGATAAGACATGTTTGGCACAAACAATGAATAATGAAGAAGCTCTTCAGCTTCTTAGTTGGCGTGCCTTCAGGAAGAGTCATCCTAACGATGATGAATATCTCGAACTCGCAAATAAGGTTGTTGATTACTGTGGAGGGTTACCACTAGCGCTTGAAGTTTTAGGTTCTTATCTAAGTTCAAAAACCAAAAGAGAATGGAGAAGTGCACTGCGCAAATTGAAAAGAAAGCCCCATGGGAAGATTTATGAAAAGCTTAAAATGAGCTACGATGGGCTAATTGACGATGACGTGAAGGCTATATTCCTTGACATATCTTGTTTCTTTATTGGAATGAACAAGGACTATGTCATGACAATATTAGATGGCTGTGACTTCGACCCAGATATAGGAATTGGAGAACTCCATGATCGGTGCCTTGTAACTGTTGATGAAGGAAACAACCTTATAATGCATGATTTGCTTCGAGATATGGGCAGAGAAATTGTACGTGCAAAATCTCCTACCATCACTGGAAAACGTTGTAGATTGTGGGACCAGGACGATGTAAAAGATGTATTGAGTAACATATCTGTAAGTACATTTGCAATCAAATTGTAGTATAAGAATGTATGCAATGAAAGATAAGTGTATGCATATCCCACATACAAATAACCCTTTTCATATTTACTTCTTACTTGATGGATCCAATTCATGGCTTTGCTTCATGTGTATAAATCGTCTTTTTGCAGTCCCTTTCTTACGTATTTTTTTTTTTCTTTTCTAACAGGGAACGGAGGACGTTGAAGGACTCACTTTAGATTTGCATGAATCTGACAAGCCTAGCTTCAGTACAGAAGCACTTAGAGAGATGCGGAGACTGAGGTTGCTCATGCTGAAAGGCGTGAAGTTCATGGGAAACTGCACGTATCTTTCCAAAAAGCTAACATGGCTGTGTTGGCCTGAGTTTCCTCTAGAGGTCATGCCAGAAAATTTTAATCTACCAAACCTAGTTGATGTCGACCTGAGTCATAGCCAAATGCAAGTTTGGACGGACTCCGACGTGGTACTGCATAATTTTAACCAATCTATTGATTCTTTCTTCCAGGTTTTGTAAGTACTGACATCATGCTTTCTCTCTTCTATTTGGATTTTAATTTTGTTTTCGTTTTTGTCTCACAGCGGCTTGAGAAATTGAAGTTTCTTAATCTGGGTCATTGCTGTCGCCTAAAAAGATCACCAGACTTTTCAAAACTCCCCAATCTCGAGAGATTGATACTCAAAGACTGCAAGAGTTTGTCCGAGGTTCACCCTTCCATAGTACAACTGAAGTGCCTTAAATATCTCTCTCTTGCGAACTCCAATTTAACAAATGATGCAATTCCTGAGGATCTCGGGTCTATATCTTCTTTAGAAGTTTTAGATCTAAGAGGCAATGATTTTACTGCACTACCTATCGTCACTGGCCTTTCCAAGCTTCAAACTTTACAGTTGGATAATTGCACAAAGCTTCAGGCAATTCCGAATTTACCGACAAGGTTTGAAATCCTGGAAGCGAATCAGTGCGCTGCATTGGAAAGAATGCCAGATTTTTCGGAGATGTTGAGATTGAGAGAGGGGCAATCAAATTAGGCGGAGGCTGTGGTTGGAAACAGACGACGACAGCAGTTAAGTTGTCCGCGCTCTTCCTCTTCAATGCCTCATCAACCAAATCCTTGCTACACGCGGCTGGGTCATTGTGCTCCTGAAGCCTCCGACGAGCAAAATCCACAGCATTTTGACTCCTGAACACATCCCAGATCCCATCACAACCAATGATAAGGAATTCGTCCTCCTCTGTCAACTTTGCGGTCATAAGTTCCGGCTCTGCACTGAGTGGCCCACCCTCCCTGGCCTTCATCCCTTCCATATGCCAGTCTCCCAAGGCACGAGCAACACTAAGTTGCCCATTAAGGTAACCATCATCCACATGTCCTCCAGATGCCTCGATCCGTTGCTTCTCTTTGCTGCAAATTGGTTTGTGATCTCTTGACATTTCAATTGCTTTTCCACGGCGGCACAGCACTGCTCGACAATCTCCAGCATTTGCAACCACCAACAACCTAGCAATAGAAACTAAGATCAACATATGACTAATCAATGACACACATCTCATGGTACATCTGTAATATTTCAGGACATACATAAACGGGTTAACCAGAGAAGACACAGATCGAACCACAATAAATCAACTAAACACGTATGCTTGACCTTAGGTAAACACTAAACAGGTCAACTGGATCATAGTTACCCACACCCATAAGAAGAAACTAATCTCAACAGAATATTACTAGGCAGCCTAAACTTTCCAAGTACTCTAATTAAGTGCGAGCTTGCTTCAGAAGGCAGTAGACCAACAATTACAATTTAGGGTAACAACCCAATTATGCTTTTAGTGTCATTGATCTACATTGAAACAAGACAACAATTCATTCAAGGAAAAAAAAGGAAAACAAACAACAAACAACCACCACCAAGCCTTATCCCACTAAGCGGGGTCGGCTGTCTGAACAGTCATGATACATGCATCAATAGTTCCAAGGTAGAGAAAACGAAAAAAAAAATCCAACCTTCCAATGAGAAGAGCTATCAATGCAGTGGTACCAGAAGCAAGTTTGGCATCCAAGGTGCAAGCTTCCTTAAAGGCAGTGTCAGTATGCAGAAATGCTGAAGTGACAACCCGTTCAATATCTGTAGGGAAGTCTTCATTCTCCAAAATGAACTTCGGCAGATGGGATGAAGCAAAATCAGCCGCATGCTTTCCTCCATGTCCATCAAACACCTGAGCAACCAATACGGTAGGAATGTTCAATTAGGAAATTCTAAGGATATATTAGCTAGCAAGTGCAACACATATAGTTATTGTTCCAAACATATGTTTTAATATCAACAACCACCACAAAAATCTACCTCTAAAGAACTGAGGCATATAGTCAACAAATGAAAACTAAACAATTCAGAGTAGAATGTTATTGCACAATGTGTTAGGAAACTCGTAAGAACATGTGGAAAGACGATAAATACCCCATAGAAGGCGCTTGGGCCATCGGTATGATCCTTGAGCCCATAATCGTCAATAAAATTGTCCACGCAGACATACACATCTTCCATGCATAAACGACACCCAATGTCAGCCCATGCTCCGGAGCGGACAATTGGAATGAAATCAGATTCAAAGTCCTCTGCTTGAACTCCCGGCTCAACTTTCATCTCTTTTGTTTTCGTCTTCATCTGCAAAATCCCATTCACACATTCAACAATTGCACCAAGACCAGAGAATTTATATTCGACAATTTAATCGCTACGAAAACAGATCTTCAATACTCCGAAAAACAGAACTACTCATAGCAAGTAAGCTTAATTAATCAAAATTCTAGAAGCCATTTCTACATAATTAACAGCTTAAACATACAATTAATCACTAATCATCTAAGAAACCCAAATGGAAAATGCAGAAGCAGAGGAATGAATGAAACATACAAGAGACGGGTGTCGAACGAGTGATTTCTTGCACGGCACTGGAACGCCATCGGCGGCAACTGACTCGGGATACTGACCGGGTCCATTCCTGTTACGATTGACGGTATTACATGACAAGGAAAAATAAAAAGTAAAGCGGAACGATAGACACTAAGAATTTAGGTGGTTCAACAATTTTTGCTTACGTCTACAAGATAGCAATCAATCTTCCACTATATTAAAATAATGGATACGGCAAGAACAATCTTACCAAGCCAAAGACAAGGCTTGATGAATAAAAGAAAATATAACACTCTCTCACTGTTAATCTAACTCATAATTTATGGTGGAACACTATCACTCTCAACCTTGGAGTGGAACAACTCTTAGAACTCTCACTCATAGTCTTTTGGATGATCTACAATGGTGAAATGCCACCGCTATTCATATGCATGGATGGAAAATCCCAGTGAGTCCAAGAATTAACTATTCCACTATCAATGGAAGTCGAACCACTAATGCACCATCCAATGCATTACCCTTGGAACTCCATATGTTCATGCACCACATAGAGTTCCCATGTTTGATTAAATGAACCAACCATTAAATTCCTTTGAATATGGTATTCTCCAATGTATCATTTGTTCTCAAAAGACTTCCAACATTTTTATGGTTCGTTGAGACTATGGAAAAACCAACCAACTCTTATAGTCTCGGTAACCGTGCTGGAGGTGTATTTTAGCTGGGGAGAGGAAATGTAAGCTAAAATGCGCGGGTAATGAATGACGCGTACCTCCTCTTGGAGTTGGAGCAATGGTACTCGCTGGAGCCGGAAGTAGATCCAGTGCCAGGTAACTTCCCCGGAAGCGTAGAAATGGGAGACTTAGCGCTGTCAGTAAATGCTATTTCAATTGGAGTCGGGCTTTGGAGTAGTTTAGTGATCTTGTCAATAATTTCCCTGATAAACATTCCTTCATACCTGGTTGTTATATTTGAAAATGAAGCAAAAGTACACAAATATTTATTAGCAACTGCAAAGATTAAATAAATTTTAAAAAATATTTTAAAGTTTTTTGAAATGACATATAAGATCATCTCCAAAAAGGAATGTCAAATTTTGAACATGAAATTTAAATTGACAGTTATATGACACTTGGACATTACTCCATATGATATGTCAAATTTTAAATATAAAATAAAAATTCATATTTATTTTCTTTGCATTGATAATGAAAGAAAATGAACTCAAAGGTATAAAAATACTTAAACATTATATTGGTAATGAACGAAAATGAAAAATTGTGTTTCGAGTTATTTAAGCCATTATAACTTTTTAACAAGTTTTTATTTATTTATTACACACACACACACACCACAAAGACGTGGGGAATAAATTAGTTTTTGACTTTTAAGTTTTAACCTCCTTTTCACAAATTCTCTACTTTCTTTGGCTTGAACACAAGACTTTTGGTTGGTAAAAAGAACATGCGGAGTTCATCTCAAACATTTACTGTCAACTACTTAAAAAACCATTAGCCTCATGAGATTACCCACTAGGAAGATGGAGAATTTTTGGCTTTTATGTGTGAGAAGCAAGGATCTGGGGAAATCTGGAAGTATCATGACAAAGTTTTTGTTTTAAGTGAAATTAATCAAAGTTGAGGCACCCAAGTTTTTATCTAAAATTAGATTTATAATTTATCTTCTCAACAATTATCTTTTTAAAATTAATTTTGTATAAAAAATAATTACAGTTTGATGATCGGCATAATATCAAACATTGTATTAAATAGTCAACATTTTAATTTGGTAGAGTATCAAATGCCCTATTAATTTAGTCGATGGTTAATTATCCTAGTCGACTGAAATAGTCAATACAGTCCGAACTGTTAAACGATGCCTAAATCATGAGCACCACCGCTCCCATTTGAATGAGCGCAGCTATAAGGCCACACACATCTAGAATAAATTGGAGAACAAGCTCATATATCTTTAGAAGGCTTGAACTCTAGCAATTCAACTTTGACATTAAATTTAGAAAGATTGATGAAATTTAGAAGGAGAATTTCGGTAGAAGAATTGGATTGAAAAAAAATAAAAAGAAATGATAGAGAACTCAAATCTAAGCATAACTGTTAATGACGATTTAAAGAAATAATGAACAAACAAACAGAGAAAAGTACGTACTTACCCATTAGTAGTTCTGAAAACCCGGACTGTCAAACCTGCAGCTGCAGTAAGAGCACCTGTCCACCGCCGTAGCTTTTCTTGTATATCTGTATCTTCATGGAAGCGCTCTCTATGCTTCTGAAATGCTAGTTCAAAAGTACCTATAACATCTGACGGACTAAGATCGTAGAATATTGGCAGAACCATTTGCTTCAGTGTTCTTCTGCACTCCATGATCTGCACCAGCTCCTCAAGACACCAGATGGAATCCGCATACCTACTTGAGAAGACGATGACCGAAACCTTAGACCCTTCGATTATTTGCTTCACCTTGTCTGATATATTTTCCCCTATTCTTATTGATTCGTTCTCCTCCATAAAGAAGTCAATTCCGGCGTCTTTCATTGTCCAGTAGAGGTGGTCCGTGAAGGTTTTGCGCGTGTCTTCGCTAAAGCTCATGAATACATCGTAGGGCGAGGAGGACGAGGTGGTGGAGGAGGAGGAGGAGGAAGAGGACGGTGAAGACGAAGGTGAGGCTTCAAGGGCTGTACTTGTATCCATAACTGCTTACAGCAAAATTTATGATTAATTCAAGTCAAAGTGCACAGATCAGTCCACAAGAAAAGAAGTGCTTTTCTATCTGCATAATTGGATCGAAGTGCGCAGATTTGCTCGCCCAAGGGAAATTGAAATACGATGGCTTTTCATAAAAGCAAATAAATCTGGATGAGCAATACAATAGAATACAATACCCAACTAATATCTAATTGAGAAAATAAAGACTATTAATCGAAAACAGAGGAAAAACCCTGCATCATCCTTCAGCCACACCTAATTCCCCAATTTACAAGGAAGATAATCCTCTTGGTTGTGGACTTGACTGATGGTTTGTTGACCTTTAGGTGGAGAATATTAAAAGGGAAGATAATCCTCTTGGTTGTGGACTTGACTGATGGTTTGTTGACCTGTAGGTGGAGAAATTTTTAGCTGTGACGGAAACACAGATGATACATCAAGTGTTTTTATGTTTGTGGTGGAAAATTTTAATTTTTAAGTTAGTAATCTTTTAACACACATATCCCACCATTTATATAAGAACACGTGATGTACGACCTCGTATGACAGTCACACTGAAAAATCTCTCCTTTAGGTGGTTTGTTGACTTTAATTTAAGAGTATTGCTATTCATATCATGTTTTTATACCACATTTTCATACCACCTTATATGGCATTTGATGTGAACAACTACATCATTTGAATTAATCAGATTTTTAAATTTAGTTCATTATTTAATAAACTAATAATTAAGAAAAACTTGTTGATTAAATGATAATTGTGGTATACGAGGAGTCTTTCTTATTCGTTTTATTAGGTTTTGTAAATTTTTCAAATAATGTGGCTGTCCACATCAGATGCTATAAACATATGATATAAAAATATGATACGAATAATATTACTTTAATTGTGAGGGGTAAAGTTGGATTTTAAGCTGTGGACGGGAAAAACATTTTCCCTTCGTGATTTACGGAGACTGAAGGGTCACTGATGCGAGTAGTTGATGGTATTTGCAGATCATCTGGGAAAACCACAAGCTCTGCCAACAACAATCAATGGACACTACCATCACAACCGTTGATCCCTCCTCTGTATCTTCACCCTCTTCCTCGAAACAATGGAAGCACGACGTGTTCTTGAGCTTTAGAGGCGAAGACACGCGTCGGACCTTCACCGACAACCTCTACTGGACATTAAAAGACAACAAAGTCAACGTCTTCATTGACGAGAACGAACTTCCAAGAGGAGAAAACATAACAGATGAACTGGTGAAAGCGATCAGACGGTCCAGGATGTCCGTCGTCATCTTCTCGAAACGGTACGCGGAATCCCGATGGTGCCTTGAGGAGCTGGAGAAGATTGTTGCTTTTCAAAGATTGAGTTGTATATTTCTGTGTGTTACAAGAGAGTGAGAACACTCTTATAAAGAAACACAAAACGGGATTACAAGAGAGAAGCAAACACCAACCCTAAGTACCTGCCCTAGTTCCGAGAGAAGCAAAAGAAGAATAAAATAAAGAAAGAAGGTAAGGGACAAGACAAGGTATGGAAGACAAAAGAGTAGGGTTAAGACCATCACTTTAGCCCATAACTTAGCTAAAGTGAGGATGCCAACCCATACTTGAGATCCTTACACAATACTTTGGGAAGCTAAATGTCACTCCATGAATTAAGGAGTTGACAACATGTCACTAAGAGATCAAACTCAGCCATGCATGAATCTGTGCCCTAAAGTACATTAGACAACTTCCAATACTCCCCCTCAAGCTGGATCCAGAAGATTGATGGATCCAAGCTTGGACAGGAGGCGCTGAAACTGATGAGAAGGCAAGGGCTTTGTGAGAACATCAGCCAGTTGATCAGAGCTTCTGGTGTAGTGTGTCCGAATTACTTGAGATTGCACTTGCTCACGAATGTAATGACAATCAACTTCAATGTGCTTCGTTCGTTCGTTCGTGAAACACTGGATTGGAAGCTATATGCATGGCAGCTTGGTTGTCACATAATAGAGACATAGGAAGAGTTGCAGAAAACCCTAAGTCGCTTAGAAGACCCTTAAGCCAGATTAATTCACAAGCTGTTGAGGCCATTGCACGATACTCAGCTTCGGCACTTGATCTGGCAATGACAGTTTGCTTCTTACTTTTCCAGGTGACCAGGTTTCCACCAACAAAGGTGCAATAACCACTAGTGGATTTGCAATCAATGGCATTGCCTGCCCAATCAGCGTCACAGTACCCCATGATGTGAGTGTGATCATTCTTTGTCATGAGAATACCACGTCCCACAGACCCTTTCAAGTAACGTAAGATCCTCTTTACAAGATTCAAATGATCGACAGAAGGAGTGTGCATGAATTGGCTGACAATGCTCACTGCATATGAGATATCGGGTCTGGTGATAGTTAGGTAGATTAGCTTACCAACAAGCCTCTGGTATGCACTAATATTTGAGAGGGGAGTTCCACCCATTTTAAGTTTGAGCTTGCTATCGAGAGGGGTGGTGGCAGGCTTTGACTCACTCATGTTAGCATCATTGAGAAGATCCATGACATATTTTTGTTGATTAAGAAATAGACCCTTGTGAGACGATGCCATTTCAATCCCAAGAAAATATTTTAACACCCCAAAATCTTTAATCGCAAACTTTTGTTGTAGTGACTGTTTGAGTTTGAAGATCTCAGAAGCATTATCACCAGTGATTATTAAATCGTCCACATAAATCAGCACAACTAACTTTCCACCAGCTCCAGTACGTACGAACAATGATGAATCAGCTCCACTTCTTTTGAAACCAGCACTGTGAAGAACTGAGCTTAGTTTAGCATACCAAGCACGAGGGGATTGCTTCAGTCCATAAATGGACTTATGCAACTTACACACCAGATCAGGGACCTGACTTTGAGGATGGCCAGGGGGCAATCGCATGTAAACTTCTTCTTCGAGATCACCATGAAGAAAGGCGTTCTTCACGTCCATTTGATACATAGACTAACCTTTATTGGCAGCAACAGACAACAACACCCTTACTGAGTTCATTTTTGCAACTGGCGCGAATCTTTCTTTATAGTCCACTTCAAATGTTTGAGTGAACCCTCGAGCCACTAACCTGGCTTTATGCCTCTCGATTGAGCCATCTGCATGAAACTTGATCTTATAGATCCACTTGCAACCCACTGCCTTTTTTCCTTTTGGAAGTTTGGTGATGCTCCATGTGTTGTGTTGGTCTAGAGCATTGAGTTCATCTCTCATTGCTTCCTGCCACACAGCCTGATGGTTAGCCTCATGGAAACTTTGAGGCTCCCTGTAACTAGAAAGGTTGTTAAGGAAGACTGCATGCGAAGGGGTCACTTTTTGATATGACACATAACTTGACATTGGATGCTTTGGTTTGTATATATCAAAATCATGAAACCTGGTGGGAGGTTGCCTATCACGCCGGGGATTGCGTCGGGGTTCTGGGAGAGAAGGCTCACTCTCGTGTAACCCTTCAGCAACATTTGGAGGGTTGTCTTGGTTCTCACTGCCTTCATCTTGTATGAACTCATCTGGTTGGGAATCTTGGAGATCAGTGTCTGTGTTGTCATGACTGAGACTGAGACTGAGCTCTTCGTGGTGTAAATCCTCAGGTCCAATTCTTGGTAATGGAAGCAGGTCCAGGATGTCATCCCCTTGGTCTATGTTTTCACTTGGTTTAAAAAAAGAATTAGTCTCATGGAATCTAACATCTTTGGACACAATCACTTTCCTTAGTTGGGGATTATAGCACTTATATCCCTTTTGAGTGGATGAATAACCAAGAAAGAGACATTTAGCAGCTCTGGGATCCAATTTGTCTCGGTGTTGAGATTGAACATGCACAAAACAGATGCAACCAAACACTTTTAGATGTGAGACATCAATTTTTCTTCCTTTCAGGACCTCTAGGGGAGACTTGTGTTCCAAGACTCGACTAGGTAACCTATTGATGATGTATGCAGCTGTCAGAACTCTTTGTGACCAAAACCTCTTAGGTACATGCATTTGCAACATCAGTGCTCTTGTTTTCTCAAGAAGATCTCGATTTTTACGTTCGGCTACCCCATTTTGTTGAGGGGTTCCAATGCAACTCGTTTGATGCATGATGCCATGAGCACTTAAATAATGTTTCATGATATGGGACATGTATTCGGTGCCATTGTCAGATCGCAAGGTTTGTATTTGAGATGAAAAGTGGTTCTTTACAAGGTTATGAAAATCTTTAAATACTTCTATAACCTCACTCTTAGACTTTAGTAAGTACAACCAAGTAACTCGAGAGAAGTCATCCACAAAAATCACAAAAAACTTGTAACCATCAAACGATTCACTAGTTGGTCCCCATACATCGGAATGAACAAGTTCAAAACACTTACTTGTTCTAGAAAGAGAAGATTTAGAGGATAATCTAGTGTCTTTAGACAAGTGACAGGTTTCACAAATCATGTCATCATTTCCTAAATTTGGGAACAAAGTTGACAAAATGGGAGAGGAAGGATGTGCTAAACGTTGATGCCACAACCAAGCATCATGAGTGGATTCGAACTTGGTTTGAAGACCTCTGGGATTGCTTTTTGACAGGTAATAGAGACCGTCTAAGTAAAACCCTTCACCAATCGTCCTTTTGGTGACACAGTCCTGAAAAATCACATTGTGAGGAGAAAAAATGGCTAAACAATTCAAGGTATTTGTGATCTTTCCCACAGATAGAAGTTTAAATGGAAAGGAAGGAACATACAAAGCTACAGACTCGAGTTCATCTGACATCAACTTGATTTTTTCTTTTCCTAGAACCTTTACTTGGTTTCCATCTGCTATTGAGACTTGAGAAGGTTTTGTCAATCGTTCAAATTTTTGAGAATTAGACACAAGGTTGGTCATATGATCTGTGGCACCCGAATCTATAACCCAAAAATCATGCAACATATTTAATTTTAGTGCAGTTTTAAAGGCTTTCATAAGACCTGGCATGTCTTCTTGGGGCACAGGATTTGTGTCTGTCAAAAAACCTGTGAACTTGCCAAGCATTGTTGTTGATGTTCCTTCTTCCATGCCCTTGGTACTGTCTTTTTGATCACCTCCTTTCTTGCCTTGTAGAAATGACAGGAACTCATTCATGAGTTCTGTCGGGTTGGCTGTGAAATTCTTGAATGAATCTGCCTTATTGGAGATGGAGGTGGATGCAGAATTCGCTCGATGTGGGGTACGATTCATCCTTGGTACATTCTTCATGAAGTCTGGCTTTAATTCTGGATGTAAAATCCAGCATGTGTCCCTAACATGACTTGTGTTATTGCAGTGTTGACACTTTAGGTGAGGGTGCTTTCCTTTGTACCTTTTTTCGTTAGTTACATATGCCCTAGACTCCGGGACATTTGGCATAGTACTTATGTTCATGACTTTCCTCCTTACTTCCTCACGTTGAATCGTTGCACACACGCTTGGAAAGGAAGGTAGTTCTGTGTTCATGAGTATGTGACATCGCAGATCTTCATATGTTGAGTCAAGACTGGACAAGAGTTGGAAAATCTTGTCTTCTTCTGCCCTCTTTCGTAGCAATGCTGCATCTGTCGTATGAGGTCGATAAGTTTCCAACTCGTTCCACATGGTCTTCATACTTCCCAAGAGTTGCACAAATGGCTTCCCATCTTGTTGTAAATCGGAGATGTCTTTTTTTAACTGGAAGACCCGAGCAGCATTATTTTGGCTGCCATACATTTCCCTGACTGCTTCCCATAGTTGATAAGAAGATTCTGAGTAGCTGAAAATTTCAGCCAGCTTTTGCTCCATGGAATTCAAGAGCCATGACATCACAAGTTGATCTTTGCTCAGCCAGGATTCATAGTTTGACGAGGAAGCATCAGGAACTTTGATGCTTCCATTTATGAACCCTAACTTGGACCTACCACCCAGCGCCAATGACACTGCTCTCGACCATGGCAAGTAATTGAACTCATTCAATACGACTGAGCTTAACCTTTGATTTGGGTTGACATCCACTTCATGCATATTTACGGAGGAAATTTCCGGGGAGCTATCCGCCGTTGAAGCTGCCGGATTTTCTTGCGACATTTTTGAGATTGAAGAATTTTGGAAAGCAGTATAGCAGGAGCAGGTTAAAGTTCCTGCTCTGATACCATGTTGTTTTTCAAAGATTGAGTTGTATATTTCTGTGTGTTACAAGAGAGTGAGAACACTCTTATAGAGAAACACAAAACGAGATTACAAGAGAGAAGCAAACACCAACCCTAAGTACCTGCCCTAGTTCCGAGAGAAGCAAAAGAAGAATAAAATAAGGAAAGAAGGTAAGGGACAAGACAAGGTATGGAAGACAAAAGAGTAGGGTTAAGACCATCACTTTAGCCCATAACTTAGCTAAAGTGAGGATGCCAACCCATACTTGAGATCCTTACACAATACTTTGGGAAGCTAAATGTCCACTCCATGAATTAAGGAGTTGACAACATGTCACTAAGAGATCAAACTCAGCCATGCATGAATCCGTGCCCTAAAGTACATTAGACAACTTCCAATAAAGATCATGGAGTGCAGAAGAACACTTGGGCAAATCGTTCTGCCAATATTCTACAACGTCGATCCGACGGATGTTAGGAACCAGACTGGTACTGTTGCAGAAGCATTTCAGAAGCATGCAGAGCGCTTCAATGGAGATACAGATAAAGTCCAGAGGTGGAGATCTGCTTTTACTGAAGCTGCAAATTTGTGTGGTGGGAACCTTAGAAACGCTGATGGGTAATTTCTCTGTTACTTTTTAACTTACTGTTTTTACATACATAGCATGTATTTTACAGGATGATGTATTACAAGTGTGGAACCAGAAATTTTTACCAGGGTGGGCTAGCAAATCGTTATAGGGTGACTTGTTGGTTGCTAAAAAGAATTTTCAACGGAAATTCAAGAGATAATATGGAGAAATCAATAAGCCATAGAGACTTAAGATTAAAAACTAGAGTCATGAAGGAATTGTTTTAATAAATTGAGTAAACATACAAATTAACTTGAGTTAGGCTTAATTTGGGTGAATTACACTGTAAGATATATATTGATATGCGGATTATATTCGAACTTTTCACGAAAAAACTACCTGGATTATAGCCCCTGTTCGCCATCATGCTTGTTATGTATTAGTTTTGGTTTAGCAACCTTTAATTACCAACTTCAAGTGTTGGCTTTTCTTAAGCCTCTACTACAAAATGTCAATAAACTATAAAATGATAGGGCTTAGAACCTTGATCAGTTTACACATTGTAATGCTGCTAATGCAAAGATTAGAAACCTGATGTGTGTGTGTGTGAGTGAGAGAGAGAGAGAGAGAGAGAGAGAGAGTATTTCTAAACGCTTGATCTATCAGTTTGGTCGAATTGAGCTAATCACATGGATCAATATAATGTGCCATTGTTTTGTTGTTATCATGACAAAGTTATTAGTTGAGTTTAATCCTGCAGTTTATGATTCTTACTTCTTTCTTACTTTGGAAATTTTTGTTAACAGGTACGAAGGTAAGTTTATAAGGAAAATTGTCAACGACATCACTAGAAAACTGAACAACACATACTTAAACGTGGCTGCCAAAGAAATTGGAATAGATTCTCGAGTGCAAGAAATCATCAATGATTTAGATGTTGGAGGATCGGATGATGTCCGCATTGTTGGAATTTTGGGCATGGTTGGAACGGGGAAGACAACGGTTGCAAAAGACATTTTCAACAGAGTTCATCAAAGCTTTGAAGGTAAAAGTTTCCTTTCAAAAGTGAGGGAAGAGAGTGTGGTTAAACTGCAAAACCAACTTCTTTGTGATATCTCGAAACCGGCCAACATAGAGGTAAGTAGTGTGGATCAAGGAACCAAGGAGATACAAAAAAGACTTGGCGGCATAAAGGTACTTGTCATAATTGATGACGTAGACTCTGTGGATCAACTAGAAGAGTTAGCTATAAAACACGAGTCGTTTGGTCGAGGGAGTAGAATTATTGTAACAACAAGAGATGAACAATTGCTAAAGTTCATTAGAGTCGATAAGACGTGTTTGGCACAAACAATGAATAATGAAGAAGCTCTTCAGCTTCTTAGTTGGCGTGCCTTCAGGAAGAGTCATCCTAACGATGATGAATATCTCGAACTCGCAAATAAGGTTGTTGATTACTGTGGTGGGTTGCCACTAGCGCTTGAAGTTTTAGGTTCTTATCTAAGTTCAAAAACCAAAAGAGAATGGAGAAGTGCACTGCGCAAATTGAAAAGAAAGCCTCACGGGAAGATTTATGAAAAGCTTAAAATGAGCTACGATGGGCTAATTGACGATGACGTGAAGGCTATATTCCTTGACATATCTTGTTTCTTTATTGGAATGAACAAGGACTATGTCATGACAATATTAGATGGCTGTGACTTCGACCCAGATATAGGAATTGGAGAACTCCATGATCGGTGCCTTGTAACTGTTGATGAAGGAAACAACCTTATAATGCATGATTTGCTTCGAGATATGGGCAGAGAAATTGTACGTGCAAAATCTCCTACCATCACTGGAAAACGTTGTAGATTGTGGGACCAGGACGATGTAAAAGACGTATTGAGTAACATATCTGTAAGTACATTTGCAATCAAATTGTAGTATAAGAATGTATGCAATGAAAGATAAGTGTATGCATATCCCACATACAAATAACCCTTTTCATATTTAATTCTTACTTGATGGATCCAATTCATGGCTTTGCTTCATGTGTATAAATCGTCTTTTCGCAGTTCCTTTCTTACCTATTTTTTTTTTCTTTTCTAACAGGGAACGAAGGACGTTGAAGGACTCACTTTAGATTTGCATGAATCTGACAAGCCTAGCTTCAGTACAGAAGCATTTAGAGAGATGCGGAGGCTGAGGTTGCTCATGCTGAAAAGTGTGAAGTTCACGGGAAACTGCACATATCTTTCCAAAAAGCTAACATGGCTGTGTTGGCCTGAGTTTCCTCTAGAGGTCACGCCAGAAGATTTTAATCTACCAAACCTAGTTGATGTCGACCTGAGTCATAGCCAAATGCAAGTTTGGACGGACTCTGACGTGGTACTGCATAATTTTAACCAACCTATTGATTCTTTCTTCCAGGTTTTGTAAGTACTGACATCATGCTTTCTCTCTTCTGTTTGGAATTTAATTTTGTTTTCGTTTTTGTGTCACAGCGGCTTGAGAAATTGAAGTTTCTTAATCTAGATCATTGCTGTCGCCTAAAAAGATCACCAGACTTTTCAAAACTCCCCAATCTCGAGAGATTGATACTCAAAGACTGCAAGAGTTTGTCCGAGGTTCACCCTTCCATAGTACAACTGAAGTGCCTTAAATATCTCTCTCTTGCGAACTCCAATTTAACAAATGATGCAATTCCTGAGGATCTCGGGTCTATATCTTCTTTAGAAGTGTTAGATCTAAGAGGCAATGATTTTACTGCACTACCTATCCTCACTGGCCTTTCCAAGCTTCAAACTTTACAGTTGGCTAATTGCACAATGCTTCAGGCAATTCCGAATTTACCGACAAGGTTGGAAATCCTGGAAGCGAATTAGTGCGTTACATTGGAAAGAATGCCAGATTTTTCGGAGATGTCGAGATTGAGAGAATTGCATCTGAATTACTCCCCCAAACTCACTGAAATTCCAGGCCTGGATAAGTCGTTAACCTCCATGACAAGGATTCATATGGAAGGGTGCACCAATCTCAATGATGCTTTTCTGGAAGCAATCCAACGGGTCCTCTCTCTCTCTCTCTCTCTCTCTCTCTTTCTTATTTATGCATACATGCATGTATTAATTGCTCTTACAAATCTTGCTGCGCATGGTATAGGGATGAAGTGCGAGCGGAAATGGTGGCCTTTTTCTTCCTGGACCTTCATGGTTAAGGGGTGTCCAGCCTAAGGAGGAAATCAATTAATATACGCTTGACTATGAGTCCAGGTCATATTCAAGTGAATACAAGGAATGCAGAAATCATGAGGCAGCAAGACCTGGTGATGACTCATACGATGAGAATCGATCTCACAAAAGAATAAGGTTTGATCTCAGTATTGAAAGCAATGCAGAAGGAACTGTTGCCGGGGAATATAATTGCATTGTAGTTCAAAACCACAAAAGCTGCATGGAATCTGATGCGATCTTTGAGGAGGGGGGAGATGGTGAGGATGAAGAGAAGGCTCCAAGTGCTGTACTGGTATCCGTTAATTGTTCTTCAAGCGTAACTGATCAGAAGTACAAATTCGGAATCAGTTGATCTTCTGACTTGAATGTTGTGTTGTGAGCATTACTTTGCTTGGCGGAGGTTTGGTGTTGCACTTGCATATGAAGATTGAACTAGCAAAGTAGGGTCCAACTCCACATTGTTTCGAATCACAAAACAAAGTGCAAGTACGTCCTCCTATCGGTGAGAGTGCTGAGACGCAGTGACAGCATTCTGAAACACGAACAATTTGTTTGTTCATAAATTATTAGATTGAAAAGATTGACCTTTGCATCTGCTGAGGTTCAGAACCCTTATGTTAATGAATTGCTCTTTCCGAATGAGTTCATATTGTTGAAGTTATCCGAGATTCTTGATGATAGGGTTCCTTTATTCTAGGGTTTATTCCTGGACGTGCTAATAACCCTCCTACACTTGAGGGACAAGTTTGTTTGTTTTCTGTTTTGACTTAGTCGATTATCACGATTCTAGGGCTTGTTTATCGTGGGTTGTTATTTCACTTTCTGGTTGATGTAAAGCTATATAATAGCTAGTTGATGTCTTTGAGTTCAATAAGAATACTCCCGAGTTTTATCAGTGCAATATACTTTGTGTTCACAAAAGCTTTACGTTAACCTAGTTCAGTTTCAACATCTAGTATCAGAGCCCCATCACGGGGCCTGACCAAAAATCTGCAAACACAGTTGTGTGTGTAAGAGAACAAGAACATGACATCCGAGAATAGCTTTGTGCAACCTGCCATCCCGAGGCTCGATGGGCACTATGATCACTGGAGTATGCTTATGGAAAACTTTCTGCGTTCCAAGGAGTATTGGAATCTAGTGGAGACAGGAATTACTACAGTCGCAGAAGGAGCTGACTCTAGTGATTTGCAGAAGAAGGCACTGGAGGAACTGAAGTTGAAAGACTTGAAGGCCAAGAACTACCTGTTTCAAGCCATTGATCGTTCAATCCTGGAAACGATCTTGAAGAAGGACACGGCAAAGGACATATGGGATTCCTTGAAGCAGAAGTATCAAGGGACAGCGCGTGTGAAATGTGCTCAGTTGCAGGCACTTCGAAAGGAGTTCGAAGTATTGCATATGAAGACTGGAGAAACTGTCAATGATTACTTTGGAAGAACACTCATTATAGCTAATAAGATGAGGGTGCATGGAGAAAGAATGGAAGATATAGTGATCATTGAGAAAATTTTGAGGTCTATGACTTCAAAATTTGACTATGTTGTTTGTTCGATCGAGGAGTCGAATGACTTGGATACTCTATCCATTGATGAACTTCAGAGCAGTCTTCTTGTGCATGAACAAAGGATGAGTCGGCATGTGGTGGATGAACAAGCTCTCCAAGTAACCACTGGAGTCCAACAAGGAGGAAGAAGTGGTGGTCGTGGCTCCTATCGTGGAAGAGGAAGAGGAAGAGGAAGGGGTAGATTTGGGTTTGACAAGTCTATCCTAGAATGCTACAATTGTCACGAGCTAGGGCATTTTCAGTGGGAATGCCTTAAGAAGGCTAAGGACTCTAAGGCTAATTTTGCAGAAACAAAGGAAGAAATGCTGCTAATGGCACATGTGGATGTCAAGGAAGCTGAGATGGAGCATGTTTGGTTTCTTGATTCTGGGTGTAGCAAGCATATGTGTGGTAGCAAGGAAGCATTTATTGAAATGGATGCCAATTTCTGAGAGTCAGTCAAGCTGGGAAACAACTTCAGTCTCAGTGTGCAAGGCAAAGGGAAAATGCGAATGGAAGTGCATGAGACCATGCATGTGATTACAGAAGTATTCTTTGTACCTGAATTAAAGAATAACTTGTTAAGTATCAGTCAACTACAAGAGAGGGGACTTGCAGTGCTAATGCAACATGGCAAGTGTAAGATCTTCCACCCTGAGAAAGGTTTCATACTTGAAACTGATATGACATACAATAGGATGTTTGCCTTGGTTGCTCGTTGCCCAATAAAGACACAAAGTTGTCTCTCCCTGACAACTACAGATCAAGCAGATCGCTGGCATTGTCGATATGGACATTTAAGTTGGAGCGGATTGAAGGTGCTACAACAAAAGAATATGGTTGAGGGGCTGCCAAAGTTCAAAGCCTCTCAGAAAGTGTGTGAAGGCTGTCTCGTGGGGAAGCAGCATCGTGACTCTTTTCCTAGGGAAAATGCGTGGAGAGCCTCGAAGATCCTTCAGTTGATAAATGCTGACATTTGTGGTCCCATAAACCCAATCTCAAATAGTAAGACTATAGTAGAAGAACTTGGGTTTATTTTCTGGTGGAGAAATCAGAAGCTTTTGCAGTGTTCAAGATGTATAAAGCCAAAGTGGAGAAGGAAACAGGAGCATTCATAAGAAGTTTGAGGACGGATCGAGGAGGTGAGTTCACATCACATGAATTCACAGATTTTTGCAATGAGAATGGCATTCACAGACAGTTGACAGCTGCCTACACGCCTCAACAAAACGGCATTGCTGAGCGAAAGAATCGAACCATCATGAATATGGTTCAATGTATGTTATCAGAGAAGCATATTCCGAAGACTTTCTGGCCAGAAGCAGTGAACTGGGCAGTTCATGTGTTGAATCGAAGTCCAACCCTTGTTGTGAAAAGCAAGACACCTGAGGAAGCATGGAGTGGGCGCAAACCATCGGTGGAGCATTTTAGGGTCTTTGGTTGCATCTCTCACGTGCACGTACCTGATAGCAAAAGAGTGAAACTTGATGACAAAAGCATCAAATGCATACTGTTGGGGGTAAGTGAAGAATCCAAAGCTTATAGATTGTTTAACCCTGTCTCAAACAAAATTATTATAAGTAGAGATGTGGTATTTGAGAAAGATCAACAATGGATTTGGGATGGAAGTCATGAGGAAGCTATCTTAGCTGATCTTGATGAAGAAACAATTACAGAAGATGAAGGAAATGAAGAAGAAGATAAAGAAGAATCTGAAGCTCATGAGTCGGATGGTGATAACTCATTCGAATCAGAAGATGTCACAAATGAAGGCAATGCACCTTAAGAGGGACGAGCTCGAAGGCCACCAATTTGGATGAGAGACTATGACACTAGTGAAGGTCTCTCTGATGAAGAAAGTATGAACCTGGCTCATCTAGCCTTGTTTACTAACGGCAATCCCACTACTTATTGCGAAGCCATGAAGAGTGAGAAGTGGAAACAAGCAATGGATCGAGAAATAGAAGCAATAGAGAAGAATAATACATGGGAGTTGACTGACCTACCATCAGGAGGAAAAACCATTGGAGTAAAGTGGGTTTTCAAGACAAAACTAAATGAAAATGGAGAGGTGGACAAGTACAAGGCTCGGCTTGTTGCCAAGGGGTATAGCCAACAATATGGAGTAGATTTTTCTGAAGTGTTCGCACCAGTGGCACGATTGGATACAATTCAAGTGGTTATTTCCCTTGCTGCACAAAGGAGTTGGAAGATCTACCAACTCCATGTCAAATCAGTTTTCTTGCATGGAGAGATTAATGAAGAAGTCTTTGTTGAACAACCACCTGGATATGAACAGAAGGGAAGGGAAGCGAAGCCAAGGTATATCGTCTCAAGAAGGCGCTATATGGGCTCAAGCAGGCTCCACGAGCATGGTACAGTCGAATAGAGGCGTATTTTATCAAGGAAGGCTTCAGCAAATGTCCCTTTGAGCACACATTGTTTATCAAGACAGCCAATGAAGGTAAAATATTGATTGTATGCCTATATGTTGATGATCTTATTTTCACTGGGAATGATGAAGTGTTGTTTGAGCAATTTAAGAAATCCATGATGATTGAGTTTGATATGATTGATCTCAGACAAATGAGGTACTTTCTTGGCATTGAAGTAATACAGACATCAGATGGTATTTTTATGAGTCAATGTAAGTATGCACATGAAGTGTTAGAAAGGTTTAACATGGGTTAGTGCAACTCAGTGCATAACCTTGCAGTTCTTGGTTTCAAACTCACTCGTGATGAAGGAGGAGCGAGATTAGATAGCACATTTTATAAGCAGATGGTTGGAAGTCTTATGTACTTAACAGCTACACGACCTGATCTTATGTACACCGTAAGCCTAATCAGCAGGTACATGGAGTATCCTACTGAGACTCATGTGATGGCAGCCAAAAGGATTTTAAGGTACATAAAGGGCACTGTTGAGTTTGGGGTATTCTACAAGAAGGGAGGAGATGAAGGGCTTATCGACTATACAGACAGTGACTATGCTGGTGATCAAGATGACAGAAGGAGCACGTCAGGCTATGTATTTATGATGAATTCAGGAGCAGTCTCATGGTCCTCGAAGAAGCAACCAGTGGTCACTCTTTCCACCACTGAAGCAGAGTTCATTGCTGCAACTTCAAGTGTGTGTCAAGTAATGTGGTTAAGAAGGATTTTGAGTAGTTTGAATTTGAGGCAAACTGGTCCGACAGTGGTTTATTGTGATAATGTCTCAACCATTAAGCTTTCAAAGAATCCAGTAATGCATGGTCGTAGTAAACATATAGATATAAGGTTTCATTTCCTTCGAGATCTTGTCAAAGATGAGGTAGTGGAGTTGCTGCAGTGTTCTACGCAGAAGCAGATAGCAGACATAATGACGAAGCCACTGAAACTTGAAGTATTTCAGAAGCTGCGAGATTTAATGGGTGTTTGCAAAATGCCCTAGAATAAACTGTATATCAATGATATTCAGTTTAAGGGAGGATGTTGAAGTTATTCGAGATTCTTGATGATAGGGTTCCTTTATTCTAGGGTTTATTCCTGGACATGCTAATAACCCTCCTACACTTGAGGGACAAGTTTGTTTGTTTTCTGTTTTGACTTAGTCGATTACCACGATTCTAGGGCTTGTTTATCGTGGGTTGTTATTTCACTTTCTGGTTGATGTAAAGCTATATAATAGCTAGTTGATGTCTTTGAGTTCAATAAGAATACTCCCGAGTTTTATCAGTGCAATATACTTTGTGTTCACAAAAGCTTTACGTTAACCTAGTTCAGTTTCAACACATATATAAAATTAACGAACCCTTGTTAATAAATGTTAATGAATTGCATCCCACATTGTATCAAAATGTTAAAAGTAAAAGAGAGAAGAACAGCAGTTAGTTTTTCCTCACAACTAATCTCTTCTACGGCATCATCAAATGCCTCTGAAAAATGAGCTTGACCAAAACAAGGGGACTGAAAAAAGCCGAAAGGATCTTAATCTGAAACGAGGGAGATGGCTATATGGGGTTAGCAATCTGCATCTTCATCTGTATTCAAATGTTACGAGTCCATGGCGATGGCTTCTGGCAGCGGGTGCAGTTGGAGGGCCGGGATGTTGGACTTGAGCGGGAGGTGGGTTGGCCCGGCCAACTTCTTCTCCTTTGGAAATCCTTTTCCGGCTATCCCAAGAACCTTCCTCACCTCATTTGCTAGCTCTATCACATAGTCCTCTTCATGGCCTGCCCATGTCAGAAATTCTCTACTCAGTATTAACATCTACACGAATTTAATAAAGAACTAAGAATCATCCGGTCATGGACCTTGCACAGATAACTTTGATTCGTAAACAGGAATGTGGGTAACGAGTTTGCTCACCTATATCGAACACAGCCTTCTCCAACAGAAGAGATAGTCTCTATTGTTTCCGCAGGGCCCAAAAGCTGTTGCAATTTGCCTGAAAGAGAAATACTTAATGATCAGTAGAATGATATATATATATATATATATATATATATATATATATATATATATATATATTATGAAGTATTATAACATAATGAAAACATGGGAAACAAACATATAATGTGTGTTTATTTAAGTATACAACAAGTCCCTAATAATTCATTATAAAAAATAAAATATAAAATGAAAGTTATCTATTTTTTGTCCAAGTGAGTCACAATCCAGACGGGTCTGGGCGAGCTAAGCGAGTGCTTAAGCGGTCTAGGTGGGCGCCTCCTTTCTTAATTTTCAAACACCTAAGCATTAATCGAAGCAGTGGTCAGCCGCCTAGTACCTGGACCCCGCTAGGCGGGGATTTTTAGAACTGTGGGTGCAGGAAATGAGGGATCTACAACAAAATGACTACACGATAACTCCTGTCAAGGAAGGCTCAGTCTCAGAGAACTCCCCTTCCTGTGCACAAAGCAAATAGATATTATGGCAAGCAGAACAAAACAATAACAAAAAATCCCAAATGTAAAGAAAACCGGCTAGTCCAGGCGTGGGAGTGGACTAATATTCAAGCTACTCTTACCTTATAAAAGTCGACGAGAGTCTTTGAATCATATTCACATTCTCTCCTTTCCAGTTACTGCAAAGAAAGGAAATGAATTAAGCATGACTATTAGATGAATAGGGTAAGACAACGGCTGCTACTCTCAGCTGAGCTGACGATCTATGACCACAAGGATAAATGTTACAGTTGAATAAGCATACCTCCATTGCCAATTTCTCCCCTTCTGGCCCGCAGCACCCCACTGTTAGAGACACTTTGAATGTCAGAAGGAAACACTAAGCGCATGAACCACACAACAAAAGCTAAAAAATAATCGAACGTTTAACGGGTATCTGTACTACTCTAGAATGTTACTTACGCAGATAGCTGTTGAATCATTTTTAAATTTGAGTCAGAGGACAGACCAACTGAAAACAGTGCATTACCTGTTGAATCAAGGGAGGAAACAGAGAAATCAAACTCTCCCATACCTTCCTCAGTAACTCCTTCCTGACCGGCCAACCCCACAAACTGCACACAATCATTCCATCCCCATCAATTCTTGCGGAAATGGCTTCCAGCTGGAACCAAAATTCTGAAAGCAGCCCTACCCCTAGCCCTCCCTCCCTGCCTCACCGTCTCTCTGCGCACCCGTTATCGACCAAAACAGAACCAAACTTTCGGGCACCCCTACCCTTGCTTCGCTCATCCTACCCCTCCCTCTCTCCTCCCGTCTTTCTTCCCATCCCTTTTGCAACGCACGACTCTTCCCTCTCTCCTCTTCTCTCACCCACGAGTCTTCCATCTTTCCTCTTCTCTCTGTCATTCTGCAGGCTGCCGGTTAGCCTTCGTGGGTGAGTCACCGCATCCACCTCACCCCGTACCGAAACCAGCCACAGCCCAAACCCGCAAAGCCCATCGCCCAAATCCAAAAACAAAAACCCCAGCCCGAACCCAAACCTTCCACAAAGCCCACTCATTAAAGCAATGGCATGGCCGTAATTAAACTAAAATTCGAACCCAAACACTGTTTATTTGAATAGTGTAATTGGAATCCCTTCTCTAGACTAAGGTAATACCAACACTAGTATTAGGAATGGCATGCTTATGATTTCATATTTATGAAATTAATTACTCATGTCTTTATCATATCGATTTACCTTTTTTTAAGAATTCTTTGTTTAAATTTGCAGGATTTAGGACAATTTTTCTTTTAAAGTTATGGGTTCTTTTGATATAATTTTTTTTATCTGAATTATTCATTTAATTTCTGAGATTTTTTTATTAAATCTCCAAATTGACTTATAATGATTAGACTTGAAACAGGTTATGTAAATCAGCTTTGGTGAAGGAGTTGTTCCGCAGCCTGAGAGCAACTCCAGCCCAGCACCAATTGACTGGCACCAAGTGAAGAAAACAGCCCAGCATGCAGGGAATGAGCTCCAGCCCGCAAAATTGACTGGCACCCAGCCCGTGCCAGTCAACAGCCCAGCCCAAAATGGACAGACCCAGAGGCCGGTCTGTTTCTTGGCGCGTGCACAACACGCGGTGGAGATGGCGAGTAGCCGACAGCGGCTGCAGGCAGTGGGGCCCGCGGTGCAGGGCAAGTGGACTGAGTCTGTCAAAGGGCTACGTGGCCCTCCTCAGAGCCGTTGGATTTCCAACGGCTAGTTTGTGTAGGCCGTTGGATTTCCAACGGTAAAAAAAAATTTAATTTCAATTTTAAATTGGACCGTCCGATCACAGATCAACGGTCCACGTTTATTTGACCAAAAATTAAAAAAAAAAAAAAAGGCCCAACGGTTAGAAATTTGACCGTTGGCCACGTGGCAGCGTGTTGGCTGTTGGATTTGATTATTTTTCAAATCCAACGGTCCAGATTAATTACAACATTAAAATTTATTAAAAATTAATTAAAAAAAAATTTCTATAAATACCTAACCCTCATCTTCCACCTTACACCACATTTCAATATTTTCTACACTTTCTACACTTTCTACATTTGAATGGATGTAGGGATGTAGGGTTTATATGGACAAAAAAAAAAAGATGAGGTTCTGGACAATGCCACGTGGCACTACGTGATTGGTTGAAAATCTTAGCGGAAATCTATTCAAAAAATAGTACGTTCGGATAATGACACGTGGCGTGACGAGATTGGTTAAAAATCTTATCGAAATCTTGCCTAAATTATTGTAAACAGGAAGTGACACGTGGGTTGTCGGGATTGGTTGAAAATCTTAGCGGAAATCTATTCAAAAAATAGTACGTTCGGATAATGACACGTGGCGTGACGAGATTGGTTAAAAATCCTATCCGAAATTATAACTATTTTTTATTTATTATTTTATAAAAAAAATTATTTAATATTTTAAATGGACTGGGTGCCAGCGCATTTTGTAGGGGTGGAGATCGTTTGTGCCAGCGCATTTTTAGACTAGGTGCCAGCACATTTTTTTTGGGGTGGAGATGCTTTGGCCTATTACTGTTCATTGGGTCTATTACTGTTCAATTAAGTGGATAAATGGGCTGGGTGCTGGCGCAAAGTAGATAGGGGTGAAGTTGCTCTGAAGGAGAACATAACAACATTTTTGAAATAAGGTCTGACCAAAACTTTTCTATAAAATTTTACAATTTTTGAGTTTTAAGACATTCAAATTCACATCTACCTACATTAATCTATTAAGTAGGTTGCCTATTGATTTTTTTTTTTTTTTTTGAGGGAATTTTGTGTACAAAGTGTTGTGTTGGAACCAGCAATGCAGGGGCGAGATCAGATCGGTACAAGGTTTGTTTCTCGAATCACATTCATTAGTTAGATTATTAATGAGCTTCAATTGGGGGTTTCAATATGATTTTGTAATTTCCCTTTATTAGAGAAGAAAAATTAATAAATCACAAGAAATGGAGCAATTGGAAACATGACTGCAAGTGATAAGCCAAAATATTTGTTTTAAGCAACTATACTACTTCAAGCAATGACTGTTGATATGGTATGCCTAAAAATATTTGAGGGCTAAACATTTAACACTTAATTAATTTAGCTTCAAATTATTTTATTTTCTGTCATAAAAAATTAGCTAAAAATTAACATTCTATAATATAGTTTCAATTGTAAAAGGTAGTAAATTGAGGTTCTTTGACTCATGATTGATATTGGTTTTCTGCATTCGGTTTTAGTTTCAAATGTAACTGTTATGTGTTTTGCTTCATTTTAGTTTATTTATTGTTAAGTATTAATAATTGATTTTTTTTTTTTTTTTTTTTTTAAGGATTCTCAGTGAATTATCTGTTGTTTGGAGTTTGAACTTTTTTATACTATGTTAAGAGGGTGTAGAACTAGCAAACGCAATCAAATAATACAAGAAGGCCATTTTGTTGGTTCTTACTTCTTAGTGACATAAAAGTTTGTAATAAACCATGCTTTGAATATTAGAACAAAAGACAAAAAATTCTTGACAATGCGTGTTCCAATAATATAAACACAGTACAAACAAGTGTCAATGTCATTACATTTGATAATTCAAATCAAATTAATAAGGGTCAAGCCAATTTTTGAAAAAAATAGACAAGGTAATTATTTATTTAACTTCCCATTTATTTTGAGTCGATTCTGCGTATTACTGTGTTACTAATTAGTTGCATTTTTGTCTTCTTTTTCTCCCTTTTCCACATTATTTACTTATTTTAAATAGGCAACTAAACCCCAAGTATAACTAATTCACTGTTCGTAAGCATAGTGTTCTTCCTATTTTGTCCCAACTAAGTTTGCTCAATTACGTTTCTACCACTGTCTGAGAAAATTTATGTACATTTTTGTTTTCTTCTTCCCTCTTCCCTGGATTTGGATCCTCTCCTGAGTCAATGGAGAGGATCTTCTTGACCAATCGTCGTGGACCGTTAGATTTTTATCCAACGACTACAAACAGGAAGTTCTCTTAAAATTATAATAATTATAACCGTTGAATTTTCATCCAACGGTCCACGATAGTTGGTCAAGAGGATGCTCTCCATTGGCTCAGGAGAGGATCCAAATCCCTCTTCCCTCTCTCGCTGCCGCGTAGCGACTCACCGTTTGAACGACAAACCCAAAAATCATCAATTTCATCTCCTTCTCCAAACCAACACAACCATACCTTCCATCAATCTTAATCCGCACCCGTCGAACCCAAAGCGGATTTCATAAGTTTTCCGGCTGCGGCCGGCCCTGCAACCTCATCTATTCGACTCAGGAAAGTCCCAACAACAACATTCGAGGTTTGCATGCTCGAATCTGCCCCTAGACCAAGGAGTTCCATAAACCCAGAGATGCAATGGAGGTGGCAAAAGAAGCCGAGCAAGACATTTTGACGGCGGCGACAAATCTCATTCCCGTCGGCATTCAGCTGCGTCTGAGGAATCCAATTCCATAGTTCAACAGTGACTAAGAAGCCAGAAAGAAAGCAAGCATGTGTTAAGACTACAGGGTTTCCAATTCCACAATAAAAATTTATTCTTTTAGGTTTAGATTATTTGCATATATATATATATATATATATATATGATATATTAGAATAATAAATTAACCTTTGATTGGTTACGTTTCATGTACCAAAATAATATATTAATTCTGAAAATTTGTCTCTCATAAATGTATTGTTACGAACTACCAAAGAAATCCACGTTCCGTTGCAGGTTTGAAACCGTAATCAAAATTTAACACACTCATTTTTAAAATTATTCAAAAATAAATAAAAGCAACTGAATCCATATTATATTTTATCCTCCGCAAAAGAATGAAAATTTTTTTGTCTGATTTTTCAAATTGTGAGATGTATCAGATATCAATCATTGTCTTTCTCTTTGTGCTTCTCATTGTAAGTTCTTTTTGCTTATTACTCTGAATTTTCGTAGTTTGAAATTTGCATTCATCAACAAACATGGGATATGCCTATGTCATTGGGCATGAATTAATGAATTGTTTGCAATTAATTAATTTCACACTGATGTATATCATTTGTATTAGTTTCATAATTTGGAATTAGGAATTAGGAATAACAGTGAAACAGGGCCTTGAATTACATCATCAACCAATACTTTCTCCTTTCGTTTTCTGTGACTTTTCTGGTTGCTTGCTGCAAATGAATGGATTTGGAACTTTGAACTAACAAATTAAGCAATTCAAGCATATTATATACCCTTAAAAGGCTTAAGTGTGACATCCCACGTCGTCCAGGGGAGTGATCCTTAAATGTATATTCTCATCCCTACTTAACATGAGGCCTTTTGGGAGCTCACTGGCTTTGGGTTCCATGGGAACTCCGAAGTTAAGCGAGTAGCGCGCGAGAGCACTCCCAGGATGGGTGACCCATCGGGAAGTTCTCATGTGAGTTCCCAGAAACAAAACCATGAGGGTGTGGTCGGGGTCCGAAGCGGACAATATCGTGCTACGGTAGTAGAGCGGAGCCGAGAAGTGATCCGCCCCGGGTCGGGATGTGACAATTTGGTATCTGAGCCTAACCCTGGTCGCGTGTGTGCCGACGAGGACGTCGGGCCCCTAAGGGGGGTGGATTGTGACATCCTACATCGCCTAGGGGAGTGATCCTTAAATGTATATTATCATCCCTACCTAGCACGAAGCCTTTTGGGAGCTCATTGGCTTCGGGTTCCATGGGAACTCCGAAGTTAAGCGAGTAGCGCGTGAGAGCACTCCCAGGATGGGTGACCCATCGGGAAGTTCTCGTGTGAGTCGTGAGGACGTAGTCGGGGCCCAAAGCGGACAATATCGTGCTACGGTGGTGGAGCGGGCCCAAGAAGTGATCCCCCCGAGTCGGGATGTGACATTAAGAGTAGATATAAAATTAATTAATATTAAATCAAATTATATAGAAGTAGCTAAGCATATTTTCAGCAATTTCAGACCTTCACTTTCATCAAAGGACTTAAATCACATTTTAAAATAGAAGGTACACAAAGAAAGTTGTACTTTTAGTTTCGTTTACAAAAAACTCCGTATACAACTATGTATTCCACACGAATTTATGTGACATTAAGAGTAGATATAAAATTAATTAATATTAAATCAAATTATATAGAAGTAGCTAAGCATATTTTCAGCAATTTCAGACCTTCGTGAGGACGTAGTCGGGGCCCAAAGCGGACAATATCGTGCTACGGTGGTGGAGCGGGCCCAAGAAGTGATCCCCCGAGTCGGGATGTGACATTAAGAGTAGATATAAAATTAATTAATATTAAATCAAATTATATAGAAGTAGCTAAGCATATTTTCAGCAATTTCAGACCTTCACTTTCATCAAAGGACTTAAATCACATTTTAAAATAGAAGGTACACAAAGAAAGTTGTACTTTTAGTTTCGTTTACAAAAAACTCCGTATACAACTATGTATTCCACACGAATTTATGTGACATTAAGAGTAGATATAAAATTAATTAATATTAAATCAAATTATATAGAAGTAGCTAAGCATATTTTCAGCAATTTCAGACCTTCACTTTCATCAAAGGACTTAAATCACATTTTAAAATAGAAAGTACACAAAGAAAGTTGTACTTTTAGTTTCGTTTACAAAAAACTCCGTATACAACTATGTATTCCACACGAATTTGTGTAAAATGACTTGCCTTGCGCATGAAGTACTCCATCCTCTTACTGTACCAACTTGAAATACGGAGTTTTAACAAAATACTCTTGATACTATTCACTTTTAACGAAAAACCAAATTTTTACCTTTTTCTGGTATTATTCACTTACACCTTATTTATCATTTTTCATTAAAATTAAAGTTTTTTTAAACTTTTCATTAGTTTTCCTATACAGAAATCCAGTACTCTGTAATGGCTGACACTAGTCAAATATAGAGTTGTTGAGTTAGTTGGAATTGTATTGAGAAGAATAGATAGTTAAAAGGTGCTTTTGTAATAATGTAAAAGGTTGGAATACTATATAATCTAGAGTGTAATACTTTAGAGAAAGTATTCCTTGTAAACACATTACAATTGAAAGAAATCAGTATCATTCTCTCTCTTTCTCTCTCTCTCTCTCTCTCTTCGATTCTTCTCTCAGCTTCACAATTGCTATTACCTGTGTTCTTCATTATTCTCAGAGGTTTAATATGGTATCATAGCTGGCATTTGGCTTGCTGCCGTGATCGATCTTGAAGATTCTTCCGCTGCATTCGTGAAGTCATATGGGTCTGCATATCCGTCAAACGAAGTGTCTGTTGCGTTCTGCTTTACTGAGGTGTGCTTTTCTCAGGTGATATCGAATCTGTTTCTTTCGTTGAAATTATGGTGAAACTCTGTGATAGGTTTATGATTGATTGATTTCTTGGTGAAGTATGGTGTGTTTGATGATGATTACATTCGTGACGAAGTTTGGGCATGTTGTTTTCTCTAACTGGATGAAGTGTTTGCATTAGATAACTATTGAGGTTCATAAGATTGTTGAATATTGTGTGCTCTAGAAAGTATCAGTTTTTCTTGGTACAAATTGTGCGATTTCAAGAAAGTGACATTCTTTCTTGTTTTAAACTGTGTTGATTCAAGAAAGTATCAGTCTTTCTTGATCAGAAAGAAAGTATCAGTCTTTCTTTCTTGCTATTAAATCTCAAAGAGTGTCAATCTCTTGTTGGAATGAAGAATTAATTTGTGCAGAAAGCAGTGTGGATTAATTGTTCTGTTGTAAATCATGACTACATCAAAAGTTAATAGTCTTCTTGTTATGCTTACCATTAAGTTGAAGGATGACAATTTTGCAGAACGGTATTTTCAATTCATGTAAGTGCTTAAGGGTTACAATCTCTTTGGTCATTTCGATGGCACAGATGTCTGTCCACCTAAATTTGCCATTCATACGGATTTAGGTGTGACTAAGGAGGTTACACAAGCATTTATAGACTGGGAATCTACTAATATGACTTTACTTGGTCTTCTTCTAGCTACTCTATATGATGAAGCCATGGAATATGTTCTTGGCTGTAAGAATGCTGTTGATGCTTAGACTAATCTGGGAGATAGGTTTGCATCTGTGTCTAAGTCAAGGGTGAATCACATGAAAATTGAGTTACATACAATTCAAAAAGGAACAGAGTCAATTGATAAGTTCTTGTTAAGATTGAAAAACATTAGAGATCGGCTTAATGCTGCATGAGAATTCATTTCAGATAATGATGTCATTATTGCTAGATTGGCTGGTTTACCCAAGGAGTATGCTATCATTCGAACATTCATTTTAGCTCAGGAGTCCTCCAACACACTGAAAGAATTTCGTGCTCAGTTGCTTGGTGTTGAAAAAGAGATTGAAGGGGATACTAATCTTTTGTCTCAGAATCTGTTCACATTGTATATGAATGGTTATGGTTCTAGTTCTAACTCTGGGACTTCAAGTTCTTCTATTTATGGTTCTACTTCAAATCCTCAAAATCATAGTCATATTCCAGCTACCATAACAGGTGTCATTACTCAAGTTCCATACTTAAATCCACAGCAACCAGAATATCTTGTACTACCTCAATTTTATCCAATGCCTCAACAACCAGTTCCATTTTATCCACCACCATTCGGATATGGTTTTGCTGGTAACATGAGAGGTTTTTCATCATCAAGGTCTAATTCTCAGCAGTCTAATATGAACAGAGTTCAGTATGGTCCTAGAAATTTTAATGGTTCAAAAAGGCAGAACAATTACATAAATAATGGTGGATATCAGGGCAAGAATTTCAAGCAAAATGGTAACTCTAGCTAGTCTGGAAACACATATACAAGAACTAATGTTGTCATTGAGTGTCAAATTTGCAATAAGAGAGGGCATACAGCTGCAAACTGCTATCAGAGAAATAATAATAATGCTCATACAACTGGATTTCTAGTTGAGTGTCAAATTTATGGTAAGATGGGGCACTCAGCTCTTGAGTGTTTACACAGAGGAAACTATGCATTTCAGGGAAATCCTTCACCACCATCTATCAATGCCATGAATACACAACAGACACCTCAGTATGTACCTGCAAACTCTTGGATTGTTGACTCTGGGGCATCTCATCATATGACAGCATATATGACTGGGTTATCAGAGGTTATGCCTTTTGAAGGCTCTGAAAAGATTACAATTGACAATGGTACTACTTTACCTATCCAGAGTGTTGGTACTGCTACTATAGAGAAATTAAATGTTCTACATGTTCCTCTCTCTCTCTCTCTCTTGGCATAACCTTTCACTATTCTGATCAATAACACTCTCCTGAGTCCTGATCAATACCACTCTCATGATCAATATCACTCTCATTCCCGCTTTCTCTCTCTCTCTCTTCGATGCTTATCTTAGCTTCACAGTTGCTATTACTTGTGTTCTTCATTCTTCTCAGAGGTCTAATACTCTGACGACGAATGATATGCACAAACTCTTCCTTTGTAAGATTACTCATCTGCATTGCAATAAAAATCAATCCCAAGTCGAAAGAAACAAAACAAAACCAGTAAAAGTCTTCGCATAACATACATGAAAAGGGATCATCTCCAGATCGCTTCCACCTGAGCCAACTGAGCAAAAAATATACGCCCTTAAAATTTGATCCAATGGCTAAAGTTATAATAACTTTTAATGGGCTCCTTTATTTTTAACCGTTGGATCAAATTTCAAAGGCACAAATGTTTTGCTCAGTTGGCTCTAGGGATTCCCTTTCCTACATGCACAATGCACTCGGAAAACTGACCTGCTTAATATCATCCTCATAATCACTGACACTGAAATTAATATCAGCCTCAATTCCGCGGAACTTGATCGCAGCTCGATCATACGCCCTAAGATCCATTTTACCACAACCACAAAATTACGCAAAAATTTAACTACTTGTAAGCCAAGTTTTACATTGAAAGTTTTACTGTTGACACTTCTGAGTTTCTTAGTTCTTACCTAGCAGCAGCATGGGCAGTGTCAAATGCTCCTAAAAAATATTCAAAAATTAAAAATAATCCGCCAGAAATTAAAAAATAATAATAATAGCAATTAAATGGTGGATTTTGATTCATTTTTCTTACCCAAGTACACTTGTTTCCCGCAATCCCTACACAAAAAAATAGACAGCGAGAGGACTCAAATTCAGCACACAATCAGAGTATCCAAACAGAGCAATAATACATCAGTATCATTGTAACCAAACACTAACCAAATATGGGATTCCCATCTCCCTGTCCTTCGATAAAACGTAACGCCCCGGTACTGCGAGCTCCGGGACCTGGGCGTAGTAGAAAGGGGAGACTTAGTGCTGGACATAGGAGATAATGCGAGCTTGGGAGAATCTAACTTGCCCGGCGGCGTAGAAATGGGAGACTTAGCGCTGGACATAAGAGATAATGCGAGCGCGGGAGAATCTAATTTGCTCGGCGGCGCGCTGGACATAAGAGATAATGCGAGCTCGGGAGAATCTAACTTGCCCGACAGCGTAGAAAGCGGAGACTTAGCGCTGGACATGAGAGATAATGCGAGCTCGGGAGAATCTAACCTGCCCGGCGGTGTAGAAAGGGGAGACTTAACGCTGTCCGTAAATGCTATTTCAATTGGAGTCGGGCTTTGGAGTAGTTTAGCGATCTCGTCAATAATTACCCTGATAAACATTCCTTCATACCTGGTTGTTATATTTGAAAATGAAGCAAAAGTACATAAGATTTATTAGCAACTGCAAAGAGTAAATAAATTTTAAAAAGTATTTTGAAGTTTTTGAAATGACATATAAGATCATCTTCAAAACGGAACGTCAAATTTTGAACATAAAATTTAAATTGATAGTTCTATGATACTTTGATATCACTCCACCGATATGTCAAATTTTAAATATAAAATAAAAATTCATATTTATTTTTTTTGCATTGATAATGAAAGATAATGAACCAAAAGGTATAAAAAAAATATTTAAACATTATATTGGCGATGAAAAACATTTAATAATTAATTAAAAATTATATGAAGTTGTTAAATTTGACAGCAACTATCTTTGTTGCCATCCCACATCAATCAAAATTTCAGTTGGAAAATACTAGTGTTATCAATTTTTACACTTATTGATGTCATTTTTTTTTACACTTATTGTTGATGTGGACTTTTTAACATGTCATTTGGAGTTGCTCTAAATCCAAACTTTTTTTTTTTTTTAAATTTGTCATTTGAAAATTTTTAAAAAAAAATTTAAGTGATTTTTCATATTAATTTTCTGAAATTATTAACTAATCATCTCACTAAGTTTTTTCAGTCAAAATAAATCATGTAAAATTGTGTTTCTTATTTAAGCCATTAGAACTTTTTAACAAGTTTATTTATTTATTTATATATACACACAACACAAAAACGTGGGGAATAAATTAGTATTTGACTTTTAAGTTTTTACCTCCTTTTCACAAATTCTCTACTTTCTGTGGCTTAATACAAAATTTTTAGCTGGTAAAAGAACATGCAAAGTTCATCTCAAACATTTATTGTCAACTACTGAAAAAACCATCAGCCTCATGAGATTACCCACTAGGAAGATGGAGAATTTTTGGCTTTTCTGTGTGAGAAGCAAAGGTCTGGGCAAATCTGGAAGTATCATGACAAAGTTTTTGTTTTGGGTGAGATTAGTCAAAGTTGAGGCACCCAAATTTTTATCTAAAATTAGATTTATAACTTATCTTCTCAACAATTATCTTTTTAAAATTAATTTTGTATAAAAAATAATTACAATCTGATGATCTGCACAATATCAAACATTGTATTAAATAGTCAACATTTTAATATGTTAGAGCACCAAATGCCGGACAAATTTAGTCAATATTATCCGATAACTAATTATCATATTCAACTGAAATAATCAGTACAGTTCAAGCTGTTAAACGAAGCCTAAATCATGAGTACCACCGCCCCCCATTTGAACGAGCACATCTAGGAGAAACAATTAGAGAACAAGCTCATATATCTTCAGAAGCCTTGAACTCTAGCAATTCAACTTTGACATTAAATTTAGAGAAAAAGATGAAATCTAGAAGGAGAATTTCGGGAGAAGAATTGGATTGAAAAAGAAATAAAAAATAAATGATAGAGAACTCAAATCTAAACATGACTGTTAATGACGATTTAAAGAAATAATGAACAAACAGAGAAAAGTACGTACTTACCCATTAGTCGTTCTGAAAACCCGGGCTGGCAAACCTGCAGCTGCAGTAAGAGCATCTGTCCAGACTGTCAAACCTGCAACTGCAGTAAGAGCATCTGTCCAGACGGCCAAACCTGCAGATGCGGTAAGAGCATCTGTCCACCGCCGTAGCTTTTCTTGTATATCTGTATCTTCATGGAAGCGCTCTATATGCTTCTGAAATGCTAGTAAAAAACTACCTAATACATCTGACGGACTAAGATCGTAGAATATTGGCAGAACCATTTGCTTCAGTGTTCTTCTGCACTCCATGATCTGCACCAGCTCCTCAAGACACCAGATGGAATCCGCATACATGCTTGAGAAGACGATGACCGAAACCTTAGACCCTTCGATTATTTGCTTCACCTTGTCTGATATATTTTCCCCTCTTCTTATTGATTCGTTCTCCTCCATAAAGAAGTCAATTCCGGCGTCTTTCATTGTCCAGTAGAGGTGGTCCGTGAAGGTTTTGCGCGTGTCTTCGCCAAAGCTCAAAAACACATTGTAGGGTGAGGAGGAGGAGGTGGTGGAGGAGGAGGAGGACGGTGAAGATGGAGGTGAGGCTTCAAGGGATGTACTTGTATCCATAACCGCTTACTGCAAAATTAATGATTAATTCAAGTCAGATCACCCTTCATTTCTTCATTTCATTTCAGTCAATAAAAAAAGAGTAGTGCTTTTCTATATACATAATTGGATCGAAGTGCGCAGATCCGCTCGCCCAAGGTAAAATGAAATACGATGGCTTTTCATAAAAGCAAATAAACTATTAATCGAAAACAGAGGAAAAAACCTGCATGATCCTTCAGGCCACGCCTAATTCCCCAATTTACAAGATGTAAGATTTGCAGAGGAAGAAAGAAAGAAAGAGGGAGGAGATGGAGAGCTGGATAAATAGGCAAATATACTTCTTTGTCTCCTTCCTTCCTTTGAAGTTAAGGGATCTTCACATAATTTTATTTGAGGGACAAGTTGTGGTGCTTATTCCGGAATCTTGTTCATCGACTTAAATTATTTGTATTTTAGACATTAAGATTATAGATTATTATTGCAAAAACATTAGACAAATTCAATACCGTTAAGACATCCAATTATAGTAAAGAAAATAAAAATGTGTTTGCTTGACAAACTAGTTTTTATTGAACTAGACTGGGCTATACTAACAACTGGTGTAGTCGCATGTTTGGCGCAGCAAAGCAAAATATAACTTAAATGACGCTAGCTCAGACTTGCTTCACTTCGTTCCTCACTAGCTAATCTCGACTGAAAACATGGTATTAGTTAAGACTATATGTGGATGCCTACTTGTCTTCTCCAAATTCGTCTCAAGCAGGTTTTTTCAATGACCGCAACCCTCCATGACCTAAAATCTTAGATTTCTGCTACCACTCAGAATCTGATTATCAATCATAATCTGCTTACCACCTAGGGAGTTAGACGGCAAAAGAAGCAAGGGGAAGAGAGAGGAAGCTTGTTCCAGCTTCAAGATGACAGAATTGGGATTAATCGTAGGATCAGAGAGGGGATTGAGAGGAAGGAATTAGGGTTTCTTGGGGGAATGGGGAATTTTGGAGGAACAATGATCAGTTTGACTCGAATGATTTGTAGAGGAACTCTACTTTCTTGGATCCATTCCACACGTGCTATTTCTTTTCCATCAATGTGTCTTACAATTTGTACTTGAATTCCTTTTATACCTATTCAATTAATTTAACAGCTTTTTTCATTGTTTTGCAATATGAAACTTTATTCTTTAATTATCCGACTATAAATTCTGCACAAAAATACTAGGATGCCTGTAAAGATTTGCAATTCTTGTAATAGCAATGTTAAGTCTTGATTTTTTGTGATGATAATTTCAATCGCGTGTGTGCAACCGAGAGAGAAAAAGAGCAATGCAACTTGGGAGAAACATATGGAGGAAAAATAATTAAGAGTTCTAGAAAAAAATAAAAAGAAAAAGAAAAGGCAAACGAAAAGGCAAAAGAAAGATAAAAAGTAAAAGTAAAAATAAAAAGTATAGGAAAAAATGGAAAATAGAGTTCTAGAGAAAATAAAAAGAAAACGAAAAGGCAAACGAAAAAGCAAAAGAAAATGAAAAAGTAAAAGGAAAATAAAGGAAAATAATAGAGTTCTAGAAAAAATAAAAAGAAAATAAAAAAGAAAAAGAAAAGAAAAAGGCAAACAAAAAAGCAAAAGAAAAAGAAAAAGTAAAAGTAAAAGGAAGAAAATGGAAAGGAGAAATTTTTTTGCTTTCTACTTTAATATTGTATTAAAAGCTTTATTAAATTAGTTTAATTTAGTCTATTCTAAATTAATCTAGCTTAGTTTTTGAAATTAATTCAGTTCAAGATAGTTTGTTGTAATAAGCTCACCCTAGATGAATACGAATACAATTTTTCAAAGAGTTACTAACATGACTACTATTTAAATTAACAGTCAAATGATTTGGGATTTGAGTGATTTTTGATAGAAATAATGTCACGCCCCGATCCCGACATACGTCCAGGACCGACATGTGACATCACCCAAATACTCGTATATCTCACATACCCCGTCTTAGGAATATGGCAGATCACAATCCGAGAATCAAATTGCAAAGAAATTTTTCGTTTACCTTATGGCTGCATCTAACCTCTTCGTTAGACTGCTTACGTATCCTTAATAAGGATCAAGTCGTTCATAGTTCACTATCACAAAATCAGACGTTTAATCCACTAAGTTCAAGCAGAAAAGCATAGTATTTCTCAATCATTCAATATAACCTGACAACATGTAATTCCTGGACTCAGACTACATAACCATTCCCATGAAAACATGATTTCTCTCCCATCCAACATATAAATCATTATGTCTCATCATGATATCGCAATTCACAACACACATCATATTTAAGAGCCGACGAAACACAAAACCATTCTCTAGCCGCATTAATTAATTAATTTGATCAAAGTAATAACAATCATTCCCATATCTTCTAAATTCATACCTTATGAAATTATAATCGAATCGTAGAAAATCCCGAAGGAGTCACCCAGACGTCCAACATCTTTTCTAACCCAATTCACAAGATTCTCGAAACCATTGTCTCACACACACACATATATATATAACAAAGGCTAGAGTGACACAGTTAGGCCAAGCCTACTTCTTCAAACAATGGGATTTTAGGCCACTTCACTAAATTCAACAACCTCGGGTTTCAGACTACTTAACGGAACCAAACCAAATATGGTCGCCTAAAAATGTACCATGTACAACTAATCATCACCTTTAGAATGCGTATGGTCCCCCATTGCGAGTATACCAAGCAAGACCATAGGCATAAACTCATCGTGCAGGCAGTGATCACCCATCGCAAATATACCAAGCATGATCATCCCTGAATACATATGGTCCCCCATCGCGGATATACCAAGCAGGATCATTCATATACCACAACTACGTGGTGCAATATGATCATCACACATTAAACATAATTATACGCATACATGCTATCAATTCCACATATCAACCAACATCTAGTTAGATGGAGCACATATTTCTACTAAAAATCTAATAAAGTACCTAACTCATCTCCTAACTTCCATCTCTATCTTATGCTAGGTAATAGTGCCAAGTTCAAATAGGTACTCAGTTGGCAAACATATCCAATATATTTATCAAACAATATTTAGATCCCATAATTGTCATAACATTCATCATAACTATCATTCACATTAATAAAAAGTTAATTAAACACATATATATATCACAAATATCATTAATACACAAGCCAAATCATAGTTAATTAGCATAAGTCTATGGCTAAATATATAAAATTCACATTTCAATAGAAATCATAATTATAAGACCAATTCATATTCACAAATGATACTAATATAAGAAATTAAAATAATAATCATATTTCATATATTTAAGTCGCTATCTAACCAAAATAGGCCCACTAGATTTTCACTAGTAATTCCCTAAGGTCCGTAAACCATATCTACAATAGCATAATAAAATTTGATGTCAATTCAATGGTAAGATCGTCAATTGTTAGAATATTCAAATGGCGGACCTTATTAAAAATATACTCAGCCAACAGCATTTCATAAAATGAATGCTACATATCAGAAAATTTGACTTTTTTCAAAAAATTCTCAAATTTTACAAGAATGAAGACCTCAACAAGTAGAGTAAACTTTATACCTGTGGCCGAGTCCAATTTGGCCAGGAAGGCCCTCGAATTGGCTCGCACCCATCGAAACCCTAAGGTGGGTGTTCTTTAATTCGTTTTCCTTGGTGTTCCTACGCCCCAACCACCAGTTAGGTCTTATTCTTAGTTCCAAGGGAAATTGATTAAGGGTGATGGTGAATGGTGATACTCACCAGAATGACGAATCACCGTCGAGAACCCCGGGTTCTTCGGTGGAGTTCTACCCGAATTAGACCTTAAAAACCCTTGGTTTTTGGTGGAGATGGAAGGAAGAAGATAGTTGAGCAAGTTACAGGCGAAGGAGATAGGAAAATCAGCTGAGAAATGGAGGAATTGACCTGAAATTGGCCGGTTTGAAAATAGGTTGGTGGAGCACATAGGTCACGAGATAGAGGGGGAGAAAATGTCAGCTTCTCTCCTCCCTAATTGGTCCTTTATATCCCTCTAAAAATCTGATTGGTCCCCTTTTTATTAAACTAACTTAACCCTTAACCCACATGCAAGAATTTAATAATTCCCACAATCTATAGTTCACAATTCCAAATGTCCGTAACTATACCGTTATAATTTGGACTCGCAAACGGTTTTCGCCTATACGTTCGTGGTTTCAAGATGTATTCGAAAATATAAATTGTGACCTCCAAAGGTCTACGGATTTTAAGTAATAGGGAAGATGACTGAAGCAAGTACTGAAATACTCTAAAACTGAATTATAAAGGAACAAAGAAGTATCGTCTTTCTTATTGGCACTTTAAAAATATAATTGTCGTTGAAGAACTCTAAAATTTTAATTGTACACCAAGAAGTGCACAGTTAGGCTATGGGTAAAATGTCATTTGACTCCCTTGAACTATTTATCCAGTTAAAATTTAAACCCTTGAACTACTTTTTTGGTAAATTAACTCCTTGACCTATTTGAAACAAGCAAATTGATCCATTGTCGATAGATTCTATCCATTATTTCGTCAAATTCAAAGGTAAATTAGTCTTTCATTCATCAATTCTTACTTGTTAACTATAACCAACGATGTAATTATGACATGTGAAAACAAAATAATGTATAACGCCAATATGAGATGGTCCGTTATGTAAACGTTTGGTTTTTTATGTTTTCTCATTATGCTATATATTTTTGAATTATTTTGTGCACTTGTATCAAAATTTTATTGGTGGTTTTAACCGACAAATAATAATTAATAATGAAATGATTAATTTGTTCTTAAATTTGACGGAATTGATTCTGTTTTCTAAAAGATTAATTGACTGATTTTAAATAATTTAGAGAATTAATTTTTCAAAAAAATAGTTTAGGGGATCAATTAAAATGGATCGGAAAAATATGACAAAAGTGGGAAACACTTTCCCTTCGTGATTTGGGGAGACTGAAGGGTCACTGAAGCGAGTAGTTAACTTGGTATCTGCGTATCATCTGGGAAAACCACAAGCTCTGCCAACAACAATCAATGGATACTACCATCACAGCCGTTGATCCCTCCTCTGCATCTTCACCCTCCTCCTCGAAACAATGGAAGCACGACGTGTTCTTGAGCTTTAGAAGCGAAGACACGCGCCGGACCTTCACCGACAACCTCTACCGGACATTAAAAGACAACAAAGTCAACGTCTTCATAGATTATAATCTATGAGACTTGACTCATCTGCCTTCTGTTGATCGTCTTTCTCAACAAGCATAGAGTTGATCTGCCGCTCCTTAGCATTCTCGGATTTCCCACAGTTTAGTTCTCCTGTCAACTTGATGGAAGTTCTGTTCGACATGTAACTCGATAAGAAAATGTTCAAATTATTAATAACGTTAAAAAAAAAGACAATAACAGTGTTTTTCAATCGAGAAATCAAATCTGATATGCTATGACATATAATAGCAGCTCTTCCCTCGTTGTCAAATTTGCCAGCTTCAAATATTTTTTAATTAATTATTAAATGTTTTTATCAAATCTACAACTCCTCTCTCTCACTCAAACCTGACTTCTTCCCTTTTCTCATAACCAAACACAGAAACCAACCTCTCTCACTCGAACCTCAAGATCTCGGCGTCGGCAGTCGTCTCTCTATCAATCATTCGTAAGTCAATAATTCATAAATTTGAGATCGCAATTTATGAAATCCAGAGAGAGGGAGAGTTAGAGAGAGAAGAGTGAAGAAGTAACCGGAACCGACTACTATGATTCGATTAGGAGGTGGAGCTCCGATGGACGTGAGCGCAGTTGATGGAAGCCTAAATTGTGAAGCGAGTTTAGCATCAGAGATTTGGTTGCAGAGGATTGAAGAAGTGGCGGGAGGAGAGGGAGGATCCTTATCAATGTTTTATCTTTTCTTTCAGTTCATCCCCAGGTCCGGGAAGATATAATCCGGTGAGGATCCTTATCAATTATTTATATATGAAAACGCTCTAAAACTACAAGATAATAAAAACCCCAAAATAGTAACAAGGATTAGCATCTCCAATTGCATCTTAGTCTTCAACACATCTTCTGCCTTTATTTTTCGTCTCTTCTTCAACTCACAAATTCCTCTTTCTACCCACTTTCACTCACGTTGTCTCAACACCAACTCCTCCTTCTCCGGCCCGTGCCGGTGCTCCCCCTCGTACGTTACGATCAGCACCTTCGGATCATCCGGAGCTTGGTCCACGTGTTTCCTCGCCGGGCACCCTCTTACCATACTGCACTTGTAATATCCCCTGTTCAACATAAACAATTAAGCAAACGTCAGATTCAATTCTCACCGTCCGATCATATCGCATCCCGATTTTTCATTTCATTACCAAATCAACGGCTGGGATTTAAATTGAGTACCTTGGGTAAGGCGAGCCTTTGATCGGCTTCTGACCGTACTTTCTCCAGGTGTACTCGTCCGCTGGAATATCCTTGATTTTTGAACTTATCGCCGGCACCCGAATCGTTTTCTTCACCTGCTTTTTCCTGAATTACCAAACATTACAGCAATTAATTGATTAATTTTTTAAATAAAAAAATGGAATATATAAACAAGTTTAGGGATTTTTAGTCGTCGGTCAAAATTAAGAGCAATGTTAGGGAAATTATTCTTATTGCTGATACATCATTTAGGTTATAAATTTTGTCTTCATAACATTATTCTTAATTTAAGAGCAATGTTATTCTTACCACAATTTTATACCACATTTTTTAACCATCTTAGGTGGTAGATGAGTTGGACAAGTTACATCATTTAATTTCAATATTTTTATTAATTAAAACACTTAAATAATCTTAGGTGGAAGATGAAGACTCCTCGTATACCACAATCATCATTTAATCAATAATATTTTTATTAATTATTGATTAACATTTTGATTAAATGCTAATTAATTTAGATAATGTGGTTGTCCAACTCATTTGCCACCTAAGATAATAAAGAAATATGATATAAAATTGTGGTAAGAATATCATTATTGTTAATTTAATGCTAGGGAGACTAATTTGTAGACAAATTTTGCAAACTAAACGATGTATCATCAATAAGAATGAGTCAATCATCAACTTCCATGTCATTTAGTTTGCAAAATTTGTTTACAAATTTAGCCTCCCTAGTATATTAAAAAAATTAAACAACAAAAGTCTTTTTCCCAAACGCTGGAAAACAAAAAAACAAACTTTTTACTATTCGAAAGTCGAATTAATACGCCAGGCGCATCTTATTGTGTTAGCCTCAACGCATGCTACAACCATTGATGCCTAGCAACTGACTCGGGATACTGACTGGGTCCATTCCTGTTAGGATTGACGGTATTACATGACAAGGAAAAAAAAAAAGTAAAGCGGAAAGATAGACACTAAGAATTTACGTGGTTCAACAATTTTTGCTTACGTCTACAAGACAGCAATCAATCTTTCACTATATTAAAATAATGGATACGGCAAGAACAATCTTACCAAGTCAAAGACAAGCTTTGATGAATAAAAAAAAATATAACACTCTCACACTGTTAATCTAACTCATAATTTATGGTGGAACATGCTCACTCTCAACCTTGGAGTGGAACAACTCTTAGAACTCTCACTCATAGTCTTTTGGATGATCTACAATGGTGAAATGCCACCGCTATTCATATGCATGGATGGAAAATCCCAGTGAGTCCAAGAATTAACTATTCCACTATCAATGGAAGTCGAACCACTAATGCACCATCCAATGCATTACCCTTGGAACTCCATATGTTCATGCACCACATAGAGTTCCCATGTTTGATTAAATGAACCAACCATTAAATTCCTTTGAATATGGTATTCTCCAATGTATCATTTGTTCTCAAAAGACTTCCAACATTTTTATGGTTCGTTGAGACTATGGAAAAACCAACCAACTCTTATAGTCTCAGTGACCGTGCTAGAGGCGTATTTTAGCTGGGGAGAGGAAATGTAAACTAAAATGCGCGGGTAATGAATGACGCGTACCTCCTTTTGGAGTTGGAGCAATGGTACTCGCCGGAGCCGGAAGCAGATCCCGTGCCAGGTAACTTCCCCGGAAGCGTAGAAAGGGGAGACTTAGCGCTGTCCGTAAATGCTATTTCAATTGGAGTCGGGCTTTGGAGTAGTTTAGTGATCTCGTCAATAATTGCCCTGATAAAAATTCCTTCGTACCTGGTTGTTATATTTGAAAATGAAGCAAAAGAACACAAATATTTATTAGCAACTGCAAAGATTAAATAAATTTTAAAAAATATTTTAAAGTTTTTTGAAATGACATATAAGATCATCTCAAAAAGGAATGTCAAATTTTGAACATGAAATTTAAATTGACAGTTATATGACACTTGGACATTACTCCACCTGATATGTCAAATTTTAAATATAAAATAAAAATTCATATTTATTTTCTTTGCATTGATAATGAAAGAAAATGATCTCAAAGGTATAAAAATATTTAAACATTATATTGGTAATGAACGAAAATGAAAAATTGTGCTTCGAGTTATTTAAGCCATTATAACTTTTTAACAAGTTTTTATTTATTTATTATATATGTACACACACACACCACAAAGACGTGGGGAATAATTTAGTTTTTGACTTTTTAAGTTTCAACCTCCTTTTCACAAATTCTCTACTTTCTTTGGCTTGAACACAAGACTTTTGGTTGGTAAAAAGAACATGCGGAGTTCATCTCAAACATTTACTGTCAACTGCTTAAAAAACCATTAGCCTCGTGAGATTACCCGCTAGGAAGATGGAGAATTTTTGGCTTTTATGTGTGAGAAGCAAGGATCTGGGGAAATCTGGAAGTATCATGACAAAGTTTTTGTTTTAAGTGAAATTAATCAAAGTTGAGGCACCCAAGTTTTTATCTAAAATTAGATTTATAATTTATCTTCTCAACAATTATCTTTTTAAAATTAATTTTGTATAAAAAATAATTACAGTTTGATGATCGTCACAATATCAAACATTGTATTAAATAGTCAACATTTTAATCTGGTAGAGTATCAAATGCCCTATTAATTTAGTCGATGGCTAATTATTCTAGTCGATTGAAATAGTCAATACAGTCCGAACTGTTAAACGAGGCCTAAATCATGAGCACCACCGCCCCCATTTGAATGAGCGCAGCTATAAGGCCACACACATCTAGAACAAATTGGAGAACAAGCTCATATATCTTTAGAAGGCTTGAACTCTAGCAATTCAATTTTGACATTAAATTTAGAGAAATGGATGAAATTTAGAAGGAGAATTTCGGGAGAAGAATTGGATTGAAAAAAAAATAAAAAGAAATGATAGAGAACTCAAATCTAAGCATAACTGTTAATGACGATTTAAAGAAATAATGAACAAACAAACAGAGAAAAATACGTACTTACCCATTAGTAGTTCTGAAAACCCGGACTGTCAAACCTGCAGCTGCAGTAAGATCATCTGTCCAGACTGTCAAACCTGCAGCTGCAGTAAGAGCACCTGTCCACCGCCGTAGCTTTTCTTGTATATCTGTATCTTCATGGAAGCGCTCTCTATGCTTCTGAAATGCTAGTACAAAAGTACCTATAACATCTGACGGACTAAGATCGTAGAATATTGGCAGAACCATTTGCTTCAGTGTTCTTCTGCACTCCATGATCTGCACCAGCTCCTCAAGACACCAGATGGAATCCGCATACCTACTTGAGAAGACGATGACCGAAACCTTAGACCCTTCGATTATTTGCTTCACCTTGTCTGATATATTTTCCCCTCTTCTTATTGATTCGTTCTCCTCCATAAAGAAGTCAATTCCAGCGTCTTTCATTGTCCAGTAGAGGTGGTCCGTGAAGGTTTTGCGCGTGTCTTCGCTAAAGCTCATGAATACATCGTAGGGTGAGGAGGAGGAGGTGGTGGAGGAGGAGGAGGAGGAAGAGGACGGTGAAGATGAAGGTGAGGCTTCAAGGGCTGTACTTGTATCCATAACTGCTTACAGCAAAATTTATGATTAATTCAAGTCAAAGTGCACAGATCAGTCCACAAGAAAAGAAGTGCTTTTCTATCTACATAATTGGATCGAAGTGCGCAGATTTGCTCGCCCAAGGGGAATTGAAATACGATGGCTTTTCATAAAAGCAAATAAATCTGGATAAGCAATACAATAGAATACAATACCCAACTAATATCTAATTGAGAAAATAAAGACTATTAATCGAAAACAAAGGAAAAAACCAGCACGATCCTTCAGCCACACCTAATTCCCCAATTTACAAGATGAAAGATTTGCAGAGGAAGGAATAAGAAAGAGGGAGGAGATGGAGAGCTGGAGAGCTGGAGACGATAAGCAATATCCTTCTTGTCCCTTCACTTCCGTTGACTTTCTTCCCGTTGAGGGATCTTCAAATAATTTCATTTGAGAATGTGCTTGTTTCCTAACATTTTTTTCACGATTTAAATTATTTATATTGTAGTACATTGTTTATAAATTATTTTTACAAAATATTTAAAAATAATTATTATTATTAAAACATCTAAGTATGGTAAAGAAAATAGATAAATACGATTTTTCAAGAAACATGATATTACCATCATTTAATTCAACTGTCAAATAATTTCAAAATTGTTGATTTTGATAAAAATATTTTTTTAAGAAATATTTAAAAGATGAACGGTTAAATGGTTGAATTATGACAGAGTGGGTTCTATATAAGATCCAGATCCCTAGTTACGTCTTAACGAAAAGTCAACAAAATAGAAGCGATAAAGAAGTGTATACATGTGTATATTTTTTTTTTCTTCAGACGATATATTTTGTTAAATTGATCACCAACAGAGTTTGAATTCATATCATTATGCAATGGTTTAACATCTTTTCATCACTATGCACGAAAAGGTGAAGAGTGACACTCTTAAAATTGAATTATGCACAAAGAAGTGAATAATTAGATTTTTTTATTTATTAAAATACATCGATATTTTTATACTAAGAAGAGGGGGAGTTCGGTTAAGCCACACAATGGACAACTTAATTTGGTATCGAATTTACCTCCCCTCCTCTCACATTTTTTTTTTTGTCTTATTATTTTTATATAAAAAAAATCAATATAAGATGTTGACGTGACTTAATCGTAATCGTTCAAATAGGAAGAGAGTATAAAGAGATTAAGAGGGAATAGAATCCTGTTGGGTTGTGGACTTGACTGATGGTTTGTTGACTTTTAGGTGGAGAAATTTTTTGTTATGACGGGAACACGGATGGTACACCAAGTGTTTTTATGTAAGTGGTGGAAAATTTTAATTTTTAAGTTATTAATCTTTTAACACACATATCCCACAATTTATATAAGAACACGTAATGTACAACCTCGTATGACGGTCACACTGAAAAATCTCTCCTTTAGGTGGTTTGTTGACTTTAATTAAAGAGTAATGTTATTCATACCATGTTTTTATACCACATTATATGGCATTTGATGTGGACAACCACATCATTTGAATTAATCAGATTTTTAAATTTAGTTCCTTATTTAGTAAACTAATAATTAAGAAAAACTAGTTAATTAAATGATAATTGTGATATACGAGAAGTATTTCTTATTCGTTTTCCTGATTTTACAAATTTTTTAAATAATGTGACAGTCCACGTCAAATGCTATCTAAAATGATATAAAAATATAGTATAAAAACATGATATATAACATTACTTTAATTGTGAGGGGTAAAGCTGGATTTAAAGCTGTGGATGGAAAAAACACTTTCCCTTCGTGATTTAGGGAGACTGAAGGGTCACTGATGCGAGTAGTTGACTTGGTATTTGCAGATCATCTGGGAAAACCACAAGCTCTGCCGACAACAATCAATGGACACTACCATCACAGGCGTTGATCCCTCCTCTGTATCTTCACCCTCTTCCTCGAAACAATGGAAGCACGACGTGTTCTTGAGCTTTAGAGGCGAAGACACGCGCCGGACCTTCACCGACAACCTCTACTGGACATTAAAAGACAACAAAGTCAACGTCTTCATTGACGAGAACGAACTTCCAAGAGGAGAAAACATAACAGATGAACTGGTGGAAGCGATCAGACGGTCCAGGATGTCCGTCGTCATCTTCTCGAAACGGTACGCGGAATCCCGATGGTGCCTTGAGGAGCTGGAGAAGATCATGGAGTGCAGAAGAACACTTGGGCAAATTGTTCTGCCAATATTCTACAACGTCGATCCGACGGATGTTAGGAACCAGACTGGTACTGTTGCAGAAGCATTTCAGAAGCATGCAGAGCGCTTCCATGGAGATACAGATAAAGTCCAGAGGTGGAGATCTGCTTTTACTGAAGCTGCAAATTTGTGTGGTGGGAACCTTAGAAACACTGATGGGTAATTTCTCTGTTACTTTTTAACTTACTGTTTTTACATACATAGCATGTATTTTACAGGATGATGTATTACAAGTGTGGAACCAGAAATTTTTACCAGGGTGGGCTAGCAAATTGTTATAGGGTGACTTGTTGGTTGCTAAAAAGAATTTTCAACGGAAATTCAAGAGATAATATGGAGAATCAATAAGCCATAGAGACTTAAGATTAAAAACTAGAGTCATGAAGGGATTGTTTTAATAAATTGAGTAAACATACAAATTAACATGAGTTAGGCTTAATTTGGGTGAATTACACTTTAAGATGTATATTGATATGCGGATTATATTCAAACTTTTCACGAAAAAAGTACCTGGATTATAGCCCGTGTTCGCCATCATGCTAGTTACGATGTTGATGTATTAGTTTTGGTTTAGCAACCTTTAATTGCCAACTTCAAGTGTTGGCTTTTCTTAAGCCTCTACTACAAAATGTCAATAAACTATAAAATGATAGGGCTTAGAACCTTGATCAGTTTACACATTGTAATGCTGCTAATGCAAAGATTAGAAACCTGATGTGTGTGTGTGTGTGTGTGTGAGAGAGAGAGAGAGAGAGAGTATTTCTAAACGCTTGATCTATCAGTTTGGTCGAATTGAGCTAATCACATGGATCAATATAATGTGCCATTGTTTTGTTGTTATCATGACAAAGTTATTAGTTGAGTTTAATCCTGCAGTTTATGATTCTTACTTCTTCTTACTTTGGAAATTTTTGTTAACAGGTACGAAGGTAAGTTTATAAGGAAAATTGTCAACGACATCACTAGAAAACTGAACAACACATACTTAAACGTGGCTGCCAAAGAAATTGGAATAGATTCTAGAGTGCAAGAAATTATCAATGATTTAGATGTTGGAGGATCAGATGATGTCCGCATTGTTGGAATTTTGGGCATGGTTGGAACGGGGAAGACAACGGTTGCAAAAGCCATTTTCAACAGAGTTCATCAAAGCTTTGAAGGTAAAAGTTTCCTTTCAAAAGTGAGGGAAGAGAGTGTGGTTAAACTGCAAAACCAACTTCTTTGTGATATCTTGAAACCGGCCAACATAGAGGTAAGTAGTGTGGATCAAGGAACCAAGGAGATACAAAAAAGACTTGGCGGCATAAAGGTACTTGTCATAATTGATGACATAGACTCTGTGGATCAACTAGAAGAGTTAGCTATAAAACACGAGTCGTTTGGTCGAGGGAGTAGAATTATTGTAACAACAAGAGATGAACAATTGCTAAAGTTCATTAGAGTCGATAAGACGTGTTTGGCACAAACAATGAATAATGAAGAAGCTCTTCAACTTCTTAGTTGGCGTGCCTTCAGGAAGAGTCATCCTAACGATGATGAATATCTCGAACTCGCAAATAAGGTTGTTGATTACTGTGGAGGGTTGCCACTAGCGCTTGAAGTTTTAGGTTCCTATCTAAGTTCAAAAACCAAAAGAGAATGGAGAAGTGCACTGCGCAAGTTGAAAAGAAAGCCTCATGGGAAGATTTATGAAAAGCTTAAAATGAGCTACGATGGGCTAATTGACGATGACGTGAAGGCTATATTCCTTGACATATCTTGTTTCTTTATTGGAATGAACAAGGACTATGTCATGACAATATTAGATGGCTGTGACTTCGACCCAGATATAGGAATTGGAGAACTCCATGATCGGTGCCTTGTAACTGTTGATGAAGGAAACAACCTTATAATGCATGATTTGCTTCGAGATATGGGCAGAGAAATTGTACGTGCAAAATCTCCTACCATCACTGGAAAACGTTGTAGATTGTGGGACCAGGACGATGTAAAAGACGTATTGAGTAACATATCTGTAAGTACATTTGCAATCAAATTGTAGTATAAGAATGTATGCAATGAAAGATAAGTGTATGCATATCCCACATACAAATAACCCTTTTCATATTTACTTCTTACTTGATGGATCCAATTCATGGCTTTGCTTCATGTGTATAAATCGTCTTTTCGCAGTCCCTTTCTTACCTATATTTTTTTTCTTTTCTAACAGGGAACGGAGGACGTTGAAGGACTCACTTTAGATTTGCATGAATCTGACAAGCCTAGCTTCAGTACAGTAGCACTTAAAGAGATGCGGAGACTGAGGTTGCTCATGCTGAAAGGTGTGAAGTTCACGGGAAACTGCACATATCTTTCCAAAAAGCTAACATGGTTGTGTTGGCCTGAGTTTCCTCTAGAGGTCATGCCAGAAGATTTTAATCTACCAAACCTAGTTGATGTCGACCTGAGTCATAGCCAAATGCAAGTTTGGACGGACTCCGACGTGGTACTGCATAATTTTAACCAATCTATTGATTCTTTCTTCCAGGTTTTGTAAGTACTGACATCATGCTTTCTCTCTTCTGTTTGGATTTTAATTTTGTTTTCGTTTTTGTGTCACAGCGGCTTGAGAAATTGAAGTTTCTTAATCTGGGTTATTGCTGTGGCCTAAAAAGATCACCAGACTTTTCAAAACTCCCCAATCTCGAGAGATTGATACTCAAAGACTGCAAGAGTTTGTCCGAGGTTCACCCTTCCATAGTACAACTGAAGTGCCTTAAATATCTCTCTCTTGCGAACTCCAATTTAACAAATGATGCAATTCCTGAGGATCTCGGGTCTATATCTTCTTTAGAAGTTTTAGATCTAAGAGGCAATGATTTTACTGCACTACCTATCGTCACTGGCCTTTCCAAACTTCAAACTTTACAGTTGGATAATTGCACAAAGCTTCAGGCAATTCCGAATTTACCGACAAGGTTGGAAATCCTGGAAGCGAATCAGTGCATTGCCTTGGAAAGAATGTCAGATTTTTCAGAGATGTCAAGATTGAGAGAATTGCATCTGAATTACTCCCCCAAACTCACTGAAATTCCAGGCCTGGATAAGTCGTTAACCTCCATGACAAGGATTCATATGGAAGGGTGCACCAATCTCAATGATGCTTTTCTGGAAGCAATCCGACAGGTCCTCTCTCTCTCTCTCTCTCTCTCTCTCTCTCATGTATGCATACGTGCATGTATTAATCGCTCATACAAATCTTGCTGCGCATGGTATAGGGATGGAGTGCGAGTGGAAATGGTGGCCTTTTTCTTCCTGGACCTTCATGGTTAAGGGATGTCCAGCCTAAGGAGGAAATCAATGAATATACGCTTGACTGTGAGTCCAGGTCATATTCAAGTGAATACAAGGAAGGCAGAAATCATGAGGCAGCAAGACCTGGTGATGACTCATACGATGAGAATCGATCTCACAAAAGAATAAGGTTTGATCTCAGTATAGAAAGCAATGCAGAGGGAACTGTTGCCGGGGAATATAATTGCATTGTAGTTCAAAACCACAAAAGCTGCATGGAAGAATCTGATGCGACCTTTGAGGAGGGGGGAGATGGTGAGGATGAAGAGAAGGCTCCAAGTGCGGTACTGGTATCCGTTAATTGTTCTTCAAGCGGAACTGATCAGAAGTACAAATTCGGAATCAGTTGATCTTCTGACTTGAATGTGGTGTTGCACTTGCATATGAAGATTGAACTAGCAAAGTAAGGTCCAACTCCACATTGTTTCGAATCACAAAACAAAGTGCAAGTACGTCCTCCTATCGGTGAGAGTGCTGAGACGCAGAGACGGCATTCTGAAACACGAACAATTTGTTTGTTCATAAATTATTAGACTGAAAAGATTGACCTTTGCATCTACTGAGGTTCAGAGCCCTTATGTTAATGAATTGCGCTTTCCGAATGAGTTCATATATCACGATTAACGAACCCTTGTTAATAAAATGGACACTGAGAGCACTATAATCCTACAGTTACATGCAGTTGAAGGAAGAATAATTAGATTATAATCTATGAGACTTGACTCATCTGCCTTCTGTTGATCATCTTTCTCAACAAGTATAGAGTTGATATGTCGCTCCCAAGCATTCTCGGATTTCCCACAGTTTAGTTCATCTGTCACCGTGATGGAAGTTTTGTTCGACATGTAACTTGATAGGAAAATAGTAAGAAAGCTTCGCTTGTTGCAGAGCCTCCACCGGCCTTGAGATTGTCTCCTCAAGGCCGCACACCCCGAATAGGCGGCGGCTTCAGTTGTCAATGAAGGCAGTGTAAGATGACACTTAAGTTGTCAAAGTTTTGTCATGGTATTTTATATGAAACGTGAAAGACATTAATGTAGAGGACATTATTGCAATTATTGATGAGTTATTTAGAGTCCTATTGTACTTAGGTGGTGCCGTGGAATATAATGATAAAGCATATGAAACGTACGTTAAAGACATTAAGGTAGAGGTTACGAGACCATTAAGGTTGGTCCATGCACTCTTAGAAGACACGGTTAACTTTCGACAAATTGGAGGCATAAGCATTTTAGTGGGTTGTTCGTGTAGAAGACAATCTTCTTGTACCGGAAAATCATGTCTTCACTTCCACAGACAATATTGAACTACCAACTTAACTTCTTTCACTGTTTACTGAGGGACGAAATGACCTTCTACCCTCAACAGTTCTAACCCGATAGCATGAGACAAAGTTGGACATACAAAACGTTGGATAAATATTCAAAAATCTAACGACAAGGAGGAATTTACCTAATTATAAACGTTCAAGGGTAACTTGACACTCTGGTCGATAGGTATGTTTTATAATTGAGTAATGCTAGGAGACTTGTTTTGCATATAAATTTTTATAAACTAAATGACATGAAAGTTTAAAACTCAAAAATTGAAGCGAGATTTTGAGCTTAGAGATAAATGCTCTTACCGCAATATATCAAAAAAAAATAAAAACTTTTCTTGCAAGAATAAACACAATTGTAAAATAAAGAAGGGAAAATGCATATTTAAGCTGGGAACTGGAAATAAAAACATCAACATCAACGTAAAATTCCTTAAATTAAAATAACTATAACTGTTGCCTCCCACATTGTATCAAAATGTTAAAAGTAAAAGAGGAAAAACAGCAGTTAGTTTTTCCTCACACCTAATCTCTTCTACGGCATCATCAAATGCCTCTGAAAAATAAGCTTGACCAAAACAAGGGGACTGAAAAAAGCCGAAAGGATCTTAATCTGAAACTAGGGAGATGGATATATGGGGTTAGCAATCTGCAGCTTCATCTGTGTTCAAATGTTACGAGTCCATGGCGATGGCTTCCGGCAGCGGATGCAGTTGGAGGGCAGGGATGTTGGACTTGAGCGGGAGGTGGGTTGGCCCGGCCAACTTCTTCTCCCTTGGAAATCCTTTTCCGGCTATTCCAAGAACCTTCCTCACCGCATTTGCTAGCTCTATCACATAGTCCTCTTCATGGCCTGCTTATGTCAGAAATTCTCTACTCAGTATTAACATCTACACGAATTTAATAAAGAACTAAGAAACATCCGGTCATGGACCTTGCAAAGATAACTTTGATTCGTAAACAGGAATGTGGGTGACGAGTTTGCTCACCTATATCGAACATAGCCTTCTCCAACAGAAGGAGATAGTCTCTATTGTTTCCGCAGGGCCCAGAAGCTGTTGCAATTTGCCTGAAAGAGAAATACTTAACGATCAGTGGAAGCTGTTGAGAGATAAAACTTTATTGCAAAAATAATGACAACCATCATCAACACCGCTAAAACCAGAAACAAATTGCAATCTGCATTACCTTGCCATGTCCTCCAATGGAGCAGGACCGAGGTAATACTTGTTCGATTCTTTGTCTGGAGTGGATGTGAAACTGCAATATCATGAACAAGTTAGGTGAGGGATACTTGGCACAACACAGCATTTCTAAATTTTACGTAGGATAAATTTAATGAGGCGCAGGAAATGAGGGATCTACAACAAAAAGACATACACAATAACTCCTGTCAAGGAAGGCTCGGTCTCAGAGAACTCCCCTTCCTGTACACAAAGAACATAGATATTATGGCAAGCAGAACAAAACAATATCAGAAAATCCCAAATGTAAAGAAAACTGGCTAGTCCAGGCGTGAAGGTAGACTAATATTCAAACTACTCTTACCTTGTAAAAGTCGACGAGGGTCGTCAAATCATATTCACATTCTCTCCTTTTCAAGTACTGCAAAGAAAAGAAATGAATTAAGCATGACTATTAGATGAATATGGTAAGACAGCGACCGCTGGTTTCTAGTTTCACAAACCAAAATGCCGAATAAAAATGTCAATTTTATCTCAAGCCATATTTTTTCCTACTCAATGCAAGTATGTCCAACACTCTCAGCTGACGATCTATCACCACAAGGTTAAATGTTACAGTTGAATAAGGATACCTCCATTGCCAATTTCTCCCTTTCTGGCCCTCCACGAACACAATAAGCAGCACCCCACTGTTAGAAACACTTCGAATGTCAGAACGAAACACTAATCGCATGAACCATACAACAAAAGCTAAAAAATAATCGAACGTTTAACGGGTATCTGTAGTACTCTAGAATGTTACTTACGCAGATAGCTCCTTCTTGGTACTCCAAAGTGCAAGTCCGAGCAGGGTGCTCAGGTGTACCTCTGTGATCAATGCACGCTTCACAATTCAAAAACATTATGACCACAATCAGTGACAATACATAACAATATCTTCCAGTCCAGAGACTAATGACACATACCAAGATCAAACACACGCCTGTAGTCCTTGATGTAACCTATCACCTTCTCGTCGTACTCGAATCCTGGGTTCCACACAAGTGAACCATATCCAAAGACCCAGAATACCATGGTTGCGTTTGACTACTGCAAAGAGTACATTGGTGTAAAAATCCCAAGCTCTCATAAACCAGTCCAAAACAATAAAGTTTCAAAATATAAAACGGACTTTCAATTGGAAAGCTCAATGATGCCTTACTTTATAAAAATTAAAAAGCTTCTAACTTTATTTCCTTTTCAGGAAAGGAGTTAATTAATTTCATAAATCACCCAAAAATTAGAGATTTGATAATTGTAGAAATCGTTGCAAATGCGGAAAGTTTTGAGCTTTTTAAAAAAAATAAAATCTCACAAAACCCAAATCATTATTAATGCACTCGACAATTTAGGAGCTAAAGGAATTGATTTTTCCATATATGGGAATTTTCCAAATAGAGAAACATAAAGTTCGAACTTTTCCAATTTTCTCCCTTTCCTATTTTCCGAGCATCCAAACAGAAATTGCAATTCATGGCGCCAAAGAACAATTAAAAAAAATGAGAAAAATCAGCGGCATTGTCATCCAAGCAACAAAATATTCAACACTTACAGAGGAATCGGGAGCTTTCAACGAAGAATGCAGAAATTTTCCCGAGAAAATAAAGCGAGATGAAGCGTTTGGCGAAACCCCTGGGGCGATCTGATTCGATAGATCGAGAAAGCGAAAAGATATCGACGGTGGTCGTCAGTGGCAAGGAAAAAGAGAAACGAAAAGAGAATGAAGCTAAACGCCGCGTTTCTCTCTTCTGGTTCGTTTGTCTCTCTCTTTCTCTCCCTTCGCCTTCTCTTTCTCTCTCTTCTGGGTTTCGCTGGGCGAGGATGGAGGGAGGTGACAGCCCTCCGTATCTATATATCGAGGGGAAGCGAAAACCCGCGTGAGTGTGCAGTGCGTGATTTGCCACGTGCGCTAGAGTTGTCATTGATGTATGTGGTATGGATTTTTGTATCATGTGCATCCATCACATCCTTCATAATATCTCATACACTTTTCTCTGTTTCTGACTATTAAATTAAATAAATTAAATAAAAGAATTGTTAATATTCTAAAAATCTTATTTTACATTCATAATTTTTTATAATTAAAAAGAAAAACATATTTGTGAGTAATGTAGAATAAGATTTTTAGCATGCTAATAACAATTTCCTAAATAAAATCAATGGATAATATTAAACATAAGCGTATGAGAAATAAAATAAATTTTGTGTTTATTATTTCCCTAATAATCTGCAAATCGCACAATTTTCAATACTTATACACTTTTATTCGATACGTCTGCGCTTGTCATTTAATTTATTTAATTTGATAATAAAGAAAGAAAATGTGTAAGAAAAAAATAGTGAGTGATTTTATTTCCTTAAATAATACTTTAATTTTTAATAAGAATGTAATCTGATTGGGTAAGGTAAAAATAATAATGTTGTATGAACCTTTTCTTTTGAACTAATTAAAATAACAATGTAACATGATGGGATAAGGTAAAAAAAACAAGTGAGAATAGCTTGGGAGACAAACTAAAAGGGTTAGGACAAATTCCAAGTTTCTAAATGTTAATATTTTAATTCAAGGTTGGAATCAAATTTGTTGATTGATCAAAAATTAAGAGAGGATGGTGGTGTGACATCCCACATCGTCCAGGGGAGTGATCCTTAAATGTATATTCTCATCCCTACCTAGCACGAGGCCTTTTGGGAGCTCACTGGCTTCGTGTTTCGTAGGAACTCCGAAGTTAAGCGAGAAGGGGGCTAGAGCAATCCCATGATGGGTGACCCACTGAGAAGTTGCTTGTGAGTTCCCAAAAATAAAACCGTGAGGGAATGGTTAACCAAAGCGGACAATATCGTGCTACGGTGGTGGAGCGGGCCCGAGAAATTATCCACCCCGAGTCGGGATATGACGATTGGTATCAGAGCCTAACCCTGGTCGCGAGTGTGCCGACGAGGACGTCGGGCCCCTAAGGGGGGTGGATTGTGACATCCCACATCGCCCAGGGGAGTGATCCTTAAATGTATATTCTCATCCCCACCTAGCACGAGGCCTTTTGGGAGCTCACTGGCTTCGGGTTCCGTTGGAACTCCGAAGTTAAGCGAGAAGGGGGCTAGAGCAATCCCATGATGGGTAACCCACTGGGAAGTTGCTCGTGAGTTCCCAAAAACAAAACCGTGAGGGAATGGTAAGTCCAAAGCGGACAATATCGTGTTACGGTGGTGGAGGGAGTTCGGGAAATGATCCGCCCCGGACCGGAATGTGACAAATGGTGTCTAATTTGTATGCAAATGTGATTCATTTTTCATATGCGTTTCTTATCTTTCGTAATTTATTTTAATTTGTAACTTTGTTCAACAATTTTATATTCTTGTCACAACTTATTATATGTACGTAAACGAAGTTCAAAATTAACCTCCAAAACGAAATTCAAAGTTAACTATATGCCTGGTTACTTGATGTTATTAAAATATCAAGCCTTTTATTTTCTAGGACAAATACTTTAAACTCATTGTATACAAATAAAATCATACGTGTAAATTTTGCTACCACAAAATCATATGAAATGACAAGAATCTTTTGTAGTCCATTCACAATCGTATCTTTATCTTTTTGTCTTTATATGATAATGAGTATGTTATAACTTGTGCGGTTATAGTACATTCACATTTTTTGGGAAGAAAAACAAAAGATTAGCAAATAAATATTTTTATCAAATATTTGTCCAATTGTTATTGTTTAAACAAAAATTATTTTTCTATTTGATGTCTTTAAATAAATAGACCTAGACTTCACTATCTATTGCCAAAATTGTGTAATTGTTCCAAATTTGCATCCATATTCCATACCATACATGTCCATCCCATCTAATCATGATGTGCGTTCACATCCATCGGCCATGATGTATGTCCACATACATAGCCATGATGTATGTCCACTTACAAAGTCATGATGTACATACATAACCGCAGATTGTGTTTTGGTCTAAAACGTGGATTGTATTTTGGTCTAAAACGTGAGTAGTGTTTGGTGTAACATAACACTAAAAAGGAAATTATTTAGGTTCATTGAACCTGGACAGGTTTTCACAGCTGTTATCGTTTTCCGCGTTGTCGAATTAGTGCCTAAACTCCCGATGCTTGCAACAACCGCGAAATCGTGTCATATAAGTCATCAACAAGGAAATCAACTGATTTCGGTTCAATGAACCTGGACGCTAACTCGGCACTAAAAACCCTACAGCTCCTTCGTGGTTGGCAGGGTTTTTTGGTCAATTTGGTTGGCGGGGTTAGGCAAATAGGCAGGGAAAGTGGGATCCCAAATCCGGAGTAATGTTAGAGAAATTAAATTTATAGATAAAATTTTAAAAATTAAAGGACATGGAAGTCAATAATTGATTTATTAGTTACACGTTGATAAATGTGTTTATTCTTATCGGTGACACGTCATTTAATTTGCAAATTTAGTCTCCAAATCTAGTTTCCCTAGCATTAAGGTCCCGTAGATTTTGATTCACTTGGATTCAAATTCCAAATTTATGGCTGGTTTCCTGCTGTTTTTGTAGGATACCATCGAGGAATGGTGGGAATATTAAGAAGAAGATAATGTGAGACGTTGATAAATGTGTTTATTCTTATCGGTAACACATCATTTAATTTGTAAATTTAGTCTCCAAATTTAATTTCCCTAGCATTAAGGTCCCATAGATTTTGATTCACTTGGATTCAAATTCCAAATTTATGGCTGGTTTCCTGCTGTTTTTGTAGGATTCCATCGAGGAATGGTGGGAAGATTAAGAAGAAGATAATGTGATGATTGAAGTGCTTCGTTTCTATCTATGTGAGGATAATGTGTTTCTTGATACGAGGTTGGGAAGCTTTGGAAGGTTTCTATCTATCTGATTCTGTGTACGCATCGGTCTCTTTTTATTTTTCTCAATTTAATTATTGTCTAGAAAATAAAATATCAGGATTTACCTGTAAATTTTAATGTTGATGTTTCTTTTGATTTATCTGAAATTTTTTATTTTTTGAAAAAGTGAAGTATTAGAATTTGACTGTAAATCTTGACCTTGACGTTGAGGATATAAGGGTGAAAAAGATCGTTGGCCTCATTCATATTTGCACGTCAATGTGTGACTATCAACTTACTCTTATGTGTATTTTAAAACTATTGAGTTTTGCATGAAAAATGTATGTGAGTTTGTAATTGCGCGCAAGCATATATGCTTTGCATGCCAAACTTACGAGTTATGCATGCAAAGTATATGTATATAAGTTTTTTATTGCACGAGTATGATGTTGCTAATGAAGAATAAACAAGTAGTGTGCATTTCTTGCGAGTGGTCTAGGAAATTAACTTTTCTTGTACTTCACAATTTATATATACACGTACTTGTCAGTCTCTACGAATTGGGACGGAAGATGGAAGTTTGAATAAATGTGATTTTAAATTATTTGTATGACCTTGAAATCATTGTGTAATGTAAGTCTAAAGGTAATGGGTTAGTTCCATCAAACCTACTTTGATCATTTTTCTGGTAAGTCATGAGATTGACCTAAGTACATATGGCAACATATTAACGGAGGTGTGGGATTATCAATGGAACAAAAGTACCATGTTGATGTGCAGTCTTTATTACGATAAAGAACGGCATTATTAATTTTTATTATTAGAGATCATAGGTCAAAATCTTTGAACTATTTTGACTAAAAAATCAAGTATTTTATTATATTAAGGACAACGATGAATTCATCAAAATTTAAATGTCAACCATGGCCAACGGATTCACCATTTAGGCAGCCGGCCAACATACTTCTCAAAGGGCACATTAAATTTATATGTTATCGACCTTTCATCCTCACAAGGGCCACCCACTCATGCAATCAACTTTTATCAGCAGATTGTTCCAATTTTTTCTCGTTTCACACGTTTCAATAGTCCGGATCTTCGAACTTGGTGGATTAGGAAGAAAAGATCCGGAGATGATTCATTTCCTTTTTATTTTACTACAATGAGATTCCAAATCATTGAAGATCATTACATTTAACATTCAAGTATCATTGATTGAGACTATCTATCGCTTTACATTTCTCTTAGTTAACTTACCAACTACAAACACTTATAAAACGTTTTATTGAAGAAGAAAATTGATATTCACATTTTAAAAATGAGATAATGCAACATTTTCAATGAAAAATATAAAAATGAAGAAGTGCATAATGACTATTTTGTAATGTTGAAGTGACAATTGTCCCCAGCATCAAGTTGTTTATTTCCAACTTCACCACATCTCAAAAATCGCGACGAACTCCGGCAATAATCGAAATGAATACGCAAGAACTAGGTGGGAGAGAAAGAGATATAGAAATAGGAGAGAGATGAATTGGGTTTTAAGATAGGAGGAAATTATGATGCTCTGACTAATGTATTTATATGACGATCCGTGGAGAAAAGAGATGAAAGAGAATGAGTTCAGATTTTCGATACTGCTTTTAACTTAATTGTAGATTTTCATTTTTTATAATCTGATTCGTAGAATGAATTCAATGATTCTAATAGTTTAACTTAGTACCTAAACCCTGCACAAACCGCCTTAGACCTGGTTTGGTACTGAGGTGATTCTGAAAAAAGCTGCTATAAAAAAAAACTGGGAGCTATTTTTGTGTTTGGTAAACACTCAGCTTCAGCTTTTTTTCACAGTTTTGGATGAAAAAAAGCCAAAAACAAGAAGCTGCAAAACCTAGCTTTGAAAAACCGGCTTTTTTTTTCACATATGTTTTACATAAAAGTTTACCAAACACTCTAATACTGCTTTTTTTTTCTTCAAAAGCACTTTTACAAAAAAGTTTACCAAAAACTCTGCTGCTTTATTTCGCAGCTGCTTATTCTCACAGCACAGCAGAAGCAGCTTTTTTTCAAAGCACAACAATACCAAACCAGCCCTTACTCTAACAGCTTTGTTGGTTTACAATAGCACGACGAGCTCGACAAGTATTGCATTTAACAAAAATATTCTTTTTGTCACCAAGTGATGCAAGAATATAAGGAATTTTAATAAAAAACTTCCGTACTGTTTTTTTTAATGAAAAATCATATGATTATTCATCTTTGAATTAAATATCATCTTTATATTAAATATAATGGTAGAAAATAAATAAATATTTTTAGTGTTTTAATCGATTTTCCAAAAATTTAAAAGAAAAATGAACCCAAACTAGAAAAAATGAAATTTTTTTTGAGCAAGTGACTACACTCCACTGTGGTTTTAGGGTTTGCACAGAGGCATCGATCCATCCGAAACGACTGCTAGTCCTGGGTAAGTCGATTCGACACTCACCGCCGCCCAATTTCCAAAAAAAGATGGCATTTTGAGCACAAATTTCGAAAATGAAACCCGAACAGACCCCGTCCCAGCTCGACCGATCTCACGGTTCTTCCGGCAACCGGCGCAGCACGCGTTCGCAAGCAGCACCGGGCTGGAATCCGACTGACGAGCTCATCCTTGTGAACGAGGTCGCCGCCGTAGAGGGCGACTGCCTGAAAGCGCTGTCGTCGTTTCAGAAATGGAAGATCATAGCTCAGAACTGCTCTGCTCTGGGCGTGTCGCGGACTTTGGACCAGTATCGCAGGAAGTGGGAAGCTTTGTTCGGCGAGTACAAGGGGATCAAGCAGTGGGAGGCGAAGTCCCGAGCTTCCGATTCGTACTGGGTTTTAGGAATTGAAAGAAGGAAGCGGAATGGGCTGCCGGAGAATTTTGACCAGGAGTTGTTTAGAGGGATTGATAAGCTTGTGAGGGTGAGGGGGAACCAATCGGATACAGACCCAGATAGTGATCCGGAGGATGAGGCGGAGAAGGAGCCTGATGTTGATTCAGAGCCAGGTATGCTTGTTTTTCAGCCACAAATGGAAATCTGTATTGATATATATTGCTGCATTGTGATTAATGTGCAGTTGCTTGTTTTGTTTCACATTTTTCGTGCCGCATATTTTTGGGTTGGCATCATTGGTTGCTGAATGAAAGTTCGCATTTTGAATTTGATTGCTTTATGGATGTTTACATTGTGAAGTATATGAGCTCATTATCTAGGAAAATTATTAATGAAGAGGGAGGGTCCAATCGAGCACCCTTCGTATAGTAAGCTGTTATAATCACCACTCACAAATTGCGTAAATAACGGATAGGTGCAATATGCAAGGGGCTTGTTGCTCAAGTGGTTAAGAACGTTTACTCTTGCACCTGACGTCGTGTGTTTGAATCTCTCATCCCCTATATACAAAAATAACCTACAGATAATTAAGAGAGTATGAGCTTTAAAATTTGGAAAAGAACATAATCTTATTTGTTAAATGCAAGATATGTTAAATCCGAGTAGTAAACAGAACTGGAAAGTTTCTTTTTTAGTTTGTTTATGATTTTTGATGAATCGTTAAGTTCACTCCTTAAACAGTTTATTTATGCACTAAACACAAATTGAGACTTGAATCATAAGGTTAGAATGTCGATGTACATGAATGTTTTATAAACAAGGGTAAGTTGTGATATACGACAGCTTAGATATGTCATAATGGTGGATGTCATGAAAGGTCTAAGATGGTTGAATTTGCAATGTGAAAGTACTTTAGATAGTTTTTATAGGGAAACTGCATGTGTTGTGCTGAAATTTTGAGTAATGGGCGAGTAAATGAATGGATTGTAGTTATTGTTTAATTGTTTTGTGCTTGAAGTTGTGAAAAAGCATAACAATCAGGTTGTTTGCGTAAGTAACCCTTGCACCATAATTCTCAACAGTTCTTTTCTTATAATTTTCTTGTATGCTAGAGTCAAAGAGGAGAAGACGTCGATCAACATCTCAGAAAAGCTGTCCTAGAGAAAATTCAATTAGAAGCTGCAAGATAGAAAAGCCTCAAGAAACCCATGCAGAAGGAAAGCCTCAAAAAACCCATGCAGAAGAAAAACCTGTAGGAAGCGGCTTGAAAGCAATTCCTCCGAAGAGCCTGGCAGAAGAACATCCTCAGAAGAGCTGTGTGAAGAAAAAGCTTACAAATAGTCAAAGAAAAGAGGAGGCAATCAGCATTGAAGAACAGGAGAAAATTGCGGCTATGAAATTGCATGAAAGTGCAGATTTAATCCGTGCTATCGTTACTGAGAAACCTGACCATGAGGCTGCTGGCGTGAAGAGCACCGGGGACCTCCAAACTGATTTTGTTAGGTGCCAAGGGGACCGGGTCATTGCATGCCTTGGCGATATTGTGAAGGCACTCGACCAGCTCCGTCATCTTGTCCAGGAATGTGAATAGTTTTTCCCTAACCTTTATTTCTTTTGAACTGATGTGAATATTTAAATGGTTAAGAGTTTGGTGTTAATGTTTATCTTTAATGGTAGATGCAGTGTTGGAATTAGCTTCATTACCGTGCTGTGTGCGTGTGGAACACCCAGTTTAGGCGTGAATGAGAGTAGTTCCCGGTCTTTTTCGCGTTATAGTCCACTCTGTCTAGTCGAAATAGCAAGCCTACTTTGTCATCCTAGACACATTATTATTAATCTCCTTTAATTAGGTGAAACTTCATAACAGCCAATAAGGCGGTTACCACTTACCTTCGGGTGATTGTCAAACTTTGATGCATGTGGATCTCATTGTAGACTTGGTATACATCAACGATTTACGACCACCACCATACACGTAATACACGTCTGGACGACCGTCGAGAACAATCCTATAGGCAACAAGGCCAAATTGTAGTAGTACTGTATAATGCTGTCATGGGCTTTCGCTGATGTATTAGGACTCGGACTTCTTTTGGTTCTTTCTTAGGAGCTTCACGTGTGGAAGTTTGAGACCATTAGAAAGCAATAACTACCCTTATATCTGGCAATGGACCCGTGATTGCCAACTGTGCAAACGACTACGCAACGACGTTGAACATAAAAAAGGCACGCAAGGAGACCTCTCACGAGATTTCGGACTTTGGTTTGGTTCGATTTTTGGAAACCTTAACCCTTTGATTGTCAAAACCGAATCAAACCGCCACTTACGTTTGAATCTGCCGGTTTGGTTCCCGCTTATGGTCCCGTTGATCCTCGAACCATCGATTCTTCATCTTCCGTGCAAACACAAAAGGCCTCTTCCTCTCCCAACATTGTAGCTGTCTTCACAAACTGCAGATTTTTTTACAGACTCCATTAGCTTCTTGATTTCCAACACTCACAAAACCTTTCGATGGACTCCTCCACTTCAACGAACAACCAAATCAATGTCAACTTCACCCGCCAGAGCCACTCCGAAATTTCATCTCGCCACCCCCCCAATGACGACTCAAACCAACCCGACATTCCCTTACTTCTCCAATCCTCATATGAGCTATGCAGCTTCAGAGTCAGCCTCAAATGGTGGGCACTCGACCACTCCTCGTGCCTTGGAAAATTCATATCTTACTTCACCTTCATCTTCTTAACAATCCTAGTCCCTATCCTCACCTCCCTCTCTTTAAATACCTCATCTGACCCCATCTCGTTCAACAAGCTAGTCCAACTTCCTGAGTCCGGCTTAGCTGCCATTGGCTTCATAACTCTGTCCGGCTTCTTCAGGAAATATGGCCTAAGACAACTTCTCTTCCTTGACGGTCTTGGAGACGACTCTGGCTTTGTTCGTCGCGAATACACTCGTGAGCTCAATAAGGCCTTCAAGTCCCTTGCTTGCATACTACTGCCTTCATTTTTCATTGAGCTTGCCCACAAGATCATATTCTTCTGCACTGTCAAGATCTCACTGCCTCATATTAGTTCAAGCGTCCCACTCAATTCCATTATGTTTGTTATCGTTCTGGCTTCTTGGGTTTATAGGACTGGCGTGTTCTTGCTGGTTTGTGTTTTGTTTCGCTTGACGTGTGAGCTCCAAATACTCAGGTTCCAAGAACTACACAAGTTGTTCGAGGGGTGTGAATCCGAATCCAGCATCATATTTAAGGTATGCTTTGAAATTTCAGTAATGGCTTTGCTATTTTCTCTTGAAAGAGTGTGATAGAGGTAGTAATTAGTTAGCACATTACCAGATACCAATCTATAGTACTTGGTACTTTGTCGGTATTTGGTCAACAATTTGTGGATATTTACAAGATATCAATAAAGTATCTATAACATATCAGTGAAGCAGAATATCAATGATGAAGCAAAAACTGGTACCTGATACCAAACAATCTTCTCTCTTTGGTGCAACATTTGTTTTCCACATGTTTTTGTGCACATTTGAACCAACATTTGATATAATTTCTCTTGATATTTCTGTATTTTCAGGAACATGTAAGGATAAGGAAGCAATTGTGGGTTACCAGCCATAGGTACCGGTTCTTTATCATTGGATGCTTGTTTATAATCACCGTGAGTCAATTCGGGGCCTTGTTGCTGGTTTTGGCATCCAAGACGGAGAAGACTTTCCTCAACTCAGGTGATCTTGTGGTTTGCTCTGCCGTTGAGCTCAGCGGGTTGTTCTTGTGTCTAATGGAGGCAGCAAGAATAACTCATAGAGCTCAAGGAATTGTGGCAATTGCAACGAGATGGCACATGTTCTTGACTTGTCCATCTGCTTTATCAGATCAGCAGTGCAAAAACTGGCTGCGCTCCGAGGCTAGCGGACATCATGGAGAGAGCGACTCCGAACATTTATCCGATGTTTTCTCTTCAGTTCCTCAAGAGGAGCCTTCCTCATTCCAAACCAGGCAAGCTCTAGGTCAGTATGCTTATTGCTTTCTAAGTTTCTACCTTCCTTGCTTGTTAGCTAGTAGCGAAAAGCTACTCATAGTAGTACAACTACTTTGGGTAACAAGAAAAATTTGAGACCTAACCCGGATACAAAGGCGTACGGAAGACTCTGATACTTGTAGTGACCTGCAAATTTGTTAACCATGCGTATCAGGTAAACCCGAATGTTTTTTGAACAATGTGAAAACTCGAACCTAGGACAAGAGAAGTACCTCCATTTTTGCCTAAACTCGAACCTAGACTCTATACATGCTTGTATTTTATGGTTGTCGTATGGATGCATATGGATAACTGGGGTGTGTGTGTGTGCAGTGGCGTATTTGCGACACAACAATGGAGGGATCACGCTGTTTGGATTTATGCTTGATCGGGGGTCGCTTCGCACACTGTTTGCATTTGAGTTCTCTTTGGTGCTGTGGATACTCAGCAGAGTGGTTGTTTTGCATTAAAACAAAGTTATAGGAATTTTCAGTGAAGATTCCAACACCAGCAACAACAATGCTGGGCCTTGTTAGTTTGGTGTTATGGCTTGAAAACAAATAAAACAAAAAATAAATTGAAAGTGGAGGATTGGTATAACGTTACCGACTATCCAGGGTGAGGATCGTGGTTCATCGGCTCATCCGGGGAGGATCAGTAGTTTCCTACCAATCCTCTCATGCTTCGATTTTTTCCTTGGTACGTTATTATATTTTGTTTGAGTGTTTTTTGGTTTCGTTCTTTTCTTCCCTCTTATTATGTAATTGGTGTCATTATTTGTTTTTTCACAAATCATAAGATGTAATTTTTAAGGTATGTAAATGCTTTAAATTGTTCATTTTATTTTTTTCGGTTTCAGAACTAATTTTTCACTTGATAATTCTTTCATTCATTTTCATTTATTTGAAGATAGCTTAGATTGTTTTTAATAAGAATGATCAATTCACTTTGTTTGTCTTTGCATGTTCAATTTACGTGAGCGCTAGTCGACATCTCCAAATTAAGTAAGAAGTTTTAACCCTTCGACGGCCTTCTTGCTTTTTGCTCAAAATGATTACCTTCAAGGTTCTAGTTTTCCTTTTGAAGTCCAAAATTTTCAATAAATTATGCACATTCTAATGAGCAATGAAAAACCATTATTAATCAATAGACAAGAATGAACAAACGGTGTGATACCAAAAAGTGTTGTAGCCCATCACACTCCCAACGAATTTTGGCAGCGTAGGCGTTCCGCGGTGTGGCCATTTTGTTGCAAGTGAATATTCTACGACCATTAGTACTACCGTAGCAATCCATGTTGCAACTTCTGTTGTGGGCAATATTGCATAGGTGGATTGTTGATGGTCCCCCAGTCCCGCAACTATTGTGTATCGGAAGATCAAATGATCCAAGTCATTGATTCTCGAAAAATCACAAGCAAAGTGATGACCTCCATGTAGTATATCACTCTTATTACTACCCCTCATGCAATCATCTATGTATCTTGAACATAAAATATACAATGTGAATAATGTGAAACATTTGCATTCGTGAGTTAAGCTAGATGATCAACACAGTATGTCTGCCTCTTCTCCGTAATGCCGAAGTTTGAAGTTGAAAATTCACATCAGTTTGGTTTGTTTTTTTCCTCTCTTCTTGTCGCAGGGCATTGCTCTATCCGTTGATGAAATTTTTGGTGAATTTAATAGTAAAAAAATAGATACAAGTTTTTTGCCCATTAATATTATAATACATGGCAAGTGGTTAATAGTAGCCAATGAAGTGATTATACATGAGTGATTGTTCGTCGTTAATGCATGTTTTATTTATTTTTTAAATAAAAAGGATGTGACGATATTGCTCACCGTTCCTCTCTTAATCTTATTAAAATAAAATAAAAAATACAAATAAGGGAATGTATGTACATCTCATTATAGATATTCACATACATCAACAATTAATCACCCCCACTATACTTGCGTGGATGCATGATTGTCGAAAATAAATATCTAGGAAACAATGCCTAAAGCCAAACACAATTGACATAGATATTTTAGGACTCAAGGACTTCATTTTCTTCTTTCTTGTTTCACGTGTTGCAAGTTGAGATCATTGGAGAGTAATAACTATCTGCCTATTGGCAATGAACCCGTGATGTTGGGTCGGGTTAGCTTCGACCAAAAGCTTACTATTGTACCTTAATTTGGCACAATATACATAATACAAGTGCTCAAATACTAACTAGTTAGTAAATTAATTGGCATACTCCACAAAGTAAATAAATTATTTTTGATTTAAATGAATTTTTACATGTATGATCTTTCAATGATAATCTAAAAAATGATCGGTTTAGATTATAAAAAATATTATGAAATGGCTAGCGCTTGAACGGCTCTCTCTCGATATACATTTTAATATATATGTATGACATTGCTTTGTTTCTCAGGAATCAAAGAATATATATACAACATGTTAAGAAATTAATATGAAATGATATGGAAAACAAAAAAAAGCAACTAAACTCTTTGTCAGTTCATCTGTACTCTTCACTCCACTTGAAACCCCTAGTTGAAGAAGGCTAGGGTGGTAAAGAGACTCTCACGAGAAAAGGCAAGCTCTTTTGCCCTTCCTCAACTTTCCAACTTCCCTTTTGTTTGGGTTTTGGATCGTTTCTAATTTGATGGTCCAACCTAAACTTAATTGATGTTATGGCTTGAATCGTTTGATTTGAAGTTCACCCTAAGTTTATAAGTTGGCGTGACTTCTCGGACTTTTATTGGTCAGATTATCTAAGCAGTCGTGTCTGCAAATGAGTGGTCCAAGTGGCATTGAAGTTAGCTGGCAATAGAAAATTATGATCGTCCAAAAGGAGGAAATTAGCATGAAAAGTATGTCTACCACAAAAATCATTGTGGACACTTGCTTCATCTACCCTTCAATTACAAAGGGACTCAAATTTTTACAAAGAGCGTATTACTCTTGCCCAAATGCCAAGCAAAATCTTTCCCAATCTTCCAACAGCGTTGCTTCCATTGACCCCTTTACTCTCCAACACTCACAGAACCAATCCATGAACAACCAAATCAATGTCCACTGCACTAGCCATCCCCAAATTTCTTCTCCCTGCCGCCCAAACGACAATGCCAACCAACCTAACACAGCTCCCTTACTTCTCCAATCCTCTGATGAACTCCGCAGCTTCAGAGTCAGCCTAAAATGGTGGGCACTCGATCACTCCTCATGCTTCGGAAAATTCCTATCTTACTTCACCTTCATCTTCTTAACAGTCCTAGTCCCAATCCTCACCTCTCTCTTTCTCAAACTCCCATCCGGGGACCCCATCTCATTCAACAAGCTAGTCCAACTTCCGGAGTCCGGCTTAGCTTCCCTTGGCTTCATTACTCTTTCTTGCTTCTTCCGAAAATATGGCCTGAGGCAACTCCTCTTCCTTGACGGTCTTCGAGATGACTCTGGCTTTGTTCGTCGCAGATACACTCGTGAGCTCAATAAGGTCTTCAAGTACCTAGCTTGCATACTACTGCCTTCATTTTTCATTGAGCTTACCCACAAGATCATATTCTTCTCAACTATCCAACTCTCACTGCCTCATATAAGCTCAAGCGTCCCAGTCAATTCAATTATGTTTGTTTTGGTTTTAGCTTCTTGGGTTTATAGGACTGGGGTGTTCTTGCTGGTCTGTGTTATGTTCCGGTTGACTTGCGAGCTCCAAATTCTTCGATTCAAAGGGTTGCACAAGTTGTTTGAGGGGCGTGAATCTGAATCCAGCATCATATTCCAGGTATATATATGGTTTCAAATTTCGATAAAATCTTCGACATTTCTCTTTTTAACAAGTATCCTAAAGCCAATTTAGTTGTTACAGTATTGTGTACCAGTCCATATTACTTGCTCGATAGTACTGGATATATCAATAAAAGATCAATAATAATGCACAACACTTGTACATTTGATAAAAATATTCATATAATTTCAGGAACAGGTAAGGATAAGAAAGCAATTGTGGGTTACGAGCCATAGGTACCGATTCTTTATCATCGGATGTATGTTTACCATCACGGTGAGTCAATTCGGGGCCTTGTTGCTGGTTTTGGCATCCGAGACGGAGAAGACTTTCCTCAACTCTGGTGATCTTGTGGTTTGTTCTGCAGTCGAGCTTAGTGGCTTTTTTTTTTGCCTAATGGAGGCAGCAAGAATAACTCATAGAGCTCAAGGAGTTGTAGCAATTGCAACAAGATGGCACATGCTCTTGACTTGTCCATCTGCCGGATCAGAACAGCAGTGGGAAAGCAGGCAGATCAGCTCAGAGACTAATACACGCTGTGGAGAGAGTGACTCCGAGCATTCATCTGACATTTCCACTTCAGTTCGTCCACAGGAGCCTTCCTCATTTCAAACCAGGCAAGCTCTAGGTGAGTATGCGTGCTTTCTAAGTTTATACACCCCATAACTTTATAGTAATACAATTATTTTAATCAGAAAAAATAAGGACCTACTTATTCAATAAAAAACAAAGGGTAAATAAACTCCAAATATGTGTAGTTACTTGCAAATTAATCAACCCCACGTATCAGGTAACCTCGGATGCTTTTTAACATGTGAAAACTCGATCCTAGTACAAAGTACCTCAATTTGTGCTCCCTCTATACATGCTTCTATTGCGCAGCAGTGATATGGATGCTAATGTATAGCTTGGCGTGTGTGTGCAGTGGCGTATTTGAGTCACAACAACGGAGGGATCACGCTGTATGGGTTTGCACTTGATCGGGGGTTGCTTCACACATTATTTGCATTTGAGTTCTCTCTGGTGCTGTGGGTGCTCAGCAAAGTGGTTGTTTTGTCTTAAGAACGACTTAGAAGTTTGCCGATTGAAAGTTAACAATGCTGGAGGCTGAAGAGTGTTGAATTATAAGTATTTGAGCTGAAAAGTTTTTAGAATAAGTTTTTGTTTAAATTGGTGTATTCACTTGTGCAGAATGAGGCAAAGTGTAAATGTCTAGTTTTGTAAAAGGGCCATGAGTGCCATGTGTTGTTAGATCCATGAAATTAGAAAGATGTGTGTCTAGGATGAAATGTAGAGGTTTATGTGGTCCCAAGTTAAGGACCTTCAGTTAATGTAAAGCACGTTAGTGCTCCTTTCTGAATAGAAAAGAATTATTCCTCTGCAAACTTTCTGCAGAGAAGAAGAACACGAAACCATTTGTTTCCTCCAGTCTTTTGTTCATCGTTTGTTCTTTCTGTTCAGCTCTATCTACATCAAAACACTCATTGATTCCAGAAACACTAACATGGCCTCAGAGCCTGGTTGGATTTAACAATCTGGGCGTAAATCTGTGAAGTTATCGAGCTCAATCGAAGCTCTCTTGAAACTCTGTGAAGGTTGTCGATTCAGATCAAAACCATGTCTGGATCTGGAGGCTCGGAAGTGAGGACTCCAATCTTCTCTGGTGAGAACTACGAGTTCTGGAGAATCAAAATGGTGACAATCTTTAAATCACATGGGTTGTGGAATCTGGTGGAGAAAGGAGTTAAAACGTCTGATTCGAAGAAGAAGAAGAAGTCTGAAGGATCGTCGGAGGATGATGGAGATGAAGAAATGTCAGCTGTGTTGATGCAAGACGCAAAGGCTTTGGGAATCATTCAGAATGCAGTCTCGGATCAAATCTTCCCTCGAATCGCTAATGCCGAGTCAGCGAAGATGGCATGGGATTTGTTGTATGGAGAGTATCATGGTGGTGATCAGGTACGATCTGTGAAATTGCAGAATCTTAGAAGAGAATTTGAATATGCTAGGATGCGAGATGATGAGTCTTTGTCTAGCTATCTTACACGGTTGAATGATCTAATCAATCAAATGAGAACATTTGGTGAATCTTCGTCGAATGAGAGACTAGTGCAGAAGGTCCTGATCAGTCTTAGCAAACCTTATGATTCTATCTGTTTGGTTATAGAAAATACAAAGTGTCTAGAGACTGTAGAATTGCAGGAAGTAGTTGCAATCTTAAAGAGTCAAGAACAACAGTTCGATTTGCATATGGTTGATGCAAATGAGAGAGCATTCTCTTCACTCTCTGTGAATCCAAAGGAGCAGAACAAGAGTGGTGGTCATTCGAGTTCATCTAGAACTCAGAGAAATTGGAATTCTAAAGGCAAGAAATGGGAATCAAAACCCAAATTTCAGCATAAATCTCCTCTGCACAATTATCAGAGTGCAAATGCATCTCAGTCAGTGGGTCAGGAGGTTGCAAAGCCTCAGTGCAAAGTGTGTTCTAAGTATCACTTTGGGGAGTGTAGATACAAAGGGAAACCAAAGTGTTTCAACTGTGATAAATTTGGGCATTGGGCTAGGGAGTGTAATGTAGGCAGGTCAGTGCAAAAGGCAAATAATGCAAGTCAACTGGAGATGACAGGAAATCTGTTTTATGCAAACAACACTGTCACAGAACCAAAGGTGAATGGAGAGTGGTATATAGACAGTGGTTGTAGCAATCATATGACAGGAAATGTAGATTTGCTTGTTAAGGTTAGAACCAATGTAGCTGGTAAAGTCCAAATGCCAACTGGAGATCTTGTGAATGTTGCAGGAATGGGATCTTTAGTTATTAATACAAATAAAGGGAGAAAATATGTTAGACAAGTAATGTATCTTCCCGGGTTAAAGGAGAACTTACTCAGTGTGGGTCAGATGGATGAACATGGATACTTCTTGGTGTTTGGAGGTGGAATGTGCAATGTGTATGATGGTCCATCACTAGAATGCTTGGTTATGATAGTGAAAAAGAAAGTGAATAGGTGTTATCCACTGACTTTGTTCTCTGAGAATCAAATGGTGCTGAAAGCGAGTGTTACTCACTCCACTGAGATTTGGCACAGGAGATTTGGACATCTACATTTTGGTGGTCTCAAACAATTGAGAGACAAGGAAATGGTACATGGTTTGCCACAGCTTGCAGATTACAATGGAGTCTGTGAAGGATGCCAATTTGGTAAACAGCACAGAGAAGAATTCCCTAGAAATCAAGTGTATAGAGCAACTGCTCCACTTGAATTGATTCATGTCGATTTGTGTGGACCTATGAAGACTGAGTCGATTGCTGGAAATAAGTATTTCATGCTGCTGATAGATGATTTTACCAGAATGGTTTGGGTCTATTTCTTGAGATATAAGTCAGATGCGTTCAACTGCTTTAAGAAATTCAAAGCTATGGCAGAATTACAAAGTGGTTTCAAGATTAAGACATTGAGAAGTGACAGAGGAGGGGAGTTCAAGTCTGCAGAATTTGATCAGTTCTGTGAAAAAGAAGGATTACAAAGACAATTTACTCTTGCATATACTCCACAACAAAATGGAGTAGTGGAGAGAAAGAACAGAACAGTGATTGAAATGGCGAAATCTATGTTGCATGAGAAGAGGATGCCATACTCTCTCTGGGCAAAAGCTGTGCATACATCTGTATATATTCTGAATAGATGCCCCACAAAGGCTTTAAACAACATTACACCTTTTGAAGCTTATTCTGGTAGAAAGCCAGGAATAGCTCATCTGAGAGTATTTGGATCTCTGTGTTATGTTCATGTTCCAAGTGAACAGAGACATAAACTTGAACCAAAAAGTCTAAAAGGAGTATTTGTAGGATATGCAACTTGTGAGAAAGGGTATAGGGTATTTGATCCATTATCTAAGAAGCTGTTCTTGTCAAGAGACATTGTATTTGATGAAGAAGCTGTCTGGAATTGGGAAGAGGACTCAGGGTCAACATTTCTTAATACTGGAAGTTTCATGCACAGTGATATAAGCACAGAAAGTAATGACAGAATGGTGTTGTTCCCTACATCACCTATTCTATCTTAGTCTAGAAGAGCTCCTAATAGTGAAGATTATGAATCTGAATCAAGGTCACCTATCTTAGGTGAATCTTCAAGCATGTCAAATGTAATTGAAGGACAAAATCAAGCATTTGATAATACACCTTTGAAGTGGAGGAATCTGAATGATGTATTGGCTCAATGTAATCTGTGTATCATGGATCCAGAGAAGTTTGAGGATGCCAAACAAGATGAGTCTTGGTTAAAAGCTATGGAGGATGAGCTGTTTATGATTGAAAAGAATGACACCTGGAAACTTGTTGACAGACCAACTGAAAAACCTGTTATAGGGGTCAAATGGGTCTACAAAACTAAGTTAAATCTTGATGGCTCAGTGTTGAAGAATAAAGCAAGGTTGGTTGCAAAAGGCTATGCACAAAAGCTTGGTTTGGACTACAATGAGACTTATGCACCGGTTGCTAGGTTGGATACCATTAGAACATTAATAGCTTTGGCTGCACAAAAGAGCTGGAAATTGTATCAGTTAGATGTGAAATCGGCTTTCTTGAATGGAGTTCTACAAGAAGAGGTCTATGTTGAGCAACCTGAAGGTTTTGTAGTGAAAGACAAGGAAGAAAAGGTGTACAAACTTCATAAGGCCCTCTATGGTTTAAAGCAAGCTCCGAGAGCTTGGTATGGTGAGATTGACAGCTATTTCTCACAGTGTGGATTCAAGAAAAGCTTGAGTGAACCAACTCTGTATATAAAAGCAAGGGGAGAAGATATTCTAATTGTGTCTATCTATGTAGATGATATAGTCTACACTGGTAGTTGCAAATCAATGCTAGAAGAGTTCAAAGAAGATATGAAAATGAAGTATGAGATGACAGATTTAGGTCTCCTTCACCACTTCCTTGGGATGGGAGTGATACAAACAGATTCCAGCATCTTCATTAATCAGAAGAAGTATGCAAGCTCTTTACTGAGCAAATTTGGTTTAAATGAAGCAAAGACTATCTCAACTCCTCTGGTAGCTACTGAGAAGCTATCTAAAGATGATGGAAGTGGATCTGCAAGTGATGAATTGTATAGGAGCATTGTGGGAAGTCTCCTATATCTCACTGCTACAAGGCCGGATATAATGTATGCAGCTAGTTTGTTGGCCAGATACATGCACTGTCCTACCAACAAACATTATGGAACTGCAAAGAGAGTACTCAGATACATCAAGGGAACTCTGGACTATGGCTTAGAGTATGTGAAAGGAAGAAAAGCTTGCTTAATTGGCTTCTGTGATAGTGACTGGGGTGGTTCTTTGGAAGACAGCAAAAGCACATCAGGATATGCTTTCTCATTTGGCAGTGGTGTGTTTTCCTGGGCTTCAGTCAAGCAAAACTGTGTTGCACTCTCAACTGCAGAGGCTGAATACATAAGTGCATCAGAAGCAACTACACAAGCAATATGGCTAAGGTTTGTTTTGGAAGATTTTGGAGAATTACAAACTGTAGCTACTCCTCTTCACTGCGACAACACATCTGCCATTGCTATCACAAAGAATTCTGTGTTCCATCAAAAGACAAAGCACATTGATAGAAGGTTGCAGATATCTTCACAAAACCTTTGTCTAAGGATCGGTTCAACTATCTTCGTGATATGCTTGGTGTGAAATCAGCTCAAAACTTAAAGGGGAGTGTTGAATTATAAGTATTTGAGCTGAAAAGTTTTTAGAATAAGTTTTTGTTTAAATTGGTGTATTCACTTGTGCAGAATGAGGCAAAGTGTAAATGTCTAGTTTTGTAAAAGGGCCATGAGTGCCATGTGTTGTTAGATCCATGAAATTAGAAAGATGTGTGTCTAGGATGAAATGTAGAGGTTTATGTGGTCCCAAGTTAAGGACCTTCAGTTAATGTAAAGCACGTTAGTGCTCCTTTCTGAATAGAAAAGCATTATTCCTCTGCAAACTTTCTGCAGAGAAGAAGAACACGAAACCATTCGTTTCCTCCAGTCTTTTGTTCATCGTTTGTTCTTTCTGTTCAGCTCCATCTACATCAAAACACTCATTGATTCCAGAAACACTAACAAAGAGCAGTACCAATCAGATGTTATATTGAAATCTTTATATTTTTCCTGGACAACACTAGATATTTAACATTAATATATACATGAGGTATTCAGCTTGATGTTTGTGTCAGGTGCTCTCGAAGAGAATCCACTACGATCAATTATTTGCTGGCAATATTTCGTCAATCTCCTGCGGAATATACAAGGTTGCCAAAATATAAGCTTCCTTTTATAGAAATCCATTGACGATTCCTCTTTGCGTGGTAGCACATTGAACGAAACAGGTGTTCATTAACTTTTGTGTATTTCACCTAAATCAAAATAACAAGCGATTAACTTGTGTTTAGCGCATCGTAATAAACAAAAAATCAAAGCGTGTGGCAATAAACTAGTTTTATATAAATCCTACACATTAGATTTCGTATGAGTAGTAAATTTAACAATACTATGCAGGATACAAAGGGTTGTGTGGGAAGCCCCTTGCGCCATTGAAATCTGATGCAGGAGCAAATTAAGGAATTATTTCTTATTTTGTATTAAGTTTTGTTATTTATTTTATTTTTCATAATTACTAATTCGACAGAGAAATTAAGTACTTTTCTAATGTATTTTTATTTCTTTGTAGAACACTAGGTTATTTTCTTTAATTATATAAATACAATGTAATTTAGAGTTAAGGAGGACTTTTGGATTAATACTATTGAATATTTTCTTTGAACAACAAGAATTCCTTGCGTTTTTATCCCTTTCTCGTGTGTTTATTCATTGTATTGATGTGAGTGCTTCTGGATTCGCATTAATATGTACGAGAAAGTTGATCAATTTTTTTGAGTAAGAGTGAAACTACCACAGTATTTTACGTTAAGATACACTTTTGAAGTGTAATCAGTTTCAAACTGTCTACAGAAAACTAGAGTATTTTATTTTGCTCGAAGAAGCAAGAACCATTCTAATAATAAATTCTAACGAGTTTACAAACAGTAGAGGGATCAGTTTTGCTATTTTCTTAATTATCCATGTTATACAGGTATATATCCACTGCAATTTGAGTATACATTTCATGTAGTTCTTTTTACAAGGTATTTTATATAGCTTATATATGCAGAATACGTATGATTGAAGTATTTCATAGCAGCATTGTAACAAAATTACAGTTTTTTTTTGTTAACAGAATTACTGTTTAGGACAGGTAATAATACTCTTAACTATTAAAATAATAGTTTTTATAGTGCACACAACTCTTTTTTTTTTTTTTTTTTTTTAATTTTAAATAAAGTACATGTAATTACTTGCAAATCACGTACGACATCTTATATATATAATTATACAAGTATATTACTTGGAAGTGAAGTTACCGTCTACATCACATAGAAGTTTGGCTGAACCAACAATGAAGTTCGCGTCGTCATTACAAGAACAAAGAGCAACCTAGCTAGGTAAACAGCACAAACCAGGCTGGAAAAATTATTAGTATAATAAAGAAACTAACGTTGTGTATGTAGCTAACCTGTGACAATTACAAATCTTGGATTTTATGGGGCGCTCTAAAGTCGGTCCTTTCAACATATTATGCTCTCTTTTTATAATCTTAAATGTCCCAATTTATATATCTATAATTAATGGACCCATGTTTCATCAGAATATTACTTTATCATACTTAAAATGTATCAATTTTTTTAATGTAAAATATACTCATATTATTGTTTTCGGTATAAAAAAGTTTAGAGGGGAAGGGAGGATACCACATCTAAGGCTAGGGCATGCCACGAGTTTCTTTTATGACTTACAAAGATGGTCTTAGAGCCTTTTAAGGTTTTTACAAACTACCCACCAAGAGGGATTGCTGGTGTTATGACTCGAACCCAGGTCTTAATATAGCGAAGAAAACGATCCTTACCAACTCAACTAACTCTCGTTGGCTATAATATACCTATATTTATAGAAATGTTTCATCGTTTTCCATAATTAACATAAATAAATAAATTACCGGATTTTCACAGTATATATGAGGAAAAAAATCTCTTCTTGATACTAATCTTTGCACAATTTTAGGGAGAATTATTAATTTTCTTGGTTGAATTTCTTAATTAATATTGAAATTTAACATTTATGTTTCAATCAAAATATTCAAACCAATTAGGTTAAGTCTAAGATATTGATCAATTAGGGACCAAAACCAAAATTTTCCGTAGATAATTGGTCGGCATGCCAAATGATGTTATGGTCACATGAAAAATTACTATTGTATGGTCGATATCTAAAACAATTTAGAAATTATAACTAATTGAGGGAATGAAGTAAGTAGTGAAAGTGATCTCGTTGCTAACATAAATCCGATCGGCTGAGCCAACAATGAGATACAATTTCCCCAATACCATTAACAAGAACAAAACAGCAACCCAACGGCACACACCAAGCTAAAGATGAATAATAAACAAACACGCTTAGTATTGCTAAGGGAAAATCAAATCGAAATCTTTTAATTAAAATATTTATGCCGGCTCTCAACCCAGCTCATGATTCCTGATAGGGCACAATGAACCTTGTCATTCTCGCACCCCTCTTCTTCTATTTGTACCTTTCCAGCTTCCCCTACTCTAATTCTTTCACCACACCGACTGAACCTTAACCCCATTTTATTCAATCCCTCCATTCTTCTTCTTCTTCTTCTTCTATCAAAACCTACTTTCCAAAACGAAAAACCCTAATTTTTATATATGATGGCTCATATTCACAAGGCATATGATCACCATCATTGGCTTTTCATGCTATTTTTCTTAGTATTATCGTACGTTGCTTCATCTTCGGACCCGACGGAGGCAGCCACCCTCCTCAAGTTCAAGTCATCTCTATTGAACGCCACTGCTCTGGACAACTGGACTAATGCCACGTCTCCCTGCAACGGCAAGGACAACTGGGCAGGTCTGGTTTGTGATCACGATGGCAATGTGTTCGGGTTGAATTTATCGAAGATGGGTCTCCGGGGGATCATCGATATAGACGCACTTTTGGATTTATCTGGCCTGAAAACCGTAAGCGTCATGAACAATGGCTTTGACGGGCCTATCCCTAGCGTGAACAAACTTAGTTCACTTGTGTCATTTTACTTGTCGTACAATCACTTCTCTGGTGAAATCCCAGAAGACTTTTTTGTTGGGATGAATTCCTTGAAGAAAATTTATCTGGATGGGAATAAATTCGCGGGGAAAATACCAAAGTCGTTGGCTGCATTGACTAAGATTGTGGAATTGGATATTCGGGGAAACCAATTCAGTGGGAAGCTACCAAATTTTCCACAAAATCCTAAGGCATGGAAGACTATGAATGTGTCATACAACAGACTCGAGGGTCGTATTCCGGCAAGCCTGAGAAATTCCGACCCAAGCGCTTTCCTCGGTAAGTAATCAGTTCAAGAATTTCATTATTTCATTATTGTCCATCTTTATTTTAGAATGCTTTATCTTTTTCAGGTTTCAGCCAGTACAGAATACATGATTTTCCTTTAAATGTGTTTCTAAGTTCAGAATTTGACAATAAAATTGTGCTTTTACACATCCACTTATGGGTGAACTAGCAAATTGATGTGCACGATTACTCTATTTCTTTGTCGCAGTGAGAACTTCTTTTTCAATAGTCTCTTATTATGAGATATGACTGCAGTTGTTGATATGTATGTGAATTTCACTACAAATTAACATACATCAACGGTTGACAGTCGTTCATGCACGTGTAAATAACTATCGTTAACAGTCACTTAAAATGTATTTAATTGTGTATTTGAGAGTGATAAGGGGAAATTCGGTCTAAATGTCATGTTAACTAATGAAATATATTAGAAAAAAATGTAATTGCATGATTTGGTACTAGAACTAAAAGTTTGAAACATTAACAAAAGAAGGAAAATCAAGACCTTCTAATCATTTTAAGTAGAAGAAAAAATTGGATTCGTTGACAAAAACATTGAGACATGCTCTAAACTTGATCTCCCCACGAATTTTTTTATATAATGGAAGCACGTCGATACAATGTCATTATCTTTTGTTTATTAAGCAAATTACTTTTATCAAACAAAATGGGTTCTTTCCATTTTTAGTTTCTTTGGCCTAATTATGGGCCTCTTGTGTTGACCAAACAGGAAACCTAGACTTGTGTGGGACGCCACTGGCTGCGTGCAAGTCCTCAAAGAAGAAAGTCCTCCTAATCATCGCCGTCACAGTCATCTCAGTGGCTGTAATCTTGTTCATTGCAGCATGCCTCGAACGACGCCGTTCAGCACAATCAAAACAAGTAACAAGAGTACAAGACAAACTAGGGGCTCACCATGACACAGGTGCAATGGAGGTCCAATTGGCAGCTGAAGAAGAAAATAACAACTTCCATAACAATGCTGAGAGAGAAGGAGGAGGAGGAGGAGGAGGAGGAGAGTTGTATTTTGTGAAGCAGGACAGAAATTTTGAGTTGGAAGAGTTGCTGAGGGCCCCAGCTGAGGTTCTGGGGAGTGGGTCCTTTGGGTCATCTTACAAGGCAGGGATTTTGAGTGGGCCCGTGGTTGTGAAGAAGTTTAGGCAAATGAACCAAGTCAGACAAGATGAATTTTATGACCACATGAGAAGGCTTGGGAGGTTGTCACACCCTAATTTGCTCCCACTTATTGCTTTCTATTACAGGAAAGAAGAGAAGCTCTTGGTTCATGCTTTTGTTGCCAATGGAAGCTTGGCTAGTCACCTCCATGGTATGTTCATAACCCTAACATTGCATATCATTACATTACTAATCACACATTTCACAAAGTTGAGATTCAAGTAGAATTTATATGAATAAGTGGGTATTATTTATGTATGAGATAAGATTAACAATGTGATTAGTAAATGTGATATTGTATGTTCGTAGATGATTATATAATTTAATAATTTGGTATCTATCTTATTCATGCTAACATTTGCTAGACTCGGTCAATTAGTACAATATTGGCCAACTTTCCAACCAATTAGAACTTGTTTGACCACATTATTGATTACATCTCAAACACTACTGCACTTAATTAACTTGATGTTTTCCGTGTATTTTCAGTTAAGCGAGAACCCGGGCAGCCAGGATTGGATTGGGCAACTCGGTTGATGATCATCAAAGGAGTGGCAAGGGGCTTGGCCTACCTCTACAGAGAGTTCCCCGGCTTAACCGTACCCCATGGTCACCTCAAGTCTTCCAACGTGCTCCTAGACCACAACTTCAACCCCCTCTTAGCAGAATATGCCCTCATACCCTTAATCAACAGAGACCATGCACAAAAGTTCATGGTGGCCTTCAAGTCCCCGGAGTTCTACCACACCGAACGCACGTTGAAAAAGACCGATGTATGGAGCCTAGGCATACTCATCTTCGAAATGCTCACGGGTAAATTCCCAGCAAACTATCTCCAACCGGGGAAGCGAGCGAATGCGGACTTGGCGGCTTGGGTGAACTCGGTTGTGAGGGAAGAGTGGACGGGTGAAGTGTTTGACAAGGACATGAAGGGGACGAAGAACGGGGAAGGCGAAATGCTGAAGCTGCTGAAGATTGGGATGTGTTGCTGTGAGAGCAATGTGGAGGGGAGGTGGGATTGGAGAGAAGTTGTGGACAAGATTGAACAGTTGAAGGAGAGGGATACTGATGAAGATTACTCTTCTTATGCTAGTGATGGGGATGCGTATTCTTCTAGGGCTATTTCTGAGAATGACTTCTCTTTCTCTGTCACTGCTTGAGAGAGGTTTAAGGGTTTTTGGTGGGGGGAAAACAAAAATGTATTAATATTTAATGGAAGTTAATTAGGAGGATTTACATACGCTTTTGCACTGTGTTTTTTGGTAAATACAATTTGCACTCCTAATTTGAGGAACAATGAATAACAATGGCCAAAGAAAAATAGAAAATGCGCCATGAATTTTTTCATACTCTTTTATCCTATTCTTATTTGAAGGCTTATTCTTAATTTGAAATCTATTTGCATTTCTAAGAGGGAGAGAATTACTGAAGGCAAAGAGGACAACAGAAAAGGAGCCATTACCCAGTCACAAGTCAATTGTCTTGTTCAGCGGTCTTCCGCTGAAATAGTCTAAACAATTCAGTGGGCAGCCACCGAAATTCCGACAACTTTTTCAACTTCAGCCCACCGAACACATCCGTAGCACAAGGAATTGGCTTTGTTCGGTGAAAGAAAGCAAATAGTGCAACCAAAGTGAGATTATAGTGGAAATGAGTTCATTTTATGTTCGAAGTTTTCCTTCTTCAGGACTTGCATGTACTAGGTTCGCATATGTGGCGGTAACAAAAGGTTAAAAATCAATAATGCAATTTTATTTAAAGAAAGTCTTGAACATGACATTGTATTATTGGTTTGGAATGTCACCGTGATTATAATCAAGAATGTAAAATGGTATCAATTGATTTCAATCTGAATGACTTTTCGTTCTATCATATTTTCCGAACATCTTGTGACATCTTGTGCAAGTATCGCTGTGAAGTAATTGGATTTTCAATTGGTTGGTACTTAAGTGTCTAGTATTTTATCATGTCATTTTAATATCTTAAGAAAGTGTCTTCCAAAACGTCTACTCATTGGGTTTTAAGAGGGCTTCAACCATTAACATCAACTCCAAGAGTTTTAGAACTCGTTTGGAAGTACTTTTAGAATTATTAATAACATTTCTGGTAAAAATGCTTTCTATACCAATATTTAGAAAAAATTCAAATGAATCTTAAAATAACAAAGTACTTCGTGCAAGAAACAAAAACAAAACAACGCTTATGATGCAGAGGTAGATAATAGCCGTCAAAAGTTATCATCTAATAAGCTGTTGAGAAGATTTTTAACATGTCCGAAACACAAGAAAACACTACATGTCATTATACAATGATAGGGTTCCAACCATGGTACGTTTATTAGCTAAATGAAGGCCCTGACACTTCTTAACAAAGCGCGCGCAATTTCTCTGTTTCGTTTTACTAGCCTTCATTAACAGCTAGGGTTTAAGGAACGGAAGCTTACACTTCAATGGCTTGGTGGGAAGGCTCCGACGAAACCCGTCTTCTCATCGCAGCAGGTAAAACTACTACCCCAATCTTTTGTTCTCAATTTTCAATTTAATCCTTTCTGCGCACAATCCCTAAACGTAAGCGCAAAATCTACAGATACTGCTGAAACCGGAAACGACGCCGGACAATTGCTTTCGCTCCGCCATCCCAAGTCCGGTATTTCAAAATGCACGCATTTAAGTTCTTGAAATTTTGGAAATTAGGGCATTTTTCATTTTTTTTATTTCATTTTTTTGACAGGAAACAAAATGTGCTGCCTTTTTGTAAATGAGGTGCTTCAGGAACTTAATTGGTTCAAGCAATCCTACACCTCTTGGTTTCTGGGTGATTACGTTGCTGAAGGTTGTACCTTTATTGATTTTCCTTTTATTCTATTAATTTCTGATTTTTTATTTTTTTGGTGAAATTTAATTATTCTGATCATTGGCTAATTTCTGTTGCAATTCCATATAGATGGTGGGTTGTATACTGCCACTCCAGTTGACCCTGTGTTCATTTTCTTGCCCATTTTCGAAGAAGCTAGAATGAAGGTACCCGAACTTCCGTGGTGCTTTAATCCCGCACCCTAATTATGAATCTTGTTTGAGTATTTTTGTACATTATGTTTATCCCATTGATCCCAGCGGTTGTTTCATTGATATAAAAAAATGCAGAAGGGGGATGATCCTGGGAAGTTCAGGCTTTTAGATGATATAATCTTCATCGAAGGCTATCCTGGATACCATAAACTACTGTCCATTGCGGAGAACTGTATGCAATTAGTTTGTGAAATTAAAGGTGGGACACTACCCATGCACTTGTAGTTCAGATTTTAGGTGGAAGCTTGCAAATTGATCAATGAACATGTACTGCTGTATCATGAATGCATCTTACATTGCTTGTGAAAATACGGTTTCAGTTTCTAACAGAACCAATGACCTCTAATTTAAGGCGCTATATATTAGCCTGAGTTTCAATGTGCTTCTTTTGTTGGAGTTTCCAATTGAATGATTTGAATTCTTACAACTTTTAGTGTCAAATATTAAAATGGACGGTGTTATAGTATTCAGGCGGATAAGGTTTTTGTTTCCCTCTTTGTGTGCAGAAATTGGATCCTCCAAATTTTTTAGGCTGGATGATTCCAAGGTTCTGGCTTGGTTGTACCACAAGGTCTGTCTACTTCTGATTTCACTCAAATTTGATGTGTGATGATCAATGATTGTTGATGAATTACTCCCCATTCTCCCTGTTTTAGTTAGTTTTTGGGTATGGAAACCTTGTTGAAAAACTGTGTGATCTATAAAATATGTATTTGACAGACCTCAACTTTCAGTTTAAGAACTGCAGTTGTACGTCATTCACGCATCAAAGCCATATGTGAAGGATAAGCATGGATGTTTACTTTTATTCGTTTAGCTTTTTAAATAGAAGGCACTTCATATTACTTGCTGCGCGTATGACGCGGATGACCATGAACTAGTTGGTTTACTTATTCCTGCTGGCGTTGTCGAGTTAGTCTTGTTTATTGTGATAATTTAATTTTTCTTTTCCAATCCATGGCCTTTGGGGACAGTAACACGTCTTCCCCCAAATAATATGGTGGAGGGTAAGTTCTGGGGTACAAGCAAGTGCAAGTGTTTGTAGCGTGTTGAGATTAGTGAAAATATCCATGTATAACAATGGAAGACTATCTATGTTGTCCATAGAACGTCGTTCTAAGTTTTTTATAATTTGTGTTCTGTGGTGGCAGGTATGTCAGCTAAAACAGAGACTATCCACTTTGGACCATAATTATGCTGCACGGGAAGAGAAAGAAATATGTACAACTTCAGTGATAGAACAAGTTTTTTTTTTGACCTTTTTGTTTCTCCCCACTTGATGGTCAAAGAATGACTTGCAGTCAAGACTATTATGGGATGGGCAAAGCGAAACATTTTGTAAACTCACCTCTGTTACTGGTGCAGTGACTGATGCAGTTTCAGTATTAGGGGAATACGTGAAGGATGAGCCCTGGTTGAAGCTTTTGAGTGACCGTTTGAGGTATTTCCTAAAAAATGGTTCTAAGTCGTAAATCTTGTTCTGTAGAAATTTGGGAACGAGCATATTGAACATCTTATTGTCGGTAATTGTGATGATTCTTCTTAAGATGTATTAAGTCTGGGTTTCTGATTGTGTATCCAGGATAGATTTTACAGAAGCAACAAGAAAAACGTCAGATATCGAATTTCTCCCAACTGCCACAGGAAGTAACCTGGGGCCTTTTAATGGTTTACAGGTATGACCCCCAGTCCCAGACATAGGGCACTTTTCTCTACAAATTGGAAAAAGGAATAAAATTCACTTGGTTTCAGGGTTGGAGCCAGGATTCTTTCCTGCGACCCAAACACACACACACACACACACACACACACACGAACTCAAATGTTTAACCTGGAGTGTTTCTAATGTAAATAGTTAGAGTTGATAAATGCTTTCCATATCTCATGACTAGTAAAAATCTGGATTAATTTTGATCGGTCTTTAATCTTTATATCCCCCACGTAATAACTTGCCAGGAAAAGAGTAAGAGTGAGAATAAGCCTACCCGATCTGGAAGGCAAGCGAAGAAGGCCAAAGTGGAGACGGAATCACATAACATCAGAGATATGTTTACTAGGGCTTCTTCAAGAAGGAAAAAGTGAACCATTTGAAATTGAAACACACTTGTGTAAAAGTGTGAATCATGAAGTTCCTTCGTGATTCGGTTTGCCAATTGAAACCCACTTTGATTAGCAAACAATTAAAACATCAGCATTGACTAACATGCTGCTACCTTGTAATGCGTCGACTGTATCATTGATCCGTGTCACAGTGATTAGTAACTTGTTTCTCAAGTTTGATCAATGTTCAATTAGTAACATCTGAGTTTGGCACATCATGATGTATCGTGCACAACTTTGTTCAGTTTGTTGAATATGTACTGCAAATTTCTGTTCAGAGGAAAGCTAAGCACAGTAGCCACTGTGCGGGGATGGGTGACTCTTAGTTGTTGGACGGACGAATGTAGGTCCCATCGTGGTACCTGTGTCCATTAACGGTTGACAGTGTCCCATTGTGGAATCCGTGTTCATTAATGCTTGACAGTCACCCACACGCAACCTCGCTGAGGTGTCTTGCAATACAAGTTGCAATCTCAATTGCGCCCCACCCGCCTGGCCCATGAATTTGTCATGCCGTTGGTATAGTCGGGCCTTGGAATCCGTCGACCATATCTGATCGTTTGAATGTGACTCTGAATAGTGTTTTTATTTTTTATTTTTTAAATGTTAGGATTTACTCTTTTTTTTTTTACTCTCTCTGGCTTTTATTCCTTGGAATTTGCATAAATATATTCAAGGCATGATTTCAGGAATAAAAGTGTAAGGTACACTCGTTTGCTTTAATTTTGATTCACTTGAGGACTATTTTTTCTGAATTATAATTAGGTGTTCCATAATTTTTGTTTCTGTTCATCAACACTCCCACCAGATTAATCAACGTAATCTACTGATTTTCATTTATGACGGTGAAAAATTTCTAGTTTTTCATGTGCATGTTATCCGTTAATGCGTTTGTTGAGTTTCATATACATTGCATCAATGATTGATAATTGTTGACACATATGACATTGATGACTGTCAAAGCACAGCTCTTTATGAAATACTAGAGTTTATGTAGTTGTAAGGACTACTAGGGAGCATTTGCCTTCACTCGAGTTCGAATTCTCCCTCCCCTTAGCCTCCTTATGGTCTGATTCGGTTGCAAGTTCTTTATTCCACATGATGTGACACACTTGACTTGAGGGCTTGTTGCCTTATGGGCTGGTAAGCTCTAGCTCCTCTTGCGTAAAACGTCATCTGTAGGGCATTTCTCACAAAAACATAAGACTATATTTTATCAAATGGACCTACCTAAGTTTTTCGCTCTCCTTAGTAGGGAACCATATTTGTTGGAAAATTCCTTTGTCTAGATGCTCAAAAGAGTTGCCAGATGAATCATACAAGCTAATAAGATACGTATATCCTTTGTTCTTTGATTTATTGGAGAATTATAAAAGAGAATAACTAACAAGCCAAGGTTGACAATAATATGTATAGGCAGTTACAAACTGATTCATCATCCTCATGTTTCTTTCCTTCCCTTATCTGATGAGTAACATTTTGGGAGAATAATCGATTACGAATTGATTCCTATCGAAAATGTTTTAAATTCAATCCCTATGAAGCTTGAAAACATGATGTACATATACAGCAGAGATTCTTGTGCAACAAAGTCTACCTACTTTTGTGAATGTCGCACTTTCTTTTCGTTACAGTTGCTATATTGATGATTGACATGTACCGCATAGATCGCATCCTATCACTCATTTCATTAAGTTAAGATGGAATATCAATTGAGGAAGACTTGGTTGGACTGATTGAAGACTATGGAGGTGACGCATTTCCATTCATCTAAGAAGAGAAGACAAGAGCTAAGGGCTGCCGATGAAGCAAAGCATGAAGGGGGAAAACTCGAAGAGTTGTTGACGCATCAAGGACGAAACCATGTCTTGTCTAATGATGGCAGAGAGGTAGAGTTTTAGGCCTCTTTACTTTGGTGCTCATACGAAGAGCTCATGAACTCCAGTGATCAAGACTTCGAAATCATCCTAGTCTCCACAGACCGAGGCCTCAAAGAGTTTGACTCAACACGAGTAGCATGCCATGGCTTGCCATATCCTACCAGGACAAAACAAGGCAAGACCTTTGTTGAATCTTCGACATCAAAATGATTCCGGCCCTGGTTCTGATAGGACCGGATGGGAAGGCTATTAGCACAAATGGGAAGGCTATGATCTCCTTGTACGGTGCCAAGGCCTTCCCGTTCACAGAATCGAGGATCAAAAAGCTCGAAGCAGCATTGAGAAATGAAGGAGAGGCATTGCCTCCTCAAGTGAAGGACTTGAAGCGTGAACATATGCTTAAGTTGGAGATGGCCAAAGCATATGTGTGTGATGATTGCAAAAAACAAGGGAGGTTTTGGGCATTTTCTTGTGGTGTTTGTGATTATGATCTTCATCCAAATTGCGTAGAAAAATCGTTGTAAAAATAGGTTTTACGAGTTATGAAATTTGTATATCCTGAGAAGTACTGTAAAATGTTGATAAGATAATAAAAAAATCTGAAAGTGTGTACTTCTCACTCTCAGCTTAGGTTAGTATGAAATCTGGATCTTGATGCATAAGTAAATGCTTTTAACTGTTATAATTACGAACCCTTGTGGAGCATTAGTTGTCATATTCCCAAATAAAATGATATTAACAACATTTTGTATTTGTAACAATAAAACGATTACTTTTGTTAAGAAAACTAAAGTCAAAGTAAAATTTATTAATTTAGAAAACATCATTAATATTACCTGACAAAGGGTGCATTTGTTAAATTAAGTTATCTAGTTTGATGAAATCTTGACTCTTGACTTCTCATATAATGGTATGATGGTTTCACTTTGACTGTACATTTGTTAAACTACTTCTCAAATTAGTCATCCATGCGTGTGCTCATCCTGACCATTCATGATTGTAAAATTCATGCCTGGGTGCACGACTGATCATAACCTTTTCTTAATCTCTGTCAACGCGAGTCAGTTTGTATCCGAATTCTTATAATTTGTTTTAAAAGTGAATAACAATGACATGGATGAGAATTTGAAGGAGAGGGAGGGTTGACTGAGAGACAAAATAGTCATTAGATAGGTAGAGGCCAAAACACCAAAACAATCCGCAAATGGTGGATGATCTCTCATATTAACAACCCAATTGAAGAGAGTGAGATATTTATGGATTCACCAGTGAAAAAATCAAAAGCAGTTTGTTATTCCCAAAAGTGCTTTTTTTCCCTTCTTGTTTGTTGCTATCCAACAACAAAAAAAAGTAACATTAAAGTCAACACAAACACAACACATACTTGAAACGCAAATCCTTTTGTCTCTCTTTGGAGACCCTGCTGCAAAAGAGAGACAGAGGACCTTAAACAAAGATATAAAACTTAAAATCCCACAAAAAAGAAGTGAAAAACCCTTTATTAATTCTGGGATTCTAAGGCTTTGTTTGGTAGTTTGTATTGGAAATTTTGTTTCTTCTTCTCTTTGTTTTTGTTTTTGTTTTCTTCTTATTTCTGAAGATTAAGAAACTACAGGAAAAGAAGAGAGAGAGAGAGAGAGGAGAGAGTTAGAGTTAGAGAGAGAGAGAGAGAGAGAGAGAGAGAGAGAGAGAGAGAGAGAGATATGTGGCTGCCCAATAATCAAGTGGACAGGAAGGAAGTAGGGAATGGAATTGTGGCAGTGGCTATAGACAAGGACAAGAACAGCCAATGTGCTCTCAAATGGGCAATTGACAATCTCATCAAACCAGGCCAATCTGTTCTTCTCATCCATGTCAAGATCAAGCCTCCTCTATTTTCTCAGTCACCTTCTCTTTCCAATTCCACTCCAAGTACGTACATATTTTCCATGTTTTCGTTTTTAGAGTAGTAATTTTCACGCTCCCATTTTCTTCTTCTGCACTGCTCCCGTCGCTTCCTTTCGTTAACTGTTGCTTGATATGCAAGTTAACTCACTCTTCAAGATTTTTCATAATGGTGTTTGATTTTTGGTTGCAGGAAGTAATCCAAATTGGGACCAACAGTTCGTCTGCAAAGAACCTGATTCCCAAACCCGGGAATTGATCCGACCTTTTCGTGTTTTTTGCGCACGTAAAAATGTGAGTTTGATGAACTTATGCTTGCATTCTTGACCTTAACCTGAACTTTCATATTCATTGAGGTTTCATGTACAATTACATATCTGTTTAGGATTTGAATTTTTTATTGCTTTTTTATACTTTTGCGTTTTCTTTTCTTCTTCAAATTCAGATACAATGCAGAGACATTGTACTAGAAGACTCCGATGTGACAAAAGCATTAGTCGAATACATTACTCAAAGTTCAATCGAGCATTTGGTTGTTGGTGCATCAGCGAAAACCGGCTTTCTTAGGTAAGTTCCTCCATTTCTAAGTCAGCAGCCCTTGAACAAATTATTTACCCTCCTAGTTGTGCTATTTGATTGCAAGTTAAATTCCTGAAACTATGAAACCAACTGCCTTCAAAAAAATGACAAGACTCTCTAGGGCGTTATGATGCTTCGAATGCTTTGAAATTCCACAGAACATTGTCCTAATTTTTTGAAAAAAAAAATTATGTAGATTCAAAGCATCAGATATTCCAGGAAGCTTATCAAAGGCGGCACCAGACTTTTGCAATGTATATGTTGTAGCCAAGCAAAAACTTCAATCAAGGAGGGCCGCCTCGCGTCCTGCCCCCGCCACCTCACCCCTACGAAATCCAGCTTTTAACCACACCCCAAGCGCAAAGCCAGAGCCATATGTCTTCCCACCTTCTGGTAACAAAGGTTAGTTTCTTTCATCACTTAAACATAATCATCTCCCACTAATTTTTCGCGAGTCAAGAAACCTTAAAATGTTGAATCCTCTTCCAGGAAATGAAAAGCCACCAGAACCGCAACGTAAATCCCACGATGAAATGGACAACTTCAGGTCAGTAGAAGCACTCAATCTCTCCCTTTCAACGAAGATGGACAAAACGGTGTTTTTAAACATACAGCAAATTTTATCTATTTTGTTGTGAGAACTAACATAGTCGTATCATGGAAAGCAGGTCTCCTTTTACTAGGAAAGGCCCAAATGGGAAGTCATATGCAGATCTCCCTATGCCGGACACTGACATATCTTTTGTTAGCTCTGGAAGGCCAAGCATTGACCGTATCTTTCCTGCATTTTATAACGAAAACCTAGATTCAGGGAGAGTCACCCCACCGCGAATGTCCAACAGCACGGAAATAGACTTGAACCACAGCTTTGAGTCTATGCAGTACTTTGGACGGAGGTCCGTAGATGTCAACTCCTCTCCACCCACATTCTCCTCGGTTTCTCAGGATAGCGATAGGTTATCCTCTGCATCACAGCCAATGGTAAGTGTATCTAGTCTCTATCTATTTACTAATATGTACTTCTAGTTAAATTTTGTTCCAATAGAAACATTTTATGTCACTCGAAATTTCAGGAAGAGGTGGAGGCTGAAATGAGAAGGCTAAAGCTGGAGCTCAAGCAAACTATGGAAATGTATAGCACTGCCTGTAAAGAGGCACTCTCGGCGAAGCAAAAGGTATGCAAAATTCTATCAGCATCTTTCACCTGTCATGATTTCCCATAGCTCTTATAATTGATGTTATTTTACAGGCGGTAGAACTCCAGCGCTGGAAGTTAGAAGAAGAAAGGAGAATGGAAGAGGCGCGGCTAGCTGAGGAAGCTGCAATGGCTATTGTAGAAAAGGAGAGAGCTAAGTCCAGAGCAGCCATTGAGGCTGCTGAAGCAGCTAAGAGGATTGCAGAACTAGAAGCACAAAAAAGAATCAATGCAGAAATGAAAGCACTTAAAGAACAGGAAGAGAAGAAAAAAGCACTTAACGCTCTGCAACATTCGGATGTCAGGTATAGGAGGTACTCAATTGAAGAGATTGAGGCTGCCACGGAGTTCTTTACAGAATCCCGCAAGATTGGAGAAGGAGGTTATGGTCCTGTATATAGATGTTATCTAGACCACACTCCTGTTGCAGTTAAAGTTTTGCGTCCAGATGCAGCGCAAGGAAGATCACAATTCAACCAAGAGGTATGAAACAAAAAGGCGCGTGTTCCTTTCCAAACAGTTTGACAATATAGGATACTTGTGTTGCCAAACTATGCATTTGGGCCACCAGTTTGGTTGATTCTTGTATTGCTGGGCTGTTGGACAAGAGACAATTTCATTTCATTATAAATTTGGAAACATTGCGTTTTCTTTGGTTGATTCGCTAATTACTATGAACAGGTTGAAGTACTGAGCTGCATACGGCATCCTAACATGGTTCTCCTGCTGGGAGCCTGCCCGGAATACGGTTGCTTGGTTTACGAGTACATGGCTAATGGGAGCTTGGAAGACCGTCTTCTTCGTAGAGGAAACAGTCCACCTCTCTCTTGGCAACTTAGGTTTAAGATTGCAGCTGAAATTGGGACAGGCTTGCTATTCCTCCACCAGGCCAAACCAGAGCCACTAGTCCACCGCGACTTAAAACCCGCTAACATCTTGCTTGACCGCAACTATGTGAGCAAGATCAGCGATGTCGGCTTGGCCAGGCTCGTGCCCCCATCCGTTGCTGACACCGTGACGCAGTATCGCATGACATCAACAGCCGGCACATTCTGCTACATAGACCCTGAGTATCAGCAAACCGGCATGCTTGGTGTCAAGTCTGATGTGTACTCTCTTGGGATTATGTTTCTACAAATGATCACAGCCAAGCCGGCAATGGGATTGACTCACCATGTTGAAAGGGCTATTGAGAAGGGGACCTTCGCGGATATGCTAGATCCATCCGTGCCAGATTGGCCGGTTGAAGACACATTGAAGTTTGCCAAACTGGCTCTCCAGTGTGCAGAGTTGCGGCGGAAAGACAGGCCGGACCTTGGAAAAGTTATCCAGCCAGAACTTAACAGATTGAGAGGGATTGCTGAAGAGACAATGCACCCAACACTGATGGCTGGTGATCATAGCCCCTCATGCAAATACAGCCAAGTTTCTGTGCAGCTAGTAAGTGTATATGGCCAATAAACTTAGTCCTCTTTCTCTCATCAAAATCCTAATTTCAACCCTGAAAATTGTCGAATGCAATCTAAAAGGTGTTGATTCGTTTTTGCAGGAGGGGAGTGAACCAGGTACAAGATCTACTGAGAGCTAGGAACACCCATCAAACCCTCTCCATCATCTCAAACCCTTAGACTATTTAAGAAAACATGTCTAAGGATTGTAAGTAATTAAGCAGAACAAAAAAAAAAATGTACAAGTTTTGTAGATAAACTGACGAGTCGATGAAACTCAACATGTACGTGAGTTTGGTTGCTGGTATTCTAGAGTAGTCAATTTCTTATGATCAACTATCAATTTCTTATATATTCTCTTTGTTGAAACACAAAAAATAGACGATTCAAATCTTTCGGTACTGCATGTATCTAAATCATTCTCAAGTATTCTTTGTCGATAATTGATACAAGTATGAAGAATTCAAACAACCAAAGATCCTTAAAGACTACAGATTAACACTACGCTTATGTTTCCAGACGTTTAAGCAATCGAGTCCAATCAAAATCGTAGTCGAACTGAAAACCTTCCCTTTTAAAAACGCTATTAAAGAGTCTCTTCAGATAAGCATAATCTGGTTTAGCATCAAACGTCAATGACCTACAGTAATGGAAGTATACCGAAAACTCGGAAGGGTAACCAGAGCATAGCGACTCGATAGAAGTTGATATTTTCTTTTCTGCGATATTCTCATCTTTCTGCTCTATTGTCCCTGCTTTCAAACCCTGCCAAGGAAGACTTCCTCTTAGAAAGTACAAAAGCACATATCCTAGTGATTCCAAATCGTCCCGGCGGCTTTGTTCAATGCCAAGATGGTTGTTCACGCTTGCATATCTTGCAGTACCTACCAGACTTTTATTGTCTCTGTACGCAATATGCCGATGAGTTAAAGAGTTTCTATACTTCTTAGCGAGACCGAAGTCGATGATGTAAACCTGATTCGCCCGTCGACCCGCTCCCATCACGAAATTGTCTGGCTTGATGTCGCGGTGCAGGACTGATTTCGAATGAACAAACTCCACTCGATCGAGCATTTGATCTGCGAGCATGAGAACCGTCTTAAGAGAGAATTTCTTACTGCAAGCTTGGAATAAATCCTCAAGACTAGGTCCAAGGAAATCCATGACAAGAAAACTGTAGTCTCCTTCAGAGCCAAACGATCTCACGTTTGGAACTCCAGGTCCTCCATGGAGTATTTTATACAACTTTGATTCATACAGCAGTTGTGGATGCCTCGTCTTGGCACTTTCGAGCTTGATAGCAACCTCCTCGTTTGTCTGAATATTACTACCCCGGTAGACCTGTCCAAACGATCCGCTACCGATCTTTCTAACAAGTTGAAACCTTCCATCCACCAAAGGCTCCATATCCCCCAAAACCCTACGACGACAGAAAAACCCTAGCCCTAAATAAAAAGCTTAAGACCGAAAACAATTAAGGAATGGTTTTGAAGGGAAGGTGAAGAATCGTCAAAAGGGGGAAAATTCCTGACGAGTAACGACTACGCAACGTTGACTTAATTATAAAACATTACAACCCTAATTAGGAAACCTTACGATTCCAAGATTATTATTACCCTTACTAAATTTTTAATACCACATTTGTACTCCTCCTTTAATTTGAGAGATTTTCCAGTATGATCGGAACACTGAATAGTACACATGTCATTATACAAATGGTAGAATATATGTGTTAAAAAATACAAATTTTCGCCACTTATATAAAAACACGTGATGTACCTGTGTTTCGGCCACAAAGAAATTTTTTTCCTTTGATTCCACATTTGGGCCGGAAGTTTTCTTTCCCAATCAATTTGGGCTTTCTACTGTTAAAATATTTCAATGTACTTTTTTCCTACCAATATATATATTATCTTTATTTTTTATTTTTTTACTTTATTTTTTTTAACAAAAAATATTATCTACATTAAGGATGAGTAGTAGGAAATAATATACTTTATTAAACATAGTAAAATAAGAAAATTGTTATTAGCACTCTAAAAATCTCATTTGACACTCCAAACTTTCTATAATTAGAAAGAAAAATACACTTATGAGAAGTGTATAATAAGATTTTTGGAATGCTAATAACAGTTCTCTAAAATAATACTATTAAATATCTATTCAAAACCAAAACGTAAACATCATGAACGAATCTCTTAATTACATAAAAGGCACGCAACTTAATTACATATAGATAAGAATTCTGATGAAATCATTACAAAAAATCAAACCCATAACTGAAAATAGAGATACAAAAAAGTATGATTTGTATATTCCTGAAAATATTATCCGATAGAAATTGCTAGTAAACCATAAAAACTCCCCACGAGATGGAAGCTACCTACTATTTCCGTTACCAAAAACTCTGCCACGAAGGCACAACTTTGAAAAACGAGATTAATTTCCAGCCACTGCATGCTCTGCGATTGTAACGTTCCATTTTAATGGAGGATGTTTACACGAGGCAATGGGAGGGTCTGCATGTCTTACACCTAATCCAGACAACCAAACTCACATGCGGTGCATGCATCTACTTCAGTTCTCTCTGTTCTTCCCTTCCTATATATCTTGAACCAATTCGCTCTTGTTTCATCAACTAGCAAACTTTGAGTTGCAAAAGTTAAAGAGTGTCTTCGTGTAGTGATGGAGTTCCGTCTCTCAAAAATGCTTACTTTTCTCACTGTAAGTATAATTAAGCTAGCTCCATCTCCTAGTTAATTTATTTGGATTGTCCCTTCAAATGATTTTTTTTAGTTCAGTCTCTGCATTCTAATTGTTTACTAATTTCGTTGTTTTCTTAATTAATGATGGTTTAACTTCTACCGTTGCAGCTGACCACACTGGTGGGAATGGCAAGTCATGCAGCTGCTGTGCGGCAGCCGTTGCCTCAACTTTCCTACTGGAACTCCGTCCTGCCGAACACGCCAATTCCAAAAGCTTTTCGTGAACTTATCCATCCTGGAGGTTTGTGTGTGTGTGTCTGTGTAAATTATTGAAAATTAATAGCAAAATGGTTATCAATCGAGTCTATAGTTTCACGTACGATTATATTGACTATATTGACATGTATGCATACGTATAGTCCCTCACTTGTACTTTGCTTTGGTTTATGTTGCTAAATCTGCAGACTTAGTATCCAAGAACTTTCTCCGTCCTGCTGGCACTGAGAACCAACTTGACAAAGCCACTGATGCTCTTGGCCCTTGTGCTGGCTTGGTCCTCATGGAGAAGGACTTGCACCCTGGAAAAACAGTGACATATGGCTTCCCCAGAGATACCACAAGCAAATCATCACGCTTTGTGTCCCGCCCAACCGCGGAGTCGATCCCCTTCTCATCAAACAAAATGGAAGAAATTCTCAAACGATTTTCGCTGAGGCCGGAATCATCAGAAGCCAATACAATCAAGGAAACCATTGATTATTGCGAAATGCCGGCCATGAAGGGAGAAGAAAGATATTGTGCTACCTCTTTGGAGTCACTGGTTGACTTCGCCACCTCCGAGCTCGGATCGAATATCCGAACAATGTCGACGGAGGTGGAAAGAGGAGCCAACAATGATGTGGAGCAGATTTACACAATAACCGACGGAGTGAAGGTGCTGGCCGAGGACAAAGTCGTCACGTGCCATAAGATGAGCTATCCATTTGCTGTGTTCTTGTGCCATGCCATAGAAAAGACAAGGGCCTACATGGTGCCTATGGAAGGTGCCGACGGGACCAAGGCAAATGCAGTAATTATTTGCCATCGAGACACATCTAAATTTGCACCAAACAATTGGGGCTTGTCACAGCTCCATCTTAAACCAGGAGAAGGTCCCCTCTGCCATCTTCTCTCCGACGGACATCTTACCTGGCTTAGAGAGAAAAACCTAGATGAACAATACATAGTTTCAGTTGCCTGATCGCCGTTAATATCTGAAACAGAACCCCATAAGAATGGCGTACTTGTATCTGCTCCATGAAAATAAATAATAACAGGCAGCTGAATAAAAAAAGAATCCCATAATAATGGGGTACTTGTAGATGCTCCATGAAAATGAATAAAGGAATGCCTTGAGAATGGCCTGTTAGTTAATGATGCATTTGAGAGTTCTTTTTGTTCCCAACACTTCCTTGCGAAGATCTAGATCCCTATTTCAAAATCTAATTAAAGTAGGTTTACAACTGTTGAATCCCACGACCAGAGGGAAAAGGAGAAAAGTAATTTAAATAAGATTACTCCATTCTAACTGCACCAAGACTTTTTCTAATAAAATCACACACTTGACAGATTAGATAGATGGTAATTACTAAGCTGGAAACAATATTGGTGTTGTTAGAGTATGATCCTTTACCCGTCGACTTGAAAATTTCAACATGGTACCAAAGTCGAGGGACAAGCTTGTATAGCCACGTGATTGGATGGATCCCTGTTCGCCCCGGATGATTATTTTGTGCAAATTGTGAAACCCTGATTGGGATTTGAGGATCAAAATCGAAGGTGACATGATTAATAAATGATGTCGAGTAGATTTCAAGTCAGATGCCATGACTAAGAGAAGTTAACGTAACTAAAAAACACCCCCATTTCATTAACAAATCCCACAAAATAAGGACGATAATCTCATCTCTAATCACATATTACACGTTACAACATACATAGGAGATCAAAAATTCATGTAACTAAAGATGAATTCCCAATCTGTCACCGGAAAGAAAGAAAAAGATCGACTCACAATCTCGTTTGGAGAACTAGTAAATACACACCACACGCACTGGCAAGAATTGGCACAATGCAATCAAACGCAATAGCAACTCCGCCAAAACCGACTACCAGCTCTAGTGTTAACGGTAATACATTAACTGGTTGCCGGATGAACTATTAGGATAGGCATCATACATAGGTTGGGGTCCGCCGGAGTTCAAGGCCATGGACGTGGCAGCAGCCTGACTCAAGGCAAGTTGGCGCCGATAAGCCATGAAGTCAGCTGGAGAATAGCCTTGGTTTATACCGGCAGTTGGAAGAATCTGATAGGGCTGGGCAGGAGGAGGTAGTGGATTAGAAGCTATCCCGGCAGGAGTTGGTTTGCTACCCCACGAGCACTGCATGCACGATTACACAAAACAAAAGATGTTTTATCATGACAGAAATAACACTGACTGTAATTTGACTGACCACCAGCGAAAGACGTAAACAGTACAAGTCGTCTGTGTAGGTCAATCGTATGCATAGCAACCCACTGAAAGGTGTCAAGTGTCATTTGCATATGTGCATTGAAGAACAATATGAACGAGGCAAAGGAAGTGTGACCATCAAAATGAAAAATTTGCAGTAGAGTTTCCATTACCTTCATGGACTTTCCATGAATTATCCTGCCATTTCCCATTTGAATAGCCAGGGCTGCTTCATCATGGGTGTTGTATCTCACAAATCCGAAACCTTTATCCCTCTGCACACGTACTTCCTCAATAACACCAGCCCCAAGAGCATGAAACTGACTATGAAGTTCAGCTTGAGTAACCTGCTAAGGCAAACCAGATTTTCAGCAGGATTTTATGGTTGACAACTTATAGACGTAACCTGATAAGGCAAACCACTTATGTCATAGGACCAAATTCAAGGTTTAAAACTCATATTCGAAACATAATAATCACTGTTAACCACCTCATGGGAGAGGTTGCCAACATAGACAGTCGTGTATGCTTGATTGTTTTCTGGGGCCTCTTCGTTGGAGTTCTCCGGACCTCCATCTGCAAAATAAAGTAAACAGAAGAACTAGCCATCAACATCAAGTCTTATCTGAACTAAACATCAAGTTCCGGTATCATGACTCATATAATACGGCAACATATACTAGGGTCAACCATCAATCTAAGACCTACCTGCTATAGCCAATTATTTTAAATTGCAATACCAAAATGCAAAGGTCACCTAGAAGCCCAAAACAAGAAACTTCTGGCCAACCAAGTCAGCAACTTTTCAATCTACCTGAAGATCCATTTGTAAGTACAACGGCATTTTGAGTGTCACTACTTGGCTTCTCGTCACTAGAACCAGCACTTTTGGTTGCCCAGTTGCATCTTATTTGCCTATTTCCAAGCCATTTACCTACACAACAAAGTCCAGAACACATCAACCATAGCACAACCAGTATCACAATGTTCTTGCACTGACGAAAACTATGCAGCACGAGGCAACATGTTAGATGTGTTACCTGTTAAATCATTGATAGCACTCTGAGCTTCCTGAAAAAAATTTCCATGAGGCACTTAATCAGTTTAAAATGTACCAGAGTTCTAAGATTGTAAAACCAACAAATAAATAAAAAAATGGCGTCATGTTAATACCAACTCCTCTAGGTATACAAAGTCAGCACAAATGGTGCGGAAAAACCAATCCACTATAATAAGCGACATTGCTTTACACATTTCATGTGCACCACTAAGCACATGAAAGAGTGCAACGCACAAGCTACCTTGATGTGATTCAGGGATTTTAAATAAATGTGGGAGAAGATTTAGGCCGGGATGAATCTCACACCAAAACTCTCTAGTTTATACTCACAACAACGTAATACCTGCTGTTCACGGAAAGAAACAAAGCCATATCCCTTTGAGCGGCCAGTTTTGTGATCCCACATGACCCTTGCATCACTGCAAATGATAAAAATGACAAAAACAAAAAGTCTTGTAAAACTAACATCATGCATTTGGAAATTAATAGGGTGATTCAAATTGTTATCCACCCAAGTGGAAACAAGCAATAAACTAAGTGAGAACCTTTACTAAGTTTAACATGAAAAGTTGATGAAAGTAATGAGGAAAAATTATAACATGCTAGCCTAGCCCCTGGGATATATATCCTACAAATTTGAAAAAAAAAAAAACGATAATCAAAAGAAACAGGAACTCACGAACAACTAGGATAGAACCCGAAGCAAGCAAATAAAGTTGCATCTGTAACCTCTGGACTAAGATCACCAACAAATATGTTGAAGTGCCCTGATCATTGTAAAATTGCATTAATGGAATGAACCCTAATAAGATTGTAACATCCCGTAGAAAAAATAAAATAAAATAAAATTGTAAAAAGAACAGCAGTAGCACAACTGAAGCTCAAAGTAACCTGAAGTATCCTCCCTCTGGCTATTGGCATATGCCCAATTCACCTTAAGTGCCTGACCATAACTGCAAACCAGATTTAGAAATACTAATGAATATAAACAATTCTCGAAGCTATTGACAGACATACAACATACATGATCGAAGTCAAGAAAGGCAAGAGAATAATAGCCACACTTGTTCTAAAGTAAGTGAATGCTTACAGTTGCCGTCCATGCAGATTCGTTATTGCATGGGCTGCAGAGTGTCGATCATGGTAGTCAACAAATCCATATGATGACTGCAAAAAAAAAAATATATATATATATATACAACCACATCATGAATTCATAAGGAAAAGAAATCTTGAAGTTGAACATAGGATTCCAATTTTGTTTGCCGCAATTAACAATTTCTCCAGCCAGTTACATATTTTACTTAAGAAATGCATCATGTTACAGGATCAAAGTGTAAGCACTTGTAGAATCATTTCACGACCAATTGGAAAACACTAGATGTCTTATAGATGTGTAGGAGACTCAGATTATTGCATATATTTCCGTAAATTGAAGGAAAAAACAGAACCTTCAAAAGAGGAATGACAAAATTATATACAAGGATTCAAAAGAACACGAAGCATGTGATGTATCATGTACCTTATCCTTTTTTATGAGCTTGCATCCTGCAAGAGGACCAACACTCTGGAAGACTTCAGCTAGAAGCTTATCGGTGACATTTACATGAATATTTCCAACATAGCTGAAACCATCATACCATCAAAATAATAAGTCTTAATTCAAGATATATCCACTTGAATATTAAACGGTATGAACTACTTGAGTTTCGCTGTCCACTTAAGCTAAAGAAACTTCAAGTAGATAAGCATAAAGATGAATGGGAAGGAAAACAAAAAAAAATTCCGGAAAACAAAAAGAAATTCCAGAAAAGAAAAAATGGAAAACTACTATCTAGCACTTACACACTGTTGCACTGAGACGGGTCAAATCCGGGAGGCAGATTTCCACTTGGGATAGGCTCCATCTGCACATTATAAAAATATAAAGAAGATAAACAAATAATACTACTCTCAACCAAAGAGTATATAAAATCTTAATCCCCACCCAAAAAAAAATTGAATTAACAATTTATATTTGCTGTTCTGATGAATCACATAAAGCTTGAAATTTTAAATAAATTAAGTGAAAGCCAATAACTCAAATTATCTAAATTTGTCCACAAACAACAATTTCTTCACAAACAAGAGAGAGAGAGAGAGGGAGGGAGGGAGGGAGAGAGGGGACCTGAGACATGGCAGCAGCGAGCACGCCAGGATGGTACATGTGTTGTTGTTGCTGCTGAAGAAGTGCTTGCTGCATTATGGCTTCTTGTTGTTGCTGAAGCTTCAATCTTTGTTGCATATTACACTATTCTCCCTAATTTAATTTTTATTATAAAAAAAAAAACCCAAAAAAATAATCAGAAAAACAGAGGCAGATCACCCATTAAATCCCAGTTTTCAATTTCAATCATTGAAATCAAAGCAAGTGCAAAAACAAACAGGAAGAAAGAAATAAACCAAATTGAATTCAATAATCCAAATTCCAGAAAGTCCCAAACTTTCAATCGAAATTCATTTGGGGTTCTGAAGAATTGAACTATTTTTTCTCTTGAAGGTGAAAAATCGGAGTGGCGATAAGATAATTCAGATAAATTGAAACCCAGAAACAAAAATAAATCAAAAAATGGAAAAAGGAAGAGAGAGAGAGGGAGAGAGAGAGAGAGAGAGGAACCTGAGGGTAGAAAATGGAGCGAAACTCGGTGCAGGTTCTTCTCTGCGTTGTGTCGGAGCAACTTTCTCACAGTGAAAGGCTGAAAAGCAGACGACTCGGGTTCGGGTAGAATAAGATTGTCCCCATTAATCAATCATTGTTTTTTTTTTCTTTTTTTTTTTTTTTTGCTGTCACATTAATGATTATTTTGTGACTCCAAAATTGTCTTTTGCTTTTGTTTTCATGGAAAATAATAAAAAACGTCTTTTTAATTTCGTATGTGAGACATTTTTCTATGTATCAAAACACAATTTGGTTTTGATCCGAGTACATAAAAATTTCTCATTGATTCCGTTTTATTTAAATGTGATGTTTATCTCTCTCTTAAATGGCTCACGTGTTGTTCAATGTAAGAATGTGGACGGAATAAAAAAATTTGACAACTTGAAAATAATTGACTATTTATAAAAATTTAGAAAAGTAAATAGAATAGAATGAAAAAATTTGACGACTTGAAAAGAATTGACTATTTATAAAAATTCAGAAAAATAACCCTTATCATATTCTTTCACCTTCTGTAGAGGCCAATTCTCAATTAGATGTGCTCAGCCTGGTACCAAATGAAATTGTTTCCATGAAACAATTAGTACATTATTTAATTGATCAAATGTCATTATTCAGAACAAAATATAAAGAAATTGCAACTTAAATATACTTTACAAAAATGTAAAATTCCCACCCAAACTTGGAACATGGCTACCAATTACCAGCTAAACTCAATACCGTGTAGCTAGCTAAACTCAATACCGTAATCCTATACGGTAATAAAAGACGCCGTATCTACGGTGTTACGGTGTATAGTAGGCAAATGCGCAAATTTGACCATACAAAATGGTTTCCTTCACTTCTGAATACTAAGTGATTCAATGCAGGTACGTGCACAAAATAAGGTCGTTTCTTCAATTTGCTCAGCATTTCTGAATTTGGAGCTCGTGCAGTAAGAAGCATCTGCTGAACGAACTTCAGCATCCCACGTTCAGTTGAACCACTTTGTGAGGGGGAATTGGTGAATGTTCATATGAATTGAGTTGTGAAGGGTAGTGATCATCAGAGGGCTGCTTGGGCTTCTTCAATTTGTTCTCTCGTAGGTCGACCAATTCTTCTTACATTATTACCAGACAAAAGCTTCAATGCACCCTTGAGGGTGATTTCAGTGGGTTTCTTATGCTGCATGTGCAATTAAGATAATCCAACTCATTAAACTCGGTAAAATCTTGAGCAATGTTGATCAAAACTCTTGACAACATAATTCTGAATGTACATAAAAAGAATACCTTAGGAACAGAAGCAATTGTGCTCCGATGTCTAACCGCAAACCCAACCTTTGAAACCTTTAAAATGACTGGTTGTCCATCAGCTGGATGTTTTCCCTGAAATGAAATTAAAGAAGGGAATCAAACAGAGAGAGAGAGAGTGTGTAAGTTCAAGGATGATGAAGAGCAGGAAACGGAACTCAGCAATAAGAATGAAAAACAAACCAATGTCACAGGATATCGCAGCAACTCCAGCGCATATTCAAGGGTAATGGAGTTCACATCCTTTATCTGAAAAGTAATTTCATGTGAAAATATAGACTCGATTTCAAAGAAAAGCATGGTGAGTCTTCAATACATGTGCACACAAAGATGGAGGGAGGAGAAGAAAAAGAAGCAAAAGGCAAGTAAAAGGCATTGGTAAACTTGAAACGGGCATCGAAATTTTGTTGGTACATCAATGCACTAGTCAAAACAACTCCTACGAAAGACAGCACATATTTCAAAACAACTACTACAAAAGACATCACATATTTAAGTATTATGGATATGATTTTGGACAGCAGTTTTCGAATGAACACAAAAAATGGCAAGAAGATGTGTAAATGAACGAAACAAGAATAAAATGTTCCAATATGTAGTTGCAACACAACTTTTACATACATGGGATGCATTGGCTCTTCTAGGTAAATAAGTCTTCCTGTCTTCACCAAGTTGTACATAGCATCCGTAAGGACCTTTCTTCAAAAGAACCTGAAAGAGTACATAGGCTTTTTTTGGTGTAAACGTAACTTGTAAAAAATAAATTCAAGAAAGGCCACTGCTCCACACTTAGAGCAACAAAATATCAAAATTCAAAGCAAACCTTTTCATCGGAAAGTGGACTTAGACCTAGCAGTTTTGGTTCCTCCATGCTGCTGTTCTTTTTTTGACCATCTTCTTCTTCTTCTTCTTCATCACCATAGAATGTCTTAGCAATGTATCTATTTACAGCAACAAAAGGAAACATTGATCACTTATGGATAGTGATTTTTCTTTCACTACAACTAAGACAAATTTAGGCCAACAAAATGCAACTTGAAACTAGAACAAAGCTCAGCAATTTCAGTTTATTATGTTATAGAAAGGAGCCATGTCTGATAACTTAATCTTTCGTTTCAGTTTAAATGACCTGGAAATACATAGTCAATTGACTTGCCAGCTCTACCTATATATGTAGGCACACGGCCACGGGCAATGAAACTGGTAATTGTTTGTTACTCTGAATTTTCCTTTTCCATTCTTGTCACTTGTACTGCTACTGGCAATAGAATGATCAACTCACAATATAGCCCACATGCATGAGACTAAGTTTTACTTATACCATAGCTTTTCATACTCACTTGCACTGTGGGTGTTGATCACAACCTATAAAATAGCCAGCACCGAACCGACTCACTTTGAAAATCAAACTGCCTTCCGCACAACTGAAACATGTACAAGTTAAAATTGTAATGTGTTAGAAAAATGTTCTCAAGAAAACAGTTTCAATCACAACATAAATTACATGCTAATGACAGCATCTGCATACTATGGGCATGTCCTGCTTTGGTCGGGAAGAGAAGCAAACAAGAAGTCTCCAAATTTCTTCTCCATCATCTTCTCTACCTGTGTAATTGAATGGCTTATTATAAACAGGAAAGTTCTTCCAAGTACAGGTATTTTACAAAAAGAGGCTTGATTTTAACGAAGACCCAATTATGCAGAATAATGAACTAAAAATTTTACTTTAGTTTCCTTTTTTTTCTGTTACCTTCCTGTTCTTATTACTTTCCTGTTTCCAGTAAGTTTAGGATTGCAATCCCGTTTCTAGCAAGATTACGTCATTATATAAATACATACTTTGTAATTCAGTTGAAGCAGAATTGATAAGACTTGAATGATTTATTAAACAGATTTTCTCCCTGAGTATCTTTGTTTCTCCTTCTTCCCTTCCGTCACTATAATTTATGTATCGAATCATGGGTCTTCTTGCCATATTCTCCTTGTGCTGACTATCTATTACTCTTCTCTTGAACTCTAATTCTCTCTCTTCTAAATCCGTATCTAATTTCTAAATCCTTGTTGCTTGTTCTACAAACCAAATCTTACCTGATGAATATGAACAGTACTGGTACGTTCACAATAAGTGCTGAATCGGGTCCAATAATCTTTAAGGAGGCCTTTCCATTCAGTCAAGCCAGCAGAGACATTATCAAGCTGGATCAAAAGTGAGAGACAAAGAAGTCAGTCACCAGGAACAAAAAAGGGAAATTAAGTACATCAAATAATTAACAATGACAGAACAACATTGCTTGATGGAAGAAATATTATACGCATTAATTCTTTTCTATTACAAAATAATTAACTTATACTGAAAAATGTAATAGTCAATATACACTTACCTCAGTCTCCATGTCAGCAGTAAAACTATAATCTGTGACCTCGGAAAAATGGTCGCTGAGAAATGCTGACACCTAAAAGTAAGAAAAATAAAATAAAACAAATTAGGAGGCCGTAAGGAAAATCAACATATCTCATGGACTCAGCGATTGAGGAATCCAGTGTGAAGTATGCTCAACTAAGAACTATCGAGAAACTAATGAAAAGGCAACCAAGAAACCAGCAAAAAATAATATAAAATGGCACAACTTAGGGTTTAGGGGGAAAATTCCACATAACAATGGACTTGCATGGATCTACAAGAGAGCATGTAAAGGTCTATTCCGTTTCTTTGATTTGCATTAATTCAAAAGGAACGCCGGAACATACCATACGACCACGAAATTCTGGATGTAATACACGGCTTTTCACTGTCACATAATTTCTACCCTGGCACCACAAATCAATAAGAAATCAGAATATTGTTAGTTTAAAAAATCACAATAAAAAGACCGGCCAAAATACTTCCCGGAAATTGTTGACAAGACACAAGTTTGGCAAGAAATAAGAACTTCTTGAGAAACTACTAATAAGGTTTCTAAGGATATGAGATAGACATAACTCAAAAGTTGTGTACAATTTCCGTTAGAATAATACATTTAAACATATGATCAAAGAAAACCTGACAATTTGAACACATTCAACTACCTGTAAAACCTTCAGAGTGCTCACATATGTTGAAGGTCTTCCAATCCCAAGCTCCTCCAATTTCTTAATCTATAGAACGCAACAACACAAGGGTCAGAAAACCAACGCTAAACAAAGGTACACCAGTTATAACACTAAATTAAAGCGTTTGTTATGATTAAACCTTCCATGTATGGAAGTACATTCAAATAGTAGAAACACCTCTGGAGGCGTCAAATTTGAAGTAGTCCTTATTGGCAATAGATTCATAGTCCCCCCTTCCAAAGACAATAACTAACGAAATCTAACAGCATTTCTTGTATAATGTAAAACAAAAATAAAATATTACCAGTGCTGCCTCAGAGTAGCGGGGAGGAGGTTGAGTATGGTGCTCCTTGAGTTCCACTTTACCAATATCTAATGGATCCCCATACTACAGAATCAAAATAAAACACTTAATCAAGCAACAACGCTGGCACATCAAGGAAACTTTTACAAACATTCAAAGATTAAAAAAATAAAAAGGATAAATCTCGTATGAAATTGAACTGAATAAGAGTTATATGTTGTCCTTATGAACTAAAGGTGCCATACCACCTGCTAACAGGCTAAGAGCCATATATGGTTCCACATTGTATTCAATACCATAGGCTCTTATCTTGAAATTAAGACAGGGCATGTGTATTTGAGCATATGTGGGTGGGGGTAATAAGAGTCCAAATTTACCTTTAATGAATTAAGAAGTACAAAAGCTTCGTCATGACTGTTTTCTTCATGTTCTTTATATTTGACTGCTTGAGCTTCCATGTCCTAAAAATTAGAAATTAAACACGCTCAAAATCTCACATAAAAGCATGCAACAAAGTGCAAATTTAAAATACGGCATCAAATCAATCACATAAAAGTCAAGCTACATGAATAAGAGGCTATTTACTTTCCAAATCCAGACATAAGAACTGCCTTTTAAAAACAAATAATAACTTGCAATTATATGGATTTGTGCAATTCCCAATTTGGATCCTATGACTAATAGAGATGATAAGTTCATGACACCAAAAGTTAAACCAGCATATAAGCTCGTATAAGTAGCAATATTTGAACATTTCATGGGTATTAAAGTGTATCCCCTTATAAAGAAAAAAATAGCAAAGTCATACCATAACTGAGAAACATTAAAAAGATTCCATTGTTTAGCATAACAAGAGTTGATTCAGTTTACTGATACTCAAGGATTCCCTCCAGTTTCAGTGACACAATTTTAGAAATGAAAATGTGTTATGACGGTGGCACATGAGCCAAATGCATATGTTTACAACAACATTAAGATGGAAAACAGAATTATACCCGGAAGACTGCCTGATATCCAGGGAACTCAACCCTTGAGGACGAAGTGCGGAGAACAATGGAGTTGTGAGCATTTCCAATATCAAGATGTATCTGGTAGATTGATGGGGAAATGAATAAGGCAAGAGATGATGAATTTGCATTGCATATGTATGAATGGAACATAAGAACAAGGATATGAGGAAAAGTCAACAAGTTAATGCATTTTCTTTTTGACAAAGAATGTGTTGCTTCTGTCACTATAACCTATGAGAACCAGAGTTTTAGCATTAAACTTTGAATAAATTAAATTTCAGTCACTTGTACTCTTCTCAGCAAAGTATATGCTAACACCTAGGAATTGTTCTAAATAGCATCCAATTCGGTCTCCCTGAAATACATGGTGAGGGTTCAAATAATAGGAAGCAAACTGTGTTTTCCTCTCTTAATTTCACCCTCTATTCCAGGTTTAAGAATGCATAACAACTGTGAGCCTTTTTTTCTCAGAAATAGAAAACATGATGATGACTGCAGAACAAAGTAAAGTCGATTTATGTTATGTAGCACAAATAGACAAACAATCCTAACGTGGTATAAAATGGACTTTTAACATTCCTAGCTATCAAGGCAATACACAGTGTTACTCATAAGCTGGAAATTACTGTATTCCCACTATGATGACAGTTCAGATGCACACCACGCACATACTGAACTTTATAAGATAATAAAAAATAAAAATAAAAAACATAGATTGAAGACGGTGGAACTACAGTGTACAACAAAGTACAGTAACATATATTAAAGATATTCTAGAAATGCAACTACTTGTCAAAAAAGAAGTAACAGCGTGGAACTAATTAATTTTTTACATAAAAATAAATTATTCATATGAGAAAACATAAATTTGCAGCCTGCATTATTACGATGTTGACCAATGGATAATAACAGTTATTTTTGCAGCCTGTTTGTTCCCATCAACTAAAAGAGAAGAATTTTCAATATGTTGTATTCTAACCTGCTCAATTGTAGCAGGCTCCATCTGACATGCCACTGTCCGACACCAAATAAGAGTGTACAACTTCAGGGAATCTTCATCAAGTACCCCGCGGAGCAATGCTAGATTCCAAGAAGAAAATTTTATAGTCAGTTCAACAGAATGAGCCTATCAACAGATTAATTGTACATCTGAGAAACTTGCTTTAAAAAAATGTAGAAATTTTCACGTAGCATGCAAAATTGTTTAGTTACATGGCAATCTTTGAACATCAGTGGGTCTGATTGCTTCATGGGCCTCTTGGGAATTCTTCACTTTCTTAAAAAATTTGCGTGCACTTTCTGATGCAAAATTCTGTCCATACCTGCATCAAAGGAATATTGTTTTAAACGAAAAACATATAGATCTCATTGCACAAGTATAACCACAAATAGTGGAAACTTATAGGTCACTCCTCCATTACGGGAACAAGTATTTATATGAACTGAGTTTGGAAACTATAAGTCATTTTAAGCTCTCACTCTCAATGCTTTAGGCCAATGGTGATTCCAAAAACTGGGCAAATTAAATTTCAAACCTTAAAAGCTAAAAAACTATTAAGTTTTGAAACTGTACGCTGAAATAAGCATAAAATATATTAGAACAGTTCTGGATTGAATAAAAACATGAAACTACTTGTTCAGGACCCTGGGAAAATACACTTGCATCATGGAAAAAAATGACAGCATAAAGACATGAACATGCATATCATTGTTTAGCATTACATCTAAATTTAAATTCCAAATAAAATAGAAGCCATCTTGACATTTATCTGCAGCACCTTTCAATGACCAAGGAGCGCACATCCTTACAGGTTTCATCAGAAATCTGAAGAAATTAAAAGCCATCAGTATTAGAAATAATGACAGATATCACTCTCAACTAGAAATGAATTTTATATGAATCATTGAGACAGTGTAAATCACGCGCACATGCAAACAATCAGCATATGTTGTAGTAGTTATCATCACAAAGAAACGAAGTACATTTATAGTCCTAAGCAAACTCAACAGAAAATTAGCTGCCTTAGACAAACACTACCCCGTAAAATTCATCTTTTTACATTGTGCAGTATGAAAGAAACCAATTTGCAACTTGGGAATTTTAAACACTACATACCATTCCACAAGAGCAGTTCAGTTCAGTTCAGTTATGAAAATAATTAACTAGAAAGAAGAATATTATAATCAATTAAAAATACTATTTTAAAATTTTCTTTTTAACATTACATTGGTTCAGGTATATCCCAATCCCAAATTAATTAAAATTTGATCACCCAAAGAGAAGGCAATAGAAATGTAAAAAGGAACCAGCCATCAAAAACATTGACAGACAAGAAACTCAATCAAGTTTTTGTGCAAAAAGATACATACGTGTAGTCCATCTGTTCGAGTGTATGTGATCAAACCCATTGCTTTACCATCAGATAACTGAACCCCCTCATAAAGTTTCTGTGCAAGCTGCAAATATAATGTATCTTCCATTAGACAGACAAATATAATGTATCTTCCATTAGCCAGACAAGTATTTGTGTGTGTGTGTATACGATGCATATCCTTAAAGCAAATAAAAAAGTATAGATACGGTTTTCAATTCAAAGGATGAAATCATAAGATTAACTGAATCAAAGAAAAAACTAGTGGCTAGAACAGAAGAGGAATGGTGAAATAAAAAATTTACAACTCTTTCTGGTAATTACAAATGTTGGTTCATTTCAGAACATCATATGCTTTGCACTTCAAATTAGAAAAATAGAATCATAGCAGTAAGGTCACCATTAGGCTGGTTTTGTTTTGTAAAGCCATATTTCTTCTTCATAAGAAGATAATACAACTATAAGATAACAGTACAGAACATAAACAACAATGTTTGAAGTGATACAACATTCCATATGCACAGAACTGATATGAAATGTTTGAAATGATATCAATAATGTCTAGTGTGATAACACTAGCATGTGTATCCTGATAGTGATACAAGATTCCATATGAACTGGATAACAGCCATGATTCCATATGAACTGGATAACAGCCATTATAAATCTGGACAGGAAAGTTGATCAACAATTGTGAAAAAAAAATATCCTTCAGAGCAGAAGAAACAACCCCAAAGCTAATAAAAACATTATACTATGAAGCAATGATAATGAATAAAATATAGGGATAATTGTCTAAAGCTCTTTAGATGGAGGAAATCAGAAGATAAATGCTCTCACAAGCGCACCTTCATTGTATATGCTGCACTGAAATGCAATTTGTTGGCAGCATCCTGCTGAAGTGTGGATGTTATATACGGAGTGGGAGGATTCTTCCGCATTTTGTTTTTCTTAGAATTAACAACTTGAAAATTTTCTGAATTAATCTGCTGTTCAATTTCTTTTGCTTCGGTATGAGAACTGATAGAAAATTGATTTAGCTTTTTGGAATCATAATGGGCCAAGTGTGCTGGGAAGGATGGAGCATTAACTGATGAAACATTTTCTTTTTTCTTCAATTCAACCGCAGCAGTCCAATATTCCTGTGGTTTAAATTCATCAATTTCCATTTCTCTATCGCACAGAAGAGCCAGTGCAGCAGATTGGACTCGCCCCGCAGATTGGCAACCTGGTAGTTTCCTCCATAACAGTGGTGAAATGTTAAATCCAATCAAATAATCAAGTGCACGCCGTGCAAGGTAAGCATGGACCAAGTTCTCATCAATTTCTCTTGGAGCTTGCAGCGCGCTTTTGATAGAGGCCTCAGTGATTTCATGAAAAACAACCCTGGCTACGGTAATATCTTCACGTAAAGCATCCTGTTGTTGCAGCATCTCAATAATATGCCAAGCAATAGCCTCTCCTTCACGATCAGGATCTGATGCAAGAATAAGAGTTTCTGCTCTGATGAACAAGGTGAGAGAAATAATAAATTCAGAAACATCGCCCCAAAATGAAATTAAGAGAGAAATACTTATGATGGAAAGTTCAATATCATTCCCATACATTAGCAGCTAGTATTGTTAGTAGCTTGTGGCTAATTGGATGTGAATGAAAATGATAAGAAATCTTACCCTGTTAGTGCAACCTTTATGCTATTTAGAGGAGTCCAGGCGGCAGATGGAACTTCCCACACCATACTAAAATCATCATCAGGCCGTACAGATCCGGACCTAGCAGCCAAGTCCCTTACATGACCATAGCTAGGAAGAACTTCAAACATATCACCAAGATAACCCTGAATAACCTTTGCCTTTGTAGCAGACTCCACCACCACCACAGTTTTCCCAGTTGCAGGGTACAGCTGCTTCAGTGTCATTTTCCCATGAGGTTTCACTTTGCCTATTTTTTGTGGTATAAGTTTCTGTGGTGACTTGGTATCTGAATTTATTAATTTTCCCCTTCTCAAAGAGTTCCCGCTTTTCTTCTTTGGCTGGGGTTTTGTTGAAGAACCATCAGCAATTTCCACGGGAGTTTTCGCAGCGAGGTTCAACTGAAAGTCTGCAGTGTTAGTTAAAATAGTGCAAAGTAAACATAAAATTCAATCCTAATTCTACTAAAAAATTTATAGTTGCTATTTCCTAACCTCTGAAACCTCCGCCGACTTTTCGCCACTTTTGGTACCACGAGATTTCTTTGGTTGAGAAGTAACCTTAGAACTTTGTGACATAGCAGCTTCTCCTGGAGGATTTGCAGCAGAAATTTGTTCTTTAGTTTTCTTGCTCTTCGACCTCTTTTTCCCTTTGACTTTAGAAACCTGGGTATCATTTCTTATAGGAGAATTGGAAAACAAAGATCCCAATTTTCCTGCCCCCTTCTCACTTCCAACTCGCTGTTCGGTTAAGGCTTCTACTTCAACATCTTTAGAGATACTAGAATCAGTAGCTTTGGTTTTGCTTTGAGCTGCTAATTTCTTTTCCCATTTCTTGCATTTAATAAGCCTTCTGAAAAAAAACATATTTCCACTATTCCTGCCATCTTGGATACCCACACTCTCTCCTTTGTTTATCACAGATGGAACTTGAGAGAAAAACCTCTTGGGAAAAGCTCCAGCACCATGATCAGATAAACCTAATCTACAACTGTTCTTAAAAGAGCCACAACTGAAAATACCAGCAGGCCCTAAAGAATTAAGCGAACCATGTTTTAAATGAGAATGAAAGGTAAAAGCGCATTCAGACCCATTGCCACTTCTTCTGAAAGGATGAAAATTTGGCCCAAACTTTGAATGGTTGGCCGTGATCATGCAAGAGACTCCGGACTTTTTTAATCTATGCTGAGAATAATTTCTGTATACATTCGTTGTCAAATTTGACGAAGATGGTAAGCAAGCGCATGGATAAGCCTCAAACGCCCTCCACTGCAGCTGTAACACCAAAATGTTGCACGTCACTATAAGATTTTCTGGGAGTTGACACAAAAAATACACACACACACACACACACACAGAAAACAAAAAATCCGAATATCCCGTGTTGCATTAGTTAGCACAACCAAGACAATTTAACCAAACCCAACAAGAATCAACGCATAATCTTCGAATTCGTCGATAAAATGTCCCATTCCAAGTGAAAAAGCTTCAAACTTCAATCTCCAATAACCAAAACATCCCCCAATTTTACCGTAAATAAACAACCCACAAAGATAACCAACTAATATAAGTACAATCACTTGAAAAAATTGGCCTTCTGGGAAATGCATGAAATTGAAGAAACCCCAGAAGATGGAAATAACAGAGTATCAAAAATGAAAGGGGAAAGTGGGAACCTTGGCCATGGAGCGGCGGAGACACAGGGCGGAGGCAGCGAAGGTGTTTGAGAAAATGAAGGAGGAAGCGGTGGACAGCCGTTTAGAATGTATCATCGCCATGCCAGTTTCATTTGCTTAACGCAAACAAATATAAGAGTGAGCTGAGTTTCGAATGTTTTGTTATATAGTCACAGAGAGAGAGAGAGAGAGAGTGAGAGAGCGGTTACGAAACAAAGGGTTTTGATCGAAGGGTTTTAGACTTTTAGGGCAGGTTTTCGGATTCGGGTATGTAGTCCGGGTACCGGCTTCAAATTCTGTTCCAATATTTATGGGCCATTTGTCGCAGAATTTGTTACTTGCTACATACCCGCAGCGGATAGGGGGTGCCCCGTAGGTATGGGGCTGGACTCATCTTTCTCGGGCGATTAATTAATTTAATGTCATGTTTAGCTATAAGTTACATTAAAAGTTGTTATTAGATATTTATTAGTTCAAATTCTCATCTTAAACAATGATTTGAAGAGAAAACTTTTAACCACTAAAACAATTCACTTACGTTCGAATACTAAACTTGAATATTATCTCACTCACCGTTAAGTCACATAAAACTATATCATTGTATTGGAATCTCAACCCTCCAACATAAACCTTAAATGTTGAACCATAACCATATATGTTCAATTGAACCAAGCCTTGGATCTCAAACATGGACCTGTATGAGCAATTTTAATCCCTCCTCAACATTCTTTGTGAAACATCTTGGAAGTTAAAATGGAAGTTTCTTATTCGATATAGAAATGCTTTTGGCAAGAGTCGTTAGAAGAAGCCCTAAAGCAGGTAGATTTGAAATTTTTCCCCAACACCCCCAAATCAAATTGGCGAAAACGAAATCAAATCAAATTAGGGATTCATAGAAGAAGGAGAGGGACAATCAAATTAGGCAGCTTCATGTGATATACCTTACAAATTATATTTTGTTTGAAAGGTAATTCCAATGGTGCATTATTCATTCATGGTAATTGCAGAATTCTTGTTTGCAGATCAACAGATCATCTATAATTTTGTCATAACTTTTTTTTTAAAGCTCCATCTTTTACACCTGAAAGACTCTATTTTTAAAGCTCCATCTTTTACACCTGAAAGACTCTATTTCAGCAGATTCAGCAGCAGGTAGGCAGTAGGCTTCTGTGTTGTGTGTATGTCTAGGGCCTAGGCTACTAAATTTTGGGCGACAGGGCTTAATAAACTGGTGTGGTCTATAAGTTAATTATTTTTTTCTTTATCTTGAATGCAGGATTGCCACCACAAACAACAAATCATAACATATTTCAATGGCAGCCGGATACACAAAGCTCTGTTTCCAGTTCCCACGATCAAGATCACCTTGATAAACATGCAGTTCCTGGCCAAGGCATGCCACTGTCTCTGCCATCCCATCAATTTCTTCTAAATTCAGTCCCTTCTGTTGCTTTTCCCGGGTCCATGCCTATACCATCTTCCGTTCAACCAGCAAACCAACAACCCACACCCCATTTACTGTTAGGTCAACCCGCTAGTAGCGGTGAGAAGTTGCCGCTATATCCGTTGTTCCCACCTGGTCTTATTCCTCAGATGGTCAGAAAGATGAAGATTGTAGTGGTGTACCATACTCGCCGATTAGCCCTTTGGATATTCCAACCGTTATACCTCCATCCACTGTTCCTCAGTCAGAAATTCTTGAGAGAGTGTCGAAATTCTTCAAGGAGATTGGAGAAGTTAACCCTTCTGAAAGGTCCCTTCATGATTCCGATGGTAGGGATGAGGATGATTATGAAAGAGAGCATGCGGAGCGCAAGGGTGGAGCTTGCATCCCTCCACCCCCAAACATGCAGATGGACCCCGAGACGAGGGCTTATGCTGATGGAAGTGTAGATAGAAAGAGTGGCTCGGGAAGGTTGGGATTAGGGGCCACAACTAATCCAAATGAGGCAAGCCAGTACGACGATGTTTATTCTTCTTACAGGAAACAGAGAAGCACCAACTACCACTCATCCATGAGTGCAAGAGCTTCAGCTAGGTGAAAAACAGATCTGCTAGGAGTTGGAAAATGGCAGATTCTTCTTCCTTTTTCCATTTTTCGAGTTTTTCTTTTCTTTTCGATGATGTATTCTGAGTGTCAGCATGAAATTATGGTTAATGTTAACGCATGTAAGAAATAGTACTGCAAGCATTTTACCGAACAGATAAATTAAGAGTCTTTTAATTCATGGAAAGTTTCCTTTCATCTATCTATTGGACATTTTGTACTTGGATTGGATCCTACAGGACAATTCCAGCTTCTCCCCTCTCTTCGACTAGAGAGGATTCTCGTCAGATCCTCTTTGTGAGGATCGGAGATCTTCCAATTACATCTTTTTATCGTGTATTGTGCGGTTAATTTTCGTATAATATACAATAAATGGATGTGATTTGAAGATCTCGAGAATCCTCACAAAGAGAATCCGACGATGAACCTCTCTCCTCTTCCACCCCCAAACCCACGCCAGGCAGCAGTCCCCTCCGCATTTATGCATCTTTTACTATGTAATATTTTATTTATCTATCTATTAAAATTATTTTATTTATCAAACAATCCACTATTTACTATGTAAAAATATGCATAACCGTTAGATGATAAATTTTCAATTACGTAATGAGAAAAATAAACATGAAACGCTAAACTATAGGTTACAAAATAAGTTTCTCTAATCAAATGTGGGAACGCTGAGTACAAATGATATTTTAGCACTAGCTGACAATTCACAATGCTATTTTTACTTTTTATACATTTTTGTTAATTTTTTTTAAATTAATTTTTTTAATTCATTAATTCTAACGATTAAAAGTTAAAAAAATAATATGCAAAAGTAAAAACGAGTGTACTACTATCAGAAAAGTATTCTATCCCGACGAAAGAGTGTTAAAAATTTCGAAAGGCAGAGCCTCCCAACGCTCCAATCTTTTACCCAATCACGTTTTGGCGTTGGCTTTCACCCAATCCATGGCAAGATGGAGGTTAGACTCACATTTCCCATTTCTCACTTTCCCAATTTTCACATTCCCTTTGCTTCCTTTCCGTTACTCTCTCTCCTTCCCCTCCATTTTTTTTACTCTCTCTCCCTCTCTACACACTCTCCTCACTCGACTTCCTTTCTCTCTCCTTGATCCAAAAACCCAACTCAAATCCAGGTTTCATTCGATCCAGTTTACTCTCGAATTGGATCGGTTCCGTGTTCTTCTATCCTGGGTCCAATCCAATCCCATCCCCTTTTTTTTTTTCATCAGATTTATCATGTAATTTTGGGACTTAGCTGCCACTGAGCTCATTTGACACTGACCCGAAAACAGAGGATTTGTTTTTTGAAGCTTTGATTTGGCCATGGAGAAACGCATTGAGACGGAAGCTAGCTCGTTTTTGAGGTTGTCTTTCTATCTGTCCTACTTTGTTTTCTTTTGGGTTTATGTTAAATTTTAGAAAGATTTTAGCTTGATGATTACAAATGTAAGCAAAGGACATGTTTTATATGTTAATGAGTATACATGTTGCGAATTTTCTATGCCTTGAATCGAAACATTGTCGATTGATTTCCTCAAGTCTTGTTGTGTTTGAAATTTGAATGCAGTTTGTCCGCGGCCTTGTCGTATGGGGCTGCTTCCATGGCGATGGTTTTTATCAATAAAGCAGTTATTATGGAGTACTCACATTCGATGACCCTTCTCACAATGCAGGTTTTGCTTTAACAATTCGAATGTCGGTCTTCTATTTCCATGAGCATGAGATGTCCTTCCTTGATTGTTCACAAGGACTGTCTTTCGATTCTTCGTTGTTCTAGTAATTTGCTAGTGTTTTATGCTTGGTTTTGCATAATGAGCCTTCTTTCGTTTCTTTATTGTCTTAGCAATTGGCAACTGCTTTGCTTATATATGTTGGTCGAAGATTGGGATACACGAGATCAAGAGGATTAGAAATGTCCATTGCGAAAAAGCTTCTCCCTGTGTCGCTTTTCTATAATGCTAATGTGGCGTTTGCGTTGGCCAGTTTGAAGGGAGTTAATATTCCCATGTATATTGCAATCAAAAGACTCACACCGCTTGCTGTGCTTGTAGCTGGATTCTTCTCAGGGAAGGGGAGACCCACAATACAGGTTATTACACTTAACGATAGGATTGGTTATTCTTCTTTTTTCTTTAGTATTAGTGTAAGTAAAAACGAAACTTGTTCTGTAACGAACTAGAATATGAGCAAAATACTTTTAGTCTTCGAAACATATGATGTAAAAATTCCGAAGAAGCCTACACGATTTGACTAACACTGTAAGCGTAAAATGGAAGCTGGATTTACATTATTCTTTGCTACGCTTTCTCTTGGTTTGGGCTTAGCGGTCTGCAATTCATAAGCTAAGATATTTTGGACGATTCAAATTATTACGGACATGTCATTTTGTCGGTGCTTGAAATGTCTTCATGATGACAGCTTTGACCTGCTTGATGATCACTAATCGATATTTGGTATCCATATTAGGAACAATATATCTTGCGACATAACGATAGCTTCCTTATTAAGTGAAGATAAAGGATGCTTTATTTCAAATAATCACCGGTTGTAGTTTTTGTTAAAAATGCAAAGTTATTCAGAGAAGATGAGAAATATAGTGTGAAAGTCCTGACAAAAAGCATTTTCATTACCACTAAATTTGGTGATACTGAGTCCTATTTAGTTGTTCTTTTCCTCTCTTTCATGTTTTAGGTTTGACAGTACTCAGTTCTTTCATGTTTCAGGTGTGTCTTTCAGTAATACTGACTGCAGTAGGGGTTCTGATAGCTGCACTCGGAGATTTTTCGTTTGACCTTTTTGGATATAGCATGGCCCTCACTTCCGTCTTTTTCCAGGTAAGGTGATGATGTTTTTGTTCATCCACGGTTCTGTGTTATACTTGTTTCGAATGGTATGTTATGGTAATTAAGCTCATACAAGCACTTCATTTTTTATTCAGACCATGTACCTTGTTTTGGTGGAGAAATCTGGTGCTGAAGATGGGCTATCATCAGTTGAGATCATGTACTATAACAGCTTTCTGTCTCTTCCGTTTTTGATGCTTCTCATAGTAGCTACTGGAGAATTTCCAAATTCGTTATCATTACTAGTTGCAAAGGTCAGAACTTAACCTTTTCTTTGTTTATATATTTGAATTCATTCCTCTCTATTTATTTGGGACTATTTGTAGATCATTGACTGCTTAAATTGATTGAGAAATGAATTACTGTCTTTGACATCTACTACAAGACATTTCCTATCCAAATTATCGATAAAAGAAGACTTGATAACTAGTAAATAGCATAAAATCATGTCGATAATGGCTTTAAAATTATGAATTCCAGTTGGAAAAAGCAATGTGTTGCTGCCTGCCCATATAGTTTGTAAGTAACCGTGCAAAGATAAAAGAAGACTTGATAACTAGTAAATAGCGTAAATAGCATAAAATCATGTCGATAATGGCTTTCAAATTATGAATTCCAGTTGGAAAAAGCAATGCGTTGCTGCCCGCCCATATAGTTTGTAAGTAACCATGCAAAGATTTCTTCGGGGACCTGGGGCTTATTGCCGTGGCACTGAGTTGCTGTTCTTCTTTCTGAAAACGTCCATACTTTATATGACTGACATGTAATTTTCTTTATTTGCAGAGTAATTCCTTATACTTTTTGGTGATCCTCATTCTTTCATTTATTATGGGCATTGTTCTCAACTTCACCATGTTCTTATGTACGATAGTCAACTCCGCTCTAACAACCACCATCGTTGGAGTCCTAAAAGGAGTTGGGTCGACGGTATGACTGAACTTCCTCTTCTTTTTCGTAGATTAAATGACGATTGTGGAAATTAAGTTTTATTTCATCTTATTGTGATACAAATATTTGTGTGAAAATTTGTTTACACGGGTTTCGTTGTTTCACAGACCCTCGGTTTTGTACTACTGGGTGGCGTGCAAGTGCATGTTTTGAATGTGACTGGACTGGTTATCAACACAGCCGGCGGAGTTTGGTATTCGTTTGCCAAATTTCAACAGAGGAAGAGCAAGCCCGCAAAGCGGATTGCAGATGTGGAGGCTCATCGGAAATAAAATTACGAGTGCAGCTCGGGTGGGGGGGGAGGGGGGATTCGGTTTTAATCACGAAATTGCCATTTTTTTTTATGTAAATTTTGGCTATGGTGTGGGTTTGCGGGTTTGGACCCGACATGGGGACGTAGTGTGGACTTGTGGGGTTCGGCCATGTCCTGTTCTTGGGGTAGAGTAATGTCTTTGCCTATCGAGGTTCGTCGTACTAGGCCTGGTACAATTTATTGCGGCCGATTTAAACGGATATGGTTTTTCTTTAGGGTTAACGGCTTCAGTAGTTGGGCACGTTCATTTTCGTTACATAGATAGTGGGTTGAATGCCATAATATGTAAGTACGCTTAGTGGTATTGTTGTTGAAAACAAATGTATTTTTTTTTTAAGATCGCTTTAATTTCATTTTGAGAAGAGAACAAACAAGATTTCTTTTTCTTATTCTTTTTCTCATATAAATATATAGTATTAAAACTTTTAATATATTTCTTTGTTTATATGACAAATTTTTCAATCCGTCGCAACACACAGGCATGAATACTTGTTGATACAAATAGATCGCATATGGTTAATAACTGTAATAGCTGCTTTCTGTTTTTACTTTTTGCTTCCATTTCCATCAAACGTGGCAATTAGTTCTTCGAATGACAATTATACAAGGTAGGATGTGGTGGCTATATCTTAGGATCCTAAACTAAAAATATAAAAATCAGTCCTTAAATTATAAAAATATGTCAATTATATCTCTAATATTATATTTGAAGCTATTATATTCAATTTTTTTATCAATTTAAGTCATGTTACTCGCATGTGATACGCATTGCAGGGTAAATTGATAGTTTTTCATAAAGAAATAGTGTATGGATTTAACTTTAGAGGGTAAGTTGGTAATTTTGCATAAAGAAATAGTGTATGGAGTTAACTTTAGAAGATAAATTGGTAGTTTTTCATAAAAAAAAAGTGTAAGTTAATTTTGGAGGGTAAATTAGACGTTAGATTCACAACCTTTATGAAATGTTAAAGGCTTATAGGCGAGAAAATTACGGCATTACACTATGAAGTGTATCAAGTGACTTAAGTTGACGAAAAATTAGATAAAATAGCTTTGAATATGATAATAGAGATAAAATTAACAATTTTTAATGAATTTAGAGACTTATAGGAACGATTATTATCCGTTGAGAAGAAAAGTCTTCCAGGATTCAGGATCTCTGAATGGGTCTTCCGTCTCCTCCATGCACATGCACTTGTTTTCCTGTTCGTTCTAATGCAATTTTCACTCACAGATCAATGATTTCCTTTGTTTTTCTCCCATGCTTCAATAATTGCTTGTGGCTGTGTAAAATGTTGATTGAAATTACAATTTGTTATTTTTTGGTCCTAATAATACAAACGATATCAAGGGAGTGGGTTTTCAAATTGTGAAAGCTCGGTGCATAAAAGAATGTACTTAACTAATTGAGTTACAATTCTCTCATACTATTTGTTTTTTATTTAATTTGATTTTATTATAGTTCGGTTTGGTTCGCGGATTAGCGGCTCGGGGATGAGTACATGATTGAGATTCTTCGTACCCGAAACTCAGCCATTACAAGTACAACATGCTCTGGAATCATCCGAGTGTAAAATGTTTAGTTTGTGTATTATGATTGATTTGAATATTTTTTAACAGAACTTTTGTAGGGTGAAGAAGTGGATAAAGTCCTCGTGAGTAATACGATGATGGTTAAGGTCAAAAAGAATTTTAGGTTCGTATTTCACACGTTCGTTCTAAATTTGATTTCTGACGTTAATAATTTATACGGTGGCGGTCAAAAAAAACTAAAATGCATATGTGAGTTTTTTTAAGCTCCAAAAGACTACGCGATCAACAAGGGATGTGTTAATTGTATATCACCCACCAAATATCTTGTACAGATTGTGTACAACTACCGTGGTGTTTTTATTTCTGTTGTATAAAGATGATAATGTAAGCAAATGATTGAATTCCAAGTAGATTGTCTGTCACACCAATAAGAATACATAAACCGAATTGTTGACTCCCACTCAAAAACCATACAATAATTTTAACATAGATGTTATTCTACAAATATGCACGTAAATTAACACTTAAATAATAATTTAATCATCAACTTTCATGTCATTTAGTTTACAAAATTTGGTCTACACATTTAGTCTTCCTAGCATTACCCTTCTACATAAGTTGGTAATTTGTATTTACATTTAGTCTCCCTAACATTACCCTTCTACATAGGTTGGTAACTTGTATTTACATTTCTGAACTAATCCCTTAATATCCATTGTTAGAGTTGTACCAACAAGACGATAATGATTTATATGAAACAAATTTATCAAAAATTGGTGCATCGGTTGAATAATATAATGTAATATGTAAGGTTCTCTTCACATGACATTACATTGTTAGACAGAAGTCTTCGAAAATGGCGAACCTCAGTGATCCTAATATCCTACTCATCTTAATTATTAATCAATGATCTCCAGAACTGTGACCTCTTTTGTAATTTTGTTCAGAAACATTTAAGTCTAATGAACTTGAAGAAAATGATTTTAATTCCTTATTACTGGATTTTGTTTGGTTTGCATCAGTTTTAAATATTGGCCCATGGCCACCGCTCCCAGCGTACCATATGCTTTCTTATGCTTTAATTTTGGTTTTTCTTGAGTAGAGAGTACTATATGTGAAAATTGGAAGGAGTACCGTGTTTAGTATATCTGGAACACAAAACGGTTTTCACGTGTTATAACATAAGTAGAGAGGAAATAGTTTTAATGAATAGGCCCATCTGTTATAACATGAGTAATTTGTTAATACCATGTGACAATGCAACGACACTTGAAAGATAGGTAGAGAAACAAGAATTTACAAAGGATTCACTGTGAAAGATAGGTTTCTTCAACAACTTGGACTATTGGCTGAGAGTTTTGATGTGAGCTAGTCATCTTCTGGCTCCATTGAGAAGTCTGGCTCTTCAGGTTTTAGCAACTTCGGCAGCTGAACATCCTTGGTCTTTTGAGCTCCTCTCCTAGTGTTTGCAGCAAACCTTGAAGCCAAAATTGTGACACCAAGATTCTGTCTCACTTGGAAAGTATTCGAAGTTTCATTACTACTAGAAAACTCTTCCATTTCTTCTTCTGTATCATCAGCCTCTTCGTCGTGTTTGTCGTAATTATACGAGAATGACTCTGCCATGCTAAGGTTCTTCGCCAACGTTCTCTTCTTGAACCGCCGCCACGCTACCTGAATGAAGCATGCAGCCCAGGTCCTCCAATGGTAGGAGTAGAAACGAAATGTGTGTTGTAACTTCTTGCTGTGGAGGCGCCTAAACTGATTCGAGATGAATTTGAGGTCTTCTGCTCTCAGCGCAAAGGCTTCTACTTCGTCGAGGGATTTAACAGTTCTTGTGGAAGAAGGCAAGTTGAGAGTTGATTTGGGAAGCAATGCCCAAGCAAGCAACTCTTCTCCACAAAAATCGCCGGGCCTCGAAGTGATTGAGTTGAAGAAACCTGTCCTGCCTCCATTTGTTGTGGAGCTCTCTAGTTTCCCTCGGATAATGAAAAGCATCTCTGTGACAGGGTCGCCTTCACGAACAATGTACGTGCCCTGAGTACTTAAGGAGGATACCAAACGCTCGCACATGGCGTCAAGCAGTTGATCGTCCATCTGTGCAAAAAATGGGACCTGAAGATGACACAATTGAAGCGAAAAGCGTTACTCATTAGTATTTGCTTTACTATGATCAATCAGTATCAACATTCCTGTCACATGATCAGAGAAGGCACTTACGCGTCGAACAAGATCTAAACACAAGTGGCGTCGGATATCTCGACGAAGATCAGTAGGCAAGGCATGTAAGATGGATTCTTCATCAACCCCTCGAGTAGCAACCCACTTGTACTGCACGAATCGCCTAACGCGCTCTTGCAGATCTTGGGGGAGTTGACGGTGTCTCATCCACTCCTCTGTGTCTCGCCGCTTGAGCCTCCACTCCTCAAGTCTCAACGTGATCGATTGCAAATAGGTCTGCATTATATCGAAAACATATCTTTCACAAAACTAAAAAATCACTAACTGTTTTAAACTGCAGAAAAGTAAACAGATTTGATCATCCGCACCTGCATATTTCCGATTAAGTGAGCAAACAGAACCAAACCCAAGATTGCAATTAGTATTGCAAATGACGTTTCCCCGATAAATGTGCTTGTACTCAAATTCTTACCATAGGAGCTGAGATATATTAAAACAGATTATATCAGAATCTGCAAATGTTGATCAGATTTCAGATTATATCAGAACCATGTACTGATGATCATACCTCAAGTTCTGTAAACCCCACCAAAGACAGTAGAAGTACTTCTCAAGAAACCCCGTGGAGACGACATTTTTCGTCACTGCATTTGCAAATATGCCATAGTTGAAATTGGTGCTGGCTTCCGGATTGCAGTTACTAAACACTTGAGTACCGTTCAACCACGCCCGGCGGTTATCATTGTTCAAATTACCACAATCCAAGTAGCTGAGAAAACATTTCATGGGGCTGAATTCATTTAGGCATTCGGACCTCCAGCACGTTGCATACCGTTCGATGGACAACAAGTACCACGATGCCCCTAAGATCTACAACGACAAACATTGTTCTAGCATTCGTTACTGTGAGTTCTGAAGGACAATTTGAATTAAACTGGTAAATTGCATGTAAACAAAAGAAGCTGCATTACATACATGACTAGCTAACATGTAGAGTGCGAGATTATACGCAGCCCCCGCCCAGGCGGTCTTTGTGACTACACCATTGGCTTTGATGATCTGAGAGCTTAATGGGAAAATAAGATAGAGTCGAGGAACATACTGAAGCAGAACAATCAGTACAAGGGCATTATTGGTAGCATGTGTGCTTCTAACTGCAGGTATAATAAACCATATCACAATCTGCAAGAAAAGAATATAAGCAATAGCATTGTTATTTCCAGAACTGTTGCAGGAACTAATAAAATCGAAGGAACTAAACAAATCATGACACGTTGTTGTCTAACATTACCATACAGAACGAAAAAATCTCGAGGAGATCATAGAGAGTTGAAAAGAGTAGCAGCATATATCAATGTAAAGATATAATTATGGTGATGATTATTGCACCTGAGGGAGAGGCAGTGTAGCTATGAGATCTATGAAGAAATCCGTTCTCAAATACCTTCGGGCAATCTTCTTTGGATCCGTAACAAGTTCACCCCTCCCGAAAACTCTTGAACTCGGGGATACATAAGCTGTCATTAACTTAATGAACATGTGCAACAGATAGAACATATCCGCGAGAGTGCGAAAAAACGTCACAACAATTCCTAAATTCAAATCAGTCGTCATACAAGATGAACTACCGTCATTTTGCACCGAAGGGAGGTAGAAAAAAAGCGGATCAACGAACAATGCTACCAAGCAAGAAAAGAGAAAAACCCTGTTCCATTGCAGGAAAATGTCACTTCCCGGATCAAGAATTTGCTTCTTACGTGGCTCCTGGTTCTCTGAGACAACCTTAAAACTCCCAAATCTCGGAGTTTTATTAGTTCGAAGTCCGGTAGTAGTACTAGTACCACCATCAGGAATTAACGAGGGTGCTGCTGCTGATATTTTGTATGCAGATAGTGGCTCTTCTGAGTGTTTTTGGATGTCACTTTTTTCCCAGGAAAACTGAACATCTTTCTTATCATGATCATAAAACCTGCAATTATGAAATTAAACACAATAATTAAGAAAAATTAAAAATAATAATAATAGAGAGTAAATTGTGAAATATGAAATTGGTATTGTAAAATGGAGACATTACCTTAATACCTTGCCTTTCTTCAACTCCATGCTTGTAAGTTTGATAACATCAATATGCATCACATGCAACTAAAGGATCCAAAACGTGAAATGAAGAACAACAAGAGAGAAAAAGTAAAAGTTCAATGACAGCATATTTTATGGGAAACATTTCCAAAATCCAAACAGATATATATATATATATATATATATATATATATATATATATTTATGTTTTTCTATAAATATATATTAAACGAGCGTTATTCTTCACTAATTCTATCTAAATTACAAAGAAGAGATTCGAACTTAGGTCAAGAGAGAAGCACATTGCAGTAGTCAACATGGCCAAGCGTCTGCAAATCTAAATGAATATAAAAGTGAAGAGTTGAGAGAGAGAGAGAGAGAGAGAGAGAGAGAGAGAGAGAGAGAGAGAGGTATGTATTAGAAATATATTCTCATTGAATTAAACTGTGGGTTACATTGGATGTATTTATACACAGCAAGTGATAACATTAGTTAACTACTAATGTAACTAATTAAGCTTAATCTATGAATTAGTTACAATAGAAAACTTAAGGACTAAGCAATAGATGACTTGGACTTTAGCATTGCTGACTGTGGGGTTGACTGAGAAGAATTATGTGTGTCTTTACACCCCCTCAAGCTGAACGGAGGGGAACCAAGAGAAAGCTTGGAACGAAGAAACTGAAATCGACCCTTGGACAGGGACTTAGTGTGAATATCTGCAATTTGATGGAGACTAGGAACAAACTGAACTTTCAGAAACCAGATGTAGAACGGCGATCAAACACACAGCCAGCCCAATCAGCATCCGAGAAGGCAGTAAGAGTGAGAGAGCCTTTTCGAAACCAGATGCCATCAGTCACAGTGCCTTTAAGAAAACGTAAGACACGTTTGACAGATTGAAAGTGTGTATCTCTCGGACAATGAAGGAATTGACAGAGTTGATTGACAGCAAAAGAGAGATCAGGACGTGTCCAGGTCAAATACTGTAAGGCCCCAACAATAGACCTATATTCATGGGGAGTAGAGAGAAGTGTACCACTGTGGTCTAACTTCTGAGTACCAAGAGGAGTAGCACAGGGTTTGCTGCCATCCATGTGAGACTTGAGAAGAAGATCCATGGCATACTTATGTTGACTGAGAAAGATGCCAGCGGAGGTGCGATGAACTTCTAACCCCAAGAAGTAGTGCAGCGGACCTAAATCTTTGACAGGAAAGAGCTGACTGAGCTTGTGAATAAAAGCATTGCAGGCATGAGTACTAGGTCCAGTAACTAGTATATCATCAACATATACTAGGACAATCACAAGAGAGGGCTTGAAATTCACAAACAGGGAGCAATCAGATTGAGAGTTCTGGAACCCCAGAGACAGTAAAGCTTGAAACAATTTATCATACCAAGCCCGTGGGGCTTGCTTGAGACCATACAGGGACTTAGAAAGCTTGCAGACATGAGATGGCAGGGAAGGATCAACGAATCCAGGGGGTTGTTGCATAAATACCTCCTCCTTGAGCGTCCCATGTAAGAAAGCATTGCTTATATCCAGCTGGTTTAAAAACCAATCAAATTGGACTGCCAATGTCAAGAGAATGCGAATGGTGACAGGTTTGGCAACCGGGCTAAAGGTTTCCTGGAAGTCAATACCTTCCTGTTGATGGAACCCCTTGGCGACTAAACGGGCTTTGTATCTGTCCACACTACCATCAGGTTTGCGTTTGATTCGAAACACCCATTTGCAGCCAACAATATTTTGATTTGGTGTAGAAGGGACAAGGGACCAAGTTCCAGTGGACTGCAAGGCTTGAAACTCCTCAGTCATGGCTTGCAGCCAGTGATCATGTTTGGAGGCTTGAAGGAAAGTGGTAGGAACAAAATCTAAGGGATTAATAGGATGTTTAGTAGCTGCAAGGGCTTTGGGTTTAAAGATCCCGGCTTTGGAACGAGTAGTCATGGAATGAGTGTTGACAGAGAGGGGAGGTGGAGGTGGGAGTGGAGAAGGTGGCACGGGGGAAGAATCCTGTAGTGTGGGAGAAGAGGATAAATGCTGGATAGGAGAAGTGGAGACAGGGGGAGAATTGGAGACAGGGGGAATAGAGGAGGAAGTGGAAGGAAGGACAGAGGGTGAGTTAGGATAGGTAAAAGTAAAAGGAAGAGTGAAGGTGGGAGATGGGGAAGAGGGATTGGGGTGCATTGGAAGGGACGTGAGTGATGTACGGAAAGGAAATTGAGACTCATTAAAAAGGACATGGCGAGAAATGTAAACTCGCGAGGTAAGAGGATCTAGGCAACGATAGCCTTTGTGATGCAAACTGTAACCGAGAAAAACACAGTGAATACTCTTCCCATCAAGCTTAGAAGTGGAATAGGGTTTAAGCCATGGGTAGCAACTACTGCCAAAAACCTTGAGCTTGGAATAATCCGGAGACTTATGAAAAAGTAATTCTCAGGGAGATTTATCAAGGTTAGAGATGGGAAGCCTGTTGATCAAATACAAGGCAGTAGAAAATGCCTCAACCCAAAACCGATGAGGGACCTTGGATGCAGTGAGAAGAGTGCGAGCAGTCTCAACAAGGTGCCTATGTTTGCGTTCAACACAACCGTTCTGTTCCGGTGTATGAGGGCAAGAATATTGATGCAAAATGCCATGTTGCAGAAGGAACGAATTAAAACAAGAGCTGGTAAACTCACCCCCAGAATCTGATCGAAGAACTTTGATTTTATTACCAACCAAGTTTTCTACATAAGCCTTGAAATGAACAAATACTGAAAACACCTCAGACTTGAGCTTTAAAGGAAACAACCAACTGTACTTGGTGAATTCATCAACAAACAACACATAGTACTTATAGCCAGTAACAGACAACGTAGGGGCAGGTCCCCAAACATCACAATGAACAAGTTCCAGAGGCACAGAGACAGAACTAAGACTGGCAGTGAAAGGCAATTTGTGATTCTTAGCAATTGCATAATCAGAACAGAAGAAAGAAGTAAACTTTTTTACCACTGTAAACTATAGAACCATTATGTAAAGCCTTGCGAAAAATAGCAGAGGAGGGGTGGCCGAGTCGACTGTGCCAAACTGGTAAAGAAGCCTTGCTACTGACAAGAGCAAATGAAGAATGAGATGCTGGAGGAAGGCCTTGGAAGGGATAGAACCCATCTTTAACGGGCCCTCGGAAAAGCATCCTCCCCGACATACGATCCTTGATTGTAGAACCATCAGAATCAAGAGTTAAGTTGCAGTGATTGTCTCGTAAGAATTGATACGCAGAAAGGAGATTATGTTTCATGGCAGGAACATGTAAAACATTATTCAGACGAAAAGTTGCAGCAGGAGTAGTGAGAAAAGAACTACCAGTATGGTGGATGGGCATACCTTGACCATCACCAATATAAACCTTGTCCTGACCATTATAAGGCGCTGGAGAATGAAGAGCAGAGATATCATTGGTTATATGAGATGTGGCACCGGAGTCCATGAGCCAAGTGGGAGCAGAAGAGGGGAGATTAGTGTGAGCACACATAGCAGCCAATTTTGCAGGAGGAATTTTACCGGCAAAGGCATGATTCATGCGTTCAAAACAATCCAGAGCATCATGATCAGGGGAATGACAGATTTGGCATGAATCACGATGACCATGGGAGTAACCAGAAGGTCGAGGATAACTGCCAGAGTTGCCAGAATTGCTGCCAGAATTGCTGCGATAATTGTTGCCTCGAAAGTTGTTGCTACGATAGTTATTGCCCCTATAGTTGGTGCCACGAGAAGGATTGCCACGATAAGAACCCTTACCACGATGAAATTGCCGTGGAGCAGAATAACCCTGTGGTGTGGGAAGAAGAGGAGGCTGAGATTGGGGAGATTGAGCCGCATAGGCTTGAAAGGGTTCAGAAACAACAGGTTTCTTCTTGCGCTGCATGAACAATTCCTTGTTAATCAGGAGGCCATGGAGTTCATCCAAGGAGGTAGAAGAGATGCGAAGCAGAATTGAGTCAACGAATGACTCATAGTCATCAGAAAGGCCATTAAGAGTGACTGCAATTAAATCACTTTCAGAAATCGGAGCACCGGCAGCCATGAGTGCATCAGAGATTGATTTGATGAGCTGAATGTATTCAGAAATTGCAAGATCCCCTTTCTGAACATTATGCAGGCGAGAGCGAAGCTGGTGAATGTGAGCAGCAGAAACGCCGCCGAATCGTTGTTCAAGATTTAACCATAGCTCACGAGAGGAAGTAACACCAACGGTGAACGGAATGAGATCCTCCGAAAGAGTAGAATTGAGCCAGATAAGGATATTCGGATCCTTTTCATACCACAGATCGAAATCTGGATTGGGAGTAGCAGTGAGCTGGCCAGAAGTATCAAGTAAGAAAGGAGACGGACAGAGTTCAGAGCCATCAACAATCCCGGTAAGCTTGTAGCGACGAAAAATTGGATCAAACAACGCCTTCCAAACAAGATAGTTGTCCCATTTAAGCTTGGTAGGAACCATACAGCTGATATTCTGAATCGAAATCGAAGAAATGGAGGGAGAAGGCGGAACCGGAGGAAAATTAGGGTTCATCGGGGACGAATTTAGGGCAAGAACATCAGGATTCATGGGAGATGAACTCGATGAAGGCATGTCGAAAACAAATCAGAGAGGAGAAGAGAAGGAGATATCGATCAAGATCCGCAAGAAATAGAAGAGAGAGGATCAAAGATCGAAGAAATCAGAGGACACAGGGAGCGACGAAAAGGATCGGAGAAAAAGCAGTGAAGCGAAAAAGGGATGATACCATATTAGAAATATATTCTCATTGAATTAAACTGTGGGTTACATTGGATGTATTTATACACAGCAAGTGATAACATTAGTTAACTACTAATGTAACTAATTAAGCTTAATCTATGAATTAGTTACAATAGAAAACTTAAGGACTAAGCAATAGATGACTTGGACTTTAGCACTGCTGACTGTGGGGTTGACTGAGAAGAATTATGTGTGTCTTTAGTATGAAGCTTGATCCACGGCTGAAACTTTGGGACGAAAAGATGTGCAGAATCTGGGGGAGGGAGAGAACATGAAGGACATGAATGTTTCGATTAAAGACGAGAGAAATATATATTAAATTCTACGTTAGTAGATAGAAACTGCTAGCCATGATTTTTCTTCACACATTTTGGTTGACTTTTTCTTTCACCAATTGAAATTGGTTGAGGAGGGAAGTGCACGATCCAATTGTGTCAAATTATTGATTAAATACTAATAAGGTCTTTTGATAATTTAACCAGATCTGAAATGCAATCCCAGCTTCACTCGAATCAAGAAATTATGAGGGTAAAGTTGATGTCAACTACATAAATTTATACAATTTCCAAGTTAAAAGTTTAAGGGTTCTTGAAGGTGATTTTTCACATCGTCATAGCAGTACATTATACTTTAATTCAGCACTGCCACTTTAAACATTACCAGTACCACTTAAGCATCAACGTAGCCCCGCTTTTTACAAAGCGTTTCCACTAAGAGCAACTGCCACTTTAAACATTACCAGTACCACTTAAGCATCAACGTAGCCCCGCTTTTTACAAAGCGTTTCCACTAAGAGCAAACGCATGGCCAAAAAAGAAGACTAGAAGCATTGATGGAGTTAGATTGTGACTGAAAAAGATGTTGGTGGAGTTGTCACAATTAGGCCTGGTTTAGTACTGAGGTGATTCTGAAAAAAGCTGGTATAAAAAAAAATTCTGAATTAATCTGCTGTTCAATTTCTTTTGCTTCAGTATGAGAACTGATAGAAAATTGATTTAGCTTTTTGGAATCATAATGGGCCAAGTGTGCTGGGAAGGATGGAGCATTAACTGATGAAACATTTTCTTTTTTCTTCAATTCAACCGCAGCAGTCCAATATTCCTGTGGTTTAAATTCATCAATTTCCATTTCTCTATCGCACAGAAGAGCCAGTGCAGCAGATTGGACTCGCCCTGCAGATTGGCAACCTGGTAGTTTCCTCCATAACAGTGGTGAAATGTTAAATCCAATCAAATAATCAAGTGCACGCCGTGCAAGGTAAGCATGGACCAAGTTCTCATCAATTTCTCTTGGAGCTTGCAGCGCGCTTTTGATAGAGGCCTCAGTGATTTCATGAAAAACAACCCTGGCTACGGTAATATCTTCACGTAAAGCATCCTGTTGTTGCAGCATCTCAATAATATGCCAAGCAATAGCCTCTCCTTCACGATCAGGATCTGATGCAAGAATAAGAGTTTCTGCTCTGATGAACAAGGTGAGAGAAATAATAAATTCAGAAACATCACCCCAAAATGAAATTAAGAGAGAAATACTTATGATGGAAAGTTCAATATCATTCCCATACATTAGCAGCTAGAATTGTTAGTAGCTTGTGGCTAATTGGATGTGAATGAAAATGATAAGAAATCATACCCTGTTAGCGCAACCTTTATGCTATTTAGAGGAGTCCAGGCGGCAGATGGAACTTCCCACACCATACTAAAATCATCATCAGGCCGTACAGATCCGGACCTAGCAGCCAAGTCCCTTACATGACCATAGCTAGGAAGAACTTCAAACATATCACCAAGATAACCCTGAATAACCTTTGCCTTTGTAGCAGACTCCACCACCACCACAGTTTTCCCAGTTGCAGGGTACAGCTGCTTCAGTGTCATTTTCCCATGAGGTTTCACTCTGCCTATTTTTTGTGGTATAAGTTTCTGTGGCGACTTGGTATCTGAATTTATTAATTTTCCCCTTCTAAAAGAGTTCCCACTTTTCTTCTTTGGCTGGGGTTTTGTTGAAGAACCATCAGCAATTTCCACGGGAGTTTTCGCAGCGAGGTTCAACTGAAAGTCTGCAGTGTTAGTTAAAATAGTGCAAAGTAAACATAAGATTCAATCCTAATTCTACTAAAAAATTTATAGTTGCTATTTGCTAACCTCTGAAACCTCCGCCGACTTTTCACCACTTTTGGTACCACCGGATTTCTTTGGTTGAGAAATAACCTTAGAACTTTGTGACATAGCAGCTTCTGCTGGAGGATTTGCAGCAGAAATTTGTTCTGTAGTTTTCTTGCTCTTCGACCTCTTTTTCCCTTTGACTTTAGAGACCTGGGTATCATTTCTTATAGGAGAATTGGAAAACAAAGATCCCAACTTTCCTGCCCCCTTCTCACTTCCAACTTGCTGTTCGGTTAAGGCTTTTACTTCAACATCTTTAGAGATACTAGAATCAGTAGCTTTGGTTTTGCTTTGAGCTGCTAATGCCTTTTCCCATTTCTTGCATTTAATAAGCCTTCTGAAAAAAAACATATTTCCACTATTCCTGCCATCTTGGACACCCACACTCTCTCCTTTGTTTATCACAGATGGAACTTGAGAGAAAAATCTCTTGGGAAAAGCTCCAGCACCATGATTAGATAAACCTAATCTGCAACTATTCTTAAAAGAGCCACAACTGAAAATACCAGCAAGCCCTAAAGAATTAAGCGAACCATGTTTTAAATGAGAATGAAAGGTAAAAGCGCATTCAGACCCATCGCCACTTCTTCTGAAAGGATGAAAATTTGGCCCAAACTTCGAAGGGTTGGCCGTGATCATGCAAGAAACTCCGGACTTTTTTAATCTATGCTGAGAATAATTTCTGTATACATTCGTTGTCAAATTTGACGAAGATGGTAAGCAAGCGTATGGATAAGCCTCAAACGCCCTCCACTGCAGCTGTAACACCAAAATGTTGCACGTCACTATAAGATTTTCTGGGAGTTGACACAAAAAAAACACACACACACACACAGAAAACAAAAAATCCGAATATCCCGTGTTGCATTAGTTAGCACAACCAAGACAATTTAATCAAACCCAACAAGAATCTACGCATAATCTTCGAATTCGTCGATAAAATGTCCCATTCCAAGTGAAAAAGCTTCAAACTTCAATCTCCAATAACCAAAACATCCCCCAATTTTACCGTAAATAAACAACCCACAAAGATAACCAACTAATATAAGTACAATCACTTGAAAAAATTGGCCTTCTGGGAAATGCATGAAATTGAAGAAACCCCAGAAGATGGAAATAACAGAGTATCAAAAATGAAAGGGGAAAGTGGGAACCTTGGCCATGGAGCGGCGGAGACACAGGGCGGAGGCAGCGAAGGTGTTTGAGAAAATGAAGGAGGAAGCGGTGGACAGCCGTTTAGAATGTATCATCGCCATGCCAGTTTCATTTGCTTAACGCAAACAAATATAAGAGTGAGCTGAGTTTCGAATGTTTTGTTATATAGTCACACAGAGAGAGAGAGAGAGAGAGAGAGAGAGAGAGAGTGAGAGAGCGGTTACGAAACAAAGGGTTTTGATCGAAGGGTTTTAGACTTTTAGGGCAGGTTTTCGGATTCGGGTATGTAGTCCGGGTACCGGCTTCAAATTCTGTTCCAATATTTATGGGCCATTTGTCGCAGAATTTGTTACTTGCTACATACCCGCAGCGGATAGGGGGTGCCCCGTAGGTATGGGGTTGGACTCATCTTTCTCGGGCGATTAATTAATTTAATGTCATGTTTAGTTATAAGTTACATTAAAAGTTGTTATTAGATATTTATTAGTTCAAATTCTCATCTTAAACAATGATTTGAAGAGAAAACTTTTAACCACTAAAACAATTCACTTACGTTCGAATACTAAACTTGAATATTATCTCACTCACCGTTAAGTCACATAAAACTATATCATTGTATTGGTTTTCGGATTCGGGTATGTAGTCCGGGTACCGGCTTCAAATTCTGTTCCAATATTTATGGGCCATTTGTCGCAGAATTTGTTACTTGCTACATACCCGCAGCGGATAGGGGGTGCCCCGTAGGTATGGGGCTGGACTCATCTTTCTCGGGCGATTAATTAATTTAATGTCATGTTTAGTTATAAGTTACATTAAAAGTTGTTATTAGATATTTATTAGTTCAAATTCTCATCTTAAACAATGATTTGAAGAGAAAACTTTTAACCACTAAAACAATTCACTTACGTTCGAATACTAAACTTGAATATTATCTCACTCACCGTTAAGTCACATAAAACTATATCATTGTATTGGAATCTCAACCCTCCAACATAAACCTTAAATGTTGAACCATAACCATATATGTTCAATTGAACCAAGCCTTGGATCTCAAACATGGACCTGTATGAGCAATTTTAATCCCTCCTCAACATTCTTTGTGAAATATCTTGGAAGTTAAAATGGAAGTTTCTTATTCGATATAGAAATGCTTTTGGCAAGAGTCGTTAGAAGAAGCCCTAAAGCAGGTAGATTTGAAATTTTTCCCCAACACCCCCAAATCAAATTGGCGAAAACGAAATCAAATCAAATTAGGGATTCATAGAAGAAGGAGAGGGACAATCAAATTAGGCAGCTTCATGTGATATACCTTACAAATTATATTTTGTTTGAAAGGTAATTCCAATGGTGCATTATTCATTCATGGTAATTGCAGAATTCTTGTTTGCAGATCAACAGATCATCTATAATTTTGTCATAACTTTTTTTTTAAAGCTCCATCTTTTACACCTGAAAGACTCTATTTTTAAAGCTCCATCTTTTACACCTGAAAGACTCTATTTCAGCAGATTCAGCAGCAGGTAGGCAGTAGGCTTCTGTGTTGTGTGTATGTCTAGGGCCTAGGCTACTAAATTTTGGGCGACAGGGCTTAATAAACTGGTGTGGTCTATAAGTTAATTATTTTTTTCTTTATCTTGAATGCAGGATTGCCACCACAAACAACAAATCATAACATATTTCAATGGCAGCCGGATACACAAAGCTCTGTTTCCAGTTCCCACGATCAAGATCACCTTGATAAACATGCAGTTCCTGGCCAAGGCATGCCACTGTCTCTGCCATCCCATCAATTTCTTCTAAATTCAGTCCCTTCTGTTGCTTTTCCCGGGTCCATGCCTATACCATTTTCCGTTCAACCAGCAAACCAACAACCCACACCCCATTTACTGTTAGGTCAACCCGCTAGTAGCGGTGAGAAGTTGCCGCTATATCCGTTGTTCCCACCTGGTCTTATTCCTCAGATGGTCAGAAAGATGAAGATTGTAGTGGTGTACCATACTCGCCGATGAGCCCTTTGGATATTCCAACCGTTATACCTCCATCCACTGTTCCTCAGTCAGAAATTCTTGAGAGAGTGTCGAAATTCTTCAAGGAGATTGGAGAAGTTAACCCTTCTGAAAGGTCCCTTCATGATTCCGATGGTAGGGATGAGGATGATTATGAAAGAGAGCATGCGGAGCGCAAGGGTGGAGCTTGCATCCCTCCACCCCCAAACATGCAGATGGACCCCGAGACGAGGGCTTATGCTGATGGAAGTGTAGATAGAAAGAGTGGCTCGGGAAGGTTGGGATTAGGGGCCACAACTAATCCAAATGAGGCAAGCCAGTACGACGATGTTTATTCTTCTTACAGGAAACAGAGAAGCACCAACTACCACTCATCCATGAGTGCAAGAGCTTCAGCTAGGTGAAAAACAGATCTGCTAGGAGTTGGAAAATGGCAGATTCTTCTTCCTTTTTCCATTTTTCGAGTTTTTCTTTTCTTTTCGATGATGTATTCTGAGTGTCAGCATGAAATTATGGTTAATGTTAACGCATGTAAGAAATAGTACTGCAAGCATTTTACCGAACAGATAAATTAAGAGTCTTTTAATTCATGGAAAGTTTCCTTTCATCTATCTATTGGACATTTTGTACTTGGATTGGATCCTACAGGACAATTCCAGCTTCTCCCCTCTCTTCGACTAGAGAGGATTCTCGTCAGATCCTCTTTGTGAGGATCGGAGATCTTCCAATTACATCTTTTTATCGTGTATTGTGCGGTTAATTTTCGTATAATATACAATAAATGGATGTGATTTGAAGATCTCGAGAATCCTCACAAAGAGAATCCGACGATGAACCTCTCTCCTCTTCCACCCCCAAACCCACGCCAGGCAGCAGTCCCCTCCGCATTTATGCATCTTTTACTATGTAATATTTTATTTATCTATCTATTAAAATTATTTTATTTATCAAACAATCCACTATTTACTATGTAAAAATATGCATAACCGTTAGATGATAAATTTTCAATTACGTAATGAGAAAAATAAACATGAAACGCTAAACTATAGGTTACAAAATAAGTTTCTCTAATCAAATGTGGGAACGCTGAGTACAAATGATATTTTAGCACTAGCTGACAATTCACAATGCTATTTTTACTTTTTATACATTTTTGTTAATTTTTTTTAAATTAATTTTTTTAATTCATTAATTCTAACGATTAAAAGTTAAAAAAATAATATGCAAAAGTAAAAACGAGTGTACTACTATCAGAAAAGTATTCTATCCCGACGAAAGAGTGTTAAAAATTTCGAAAGGCAGAGCCTCCCAACGCTCCAATCTTTTACCCAATCACGTTTTGGCGTTGGCTTTCACCCAATCCATGGCAAGATGGAGGTTAGACTCACATTTCCCATTTCTCACTTTCCCAATTTTCACATTCCCTTTGCTTCCTTTCCGTTACTCTCTCTCCTTCCCCTCCATTTTTTTTACTCTCTCTCCCTCTCTACACACTCTCCTCACTCGACTTCCTTTCTCTCTCCTTGATCCAAAAACCCAACTCAAATCCAGGTTTCATTCGATCCAGTTTACTCTCGAATTGGATCGGTTCCGTGTTCTTCTATCCTGGGTCCAATCCAATCCCATCCCCTTTTTTTTTTTCATCAGATTTATCATGTAATTTTGGGACTTAGCTGCCACTGAGCTCATTTGACACTGACCCGAAAACAGAGGATTTGTTTTTTGAAGCTTTGATTTGGCCATGGAGAAACGCATTGAGACGGAAGCTAGCTCGTTTTTGAGGTTGTCTTTCTATCTGTCCTACTTTGTTTTCTTTTGGGTTTATGTTAAATTTTAGAAAGATTTTAGCTTGATGATTACAAATGTAAGCAAAGGACATGTTTTATATGTTAATGAGTATACATGTTGCGAATTTTCTATGCCTTGAATCGAAACATTGTCGATTGATTTCCTCAAGTCTTGTTGTGTTTGAAATTTGAATGCAGTTTGTCCGCGGCCTTGTCGTATGGGGCTGCTTCCATGGCGATGGTTTTTATCAATAAAGCAGTTATTATGGAGTACTCACATTCGATGACCCTTCTCACAATGCAGGTTTTGCTTTAACAATTCGAATGTCGGTCTTCTATTTCCATGAGCATGAGATGTCCTTCCTTGATTGTTCACAAGGACTGTCTTTCGATTCTTCGTTGTTCTAGTAATTTGCTAGTGTTTTATGCTTGGTTTTGCATAATGAGCCTTCTTTCGTTTCTTTATTGTCTTAGCAATTGGCAACTGCTTTGCTTATATATGTTGGTCGAAGATTGGGATACACGAGATCAAGAGGATTAGAAATGTCCATTGCGAAAAAGCTTCTCCCTGTGTCGCTTTTCTATAATGCTAATGTGGCGTTTGCGTTGGCCAGTTTGAAGGGAGTTAATATTCCCATGTATATTGCAATCAAAAGACTCACACCGCTTGCTGTGCTTGTAGCTGGATTCTTCTCAGGGAAGGGGAGACCCACAATACAGGTTATTACACTTAACGATAGGATTGGTTATTCTTCTTTTTTCTTTAGTATTAGTGTAAGTAAAAACGAAACTTGTTCTGTAACGAACTAGAATATGAGCAAAATACTTTTAGTCTTCGAAACATATGATGTAAAAATTCCGAAGAAGCCTACACGATTTGACTAACACTGTAAGCGTAAAATGGAAGCTGGATTTACATTATTCTTTGCTACGCTTTCTCTTGGTTTGGGCTTAGCGGTCTGCAATTCATAAGCTAAGATATTTTGGACGATTCAAATTATTACGGACATGTCATTTTGTCGGTGCTTGAAATGTCTTCATGATGACAGCTTTGACCTGCTTGATGATCACTAATCGATATTTGGTATCCATATTAGGAACAATATATCTTGCGACATAACGATAGCTTCCTTATTAAGTGAAGATAAAGGATGCTTTATTTCAAATAATCACCGGTTGTAGTTTTTGTTAAAAATGCAAAGTTATTCAGAGAAGATGAGAAATATAGTGTGAAAGTCCTGACAAAAAGCATTTTCATTACCACTAAATTTGGTGATACTGAGTCCTATTTAGTTGTTCTTTTCCTCTCTTTCATGTTTTAGGTTTGACAGTACTCAGTTCTTTCATGTTTCAGGTGTGTCTTTCAGTAATACTGACTGCAGTAGGGGTTCTGATAGCTGCACTCGGAGATTTTTCGTTTGACCTTTTTGGATATAGCATGGCCCTCACTTCCGTCTTTTTCCAGGTAAGGTGATGATGTTTTTGTTCATCCACGGTTCTGTGTTATACTTGTTTCGAATGGTATGTTATGGTAATTAAGCTCATACAAGCACTTCATTTTTTATTCAGACCATGTACCTTGTTTTGGTGGAGAAATCTGGTGCTGAAGATGGGCTATCATCAGTTGAGATCATGTACTATAACAGCTTTCTGTCTCTTCCGTTTTTGATGCTTCTCATAGTAGCTACTGGAGAATTTCCAAATTCGTTATCATTACTAGTTGCAAAGGTCAGAACTTAACCTTTTCTTTGTTTATATATTTGAATTCATTCCTCTCTATTTATTTGGGACTATTTGTAGATCATTGACTGCTTAAATTGATTGAGAAATGAATTACTGTCTTTGACATCTACTACAAGACATTTCCTATCCAAATTATCGATAAAAGAAGACTTGATAACTAGTAAATAGCATAAAATCATGTCGATAATGGCTTTAAAATTATGAATTCCAGTTGGAAAAAGCAATGTGTTGCTGCCTGCCCATATAGTTTGTAAGTAACCGTGCAAAGATAAAAGAAGACTTGATAACTAGTAAATAGCGTAAATAGCATAAAATCATGTCGATAATGGCTTTCAAATTATGAATTCCAGTTGGAAAAAGCAATGCGTTGCTGCCCGCCCATATAGTTTGTAAGTAACCATGCAAAGATTTCTTCGGGGACCTGGGGCTTATTGCCGTGGCACTGAGTTGCTGTTCTTCTTTCTGAAAACGTCCATACTTTATATGACTGACATGTAATTTTCTTTATTTGCAGAGTAATTCCTTATACTTTTTGGTGATCCTCATTCTTTCATTTATTATGGGCATTGTTCTCAACTTCACCATGTTCTTATGTACGATAGTCAACTCCGCTCTAACAACCACCATCGTTGGAGTCCTAAAAGGAGTTGGGTCGACGGTATGACTGAACTTCCTCTTCTTTTTCGTAGATTAAATGACGATTGTGGAAATTAAGTTTTATTTCATCTTATTGTGATACAAATATTTGTGTGAAAATTTGTTTATACGGGTTTCGTTGTTTTACAGACCCTCGGTTTTGTACTACTGGGTGGCGTGCAAGTACATGTTTTGAATGTGACTGGACTGGTTATCAACACAGCCGGCGGAGTTTGGTATTCGATTGCCAAATATCAACAGAGGAAGAGCAAGCCCGCAAAGCGGATTGCAGATGTGGAGGCTCATCGGAAATAAAATTACGAGTGCAGCTCGGGTGGGGGGAAGGAGGGGGATTCGGTTTTAATCACGAAATTGCCATTTTTTAATGTAAATTTTGGCCATGGTGTGGGTTTGCGGGTTTGGACCCGACATGGGGACGTAGTGTGGACTTGTGGGGTTGGCCATGTCCTGTTCTTAGGGTAGAGTAATGTCTTTGCCTATCGAGGTTCGTCGTACTAGGCCTGGTACAATTTATTGCGGCCGATTTAAACGGATATGGTTTTTCTTTAGGGTTAACGGCTTCAGTAGTTGGGCACGTTCATTTTCGTTACATAGATAGTGGGTTGAATGCCATAATATGTAAGTACGCTTAGTGGTATTGTTGTTGAAAACGAATGTTTTTTTTTTTAATATTGCTTTAATTTCATTTTGAGAAGAGAACAAACAAGAGTTCTTTTTCTTTTTCTTTTTTCTCGCATAAATATATGGTATTAAAATTTTTAGTATATTTCTTTGTTTACATGACAAATTTTTCAATCTGTCGCAACACACATGCATGAATACTTGTTGATACAAATAGATCGCATATGGTTACTAACCGTAATAGCTGCTTTCTGTTTTTACTGTTTGCTTCCATTTCCATCAAACGTGGCAATTAGTTCTTCGAATGACAATTATACACGGTAGGATGTGGTGGCTATATCATGAAGGGTGACTGTTAATTTAGTCCTTGAATTATCAGTTCAGTGAAAATTTGGTTGCGAAACTATTTTTTCAAAAAAATCAGTTCTTAAATTATAAAAATATGTCAATTACATCCCTAATATTATATTTGAAGCTACTATATTCAATTTTTTCGTCAATTTAAATCATGTTACTCGCATGTGAGACACATTAGAGGGTAAATTGGTAGTTTTCATAAAGAAACAGTGCATGGAGTACTTTAGAGGGTAAATTGGTAGTTTTTTATAAAAAAATAGTGTAAGTTAATTTTGGAGGGTAAATTAGACATTAGATTCACAACCTTTATGAAATGTGAAGGGCTTATAAGCGAGAAAATTACGGCATTACACTATAAAATGTGTCAAGTGACTTAAGTTGACGAAAAATTGGATAAAATAGCTTTGAATATGATAGTAGGGATAAAATTAACAATTTTTAATGAATTTAGAGACTTATTTTACCGACAAAATAATTCAAAGATCTAATTTTCACTGAGATGGTAGTTCAAAGACTAATCGGCACTTCACCCTATCATGAATAGTAAAATGTAGATTATGACTAATCTTGTTTTTTAGAATATGAAAGATGGATGCTCTTTCTTTTTGAGAAAAAAATGGACTGATAATGTCACATCATTGTGTGTGAATGAATTGATTAGGTCCTCGTATGATCGTATCGTACGAATTTGGATGCATTTTTTGACTCTACTAAATCTTGAAATTTAGGTATTACAGAAAGCGAATACCATCGTCCATGTTTCAGGAACGATTATTATCCGTTGAGAAGAAAAGTCTTCCAGGATTCAGGATCTCTGAATGGATCTTCCGTCTCCTCCATGCACATGCACTTGTTTTCCTGTTCGTTCTAATGCAAAATTCAGACTCTCAGATCAATGATTTCCTTCGTTTTTCTCCCATGCTTCAATGATTGCTTGTGGCTGTGTAAAATGTTGATTGAAATTACTATTTGTTATTTTTTTGTCCTAATAATACAATCGATATCAAGGGAGCGGGTTTTCAAATTGTGAAACCTAGGTGCATAAGAGAATGTACTTAACTAATTGAGTTACAATTCTCCCACGCTATTTATTTTTTATTTAATTTGACTTTATTATGGTGGTTTGGTTCGCGGATTAGCGGCTCGGGGATGAGTACATGATTGAGATCGTTCGTACCCGAAACTCAGCAATTACAAGTACAACATGCTCTGGAATCATCCGGAGTGTAAAGTGTTTAGTTACTTTATGTAGTATGACTGATTTGAATATTTTTTAACAGAACTTTTGCAGGGTGAAGAAGTGGATAAAGTCAATAATAATTATAATATGATGATGGTTAAGGTGAAAAAAAATTTCAGATCTGTATTTTACACAGTTCGTTTGAATTTGATTTCTGACGTTAGTAAATTATATAGTGATGATCAAAAAAGACTAAAATGCATATGTGAGTTTTTTTAAGTAGCAAAAGACTACGCGATCAACAAGGGATGTGTTAATTGTATATCACACACCAAATATCTTGTACAGATTGTGTATAGCTACCGTGGTGTTTTTATTTCTATTGTATAAAGATGATAATGTAAGCAAATGATTGAATTCCAAGTAGATTGTCTGTCAAACCAATAAGAAAACATTAACTGAATTGTTAACTCCCACTCAAAAACCATACAATAATTTTAACATAGCCGTTATTCTACAAATATGCACGTAAATTAACATTTAAATAATAATTTAATCATCAACTTTCATGTCATTTAGTTTACAAAATTTGGTCTACACATTTAGTCTCCCTAGCATTACACTTCTACATAGGTTGGTAATTTGTATTTACATTTAGTCTTCCTAACATTACTATTCTACATAGGTTGGTAACTTGTATTTACATTTCTGAACTAATCCCTTAATATCCATTGTTAAAGTTGTACCAACAAGACGAGAATGATTTATATGAAACAAATTTATCAAAAATTGGTGCATCGGTTGAATAATATAATGTAATGTATAAGATTCTCTTCACATGACATTACATTGTTAGGCATAAGACTTCGAAAATGGTGAACCTCAGTGATCCTAATATCCTACTCATCTTAATTATTAATCAATGATCTCCAGAACTGTGACCTCTTTTGTAATTCAGTTCAGAAACATTTAAGTCTAATGAACTTGAAGAAAATGATTTTAATTCCTTATTACTGGATTTTGTTTGGTTTGCATCAGTTTTAAATATTGGCCCTTGGCCACTGCTCCCAACATACCATATGCTTTCTTATGCTTTAATTTTGGTTTTTCTTGAGTAGAGAGTACTATATATGAAAATAGGAAGGAGTACCGCGTTTAGTATATCTAGAACACAAGACAGTTTTTACGTGTTATAACATAAGTAGTGAGGAAATAGTTTTTATGAATAGGTCCATATGTTATAACATCAGTAATTTGTTAATACTATATGACAACACAACGACGCTTGAAAGATAGGTAGAGGAACAAGAATTTACAAAGGATTCACAGTGAAAGATAGGTTTCTTCAATAATTTGGACTATTGGCTGAGAGTTTTGATGTGAGCTAGTCATCTTCTGGCTCCATTGAGAAGTCTGGTTCTTCAGGTTTTAGCAACTTCGGCAGCTGAACATCCTTGGTTTTTTGAGCTCCTCTCCTAGTGTTTGCGGCAAACCTTGAAGCCAAAATTGTGACACCAAGATTCTGTCTCACTTGGAAAGTATTCGAAGTTTCATTACTACTACAAAACTCTTCTTTTTCTTCTTCTGTATCATCAGCCTCTTCGTCGTGTTTGTCGTAATTATACGAGAATGACTCTGCCATGCTAAGGTTCTTCGCCAACATTCTCTTCTTGAACCGCCGCCACGCTACCTGAATGAAGCATGCAGCCCAGGTCCTCCAATGGTAGGAGTAGAAACGAAATGTGTGTTGTAACTTCTTGCTGTGAAGGCGCCTAAACTGATTCGCGACGAATTTGAGGTCTTCTGCTCTCAGTGCAAAGGCTTCTACTTCGTCGAGGGATTTAACAGTTCTTGTGGAAGAAGGCAAGTTGAGGGTTGATTTGGGAAGCAATGCCCAAGCAAGCAGCTCTTCTCCACAAAAATCGCCGGGCCTCAAGGTGATTGAGTTGAAGAAACCTGTCCTGCCTCCATTTGTTGTGGAGCTCTCTAGTTTCCCTCGGATAACGAAAAGCATCTCTGTGACAGGGTCGCCTTCGCGAACAATGTACGTGCCCTGAGTACTTAAGGAGGATACCAAACGCTCGCATATGGCGTCAAGTAGTTGTCCGTCCATCTGGGCGAAAAATGGGACCTGAGAATGATACAATTAAGCGAAAAGCATTACTCGTTAGGATTCACTTTACTATGATCAGTCAGTATCAGCATTGCTGTCACATGATCAGAGAAGGCACTTACGCGTCGAACAAGATCTAAACACAAGTGGCGTTGGATATCTCGACGAAGATCAGTAGGCAAGGCATGCAAGATTGATTCTTCATCAACCCCTCGAGTAGCAACCCACTTGTACTGCACGAATCGCCTAACGCGCTCTTGCTGATCTTGGGGGAGTTGACGGTGTCTCATCCACTCCTCTGTGTCTCGCCGCTTTAGCCTCCACTCCTCAAGTCTCAACGTGATCGATTGCAAATAGGTCTGCATTATATCGAAAACATATCTTTCACAAAACTAAAAAATCACCAACTGTTTTAAACTGCAGAAAAGTAAACAGATTTCATCATCCGCACCTGCATATTTCCGATTAAGTGAGCAAACAGAACCAAACCCAAGATTGCAATTAGTATTGCAAATGACGTTTCCCCGATAAATGTGCTTGTACTCAAATTCTGACCATAGGAGCTGAGATATATTAAAACAGATTATATCAGAATCTGCAAATGTTGATCAAATTTCAGATTATATCAGAACCATGTACTGATGATCATACCTCAAGTTCTGTAAACCCCACCAAAGACAGTAGAAGTACTTCTCAAGAAACCCCGTGGAGACGACATTTTTCGTCACTGCATTTGCAAATATGCCATAGTTGAAATTGGTGCTGGTTTCCGGATTGCAGTTACTAAACACTTGAGTACCGTTCAACCACGTCCGGCGGTTATCATTGTTCAAATTACCACAATCCAAGTAGCTGAGAAAACACTTCATGGGGCTGAATTCATTTAGGCATTCAGACCTCCAGCACGTTGCATACCGTTCGATGGACAACAAGTACCACGATGCTCCTAAGATCTACAACGACAAACATTGTTCTAGCATTCGTTACTGCGAGTTCTGAAGGACAATTTGAATTAAACTGGTAAATTGCATGTAAACAAAAGAAGCTGCATTACATACATGACTGGCTAACATGTAGAGTGCGAGATTATACGCAGCCCCCGCCCAGGCGGTCTTTGTGACTACACCAGTGGCTTTGATGATCTGAGAGCTTAATGGGAAAATAAGATAGAGTCTAGGAACATACTGAAGCAGAACAATCAGTACAAGGGCATTATTGGTAGCATGTGTGCTTCTAACTGCAGGTATAATAAACCATATCACAATCTGCAAGAAAAGAATATAAGCAATAGCATTGTTATTTCCAGAACTGTTGCAGGAACTAATAAAATCGAAGAAATCGGATTAAAAACAGAGAAAAAAGAATGCGATAAACAAATCATGACGCGCGTTGTTGTCTAAAATTACCATACAGAACGAAAAAATCTCGAGGAGATCATAGAGAGTTGAAAAAGTAGCAGCATATATCAATGTAAAGATATAATTATGGTGATGATTATTGCACCTGAGGGAGAGGCAGTGTAGCTATGAGATCTATGAAGAAATCCGTTCTTAAATACCTTCGAGCAATCTTCTTTGGATCCGTAACAAGTTCACCCCTCCCGAAAACTCTTGAACTCGGGGATACATAAGCTGTCCTTAACTTAATGAACATGTGCAACAGATAGAACATATCCGCGAGAGTGCGAAAAAACGTCACAACAATTCCTAAATTCAAATCAGTCGTCATACAAGATGAACTACCGTCATTTTGCACCGAAGGGAGGTAGAAAAAAAGCGGATCAACGAACAATGCTACCAAGCAAGAAAAGAGAAAAACCCTGTTCCATTGCAGGAAAATGTCACTTCCCGGATCAAGAATTTGCTTCTTACGTGGCTTCTGGTTCTCTGAGAAAACCTTAAAACTCCCAAATCTCGGAGTTTTATTAGTTCGAAGTCCGGTAGTAGTACTAGTACCACCATCAGGAATTAACGAGGGTGCTGCTGCTGATATTTTGTATGCAGATAGTGGCTCTTCTGAGTGTTTTTGGATGTCACTTTTTTCCCAGGAAAACTGAACATCTTTCTTATCTTGATCATAAAACCTGCAATTATGAAATTAAACACAATAATTAAGAAAAATTAAAAAATAATAATAATAGAGAGTAAATTGTGAAATATGAAATTGGTATTGTAAAATGGAGACATTACCTTAATACCTTGCCTTTCTTCAACTCCATGCTTGTAAGTTTGATAACATCAATATGCGTCACATGCAACTAAAGGATCCAAAACGTGAAATGAAGAACAACAAGAGAGAAAAAGTAAAAGTTCAATGACAGCAAATTTTATGGGAAACATTTCCAAAATCCAAACAGATATATATATATATATATATATATATATATATTTATATTTATGTTTTTCTATAAATATATATTAAACGAGCGCTATTCTTCACTAATTCTATCTAAATTACAAAGAAGATATTCGAACTTAGGTCAAGAGAGAAGCGCATTGCAGTAGTCCACTTGGCCAAGCGTTTGCAAATCTAAATGAATATAAAAGTGAAAAGTTGTGAGAGAGAGAGAGAGAGAGAGAGGTATGAAGCTTGATCCACGGCTGAAACTTTGGGACGAAAAGATGTGCAGAATCTGGGGGAGGGAGAGAACATGAAGGACATGAATGTTTCGATTAAAGAAGTGGAATGTTGCGATTAAAGACAAGAGAGAAATATATATTAAATTGTACGTTAGTAGAGAGAAACTGCTAGCCATGATTTTTCTTCACACATTTTGGTTGACTTTTCCTTTCACCAATTGAAATTGGTTGAGGAGGGAAGTGCACGATCCAATTGTGTTAAATTATTGATTAAATACTAATAAGGTCTTTTGATAATTTAACCAGATCTGAAATGCAATCCCAGCTTCACTCGAATCAAGAAATCATGAGGGTAAAGTTGATGTCAACTACATAAATTTATACAATTTCCAAGGTAAAAGTTTAAGGGTTCTTGAAAGTGATTTTTCACATCGTCATAGCAGTACATTGTGCTTTAATTCAGCACTACCACTTTAAACATTACCAGTACCACTTAAGCATCAACGTAGCCCCGCTTTTTACAAAGCGTTTCCACTAAGAGCAGACGCATGGCCAAAAAAGAAGACTAGAAGCATTGATGGGGTTAGATTGTGACTGAGAAAGATGTTGGTGGAGTTGTCTTGTCTAGTCGTTTACTATGTTCAAGAATGAAGGTGTAATTGGTGCTCGAAAATGACTATCATACATTTACACATTGAAATTTGATTGAATAGGATCATCTTCAAAGAAGATGTCAAATCATAGATGGAATTCTATGTAATCAAATTTAATAGTAGGAATGAGTTTCAATCGATATGTCAATCCTATGCGGATTGGCATATGAGTTTTCATATGTCAAATTTGCGATATGAGAAAAGGTGATATCAATTTTTTAAAATTATTTTATTATGTGAATCCTATTAATGCATTGAAAATGTATTTTAATTGATTTCTTTTTAAAATGGATCATACAAATATCATTTATAACAAAGAAACATATTGGTTGGAAAAAAGAGAAAATCTGACATTGCCACATCAGCTATCAAATTAACATTTGACATTTATCTTTTAACATTTCATTTGGAGATGCTCGAAAGACAGGTGGACGGAAGTTACCAAAAACAAAAAAGACAGGTGGACGGATGGGATTGTTGAAAGGCTTGACAGTATACCAATAAACATGTGACACGTGTGTACAATAACAATGCAGCATTGTGATGCTTCTTATGTTGGTGGCATGAACAACCCCATCTCCATAAAAATCATTAATTAATTCACCTTACGACTCAATTCGAAAGGTCATTATCTGTTTGGAGAGTGGACGCCCACCAAAATATAAAAAGAATTTACATTTTGAAATTTAAATTATTATTTTTAATTAGAAGAAAATCAAACTTAAAATTTTGAGTGAGCAAATAAATGTTCTAAATTATTTGAGTTACAAGTTTCTTGTTATGCAAGTGGTCTTTTACTATAGTGGTGGAAATATGTTATGCTCTTGTATGACAGCGTAAATTCAAATTTCGTCAGTAGCTAATCTAACATCTAACTTACTAATGATGTTGCTCAACTCAAAAAATAAATAAATAAATAAAGAAAAGAAAAGGTTTCTTGTCATCCCCAAGTTTATATTAGATTTTGAATGTGACTACCATCTTGCATGAGGAAGAATTTTTCTTTGATTTTGACATTCGATTACGTGCAGTAGACGAGAAAACAGAAACTCGAACACGCCATCACTTTTTGGACTCGTACATAAAAATATGGTGTCGTTTGGATTGGATTATATTGGGGATTCAAGGTCTATTTAACATACAGATAAACGATTTTTCGTTTTACGGATTCGAGATGAAAAAAAACTTATCCTTTCGTGTATTGGAAATTGTGTTAAGTGAAACACAATTTGCTTTTGTTTCACATTAAATTGAATATAGTGAGGCGTACATTCCAACCAAATACTAAACACCAAACAAACACAGCTGCAGGCTTTGCATTGGAGACCATAATCGAATATACTATCTCATGCTTTAACCAACCGATTATATTTAAGGAAAACTAATGAAAATGATTTGAAAACTTTGAATTTAAAAGATAAAGTGAATAATATCAGGATTAACTTTTTAATGTAAAAATATGATTTTTCGTTGAAGTGAACAATACCAGATATTTTTCGTTAAAGTTCCCTTATATTTATCGCACTCTTTTACCAATTGAACTGCAAACCTTTTAAGACACAATAAACCACATCCTTCTTTCTTTTTCGTAAAATCAAATTTATTAGAAAAAAAAAAAATTCTATCAAAATTAATCTCAAACTGCGGGCAATTCAACGGTGAAGATTTTACAGGATTGGCTTGATGATTTATAATTGCAATGGTGCGACACGCATAGGGAGATTACCAAATATTTCAACACCCTTTCATCTTTTTAAACTGGAAAAACTAGAATACAACAAGAAGCCTGTCATGTGTACATATATCTATTCTATTCTATTAAAGAGATGAGCCTTGTCAACTTTTTTTCTCCTTTTTTTCAATTTTAACCTTACTTTTGATTACACAATATTTACATGAGGACAAAATAATAATTTTGTACCTTTCGATAAAATGACAATCATATCCCTATTATACCTTTTTTTTTTAATAAAATAACAATCATATCCTTATTTTTTCTATTTTACTCTCACTTTTAATATACAATATTTACATAAAAATGATCAAAAACAGTAATTATGTAATATTAAGATAAAATATACATTTATTAAAAGAAATTGTCTCATTACCATTTTTTTATAGTTTTTTTTAAATTTTAAAAACTAATCACACTTCTTAATAAAAAAAACAAAAAACAAAATGAAATTGTTCATAGACACAAAAAATGTGTGCTCATCGGCTAGTTAGCAATAAAATCATCCGCCACGAAAACAAGAGGTTAGGATTTCGGTGTGGTCGAGATTTCACTTGGAACCAAATTTGTTTCTGTACTTTTGTATCCAATTGAAGATCAAAGGCAAGAATATGGGTGTTGGGTCTAAGAAACGATTGTCACTACCAAATCTCTAAAAAGTGGCGTCACGTATGCATACGCAACGACTCATTTATATATAAAGTTCAAGAAGAAGCAAAATCCAAACAACTCTTTCGTTTATGAACAACCCAACTTCTGTAGAACAGATGTGAGTACCTGCATAAACATTTGACGCGTAACCCACTGCTCAATCCTTTTAAGTAAGAGTTAAACAAATGCCACTATAGTAGTTTGAGGGAGGCGCATTGCTACCGACGAAGTTCAAGGAAAATACAAGCTCTGCAGATAGCAGGCTGGGATCCACAACTATTCAAAAATTGAAGATCCCAGTAGCAGGGCAGTGAAGAAATCCCCGGGAGAGTGCAGAAACACAAAATTGAAGCTCTAGCCGGCTGGGACCGACAACCATTCAAAATTGAAGATCCCAGAGCAGGGCAGTAGTGAAGCACAACAATCCCAGGGGCCAAGGGAGTGCAGAAGAACAAAACCAATGAAGCAGAAGAAGCAGACGACACCTCAACACAAAAAGCAAAGAAAAAAGCATCGAGTTTTAGCAGCATTCTCAGAAACACTCTTAAACAAAGTTATAATGTTTACGACTTTACCTTTAAGATCCTTATCCCTACGCCTGTTTTGCAAAGATAAATAAAACCAGCTAGAGTTAAGAAAGGAAGGAACTTAACCAAATCAGAGAGACAGTAGAGGCTGAGGGCGTCCCCCAATTTAAACATAGTTGTGCTGATGTCCAAGCAAACTAAACAACACTTAATCCCAGTATATCTTCTAAAACAACGCCAGGTAGCCATGTATGAACTCCTTAACTCCTGCTTCGGCGGCGATCCTTCAGACCATTGCTGCAAATATTCAGCACCCAGATGTCAGAGGACAAATCAGCAATGCCAACCTTACTAATGGCATGCTCTATCATCCAAGTCTTGGAACAGTAACTAATGTAAGCATGCAAAGGACATATACCATCATGGCATGAATCAAATGGAAAGTCATCCTTCCAACACAACCAGTTTCATGCTGTAGAACTAGGGTTTAATAATTTTGCAAAAACATAGTTAAGGAACCTCACCCATTGGCATAAGGCAACTCCTCCCGCCCACGGTACGGTGGGGACCTGCTGCGGCTGTTCCCACGTGGTGTCAAACTGCGACGTCTTGGGGATCTCCCTCGAGGACTGTAGCTCCTGTTTAACAGTAGAGAGATGTCAAAAGGTATTAGATAAGAGAAATCATCTCCAACCTAGATTAACAGCTAGTATAAGATATGTTTGTGAACTTGCATCCAGAAAGCCAGCTTTCAATACCAAATACACCAGAACACAAAACTTGTTTGATAACTACCTACCTAACTACCGAGAGAAAAATAAAATGAATTTTAAGTAAGGAATATCTGGCAAAATGACTTCACCTGCGACCATAACTAGGACTTCTGCGATAGCGAGGAGGGGTGCGGCTACGACGCCTTCCACCACCACCACCACCACCACCACGTAGACGGCATTCACGAGCAAAATGCCCAGGCTCACCACACTCATAGCACTTCAAATCAGAACCGCCAGAGCGGCCACGACCACCTCCACCACGACCACCACCACCACCTCTAGAGTTGTGTGAAAGCTCAACTCTCCAGTTATTCTTACCTGCTCCAAAAAAAAAATCTAAACATTTAACAGCTCGCAAAAATTAAAACACCGGAAAACAAAGAGAGAAAAATAGCATATAAACTACCCAACGAGAAGGCTGCTCTAAATGAGTTAAAATAAAACCATCTTACGAATCACAAACAAGCTGAAAATATAATTTCAAGGAAGGCATGAGACTGTCTCCTTCCATTAGGAAGGGACAGCTTGCCAACATATTTTTCGCTATTTACTAGTTCAACAAATTCAGAACCAAAGACCTACCAATGAATACACAAGTAAAAGGATTAACAGAAAAAAATAAAGAGAAAAAAACGATGTATCATAAAAAGCAAGACCACAAGTCACACTTCTAGATGAGGAAAACATAATGCTCACAACTCAAGCAATGGTGTCAATATTGTTCTACTACATTACACAATTATATGATGAGCATTAGTTTGATGGACAAATCTCACATTGCAAAAACTTCAGAAATTCAAACTAAGGTGACCCACGTTATATAAATAAAAAACCTTGACCTAGTTGAACACGCATAATTCATGAAAAACCAAAGGTTCCTTAAGGAAGATTTTAATATGCATCTCGAAAGAGAAACCCATCATTCATTGTTGAGCTCAATTATGCTTCTTCACAAACAAAAAGTTGCTCATGAACTTATGCTTCTCCCTTACCGCGGATTCAAATGATGTAAACTAGCTACGAAAACCCCATATAAGCAATCAACAGCCCAATCATAAACATACCATCTAATCCACGGATTGCGTCCTCAGCGTCTCTAATATCATCAAAGTCAACAAAAGCGTAACCCGGTGGTCTCCGAGCAACCCACACGCTGCAAAATCAACAATCATCCTCCATAAAAATAACAAAACTTTAAGCATTTGCGAGTAAATTAGACGAAAAGGTCAAAAACTTAACAGCAAAGTACCTTCTAATATTTCCAAAAACACGAAACTCGTCTTCGAGATCTGCCTCGGAAACTCGAGGACTCAAGTTTCCCACGTACACACGAGACATTCTTCGATACAAGCTGTGAAATCACAAGCTAAAAAGCATTAGCAACGAACAAATTCTTCAATTTTAATCAGAAATTAACAGCGATTGATACCAAAATTTAGAGATTTGGGGGATTAAGAATTGAACTGAATAGAAGGGATGAAAGGGGAAAGAGTGAGAGAGAAAGAGAGAGATCTGAACCTTGAGCGGTGCCGAGTAGACGGAGAGAAACCCTAGCCGCAGCTCCTTTACTCGGTTCGACTTTTTGGGGGATGGGTCACTGAGGTTTTGGAATTTATATAAGAGGCTAATTGATTAACGACCCCTATACAGTTTAAAATCTTGAATTGGCCCCTCGAAATTTGTTTTTGCTACATAAGCCCTCAGAAAAATTTGTAGATGCAGTCTCACTCAGCTAAGCGAGCGGGAGTGCACCTCTTTCGTGTAATACATTTCTCTTTCCCATTAAGGAGCAAAATCTTCTATCTTCCTCACGTAACATTATTTCACCGAACAAACGTCATAACCGGAATAGCTCTTTTTTTTTTATTATCAAATAAATATCACCTCCAGAAAATTCATTCAATTTGAAGACTATTTAATCATTCATCTAAATAAAAAGAATTAACGTTTTATCACAAGAATGCTACTTGTTATCATAACTATCAATTTGGTCGACATGTATAGATTGGTAATAACTGGTCTTTAAATCGAATTAGCCTTTTTATAAACTTCTTTAAAAAATGATAAAATGAACAGTTTGAAATTCGATAAATGAAATAATTACACGTCAGAGAAAGAGAACTTCCCTTTTTAATTAGTAGGAATGATGAAAGTATTATCTAAAAATTATACAGAGTGCAGTACCCAAAAGCGTCTTTGCCAATGTCCACCTCTCACGGATCAACTACGATGGTGCTTTCGATGCGTGTTTGGGGATTAGGGGTGTTCGAGTGGTGGTAAGGGAACCGGAAGGGGAGTTCTCTGGCAGGCTTGTTGGTTTCGACAGATGTCCTCACTCGATCATGTTGAGACACCAGCATGTTCGGAAGGTTTGTGCTTAAAGGAGGACACTACAGATGGATTGTTACCAGTCAAGGCCCATAAGGGAGGACACTCCATTGTTGAGACACCCCCTTTTTTTTTTTATTATTAAAAATGAACTAGTTGGTAGCTTCGTTACGGCAATTCACTTTTTCAAGGCCAGGAAAGACTCACATAGGTATTTCAGTCTCTCTCTGGTCACCATTGTGCGATTCACCATTTCCAGGAGTTGAACCCAGGACGTGTCGTGTGGAATACAAGTCTGGAATTCACCTCCAACCATTGGGTCCCCGGGGTGGTTATTGTTGAGACACTCCTTTACTTTCTCCCATCCCTTGCAGAATGTACAAGTACAAAAGTTAAGATGGATAGCTTTAGTTAATTGCAAGTGGTGGATTGTTTGAGCTGATAGTTGGGTTTTTTTTTAATTCATTGTGTCTCGGAATTAGACTCTCCCTCTCATCTTTAACGTCGATTAATGTAAATATCATTTATACTAAAAATTACTTTATTGGCAATTCAAATTTCCAATCGAATAACATAAGAGAATCGAGAATCGTTTTAGTATGTTGCACACATGTGTACACTTCCATATCCTCTAATGAAGTTTTTTATTTCTCGGAATCGAGATTTGGATAAGACGAACTAATCTAACCTATTGAGCATAACATGCACATAGTTGGTCAATAAGCTTTTTTAGGGCTTGATTGGACGAACCACCTTCTTGAACCACACGCCAAGCTACTCTTCCCAAAGCTTGTGCTCTCTCCCTTGCATCCCTTCCCTTCTCTCCTCCCATCAATTCTCTCACTCCTTCACAAACTGCCTGCCTCGAAACCTCAATTCCTGACCCCAAATCATGGCTCTTTCTAATGCCAAGTCCAGCCCCAAGTCCTTCGGCAATAAGCTTAGCATTCAAAGACTGCTCAGCTATCATAGGCCAAGCCAAGATTGGCACTCCGGCAGATATACTTTCAAGCACTGAGTTCCAACCACAGTGACTAAAAAACCCTCCGACTGCTCGGTGTGATAGTATTTGGCGCTGGTCAACCCATTCCCTTACGATCAATCCCTTACCTTCAAAGTTAAGTTTTAAAATATTAACATAACATTAATGTAGGAAATTGTTATTGGCACTCCAAAAATCTCATTTTGCACTCTAAACTTTCTATAATTAGAAAGAAAAATACACTTGTGAGAAGTGCATAATGAAATTTTTAGAGTGCTAATAACAATTCTCTTAATGTATTGGATTCAAAATTATTGAGAAAAGTCACAAATATATCAAGATCAAACATATCAGAATTTTGGCATGTAGACTGAATAATCAAAAGAAAAAAAAATTCAAGAGATATAAATAAAAATAAAAAGGTGTGCGGAAATCATTTCTTTTAAATATACTTTAAAAACTATATCTAAAAAATATTCTATCTAATACCGTTGCTCTTTAAAAATACATGATTCGATATAATAAGGAGAATACTGAAATTTCATATCATAACAAGGCTTACCGTTCATCCTCTCTTCAAGTCCATTTGTTGGAGACCACGTGGTTGATCGAACCACCAATAAAAATGGAACCCCAGCCTCCTCCAAGCCCAAGCCGACTTCATCAAGTTGAGCATCTGACAAGTCTGCTTGCGTGCCGAACGAGACATATAGCACAGAGCCTAGAGTCACTTGGTCATTGAGCCATTGCATTAACTTGCTGGGTTGGTTGTGGCTGATGTGTTTCTCAACACCTTCAACTTTGTCATACAACAGCAAAGGTCCCAAACACCAAGCTCTAGCTCCATTTTCATAGAAAGCTTCAAATGAAGAAACAGTTCCGCTCTCTATCTCCTCAAAGCTGTTCACAATAACCCCCCAACTATTGATGTCAGCTTCTCCCACAGCGTCTATGAATTGAGAAAAAGGGTCCTTCTCATCAGTTGCTTGAATGAGTTGAGCAGGTAACTCCGAGACACTTAGATCAAAGGGAAGCTTGAGACCTGGCAACTCTATGGGGTCGAAAACCGACTTCCCCTTCGCGTGCGGCATGTGCACGCACACAGCTTTGCATATAGCCATTGATAAGACCCCCATGCCATGAAAAACCAACCTAGGGACCCCAAAGGATCTGCATGAAGAGAGAGTCCAACCCAAAAAGAAGTCAGAGATGACACAAATGGGAAGGGATTTGGATTCCCTCATTCCTTGTAGGACTTGTTCGAAAGGGGTTTGGAGTTTTTTGGTGGCCATGAGGAAAGGGACATAGAAAGCCATGGATGGAAGTTGGGAGGTGTTTTCACAACCTTGAGGAAGGCCATCGATGGTGGGAAATGGGATTTCAATCAAGTCTATATCTTGGTAGTTTGCTAGGTGTTGGGCAACTGATTTTGCATTTGATGGAGTTGTGATGATGGACACCTTGATTTTCCGGTGGGAGAGAGCTTTCGAGAGGTCCAGTAATGGAAGAGTGTGGCCGTAAGCCATGAAAGGGAAGATTACTACATGGGGAGTTGATGGTGCTGATGCCATGGTTTGATCTCTATTTAATTCTCTCTTACCAGAGGTTCTTGTATATGTAGCGTATATACATTTATAGATCTAGTAACTGCCGTAAGGTGTGTTATGCATATCATATCATTTATTCAATGCAGTTTATGGATTGCCCAAAAATATAATATTGCAGTTTATGGCTTGCCCAAAAATACAATATTGTAGTTTATGGCTTTATATGCACATGTATAGTTAATGGTAGCACATGTATACTTACATGGAACTCTATCCTCGTGATATCAAAATATAATTGAAAGGAGATTTAGTTACCAAAACGTTTAGGTCAACATATACTAATAGGATATCCTACTTAAATAATACGATAAAAGTTGATAGGAAGAATGACAATAATTCATAAAAGACACTTGTAAGTGAGAGGTCTTAGATTCGATTCTCACCAGAGACGAACTTAAACCACATTATTACTAGTCCATTATGAGGCTTATCGCATTCTTCCACTCCTAAGTATATATATTGTTTGTTAAAAAAAAAACACAGAATTGGATTGTTTAATTAGACCCCAAAAAGTGGAATTTGGGAGGCTGGTTTGCTTTTGTGGAAACAGTTTTGCTAAAAACGTTCTAGCCATAAGTGATTTTATTATAAAATGTCACAAATTTGATTGAAAATAAGTACTTTTCACGAAATCACTTGAAAGTGCTTCAATGACCCAAACTTTTTTTTTCTTTTTTCTGTTAAACGTAATCAGAATCACTTTTGGTTCTTAATAAGCATTTTAGCCCTTCCATAAGCAATTAATCTATAAAAAAAAAAACATTTAGCTTGGAATGTAAACGATGTAAGTGGTGGAGTTCCTTTGAGGTTAGGATCTTCTTCTTCAATCCATTACATCCATGTTCAAACTCTATTATTCATGTTTAATACATTTCAATCATTTGAAGGGAAAAGGAGAATTCGCGAGGCCAGCAGCGAAAGTTTTTTCAATTTTAATTACAGTCCAATATTGTATGTGGTCCTAGAAGACCCCTTCTTATGTAACTAAGACCATCTCCAACCGAAGGGTCCAGAGGGTTAGAGGGTTGAAAATAGCCAGAAAACCGTCTTCAACCGAGAGCCAGGCCAAATGGCTCGTGGGCCCCACTGGACAAAAAAGGGCCAAAGGGCCAACCGGCCGGCCCAAATGAGCTAGCTAGCAGGCCCCGGGCTGGGCTCCATTTTGAATCCCCAACAGTTACCTGACGCCAATTACCGTTGGTTTTTCATTATTTATTATTTTTTTGGGCCAATATATTTTTAAAAAATTCTAAAAAATTCTCATTTTTTCCTATAAATACCTAAGCCATTTCTACACCATTCCTCACAAATTTTTCACCATTCCTACACCATTTCAATTCTCATATTTTCTTACCTCTTCCAATAATATTTCCTTCAATTTTTTCAATAATTTTCAAATGGCCTCATCTGCAATGAAGGGTAGGGCTTGGACCCGAAACGAAGATGAAGCTCTTTGTAGGGCTTATAGATGGGTCTCAGAAGATAGTGTGAGGGGGAGTTCTCAAACAAGTGATGGTGTTTGGACTTGTGTGTCCAAAAAATACTTAGAGTTCTACGAAGGGATCACTCCACCGAATACCCAAAACCACGAGAGTTGTTCTTCAAGATGGAAGAAATATCTTTAGCCAAGTTTGAACAAATTGCATCAAGCACTGTTAGCAACTGCAAGTAGACATGAAATCAGCGCCAATTACTACAACGAAGTAAGTGTTTTCACAATTTATTTTAAATATTTAATTATATTACATTTAATTTCATAAATTAATTTCCTTTCATTTTTATACTTATATTTAATTATATTACATTTAATTTCATAAATTAATTTCCTTTATTTTTTGTAATTATATTTTCTAGATACGCCAAGTGGAGGAATTGTATATGGAGGGCAGCTCGAAACCCTTTCAGCATCACAGTTATTGGGAAATTTGTAAATGGTAGGTGTTATTTGAAGATCCACCTCAACATAAAGTAGGTCATACGATGGTGTTCAGAACTGCATCCTTAACTGTAAATATGGATGAAGATGGATCTCCTACCATTCAACAAACCAGGGTAGAAAATCCATCTTCGGGCGAAGGTTCCATACCTAGGGCTATGGGACGAAACAAGGCCCGAAGGTTGAAGGAAAAAGGTAAGGCAAATGATGACTACACTGTTCAATAGGAAGTGGCAGCCTCATTGCGATTAATGGCGAAGCAAAATGCCTTTGTCGCGGAAGAAATGAACCGTAGGCATGAAGAACAGGCCAAACAAATACAAGAAGAGATGAATGATAAGAATATGGAAATGAACACTTCGAATTACAGTCCAATGAGTAAGACCTATTTTGATAGAAAAGAAAAAGAAAAAGAAATTATGACCCGACGGCAGTTGTTTACCTCCGACTGTACTCCTATAATGGTGGATGATGAAGATCATGATGATTATAGATATTAAATTTAAGTTGTTGTAGTTTTTTGTTTTAAGTTGTTGTAGTTTTTAAATTTAAATAATAAATTATGTTTGGTCCCATGGCCTTTTGGTCCTCGGTTGGTGACGGTTTTTTATGACATGGCTAAAACAAGCCCTATAGCCCTTTGACCCTTAATTGAAGATAATCTAACTGTCTTAGAGTCATCAATGGGATGTGTCCTCGGGCAACATGATGGGTCAGGCAGGAAAGAAAGTCTACCACCTCAACAAGAAGTGCATGAATGTTTCGTCCAGCCCCCAACCCCAGAGATGCGCATCATGCATGCATGCATAGATGCATGGAAACCTCGTTAATGTTTACCCAAAAATATGTACAAAATCAAATAAAATGGTTGAACCACAAGCTAATGGCCTATTGGTAATAGACGAATTGCGAGACTTCCTTTAAATTAAAAACTGGAAGTCTTAGGTTCGAAATCCGCTTCTAGTATGGAAGCCAAACTTGTAGCTAGGGAGAGGCTGAAATGCCTTTGTGAGTTTTCCCAACCCTCAAAATGAATGTATAACCGTGACTTACCACCAGTTGTCCTCCTTTAAAAAAAATAAATAAATAAAATGGTTGATTTTGTGGCCAGATTTGCAAGTCAACGTAAATTAGTAAACGAATAATACAAGAATTAATGCCTTGGATGAATGAGAAATAAATGTTATTCTACAATGCCTTCATGACCCCGTTACTATAAAAACTTTGGAGTACCACTCTGTTTCTCTTTTCTTTTTCTTTTTTAATCATGAATAACAATGTCAAATAAAGGGTCTCAATTACGTCTTATGTAAATATTCACATACGTTTCACTAATAATATTTAATTTATCTACTATTTTTTCATCATGTAATAATTTATATAAATATAGAGAAAATGTTCTCATGTCAGTTGATACAAGATGTTCCCTTGTCAACAGATAGAATACGGGCACGTTTACTATGAATCGTAAATCTAAGTCGTGGATCAAGTTGATTTTGGTTAGATTTTCGTGGGCTAGATATTTATGTTAGGGGAAATAAATTAGTGGGGATTGAACGCACACCAATTTGCAGAACGGTTATGAGTGAGGATTGTAAATCTACAATACATATTCAAACAATAATGGACTAATGCAGGGAACAGCGTGGTATGAAAAAAAAAAAAAAAATGAATATATAGGATACATGGGTACGGTCCACCATTCCAACTGTAAAGAGAGAGGTTTGAAAACCCTAAAAAATTTGCTTCTAGCACCAGCTTACAACATAAACAACTAGAAAAACAAAGTAATAAACTCTTAAACAAAAGCAAGGCACCTTAAACAAGTTTACAACTCAAATTTCAATATGATAATTCAAACAACTTCTGCTCCTTGCATCATGAACTTAGTTTTCTAAATTTACAGTCTAATTTTCACAATAATGTATCATTGAATGGTTCGAAAAATCAACAGTTAAATTTTGCTTGCAACAGTTAGACTTAGGCTTGCAACAGTTAAGTTGTGCATAAAACTCGTAACACTGGATAGTATGTAACATTATAGCCGAACCCCTAATGTTATAAAACAACATTTTCATATATATTAAGCAAACGATAATTTCTTCCAAGAACGCAAGGCCGCCCTATAATTCAACTAGTTGGTTGTCCCTGTCTATAATTGACTAACTAAACAAAGTCAACTATTGATTTATTATTGAACACGTTACTCTACCTAGTGCTGTTGTCCCCATGGTTTGTATAGGGGTAAAGGCCAAAACCCCACTTGCTGTCTACACCACTGTCACCACATGATATGCAGCATGCTTAATCGACCGTTTACATACAAAGAATATTCAAACACATATATAACATAAATCACCACGAAATGACTCAGTAGTTGGAAACGAATTTTAAAGTTGTATTCTATTTGGTACGTCCTGAATTCAATTTATGACGCTGGTGAATCACATAATGATGGTCAGAGAGACTGAAATGCCTCGTCAGTCTTTCAAATCATTAAAAGAATAGACTGCTGTGGTAAAATTACTAGTTAATCTATTTTTGAAAAAAAATAAAACACATATCTAGCACAGTTGATCGTACCAAATAATTTAAGGGAGAGAAAAACCTTTAAAATGACCCTCCCTATTGTATACATATTTTGATTTCACGGTTGACCATTTCACATGGGACCAAAGCAGCTGGCCATCCTGCGCGACAAAATCCAACCACGCATATCTACGACAAAATAAAACACAACTTAAATTTGTTGTGGGTGTTTGTGTAGCTTCTGTGGGAGAGCACTTCGTGTGATAAAATAAACAGATTCAATTATGATATTTATAGAATTAAAATAAACTTTTTAGTTTAAAATGATATCTGAAATTTACACAATTCATTATTTTGGTTTGTGAGATTTAAAATTGATAGAAGTAATCTATGAGATTGTTCACCGTCAATCATTTTGGTCATTTCGTTAAAAATCTCTGTTAAATTGAAGTATTTTTGTCAAATTAACCTCTCCACTTGCATTCCAGCATGGGTTCGAACCTCCTAGGCTCCTTCAATCTAACATATATCACTAATGCTTATGTCAATCTTATTAACCATTTTGGCTAAAAAGTTATTAAATACGTTAATCACAGAAGTAAGTGGATAACAAGTACACCAATAAATAGACAAAAATATTGAACTGTGACTTCAATGCTGTGTAGCACTCAATTTTACAAGTATTTTAACTATTAAGTTCAATTTTCACAACTGTTAAATCTTTTATTTATGAATCATTTTTTTTTTTCCTAAATTACTTACCATTTAAAAAAAATTACAATTACAAACATGGTTCTATTTATTAGAACCGTACGCATTGACCAAAAAAAAGAACCGTCCGCAGCCTGCACGGCGGCGTCAAACGTCGAGAAGAAGCAGCACCCTTGTCATTTAGTTATCGATGGACAAAGCTTCAAGCTCTGCTTGAAACTTTGAATAGATCACGTATGACTTTGTCATATTTTACTTTTTCCTTTCTTCTCTATATTTAATTTTGAATAGCGAATTATTATTGGCATTTCAAAATTCTCATTTTACACTCTAAACTTTCTATATTTAAAAAGAGAAATACACTTGTGATGAATATAGAATGAGATTTTTGAAATGTCAATAACACTTTTATTTTGAATATTGAATTTTGATTAGTATCTAAAGTAATTGAAATACAGGAGCAATTTGAGTTGATCAATCCATGTTTTTTATCACCACGACACTGATAACGTGAGGGTAATCAATTCCTCTGTCTAAGGATGAGACAAAAGAACCAAAACATCCCTTGACCTGATACCTCTGAACCAAACCAACAACATCCATTTGTAAGCCAACCTGAAACCAACGCTACTTTGGAACATGGGCCTAGTGCGGTAGTTGGATCATGGGGTTTTTTTTGGAAACTTCGACGGGCAAGAGGCCCCAGATCCCTGAAGTATGCAAGTCAAATAAGAAAACAAAGAAAGGAGCTACTAACCCATGCTCTGGTGGCCCAGCCCGGCTTGACAGAATCCAGAGCGGGTCAAGCCGGGGAAAAAGTTGGCAGGACGTGGAGGAGGAAAGAAACCTGCTACCCCCTCTTTCTCTACCTTTGGTTGATGAAGGAAACCTAAGAGAGGTGGAAATTGTTGCCTCTGAACAGTTGCAAAATGTTGAAGGGAGAATCAAAGCTTTGGGTGAGGAGGAATGTACCGACCTCCTGGGTTGCGGTGGCTGGCCCCTTGCAGCCACACGGACGTCATGATTCAACTTGCATGGAACTGTCAAATTCTAGGAGAGCCTTGACAGTTTCTACGTTACGAGAGCTGATTCACTCTCATAATCCCTCTATGGTTTTTTTGATGGAGACCAAGCAAAATAGTCATAACATGAATCTGCTGAGAAAAAGTACGGGTTTTCATCCGGGTATCAATGCAGACCCTATTGGTGTGGCTGGTGGTCTAAGCCTATGGTGGAAACCTGATATCAGTGTTGAAGTGCTTTCGACTTCAAAGAATCTTCTTGATGTTTCTGTGAATTGTATTTTAGAAGGGTGGGCAGCTGGATGCTTCTTCTTTTATGGCCCTCCTTATAATGAAGAGAAGCCCTGTTTTTGGAATTCAGTGATGAGTATGGGTTTCAAGGGTCCAAGTTTTACATGGGTCAAAAGGGAGGATGGTGACATTGTTCTCCAAGAAAGATTGGATAGAGGTTTGGTGAGTGGTAGCTGAGTGGAAAAGTGGCCAGATACAAATGTCACCCATTGCACAAGAGTGGCGTCCGATCATTGCCCTCTTATTTTGGATACTCTCTCACGTTCAGAAAAATCCTAAAAAACTTTCAAATTTGAAGCTCAGTGGTTATCTCATCCAGAACGTGAGGAGATTATTGTTTCTAGTTGGGATGAAGGAACTGGACACTCTAATCTGAACAAGTGGAGTTCATGTTTACATCATTGTTGACGAAACTTGACGAAGTGAAGCACGGAAAAGTTCAAAAACAACAGAACCCAAATCAACACTCTCTTGGGAGAGTTGGATGAGATGCCATGTAATCAGAATATCTGTTTGGTCAGGGAGTTGGAGATTATTTCTCGACTCAGTGCCCTTTGGAAAACAAATTCTTTTGTTCCTGACAGACAAATTCAAGATAACATCCTTATAGCCCGTGAAGCTTTTCACTACCGGAGATTAAAAAGGAGGAGCAATTGTTTTGAGTTGGGGTTGAAGCTCGACATGAATAAGGCATACGACCGGGTTGAATGGGATTTTGTCGAGGAAACTTTGATGAGAATGGGGTTTAATCCAAGATGGGTGGGGCTGGTGATGAGTTGTATTACAACGGCTTCGTTGTCTGTAGTGATTAATGGCTCTAATCCCACAAGAGGGTTGAGACAAGGGGATCCCCTCTTCCCTTATCTCTTCCTACTAATTGTAAGTGAAGTGCTATCAAGGAGTGTAACTTATGCTAACTTAAGCAGAAGTGGTCCTCTAATCTCTCATATTTTATTCGCCGATGACTCATTATTTTTCTTGAGAGCCACGGAGGAGAATTGCAGGAAACTCATGGACTTGTTTGCTGACTATTGTGTGGCTTCAGTCGTTTTTCAATGCTGTCAGTTGGCGATAGGTTTCAAGGAAGACAAATAGAGCAGCTCATTAGGCTGCAGCTTTGGCTCCGTCGAGGGTGACAAACTACAGATGGGCGTCACAACCCCCTCCCTCGTTGGTTCTTGTTCTGTCTCGATACGGGCTTCCTTGCCCCCCTTGTAATTAGATTTTTTTCTGGATGGCTTAGCGCCATCCTTTTGTGCCTTTTGAGGCTTGATTGTGATTTCCTAGTTTTCCTGGGAGTTTAAACGTATTAACTCCCTGAACATGGGATATCATCGTCCGTTTTTGGTTATGTTTCTTGGAGTACTTGCTCTGTTTTAATTCAATGACCTCTTTCTGACCAAAAAAAGAAAAGAAAATCAATTAAAATAGTAAAAAGGAGTCATGCTGGCTCAAAATGTACTGCTTTTTTTTTGTTTTGTTTTGTTTTTTTTTTTTTTCTTTTTTAATCATCATAGGCATAGGCTGCTTTTGTTACACGTCAAGTAAGTTAAATCTTAGAGGGGCACTTTTGCCTAATTCTAGGCCTACGATTTAGAAAGTAGACGAGAAATGTCTCTCTAAGAATTCTTCAACGCATTCTTGTGCGATATGCGGGAGAACGGGTCTAAGGCATCCGAGGAGAAAACTTGAACACCATAGATTATCGTAAATATTCTTCCACCGACCGATAATTCTGAAATTTCCCCCTTAACAGACATGTCCACGACCATCCCAATAGCAACCGTCTCTACCTCCACCTTTCTAAAGCCTTGTTCAATGCACGATTATAAACTTGCCCTTATGTTTCATCCTAATACTAAATGGTTCTTTTAATTACAATAATTTTGCACAATGAACTTATAGCTCAAGTACAAAGATAAACGTTACTAATTATTTAAACTACAAATTCCTTGCGTTCTAAGTGTAGTTTTTAAATTACATTATAAAAGAAGAAGAAGAGGTTTGAACACAGGACGCTGTGAGTTGAGAAAAATGTCTTATGAAAACATTCCACCACCCACAACCTTCAATGTTTTTATTTTACAATAAACTTGACTCAACTCGAAAAAGAATTTATTTGCCTAAATCATGCCTAACTACCACATTTATTTAACAACTAAACAAAATCACGGAGAGGAGATCACCCTGATATTATGTAATTGGCCCTCATCATGAAAATTGACTATAATAGTAATGAATGAAGTTTAAACTGTATAAGACTGGTGATGGCATCATTATGTGTTTAATGAAGCAGTTAAATAAAGACAAATCAAGCCATGTTCTAACAAAGTCCACCATCAATTATTCAATTCATCACATCTTCTATTAAATTATGCCGACTTATCATCATGTAATTTTCCCATCTTAAAATGAAAAACGACTTATATGACATAAGTACAACGTCGTTGTAACACCATGTGCTAATGAAATTAGACATATAAATAAACCTTACACATAATGTTTGTTTTATTAGCATAAAACATCACCACAACAGTATAACCTTATCATTTAATTCCTTGGCACAACAAAGTATTGACTCCTGATGGCTGGACCAACACATTTAGATTCTTCACCTTGGCACAAGAAAGTATTGACTCCTCATGGCTGGACCAACCCTTACGACTCTCAATCTCACACACAATAAATCTCACTCAAGCTCATTCCCCTGCATTTCGATAAGCCTCACCCCCCACTTGGTCCCATCCTTTTGTGTCTTGTCCGGGCAGCCCACAGCTCTTGACCTAATTTATCCCTTCTAATCTTTTTATTCTAAAAGAAATTTTGAAATTTATAAGTTTTCTTAATGTGTAATTCATAATTCTATTCCTAGGTGTCATAATTTTATAATTTCTCTTTTCGGCTTGTCTTTAATTTAGTAGGTTATTCATTCTAGTCTAATCATGTGTATTAAAAGAGTCCATCACGAGAATTAAGGACAAAGGTAGGAGTTTTTTTTTCCTTTAAAAAGAAGATGAGTAGGTGGCTTCACCACGACAATCCACTGTCGAGAAGACTCACAGAAGCAGTTTAGCCTCTCACTGGCCATTATTGTGTGATTCACCAAGACCAAGAATTGAACCCAAGACATGTTGTGTGGATTACGTACCTAGCTAGAATTCGTCCCAACCACTGGATCATCCTGCGGTGGTTCAAAGGTAGGAGTTGGGAAGGGCAAAACGAAAGTACAAAAATATTAGGAAAACTAACGAAAAATCCTCAAAAATCTTAGTTTTAATAAAAATGACAAAATAAAGGTGTAAGTGAATAGTACAAGGAGTGACTTTTCAAGGTAAAAATATCATTTTCGTTAAAAATGAACAATACCAGGAGTGTTTCATTAAAATTTCTAAAAATATTTCCTTAACTAATTAATTACTTTGTGAATTTGAAATTTTCTTTTTGGTGATAAAATTTTATTGTTTTTTGAATCATATTCCACCAAAAGCTGGATTAGGATAAAACCCTAAACTGTTTACTGCAACACTGTGCGCATCAAGCACCACGTGACATGGACTGTAGCCTAGTAAGAGAGAGTCAAAGTCCAAGAGAGAGCCCTAGCGGCCGTTACGCATCTCCATTCTCTAATCTGCTGCCATGGTTTTGTTTCCTCATTAATCCATTTGTTTAATTTGCTCTCTATTCTTTGCTCTGGAGATTTTAGTGTTCATGGATAATCTTCCTACCTGCCATTTCTGATCATTTGTAAGTTTCTCTATGTGAAATTCAATCACTTATGCAATTTTTTTAGTGTATGTTTTCACATATTTTAACGGAAACTACTCAATAGGTTTGAATTTTTTTAGAGACGATTGTTGTTGTATAATATATCCAAACCAATCTTGATCAGACAATGTCGATCGACTGCGTTACTTAGGGCTGGTTTGGTATTGCTGTGCTTTGAAAAAAAGCTGATTCTGCTGTGTTGTGAGAATAAGCAGTTGTGAAATAAAGCAGCAGAGTGTTTGGTAAACTTTTTTGTAAAAGTGCTTTTGAAAACAAAAAAACAGTATTATAGTGTTTGGTAAACTTTTATGTAAAACAGATGTGAAAAAAAACCTGTTTTTCAAAGCTGGGTTTTGCAGCTTTTTGTTTTTGGCTTTTTTTCACCTAAAACTGTGAAAAAAAGCTGAAGCAGAATGTTTACCAAACACAAAAACAGCTCCCATCTTTTTTTTATACCAGCTTTTTTCAGAATCATCTCAGTACCAAACCAGGCCTTAATTTGATGGTTGAGATAAGTCTGGCGTTTAATTAAGAAGATTGACATTGGATTCTTATTTCTTAATTTTGAGTCTAGCTAGACTGAGGTAACAGTGTTTTTGGTTTATAAAAACATTTTGAATAACTGTCGGGAGAAGCATTCACTAAGCGTACTATGTGCATTTTCATGAAGCACTAAGATATTTTCTTCATACAATCTGCTTTTGACTACCTAAAAACTTAAAATGTTGGGTTGTAGAAATGCTTTCTAGAGTAACACTTGAATTTTTCTATAAAAATTCGACATATTTCTTGTAAAGTCACTTCTAGCACAAACATTTATGAGTATAATCATTCCTACATAAGTATTCTTTAAAAAAAACGTTTATGAGCAAAAATGCTTTATATGAAGGCACTCCTAGACTCGTCCTAAGTAAAGCGTTTTCGGATCTACATTTCAAAATATTGTGTCAGGCATATAACATGTTTGTATTGGTATGGTACTAATGGTCTTATGGCCTAATTTCTTTCATTGTGTTTTTGAATATTCGGTTCAGCGGTTGCAGAGGAATAACCAATTGAGAGGGCTATAAACATGGAATCTGAAGGTACGCCATATGCACCAAAGAACATCCTCATAACAGGAGCAGCAGGATTCATAGGCAGCCACGTGACCAATCGCCTAATAAAAAACTATCCCAGCTACAAAATCGTTGCTCTTGACAAGATAGACTACTGCTCTAGCTTCAAGAACCTCAGGCCTTGTCGTTCCTCCCCGAATTTCAAGTTTGTCAAGGGAGACATTGCCTGTGCTGATCTCATAAACCATCTCCTGATTGCCGATGAGATCGACACCATAATGCACTTCGCCGCACAAACCCACGTGGACAATTCGTTCGGAAACTCGTTCGATTTCACCAACAACAATGTCTACGGCACTCACGTCCTCCTCGAAGCATGCAAGGTCACGCAGCGAGTGAAACGCTTCATTCATGTGAGTACTGATGAAGTTTATGGAGAGACGGATATGGAGACCAATATTGGAAACCCTGAGGCCTCTCAGCTCCTCCCTACAAACCCTTACTCAGCCACAAAAGCTGGGGCTGAAATGTTGGTCATGGCATACCACAGATCCTATGGTTTGCCAACTATAACAACTAGAAGCAACAATGTGTACGGACCCCACCAGTATCCAGAAAAGCTTATCCCAAAATTTAGCCTTCTTGCAATGAAAGGTGAGAAATTACCAATCCATGGGAATGGATCAAATGTGAGAAGCTATTTGTATTGTGATGACGTGGCTGAGGCATTTGATGTGATACTTCACAAGGGAGTGATAGGGCATGTTTACAACATTGGCACCAAAAAAGAGAGGTCAGTTTTGAACGTGGCAGAAGATATTTGCAAAATGATTGGTTTGAATTCAAAGGAAGCTATAACTTTTGTGCATGATAGGCCTTTCAATGACCAAAGGTACTTTTTGGATGATCAAAAATTGAAAAAGCTAGGGTGGGATGTGAGGACTAGTTGGGAGGAAGGGCTCAAGCTGACGACACAATGGTACACGAAGCACGCGGATTGGTGGGGTGATGTGTCTGCTGCACTTCACCCACACCCGAGTTTCGCAGTGATTAGCCGACCGAATGATGATTCTTGGTTCTTCGAATATGGGTTCACAAGGCTGTCGAGAACATGCAGTGAGGGTAGCAATAGTTCTGCATTGAAGTTTCTGATATATGGAAGGACTGGATGGATTGGAGGGTTGTTGGGGAAGCTTTGTAAGGGTGAAGGAATTGAATTTGAGTATGGGAAGGGACGACTTGAGGATAGGAAGTCTCTGCTGGAGGATATCACAAGAGTACAACCAACCCATGTGTTCAATGCTGCTGGAGTTACAGGTCGGCCGAACGTTGATTGGTGTGAATCTCACAAGGCGCTAACAATTCGGACTAATGTAGTTGGCACACTTAATTTGGCTGATGTTTGCAAGGATCAAGGTCTGTTGATGATGAATTTTGCGACCGGATGCATTTTTGAGTATGACAAGGAGCATCCCCGAGGATCTGGTATTGGATTCAAGGAGGAGGACTACCCTAATTTCACCGGTTCCTTCTATTCGAAGACCAAAGCCATGGTAACACAATTTCAAACTTGTTTCGTTGATTTTTATTCAAAAAGTCATGGTATATATGCTACATTACCAAATGTTCAATTTATTTTTTTTTAAATCATGTGCACTTCTAATGGTTGTGGAGCCCTGTGGTGCAAGAAATTTAATACTGAAATTAGTCTTTAAATGTCAAATTATTTGCAGGTGGAGGAGCTGTTGAAGGAATATGACAATGTGTGCACCCTCAGAGTGAGAATGCCAATATCATCAGACCTCAGCAACCCTAGAAACTTCATCACAAAGATAGTACGCTACGACAAGGTTGTGAACATTCCCAACAGCATGACAGTCCTCGATGAGCTCCTACCGATCTCCATAGAGATGGCTCGGAGGAACTGCAGAGGAATATGGAACTTCACCAACCCAGGAGTCATATGCCACAACGAGATCCTAGAGATGTATAGGGATTACATTGATCCAAAGTTCAAGTGGCAAAATTTTGACCTAGAAGAACAGGCCAAGGTGATTGTCGCGCCAAGGAGCAACAATGAATTGGATGCTTCAAAGCTGAAGAAAGAGTTCCCCGAATTGCTTTCGATCAAAGACTCAATCGTAAAATATGTCTTTGAGCCCATCAAGAAGACTTGAACAGCATTTGGTTGTGTTAGAGACGAGTTGTGTAGATTTCTTATATTTACTTTTTCATCTTCATATTTTTCTTTCATTTACTTGATAGAATTTTTCGTAAACGAGAGCCATAAACTATTAAATCTTTCAAGTTTACAAAGACAAGAGTTCAATTTAATTTGCTGTCTATTTTATATTTTAAAATTTTTATTATTATTAAGGGGAGGGGGCTTCGAAACTACCATAAACTATTAAGTCTTTCAAGTTTACAAAGACAGGAGTTCGATTTAATTTGCTGTCTATTTTCTATTTAAATTTTTTTATTATTATTAAGGGAAGGGGGTACCGAAACTATTAATGTAATCAGTGTATTACTGTCACATCCCGGTTCAGATCCCCACCACATCTCGGGCTTCCACCACATTCGGGTTTGACTCTACCGTAGCACGATATTGTCCTCTTTGGGCCCCGACCACGCCCTCACGATTTTGTTTCTGGAAACTCAAACGAGAACTTCCTAGTGGGTCACCCATCCTGGGAATGCTCTCGCCCCAAACTCGCTTAACTTCGAAGTTCCGATGGAACCAGAAGCCAATGAGTTCCCAAAAGACCTCATGCTAGGTAGAGATGAGAATATACATATAAGGCTTACAAGATCCTCACCCCTGGGCGATGTGGGATGTTACAATCCACCCCCTTAGGGGCCCGACGTCGTCGTCGGCACACTTCAGGCCAGGAATTGGCTCTGATACCAAATTGTCACATCCCGACCTGAGCTCCCACCACATCCTAGGCTCGACTCTACCGTAGCACAATATTGTCCGTTTTGGGCCCTGACCACGCCCTCATGGTTTTGTTTCTGGGAACTCACACGAGAACTTCCAGTGGGTCACCCATCCTGCGAATGCTCTCGCCCGGAAATCGCTTAACTTCGGAGTTCCGATGGAACCAGAAGCTAGTGAGTTCCCAAAAAAAAGGTCTTGTGCTAGGTAGAGATAGGAATATACATATAAGGCTTACATGATCTTCATCCCTGGGCGATGTGGGATGTTGGACCCACTGGGAAGTTCTCGTGTGAGTTCCAAGAAACAAAACCATGAGGGCGTGGTCAGGGCCCAAAACGGACAATATCATGCTACGGCGGAATCGAGCCTAGAATGTGGTGGGGGCCCAGGCCGAGATGTGACAATTACATTGTGCAGAATCAGTGTACTGGGCATAATCAGTGTATAACATTGGGCATAATCAGTATATTACATTGTGCAGAATCAGTGTTTTACATTGTGCAAATCAGTTTATTACATGAATTTTTCTAACACCTTTCCTACTATTTGGGAATAATTAAAAAAAAAAAAAAAAAAAAAAAAGACTTAAGAAAGAGTAGAGCCCGGGGTGAGGCATGTTGGGGCCAACAACGATGTTGTGGCCAGTGTATATCTACTAACCATTGTAATCATTCATTGAGGAGAAGTTAATGAAGAAACCATTAATTAATTAAGTTTGCAACATGGTTTCAAAGGTGGTAATCGCCCATAAACTTAATTAAGCTAGAACTTCGAAGAATTTGGATTAAGCCAGTACTAAGAATTTGGAAAGTCGCACACAATCAAGTGTGGTTTTAGTTTAAACCGATTCATCTAACCATCGTAATTAGTTGATGAAAAACTTTTAAAATTCATCTTATAATTCTAATTGAATATGTCTGTATTTGAAAATCTATTAATATCCTATCAAATCTTAATTTGACTACACCGTTTGAAAACTCACACTCTTCACCTCCACTCTCTCTCTCTCAAATCCTAAACGCCGTTTCTCTGCCGCAGTCTCTTCTTTTCCGCCGTCGTCTATACGCCAACACAACCACGACGTCATTTCAGCTTCCGATTTCATAGTATTTGCCGAGATTTTCACCGATCTTCGTGGGAAAGAAAGGAGATACTTCGCAAGAGAATTATTGAGGGAATATGACAATGTGGGCACCCTCTAAGTGAGAATGCCAATATCATCAGACCCTCAGCAACCCTAGAAACTCCGTCATGAAGATAGCACGCTACGATAAGGTTGTGAACATTCCCAACAGCATGACAGTGCTCGATGAGCTCCTACCGATCTCCATTGAGATGGCTCGGAGGAACTGCAGAGGAATATGGAATTTCACCAACCCAGGAGTCATAAGCCGCAACGAGACCCTAGAGATGTTCAGGGATTACATTGATCCAAAGTTCAAGTGGAGAGGAGCAACAATGAATTGGATGCTTCAAAGCTGAAGAAAGAGTTCCCCGAATTGCTTTCGATTAAAGATTCAGTCATAAAAATGTCTTTGATCCCAACAAGAAGACTTGAACAGCATTTGGTTGCGTTTGAGACTAGAGGTGTAGATTTCTTATAATTATTTGTTCATCTTCATATTTTTCTTTCATTTACTCGATAGATTTTTTTCATATGCGAGAGCCATAGACTATTAAATCTTTCAAGTTTATGAAGAAAGGAGTTCAACTTAACTCGCTGTCTATTTTCTTATAGAACAATTGTTTGTCCATTTCACTTCAAACCGTTACCATTTCCCTCCTCTCTCAAACTAGCTACCCAAGATATAATATCTATCTTGAGTTATGCCCTCATGTGATTTGACTACATTTTTATGGGCGAATACACTTATTCTCTTTGTCCAAAAAAATTCCTACCTAGCAAATTAATGAAAACTGCACGTTTAGATATGCCCTGATGTGATTTAAGTACAGCACATATAATATTAGAAGGGAATACCACTTATATATTATTGGTGGAGGAGGGAGGCGTCCTAATTTCCTCTATTAATTAAGGGTGACACAAGGAAAAAAAAAGTCTTCAGGGCTGGATTTGTAGTATGGGTTGAGTGGTTCATTTGAGGCTCATGGAAATTTGGTACGCAATAGCAAGAAATAGAGAGAGTTTGGATGATAACCAAAAGAAGAGAAATGAAGTTCCCAAATTGAAACGTTGCTCAGGACCACAAACACTGACAGTCGAAGATTGTGGAAAACAACCATCTTTGGAGAGATGGGGGCAGGCCACCATCTTTGGAGAGGTGGAGCAAAAATAGCCAGAAGGGAGGGGGACATGAGAGAGAGAGAGATGAGGAGAAAGGTGGCAGGAGAGGACAGGTGGGGCTGCCGCCTAGCCATCAGTCCTCTGGAGCTTTTCTCTCTGGCTTTTTTGAATTTCATGCATTTGAGTGCTTTTAAATATGAGAAGCCATAAACTTGTTACTTTGGAGTCTAGAGCAAACAAACTCCTTTCTAGAAGTACTTATGTACTTAGTTTTGTTAATTAATGTACATTTTAATCACGTTCACTGAGGAACACGCCAATTTGATACGAGTTTGGTTGTTTTGGGGCTGGGGTTCAAAATATGGTAGTCCACTCCTTTCTTTTTACTTTTCATACTTCCTGCCTTTAGGCTGTGAGTTTAACTACTAATCTAATTTCAAAGCAGCATGTTAGACATTTGTAAGAAAGAAAAAAATAAAAAATTAATCCATCACGCACATATATACTCCTTTCATATAAATTTTTCTTGTATCAAACATAGGATAAAAATTTTACCCGTTGTAAAAATACTATCAAATTTTGTAATATTATGAGTGTCATGTGTAATACGTTGGTTGCTTTTACACATTATTCTCTTTGTTTTGTAGGATCAGAACAAACCACTGTAATGACCACTAAGTGCGTTTCATTCTCAAATCCTACGATAATAAATTATAGAATTTTATGAGTGTTTGACACATTACATTCCATGTGTATATATTACAAATATTTCTTCCAATTATTCGAAGATTCTAATTATTCCAAAAACAAAAGGAACAAAAGTTCATCAATCATCTTTGCGTCAATTGTCTATATAAAATTATGAAGTAATGAAAAATGACATCAACTTTCAAATCAACAAGAAGTTGGCTTTCCATTGTCTTTCAATATGCACAAGGGGCATGTATTTTACATATATTTTATCATGAACATTAACTTTCTACAGCACCATGTGAAGCCCGGCATTAGAGAAAAGAAAGAATTGTAGCATGAGATAATGGATCGTGACAGAAGAGAAGACAACAAAATATTCCATCACCCAAACCAATTACCAACCATACAATAATAAAGTAACAAAGCTGACTTGTTTAGAGGTTCCGAATGGCTTAACTCACTTTTCAAGCACAAGTCTCTGCCCCTGATATAAAAAATGACATCATTTTACCAAACAAAATATTCCATCACCCAAACCAATTACCAACCATACAATAATAAAGTAACAAAGCTGACTTGTTTAGAGGTTCCGAATGGCTTAACTCACTTTTCAAGCACAAGTCTCTGCCCCTGATATAAAAAATGACATCATTTTACCAAATTCAATCTTCATTGGGATAGTGTTAAGTGAGCATATCTACTTTTTATACTATATCAAGGATGTCATTATGCACTCGAAAAACGTAAGATAGAAATTGAAGAGTGCTAATAACGAATTTATGTATTAGATATCATTGTAATCAACTTAGTTACTTTTTTAAGTAGACTAAATTTTCTCCCTTAAGTGGACTAGGACTCAAAGGTTTGGTGTATAAGTGATTTTCTCTATTTCTTTTTTCTAAGGTATAAACAATAGAGAGACTAACTATCCAATTTCTTTATAAATTAGTAATATCTCAAACAAATTCAAAGTTTTGTGTTAGGAATTGCTGATTAAATACGGTTTTCTACATGGGAGAAGTGACCTTCCTTCCATGCACATCAAATTTGTGACTCTCCGTATGATGTCAGGAGGTTTTTTGAGATAAAATGTCCATTTAGCGTGAGAAGTTTGTAACTCAAATAGTTAAAATCACTTATCCGTGCACTCGAGGTTCTAGGTTCAATTCTCTATTCCTAAATATCACTTGTATCAAAAATTCCACAACTAGGTCAAGAGAAATTTGATATTAATTAAGCGTGAGATAGGAACCTTTTTTTATTTTTTTTCTTTATAAATTTCTGTAAGTTTATTTATTTTTTCATGAACAAACGATATTATATACACTAAAGAGAAGATGGTGAGCTTAGCCTCACAAATTTCTATAAGTCGTAAAGCATGATGTTTTATATTCAATACGTTAAAAGTGGCACAATTCGCATGATCATTGTCCAATTCTTTGATGCTTCTAGGTTACGTGCCACACAAGTCATAACAACTCACATCAATTATCATCAAATTAAGATTTCCATTTTTCATTAGAAGAAACATTAAGTTAAACATTTAGAATCTTGATGACACTATTCTTCCAACAAATGGCTACATAACGTTGTCTTATGCAAATATGCAAAGTGTGTGTGGAGAGGTGATGTACCAAAAAGCTACATAGAAAGAGCATATAACTAATCTATAATGAACACATTCACTTTTCATCATCATCACAAGATAAGTTTCAAACATGGGAGAAGCCATGTTGGCTCAAGCAATGTGCTCTTCCTTCTGCACTCAAGTTCAAATTTTTCTCAATTTTGGTTAAATTAGATTTTGATTTGAATAAAAACAAATCAATTATGTAAATAAAATCACACATTATAAACTTTATAGGCCCAATTTGGTCAAACACCAACATCACCGATATTGTTCCACCTTAACCACCTATTCTAGATGTTGGATTTTATCACAAAATGTCTTGGTGATATTAAGGGTGGGAATTCTCTGATGTGGAATCATATTCTCCAACATGCCCCCTCACAAGTGGCCCCACATGCGGTTACAAGAGAAACAAATTCCCACATCGAGAATTGGTCAAGTCATTATATACCTGAGCTAATACAACTATTTGAGAGTCCGATCATCATTCAGAGACTGGAGACAAAGCAATTTTTCAAGAACGTAAGCATTCGATATCCTGAAGCTAGAGCTAGCACAATTTTTTGAAAGCTCAACTTAAGGAGGCAAATTCCATCCATGGATGTGCAAAAAGAAAAGTATGTTCTCATACCATGATAAACTTTACAGTCCTAATATAGTCCGCCCCCAACATCATCGATATTGTCAAAACTTAAGTACCTATTACTAGGTGCCGGATATTATCATAAAAAACTTCGTTAATATTAAAAATGAAAATTATCATTTATTAATTATATATTATTTTATCATATGATTGATATGAAATCATAATCCCCCACCACACATGTATGCCTAACTGTACGTACAAAATTGTTGGTTTCTATTTTTTGTTGGTTAAATTCCAAGTCACTGTTTTTACAATTTACAGCAAAAAGTATCATTTACTCTCTCACCAAAATCAATCAGTGGCAATCTCGAAATTCAGAGCAAATATTTGGCTGGTTTCACCAAATCCTCACGTTAAAAACGAGCTCGCACACTCACTCGCACTCACCATCACAAGTTAGAGATCCAAAGCACCTAGCCAACCAAATCCCAAAACTCCCACAATCGCCTTTGTCCTCTTCCTCCTTCCCCACAACCCCCTGACAGTTTCCCAGAAATGGAATATTCCGGCGACGAGTACGACGTCATCGTAGTCGGAGCTGGCATCATGGGGAGCTCCACCGCCTACCAGACCGCCAAACGCGGCCAAAAGACCCTCCTCCTCGAGCAATTCGACTTCCTCCACCACCGCGGCTCCTCCCACGGCGAGTCCCGCACAATTCGCGCCACTTACCCGGAGGACTACTACACTCCGCTGGTCCTCGAGTCTTACAAGCTCTGGCAGCAAGCGGAATCCGAGATCGGCTACAATGTCTACTTCAAAGCCCACCAACTGGATATGGCTCCGGCGAACGACAAGGTTCTCCACGCCGTCGTCGAGAGCTGTCGGAAAAATTCTGTCACGTTTAGGGTCATGAACAGGGACCAGCTGGATCAGGAATTTTCGGGTCGGGTTATGATTCCGGAGGATTGGGTGGGTGTGGTGACAGAGCACGGCGGGGTTATTAAACCCACCAAGGCGGTGTCCATGTTTCAAACGCTCGCTTTGCAGAACGGCGCCGTTTTGAGGGATAACATGGAGGTGAAGGGTGTGGAGAGAGATAGGGTGAGAGGAGGGGTTTGGGTGTGCACAGCAAATGGGGAGAGGTTTTTGGGGAAAAAGTGTGTGGTGACGGTTGGCGCGTGGACGACAAAGTTAGTTAAAACGGTTGGTGGGGTCGAACTGCCCATACAGCCGCTGGAGACCACCGTGTGTTACTGGCGGATTAAGGAGGGGCACGAGGGTGGTTTTGCCATTGGAGGTGACTTCCCAACGTTTGCTAGCTACGGGAACCCTTACATTTATGGGACACCTTCTTTGGAGTATCCCGGTTTGATCAAGGTCGCCGTGCATGGCGGGTACCCGTGTGACCCGGATAAGAGGCCTTGGGGTCCCGGGAACCCGCTGGCTCCGTTGAAGGAGTGGATAGAGGGGAGGTTCTCTGGCGTAGTTGACTCCGGCGGGCCGGTGGCTACGCAGTTGTGCATGTACTCAATGACCCCGGATGAGGATTTTGTGATTGATTTCTTGGGTGGGGAGTTTGGGAAGGATGTGGTGGTGGGCGGGGGGTTTTCGGGTCACGGGTTCAAGATGTCGCCGGTGGTGGGGAGGATTTTGGCTGACCTTGCGCTTACTGGGGAGGCCCAAGGAGTGGAGCTAAAGCACTTTAGGATAGCAAGGTTTCAAGAGAATCCCAAAGGCAATGCCAAACACTTTCTGTAAATCTATGTAACAATCCTCTGCATGTTACCGTTCCTTTCTTGTCGTGATCCGTTATGGTTGCTCATGCAACAGCTGTTTGGGTTTTTTTTTGTTCAACAGAAATATTCCTCTGTTTTGTAAAAAGTAGAAAACTAATTTTCCTTTTGTTTGACCAGAGCGAATATTTATATTCCTGTGTTTTATATAAAGTAAAAAACTGATTTTCTTTTTGTTTGAGCAGAGCGTGTTAACGGGTTAAACAATTAGTTGTTAAAAAGAAGGAAAATTGGTGAGATTCCAAGTAGCATCATGGTACATAAGTATAATTAAAACCGATAAAAAAAATACCTAATTTTCGAAAGAGAGCATTTGTCTGAACTTTGACCCGATGAGAGAATTGGTCTCTAAACCATAAACCCGTGAGCATTGGTCCTTAAAACATTTCACATAATAGAACAATGGTCATTCTGCTTTTGACCTTTTAGAATCATGGCTCCACATTATAAAAAATTCACGGACATATACTCACAAAATTTTAGTTCCACGACAAAAGTCCTATTGGGTCAAAAGTCCTGAAACCAATACGCCAATTTCTCTTCTCGAACTATGAAATAGTCGAAATTCTAGAAAATTCAAGAACAAAAACATTAATACATGCCTGAAATCTTTTACATTACACGATGATATCGTCATCACAAAGAAAGTACTAGGTTGGAGCTTTTGGTTACACACTAAATTCTCTCTAGTTTATGTAGGGAAGTAATAACAGCAGCTAGGATGTACAACCTTTGGTTGGGTACCGAGTAAACAAATGAACTATGTTTGTTTCCCTATCATCAAACTTTCTTTTCTTATTAGATGCAACCAAGCTTCTGGGATTCTTTGACGTAAAAACTGCCAATCTGTGTCGCTCGGTTGCAGTGGAAAATAATAAATCGATCTAACCGCATCTAGGAAGAAGAAAAAATAGTAGATTTAAGCTTCCGACTTAATACCCAATCAAGCATAACCACCGTCGGGACACGGGACTCCAAGCCCTTCAAAATGTGAACCTGCAATGCAACACAAGTCAAATGTCTCGCATAAGTTTTGAGCTTCATAAATGTATTCAAACCAGAATTTCCCCAACCGAAAGACCTATAAAAAGAAACAGAGCAGTGACTTTCACGCTCCCGTTTTCTCCTTCTACACTCTATTCCTTACTTATGTCTCGTGATTCTCTTTTACTGTATTCAATCCAAAGACTAGGAAAAGGGAAGAGTGCAAGGGGAGAAAAGAGGAGTGCCAACATCGGAACAAAAAAAGAGCAACTAACGAAGAATATCCATAAAAGCAGTAAAACCGATATGCAACACCACCTGACAAGAGAATCTCTAACCACTTCTGGCTTTTCAGATTGCAAAAGTAGCAAGAAGCGCATGCAGTACAGCCCAATATAATATAATGCCAAGCCGTAAAACAGGTTTCCGCATTAGAGCTCGATCACAAGACATCCTGAATGGTTGTGTACAAGATGATTTAGTTATCACAAAATCTAGGTAAGTTTCAAATTGAAATATTACCAAGAAAAGAAAATAAGGACTGGTCATGCTTACCAAAGGCCATCGACCATGTCACTCACGGGTCTGGTAAATCTTGGAACAATTCTTGAAGTCGTGAGTGACTTGAAACCATGAACTACAGTCGAAGAAACAAACAAATGTTAAACCAGTAAGAAATGCCTTCAGTCACTTATCTGACTTGGTATTGAACGGGAAAGACCAGTAAAAGATGGCAGCAATTATATCAGCATAGGATTACCTTTATCATCCTCTTCATCTTCCAACCTACCACTGCTCCCAGAATCCATATCTATGGCAATCGCAACTTGGTCATTATTGCCTTTGCGCAAACTGCGGACTTGAGGTGCAACAGAGGTCCCAGCTACTGCCCAGTTGTTTTTCTATCAAAAATCCACAAAATAAAGTCATTAGTGACATTACAATACTCTGATAGAGGCCTCTAAAATGTGACTTTGTAAATAAATAACATATAAAAATCTCACCGCAGGCTCAACCTCAACAATTTCAGAGGTGCTGCTAGTTCCCCGGCCAGAATCTCCCACACTGTCAAGCAAATTTAGCCGTGATTCCTTCTCATGTAAATACTTCTCAAGAGTTTCTCCTTTGCGCGTTAATTCTTCTACCTTACTCCTTTCTACTTGCAACAGTGTATCCTTACTTTCAGCCACAGCTCGTAGATCCCCCAATTCTTGAATTATAAAATCAATCTTTTTCTTTAATATTTCCTTGTGGTCAGAAACTTGATCATTGTTCTGATCCCCATTGTGCATCCCGAACCAAGCAATATTCATATCAAACCATGTTAGTAACTCATGGATCTCTTCCGAATTTCTCTTGTTGCTGGTTTGTGATGCAACAAGAACATCATTCGTGCACCTAGTGATCTCTTGCCTTAAGAAGGATATCTCATCATCCCGTTCTTGCAACTGTGATTGGAGCTTTTCCACCTCAGTAAGGAGGCTTGCAGATAGATGATGTAGCTCATCAAACTTACTGACAGTGATGGAAAGCTTTTTCATAACCTTCCCGCGGGAAGTGTCAAGGTTCTCCAAATCTAGGTTCTTTTGTTCCACAACCTTTTCCAGTTCCTTAATCCTGGAAGTGTGACCTTGCATCTGCACCTCCTCATCATCAAGTGCTTGCATTAGGTCCTCAATCTCTGCAATCACAAGCAATTTTGATAATTGGTGCCAAAATAACCATTTTAAATTTCACTTAAAGAAAAAAATAATTATTTGAAAATGTGTTAAATTCAACAGCAGTAACTGAAACTATAGTAGATTCAATAACTGACCTTGATCTTTAGCAGCAATCACATCAGTCAGTGATCTGACCCTCTCTTGTAAGTCGGTAGAAGTAGCACAGCCATCTTCTAACTCATTCACTCTCTGCTCCAATAAGTTACGTTCGCCCTTCATCACTTCCACCCGTTTCTCCAAATCATGCACCAAAGATTTTGAAGATTGAAGCTCCGTTGAATAACTCGTTGCAGCTGCTTCAGCTTGCTTGATTTGACTTACAAGCTCCATGCAAATCCTTTCCTTTTGAATGTCCTTCTCCTGAAGCTCTTTCTGCAACTTTGAAATGGTAATCTTCAACTCCTTTTGGCCACCTTCCACAATTTCAGTTGTCAGAGAACCAAAATCACTCACAGTTGACAATAGCGTGTCTGTCATACTCCTGACATGTTCCTCAGAGCGAAACTGATCTTCTCCACTAAATGAAAGTCCATCCTCAGAAAGTTCTGCTAGCTTCAAAATCATCCCTTGTTCTCCAGCAGACCAACCATTTCCAACCAATTCAGCTTTTCTTCTACCCATTTCCATAACTGATTTAGTGCATGCTTCAAAAAGCAAGGCAATATTTCTGCGCAAAAGAAGAAGCTCATTGTCCTTTTCCTTTTCAACCATTTCCATATGCAACAAGTCTCTCTTCAAGGCTTCAAATGACTCATTTTTGGAAGTTAATTCTCCACGAACAATTGCCATTGATTTAGATATACTGCTAGCCTTTTCATGTAATGAAATTGAGTGTTCATCTAATTTTTCTTCAAGCAAACCAATCTCGATCTCCAGTTCTTGCAGATAATGCCTTACATAAGTAAAGATTTCAATTATAAAATTGTCATCATCATCATATTGACCATGCATGTTGGAGTCTGACCAAGAATTCGTCAAAATAAAGTTCTCCTGAACAGGGAAGCCAAAATTAACAGATGAGAAAATAATGAACGAAATGATACTAAATTAAAATAATAAGAGTGAAGAGTGCTTCACATCAAATTTAAAGACTATAATTGCCATACAAAATATAACAGTAAAATTATAAACAATTATGATACAAGAATAATAGTCCTTAGTGATGATGATAATAACAGTAAAGGTAATGATAAGATTATTACTATAATCCAAAGTGGCGTGACTGTATTTATTTCTTCATTCTTAATCCCACATACTGTACCATGAGTCCCAATTACTTTTAGCAAAGCTAATGCCATGCCATCTGTCACATCGCTTTCTAACCAATAAGTTGGAATTTATAAATAAAGCACAGACCTATAAAATAAATAGACCAGAGAGAAATACATATACATGAAATCAATTCTTCAATAATCATTTCTAACTTAAAGGGCTTCATTTCTATTTCTAACCAGCTCACTGCAGTCAACAAAGCATGCATTTTTTAAACAAAACCATTGCACTCGTTTGACTTTAAATGAAGTTTATTTGAATTTTCGGGCGCAGGGAAGGTACAACAGAGTTGAAACAAAGGCATACAAAATAAAGGACCTATAATTGCTAGAAAACGGCCTTTGACAAGCCATATAGAATGATAAGAATATTGAAATACGGCATATCATACTGGAACAAATAATCAAGCGTGCACATAAAAAAAAGTACCTTGTCTGATTTACTCGTGATGAATCCATCGCTTGTAGTGAAAAGGGGCACATCAACCACATCAGCAGCACTGCTTGATTTGAGGCAGGAACCAATACCAGACTCCAGGTTTTGCAAAAATACCAAGTCCTGGTGAAAAACAGCAGCCAATAAACTACTAACATCATGAAACCCCTTCCTGAGTTGATCTACACCAGACTTCAGTCCTGAAAATTCAGAAAATTGGTGTTTTCTTTCCTCAGAGTGAGCAGTAGAAACCATTTCAAGACGTGCAAGAGCTTCGAGTTTGGCGGCCTCTGCAAGATCCCTTTCCTTGGAGAGTATAGCAAGTTCACTCGCAGATTTTGCTAGCTCTTCCTGGAGACCATCATTTCTTTCTTGAACCTCATTCAGTTCTGCAAGGAGTAGCTCTGCTGCTCTTTTGGATTTCCTAGCTTCTTGTTCTGAAGAAGCCATATTCGCACGCATATCACAGCACATTTTCCCAATCTGTTCTAACTTCAAAACTGGATCACCAGAATTAGCATCCTCTGCAACATCAATGTTTCCTAGAATATTTATGATTAAGCTCAAAGTATTTCCTTTCTCCTGCAAATTGTTCTCAGTTTCTTTCAAACAATTCCGCAAGAATAAACTCTCAGACTGTAGGGCTTCTACCCTCCCTGGATAAGCGGACAAATCCCTGAACTTTTGTTCATATTCTGCAAGTTTACCTTCGCCTATCTTGATCTCAGATCTCAAGCGTTCCACCTCAGAATTGATCTCATCAATATTTTGTTTCAGACTGTCACGCTGTTGCACCAATTGCTTTCCTTTTCTAACTGCAACACTTAACTTCTCTCTAACAGAAGCTGACTTCTGCTCCTCCTGATTAAGAAGCCCTTGCAACTCATTCACTTTTTTATCTAGCACTTCTAGCTCACAAGCCAAAGACCGTTGCTTCTCCACATATCCATCTCTCTCCTCCTTCACATCAAAAATTTCACGTTGAACCTCCTCCAACTCTTTCTTCAAAGCAACTATATCTGATTCAGCAATATCAGGTGTACTTGTGCTTCTCGCTTCAACAACCATTGCTTCAGAAATTTCAGTACCATCAGCTGCAACCCCAAACACTGGTTTCTCGGAGGAAAGAGTTGCATAATTCTCTAAAAGCTTATTCAGTAACCCTTCCAAGCACTCAATGCTTCTTTCACCAGAATACTCAGACTTTGTTCCAGAATCCTGCAATGCATCAGTAACCAGACCCTGCAACCTTCTTATATCATCTTCTATGCTGAGAATTTGCTTCTCATTCCCTCGCAGCTTGGCTACATTCTCCTGCAAATCAGACACTTCCTCCTGCAGTTTTTCATTCTCAAGCTCAAACTCAGCTGCCTTTGCTGAAAATTTATCATGATCATTGCTCAGAAGCTCCAATCTTTGAGAAAGATTATTTCTCTCATCAATAAATGTCTGGAGGTCTTCCTCAAGGTCAGACGTCCTCCTTCTTGAGTCTTCCAAATCAGCAGTTAGCGATGCACAATGGCTCTCAAGGTTAACAATCTTCTGCTGGAGAGACACATTCTCACCCTGCACCTCCGAAAGTTCTTTTCTTAACCACTCAATCCTATCCTCAGGTTCCATGGACCGCAGATGCGATGGCATATCAATCCTGTCTAAAAGTTCCTCCCATCTCTGGACTAAGTTGTTCCTTTCCATTAAAGATTGCTCTAACATTTCATTCTGTTCGGCCAACCCGTAGAACTTACTTTGAAGTTCATCATATTTTCTTTTGAAATCATCACTGGAATCTGAACTTGGCTGTACATCATCTTTCCAGGAATCCATAACAACAAAACCAGCATCAGAATATGAACCTCCTCCAGCAGAACTCTTCTGATCTGAATCTGTCAGAGGAAAACTGTTTCTAGTAGCTGACCTAGCCAGCCAATCGATTTTTTCAATAATATCTCTCGAATGAAAATGCTCTGGCAGATCAAGGTCTTCTAAAATCTCTTCTATTCTCTGAAGGACAGAGTCTTTGAGAAGGAATGATTCTCTTAATGCAGTAGCAGAATTGCGAATGTATGAAAGCTCAGATTCCAGAGCTTCCACACGCTCACCAGCTTCTGAATATGCCTTGAGCTTTGTTTCAACCTCAAGAAACCTGGAATCTTTGAATTGCAGCTCCTGTAAGAATCTTTCCAGTTCACTAGATTTCTCTGTAAGGGACTGCTTGAGACCATCTCGCTGAACAATCAAGCCTTTCCCCTTGGAGACAGCAATGCTAAGCTTCTCTCTCAGGGAAGACACCCGTTGCTCTGATTGTTCAAGTTCATTTAGTTTCTCTTGTAACTCAGAACGGGCAACAAGAAGGGCTTCCTCAGCCTGACGTAAACTTTCCCTGAGAACAATGGTTTCGCTTTCAAGCTGGAAACACGAGGCATTTAACTGCTGTATTTCTTCCTGCATTGAAGTAGATTCCATCACCTTAGATTGAAAACCTTCTTTAGATAAGCCTACCTGCGCATCAGCCTCCTTGAACTTCTGAACAAGACACGATACCAATGATTCCAAGTGTGAAGCAAGCATTTTATCTTCTTGAAACTCAGTATGTTCCACTTCTAGAACACCTTCAATATCTTCTATTAACTTCTGAATAGCACTTGAATCCAGGCATCTTTGTCTCAGTTCCTCAAATTCTTCTGTTCTAACCATCAACTCTGAATTTAGCTTCTTGTTAACAGATTGGAGTTGCAATCCCTCACTCAGAAAATTCTCCAGCTGTTCTATGATGGTTTCATAAATACTGTAATCCAGAGGATCAGGAAGCTTTTCATTTTCCAGGTTCATCTCACTTTCATCTATAGACCCATGCAAAACTTTAAGAAGTTTTCTAAGGTTGCCATACAACTTGTGCAGCATTTCACCGGCCAATTCATTCTTTACATGGAGATCGTCACATTTCTCATTCACTTCTTTGTGTAAAATACATATAGCATCACGGTCTGTTTGAGAACTTTTAAGTTTCTCTGTCAGATCTTTAATAACAGTGATGGCATCATAAACAGAAGCAACGAAATGGCTTGTATCCAAACAATAATGAGACACTGGTGTAGTTGTGGTGAAACTCCCAATAGACTCACCAAGCTTTCCAATCGCTTCAACAACCGGAGCGAGAGTGGAATCCCAATGCTGCTCAAGTATCAAGACCCTCTCTGCCGCTTCCTTGTGAAAATTTTCTAATTGATCAGAGATCTGAGATACTGTGTCATTTGAACTCAGATGTAAATCATGCAATCGACTCTGCAATTGATTAATTCTTGATTCATACTTATGTAGCTTTCTTCCAACTTCCATGTTTTCTGCTTCGAGATTAGTAACTTGTAGTCTTAAGGACTCACAGAGAACTACAAGCTCACTGTTCCTTGTTTCAATGCTGACCCTATGTTGTTCTAAAGCTTCATATAGGACACCAAGCTCAATGTTGGTTGCTTCCAGTTTCTTGCTATGTTCCTCCAAGTCTTCATACTGAACTTTAAGCTCCCCGAATGTAGCATTAGCAGTTTTCCTACCATCTCGCTCCTCCTTGAGCAATTCACTGGCATTTGCAGCATCCAGGAGCAACTGCTCAAATAATGCTCTCAAGTTTCCAGTTTGCTCTCTTACTGATGCAATTGAATCTGCCGGAGATTGATTGTCAGTTAGCCCTCTTTCCTCCCCATCATGTTCATCAAGGTGCGCCTTTGACTCGAAGGCTTGAATCAGTTTCAAGACTGGAGGAGTGGAGACTTTATCACCTGACCTGTTCAACAATTCTGAACGAGAGCAGATGCCTTCAATCTCCTGTACAAGTTTATTCAACATTTTCTCTGCCTCTTCCACACGTCCCTTTAGTGCTACAAACCCAAAGGAATCTTCAAAAACTTCCCTCCCAAGATTCAGAACTGGTGAACCTCCTCCACTGCCATCAGATGAAGGTTTTTCCACCATAATAAAGGAGCCTTCACTATCTTGGTGATATTTTTCATTTTCAGTTTCAATTTCATGACTCCTACTCCGCACTTCTGAAAGTTCAACTTGATCCCCACCTTCACCAGCTTGGGATGCAATTTTGATTCCACTGTTATCAACCTCTCTTATCTTAGCTTTAAGTATGTCCAGACTGCTAGTAAGAAAGTTATTTTCTTCAGAGAGTTTTTCAAGGCGTGTTGTCGTTTCTTTTAAATCAACCTCCAACCTCTTATGTTCTTCATGTTCGGCAGATAACCGCTCTTGAAGAACAAGAATTTCCAAAGAAAGTTTCTCAATCTCGTGGGCAGAATAATCCTTCTCCTCCTCGAGCTTCTCTCTCTCCCCTGTAACCAAAGCAAGGCTTCCATTCAATTTTTCATTTTCTACCTGCAAATCCAGTATTAAATTCTTACTGGCAGCCAATTCTATTGCAAGTTTCTCATTCTCTGAGAAAATATGCTTTGTCTCTTCCTCAAGCTTCTTTCTCTCCTCTGTAACCAAAGAAAGGCTTCTATTCAAGTTGCCATTTTCTACCTGCAAAGCCAATACTGTGTTCTTACTCTCAGCCACTTCTATAGAAAGTTTGTCATTCTCAGAGGATAGATGCTCCTTCTCCTCCGCAAGCTTCTTTCTCTCTTCTGTTACTGAACCCAGACTCCCACTTAAGCTGGAAATTTGATCCTGTAGAGCTTCTACAGAACTTTTGCCATCAACTAACTCTGCTGAAAGCTTCTCCTTCTCATGAAGATAAAGATCATTTTGCTCGAGAAGTTTCTTTCTATCTTCATCCCACAAAGCAATACTCCCATTTAATTTCTCATTCTCCACCTGTAAAGCTGCCACCAAAGACTTGCAGTCAGCTAACTCAGCTGACAGGCTCACCAAATCCTGCTGTGACCTTTCTAGGCTACTAAGCGACTCAATTGCTCTAGCAGAAAATTCTTCAACCTCTGCCTTCGCCGTTTGAAGTCGGCCTTGGAACTCCTCCTTCCCACTAACAACAGCCTGGAGTTCACATCTGCACTCTGAAAGCTCTTCAGCAAGGCATTGGTTCTTCTCACGAACTTCTTGTAGTGAAGCACGAAGAAGAGATGTTTCATCGAGTAACTGATCGTGTTGGCAATCAAACTCCACTTGCATCTCAGACTGCTGCACAAGCTGCAAGGCACTGATATCTTTTGTCAAATGTGTGAGAACCAATTCTTCTTTAAGTCGCTCAAACATTTCCGGAAATACATGTTCTGGCACAATCAAATTAGTAGTCCCCTGAAATGCATTAGAAACTGATTCAATTGACTTCATAAGAACCCGGAACTCTTCTTCGCTGAGCCTCCTAACTACTTCTGTGAGCTGTGAGAGACTGATTGAGCTGACATCTGCAACAGGAGATGCAGTCCATTCTTTATCTGGAATCACCATATTGGCTTCTGGAGGCCTTTGAAGTCCTTTTTTCTGATGATGATCCTCCAAAAGGGCCCCATGTTCTTCCCCACCTGGAACATCTTCTGTTTCCTGGCGGTTTTCCATAGCAGCACTAACAACCAAAGATCTATCTGCCTCAGGTAGAGCTAAATCAGACACTGAGAGTCCACCAGACATGGTTGCACCAGTTGACAGAGATGCTTCATCTGCCTTGCCAGTCTGGTCATCTATGGAGGACTCAAGATCTGGGAAAGTTTCAGCAGTTCTATCAATCTCAGACAGAGCTACACTTTTATCTCCTGCAAGTTCCACTTCTCTATCAGATGCTTCATACAGTGTATCAGTTTGCTTGTCTAAGGAAGGTGCTTGCCCAGAGAAACTTTCAAAAGTTCTATCAAGCTCAGATGAAGAAATCCTGTCATCTCCTTTAAGCTCCATATCTGCTTCTTGACTAAGATTACAATTTTTTGCATCCAGACCATCAGCTTCCTGCATTGCCCCTACCCAGCAACAAATGAGATTCTAATTATACGTCAAACCCATCATTTTTCCTAACCTGCCCAATTAATTTCCCAAAGAATCCCAAAATAATCTATAATAGAAACTTAGAAAGTTAAATAACAAGAGGAGAAGAGCACAACCTACATCTGTTACCTGATCTTCCCTCTCCTGCACCAATGATGTATTAATATTCTGTGAGGGAGGCAAAGATTCCTCATCTCTACCCTTTGTTTGATCAGTATCATCAACTGAAGTAGGTTGTGCTAACACATCAACGGATATAGACATATTGGCATCTTTGGCTAGCACTCTAGAATCCATGACATGTGAAGAGTCCAATGAACTAACTCTTGCCAGCTCAGCATCAGTGCCCCCAGTATTATCCCCCACGTTCATGGTTGAAAAGTTAACATCATGCTTACTGAATCCCACCTCCTGTGATGCTGACTCAGCATTTTGGTAAATCAAAGTTTCAACTGCGTTTCTCTCATGTGTAATGGGAACCGCCGAGGGAGCAGCAGCATTAATGTCAGAAGCTGTAGAAATTTCCCCGGAATGTGACCCTGATGAGTTAATGTTTTCCAGATTAGCATCTACATGAGACTCAGTTTCTCCTTCAGGGGTCTGAGGCACCGCTGTAGGTTTAGTTGCACTAGAGACTACATCAGCATCAGCTTCATGCTTCTCTGATTTATCAGATGTCTTTGTGGATTTTCCGCTTCCACTGCCTTTACCATCTTTTTTCTGGCGAAATTGTTGAAGCTGCCGGCAAAGATACAAGACTATATATTATAATCCGACAACTCATTTGCATTCTCTGATTTATTACGAAGACAGTGAAGAAACAAAACAGAAAATAGAGCAGGAAACCTATAGGCACCTACTGTACAAAAAAGTTTTTCTAGTGAAAGGATACAGCTCAGACAAGTTACATTTTATCAGGAATCGAAAATTAGGGCATGAAATACATTGAATGAGCCAAAAACCCTAACGCTCTAGTTGCTGACAAAACAACCAAGAGCTCTGTGTACCTTTTTTCGTCCAGCTGCGAGCAGATCGGTACGGCTCTTGTTCTTGTCCATCCGATTCCGATCCACTCCGTTCTTGCTCCCCACTGTGAGTCCACGCCAATCACCGCGGCAACGTCTCACTCACCATTTAATCCTCCCTATCAACACCACCACACCATTACATTAAATTACATTGAATAAATACTCGTTTTGTTCGCTGAAAAATAACCGAAAAAATTCAAGCTAAAAACTCAAGTTTTATGCTGAATTCAGGCAAAAGAGGACCGCGCAAACACTAGTTCCAATTACACTACGTTCAATTTCTATTACAACGACATTCTCGTTCAATTTTCCTTTCTCAGCAACCAAACAGGATCCATAGCACATCAAAATCGGATTCGAAAAGATTCAGAACCTAATTCACTCACTACAAAACCAAAAACAAGAAAAAAGAAACGACGCAAACAGTACGATTCATGCACCATACAAACGAGATCGATTGAAAAACTAAGAGGAAGAAATCGCACCTGGATTTCGCGGCAGCTGGATCTGCAAGGCCGTCGCGGTTGATACGATTGTTTCGGTGGTCGCGAATGGAGGTTTGCTCTTCAATGGCGTCGTCTCAGTTTTTCTTCGTATCGGCGTCACTGTGTGTGTATGGGTTGGTCCCCTTGTCCCTTGGATCTAAAGTTTTAACGCAACCTTCGTTTTGCACCGTGTGTTGCCCTGTTTGATTTGCCTGCGTACATTGAAATGTTGATTGGGAAGAGAAAGCAAAACGTCGCTGTTTTGGTGGTTGGTTGGACTTGGGGCAACCGTTTCTTCTTTGCTAGAAAGCCCAATACGCGCCTTTTGAGGGCCGTTGTAAGATTTAATGGACCTCCATCTTGCTAAATGTTTTCGGCCCATTGAGCTCATCAAGAAAATTTATTTTTTCTGAGATACAACGATATTGGGGGGATTTTCTGATAAAATTGAGATGTTGGGGGGATTTTCCAATAAAATTGGAACGTTATTGGGAGGATTTGAGCTAATTACGTAATTACATAAATCGTCATTCATAAGAGTTAAACTTAAGATTTATCACCTACAATTATAGAAAGAAATATCACAATATTGTATTGCTAATGACAAACATACGCATTGAGAAAAGCTAACTTTTACATAATTTTAATCAGTTTTGATCTCATTTATTGGCATAGTTGTTTGTTTCATGGAGTATAATCATCACTTAAAAGCTTATTCCATGTGTTTCTAATTTCATATTGGTTACTGCTTAATTTTAGGCTCCAAATATTAATTTCCATATAACTGTGGATGGTGGTGATATTTGTCAAAGCCACATATCAACGCCGATCATGAGTGAATGGGGTTGATTGGGGAGAGTGGTTGAACCCATGATGAACTGCCTACATATCCCTAGGAAGGAGAACCAAATCGTGGGAGTAGTTTTAGAGAATGAGTGGTAGTGTGGTATGTGCTACATCGTGAATCATCCTTGGCGAATAGCCTATGACGGAGCGTTTAGAAGAAATGATTGTCCATGAATATGTCTACGCGTAGATGAACAGCATGTGGATTATATAAGCCTATGTTAGGCATGTATGGGATCGTTAGAGATATCTCATAATTGTTATTAGATGATCGTAAAGAATACCCAAGTTAGGGTTTATAACTTTATATAGAGATCTTGAGGGTTCTGATAGGGAGAGTAATTCCTATTAAAGCGGGAAAGTATATAGGCAAGTGAGATCTTTAATAGGCTTAAGCCTAATGTGCCCATATCGGATCACCTAACCCTTACACAATCCCGCCTAAGATGCTAGACACAACTGTGATCACGTGATGAGGGCATTCCAATCATTTCGACCACCCTACGCGCCATGTAGCATGGGCTTAGAAATTCATGGTCCCACCATTTATATCCTAAATAATCAACCTTGTGTCAATAAATGACGTAGAAATAGAAGAAAATTAGATGTAACTAAGGTATTCTCAAGCTCTTCTTGTCTTCATTCTAACATACACAATGCAATATTTACATATATTTAATACAATTACTATCTGACGGTCATATATATAATTAACGTGACATAAATGATTGTGTTTAACACAATCACCATTTGACCATCTAGACGATGATTGTACCACACACATACAAATATTGCAGTCAAATCCCAATATTTATGTCCTATGAATTTGGTTATTTTACAAAATCCATTTTAGTCAAGATACCAGAGTCCAATGGTAAGGGTAGATAGAATTATAGATAAGAGTAGAGTCATTAGTCAAACAGTCCATTACAACCAAGAAAATATCCATTCCGGCCCTCTTAACGAGCAAAAAAAATCGGTTTGAGACTAAAATAAAGGATTATGGAGTGCTTATTCCACTAATGGCCAGCTTTCACAAGGTGGTGAGGTTTGTCACAAAAATTATACAATATGATGCCGATCTGGAGAATTCAACGCCTACCAAGATGCTAAGAATCATATATTATTGTATAATTTGCACGACAATCAAATGTTATTTAAATTAATATATATCGACATGTTAAATGTCTTGAATTAATAAAAAAAATCAATATTTAATTCAATGTCCAATTCTGTGTGAACTATAATTCATATAAAAAATATAAACTCAAAGAATCAACTAGGATGTATTGACTCGTAATTATATTATTTATACAAAAGTCACATTGCTAGTTGGATGATATCTTCAAGTACTCCAAAGATAAAAGTTAAGAAGATTCTTTTAAAAGTCGAACTCTTCATAAATTTTCTATCATCTAATTTTTTTGATATACTATTTTATAATATTAGCACGAATGCTAACATTAAATATGAGGTACATAAAGAATTTTACTTTGCTTCCTAACTCTTGTTATAATCTATGGAAAAACCTTGTTATAATATATTATTATCCAAGACAACCCATTTTGTTTGACTTTTCTTTTCCTTCCCTTAAAATTATGGTATGGCGAATAAAATTATGGCACTATTACGTGTGCACTATCTCTTCGAGTGCGAGGAGCATCAAATATTGAAGAGATAAGAATTTGGGATTTTTTTTTTTTTTTTTTTTTTAATACTGGCAAAGAATCAAATCCTTTGCATATCAAACGTGTCCGCACTGAATTTTTTTTTTTTTTTTTTTAATACTAGCAAAGAATCAAATCCTTTGCATATCAAACGTGTCTGCACTGAATTTTTTTTCTTTTTCTTTTGGGTCGTCTTAATTGAATAATTTATATGCAAAAGTCAAATACAAGATGATCGATTCTGATTGAGGTTGAAGAAATTTTTTGGAGTTAATATGACATTAACTTTACTTCAAATGTTACTACTCATTTAGAGATTGTTTGTAAGTGATTTCAAATGACTGAAAATACTTTTGGTAATATTGATTTTGGATTTCAAAAACACATTAAGTATTTTTTGAAAGAAACATCAAATATATGTTTTTTGCATAAAGCACTTATTGTGTTTTTCTATGATCCGCTTGGATTTTTACTAAAGATTAATTTCAAAAATATTTTCACCAAAAGCACCTTCAGTCATTTTAAAAGCAATTCGAAACGATCACTAAATACATTCACAAATAAATTTCATAAAAGAATATTATATCTATATTTATTTTTAGGCTTGTTATATTAACACTCTATGTATTGTTGAATACACCCTACATACTTACTACACCTCATATTTGCGTTTTCAATTAAAATTTATCTTAATACACCCCATATAATTCATCATGATACCCTCACATCCTACACTCTAAACATACACTTTGTATTTTCTACACCCCACATTTTCTACATACACTTCACGCTCTTCACACGTAGGTGCAAGTGAAAGATCATGAAAGTATCCTTCTTGTTCCAAGATCATGATCTGTGTGCAGAGAGACATATGGAGAGAACCAGAAGGTATGTCTAGCTCTTGGGTGCCTATATTGCTTTAATAAACAGCTCACAAGAGACAAACGGAGCAGAACTAATTCGGTATTGTACAAGGTGGTTTAAATGTTAACAGTGCTCATTCATCACATAATTCAATGGTCATCCCTGGAAACATTTGAGTTAAACGTAATTCATGTTTGTCGTTTATTCAAGTAGCTGAGAGGTGTTCCTTGAACGATGAAACTTCAAACAGACAGGGCAATCTAACTGATCAAAGGACATTTGTTGATGCACAAAATCGGTGAGGACTTTGGTACAACAGAAAGTGTGAGGTTTATGACCTTCGCTAGGTTGCTCTGGTCATTAGTGTGGATAAGTATGTAAATGAATAGAGATAGGGAAGCAAACAACACAAGATGTACGTGGTTTACCCAGATTGGCTACGTCCACGGAGTAGATGAGTTCTCATTAGTTGTGAAGGGTTTACACAAATACATAGGTTCAATCTCTCTTTTAGTGAGTTCTAGTGAATAGTTTAGTACAAATAACATTAGGGATTATTGTGGGAGAATGATCCCCTTTTATAGAAGAGAGTTTCTATCTTTGTTCTGACATTGACACGTGTCGTGTTGTGATTGGCCTCTGATATCGACACGTGTTGCGCTGTGATTGGCCTCTGATACCGACATGTGCCGTGTTGTGATTGGCCTCCTGGTTAGAGGAAAAGTCTTGTGGGTCTTTGACGGTATGCTGTTGACCGGTGCTTAGCAGTTTCGGGATTGGTCAAGTATGATACAAACAACGTTGAAGATTCGAATCAAAATGAACCCTAATAACACATCTCGGAAGAATGTAGCAATATATAGTGGTCTTGGACTTGGCTATCCATCTTCATCTTTGGAGAACAGCCCTGAGGAAAGTAAGGAGATGTTTCCTCAATCTCAAGTGATTGTGGATGACTCTCCCACTAACATTAGTTAAGTAAAATATTTTAGTGCAGTTTCTATTGCTGCAAATGAATCTAAAATGATATGTTGCATTGATGGGCGCTGTTTATGTTTTGTAACAAGTTATGACTTTCTTCCATGTTTCTGGAGATGCATTAATATCATCACTTAATGGCAGTTTTCTTTGATTAATAAGAAAGTGAGAGCTTTACCAACAAAAACTAGCGCCTTCATCTAAAGGTCATCAAGAATATTCATCTTTTTCGGAGAGTATAAGAAGATAAATAATCTTGGGATATTGTTGACCTTAAAAATTACAAAGCCTACGTGGCGCGCAGGCCGAGTAACTAATAAGCTAACTACATTATTCGGTTGAATGCAGGGCGTGCCAACTCGTCGGCGGAGCTCGGCCGAGGAGTAAAATTTGTTGATGTTATGTTGAGTGCGTTGCTGACTTCTTTATCTTGCGACCGCAACCGAGGAAGGAACAAATCTCGGCTTTTGGATTCTCAAGCCTGAAGACAAGGCTGTTAGTTCTACGAAGTTCACAAATCGTCGATGCCGGATTCGATCACAATGATTATATTTGTGAGAGTATAAGCACATCGAATCGACACCAGACTGTACAGACATAAGTATTCAAAGGTGATGGTGAATGTGGTTCGGCCGTCAGAATGTCGAACTCTGAAACTCACTTGTGAGTATCCAATTATAAAATCACTCGGCGTTCAATGCGCCGAATGTCGTAACTCGTAACACCTTACTTCGCCAAAAAGGCTAATAAGATGACCTCTGCTAATAAGGATTCGGAAACCCTTCTCGACCGAGACTTTGATAGGTAATCAGTCGCCCTCAATGCAGTGCTATTTATTCAAACTGAAAATGCTCCTCAGTCGGCTGATTTTACGGCAGCAGTGTTGTTTATCCAAACTGAAGGTGTTCGCCGATTGCCTTCACAGTGCTGTTTATCCAAACTGAAGATGTGTCGGCGGGAAAAAGAAAATAAAAAATCTCAAGATGTTTGAGAGGTTTTGTGTAGGTCAATTATGTGTTGAATTGGAGGGCCCTTTTTCCGTTGCCATTGCATCTGTATTTATAGGAACGAACTGCCTCTCCCTCAAGTTATAGCCGCATCACACGATTCTTGGAATATTACTCCAGGTAAAATAATCATCACTTAATCACGCTGATTATCCTATACGTGCAATTGCATTAGGATAATTGTCCCTCATCACTCATCGCCCAACTAGAAGTCATCACATGCATCATCATAGAATTCTAAATTGCACGGAACGATAGATAGTCATTATCATCACCTCCACACGTTAGCCAAAGATAGAATCCTAATAGAACTCTATACTTGCTGCATGCAAAATTAAAAACCGCCACCTCATCCTCCATTGATAGTGATAATCCATGTGCATAGCAAGCCTGTAGGTCTTTGGCTAATCCCAAAAACCATTCTGACCACATCACCATTTCAATTTCATCTTTATCCCATGCATAGATTAATTGCATGAAATTAATCCAGTAGTAGATGCATTGCCGTATGCCGAATATCTCCAATTAATTTGAATTGTAGGTTAGAGATATTATTTGCATCACGTTTAACAAGAGAAAAACCAAGATAATTCACTATTAAAAAATAATCATAATATTATCTCTTAACAATAAAATTATCTTAATTTCTTCATATATATGACGGTGTGAAGCTATGGTCATTCAACGGCCTTAATTGCACGGGCCGATGGTGTAAATTTGGGTCCAAACAAATATATAAGTTAAAATGATTTGGAGAGTACTTATAAATTTTTTTTCTTTTTAAGGTTGAAATTATCATTGTGTAGTAGGTTAAATAAGTTATCTAGTATTAAATTTAATGTGAGATGTATTCAACAATATATGAGGTGCTAATAAAAAAAACCCTATTTTTATTGATTTTCCATCAATATCCATTACATTGTATGATAACTCAAGAAGGGTGCTTATTTAGATTTTGTATGATAAGATCAATATCTTAGAGGCCCTACATATTGGAGACCATATCAATCAATCGTGATGAACTAAAAAAACATATACCCATCACATGATATATTTCTGGCATGGACCCTTGAAATTGTATATACACTGCGTATGAATTATTTATAGATATCAGTTTTCTATGGTGTGGGAGTGTCACATGATTGGTTTTGGATCATAGTACTTATTTTTTCTTGTGTGAACATAAGAATTTAACGCGAATATATAGATTAATCAATAGACGCTAGCAAAATCTCAATACAATATACTAAATGAGCACGCATGGAATTATACATGTACAAGTAGTTAGTCAATTTTTTTTATACAATGATATTTGACATTAAAGAGTAGTGAATTTGGCTAAGTGACTTAATTTAGTATCAAATCATTATCTACTGAAGTTTAGCATGAGATTTATAAACCTCAGTATCAAAATGTTTTTCAAATGGAGCAAAAAATAATTATCAGAGAAAGAAGAGTAAAAGTCAATGAAATAAGGCCTAGTTTTAGCTACACCTCATGAAACTCCATTTTAATCTCGTTTTACTCATGTAACTTAAGTGTCGCAACTTTACTCCTTGAAACTTAAAATTTGTTTCACTTTGACTTGTGGACTCTCTCTTCTCCTTAAAACTTATAGGTCATCTCCTAATACATATGTGAGACCCAACACCCAATAAGACTATATCACATGTGTAAAAATTTGATTATAAATCTCCATTATGCGTTAAAATTCAACAATTAGAGAATGTTAAGTTTAAAAGGAATTGAAGACAAATAAAATAAAAAGATATTGACGAACGTAGCGCACCCAAATCAATCCCACATAAGAAATTAATAGATATAAGGCAATGTGGAACGAATTTTGAGTTTTATATAGACGATTTTTGAATTTCAGATAGCAAAGTGAGATCAAAAATCGAATTTCAAGAGCAAAATAGAACGAACTTTGAGTTTTAAGAAGTAAAATAATGACTTTTGAATTACACAAAATAAAGTTAGATTAAAATTGAATTCTAAAAGACGTAACTAAGCCATAAAAAAGAACTCAATGGAGTTTTCACGGAAAAAATAAAACTACTTGAAGTATTCGTCAACTCCTATACCATGCTTTGACCAAAAGAAATAAAAAAAAACTCCTATCCCTTGATTAAAACGTTAGACAGTTCAAAGAATAATGGGACGTGTCAAACACGAAATACCAGCAAAACAATTTTTATAAGAAAAGAAAACGATTAGTCAATGATTTTAAATAAAAGAGAAATATTTTAAATAAAAGAGAAATATAATCTCCACGTGGTCTTTGGTTCAAATTCCCGCTCCCTTAAGTTATGTTCATAACTAAATATGAGTTTGTGATTATAACTTTGATGGGATGTTTATTTAATTAAAAGAAATAATATGATTAAAAGTGGTCGTAGGTTTAATTTCTCGTCTTTTTAAATTATGTTCGTTTGTGGGATTGGTCTTTTGCAATTTCCAAGTTGTACTATTTAGGCATCAATATTTTTATGTTTGCATAATTTTGCAAAATATGTTGAATTCTTGGTCAAATCAACTATTTGAAGTAAATTGATTAGTGTTGGCTCAAGTTTTACCAATTCAAGGCACTAACAACATAAACATGTTATTCATTTTCCAAGAGTTGGACAATTAAGCTTTGATTGGTTTGACTTGAATATGCATATGGTCTAAAGTTTCTAGTAGGTACTTATAAATGGATCCCAAAAATGTAACTATGTTATGATGTCACAATCACACATGTAATAAGCTTGACAGTATAATTAATGTCCTAAATTACAACTATTAGGTTGGTACTATTTGCTCACCCTCTTTGTTTTCTTCCGTTAAATTTTTTATGTTATTCAATTTAGTAGTTAATAATAAACATGATATGTGGCTGTAAGAGAGATAAGACCTAACCGGATAAATGATTCTCTTTTTGGTACAAATCCGGATAACCCTTACGATAAAAATTGAGCCTACAATTGTTTCAAACATGAAGAGTTTTTGTCAATTCCTACTTGCATAACGACCTTTTGTAAAGTCTTAAACATTGTGAATAGAAATATACCAATAACAGTTATTACTTATAAAGAAAGTTATGAAATTTAAAGACTCCAATAAAATCAAAGTATTGACTTTATTTGTTATGGAAGACTTTTGAAGCATTCAAACATTGGGATTACACGTTTGATCTTCAAATCAACCAAACAGTACAAACTTTAGAAATCCAGGAAGATTTTCTTAAAATGAGATTATCTGTAATTCTCAATTATTTTAAGTTTTTTGCACATCGGTTTTTTTTATTTGAACAAATAATATTATGTACCTTAAAAAGAAGAAGTGGACTTAATATTACAATAAACTAGCAATAATATTGTTCAAATTCGTCAATATTAATAAGAAAAATATGCTAAGAACATTTAATGAAAAATGATCGATATAAAATCTAACTTTTAAAAGAATCTCCTTAATATTTTATGGCACAAACTTTATTTAACTCCAAACACTGTCAACCTTGGCCGTGGTTATTTTGGCCATCACGAGAAAATATAATACATAACAGTTCATAGTTGTCGATGACACGGCCACGCTGACATTTCCTCCCTCCGTCCCCACTCCCGGTCCCAAGTGTGTAGAAAATTATTTAGTTTAATCAAATCTCATCCCAAAAGAAATCTTCAAACCCCCCTCAGCCGTCCGATCTAAATAGCACTTTGACTCTCCCACCCTCCGCCTTTTATATGATCCCCACACCCCTCAACACCCAACCTCCCTCCCCCCAAATCTCAATTCCTCGCATGTCCTCTTGAGAGACCTCCCAACCTCGCCGGCCGGAGATTCTCGAAACCCTAACGATGACGTTGGAGCTGATGAACTTCCCGAAGATGGAGGATCAGAAGGCCATACAGGAAGCGGCATCGCAAGGATTGCAGAGCATGGAGCACCTGATCCGATTCCTCTCTTATCAGCAGCAACAGTCAAACAACCAATCGGCCCGCGTCGACTGTACGGACATCACCGATCACACCGTCTCCAAGTTCAAGAAGGTCATCTCCCTCCTCAATCGGACCGGCCACGCCCGGTTCCGACGCGGTCCGGTTCAGCCGATTCAGCCGGTTCACTTCCCCACTTCTGACCCCTTGTCTTCACAAACACTCAACTTAGCTTCGGCTCTAAATCTTACTCCGACTCCGGCGCCCGCTCAAGTGACTGTTCCGGCTATCGTCCCTCCGACTCCGATCGAGTCGAGTTTCGTCCAATCCCAGCCACACAGCATGACGCTCGACTTCACGAGGCCCAACGCCTTCGCGTCGAACCCGAAGAGCGCGGAGATTGAGTTCGCGAAGGAGAGCTTCAGTGTCTCGTCGAGCTCGTCGTTCATGTCGTCGGCGATCACCGGAGACGGCAGCGTTTCGAACGGGAAGCTCGGATCGTCGATCTTCTTGGCCCCCGCCCCGGCCGTTTCCGGTGCGAAGCCTCCCCTCTCCACGGCGCCATTTAAGAAGAGGTGCCACGAGCACGACCACTCCGACGACACGTCGTGCAAGTTTTCCGGCTCGGGATCTGCTTCCGGCTCCGGCAACTGCCATTGCTCCAAGAGAAGGTACGTGTAATTCATTACCCGCGCATTTTAGTTTACACTTCCTCTCTCCAGCTAAAATACGCCTCTCGCACGGTTACTGAGACGATAGGATTTGGCTGGTTTTTCCATTTGTCTCAACTAACCACGAGAAAATTGGTTGGACTATCCGAGGAAGCGAGTTGACTCGGACGACTCAACTCGGTTTTATTTAGTGGACCCGGCCCGTATCTGTGTCAACGGTTTAGGTTGCTGGGCCTTTAATGGTCGTAGCACGCGTTGACGCTGATACGATAAGATGTGCCTGGCGTATTGTTTTTCTCCGCGCGTGGGATTATTTAATTTTGACCGACGACTAAAGCCCCCTAAAATATTTTTTATATCTGAAATTTTAATAAATTAATTAATTGTCGTAATATTTGGTAATTCAGGAAAAATCGGGTGAAGAAAACGATTCGTGTGCCGGCGATAAGTTCAAAAATCGCGGATATTCCAGCGGACGAGTACTCCTGGAGAAAGTACGGTCAGAAGCCGATCAAGGGCTCACCTTACCCAAGGTACTTAATTTAAATCCGAGCCGTTGATTTGTAATCAAATGAAAAACCGTGAGGTGATATATGATCGGACGGTGAGAATTGAATCTGACGTTTGCTTAATTGTTTTTGTTGAACAGGGGATATTACAAGTGCAGTACGGTAAGAGGGTGCCCGGCGAGGAAACACGTGGAGCGCGCTCCGGATGATCCGGCGATGCTGATCGTAACGTACGAAGGGGAGCACCGGCATGCGCGGGAGAACGTGGGGTTGGTGTTTGAGTCAACGTGAGTGAAAGTGGGTAGAAAGAACAGAAAAGTGGGTAGAAAGAGGGATTTGTTACAGCAGTTTGAAGTAGTTGAAAAGAAGGTGGTGGAACTGGAATGGATGTAAATTTGTTTTTATTTTTAAATCTTGTAGTTTAATTAAGTGGATAATGGGAAACAAATTGAGGGAAGAATCTCAATCTGTCTCAGCTGTGTTTAATTTAACTAATTTTACTTCTTTCCAAATTATTTAATTAATTTTATTGTATTTCATTTGGTGGGAAACTGGAAATATTATTTATTTTATTGGTTAATTACACTAATATCTTACGAAGCTTATGGAGTTTTTCCAAGTCTTTTTTTACATTTAAACATTACGCTAAAAAAATTTCAAATTTTAATTTCCTTTAATGCAACTTTTTAGTAAAATATTTGCTCATAAATTTACTAATTTATTCTTATTAATTGCTTGAAACTAATTAAATAACTTTATAATTATTTATAAAGATTACAAAACATTAAACACTTAAAAAATAACAATACGGAAGCGATCCAAACATCAACCCAAGGGTTTTGATATTGTAGTTTTAATTTTACTGTTGATTCATCGGGGCCGTCTCAATGAAGCTCTTGAGTTTGTGGTCCTCGTTTTTCATTTGAGCTGTCGTATTTTAATTCATGATTTGTTTATGGGTTATGAAAGTCAAAAAAGTTGATACGTAATTAGAGGGAATCATGATGACTTAATTGAAATGGGGGACAGTTGGTGTTACAAGTCAAAAGCTCCCGTACCTTCCAAAGAAATTCTATTATTGTGGGAGGTAGTCATGAAGGCACTAAACTTTCGGATTATGTTGAAGTTTATGACGTGTTATTCAAGATTCATTTATTCCTTGATGTTCACCGTTTGAAATCATAGTTTGCTTTTTCCTTTATTAAGTTAGTACACATTGACGATTACATTATCACGTAGTGTTAATGGATCGGTTTTTTTGCCTCTAGCGACTTTTCTAGTCGGTTTGGTTCGGGCGATTTTATCTTAGTTGTTTAAAGTTGAACGCAAAATTTTACTATTTAACTATTTGAGTCGTAAACTCATTAAAATTAGAACGTAACTTGGTTGCTGAAAAATCAGCAGCAGTTCCTGCTCCTCACCAATCACAGATGGAGCAGGAATTGTTGCTGATTTTTCAGCAGCCAAGTTCTTTCCTTAAAATTATGCTTGGATGCAGTGACTTGCCCTTGCCCACCCCAAAGAATTAAAGAAAGAAGTTTTGGATGAAGAATCGGAGTAAAGCAAAGAGAGAGCTAAAGTTCATGATCACAAATATATTCATTTTAAATGTAGTTTTCTAAGGGACCAAATTGGCAACCGAATCGCCAAAGGTGGTTTGGTTTGGTTTCATAAACAGATTAATTTTGCCATGTGAAATATCAACCTAAACCATCTAATTGTTGCGATTGATTGATTTTTTTCGCGTTTTATTCAATATTTTGTCCACCCTAGGAGGTTTGAAGAGGCCATTTGAGAAGAATAGTGTCTATTTTTATTGACGATGGGTTAAATAGAAGTTGAAGCTTGTTACTGAAGCTGGGCTATATTCATGCTGGAAAAAAGAGCTGCATCGCAGACTACCAAATGGATGAAGATTAAGAAACATCTTGGGCATCATTTGGACTTCATCTAAATTAACATGAAAGGTGTCTTCTCAAGATGATGCGTAATGAAAGTTTGAAACGAAGGTTAAGGGGTGCGGCCGTAACTTTGAAAATTGCAAGGGGTGGATTGCCTCCGGTGAATAAGGCATTCATTTTCGATCTACTACACCTCAGGTTCAAAAAATCTCCCTTCTTTCAAGTAGATTAGAATAGTAATACCACAAGTAATTAAAAAAATAAAAATGATTGAGAAAATGTTTTTGAGGATGAGCTGATTCTTGATTCATGCCAATGGTGGAGCTTTTGTTGCTTATGTACTGAAATGAATGGTTTCTCCTATATATTTTCTTATAAAATAATTAAATGTGGATCTTGAAACACAAAATCGAGTGGCTGAAGAAGCTGTCAAATGAGCCTAGCCTTGTAGCGTGGGCTTATAAGTAAGCAAAGTATTAAAGTAATTAGTTGTATACAAAATTAAATCAAAATAGTGAGATATTCATTATCATCTCATACTAAACCCGAGCCCTCAGGTTAGTACTAGTATGGCACACCTATCTCTAATAGGTGCATAGCAAACCACAATTGTTGCTCAAATTAACAAAAAAAAAAGTTCCCAAACAGTGTTTGAGCTTTGCTAAATACAGTTAAGAACGAGTACATGTATGATATATTCCTTTTTTTTCTTATTATTTAAGAAAGAACCTCGAAGGTGTAGAAGTAAATGCTCGTAACAGTTTGAATTACACAACCTTTGTTCAGTCAATTGCAACCATGCATTTCACCTTCAATCGCAACAAGAAAGTCAAAAAGATTAGGTTGAGGACTTGATAGGCCAAGCTATGCCTTGAAGACAACGAACAAGCAGCAATCCTTGACTACATTCTCATTTTTTAGGAAATTTTAACGAAACGCTTTTGGTACTGTTCACTTTAACGAAAAACCACATTTTTACACTAAAAAGTCAATCCTGATACTATTCACTTCACTTTTTATTTTGTCTTTATCATTAAAATTCAAAATTTTCACACCATTTTTATTAGTTTTCCTCATTTTTTACCTTATAAATTGACCAGAGGTCAGTTTTTCATGCCTCAAAACGAAACTCACTACCCAATTTCACAACCCACTTCTCAGAAACTCTAATACTGGTTACCCAAACAACTGGAAGCAATCGATCGTCGCCAATTCGACACACTCATTCTTCGTCCTCGAAGAAACACAATTGGAGGTACGTACGTAGTTTATCAGATCAAAATTTGTAACACATGTTATGTTTTAACTAAAGTGTAGATACGTGGTAGGGATATAGTTCTAACTCAAGTCTTTTCTCGAACTTGGGAGCTCAAAATATGGGAGTGCTGGCTGTGAGATTGATCTTAGTATATACAATTTTGAATGCATTTATGTGCTGCTTGGAAGGAAATGAGAGAGATCAGCTTGCATTACTAGCCATCAAAGCTCAAATACAGCAAGACCCTCATCAAGTGTTGAGTTCTTGGAACGAATCCGTTCACTTTTGCAAGTGGTACGGTGTAACTTGCAGTCGAAGACATCGTGAGAGGGTCACCGTGCTCAACTTAGGGTCCCAAAACCTGGAGGGTTCCGTATCTCCCCACATTGGAAACCTAAGCTTCCTAAGGGAACTCCGCCTCGGAAACAATAGCTTTACACATCAAATCCCTGCTGAAATCGGGCGGTTGCATAGGTTGCAAGTATTATTGAATCTCAGCTTTCAAGAACTCAGAGATGTAAAAAATATCTTCTTCTCATTTCATAAAAGCTCCTGAACAATACATTTACATCAGAATATATAGAGACAATTCTATTGACAAAACTGACCTCAACATACATCAATTAATTACACATCTACCCTTGTCTAACTAACTCCAACTATACAATTACTACTAGACTCTTTACACCCCCTCAAGCTGAGACTGGGGACAGGAAAAGTGCCAAGAAGAAGCTTGGATTGCAGAAAACAGAATATGTGTTTTGATAGAGATTTGGTATGAATATCAGCTAATTGATCTTGGCTGCAGACATAAAGAACTTTAATTAAATGTGCCAAGACTAGCTCCCGATTGTAATGATAATCCACTTCGACATGCTTTGTCCGAGCATGAAACACAGGATTGGAGGCAAAAGAAATAGTGGAAATGTTATCACACCAAAGAGTGGGAACTTTAGACAAAGGAAAGTTGATATCAGAAAAAACTTTGCAAATCCAAGTGATTTCAGCTGTAGTGTGGGCTAAAGCTCGATATTCAGCTTCGGTAGAAGATCTGGCAACAGTGGGTTGCTTTTTAGCAGTCCAACTAACCAGATTTGGACCCAGAAAAACACAGAAACCAGTAGTAGACCTTCTATCAAAGGTACAACCTGCCTAGTCAGCATCAGAGTAAGCCGTGAGATCAAGAGAACCCTTTTTAAACCAAAGACCTTGTGTAAGGGTGCCTTTTAAAAACCGAAGAATGCGTTTGACAGCCTGCATGTGTTGGTCCCGTGGGGAATGCATAAACTGACACACTTGGTTTACAGCAAAAGAGAGATCAGGCCTCGTCCAAGTAAGATACTGTAAGCCACCCACTAGAGATCGATATGCAGTGGGGTCAGAGAGTAAAGAACCACTGTGATCAAGTTTAGTGGTACCAAAGGGAGTGACACACGGTTTGGCACCTGCCATGTTTGCCTTGTTAAGAAGATCAAGGGAGTATTTACTTTGATGCATGAAGAGACCATCAGAAGTTCTTTGCACCTCCAATCCCAAGAAGTAATGGAGGGGCCCCAAATCCTTAACAGGAAAAGCTTGACTGAGTGTGTGAATAAAACGTTGACAGACAGTGGCATTAGGTCCGGTGACAAGAATGTCATCGACATAGACCAAAACAAGAACAGGAACCGAAGCTTGAAGAACAAAGAGAGAAGCATCGGATGAAGACTGCTGGAACCCAAGAGTGCACAGAACGTGGAACAGTTTATCAAACCAAGCCCGAGGGGCTTGTTTTAAGCCATACAGAGATTTCTTGAGTTGGCAGACATAACTAGGAAGATTGGAATCAGTGAAACCAGGTGGCTGAGTCATAAAAACATCTTCCTTGAGATCTCCATGTAAGAAGGCATTACTAATGTCCAATTGATGCAGAAACCAGTCATACTGCACAGCCAAGGTTAATAAAACTCGAATGGTGACGGGCTTAGCTACGGGACTGAAAATGTCTTGATAGTCAACGCCCTCTTTTGATGAAATCCTTTGGCCACTAACCGAGCCTTGTACCGATCCACTGTACCATCAGGTTTCCTCTTAATGCGAAACACCCATTTGCAGCCAACAATGTTTTGAGACGGAGAGTGAGGAACCAATGTCCAAGTACCAGTAAGTTGAAGAGCATTAAACTCTTCCTGCATAGCCTGTCTCCAATGTGCATACTTAGAGGCTTGCAAGTATGTGGAAGGGACAAAATCAACATCAACAGGTAAGGGATGTTTTGTGGCAGAATAGGCTTTGGGTTTAAAAATGCCGGCTTTGGATCGAGTAAGCATAGGATGGGTGTTAGGGGCGGTATAAGTGGATGCAGGAGCGGATAATAAAGGTGGAGAGGAAACAGGCGCATTGGAAGGTGCAGGGGATTGTACTGGAGGATTGAGAGGAGAAGTGGAGGCCGGAGAGGATGAAATAGGAATCTGGGGAAAGGAGAAGTGCAAATCAATAGGGGAAGGTGGAGAAGGAGAGTCCGGAGAAACAGCCTTAGAAGAAGAACGAAGAAATGGGAACTGTGTCTCATTGAATTGGACATGGCGTGAAATATATATACGCTGATTAGTAGGATCAAGGCACCGATAGCCCTTATGCTGCAAACTATAGCCCAGAAACACACATTCTGTACTCTTCCCTTCTAACTTGGAGTGAATATACGACTTTAACCAGGGATAACAGGAGCAACCAAAAACCTTCAGCTTGGAGTAATCGGGAATGGATTTGAATAAGATTTCCCATGGAGAATGATGCAAGCGGGAAATAGACAGGCGATTTATCAGATAAACAGCAGTAGAGAAGGCTTCGACCCAATACAGATGAGGGACTTTGGAAGCAACCAAGAGAGTCCGTGCGGTCTCAACCAAATGCCTATGTTTCCGTTCAACACAGCCATTTTGTTCCGGTGTATGTGGACAGCTGAGTTGATGAGAGATACCATGACCTTGAAGAAAGGATTTAAACTGATTACTTGTAAATTCACCCCTGAAGAAAGGATTTAAACTGATTACTTGTAAATTCACCCCCTGAATCGGACCTCAAACATTTGATTTTATTACCAACAGAATTTTCAACATAGTTCTTGAATACAACAAAAGTGGAAAATACATCAGATTTGGCCTTTAAAGGAAAGAACCAAGAGTACTTGCTGTAATCATCAACTATTAAAAGATAGTACTTATAGCCATAAGCAGAAACCACAGGAGCAGGGCCCCAAACATCACAATGTAACAAATGGAGACTAGTAGGAGAAACAGAACTAGAGTGCTGAAATGGTAGCTTGTGATTCTTAGCAATTGCACAGTTCGAGCAGAAGAAATCAACAGAGTGCTTTCCTTGCAGTGCAAGTTTATTGGCAGACATAACGCGCCTGAAGATAGCAGTAGAAGGATGCCCCAAGCAACTGTGCCAAATAGTCATAGGGGCTTTAGTACCGACTAAAGCATGATGGGAGGAACAAGATGGAGATAAAGAAGCAGGGATACCTTGAAAGGTGTAGAAACCATTATTAACCGGTCCCTGCAAAAGCATCTTCCCCGTAGAACGATCCTTAACAACAGAACCATTGGAATGCAAAGTCAAAGAACAGTAGTTATCCTTGAGAAATTGGTATGCAGAGAGTAAATTGTGCTTCATTGTCAGAACATGTAACACATTGTTCAATTCAAAAGAAGCATGAGTAGTATTTAACAATGTACTGCCAGTATGATGAATGGACAAACCTTTACCATCGCCGATATACACCTTGTCTTCACCAGTGTAAGGAGTAGGAGAAGGGAGATTGGAGATGTCATGAGTAACATGGGAGGTAGCACCAGAATCTAGAATCCAAGAAGGAGAAGGCTTGGTAGCATAATGAGTGTACAGAGCAGCAAGTTTAGTAGGAGGTACTTTCCCAAAGATATCTGGATTCATTCGGTCATAGCAATCAATAGCTTCATGACTTGATGATCCGCAGATTTGACAATTTGTACGACCACCAAAAGTATTAGGAGAATGAAAGCCTTGATGGTGGTACCTTTGGAAACCAGAATTAGAGTGAGAACCCCGATTGTTGCCATGATAGTTACGATTGCCTCTGTTGTTGTGAAAACGAGGATTGTTCCGGCCACGATTAGAGTTGTAGCGAGAAGAATTCTGCATAGGTTGATGCTGAGCTGCATAAGCCTGAGAAGAATGTGGTGTAGGAAGGAGAGGTGGTTGATTCTGAGCTGCATAAGCATGAAACGGTTCAGTAGCAACCGATTTCTTTCGACGAGCCATTGACAATTCCTTTGTAAGAAGAAGACCATGCAGTTCATCCAAAGTAGTAGATGAGAGACAAAGAGTAATAGAATCAACAAATGAGTCAAATTCCTCTGGTAAACCATGTAATGTAGCAGCAATCAAATCACGATCAGACACAGACGCACCAGCAGCGGTTAAAGAATCAGAAATGGCTTTAATTTGCTGGAGGTACTCAGAGATCGATTGAGAGCCTTTCTGAAGAGATTGAAGACGAGATCTAAGCTGATGAATATGAGCATCAGAGATGCCACCAAACCGCTGTTCCAATTTAAGCCAGAGATCACGAGAAGAAGAAACCCCAACTGTGAAAGGAATAATCTCCTCAGAGAGAGTTGAATTCAACCAGATCAATAGATTTTGATCTTTTTCATACCATTGTTCAAACAGAGGATTGACAGAACGATTAGACAAGAGAGGAGAGGGACAAGGTTCAGATCCATCAATAACACCGAGAAGTTTATAACGACGAAGAATGGGAGCAAAGAGTGCTCGCCATGGAAGGTAATTCGAGCTCTTAAGTTTGATCGGGACCATACTTCCAATGTTCTGAATTGTGAGAGAGGTATAGCTTTGCACCAAATTAGGGTTTGAAGAAGAAGTTGGGAGAGAAGATGACGAATCGGACGCCATGATGGATGCAAAAAGCAAGATGCAACCAAAGAACCACACAAATTACAGAGACGGAAGAGAAAAAGCACCAGGGATCGGAGCGGAGAAGCCGTGAGACGGTGGGAGAAGAAACACCAGAGATCGGAGCAGAGAATCCGTGAGGCGGTGGAAATCGAAGATCCACCAAGATTGCGAGGAACGAAGAGTCACCAAAACCTGGAGACGATGACGACAGTGACGAGAACAAGCAAAGAACCGTGAGGCGGTGACAAGAACGATCGAAGATTCACCATGGCCGTGAGGCGGTGGCGATTGATACCATATTGAATCTCAGCTTTCAAGAACTCAGAGATGTAAAAATTATCTTCTTCTCATTTCATAAAAGCTCCTGAACAATACATTTACATCAGAATATACAGAGACAATTCTATTGACAAAACTGACCTCAACATACATCAATTAATTACACATCTACCCTTGTCTAACTAACTCCAACTATACAATTACTACTAGACTCTTTAAGTATTACTTCTACACAACAACAGACTCAGTGGCCCTATTCCGACCAACATATCTAATTGCTTCAACCTCATCACTATTCATTTTGGTTACAATAACTTAGTGGGTAAAATTCCTTCACAAATCGGCTCATTGTCCAAGCTTCAAACACTTGTTTTAGAGTTTAATTGCTTAACCGGAGAGATCCCTCATTCCTTGGGAAACCTTTCTGCTCTTGAGATGCTTGCTGCATATAATAACAGCTTGTCCGGAAGCATCCCTAGTTCTTTAGGCCAATTGAAAAAACTAACCTTCTTTTCGTTGGATTTGAATCGATTGTCTGGCATGATCCCTCCTTCCATCTACAACCTCTCTAGTATTGTTACGTTTTCTATGTCGATAAACCAAATTCAAGGGAGTCTTCCCTCAAACTTGGGAATAACTCTTCCCAATCTCCAAAACTTTCACATTTTTACAAACCAATTTACCGGAGCAATTCCAATGTCAATATCCAACATCACAAGTCTGGCCAGATTCATTGTTGCAGAGAACAATCTATCGGGGCCAGTTCCGAGTTTGCGAAACCTTCATAACCTCCAACACTTCGCCATTAACCAAAACAATCTTGGAAGTCGTGGTTACAGTGACTTGAGTTTTATCTCAGACTTGATAAATGCCACAGAGTTAGGGCACTTGTTTTTAGGCACCAACGATTTTGGTGGGACTCTTCCCTCATCAATTTCCAATCTCACAACAAAGCTTAAAATGTTTGGGGTGCAAGAAAACCAACTAAATAGAAACATTCCATTTGGGTTTGGGAACCTGATCAGCTTGGAAGCATTGAGTTTGAGGAATAACCACTTCACAGGTAACATCCCCAATGACATTGGAAGGTTATCTAGTCTAGGGTTATTGCCTCTTGGGCAAAACGCATTATCCGGGAGCATTCCTTCCTCTCTAGGAAATTTAACCATGCTAACCACGCTCCAATTGCAAGGAAATAACCTTAATGGCAGCATCCCTCGGAGCCTAGGGGAATGCCGTCAGCTGGTCCAATTGAATCTTTCCCGAAATAACCTTGACGGCGTGATACCTGATCCAGTTCTTGGCCTCCCTTCCTTGTCCAAACATTTAGACTTGTCTAAAAACCGTTTTATTGGTTCCCTTCCCATGGAAGTTGGAAAGTTGAAAAGTCTAGGTGTGCTGGATGTTTCTGATAACATGTTATCCGGAGAACTTCCTAGCGCCCTTGGTAGTTGTTTGGGTTTAGAAGTCCTACACTTGCAAGGTAACTACTTCAATGGGACAATACCTTCATCTATGGTTTCACTGAGAGGAGTTCAAGATTTAGACCTTTCTCGCAACAATTTCTCGGGTGAAATTCCACAATTTTTTGAAAGATTTGACTTCCTGAGGAATTTGAACCTGTCTTTCAATGATTTTTGGGGAAGGGTACCAACTCAAGGTGTTTTTAAGAATGCAAGTGCAAGTTCAGTTGTCGGAAACGCCAATCTCTGCGGCGGTGTTGCTGATTTCCATCTGCCCAAGTGCATCTCGAAAAATTCCAAGGGGAGAGGACTGTCCTCTAGATTGAAATTAATACTCTCCATAGTCCCTGCCTTTATAGGAATAGCTATGGTGTTGTTCTTTCTAACTCTCTGTCTGTTAAGGAAGAGAAGCAAAAAAATTGCATTACCCAGCATCAACTTGACGAACTCTATTTTGCAAGTGTCATATAGTACCCTCCTCAAAGCTACCGATGGGTTTTCTTTAACGAATCTGATTGGTTCGGGTAGCTTTGGATCTGTGTACAAAGGAACTCTTGATGCTGCTGACGGATCACCTCAGCTTGTCGCCGTGAAGGTGTTTAACATGTTACATCAAGGAGCTTCTAAGAGCTTCCTAGCCGAATGTGAGGCACTAAAAAATATTAGGCATCGGAATCTTGTCAAGATTATAACAGCATGTTCAAGTGTTGATTTTCACGGTCATGATTTCAAGGCTTTGGTTTACGAGTTCATGGACAATGGAAACTTGGATGAGTGGTTGCATCCAACTTCTGGTACACAAGAGGATACACACGCTCCCAAATATCTTAATCTTATTCAGAGGCTAGACGTTGCGATTGATGTTGCTTGTGCGTTGGACTATCTTCACAATCATTGTGAGACGCCAATTGTTCATTGTGACCTCAAACCAAGTAATGTTCTGTTGGATAATGATTTGACTGCGCATGTTTCTGACTTTGGACTAGCAAGATTTGTCTTAAAACCAACTGATAACGCGCTAACAAATCATCAAACAAGTTCAATTGGGATAAGAGGATCAGTTGGTTATGCTGCTCCAGGTAAATATTCTCATCCCTTGTGCTTCACAGTTCCCTTCACTTCTTTCTTACTCTAAAGTAACTCAAAGAGAGCTCTATTCTATTTACATTTGAAGTGATAATTGTGATGTCTGATTGAATTGTAGAGTATGGTATGGGAAGTGAGGTTTCAACATACGGAGATGTCTACAACTTTGGCATTCTTTTATTAGAGATGTTCACTGGGAAGAGACCTACCGACAACATGTTTAGTGACGACTTCAACCTTCATAACTTTGTGAAGACGGCTTACCTGGAGCGAGCTACAGAGATTGCAGATCTGCTACTTCAAGGAGGTGCCAAGGACACTCCCAACGATCAATGCAGCTCGATAGCTCAAAAACTCGAGCAGTGCTTGAGTTCAACATTCGGAATTGGGATTGCTTGTTCTGCTGAATCCCCAACAAACCGAAAGGATATCAGTGGCGTCGCATCTGAATTGCGATCCATTAGGAACAACCTTCCTGCATAAGAAGTTTTGTTTTATATGTTCTGCATGAGATCTGTTGCTAGATATATTCATAAGGGGTCAAGCTGCTTGAACATATGTTGTGTTTACTTTCATATGAGCTTAGTAAGTTTAATACCTTAAATTATGTATATAGCAAAGTTTCATTAACTGAGAAACAATTTAGTATTAGCTGGTTTTGACTTTGTTGCACAAGCAAGAAGAAGCATAAAATGAGACAGTGCAATTATATGGTTTAGTAAGTTGGCCAGCTAACAGATGCTTGTGTTGAAGGCGGTTGACTGCCCTCGTGGTTAGAATATTTCTCTTCAAACTATTGTGTTTCGCATTCAAATCCTTTCTTGATGTAGAACAAATGCCTGAGTGGATTGAACATGAAATTGACTGTCAGGAGACAAAAGGACGCAGTGGGAATTTGCAGATTTGGGGTCTGATCTTCGATTTGGGCCATGATACATTTTCGGAAAGAGAACAACGTCGCGGTTTCAACACACAACTGCGTAGTGAAATATAATGGATTTTAGGTATCTGAGGTCGTTTAGGATTTCAAAGCTGCATTTAAATTCCTGTAATAAAAAACGACCTTTTGAGTTGTCCAAAGATGTTGTAAACTGCTTGTTTAAGTCGTGTCTGTTATCCAATGCACTCATCAATTAATCAAATTATCCTTTTATATTTTTATCAAACTGGTGGACTCCAATAACTTTGGTTCTTCAAAGATTTACGTTGGTAATCCTTTTGCTTCGTGCTGCGTCATTTCTCCTCTATTCAGCCTAGATGACTAGTGTAAAAAATAGGGAGTTTTAACGAAAAGCTCACGGTACTGTTCACTTTAACGAAAAACCACATTTTTACACTAAAAAAGTCAATCTTGATACTATTCACTTTACCCTTTATTTTGTCCTTATCGTTGAAACTCAAAGTTTTTAAGTCATTTTCATTAGTTTTTCTTAAAAAATATCGTTTGTAATAATAATTATATAAAAAAAATATTAAAATTGAAAAGACTGTAATGTTTGTAGGTAAACAATACAATTGACGTGTATCACATCTTGTGAAAAAATAATCAAACAAGAATTATTACACAAAAATGAATCTTGCAGGAATTTGTAAGTAGCATATTCTATAACAAGCATTTTGAACAATTTTTCATGTACTAACGTGACAAGAAAAAAAAAAGTTGATAAAAAAAGTAGAATATTCTTCTTGTCTTTCACATCTAGTACACTTTTCTTGGGTTCTCTCAATTATTATATTTACCATCTATGCGGTGTGGAGGTTGGGTTAATAACCATCCAACATTAAAACTTATTAAAAATGGTCATTTGAAAGTTTCAAAGATCGTGACCACATGGAAAGATAACACAAAACTTGCACCATAAGAAAAAGAAAATAAGAAAACAATACAATGAAAAGTTTGGACAAATTTCCCAATTTCCAACTCCCACCCACTCATATTAAACAAATTTATTCATTTTTATGACATCCATCCCTTTTTAGAAACACGGCATTTAGACACCAAATGGTTAATTACATGTAAGAAATTGTTTTCCGTTACATACAAATTTTAGTCGCATACATAAGCAAAAGTAGAAATTTAAAAATAAAATAAAAGAGTAACTTATAAGATCACAGAGAGAAAAAGTTTATAGACACTAGTTAAACTGTCATTTGTATTAATTAATGGAGTATTTTTCATGGCATCCTATTTTATAATTTCATCATGTCCTACCCAACGGATTTGGATCTCATCAGGATTCAAATTATGAGGCTCAAATCTTAGTTATTCATCGTACATCATGAGATCAGAAATTATTTAATTTTTTTTATTAAAAATTAAATATAAATAGTACATGACGAAAGGTAATCGCATAATTTACAATAAATGACTAGAATATAAGAATTCTTGTGATCCTCACAAAGTGAATGATACTCTTCCCTACGCAACTAGCCAACTCTCCCCATAAATCAAGAATTAATGATTTCTCAAATCATGTAGAATTTTTAACTTTTGAATGAGTTTGATGCCCTTGGATGCTGGTATTTGTGTGCAAAGTGAGTTTTCAACGTTCAGAGATCGGAAGAAGAGAAGAGGAGGCTGAAAGTTACGGCCTTTAAGCAAAGAAAAAAAAGTAAGCAAATCGCAGAGGAGAGAGAGAGAGAGAGAGGAGAGAGGGGCTAAAAGCCTAAAACGAGCTTAACAACAAAGCAAAGAGAGAGAAGGAGGGTTTGAGGTTTTGCCCTACTGTCATGCACTTTGTCATCACTCTCGTCGGATGCGATTTATAGAACTCTGCAAATAGTGGTCTTTCTCTATCACTACATTCTTGATTAGGGCTTCTTTGCGTCACGGGTTCACAAGCCGATTCGACTCGGCCGGGTGAACTGGATCTCTCTCCAACTTCAAGTGAGTATACCTTCTCGTTCGTTCCTTGTATGTCTTAACTCATGAAAATCTGGGTTTGCTTTGCTTTTGCTTTTGCTTTTGTGGGTTCAGTGAGATTTCTCTGTTCTTTCTTAGCTTGTGGGTTTCGATTGGTGAGGACCCAGATGAGATTTTTTCGATAATTCCTAGAGAAATTGAGAAAATTTCACTTTATAAAAGAATATAAGAAAAGCCCAATTTCGATTTTATTGCATTTAGCTGCTTAAAGTTGCTGTTTTCTTTTTGCTCCCATTTTGTGTGAGACTTGTAGTTTTGCAGCTTTTGATTTTTGGGGTTTTTTTGTGTGATATTAGGATTTGAATGGCGCATTCCGTGAATGATAATAGCATTGAGAGTTTGATATCTGCAAGCAAGGCATTGAGGCTAAGCTTACAGAAATCACAGAGCATAGGGTCGGCTCTGGAGAAAGCCGGAAACCGATTTGAAGAGATTAACCACAGATTACCTTCTCTTGAAGCTGCAGTTCGACCCATTCGTGCAGACAAGGAAGCCCTTGCTGCTGTTGGTGGTCATATTAACCGCGCTGTTGGCCCTGCTGCAGCTGTGCTTAAAGTTTTCGATGCTGTTCATGGACTCGAGAAGTCTCTATTGTCAGATCCGCATAGTGATCTGCCTGGTTACTTATCAGTGTTGAAACGTCTGCAAGAGGCTCTGAGATTTCTGGGTGACAATTGTGGATTGGCAATTCAGTGGTTGGAGGATATAGTAGAGTACTTGGAGGATAATGCGGTTGCGGATGAGAGGTACCTTTCAAATTTGAAGAAATCATTGAAAAGTCTCCGAGAAATGCAGAGTGAGGAGGAAAAGGCCAACCTCGATGGAGGGCTTCTGGAGGCTGCTCTGGAAAAATTAGAAAATGAGTTCAGGAGGCTCCTCACAGAACATAGCGTGCCACTTCCAATGTCATCACCTTCATCTCTTGGAGAACAAGCATGCATTGCGCCATCACCCTTACCTGTTCTGGTAATCCAAAAGTTGCAAGCTATACTTGGAAGATTGATTGCTAATAACAGACTTGAGAAGTGTATATCTATTTATGTTGAAGTTCGAAGTTCGAATGTAAGGGCAAGTTTACAAGCTCTCAATTTGGATTACCTTGAGATATCAATTGCAGAGTTTAATGATGTGCAGAGCATAGAGGGATATATATCACAGTGGGGAAAGCATTTGGAGTTTGCGGTGAAACACTTGTTTGAGGCGGAGTATAAGTTGTGTAATGATGTTTTTGAGAGGATTGGATTGGGTGTGTGGATGGGTTGCTTTGCAAAGATAGCTGCTCAGGCTGGTATTCTTGCATTCCTACAATTTGGTAAGACTGTTACAGAGAGCAAAAAAGATCCGATAAAGCTTTTGAAGTTGTTGGACATATTTGCATCTTTAAACAAATTGAGACTGGACTTCAACCGGCTTTTTGGTGGACCAGCATGTCTTGAAATCCAAATCCTGACAAGGGATCTCATTAAGAGTGTCATTGATGGAGCAGCTGAAATTTTCTGGGAGCTTCTTCTTCAGGTGAAACTGCAAAGGCAGAACCCGCCTCCTCAAGATGGGAGTGTTCCGAAATTGGTCAGTTTTATTACGGATTATTGTAATAAACTGCTTGGGGATGATTATAAGCCAATCTTAACTCAGGTTCTCATCATTTATCGAAGTTGGAAGCATGAGAAATTCCAAGAAGGGCTCCTTATAAATGAGGTTTTAGAAATTGTTAAAGCCATTGAGCTAAATTTGGAGGCGTGGATAAAGGCTTATGAGGATACCAGCTTGGCCAACCTTTTTGCAATGAACAACCATTGGCATTTGTACAAGCACCTGAAGGGAACTAAACTGGGGGTTCTGCTGGGGGATGCTTGGTTACGAGAACATGAACAGTACAAAGACTATTATTCCACAGTTTTCTTGAGAGATAGTTGGGGGAAACTTCCGGGTCATTTAAGTAGAGAAGGTCTGATTCTGTTCTCAGGTGGTCGTGCCACTGCCCGTGATCTTGTCAAGAAGAGGCTTAAAAGCTTCAATGAAGCGTTCGATGACATGTATAAGAAGCAATCGAGTTGGATAATGTCAGATAAAGATCTAAGGGAGAAGACCTGCCAGCTCATAGTGCAGGCTGTTGTGCCTGTTTACAGAAGTTACATGCAGAATTATGGGCCCTTGGTCGAGCAAGATGCAAGTTCAAGCAAGTATGCAAAGTACTCTGTGCACACTTTTGAAAAAATGCTCATGTCTCTTTTTCAGCCAAAGCCGGTTAGATATGGCAGTTTCAAAGGTAGGCAAATGAGCGGGAAATTCAATGGAGTAGCAGATCTCCGCCGTACTACCTCTGCGGTTGTGTGATTGTCGAACTATGTGCATTGTAGAATCACATGGCGGGACTATCCTCCCCTCTACATGATTGGCCTTTCATCTTGTATATGACGACATTCTCAGGAGCCTGGAACTGAATACTGCTGTCCCATTGCCTGAGATTCCAAGATATGGCATCCCTGTAACTCATCTGAATGCTATGAAGAGTTGAACACTGTTTCCATTGCGTGCGAGTTCTAGGCCATGGGGTCTCCAATTCCATGCATGATGGTGAACAATTATATAACCCAGTTGGACCCCAGCGTAGATAATATATTCAGGTATAGCTATCTTTTTTCTTTGATCTCAGACTCATTGATTAAGTTATATTAGGTTAGGCAGCCGGAGAAACGTAATAGCTTTGCTAGATTCTGTGTACAATTCTTTCGTATAAAGTGCATCAAAGAGGTCTACCTAGGATTGAATTAATTACTTGTAAGAACATGGGAAAGCTTATAATTTAGGGACCTTCATGAGATGCTAGTTTTTGTGCTCCGAAATGGCATTGTTGAGAACTTTCAAAATGCCTAAGAGCCAAGTGCTGTCGGAATACTGTTGAGAATAAAGTGCCTACTCGTTTTGATGGACCTGTGTACTTTAGCCTTCATTAATTTGTCAATGGCGCTTCTCTTTTCGTTTCACTTTTCTGCCTTTGATTCCAACTTTTCCGCTTTGACTCGAAACTTTTCTGCTTATGCTCGGTGTATCTGTTCGTTCTTCTTAGACTTGCTGGGCAAGACATGAGTTGCTGTGTGCTCTACAAGTTTTAAGAAAAGAAGAGTAGGTTGCTTTGTAGGCAAACCTGAGGCCTTTGTGTTACAAAGCCCTTTTCTGGATAACAAAACCGGCGGCAGCGTCACTGGCATCTTTATTGTTTTATTCCAGTTGATAAAATCTTGTTCATTTGGCCGGCCATGGTGCAACACTTATACATCGTTTACATGAAAGTCTTAATTGTAGCAGTGGTCCTGAACTTGTACGAATTATATTTGGTACCTCAAACTCCACTTAATGTCGCATAATTGGTCCTTTTGTTAACTCTTGTTAGTTTTTCTGTCAAATACGGGGAGAGGGAGGGAGTTGGAGCTATTAATCAAGTTGAGGTCAAGTTGAGGGACCAAAATGTAACTCATGCAAAATATGAGGGACCTTTTCTATAATTATGGCAGGAGCGCAACGATCTAGCCCAATCAATTTTCTTTCCTTCAGTTATTGCCTTCCCGTATCCTAGTCCATTAATAACAAAACTGATTCTTTACTTTTAACTTTTTTTTTCCATTCGAACTTCTTTTTTTTTTTTTTTTTTTCTTCATACAAGCGTAAATGTTAAGAAATAAGAAAGGGTTTTGTGCTTTTTTACAAGAGGACTCCTCGTCTCTTCCTAGTAAGAAGGTATTGCTGACCTGTAAATCATAGTTTGATACGCATACATAAACGACTCACGTCTCGTAACTTTTCAAACCGAATAATTCCATTAGGGACAAATCAGAAACTATTTCCATTCCAAAAATTCAAACATTTCTGCACAAATGTTTCTTATATGGAGACCAGACCAGGCCCACGGAAGAATTAAAATTTATCATCAATGGAAGTCTGTTCTCTTGGTTTATCTTCTTCCTATTTTTCTCTAATCTCTTGTCAACATAACTAATCATCGAAATTACTTGACGGAAAAGAAACGTAAAGTTATTAACAAACAAGGTTTTACAGTGTCTTACGCTAAACCAAGATTAGTGATGTTAACTACACAAGTTTTCTTGTTTACTTTCCTTAATCTGGCCTGCATTATCTATAAACAATTGTCACCAGAAATTGGAAACCCTAATTTCCCAATATCAAAGTTTGTGGTGAACACGATGGATATATAGTAGTTTTCTTCCACTTTCCCTAACGTGACAGCAAGCTTGCAAATAGGGACCAGTTTGCAGGCACATTGGATTCACATAAGGACTAGTCAATGTCAACCCCATGGGAAGGAAGCCCTAAGCCACTTTGATATTTTGTGGTTGTGAACTTAGGGTTTGTAACATGGGAACATTGGAAATTTCTTTTTAATCTGTAAAATTTAGTAAAATATGGATGGTATTTTTAGGTCGTATGAAAGTAAGATTATGTTGAAAAGAAAAACGAGAATACCACATTTAAAAGAAGAGTTACAACTACTTTCTACATTTTTTATCATCATTCATGCTCCAATGGATGTCAGAAAAGGAAGCGAGAATAACACGTATATCTTGCTGAAGTTGAGATCCAAAACATTCTACACCTCCATTTCTCGTATTTAGATTCAGCCTTTCTTAAAATAACATGTTACGTTTCGATATTGACCTAATTGTCAGGTGTTGATGTATGAAAATTTTGATTAATAAGCAAGCGACACATCACCAACACATGATTATTCAAAAAACGACCAATTAATCATCTTTCATTTTGTCAAGGTTTAGGTTGCAGCATTCAACGTTCGGATATGGAGGAGGAAAAATAGATGATCATGATGGATGATGAGGACCACAACAATAACGATAAGAGTTGCCAATAATGATTTGACACTGAAACACGGTGATTCATTGCATTGTTGAAGTCCTTTTTTGTTCCCTTACATCGGAGGAGGAAGGTGAGAATTGAGACATGTTTGTGCTGTGTTTCACTCAATCTGGTCATGCCTCGTTCCAACAACACTCGTTCTTCAAATGTCTAGAAACATATGACAAGTTAAAAAGACACTGAAAATTACATTTTTTTTTTTTTTTTTACTTTTTCCAATCCATAAAACTGTAAAAGTACTGTTGTGAATAATGTTTTAACTATCAATTAGTATTGCGGTTTGTGGTATTTTTTTTTCTTCGAAAGTAAGAGTGTTTTTTGGAAGCATCTCATTGGAAACAACGTTTTCATTTTCCGTTCTAAAATTTCAGAATCATATATCAGATCAGAAAAATAATATAATTAAAAATTCCCTGTGATTCTCATACAAGAAAAAAAACACTCATAAATCAAGGTAACACGGCGTTCAAAAAAAAAAAAAAAAATCAAGGTAACACTACAAAGAAGAAGATGAGGAGAGAAGAAATAGGAGAGAGAGAAGGAGTGAGAGAGCAAGAAACAGGTAGGAAGGAGGAGAAAGAAAGAGAAAAGTAACGAAGAAAAAAGATGAGAGAGAAATGAAGAGATAAAAACTCATCCTTAAACATAGAAATAATCATGACATCACTTGTCACATGGATAAGTTTTGTCTATCCATGAAATAATAAAAAATGTTGTCTCTCTCCAAGTAAGTCTTGAAATCTTTAAATGCATTTCAATTTTCATTTCATTTTTTGAAAAAACTCGGATTCAAAAATTTTACTATTGTAATTGCCGTTGCATTCCAACTTACACCTCTAGTGAGAGATTTCAGATTAGAATATCAAAATGATGAGTTTGAAACCAATTTATTTTGTATTTTTTATTGTAGATAGATAATTGTATCACAAAATAATGCTTTGAGTCACTTTAAATTTTGAATGGTATCTGAGATGTGAACCATATTGTTTTACCAACTGGGGGATATATGCTCTAGATATATTATTACCTTTGTCACTTACACGAATAAGCCATTATTATAATTATTAATCATTATTAAAGGTTGGGGATCTTGCAAGGGATTTCTACACATGCAGTGGATATGCCCTTCTATGAATTTTAAAGGGGCCTTTAGATTTTAGTCTACTCAACGCAATAAATTTTTTTTTTTTTAACAAACAATATTATTTATATTAGTTTGATTTAATGGATAATAAAGTTCTTTTCTCTTCTTATGTGTGACAATATTTATTTATATACATTGATTCTCTCTAGCTTTGCTCAAGCTTAAAGCAAAAAATAAACATAGTTGTGCATCGAGAAAAAAAGAATGTGAAAATTACTTTGTGAAAAGAGTTATTACTACAACTCTTAAATAGTTATCTTACACTAAATATAGTTCAGATGACTATTTTGAAGTAAAAAATATATATTATTATGAGAAATGCTAAGCAAATTCTCTCAAAGTGAGGTTCTCCATCGTCTTATATTTTTGGTACAAGATTTTTTAATGTAGGTACGAAAATTAATATTGAACTGTAAAGTGTCAGAAAGCAAAGTTCCGCTTTGAGAAATTAAGTCACTTAGCATTTTTCTATTATTATACATCATATGGCATATCCCCATAAGCAAACTAGTTTACCATTATCGAATCTTTAATTAATAAACTAATTATTGTTTATGAAATTAATTAACTGGTTTGTCTAAAGAGATAAGGTAGGCTTGCAAATGGCTAAACCATTGGTCACCCTCCTCACCTTGACCTCGTACCCTCCAATCAAATAATTTTTCGAATTGAAAATAATTTTCCATATATTAGATTAATAGATGTGTTTATAGAAGGCTAGGTTAGAATATCTGTCTGCCAATAAGGCAAGTCCACCTTAATAACCAATTTCTTTATTTGCTTAAACAAATAAATAAAATCTTATATGCTTTTGAAAAATCCAGATCTCTCTGCCTAAATATTATTCAAGTAAATAATTAAGTTTCCAAATTTTGCAACTGGATCTGTATACCAACAACCTATATATTATTCAATCTACCCAAAAAAAAAAAAAAAAGCTATATATTATTCTATTTAGCATGCATGGCTGGTCCAAGATAATTAGTGATGGTGCTCTTTTTATGGGTAAGTATTTTTGCTCCAATCCTTTCTCATGTAACTATTTTTTGAGGAAGCATTTGAAATTTTTAAAGCTCTCGACGTGTTTCTAAAAAAAATCATTTATAGCAACAAAAGCTAATGAACAGAAGTGTTGTTTTACACAATCACTTATAAACATGCCCTAAAGTTGATCGATCTTGCATTGATCAAGATGTAGCTAATGATGACATCTACATGTTAACCTCCGAAGTGACTATTTTCCTATCAATAGCGCTATTAGAAACACAAAATTAATCATGTTGCTCTCATCATTTCTAACAAACATTACCCGATTACTGTATATAAAATCCACCCATATTAGAAGGCGAGTTAAACATTATTCTTTTCGTAATGATCAAAACAAAAAAAAAATAAAACTCCAACAACCATAAAAATGGACAGTTGGGTCGTGACCCCTTCCCAATTAAAGTATAGCTAGTGTGTCCTGTCAATAATCTCTTTGCTTAATCAAAGTTTTCTCAAATATTCGGACCGTACTGATATTTTTTGATAAAATATGGCCCTCCTAACTTTAAATTCAAATTTTTACCCTTAAATCAAATTCTACTTTTTCCAATAGTTACTTGGAACAAAATGTATTGCGTGTGCCTTATTGGTTCATCCAAAATTTGACAAGATTTGAGTGAAATGATTATGTTGGTAATATTGCTAACTACCTTATCATCAACGTTCACCATCCATAAATGGTGTGTATGAGATTACTTTTTCAAGGGTTAAAAATTTACGACATTATAAAATATTTATAACAATGTTGGACATAAAAATCTAAAAAAGAGTTATGGGTTGTTGAAGTGTTTTTTATTTTTTTCTTTTTTCTTTTTTTTTTTAAAAAAAAGCAACCGTTACAGACGTTGTTAACCAAAATAAACCGAATTCATGTGCTTTTTTTTAAAAAATCACTTACAGCATAAACGTATTTACCAAAGTCCTAATCAAACTCTTAGACATATGAGTCATTGTTCACTATTAAAATTTAAGATTTGGGACAAGTTAATGTGGACCCAAATCCCTTGGGTTTTTCAAAATCTTATCTTGCTTTAAATATTCCCTCCTCGGCATTATTTTAAACTAATCCAAAACCTAACCAATGTGTGGTGCTCTGCTCCCAACGTACTAGTTTTATGTTTTATGTTAGAGTGGCGACTCGATCTAGTTGTACAATTATTGGGACACCATCCCAGATATTGATATGACTTTTGAGGTGGAGGGCAAATCGCAATGGAAGGATAAATTTTGGGTGTAAAATATGGACCCGGCTTCACTGTCCGCTTTTATCTTTTTTTATTTTATACGGTCACGGTTAGATCATGTTAACATTTTATTAATTTTTTTTATAGATATAATAAGATAAAAAGTAATAGTAATATAAAATTTTGACGTGACTTAACCGTGACTACATAAATATGAGAAGATGAGAGTGTTTAGGAACTAGGAAGGCAGAGAAGCCAGGTCTGTAAAATATTTATGCTTTTTTTTTTTCATACATCACGTCAATTTAAAAGTTGAGAGCAAGAGGTTGTTACCCTATATTTTCACCATTAGAAATAAAGGAATCTAATGAAAATAATTTGAAAACTTTGAGTTTAATGATAATGACAAAATAAAGGGTAAAGTAAATAGTACCATGATTTACTTTTTAGTTAAAATGAACAATACCGTGAGCTTTTCGTTAAAACTCCCTATAAATAAAATTGTTTCACATTGGAAAGTTGATTATTCGTATTTGAGGTGCATATCATCGCACTTCATAATATTGTGGGTGCGATAAGAACAGAGGAGTAGAACACATGAGAGCAACTCCACCCCTATCCACTTTGTGCCAGCACCCAGCCCATTTATCCACTTAATTGAACAGTAACAGACTCAATGAACAGTAATAGGCCAAAGCATCTCCACCAAAAAAAAAAATGTGCTGGCATCTAGTCTAAAAATGCGCTGGCACAAACGATCTCCACCCCTACAAAATGCGCTGGCACCCAATCCATTTAAAATATTAAATAATTTTTTTATAAAATAATAAAAAAAAATAGTTTTAATTTCGGATAGGATTTTTAACCAATCTCGTCACGCCACGTGTCATTATCCGAACGTACTATTTTTTGAATAGATTTCCGCTAAGATTTTCAACCAATCCCGACAACCCACGTGTCACTTCCTGTTTACAATAATTTAGGCAAGATTTCGATAAGATTTTTAACCAATCTCGTCACGCCACGTGTCATTATCCGAACGTACTATTTTTTGAATAGATTTCCGCTAAGATTTTCAACCAATCACGTAGTGCCACGTGGCATTGTCCAGAACCTCATCTTCTTTTTTTTTGTCCATATAAACCCTACATCCCTACATCCATCATCACGCTAAACTCAATCCTTCTTTTTAGCTCAGAATTCTTCTTTATCGTTTTCAAATCTTGAGTTCTTACAATGTCTTCTTCAAGGAGAGCGTATAAACAATTGCAAGAGCAGCAGAAAAGGTTGTTGGCACAACAGGAAGAATTGGTCAATCTTGACCAAGATGGAGGTGGAGATGAGGTCTTCGCAATGGAGGAGGATGAGGATGATCACCATAGAAGGTGGAGGGCCTCACATTCCCGCCGTATCATGCAAGCTATGGGTCAGATAGCCAAACCCGAACGTGCGGCAAACATCGATAGAAGAAGGGAAAGACGAGGTAAAGATCTCTTGGAAGATTATTTTATTCCCAACAGCGTTTACCCTGATCATGTTTTTAGACGTCGTTTTAGAATGCAACGAAGTTTGTTCGCTAAAATCATGAGTGATGTTTGCAACCATGATCCATATTTTGTGCAAAAAGAGGATGCTTTTCATGTGCTAGGTCTTCTTCCTGAGCAAAAAATTACGGCTGCCTTGCGAATGCTTGCATATGGAGCATCTGCAGATCAAGTGGATGAGATCGCAAGGATGGGAAAAACAACAGTTCTGGAGTCCCTGATGCGGTTTTGCTCTGCAATTGAAGCCCTCTACACCAATGAGTACCTTCGGCAACCCACGCCAAGGGACATGCGAAGGCTTCTGAGGAAGGGTGAGATGCGAGGCTTCCCTGGCATGATTGGAAGCATCGACTGCATGCACTGGACATGGAAAAACTGTCCAAGTGCGTGGCAAGGAGCTTATGGCGACAGAAAAGGAGCCAAAAGCATCATTTTGGAAGCGGTGGCTTCTTTTGATACATGGATTTGGCATGCTTTTTTTGGTGTTCCAGGAGCTCAGAATGACCTAAATGTCCTTGCCCAATCTCCAGTGTTTGACGAACTGCTACAAGGGCGTGGGCCGAGATGCACATATTGGGTTAATGGTACTAAATACGAGGGACCATACTACCTTGCAGATGGTATTTACCCAAGGTGGTCAACATTTGTCAAAACAGTGCCACACCCGCAGAGTGAAAAAGATAAACACTTCGCAAAGTGTCAAGAAGGGTGTAGGAAGGATGTCGAGCGTTGTTTTGGCATCCTGCAAGCTCATTGGGCCATTGTCAGGAGTGCAGCTAGAATGTTTGATGTCGAGGCTCTTCGATCCATCATGATGACGTGTATTATTCTTCACAACATGATTGTTGAAGACGAGTATGATTATGATGCCGTCGATGAATACGAGCCGGATCCGATGAACAACTCAAGAACACAAATCTACTATGCTCATGACCGGACCGAAGATCCCGTGCAACACGAGCCGTTGGAACGGGATGGACGTTACAATGAATTGATCGTTCAACGATACACTTCATTGCAAGAGCCATACTGGCACATAGCCCGCCAGAATGACTTGATTGACCATCAGTGGAGATTGCACGAAGGCGAAGATAATTAAAATAAGGCTTGTGGTTGAAGAATAAAGTGTATTGTTTTTTAAGTGATCTTATTTAGTGTGTTTGTTTTTTTTTTAAGTTTAAATGGTGAGGTTATGTAATTTTATTTGGTGTTTTAAGTTTAAATGGTGAGGTTATGTAATTTTAAGTTTAAATGGTGTTTTATGTAATTTTATTTGGTGTTTTAAATGGTGTTTTAAAGTTCTAAAAATAAATAAGAAATTAAATAAAGTTCTAAAAATAAATAAGAAATTACATAAGAAATTAAATAAAGTTCTAAAAATAAATAAGAAATTACATAAGAAATTAAATAAAGTTCTAAAAATAAATAAGAAATTACATAAGAAATTAAGTAAAGTAGTACAAATAAATGCGAAATTATACAAAGTCTGTGGAGTTAGGATATATGGTGCTAGGATCTTGGTTGTTAGGATTTCTGTAGCTGGAACCCCCTTGACTTGTTTCGGCATCTCTTGCACGCCTCCTTCGCACGACATCTCTTTTTTCTGATGTCCAAAAATATTTTGAATTCGGAGACAGTCCTACTAGAGACTTGTTCATAGTGTCACGATCTGTTTGAGCCATCCTTTCTTCTCTAAGCATCTCATTCTCTCGATGAAGTGCTTCTCTAATCATCTCGTTCTCTCGATTAACTATTTCTCTTTGTCTCTCAGACGCCGCATCACGAGCCTCAGTAGCTGCAATAATTGCTGCCACAGCAGCAACTTTTTCCTCATCTCTAGCCTTTTCCCATGCCATGTTCATTTCACCTTGACGAGTAAGTTCCTCCATATATTTAGTGTAGTCATTTTTGGAAGAACTACCTTTTTTCTTTGATGCCTTTTTACCTTGAGGCCTGAGGGACTGACGAGTCGGTTGGGTCTCTGGCACTTGTTCAGGTATCCCTTCCGTGTCTTCAAATGTGTTGGCTTCTTGTTCGGCTGTGTCTGCTTCTGGCGAACTGTGTAGACCCATACCGTGCATGACAACTTCTGGACCGGTTGCCACAATTTGGTATTTAGGGCAATCTTTGACAATTTGCCAACATTCCCATTTGTTGAATGATTTGTTATGGTTCTTTGCATTGTAGAATGCTTGTGCTTGTAGTGTCTATAAAAATTACATAAAAATTACATAAGAATTGTGGAATGCATAAAAATTATATAAAAATTACATAAGTATTTGGAATGCATATTACATAAAAATTACATAAGAAATTAAATAAGAATTGTGGAATGCATAAAAATTATATAAAAAGTACATAAAAATTACATAAGTATTTGGAATGCATATTACATAAGAAATTAAATAAGAATTGTGGAATGCATAAAAATTATATAAAAAGTACATAAAAATTACATAAGTATTTGGAATGCATATTACATAAAAATTACATAAGAAATTAAATAAATTAAAATAATCAAATCGGGTGGAATGCATATAAATAAATAAAAATATTGTTACCTCATCCGCTAAACTTGTCCCACTACGCAAATTACCAGAAGCATGAGAGAGGGCGTTTTTCCAACAAGTAAAGGATGCGTTGAGTTTTTTCCAACGACCTTGAAGACCTTGACTAGATCTGGCATCTTTTCCATGTACATCTTTTCCATGTACATCGTTGAACGATTTCGTAATTTTACTCCACATTTCTCGCTTATCCATCTCATTACCCGTAATCGGGTCATGAGTAGTGCGAACCCAACATTCACACAACGTAACATCTTCACTGAGCTTCCACGAAGTCATTTTTTTCTCTCAAAGTGTACAAAATATTCAAATGTAGAAAGTGTAGAAAGTGTAGAAAATATTGAAATGTGGTGTAAGGTGGAAGATGAGGGTTAGGTATTTATAGAAAAAAAAAATTAATTTTTTAAAATTTTTCTGTATTTTTTTAAAAATTTTTGACATTTTTTAATTAATTTTTAATAAATTTTAATGTTGTAATTAATCGGGACCGTTGGATTTGAAAAATAATCAAATCCAACAGCACTCATTACGCCACGTGGCCAACGGTCAAATTTCTGACCGTTGGGCCTTTTTTTTTTTTTTTTTTAAATTTTTGGTGAAATAAACGTGGACCGTTGATCTGTGATCGGACGGTCCAATTTAAAATTGAAATTCAAATTTTTTTTACCGTTGGAAATCCAACGGCCTAAAAAACTAGCCGTTGGAAATCCAACGGCTCTGAGGAGGCCACGTATCGTTCACCGGACGACTGCAAGTGGGTTTGCACGCGGGCCCCAGCGCCTGCAGAGCTGTCGGCTACGCGCCCCGCCTCGCGCGTGTTGTGCACGCGCCAGAAACAGACCGGGGAATGGGTCTGTCCATTTTGGGCTGGGCTCTTGACTGGCACGGGCTGGGTGCCAGGCAAGGTTGCGGGCTGGAGCACATTCTTGCATGCCGGGCTGTTATTTGGACTTGGTGCTGGGCAATAAAAGCTCCGATGGAGCTGCTCTGAGATTAAGTAAGGTTTTCCCGAACGAGGTCACTAGCAAATTTAGAGCTTGTGTTATAAATGTATAATCTCACGTAGTACATAGTTTAGTAATGCTACTCTTCATTTGGAGTGTAGAATGACAATTTTGAAGTGCCAATAACAATTTCCTTTAATTTTATGAACATTTTAACCTAAAAATATTTAGATACCGATAAATATTGAAAAATCACTAAACCGTCACCATGAAACTCGTGGAATACTATAAAAGAATATGAAACACATGAAATTTTTTCTAATTATTTTAGCCGTTGAATTTAAATTTGAAACATTAGATCTTCTGTTTTACCGTTAGATTTGATCATATTAGATCGTAGTCGTTAAAATTAATGAATTTGTAAATATAAAACTAAAAAAAAATTCACAAATAATGTGAGCCAACCCACTAACCCATGGGGAACATTGTGCTAAATTTGCCTCAAAAATGAGTTTTGGGTTAAAACTCATGTTCACCCCAAGAGTTAGAGCAAGTTGAAAGAGGTTTAGAACCTAAAATTAAAGTTTTACCTAAAGCATTAGAGCAGGTGTGTACGTAAATATATTTGTTTATATAAAAAAATGCATAAGTGGTCCAAATTCTATGTTTTGCAAAATGTAATCTTATCCACAAAGATTCAGTATTCATCTACCAATCAGAATATTAACAAATATATTTACATGCATCGATGAGAGCAAAACTGTTTAAATCAGTAAAAAAAATTAATCAGTAAATATTTCTAATGATTTATTTATTAGAGGACTAAATCAGGAAGAAAAATAAAAATAATAAGAAGAAATATCCGCGACGACAATTATTGTATATACGTAAAGGGGCAATAAAAGGTTAATTTGTTTAAAAGAAGTGTTATTGACATTTCAAAATTTTCATTTTACATTTTTCACAATATTTTGACACGAGATGGTTTGTGTCTAAATACAAAATGTATGTATTAATGTAAGTGGTTTGGTCGGCAGAAAAGAATGAAAGAGATATTATGATATAATCATTCTCCAGGCAAAATGGATAGGGATGCATTTAATCCACACTAAACGCCTCAGTTGCTGATGTATTCACGGTATATTAGATAGGATTTTCTACTACCTTTTTTTTTATTTGACTTTTTTAATTGTTTGATATTTTAATTTTAATTGATTAAATATGTTGTATCTAGAAGACTAGAACTCTAATACGGATTCGATCTTTGCCAATTTTCTTCTTCCTAACAACTAACTATTTAACATGCTAATAGTTTTATTGTACTAAATAAATACTTGTTCTTCTATAAATGGAATATTGTACGTTGAATAATATCGTATTTGTTTGGTAAAACATATAATTTCTCTCTTCAATATGACAACACTATTTTTTTTTTTTTGTCAAGGTAATGAGAATTTATCAAGACACGATCAAAAGGTCACACACGCCAAAAGAAGCACCATACAGTTTCACAATAAAGTTAAAGAACACTTATTTTATGTTATTCTTACTCAAACTCTCTTTTTTTATTATTTAGGGATGATGTGAACTATTATTATTCATGAGAAAATAAGAGGATTCCACTGGCGTATAAGAGAGGATATATGCACTTTGTTGTAGTTGACCGACATAATTTATGTATTCATTTTTTGGTTATAATATTAAACATTATTATTATTTTTCTTTAAGGTTACAAACTCACATAGGAGGAAAAGAGGATTAAAACTCGCTCAATTGTGTATATAGTAGAAATGCTCTCTACTACTACGTCTACAAACCTCGCTTACTATTTTTTTAAACATAACGAAGTGTTTATACTATGAGGTGAAGGATTTAACCTAAACGAAAAAAATGTGCATAATTATGAGCTATTGACATTCTACCTAGAGTTTATAAACCCTAAAGTTGGCCATAAAAAAGAAAAGTTTCGGCCGTTGTCTACTCATAACTTATTTATTTACACGAAAGATAATGCAGAAGATACATTCATCAAATAACAGGACTACTCTTCTATAAGGTGGGAAGTAGCCAATCAGTAGGTACGTATCTTAATAGACGTATCGTTACATTTGATCGAACCTTAAACTTTTTGTCTATTCGTGATTGATTAATCGTTTTTGCAAACGTCATTCACCAGATAACGTTCTCTTATTGGTCAAAATTTAGCCAATTAGAAAGTCTGGTCGGAAGTTAGCAATTAAAAAGTTAGTTCGAAGCGACAAATCATAATATTATGTATCACGTGGAAGGTCTGTTCTAGTTATCCCACTTAAACTAGACATGTCGTCTTACGACGCGTCCAAACTACATAAAAGCATAGCTTATTACGTAATAAAGAAAAATGTGATATATAAAAAAAGTCATAATTTAAATTGTCAGCGAAATTCAATTCAGAATTAAATAATTGCATGGTTCAGGCATTCTCTTCACATCCCGAGTTCAAACATCCTCCCTCCTCTTAATAAAAGAGAAAATTACTAATCAAATTTGAATTGTTCAGAAACTGAAAGAAACACAAAAACCTAGTGTATTTTGTATAAATCGAGACTTGTAGTTTTATTCTTTACTCATTCCATATTGGGCAGGAAATCGTTCGATAACACTTCCCCGATTTTGTTCTTAGACTAGAAGGTTCTTAATTAAGGATAATTTTTTGTGTGTACAATCATGATATTCTGACTTGCAATATCCAACACAATATAGAAGGAAAACACTAAAATACTTGCTAAGATTTTGACATTGATGATACAATTAAAGATATGCAAGAGAGACACATTATCCATGTGATATCATAGTATAATTTGGATTGAGGATCATAAACCAAGAGTTGCTATTTAATTATTTATTTATTATCAATAAAAATGGAAATAGAATAATTAGTAATTTTTGTTGAACAAAAGATATTATCCATACTAAAGGGGTGGATGAGTGGGCTTAGTCTCATAATGGACTAACAATAATGTGGTTCAAATTCATTTTTGGTTAGAATCATGCCTAAGACCTATCACTTATAAGTGTAGAGGAATACCACTAAACTGTAGTACTAAGTGGTAGGATAATTAGTAATTAGTACAAAAATATTAGCGCTTCTGCTTGCTAACAACAGTCTCACTTGAATCTCATTGTTTTATCTTCTCGACTTTCATTCTCATGCGACTCACTTAAAAATTGTTTAACCGTTTATTATTATTTGATTTTCAACGTTAACATAAAAAATATGATTCGTTTATAATCGTTGGTCGGTAGACGATTAAATGTTTGTTTTGACCAATAAAAAATAAATAAAATACAAAAATAAAGGATTTGTAATGCATATAAATACATGTTATCTTCTGTTAGGAAAGCATAGGAAGTAGGAAGAGTGTAGAGATATTGTTTTGACATAAATAAGATAATAAGAGTTTCCGGAAGTGGATTTGTTTGGTCACTGTCGTCGCCACGTAATCGCGAACGTGTCCAAGCGCGTGCGCATGCGTCCCTATTCGCCGCCGGTGGACGTTAGCGTTTTCCTTCCCCCCTCAAAACTCATGCGACTCACTGTTGCCTATATATACCCCTCTCCACCTTTACTCCCCCTACGAACATGTTTTTTTTCCCCTCTTATCCTCCACCGCTTCCTTAACCTGCGCACCCCCTGGATCATGTGACTCTCCGTCTTCCTCTTCTTCTTCCCTTCAATTGATGACTACAAGCCCCGTTATCTGGAAGCTCAAACGACGACGCCGACGCATCGGTGAAGGGTAAATCCGTAATTCCCCCGCTCGCCGTCTCGGAAACTCCCAGTTCGTTCTTTTCCGTTGCTTCGAATGGACGTCCTAGTGGGCCCCACCTTATCCATCGACGTGTCGTCCTACGGCCCCGCGCCGACGCAGGACAACCGCAACCGCGGCGGTCTGTACCTGAATCAGGACCGCGGCGCCGCGGTGGCGGAGGAGGCGTCGTCGGACAGCTCGTCGTCTATCGGTGTTCCGGATGACAGCGAGGAAGAGGAAGACTCCAAAGGCGATAACGGCGATGAGGTGCAGAGCAAGTTTAACGGCGGCGGAGGAGGAGGGTTGGGTTCTCTGGGTTCATTTGGATCACTCGAAGATTCTCTCCCAATCAAGTAAACCCCTCCAGATCTGCAAATATTAATCCCATACCGATCAGTTTTACTGAATTTTCCGTTTTTGATCCATCCCAGAGTTAATTAATTTTTGTTTTAATTTGTTCAGGAGGGGATTATCCAACTATTTTTCAGGAAAATCAAAGTCATTTGCCAGCCTGTCAGAAGTGAGCAGCACTGTGAGTTCAGTGAAGGAGGTGGAGAAGCAGGACAACCCATTCAACAAGCGGCGGCGGGTTCTGATCGCCTCCAAGTGGTCGAGAAGATCTTCGTCTTCCTCCTCCCTCTACAACTGGCCAAACCCTAAGTCCATGCCGCTGCTAGCCCTAGCCGAAGACGGAGACGAAGATGACGACGAACACGACCGCGATCGAGAAGGCGAGGGAGAGAACGCGTCGTCGGAGCATTCTTCATCGGACGAGAAGGATGATCAGGAGAGGAGGGCCCCACAGAAACTGCTCGACAGGAGGCTGAAGAGCTTCAAGTCAAAGAGTTGCTATTGCCTCTCAGATCTGCAGGAACACGATGAGCAGTAACAACTGGTGGTATTTTTTTTAATAATTTTTATTTTTATTTAGTTTTAGGGTTGTTGGATGGATGGAGGGGTTCGTGTTGTTTGTACGTGGGCAGTCAGAAAAAAATATATAAATATATAAATATATATGGCTAACTTTGTTTCTTCATCGGAGAGGACACTGAAAGATCTTTAGTTCAAATCAACGAAACTCCGTGCATGATTTGGGGCAGAAAAGTTATTGGGGTTAATTTTTTTTTTTAGTATAATGATATATTTAAAAAATAAAAAATAAAAAATAAAATTGACCATAAAATGAAAAGAAAACCGGCACGCATCTCAACCACGACAGCATGTCTCACCAACAGACTCTCTGGAAGTCTAAACTTATCAAAATTAAAGCCCAAGTCAGTCAACCTAATGCTATCTAAACAACCAAGCGACGACTAATGAGGTATAAAGATACTTTTAACCCTACATCTTGACGGAGATGAGGACAACGATAATTGCTAACAATTATGTGTTGTAGAGTTTCTTTTTACTACTCATGCCTGTAATGGGGCTGCATATCAAGTCATATCAAGTAGCTTCTTATAACACATATGTAAGGGATTTCATATGTGGAATCACTTTAAATCGGAATGGTTGTTTAACTCTTTAACTTTTGATGTAAACATTCCAATTTGTTTTTAATAATATCTGAATTTCGATCAAAAAGAAAAAGAAAAAGAACAACGATAATTGCTAATTGGATCGACATTGTTAACGGACTTGACATAGGATTATGATTAACAACTTTTCACCATACATTCAGGTCTCCTCACATAATATTTTAGCCGTATGATTCCCTTAGTGTGTGGATTATCGTTTTTTATTTTTGATTTATTTTTATTGTTAATCGGATATGGATAAACGTACGGTGATGTGCTGGATCGGATGTGTGAAGTACAAAGACATGTTTGCCCCTCAATCAATTATTTAGGTCAATTTTTGGTATGGAATATTGACTTTAAATCTGTTATCCTTTTTCCCATCCATAAAAAAGGGAAAATTGAAAACACAGAGTACTTTTGTTCTTAGAAAAACTGGACTGAACTTCTGCTTTGTTGAGCTGGAGAATTTGGTATGCGCTTCGATGTTTGACATACATTGCTGAATCTAACTGTAGTACGAGCATAGAAGAATTAAAAGAAATTTAAGAGAGAATGTTTAGTAGAATGACTCGTCAGAGCGAGAAAACGGAAAAAACACGCGCATATTAAAAGTCTTGGGAGATTTTGCGAGGCCCATTCAGCATACGTCGGGTTGGACGTGGTAAGTCATGTTGCCGCCGTTGTTGGACAGAAGTTGCGAGGGACATTCCAAAGAACCATCAAGTCAACGAAGGCCGTCAATTGGAGGCTCTTGAGAACCGGAAGCAGCTGAGCCAACCAGAGAGAATAGTTGGAAGAGTCAAGGCTGGTATTATTAGCGTGAGAAACGGAGGGAAAGGATCGGGAAAAAAAATAGTTTTGACGTTAGTCAAGGCTCAAGGGCTATGAGATACCATAAAAGATTATGGATTGCACAGAAGAGCACATCAAGGAAGGTGAAGAAGGTAATTAAGTGGCTGAATCCCTCGATAGTCTTGAGGGTGAATCATCATTGAATTATATACGAGTACAATAGCTTGACTTACAACTTACAGGTATAATTGCTATACAAGAAATACATCAAGGGAATGATTTGATTATACAGAAAATTAGAGATTACGGAAATCATACGAAATCTCAGGAAGTCAAAATACGTATCCATCAATATCATCTTTCAATGGAAAGGTGGAAAACGAGCAAACAAGAAAACAAAATTTAAGGTGATGGAATTAATCAAAACTAAAAATAGTGAAAGCATTAGCCATGAAACCTAAGTTTGGAAGTCACTGGAATCTTTTGCTGGAGGGAGGATGGAGAGTAATGCTATTCATACGATATTTTTGTACCACATTTTCATATCATCTTACGTAACATTTAATATGGACAGCCACATCATTTGAATTAATCAAATTTTTAAATTTAGTTCATTATTTAATAAACTAATAATTAAGAAAAACTAGTTAATTAAATGATGATTGTGGTATACGAAAAGTATTTCTCATTCCTTTCCTTGGGTTTTGCAAATTTTTCAAATGATGTGGCTCTTCACATCATATGCCACCTAAGGTGGTATAAAAATGTGATATCAAAACATGGTATGAATAACATTACTCAAAAGCAAATTCATCCAATCCCATACCACTGAGAGTCGAAGAACTCAATTTGTCATACTCATTCATTCTTGCGAGCGACGCAACATGATGTGCTTCCTTTATTTTGCTTCACATCTCACCTACCCAACTTCCAACCAGTTTGCTACAACTTTGGTTGGAGTAAATTCCCACATTGTTAGGTAAGAGTACGTTTTCCACTATTTGCTTTATAATTGTGTTTTTCTTTTAACTATTATGTTGGGCCTGGCCGGTGATGCTAAAATGTGATTAAGACAGGTTTGAAAAATTTAAGCTCAATCAACTTATGTCATGTCCACGAGCAGGAGCATCTCCGGACTTGTGGCAGACCCTTGAGCTAGGTCTATTTAGGCCGAACTAGAAGTCTTGTAGGCTATCAAACAAGTACTATGTTTAGCATTTTTCAAATGCTACAGTCATTATATTTTTTTGTATTTAGTACTACGGTCTAGTAATATTGCTCTTCATTTGTAAGTGAGAAGTCTTAAGTTCGATTCTCGCTAAAGGCGAATTTGAACTACATTATTGCTAGCCATTATGAGGCTAATCCCACCCTAATTCCTCTTATTATAAATAATATCGTTTGATAAAATAAAAAAATTGGACATTGAACTGTAACATGAATTTGTCCAGTTGGTTAATCACATCCTGTCAAAAAGTGATAGCGAGCTTGGGTTGGGCCTCAAGTTGGGCTAAATACCTAAAAAAAAAAAGTTTAGGCTGTATTCATTTCACAAATGGGTCGTTCCTTTGCTGATTGAGAGTGTGGATGCTCCAACGTTGAAAATATACCATGGCGTGTCTACTCGTGCCACTTCGTCCCACCTAAGGCTCACTCTCAAGTTCAATCCCTCGAATCAGATTTGGGGCCAAACCTCCGTCCAACGCGGCCTCCGCCCAGAGTCGACTCATCCGGAACTCGATGAGTCAACCCGCCGCCGAAGCCAATCCAGACGTCCCAAAATCCGACACCACGGACGTCCTGGTTCAGTACGTCGTGCTCCGGCGAGACCTAATCGACACGTGGCCGATGGGCAGCGTGGTCACACGGGGCTGCCATGCCTCCGTGTCCCCCATTTGGTCCCACAAAGACGACCCCGTCACGCTCCAATACCGTGGCCCGGAAAACATCGATTCTATGCATAAGGTAAATCCAGAAGCTTCAAATTGTGAAAAAGAAATTGGATTGTTGTAGTGTTTATCAGGTTGGATTTCTGGGTTTTGGTTACAAATGTGGAATGAAGGTGTGGTTCTTAGTATTTTTCATGTTCCTTTTACCGGAGCGGTATTTTAATCTAATCTAAATTATGCGGAAGGGAATTCGAACTTCGATGTTAATATTCGAACTTCGATGTTAATGTTAACTCTTCTTTTTAAAAAAAAGAAAAAAAGAAAAAAAAGGCGTTCGTTCGATTGGGTAATTGAGATTTATGCTGGGAATTTTCTTGTTAATCGGTTACTGCTGGTTTTTGTTTTGCATATAGTGTTCTTATTTAACCTTTGCTGCAGGTTACTCTTTAGGTGAAGGGAGAACCCCAGATATTGAATTTGTCAGAGAAGCTCGAAGCAGGTGGCATAGCGCACAAGCTGTGGATTGAGCAAGCCGAAAACTTCCCAACCTGCCTCGCCACAAAGCCCTACCCCAAATCCGCGGTATCGGCGTATTTTAAAAAGTTGAAACTCTGTAAGTGAAGTTATTGTCATCCTCATTAGTCCACAGCCATGAATTGTGTACGAGTTTCAAGGATAACTTGCTCGTTTATGAATAGGGTCATAGGATTTTTCCAGTTTTGCTTTCAGTTTATGTTGAAGGTGTTAAGAACACCGTTGGAGAAATAGCAATCTTAATTGGTTAAGAAGTAAAATCCGGAAGGCGGTTCGATTCAGTCGGAAAATTCCTTCATATTGTTTTTCAGTAAGAACGGGAGCAATCAGACAATATTTAGAAATTAGAAAGAAATAAAAAACGATTGCAAGTACATGTTAATAGAGTGTGTCATTTTGTTTTTCAGCCACAATTATAATTCAGAGTATATATTCTGCTATATATACAAAAGCAAAAACTGCAAGCTCGCTACATATCATGTGAGTTCATCACTGCACCACCAATTTTCTAGTACACAAGCTGCAGTAGAGCTTGCGCTTGGTCCTCCAATACAGCGGCAGGAAGCAAAACCTCCAGTTGCTCTCGACGTCCATGGCTTGCACCATTCCTCCACAGTAAGGGCATGCCCCCGGTGCCGGTTGCCTCGACAGCACCCTTTCCTCTTCATCACACACGAACACCAAACACATGATCGAATACCCTTCTTCCTTCTTCCTTTGACCTCGAGCCTTTCTAGGGTTTCCGGCTTTGCGTGCTCCTCCGCCTGTCTGCCTTTCTTTCCTGTCTTGGGTTGCTGCTTCGAGATTTGCTCCAAGTGATCGGAAACTGAAACCGTTTACTGGCTTACAAGATGCAAGGCAATTCCGATTTATACACAGAGAGAGGGAACTTCCAGAAAAACGTAGCTTAATCTGGAAGCTTGGAAGGCAGGTCCAACGGTTATGCAAAAACCGCGTATGTAGAAGATTCCAACCCCAAAGGTGACAAGTACAATTTGCATAAGATAACAACTTTATGTTAAATCTATCTTATCTAGATATTATTATATACGCGTTGATTCTGTCTTCTGCGTTCCTTATTTTCCTCAAATGCGTGTCAACATTTATGACTTCTCTTTTTTGACGCAAGTGACTTTCGAAAATACTAGAATCCATCGTGCATGTGCAGTTTCCATGCTGATGCTGGATCGATCGTAGCACTCACGCTTTTTGCTCTATTGATGACAACTTCCATGAAACTCAGTGCAAAAATCAACGGCGTTGTAATGTGAAATGAATGATAATTTTTTTTAAAAAAATCATGTACCTCATCATTTTCATCTATCTCATTAATATTCTCGTGCACTAAGTCACGAGATATTGTTGTCACGTTCTGCTTTATCAAAACATCTTGATGCTTGTCAATATAAATCAATTCAAGTGGATGCTTCACAATCTTATTTAAAGATCCTTGGCCTTAATTGGATTGCTTTGAATTTTCTATCCAATAATCGAAAGCAAGAAAAAGATGTTGCAACTCTCAACCCCCCTCAAATAAGTAATTCAACTTTTAACAGTACGAAAACCAATTTGAATCGACTCAAAACACAGAAAACCAACCCAAATGATTGATTGATTGTATTTCATCTTTCAAACCAGCGATATTGGAGATAGGAGATTCGAGCACAAAATCTCAGTTTGGATTAAACAATCATAACCACCTAAACTATAAGTCATTTTTCTTAGTTGATTGTAGCTGAAATTTTTATCTTTGTCAAAAAACGATTGTCATCCATTATATTTTTTTTCTTTTTTTACTATAAAATATGGCATCAATTCAGAAACTTTAATTTGAACCAATGCAAAATATCGCACAAAGATTTGGATAAGATATGAGTGATCTCATAGCCCACCAAGAGGGTTAATAAGTTAATTATAGGTCAGATTATAGTAATTTGGGTCAATTAAGTGTTCATACAAAGGTACAAAAGTGCTTCCATGTCTGCGGAAGAGCAAAGCAAATACTAGGCCTAGCTAGCTGTAGAACAATATTATAGTTATAACTTAGAAATTGCCTATATAATTGAACAAGTCAATAATTTAGGCGAAAAGAAGTTGACAACTAGAAGGAGAAAATCCCCTAAAAGCACTCGGAGCTGGCAGAAGCTGCCACTCAACTTTTAGCTCTGCTTCCCACTCGGACAGCTTTCCAATTCCCACATTCAACCCACATGCCACCACGCATATGTTCCCTTCCACCCCGCTCGCAGCAAAGGGACGTCTCAGTGCCTCACATGGGAATCTGTCCCCACCCACGTACTGCCACGTGTCCTTATCAGGGTCGTACGCCTTAATCGGACAGTCCCCATACTCCGATATCACCAAGAGCCTGCCGCCCACGACCACGCTCACGCCCGTCCACCCGTCCCTCATTCCCGGCCTCATCTCCTGCCACGTGTCATTGTCTGGGTCGTAGACCACACCACGTGGCGAGTGCATAAACGGCCACGTCCACCCCTCGGTCACGTACATCTTGTTCCCCACCACGTTGGAGTCATACTTGGCCAATCCAGCTGGCAGGGTGGCACATGGCGCCCACGTGTCTTTCAGCGGGTCGTAACAGTCTACGGCCCTGATCGAACTGCCATAGCCAGCCTTGTCGCCTCCAACGGCCAAGATCTTTCCATTGATATTTCCCGCGTCGAAAAATGACCGCGGGGTCGACATTGGAGTAGCTGTTGACCATTGATTGGTAGATGTACGATACACGATGGTTGTCTTCGTAGAGGATTCCCTGTCTGCCCGCACGCCGCCCAATACAACGAGCGTCCCCTCACGTGGCAGGGAAGCGCATGCGAAACCCTGCGGGCAAGCGGCCTTGGGACACGGCATGGGAGGCAAAACAAACCAACGGCCAGATCGCGGATCCAACGCTTGCCACTGCATCCTAGCCGTTGATTTGTTGAAGGCGAAAACGAAAAGATAAGGCAAAGGCAAACACAAGGACTTCTTGCAAAGAACAAAGCTAGGGTCTGTAATGGCTCTTTTCCATGAAGCAGAGACCGAACGCACCAGAGCCTGGTACGGATATGGAAGATAAAGCAGGCAGAGCTCAGCAACCTCATCCGGCAATCCGGGAATCAACGGCTCAGATTTCCTCATTCTGATTTCTTGTTTAGAACACTGATCAGAACCTGGGTTTGATGCAGACGACGTTCTCGGAGCCGCCATTGCCGAAATTCGAATACAAACACGTAAAACAAAACTACCTGGGTTTGATGAAGAAATGATCAGAACCTGGGTTTGATGAAGAAATGATCGAAAACTTGGAGTTTCTTGAAGAATTCATGAATCGAAAGGTGAGTTTGTAAGGTGTTCGACACATGGTCTAGCTGAAGGATTGTCGTAGTTGCAGAGCATATTGTATGTATGAGTATTTATAGTGGGGAAAAAGAGATCATGGAGATCAAATTAAGAAGTGTGATGACGAAGCAAAGATTCACATTTGTGGAAGAAATGATGAAGAACCTGGGTTTGATGAAGAAATGATCGAAAACTTGGAGTTTCTTGAAGAATTCATGAATCGAAAAGTGAGTTTGCAAGGTGTTCGACACATGGTCTAGCTGAAGGATTGTAGTAGTTGCAGAGCATATTGTATGTATGAGTATTTATAGTGGGGAAAAAGAGATCATGGAGATCAAATTAAGAAGTGTGATGACGAAGCAAAGATTCACATTTGTGGAAGAATTATTGGTTGGTCAAAAGGGTGGCCTAATTAAATCGGATTAATTTTGGTTAAAAGTGTTTAGGGGCTGTGATAGGGTTTCGTTTGTTGTTTTGTGGGTGTGCATCTAGAAACCGGAATACAAGGTAAAAAGTGACGCCACAAAACTTGAGAACACAGAGAGCAGCAGATCCGAAAGAGACTTGTGTGGGATTAAAGAAATGAGCAATGAAACGAAAGTTTGAGTAAAATCGGGCGCAAATAGAGTGACCAAAAAGATTTTTAACCCGAACAAGAATTGCGGGTTTGAATATAAACACAGTGACCAAAACGGATCTTAGAGCCAAGAGGAATGGAGGGGTGGTTGGTTTCTTGAAAATAATTGAATTTTGGTGGGGTTTTAAAGAATAAAGAAATGAGGAAGAGGATGTATAGAGACTTGTTTGGTGCAGGGGAGGGTATGAGTTGAGTTGGGTTAGATGGATCCAATTGAGTTACATGGTGGTGCATGACGATTGATTGGAATATAAAAAGGTCAATTTGTGGGGTATGTATATAGGTGTGAATATGAACTTATGGAGAGAGACTAATGATCCCATTACTTTAATGACTAATTTGACTATGATAATTGTAGTGGGACCTCCTCTTTGTGGTTTTGATTAGGTACCTTAATGTCGTGATATTTTGGTTTAGCGTATAAGCATTTCATGAGAAATGTTTTTTTTTGTTTTTTTGAAATATGTTATGTTACTGATCACGTATATATGGCGTTGGTTCACAATTTTATCACATGTATGTGATTATAAGACTTTTTGGCCTTTGGAGATGTAAAAAGTACTTGTGTCTTTACAAAACACATGAAAGTACTTCTCGAAAGGTCTCCATAAAACACAAACTCAGAAGTTATTTTTTTGTGCTAACTCGGTATAAAATGTTTTTGGTTATTTAAAAAAGTTTTAGATTGTTTTTAAAACAATCTAAAACTTTTTTAAATAACCAAACTCAGAGGATCCTCATTCGTCAAACATTTCGGTGCTTTTATCGTCAAGGCATTTGGATTCATCCATATGGATATGGATTCTCTCATGAGCGTTTGCTTGGGATCTTACTGTCCCACACACAAGGGCCGTTGGATGAAAATCCAACGACTACAAATAAGGGGATCCCTTTAAAGTTATAATAATTATAGTCGTTAGATTTTCATCAAACGGTCGTTATGTTTTGGTCAATAGGATCCTGAGCAGATGCTCAGGAGAGAATCAATTTCCCATCCATGTACATGTTTCAACCACTTATGGAGTTTGTGGCCTAAAACTGCCGGAGGGTCCTCCTTTCGGACATATCCCAAATTTCATTAGCACTACGCCCTCAACCTCATGCTCACACTAATAAGTGTCCTCAATTTCATTATCGTTACTACTGTTGACTTTTGTGAAATACTTGTAATATTGGGTTTTCAAGTATAATCCTGATTAGTTGTAATTGGTGTAATTGCAGTATTATGTATTTATCTTCTAGTACTACAGATTAATAATATTTCTTATTATTTGTAAGTGAAGATTTTAATATACAAAATGACGAGTTTGCAATCAATACATTACCGAATTTCCTTAGTGTAAAATGCTCCGCCTTTTACAAGTAAGAAGTTCTTCCTCAATACTAACAACATCTCTAAGGGAACCTTTAAAATTTTATTAAACTAGCAAGTGATTTGTGCCAAAATCTCAAACACCACTCTATTATAACAAATTTTAATTACTTTATTATTCATAATTTAAACCCGACCCACTTATTTTCAAGAACGATTTTATGCGCATCCATAGTATATTAAAAACAAAACAGTATTCAATCTACGTAAATCTAAAGCTTTTCTGATTGCGAGTTTTCATAGAAAGATGCAAACACAGAATTGAAAATTGTACATTAATCTGCATATAAAGTCAAGACTTTGTCGTCTACCATAAATAAAATAAAACGACTTAAACCAAAAAAGAAAGTATAATGTCATTTTCTTGTTTTCGAAGAATATTTGGCTTATCTTTTCCAGGTTTTCATGAGCTGTTTCTGCTGATTATTTGGGCCAATTTGAGCACCTTAAAAACAACATTTAGTCATTCGAAATGGCAACAACGAATAGTATATGAGAGACTTATTATACTCCCATTACGCTACCGCAACATCCCAAATCAACAAAACAACGTTGTTTAGATAAATTAAAACAGATGACATCGCATTATTAGTCTAAAACATCATGATAAGTTGTTCTTGATTGAAGGACCATCCAACACCGCCCAGTTCATGTTGCTCTTTGTAGTGTGGAAGGTGGAAAAGTTGCTTTTACCTTGAATGGGAGGGACAGGAAACTGAAAAAAGTAGATTATGATGTGTGGTTTTTTCCAGGCATGTACTATAAACAAAGATTTCGATGATGCCTATTAATGGAAACAAGGTTTTTTTTTATTTTTTATTATATATATATATATATATTTTTAATCACAAATGGTTTTTTTATTGATTTTGTGGATCCTATATGGGTTCCACCCCAACACTCTAACAGATTTTTTAACGAAGTTAGACGTTAAGGATAATATTGATAACCAAAGTAAGAGATAAGGGACTAAATTGATCAGTTTGAAACATAAAGGATTAAACGGATGAGTTCATAAAACATAAGGAAACATTAGAAATGGAAACAATGTGAGGAAAGGGTTAAAGGGGTAGTTGAGAATATCACTTCAGCAATGAAAATCCAACCATGGATGGGAAATGGATTCTCTCCTGAGCATCTGCTCAGGATCCTATTGATCCACACATAAGGGCCGTTGAAAGAAAATCCAACGACTACAAACAGGAGGATACCTTTAATTTATAATAATTGTAGTCGTTAGATTTTCATCAAACGGCGCTTGTGTGTGAGTCAGTAAGATCCTGAGCAGATGCTCGTGAGGGAATCCATTTCCCATCCATATACATGATTTAATCACATATGGAGTTTGTGGCCTAAAACTGCCGAAGGGTCCTCCCTTCGGACAGATCCCAAATTTCATTAGCACCTTGCCCTAAACCTCATGCTCACACTAATACGTGTCCTCAATTTCATTACTGTTGACTTTTGTGAAATACTTGTAATATTGGGTTTTCAAGTATAATCCCGATTAGTTGTAATTGGTGTAATTGCAGTATTATGCATTTCTCTTCTAGTACTACAGATTAATAATATTTCTTATTATTTATAAGTAAAAGGTTTTAACATACAAAATGATGAGTTTGCAATTAATATATTACTGAATTCTCTTAATGTAAAATACTCCGTCTCTTACAAGTAAGAAGTTCTTCCTCAATTCTAACATCATCTCTAAGAAAAACTTTAAAATTTTGTTAAACTAGCAAGTGATTTGTGTCAAAATCTCTAACGACACTCTATTTTAACTAATTTTGAATACTTTATTATTCAAAATTTAAATCTGACCCACTTATTTTGTAGAACGATTTTATACGCATTCATAGTATATAAAAAACAAAACAGTATTCAATCTATGCAAGTCTAAAACTTTTCTGATTGCGAATTTTCATAGAAAGATGCAAACACAGAATTGAAAATTGTACATTAATCTGCATATAAAGTCAAGAATTTGCGGTCCACCATAAATAAAATAAAACGACTTAAACCAAAAGAGAAAGTATAATGTCGTTTTCTTGTTTTCAAAGAACATATGGGCTTATCTTTTCCAGGTTTCCATGAGCTGTTTCTGCTGGTTATTTGGGCCAATTTGAGCACCTTAAAAACAACATTTAGTCATTCGAAATGGCAACAACGAATAGTAGATTGAGAGGCTTATTATACTCCCATTACGCTACTGCAACATCCCAAATCAACAAGACAACGTTGTTTAGATATATTAAAACAGATGACATCGCATTATTAGTCTAAAACATCACGATAAGTCGTTCTCGAATGAAGGACCATCCAACACCGCCCAGTTCATAATTATGATGTGTGGTTTTTTACAGGCATGTACTATAAACAAAGATTTGGATGATGCCTATCAATGGAAACAAGGTTTTTTATTTTATTATCATTATTATTTTTTTTTTATAATCACAAATGGTTTTTTATTGGTTTTGTGGATCCTATATGGGTTCCACCCCAACACATTAACGGATTTTTTAACGAAGTTAGACGTTAAGGACAATATTGATAACCAAAGTAAGAGATAAGGGACTAAATTGATCAGTTTAAAACATAAAGGACTAAACTGATGAGTTCATAAAACATAAGGGAACATTAGAAATGGAAACAATGTGAGAAAAGGGTTAAAGGCGTAGTTGAGAATATAACTTCAGCAGTGAAAAAACGAAGACATGCATGCTTACCTTATAGCTTTAGATTAATAATCTTTACAACGTAATATGCCATACAGTCTAATAAGAGAAAAACTCATGGTTTAAATAGTTAAGCTTTCATTATATTTTACTAGAATAGCTTCTGCTCATGGCTGTCTCTAAGATTTCGGGGCCCTGTGCAAAATTTATAAAATGGCCTTTTTTTAAGATGTTTTTTTTAAGTAGGACAATATATTGGTACTAGAAAATAATAACTTAAATCAAAACAACCTGTATGACTCACTGATTGTAAGTTTACAAGTGTTATTAAACAAGTAAACAGAGTTACAAAAATAACCTTCACTAAATAATAAAAAGCAGTTCAATCTTAACCAACCAAATAAAGAAAAAAAAAGCTACAAAAACACTAACTTTAGAGTTTCACTTGAGTATATAGCATTATTATATAATAAAATTGAAAAGAAAAATGTTTTTTAAGGTGTTGTTATTAGCACTTATAATATCTTATTGTGCACTCCAAATTTTTATATTTAAAAAAAAAAATTTACACTTATAAAAGTGCACTATAAGATTTTGAAATGCTAATAAAAGTATTTTTTTAATATATAACAATATTACATATAAATATAAGATACCAAAAATTTTTAGGGGACTGTACGATTGCACATTTCGCTCCCCTTCAACGCCACCTCTGCTTCTTCTACTTAACTATTATCACTGCTACTAGAAGCGTAACCCAAAGATGTTTTCTAAAACAATCAATTTCATTTTTTCTGAAAACGCTTTTAAATAACTAAAATACATTTTTTTTTTAATATATATTTAAATTTGAGTCTCCTTTTATGACTTAAGATTAAATTACAACATTGCTCGATAAAAAATAATGGGAACTAGAGTCTGTAGATTAAGCTACATCTGATGTAGGTGCTACTTTGCTGCTGAATTTATTATGACTCGAATCCTCTTCTTCAAAGTATTTGATTGCGAAGCTCCACAAGAAGGATGAAGACAGGGGAGCCGTGGAACAAAATACGTACGTACGTACGTACGGTAAGTGCTTTTCTGCAAACTCGAAAAAGAGAAACTTTCAGTCATTTCTGCAAACTCGAAAGTGCTTTTCAGGATCGAAATACGTACGTACGGTAATATGGACATGCATGCATGAGATACTTACAGAGCCACGAATGTTTTACGACTCCACATAACGTGTCGGTAAAACATATACGGGAATGCAATCAAAGAAAACACGACGAGGAATCCGATGGATAGGTACCCAGGAACAACAATCCGAGGATTACACGGGTACTTGCAAGTGACGACTACGCCTTTCGCATTTTTTGCGATGGGGATAACAGAAGGCTACGATAACCAAATTCAATTCAGTTTAACTTCAATCAAAGAAAAAAAGCAACCAAATTCAATTGAGTTCAATTTCAGAGGGACAAAAAAGGGACCAAAAAGCACTTAATAAGCAGATTACCATAAGATTTTCGACAAAAAGATGAAAAGTAAAAAATGCAGTTCAAGGCTTTCAAATTAGTATGCAAATACAAACATGGACCAAAATTATGCGATCTACGTACGTACGTACCCTGTGAATTGAAGCAAACGCCAGAAAATATTCCAAATAAAGTTGAAACCACAGCCAATATTGGCACAATCCGCTTCACTATGTTAGGGCAGATAGCCGTTGCACTAGCTTTGAATCACCTGCAAATAGCAACATAAAGTGCAGAATAAAAAATAAAAAAACGTACGGAATATCCTACTTTTAGTAAAACCCTAACCCTTTGTTCAAGCTTTGCTGATGAAAAAAGGCTAAAGAGTTTGCTAAAGAAATAAAAGTGAAGCATATATGTAAAATATGAACAAAACATACAAACCTAGTCCAGAAAGCTAACGATTTCTTAAGTACATGAACATGTAATTCTTTGTGCCTATATTATATACAACAAGTACTTAAACACATTAGTGTATGTGTGAGTGCTAGAGACTGACTATTGTGTATCAAATTGGTATGGAAAAGTCTGTTTGAATAGTTTTAAGTTGTCATAACTAGTTTAGGATTGAAACTTTGTTTGAATCGTAAAACTTAGCACTCAGAATTTGACTGGAATTCTATATATGTAAGATTCCTACATTGGTTTTCTTTGATCTTCGAAATAAACTTTTAGGGCTTTTGTGACAAGTTATTGGCATGGCGGATGGAAGGGTTAGTAGGGTGATTTTAATGGGAAGTTCATTAAGATTGTTTAGTATAAATAGTAGTCACTCTCACAATTGTAAGCTTAATCATTGAACTTAAATCTTATTATTTGGTTAAGAGAACAAGTCGGAGTAACATTCAAATTTGAAATCTCTAATGCAAGAGAACAAGTCGAGCTACAATCCTCTTCTAATTTTGATTTTCATTCTTCATCGTATAAAAAAACAAGAGTTAATTTCTGTTTACTACTCTGAAGTTTCGTTTTCAATATTTGGTACATGAAATTTTTTTCATCCCAAAGTCATACCTCAAGTCTTAATTCTGGGATAGTTTCATACATCCGTTAAGTTTTCCGTTAGAAATTCTGTTAACTGATGACGTGGCATCCACGTGGACAATAACTGAACGCCACGTGTCAACATGGGTCCACTTCAATATTAAACAATTAAAAAAATACAAAAACACAAAAAAAAAATATATATATATATATATACACACACACTACCCATCACTCACCCTCCCACCCCCCCCCCCCCCCGCCGCCGCCGCACCCTCTCCCTCCCTTCTCTTTTCTGCAACCCTTACCTCTTCCATCCCTTCTCTCTTCTACAATTCCACGCCTCTGTTCTCCTCGCCCACAACACCCCCGTCGTCGTCGTCCTCATCACACTCTTCATCTTCGTCACATGTCGCTGCGTCGCATCGCACAGCGCAGCCGCCATTCTCTCCATCCCGATCTTCGCCGAGGTCACCAGCCTCTGCCAGAACTTGTGGACGTTGGACAACGCTGACGCCTGCAAGTCCAAACCTCAAGCCTTTTTCTGCAATGGCTTGATTGTGAACGGATCTGAGCTCTGCACCGTGCAAATACCCAGATCCGGTTCTATCTCTAATGGTGAATCAGATTGCAGAGATTTTGATGCTTTCATAAAGCTTCAATCCAATTGGGTATTTTGCAGAGCTTTTGAATTCGCTTAATTTCTGCAAAACCAAAACCAGAACCCAATGACGATGTCCAATTCAATCATGTGGGTATCTGCAAAACCCCTATTTTCCAACACATTTCTCCAAAACCCTAAACCCCTTTTGCCCCAAATCTCACCCCAACCTCTCCGTTCTCGATCTTCAGCAACCCGCTGTGGTCTGCGTAAGCTCTGAGTCCCAATTGATTCCATAAAAAATACCCAGAAAATCACATTAGCCATTAAGCTCGTGGCGGCTGCCAGGGTTCAAAAGCCCCATGAAGCAGTCATCAATGGCCGATCCTTTGCTTAGACACTTGTGGAGGTCCTGTACGACATCAATGACCTGGCCTGGCCTGACCCTCCAGGAAACCGAATCAGAAGCACGTCTTCCTCACCGGCAACCACGACCTGGCCTTCGCAGCCTTCGTGTGCGTCCTGCCGCCGCCCCCCGACGGGTCGGAGTTTTCCGATGGGTGGTTTAAGGGAAATGGGATTTGGGTGAGGTGCTGGGATTTGCAAAAGAGAGAAGGGAGGGTGAGGGTGCGGGGGTGAGGGAAGTTTGGGTTTTTTTGTGTTTTTTTTTTGTTTTTTGTATATTTTTAATTTTTTAAATAGTGAATTAGGCTCATATTTGACAGGTGACGTTTAATTATTGTTTACGTAAGCGTCACGTCATCCGTTAACAGAATTTCTGACGGAAAACTTAACGGATGTATGAAATTGTCTTAAAATTAAGATTTGAAGTATGACTCTGGGATGAAAAAAACTTCAGGTACCAAATGTTGAAAACCATTAAATTTCAAGGTAATAAACAGAAATTAACTCAAAAAACAAATATTCAATTTTCTCTAAAATGTACATTGGGCCATGGTGGGCCGAAGTGGGAATTGTAGCTATAAAAGCCCATAGCAGAACTAAATTAACCACATCTTTTGGAATTCATCATAATCAAATAATTAGAAAAAGATAAGTTGTTCAAAAGATATTTTTTATTGTCACTTAATACTACGATATAATGATATTTTTCTTTACTCGTAAATAAGATGTTTTAAGTTTGATTCTCGCCAAATGCAAATTTAAATCACATTATTACTAGCATATTGTGAAACTTATCTCACTTTTCCACTATTTTACTGTTGATAATTTTTTTGTAATAAAAAAAGTCTTGGCCATTTTGTGGTAGATTACAAAATTCAGTGTTATTAATGTTAAAAATTAATATAAGCGGATCTAATTATAAATATGAAGCTCCGTAAGATGGAAGTGTTTTGAGGATGAATTCCCTTTATTGTGGAATCAACTCAATCAAGTGTTTATCGTTTTCAAATAATCAAATCATCAGAGCCGTTGATGGAAAATTGGAACGTAGATTAAGGTTGCACCTGCAATGCTTATTGCTTCTCAAAACGCAGCGCGTTGGATATATCAGAAAACAGAGGAAGTGAACTGAACTCAATCGCCACTGCAAAACCCTAGGAATTAGGATTCGAAGACACAGTGGGATCAGAAATGGCGTCGGTGAGGGGGAAGGAGACGATCAAGAGCGTAATGAAGAAGTTCGGCGACAAAACCCTAACGCCGCGGCTGAAGGAGGAGCTGAAGAAGAAAGGCACCATGGGAAGCAAAACCCTACCCACCCGATTGAGAGAGGAGCTCAAGAAGAAGGGCATACCCGATTCGAATATCATCATGGGTCGGGCCAAGCGCGGCATCTACGCCGGCCGCCACATCCAGTTCGGAAACCAAATCAGCGAAGACGGCGGCAACAAGTGCGTGTTTATTTCCTCAATTTCTCTTTCGTTTTTCAATTCAATGCCAAAGGTTTGAGCTTTAGAAATAAATTTCTGCCCTAATTTTTGACAATGACAAAGAAAATGGTAAAAATTATATGAAATGTGTATAATTTTGGGCTTGATCAGTGACTTTGATTTAGTTTCGTTTTAGTTAGCTGGGTTGTTGCTCTTTTGGATGTCTTACATTGTATACGTTCGAACATTTTATTTGAAGTTGAAATTATGAAAGTTATGGGTTTGTGTTACCATTTGAACCGTTTTCGCGGTGTTAATTGTATTCTCAGAGCTATTTCAGCTGAGGCCTGAGCTGCCTCAAAAGTTATGGGTTGGGTTTCCTTTAAGAATTTGACATAGCATACAGATTCTCCGAGTGTATTCGAATTTATAAAACAGGGCCGACTTAGATCACTGTAGGTTTGGAATGATTTGGTTCTGTTATCTTCTAATGTGTTGATGGGAACGGGTTATGCTAAGTTATTAACCACCAGAACCGAGTATATGACGTGCAACTTATAGAACAGGGATGACTTATGTGACTGCAATTTTGAATCATCTGGTTGTGTAATCTTTTAATTGAGTTGTTGGAATGGGTTATATTAACCACCAGAACTTTCCTTTCTTGGTGGTGACAGGTCAAGGAGGACATGGAAACCAAATGTGCAGGAGAAGCGGCTCTTTAGTTACATCCTAGACCGCCACATTCGAGTCAAAGTCACCACCCATGCTCTCCGTTGCATAGACAAGGCAGGTGGGATTGATGAGTATTTTCTGAAAACTCCTTACCAGAAGATGGATACAGAAATGGGCCTTGTCTGGAAAGCCAGAATCGAAAAGCTATATGAAGATGCTGGGCACAGGCAGGTTGCATTTATTAAACCTGAAGCTGAAGCCGAAGCCAACTTGGAACAGGGATTCAAAAACCTAAAAATAGACGAGAGGGAAGTCAAGAGACAAATGTATGGTTGGTCGAAGAAGCTAAAACAGATCGAGGACGGAGTGGACAAACAAGTAGCTGATGTTGTGGACGCAAAGGTTGGGGTAGGAAGCTCTCATGTTGATGTTCCTGAGCAGTTGGTCGCAAACTCCTGAGTTTAGAACTGTTAAACCAGCTTTTGGGATGTTCTCGGTTTTGGTCAGCGACACCCCGTTTTTCAGAGTTTTGTTTCTCTTCAGGTTTTTTAGAGAGAGATTCTAGCAGTAGCAGAGCTTGTTCATGTTTTCCGATCACGGAAATTCATATGACATTCGTGTTGGTTTCATATACAGTTTTGCACGAAATAATTTCTGTAATCTGCTCTCGATCGAGCCCCCCTGTTTTATCATTAAATTAAGGAAAATTAAATTAAACCATGATGCACTTTAGAACTTGTCTTTCGTCTGTTCTGTTTTTGATGTCCTCATGTTTTCGTGTTTCTTTCAGCTCAAGGTTGTGCTCATGTTCTGTTTTTCTTTATTTGGTTGAAGTGGAACACAAGAAACGCCAATTCAAAAAGTAACATGACTTTAAAGAAAAACAGGACATGGATGCCTTTTTAACGAACCTCTAAAGCACAAGTCTTTAAGGGGATAAGCACAAAACTTAGAAGAGGTGGAGTAGTGGGTCGATTAAATGTTATTTAGACACAAGAATCTCTAATTCTCTTTAATACATGTGTGCCCTATTATTATGTGTGGAACTCATCTATATTAGAGAGTGCTAACAAGTATGTCAATTTTGTGCGTAAATAACATAAAAAATGTCATCCGTAGACAACAGTGAAAAAAAATAAAAGCTACACCTGATTAAAGGGGTGAGCAAAAATGAACTCATCTAACTTGGCTATTTTGTTTAATTTTATACCCACCTAGCATTTGAAGAGTTAAACTATTTCAAATCAATTGCAATTCAATCTTCCTGTTGTAACTTCAAAATTTAGGGCAGTTAAGCGACCACCAGTTAGGCTTTTGCCATCATAAACCCTTCAATTTCTTGTAGTGCAAGACTCAATTAGCAAAGTAGTGGGCCCCACGACAACCATTTTCTTCTTCTTGATTGGCAAACAACCAAAAAGAACAGAAGAAAAACACAAGCTCTGTCACACTTCCCATGTAACAAGCAACCGGATCCCCTCTGGATTCAAAGGAATTGAGCCCAATGATTAAATAATCCAGGCCGTTGAAATTTGATCAAACGGCTACAATTATTATAAATTTTAGAGGGTCCTTGTTTGTAGCCGTTAGATCAAATTTTAACGGTCCGGATCATTTGATCCTTAAACTCAGATTTTTTAGGTCCAGAGGGGATCCAGTTCCATGTAACAAAAACACAAATCACATAGCTGTAATTTCTCACTAAAAATAGCTGTAAACTGCAGCCTTCACTTTCAAACACGCCCAAATAGTTTCCCAACGCGCTTTCAAGTGACCACATTAGCAGTTAGCTTGCTCAACAATCTTCTCTCTTACTTGTCTATAAAACCAAGCTCACATTTTCCATAACTTTTTCACTTCAACACCGTTAGCTAGCAATGGCTAGGGAAACCTTGACACTCGTAAGCCGCAGCCTCAAGAGGGCGGTGAACAAAATCAACCTCATTCTACTCAGCTTCAAATTAAACCGATTGCGCTTGGCTTCGATCCTCGGTTGCTGCTCTTCTCGAGCTTCTACGAGGCATTGTTTGAGCTTCAATGACCGGTTGGGGCTGTACAGCTGCATTGAAGATGAAAATACTAGTACTGATGGGAATCAACGCAGTTTGAGAAGGGTTCAAAGCACAACGGCCCGTGATCTTCCGAAGGATCAGTCTTTGGATGATCACGATGGTGATGATGATGACGTCGATCGCAGGGCTGATGTTTTCATAGCGAATTTTCACCGGCAGCTGATGTTTGAGAGACAAGTTTCTTTGCAGCTAAGGTACTGCAGACGGGATAATTTTTAGAGGATATTAGTTAGCTTGAGAGAGAAGGGTGACCTGGCCTATATTTAGGCACCAAGAAAATATCTTATATATAGAAAAATTCATTTATTTATTTGTTCTTGTTTGGATTCAAATTTTTTTTATTCCAAATTTGAATAATAAAATTGTTGGTGGTTATTGGATACAATAATTCAGTTCTGTATTTGATATATCATATATTTTACAAATATATATACAAGTACTCGTCTATGAATAATTTGCAGATTTTTTCTTACATTTTTGTTGGTGGAGAAAAGAATTTTCTATGCCACGAATAACCATAGCACACATTTCAATTTTCGAATGACACGTGGCAGATATTCGCTGGTTATTTCAAAATGTTTTGTGCAATAATTTTGTAAGTTTCACATCAAAGAATGAAGGTAAGGTTACACCAGAGTTGAAAGTGAGGAAAAGGGGAGTCAATAAACTTGAGCTAAAAACTAAAAAATAAAAATAAAAAATAATGTACAAAATGTATGGTATATCATAATACAGGTAAATATGAACAAATTCATGCAGAGAAAATATGAAAGTCCCAATTACACCCTCCCCATCTTTCTTGCATTTCAATCCAGTCCAACTTTTTTTTCTCTTCTCAATTCTTTTGACCTCACTTCACCACAGCATGTCAAACTATGTGTCAAATGTACAGAGATTTTACAGCATCATATTATGAAATTAGGGTTTTTCATTTGGATTCATAATCTATGACAGTTTCAAAGGCCCCAACCAATGCTTTCACCTTGTTCTTTCTTTTCTCCATCAACTTGTTTGTAGTCTCCTCAATCACATCATTGTATGCAGGAGCTGAGTCTTTCTTCCCTCCTCCTTGTGAAGATCCCCCGCTCGCTTGTCGCGGCTTTAGTGTTTCCTCTGCCACCTCAACAGCCGCCTCACCTGCCTCCGTTGGCTTTGCTTCCTCAACTCCACCATCCACAACCACTTCTCTTTCCTTCTCATCCAATGCCTTTTCCTCAACATTTTTGCTTTCCTCCCCTTCATTTTCTTCTTTACTATCACTCTCTTTTTCCTGTTCTTCTTTCATCTCAACTTTTGTTTCCAGATCTTCACTTTCCACACCCTCTTCCGCCTTTGTCTCGCCGCTGTCATCTTTTTTTTTTGCATTCTCTTCCCCATCTTGTTGATCATTATCCCCCGGCTTCTCTTCTTTTTCGGTCAATACACTTCCGCTTCCTTCGTTTCTTTCCTCCACATTTTCCTTCAATTCCTCCGTATTACCATTTGAACCCTCACTAGCCTTCACCTTCTCATCCTCGCCGCTATTTGCTTCAGCCTCAGAAACACCAGCATCATGATCACCAACGTGCTCACTCTCTTCGCCTTTTGGATCCGGAAGAATCACTTTATCTTGCTCCTCAGTCGAAATCTTACCTACCTCTTCAACCTCATGATGTTCCAAAGACACTATAGCATCTAAATTCGCTTCGAGATTAAGTGTATGCGTTATGTCCCTGCTCTTCGGAGCTCTTGTTGAACCCGATGAACTCTCCTTCTTAACCGAACTGCTTGTGCTGCTCTTCTTCACACTCTTTGCAGGCAAAAGCTGCGGCTTTCCAGACCCAAAAGTGCTCGATTTCGTCCTCTCTATTCTTGGTCTCGGAGCATTAGAGGAGATTTTCGCTGAAAATGACGAAGATCGCAGTGGCGCGTCCCTTCCTGGGGAGATCAATGCCTTCTGAATCCTAAAAGCTGATGGTGGCTTGTCAAAAGATCTTCTTCTATTCAATGTAGGGTTTTGAGATGCTGCATGATCTTCAGGGCCATGTTTCTTGGCACCGGCGGACGATGACCTCAGCGAATTTTCGTGCCTCGAGGCGCTTAACGTCGGCCTGAGATAGTTTGGGACTTGTTTTGCTGATGAGGTTGACAAGGATTTTTCAGTGACTGTAGTTTGGGACTTGGTGAGCCTTTTGGTGGTTGATGGGGATGATGTGCTCTTCTTCTCCCTCCCTGGAGTAGGGCTACGATCTTTAGATCTTGTCGCCATATATACAAGGTTTTAAAGATCGACAATTCAATTTACGGATATATCGAGATGACAAGTTTCAGATGCTACCACTACCTCCCTGCATTATCTAAAGAAAACAGAAGTTAGAAATGAGTATTAAGACGCACTTAAAAACTAAAAGCTGAAGAACATTACAAAGAAGAACCATGTCGGATCTTAAAATCATACATATTAAATTGTAATTCACGAATAACAGCAGGAAATTTTTTAAATTAAACACAAGACTGATTATAAGTATGTCCAAACATTTACTATTGTAATAAGGGTTTAAGAAACATCGATTATGTTATTAAGAAAACTTAATTCACAATATAATGTCTTTCAATTTAACATCATAAAGTCTTCAAACAGCATAAGAGATCCTCATCAGAAGAAAGAGAAATAGAGCTAATAGGTATCAAATTTTTAACATCTTTGAATAGGTAACACTTAATACTTAATGCTACATCGTATTACGTATTGTCATAATTAAATATTTGTATCTCAAGAAATGATGGAAGTGGGCTTGAATCGCCCTTCACCCCCCTTAGATGTTTAATGTCATTTACTGTTGTGATCCACATAGCAAATAAACACGCAGTTCCGGCTCACCTAAGCCTGGACCAAATCCAACTGCATCAAATATGAATCTAAGCGCTGGACCTTTCATGGGGAAGAACGTATGATTAATCCGGGTCCATATATAAAAGTTACCAACGGGGCTGAAGTCAGATACCACCATGAAATATTCGACGGTAATATACTTGTGTGATAAGATATAACGGTGATAATGTACTCGTGCTATACCATGAATGGCATTCTCCAATCATTCAATGAGAGAACATTTTTGTGTGTGGGCTAACATGTCTTTGTGGATTCTCCCGTTCCTGTTTGTCATGCATTTGTCTTAGGTCTATACTCTTTTCTTATGAACCACTTCTTTTCCTTCTTTAATTTGTTTTGTTAAAGGAACCACATGTTTTCTGTAACCGGTGCATGTATTGCCATTTCATTTAGAAACGCTACCTAATTTGATTGCCTAAACAAATCTCATATGGTTTTTGGTTGGTTTGTTTTAAGACCTCAGATCGTATAAATGGCAAACCAATTGAAAATATTGCGCCAGACACTAATACAAACACATAACATCCATCAAACAAATACGAATTGTACTCAACCCTAATTACCAAACAAATACAACATTGACAATTGCAAGCATATTATAGGGTCATCATTCACAAAAATTCTTCCACTATCTAAAAACCAAGATTGCAAGTTAAAACAAAAGGAAAGCATATGGCGTAAGGAATATATGATCATGATCGGAAAGAGTAAATTTGTAGGAACAAAAAGAATAACGTACCTTGATTGAATCCAAAGTTGAAGGAAGAGTAAACCAATCCAAAGGTACGTAATTTATAAGAAAATCACAGAAAATGAGAAAATGGTGGGGAAGGTGATGAAATATATGAAGGAAGAGAAAGACATTGGTTGGAAGAGAAATAAAAAGAAGCGAAAATTACGTGCGCACGACTCAAAACTGGGTGGTGGTGCGGTGGTGGTGGTGGTGCTAATTAGGGTTGGTTGGAGGCCATGAAATCAAACCATCTAAACATTCTAATTTTTGTTTTTATCAGATCGAATACTATTATTCAAGACATGTGGCAGAAGTTGACCTTTTCTTTGTTTCATAACTAATAATTTAATTGATAATTACAATATGATCTTCTTGGTATTAACGTAACAGAAGATGTTAAGTGTGGACGTTAATCTAGTTTAGTGTCTCTATAAAGTAAAGGGTTTCTAGCTCAAAATAAATTGTCCAGCCATACAAAACCTCGCTTTGTCAACGATCATTTCGTTTTAATGGCGTTTAGTTTTTACTTTGTTTGTGAAGGTCATGAGTTCAACTTTCGTTGGTTAAAGTTTCTTATGTTGTTTCAAACAATAAAAACTCTCTCTTACATGCAACAATTTTAATTTTGCTAATATGGGCTTGTCTTCTCCAACTTTGGTATGACATGATTCTCCTCTAGTGGCGGTTTGTGCTGCTTTGTTTTTAGACTATGTTGGTTTTCCTGGCTTCCGCTTCTCAAATTAATGTACATCTCGGCATACATGTTTGTTTCACTTTCTTTTTTTCCTTAACCTTGTGATGTTGCTTGTTCAGTTTTGCAGGTTTAGACCTTTAGGTTTGGCTTTAGAGGGCTTAGGTTTTATGTTCTCCCTCTTTTCCTTGTATCGTTGGTGTTTTTGTTTCTAGAAGGGTAATGTTTATGTCCTTCATTCATTTCATGCATTTTTTATCTTTTTTTTCTTGTATACCCTTTTTCGATATCAATAAAATTCTCTTCGTACCGTCGAAGTTTTCTATAAAAATAATATAAAAAAGAAGTACACAACCCCTTTGATTTACAGTTAGCTCTTGGTCAAGTTGTAAGGTTTCAAGTTCAAATCTCTCTTTCAAATATTTCCCAATGATAACGAAAAAAAATAAAGTATTCATATTTTGTTGGGTATCTATCTATATTGTGGATCAACCATATATTAGTTCTTAAACCCAATATTAAACACGGGTTTGTATTAATATACATATTGATATTGAGTTCGATGCTCATATCCTAATACAGCTAGCTCACCTTGTCGAATTAATCAGAACTTTTGAATGAGAAATTTGTATACATTATATGCACAATACTGTCAAATATATAAAAACGTTGATGAGTCAGTATCAGGTCAAATTAAGTTTAAAAGTCATGGCCAAAATCAATCAAAATAATTTCAATTTACAATCAATCAACTTCTAATTTTCCTTTGAGTATTTAAGTTAACATTAAGGAGTTGAACACCAAAAAATCCTTCAACAATTACAGAAATTGTGATTTAAAAATCACAGGCAAAGATAAAAACAATGTCAGAACGATCTATGTGCCCGCATTATTTTGCTCATAATCTGAAATAATGAGTGGATGCTGTAAAGACGTGATCAACCAAAATCTAAACGTGCGCAAGAATGGCACTAATGATATCTCCACCAATTTGTTCATAAAACATGTGGAAGGGCCAGCTTCATCATCGATGGATGACATCAAATTGAATACGGTTCGTGCAATATATTTGTTTCTGAAAAAAGGAAAGGTCATTAATATTTATTTTCATTTAACGTAGAACAACATTTTTAATTTGGATCGCCCCTTCAATGGTTTTCGTAATTGAGAAAAAACAAAGGTCACACACTCTGTGTTGAAAAATATATTTTTTAAATATTTGTTTTTTAATTTTTTTTATGAGAGGAGTTATTTATTTTTAACAGGTTGACAGACATTCCAACAAAAAATAGGGGTTGGCAGGTAGGAAAGAGAGATAATGAGTTGAGAGAGTATTAATAAAGTGACATAGTCACATAGCTATGAGGTTTAAAAAAAAAAGTAAAAACTTATTTATACAAAATTACTTTAATGCCCACATTGTTTTCTTTTCTAATATCTTATTTCAGTCTTGTATTAAAGGGTATAATAGTAATTTTATTAGTTTTTGGTTGACAAACAATGTTTTATTAATATGTAGTTTAGATGAAAAATCGAACCTGTGACCTTTCTACATTGAAAGAAATTTTGTAAATAAATCAATAGTTTTCTTTTTGTCAAAATAACCTTCTTTTTTTTTTTTTTTTGGAAAAGCAACGATAGATTTCATAAAAAATGAATAAGGTTTGAGATCACAATACAAGCACAAAAGGGTGTAAGTAGCCCCAACAAGTCAACCTTAACAATCTATTACAAAGAGATCCGTCAGAAAGTCTGGAGGTTCCTCGAACCAAGACCAAGTGCCAGTATCGCGCAGAGCAAATTTTGCAAGGCGATGGGTCAAATCATTAGCCTGACGACGAACATGGGCAATAATTAGTGGTTCATTTTCAATCGTTGATCTTTAAAATCAATTTATATTATCTATATTAATAAGAGATTTTTCAATTATGAGACAAATCTTGTGTAATATATAGTTGTGAGATGTGAGTGTCACGTCAACCCGCTATATTATTATGATCAAATGTTCACTCAAACTGCGCAACTCTCTCGCAAAATCTATCTCGTACTAGAGAAAACCCTAAAACCTCATCATATGATACATTAACCTAGGAGCAATTTTCATCTAATTTTGATTACAATTATATAATTGTGTAAGTTGTTAGCAGTTGCTTTGTATATTAGTTGTTGTGTGTGGGTTGGATGGGAAGTCGAAAGTAGTTCGAACGTAGAAAAGTGGTTTCCATAAATTTAATTTTGCTCTGCTTATAATTTGGACAAGAGTGTGCTGTTGGATCATTATCGGTTCCAAACCTAAACAAAGTTTGTTACGTACGTGCACAAATATTATAAAAACCAAAGAATATTAGGTCCATTAAATAATTAATCAGATCACTACCTGGCAAAATGTAAATAAAATAAAAATAAAACCCCAACAAGAAAAAGCAACATATAAAAAATATTGATGTGGCCCTATATTATGTTGTGGAATAAAGCGTTAATCCCTGCTGTGTTCATTATGTTTTAAAGTCTAAACCCGAATGCTTTTTCTTATTATTTAAACTATAATATATGGCAATTGCTCTGTGTAGTCCATTTGTGGCACATCCTGCTTTTCTTCTGCAGGCCATTAATTGTTCTTACTTAAATTAACTGAATAAATAAGTAATCAACTATTTTTGTAATATTATGGTTTTAACTTTTAAGAATATTTAAATTTATAAAAAAACTAATAAAAAGGGTTTGAAAATTTTGAGTTTTAACGATAAGGATAAAATAAAGGGTAAAGTAAATAGTACCAAGTTTGACATTTTAATATAAAAATATGATTTTTCGTTAAAGTAAATAGTACCACAGACTTGTTATTAAAACCCCCTTAATTTTATTTAGTTGCTAAAAAACAATAGGAGGAACATAAAGTTACATCACAGCCTCACAGGTGGTGGTGTGGTATGAGATGATGGACACCTTTTCATGCTACACATGGCAAATAAATTAACTATCAAAATTTGAGGTTCGTTTTGGTATGTAAATTAAAAAATAGGAAATCCAAGCTTTGTGAGTTCTTAGAAGGACCAAGAGATAAAAATAAAAAAGAATTATTGGAAATGTGGCTGCTGCTGGGGTTCGAGCCCAGGTCTCCACGGCCACAACGTGGCATTCTTACCACTAAAATTGGTGTTGAGCGACATACTAGTAAGGGTGCTCGCGCAATGTTATAGGTTACAACAAAAATCAATAAAAGTATAAAATCTCTTGATATGACAAATATTTTTAAAATTGTACCACAATCATTTATATCCTACAAACTACATAAAAGATTGAAGTTTACGAACAAATTATGATCTTCCAAACCAATATATATCTCAAATACGAGTGTCTCAATAAAATAAAGAAGACAATTTCAGATTTAATGACAAGTTAACAGATTTTCAAAGTTAATGACTGCAATGTCACGTAAAATTTACCTTTATTTAAACTCTTCTTTTAAAATAAATTTTTAAAAACGTTTGTTGATTTAACTCATTTCGCGCAGGCCATCAGCCATGCATAAAATATTCATAAAATACAAATTACAAGCGTAATGTTGCAACAAAGATGTACATTAAACAGATCTGCTCGTATAACAAATTAAGATGGAGACACAGTACGTGTATTTATTTGGCAACCTAACTTCATCTTCTTCATTGCGTAATTGATTATTATTATTATTGCGATGGATGAGAGAAAAATACAAGCGGAAATTAAACACACGAAAGATGTGCAAGCAAAACATCACAATCATATACACAATGAGTTTACAAACAAGTTGCTTCAATTTATGTGCTTTGATTTTTCAAAATAACAAGAAGTTTTTACATGTAACAACATGAACACTTGTCACGTGATGTATCATTGCACGCGTTATAATATGGGTGAATAACATGACTTATATTTCTCATTTTGGAGCAATCTTTCAATATATTGAGAACAAAATCACATATTATCATTATTTCACTTAAATTACGATGCATGATCACGTTTCAAAAATCTCACGTTTCAAAAATCTCTCCAAAATAACCAAAAGACTTGAAATGAAAATTTGAATTGCATTCAAACTTACGCTTGTCAAGTTTGAATTCCTATAATCATAATTCAAATTAATTTAGTGTACCTTATTCAATTTATCTTTCTTTCGTCAAAAGAAACTTTTAAAACTGCATGAAAAGAGTTTTTTTGAAACAGTATTTTCGTGGAATTGCCAAATATCCTTTAATATGTAGAGAAAAAAAAAATATATATATATATATATATATATAATTGGGGGTCGAAAAAGTGATGAGTGTGGATCCACAAATATAAACGACGTCGTGATCACCAAATTCCTTCCCTTTCAAGTTTCAAGATTCTGTGGATTCGATCCTTGCCAAATTCACGGGTTTTGTTTTTGTAGATAAAAAACTTGTGTACTCAAATCTTCTTTTCTTTTTATTTATTTTTAATTTTGATGAATTTTGATTATCCTCCTCTTCTTCTCAAAAATAATTTCTAATGAATGAGTTGAGTAGCAAATAAAAATGCACAACACTTCCAATCCAATTTTCTGAATAAAATTAGTGGTTAAGAGTTTTTCCATCAACTCACTATGTTTTGTATTGAGGCATTTTTTTCTCTTTTTAGTGTAACTTATGTATAACGATATATTTAGATTAAAATGTGAGAGTTTGAATTAAGTCACTCAATGAACATGCAATATAGTTTGATATTGAACTCGCCGTTAACGAGATTCAAACATAACCTCATATTTAGAAGTGAAGATGAATCTAAGTAGCCCATTATCGTACCTTAAAGTAGTAACATCTTATGTAATATAAAAAGTAACTTGCGTATAATTTTTTATTTATATGTTACTATATTTGAGTAATACTATCACATCCCGCCCCGGGTGGGACCACTTCCCGGGCCCGCTCCACCACCGTAGCACGATATTGTCCGCTTTGGGCTATGTATGAGAAGTTATTACGAGAAGTTGGTTATGTGCTTTTAAATTAACGTTTTCGTAGCTATTTCGCATATAGTTGATTCGTATCCCGAGGACGAGCGTGCACACTCGAGGCAGGGGGGCTACGACCCTTCCACTTATCAGTGAGTGGGCTTTTGTTTTCCGTATATACCTATATACATTTATATTCCCAGAAATAGATTAAAAAGGGTTAATTGATTTATGCCATGCACTTTATTATTATCACTTATGCATCATCACATGCATTAGTAGCGGCATACATTTATATATGTGTATTTGGTGCTGTGGACGCACAGGTAAGTGACAGGTAAGTGGTATTCATGGTTGTACTCAGTAGTAGCTTGAGATGCTTAGAGAGCTCATAATCTGCACCCCCGGTGTTAGTGCTCCCGCCCAGAGTAGGGCAGAGTCCTTCACGTGATGTTCACCTCCCGCACCACACGCTCAGCTTGGATCCAAGTTAGGTGCACAGTCCTGTCGTACAGACCACATTAGGTGGTTCCGACTCGTAGGTGACCCGCGATTATTCGCACAGTCTTCACGTGATCGTAGCACTAGAGCGTATATATTACACCCAGTCCTGTCGTACAGACCACATTAGGTGGTTCCGACTCGTGTGCAGATTCAGTTATTGAGTTTGAGATTTGAGCTCTATATGCAGCCGTACAGGTCACGTTAGGTGACTCCGGCTGCCAGATTATATGTTATTGATATGAATTATGCGTGAGCACTTACATTTTATTATGAGACTCCGATGTGGCATATTCTCGAGCATGAATGGCATATTTTGGAGCATGATTGGCATATCTATACATACGTATATATGTTCATTTTCTGGGAAGTATACAGGTTTTACGGCGAGGGGTTAGAATGTATTTTGCTAAATGATTTTCAAAGAGCTTTGTTTTTGCCCACTCACGCCTTTGTTTTGCGCCCCTCCAGGTTCTAGTTGCTTAGCAGTTTCGGTGGTCTTCCCAGAGGGCGTCCCGGCATTTCTGACAGACACTCACCATTGTAGGGTCACCTTTGGGTGTACTATTATCGTATCATTTTCTTTGGACTGCTGTAGTCTTGCTCTGAACTTAGTGTATCACTTACGCTAGCACTTGTCTTAGTACTTTGTATGCTAGTTTTTAAATTATTCGTACTTTTACATTACTATCTCATTAGCTTCCGCACGTGCACATGGCTACGTCACCTTCGTGTGACGGCCAACACGCCCTGATCTCGGTCGGGGTGTGACAATTTGGTATCAGAGCCTAACCCTGGTCGCGTGTGTGCCGACGAGGACGTCGGGCCCCTAAGGGGGGTGGATTGTGACATCCCACATCGCCCAGGGGAGTGATCCTTAAATGTATATTCCAATCCCTACCTAGCACGAGGCCTTTTGGGAGCTCACTGGCTTCGGGTTCCGTAGGAACTCCGAAGTTAAGCGAGAAGGGGGCTAGAGCAATCCCATGATGGGTGACCCACTGGGAAGTTGCTCGTGAGTTCCCAAAAACAAAACCGTGAGGGAATGGTAAGCCTAAAGCGGACAATATCGTGCTACGGTGGTGGAGCGGGCCCGGGAAGTGGTCCCACCCGGGCCGGGATGTGACAAATACTCTAAGTTCAAATTTTTTATTTATTAGGAAAAATGTTTAATTTCTTTGATTATTATGTATTTTTGATAAAAACGTTTATATGTTCCAAAAGCACTTAAAGTGCTTCCTGCAATAAGCACTAGTTATGTGTTTTTTATAGGAAGCATTTCAAGTGCTTTTCTAGAATTCACTTTTGCATTTTTACTAAGGATTATTTCCAAAAATATTATTACAAAAAAAAACAATTTCAGCCATTTTAAAAATAGTTCCAAATGAGTTCTAACTAAGACTTAAAACTTGTTCTCAATAGTTCGTTTATGGTGTTTCTATTCTTAGTGCAAATTTAATCTAAACCGCTTATACTTATTTTTTATTGCGCTCTTACTTCGATCCACAAGGATACTTTTTATACAAAAAAAAAGATTAGACTTTGAAATAACTTTCAACATATAAATTTGTATTTGGTTTGTTTTGACATAACATGAAGTTATATGTACACTACTGTTCAATCGCTGACGAGTTAGTATTCTTTACTATTAGAATATAGACTTATGAATGCGTATTAGATATGTATGGATAAATAGTGTATTTTTCTATGAATATGTAGTTTTCATCCACATAAGTTCACGCACTTATTCACACACATCAAAATCCATCTATCTGAATCTGATAAGCAAAGTGAAAGAGACCCACTTCAAGTCTTCAATCTCAAGGCGGATTGTAATTTACTTGGACCTAAAAAAATTTTAATTAAATAAAAAAGTCCTAATTTTAATTATTTAAAAAAAAAACTATAATTTGACGTTGGACGGCGGCTGAGGTGGCGAAGTTGGTGCGGGGGCCGGTGAGGGGTGACATGGTAAACCAATATTGGACCATGTCGTCACACGCCTCCACAGCCGTCGATCGTCGACTCTTTATCTGATCCAAAGGCTCATAATTCTCCGAACTCATTTTCTCATTCGGACGGCACAGCACTTTGGCTGTTGTTTGTTTGTTCGAATTAAGCTTCCAAAGGAGGAAAGAAATAAACTCCAAAATTGTTAAAAATTAAATAAATAAATAAATAAAACGAAAGTCCAATATTTCAAGGGACTTCTCTCTAAGCCTTGAATCATTCAATTCACACGGGCCTTTTTGCCTCTCTCTCTCTCTCTCTCTCTTCTCTCTAAAAGGAAAAGCCTTCTTTCCTTTATCTCTCTAGAGTTTTAAAAAGCTTCAACTTTTGGCTTCTGGGCATTGGAAGGAAGAAGAAGAAGAAGAAGAAGAACAAGGAGGAGAAGGAAATAGGTAAATTAGAACAAAGGATAACCAATTTTAGCTTTTTAACTCCTATCTAAACTCAATGATTGTTGACTTGTATTGGGTTTTCTTCAACTTTTTTTTTTAAATTCCATCTGGGTTTTATCTCTGGTTATCGTTTCTGGTTTGGGTAGCTGCTGCGTTTGCTTCTTCATCGTCATCTTCTTCCTTTTTACTCCAAACTTTTTCATTTTTTTTTAAATATATAATTTTTGGTGAGGAATTCTGAATTCTGATCATTTTTTTTTCAGCTGGGTTATCTTCCTCACCAATAAAAATAAGCACTTTTCAAGTCCAAAAGTGAAAATTTCTGTTGGGTTTGTTGGAATATATATGGAGGAGAAATGATGATAAACTTTCTCCTCCCTTTTACTGGTTTTTATTTTCTAAAATATTCAGCTTTTTCCTCTCTTTTTTCAAGTCCTGAAAACACGGGGAGGGAGTCTTTGATCAAAATAGAAAATAGGATCATTGTGTGGAGAATAATTCAAGAAAAAAAGTGGTTTGTGGCCACTTTTTTGGGATGATATTATGGGGCATGTGGCCATCTGGAGTCCTTTTTTTACTCCTTGCTTTTCTTCCTTTTTATGTTTTGACACAATCAGAATTCTGGGTTTTTGGGTTCTCTTTCACAGGACAACATAAAATATTGGGTTTCTCTTTGTATCATCAATGACATAGCTAATCCCAACAGAGGTCTTAATTTGCTTATTGTTGCTTTTTAATGCTTAATCCTGCGTGTTTGGGCTTCTAATCATCTGTTTTGGTGCATGTTATATGTATTTTCTTTGTCTAATTATTATTCTGTTCTCTGCATATAAATCATACTTGTTTCGATGTTTCATGTATTGCTAGTGCTCTGAGTTCTGGAATTGTTGTGATGTAGTTTGGAGTTAGGATACAAAATTGTTGATAATGGTCATGACGTTTATGCATTTTTATAGAGTAGAGATGAGTACAGATAATGAATTCCAAAATAGTTTGTCGAGGACAGTTTTATTCGTGTATGATGGAATAATCAACGAAACGGTTATGGTAAAGTAAGAAAATTCTCTTATAATGTCAATGACATCTCAGCCGCTGTCGAATTTTTAAAGGTGAAAGAAAGGCTTATCCTTTATAGTAGAATAAGGATTCCATGCCTCTGACTAGGAAACTTGTTTGTGGGGACTATTACTTCCAGCAGAGGAAATGCATCAGTATTTCTGGCCTCCAGCTTACTTTGTCATCAAAAGATCTGGAAATTTAAACTTTAATGAGATAGTTGAAGTTAGAGATAGTTGAAGTTAGAACCTTAATCAGATTCCAAGTTTTGGAGCCACGAAGGATTGTCGGATTCTTCGTAACGTTTTGGTTTACATTGGATTCTTGTTTCTTTCCGCAACGAATGAGTGACTCATTTCTCCGTTAACATTTTTGTGTGTAGTTTTGCCTACATATGTGACATAGTGTTTGTACATGTAACATATGAAACATATTTTGTTTTGTTTATACCTGTCCGTTACAGTTTTATTAGGATTATTAGTTTTGAAATGTCTGCAATTTTGTTTCCTTGTTTTTCCCCCTAGCAAAAAAATTGCCAATTTTGAGCACCAAAGTTTCTTTGACTACCATATGATACTTCACCATCTAGATCTAGATTGTCTATCACTAACATTCTTCATGGAACTTGGAAATTGATGTAATTTTACTTGTAAAATGGCATCAATGATCATAAATTTTTTTGTTACTGTTGTTACAGAATTGAAACATACGACCAACATACATGGATGAATTTTCGGGTAAAAGAGCTGAGAATGGGCTCATCTCTAAAAAGGGATCTGGTCTTGTTTTGAGGGAAACCCCCAATAGAGACCGCAATGCTCAGCTCTGTAGCCGACTGGGATGCAGTGGAAGATTGAACTCTGTGAAAAGTGCTCAAGTTGAAAAGGCCAAACCTTCAAGGCCAACATTTCGCTCTTCGTCAAGTGGGAAAGAGATAATTGGAAGTTCCTCGAGGTCTTGCGTTGGTGTTGGCAACACAAGAAACTCCATTGCAGAACCTTATAAAAAGCTATCTTCTAATTTGGATACTGATTCATCTGAAACCAGTAGTGTTCAGGATGATCCAGAAGTTTCAGAAATCGCTCCGCCACCGGGAAAAATTCAAAGAGGGTTGCACCTTGAATCTAAAAATTCTGTGTCTAGTGAAATCACCTTGATGGAAGTTGGAAGCTCCGGTGTAGCATCAAATACAAGGCCTCGAAGGAGTTTTAATCAGAGATCTGGATTGCGCAGCCCAGATTCCATAGTGGGTTCCAGTGTTTCTACGGGACCTAAAAGCACCATCCAGACACGGGCTAGCACAGCCAGGAATGGTTTAAGAAGTCTAAGATGCAGTTCAGTATCTGACGTTGTCCCATCCAGTTGTTCATCATCAGATTCAAGCCTTGGTCGGAGAGAGACCATAAAGAAAAGAACTTCCGAAGGAGAAAGTAGTTCTGCTGCTAAGGGGAAGAAGATGAATGGGTCATCGTCAGCACAAAATTCCAATTCTAGCCATGGCATCTCAATTTCTGATTCAAGAAGAGCTAGAAATATGCCTCCTAACAGGGATAACAATGGTGTTGCATCAGTTAGGACTCGGAGAACTGTCACTGGTCACTCGAGGGGAAAGCTGCTTCCTCATCAAGGAAGTGGAAACAACTCGTCATCCAATGGATTCTCTGCAGTTGGCCCACATACGTCGCAACCTGAAATGTCTATCAACTCAAATGCTTCTACTTCATCACAACAGTTATCTGCTGAAGTTCCTTTAATTCGGCAGAATTCTTATAGCCGGCCAGGTAGTAGCAGTGGTACTTTACATGGCATTCTGCGAGCTGGTGCTTCAGATGTTGGGTTTTCCCGCTCTCTAATGAATCAGGATGGACTGCGACGCTACAACATGGATGGGATAGCGGAGGTATTGTATGAAATTTTGATGAACATTTTTGTGGTCTTACAATGTGTTGCCTTGTATAGGAAGGAGCACTAAAGAATTTACGTAGTTGTGCCTTCATTTCTTAATCTGTTTATTTCAAACAATTGTGCAGGTATTGCTAGCACTCGAGAGAATTGAACATGAGGAAGAGCTATCATTTGAGGTAGTTATTAACTTATTATAGATTTTTGTGTTTGCATGATTGAATTTTTGTTCTTTAACTGATCTTTTTTCATATTTCAGCAAATACTTGTTCTCGAGACCAATTTGTTCCTGAATAGCCTAAACATCTACGATCATCACAGAGACATGAGATTGGATATCGACAACATGACATATGAGGTTTGCTATTGTTGTGCACTGCGATTCATTTCACAGAGAAATAATCCGTAGTATGTCTCATTGTTCATTTATGTTTGAATAATATTCTGACCTGGTCAGGGTGCATCTGAACCTTTTGTTATGATCAGTTCCTCTGTAATGAATCAATTCGAATAATCAACTAGTGCTCGGTTTAAAATACTATAATAGGTGTAACTTTTTTATCTTCATCTGTTTCATATACGGTATTCACCTACTTGGATGTCAGGAATTATTAGCTCTAGAAGAGAGGATGGGTACTGTCAGCACAGCATTGCCAGAAGAAGCATTGTCCGATTGCCTTAAGAAAAGTATCTATCAGTCCACACCCCAAGAAGATGCATCTGTAAGCTGCGATGGGAAGGAGGATGTCAAATGCAGTATCTGCCAGGTCCTTTTCCAATAGCTCTGATCTTTTTTTCTTTTAAAACCAAGTGTAATTATGTAGCAGCACCTCTAAGTTTAAGAAAATTGGGCACCTGATGATTATTTAATGCTATCGTAGAGGGGTTGCCTAGTTTTCACCCTGAACCTACACTGGTGCAAGGCAGTTCCTCGGATAAGTTAGAAGTTATAACTAGCTCAGCATGCTTCCAAATGTTGTTTAACATGTCATAAAATTCAGTGTGGATCTAATCAGATATACTTTAGATTTGTTTCGGGTCGTACTAGTTGAATCTAATTCTCTATATATAGAGTAATACTTATCAGTCTATCTTTTCATAGGAAGAGTATGTGGCTGAAGATGAAGTTGGAAGATTGGGCTGCGAGCATAGCTTTCACATTGTCTGCGTAAACCAGTGGCTGCGGCTTAAGAATTGGTGCCCAATTTGCAAGGCAGCGGCAGCACCAGCAACAGCACCCTCGCCTTCGCCACCCTCCACATAATTAAGTCATTAAATCATTTGGAGGAAAGACTTCCTCATTGTATCTTTCTTCTTTATAAAGTTTACCCTTTCCATGTACATATTGATTCTCTTCCGCCTCGTCTCATTCAACTAATAAATCCAAGCAGTCGGGCTTACAGCCGGAATCCGCATTCACTTGTGGAACTGTGAATGCATACAATTATACAAAGTGGTGCTGTTTCTTCAAACGTGTTTCTTTTTCGGTTTTCAGTTTAGAAGGCATCGTTTTGATGCTCAAGATGTCGGGTTTTAGTTATCCCAACCATTTTTGGCAATGATCGTTATAGACTTCTCCATAATCTACAACAGAGCTCATTTTTTCAGTAAAGTTTGATAATTTACCATTCGTTTTTCAAACTTCATTCTACTAAACCGATGCGTATTATCGGATGAGATGGCTGCCGTCTGTTAGTCATGGCATTCGAATGTCACCGGAATCTGATCTTGGACAAATTTTGAAAGGGGGTTGTAAAGCGACTGAAAATTCCGATTCGAGTAAGTAATTTGATGAGATTGTCCGACAGAACAATTTTGATGCGGTCATGTGCTTGTTCAAGTGACATGGGAAAAAGTTAGATCCTACGATTCGGTCTCCATCAGGCAACTTTGGTACCGCCCAGAAAGGTCACGTGTAAGGCCAACATTTGATCTTCCAAACTACAAGAGATGCCAACAGTTATCTGGTCCTGCACTGTACTTGTGCGTTTGTATGTTCAATCACATGCTCATGAGCTTGTCCTTTTAAGTGGCTCATATCCACCCGTTCCGATGTCTCGAATTCTTGAGTACGCGTCCAATAGTAGAACTTGAAAGTACATTATACTTTAGAATTTTCGAATTTTTACCCTGGGGTCCACATAAGTAACTTGTAACCAATAAATAAAAAGGAAAAGAAAACTCAATTCGTAGTTGTATACTCTTAAGTCTCTTTCATCTCATGGTCAGTCAAGTGGGGATTTTCTACGATGCTCCGGAGTATTATATACTTTGAATTTTTAACTGTTAGATCTTCGTTTAAAAACACAAAAACTAAAATCTAACAGTTCAAAAAACTCGAAGTGTCCATTTCTCCGGAGCACCTTATACTATTTATAGTCATGTGACCAGAGAAACAAAGAGATTGTGCGACACATGATACATAAGAGAAAGCAACATAAGAAGAATAATGCAAATATGGTGCAAAACCAGGAAACAGCCCAAAAGTCGAAAGCAGTTTGCAAAATCCTGTGATGCTATTTCAGGAAAATATCCAGAGCCCTTTTATCCACTGTGGAACTGCAATAACTGAGGGGTTTCCATAAGCTTCTACTTTCTCAGGTAAACATGGGTGTCGTCAAATGAAGCCACATGTATCTCAGACTGGTCTTTTTCTTACCACTGCAAACCTAACAGCAGCAGGGACGTAAGTCCTAGGATGTGTCGGGACCCATAAAAAGCAACCAATGACAACAGTTCCAAAGACAAGTGAAACCTATGAAAATGATCCCAACAGCCACATCAAATATGTTGAAGAAACCCTTTTTTTTTTTTTTTTTTTTTTTTTTTGTTTCTGAAATTCTACTTTTGCTTCATTGTTTGTAACAGAAAAGTGAAAACGGTTTAACCGTCAAGTCATTGGTCAAAAATACAATAACCAAGATTTAATGGTTAATACCAAGGTTGTGCTACTTATGAATCTGAAGCTTCCCAGAAATTGCAGAACAATGAAGATGCAGAAAACTATGCCTCAAACGTCCTGTTATTGGTCAGTAAGTTTTATTACAAGATGATTACAAAGTTTTATTACAAGATGATTACAGAAAACAATAGATGCAAATGAAATAAAAGATAAAAATGGAAATAACAAAATTAATTTACAGCGATCGATCAGAATTACCACGAGAAATTAACACAAAAAGGATGATCGAAGTTGAAGCTTGAAAAAGAAGAGTAGGAGAAAAGAAGACAGAAACAGTGCGTGTTGATAAGCAAGGATTACAGATGAAATGGAAATGAAAGAGAACGCATGGGACATATGTAAACATGTTTCGTTTCATCAACAGGAAATATAAAACAGCTTACTAATTAAAATCAAATTGACAGTAATTAAGATTTAGAATGTGAGTGATTGTGTTTCTGTGTGTACCTGCAGAAATATATCCACAACTGTTTTGCTTGATCAAAGGTTAAATATACATTCACAGATGTCAACCAGAACACGAGCAGTGAACGATAATTTGGCAGTTAAATATTTTGAGTGTCATTTATGAACACGGAAGTTAAACTAATGCCGTCAAGGACAGCTCAATTGATGTCGATGTGTTATTGATATTGAAATTTAAATCAATCTAAGATTCTAAAATACATACAGAGCATACTGCAGCTCTTACACAAGCAATTGTACCTCTCACCGAGCTACAGAACACAGTCCCTGCAAAATTTTCTTATATTTCTTCCATTGGCTGCAATTACACGAAAGCGTGAGATCTGGAGCGGCAGCAAATACAGCAGCATCTATGTTAAACATACAACAGAACAACCAAACATGGGGATTCAGTTTGAAAACACCCCTGAATGGCTGCAGTTAGATAATTCTGGATGGATCCTGGCTCAGTGGCAAGAAATTACAGACATTTGATGCTCAAACAGATGATTTCACCGTGCAATACCCGGAACTTTACCCACTCAGGAACCATCTGGTGCATCCTGGCAATGGGATTATAATTATTTGAACCAATGATCTCCAACAACTGGTGATCTCAGGACCTTTGAACCAGAACGGACCGACCCAAAGTTGTGTTTGGGATGAACTTATCGTCATAAGGATCTTTCATTCCTCAAATGCTTGCATACAAATCTTCTCCAGCAGCAATGGCCAATCCTCTCCAAGTTGCTGTGGATTTAGCTCCATTGCAACCTTAAAATCAAGCAAAGATATAGAGCACCGAGATCTTTGCTCTTCCACGGGCCCACTGCTGCTCTGCATATGCATGTGATTGCTTGGCCACATGCCATTGATAATCTTTCCTTGAATCTGCTGCTGCTTTGGTGCAGCATTCTTTTTTGGCTCTGATGTAGACCTTCCTCCCACCAACTCAACGCAGGATCTAATCAATCGCTTTAAGTACACATCCAACACATTATTCAGCATATTGGCACATTCTGTAGAAACACCTCCAAGACCCTGTGCTGCAGCAATCTGCTCCATGCGTCTTCTAAGTGTCTCCGTATCGGACAATCCCCCACTGTCATAATAACTAACAAAATCACAGCTGCTCCCAACTGGAAAAGCTTTGCGGGCCCCACCTACGCTGGCTGGGTAGAGTGGGATCCCCAGTGGCGCAAGTAGAGGACTTCTTGAGAAACTCATGCGGTTTGATTGTTCTCCCTCTTCCTCTTGATCAATAACAGCTAAGTCAGTCTGGTCTTTGCTGTGTATCCGCAGTTTTTCTATGGGCCGCCGAACTGCACCATCTCTTTCACTGCCAGGTAGCTCAGCAACTGGTTGGAAACGTTGCATTGGTCTCTGATAATCAAATGCATGCACATCCCCGTTTTCGACAATAAACTTACCGCCATTATCATCGGCACCAGTCGGATGAAGTGATACAGTATCTACCTTCCCATTTGGTCCAAGTGGGCTTGGCCTATCCCTTAGCTTCCATTCGCGTATCCCAGACCTACCCTTTCGTGGGGACACTGGCAACGCCCCATTCGACCAAGTAGGTACATTTTGATTTTGATGCGAAAAGAGGCTTTGTTCCTGCCCATCTTCTCTACTTGGAGAACTGTTTGCAGCTTGTATCCCAGGTTTCGCAGGAACTGGTGAATGGACTGGTGGTGGGGTCTCGGCTTGGCATGCATTCTTCAAGACTGACTGTATGAAATGATTGTGCAGTGGCAAGTTCTCAATCCCGAGCACCCGGTGACACAACTTGTCAAATTCTTTCTTGCTCAGCTTCTGACTCAACAACCTGTTCAAGTAATAAAAATACCGCTTTGACCTCTCGGCCCCAATCCTTTTCACTATCTGTGCTTTCAGATCACCCAAATCAATTCTAGAGAACTGCTGAGGTTGCATTTCTCAAGAAACAGATTCATACACCATCCACAAGAAACAACTAATCCCCCCGAAATCGCACCAGAAGCCAAAATTACCGTTATTACTGTTTCCAGAAAACCCAGAATTTGCACTCCTCCATATCCTTCATTGCAAATCAATCCTCAAAACTCTGCATATCCCCACAAACAGAGGCAAACCATCTACCATATAAAAAAAAACCCAGAACCCCCAATCTCGAACCGGACTTCGGTTAACCCTGTATCCAAAAGACCCAAAATTGCCCCACCCACGAGCCATACAATGCAAACCCAAATCCCATCTTCTCAATCCCAAAACCCTAGAGATCAACCCAAGTAACAAAGCTAGCTAAATCCCAACAAAACTATACACAATCAAGCTTAATTAATAAAAATAACCATTACAAATAAAAAACCCTAACTTGGAATCACCAAAAATTCGGGTTCGAACTCCTCGCAAACTTGAATTACACCACCCCGCCAATCCGAACCCAGAATTTAATTTCCCCCAATTCGCAAGCTTTCAACTTCAAGACGCGAAATTTGAAGTCGGGGGAGCGAGATCAGTGACTTCGGCGTATTGAAGTGAAGAAACAGAGCTCGAATTGCAGGAAAATCGAATTCGAACAAAAGGAGAAAGCGCAATGAAGCGCCAAAATAAAAAACAGACAAATCAAATAGTGAAAAGCTGGAAGAGTGTTTGTGAGCGAGGGGTTTTGGGAGATTGATTGAACTCTGACCTTATCGAGCTTCGACGAATTGCAGAGAAAAATCGAACCTCAGTAACTTCGGAACTTTGCCTTTCGCTTTCTATCTCTCTTGGGCTTTTTTATTTTAGAAATTTCTTCACTGCTTTTTTTTTTTTGTATTTTTTTTGTATTTTTTTGGTGTTTGCTGATTTATATTCGAACTTCCGCTCTGTGTAGCTCGATCGCTTCTGCTGATACTCTCTCTCTCTCTCTCTCTTTCCTTCTTTTGATTTTCTCTCTCTTCCTTCTCTTCTTTCTCGGTGTTGTTTTCTTCTCATTTCTGGATTTTTAGTTTTATTTAAAAAAAAATACTTGCCATATTTGTTGTGTTTTAGGAGGTTTTATTACATTAAATTTGAAATCTTATTTTTTAAGAATTAAGTCTATGGAGTGGTTGTCACATTCTGGTCCGGCCCTTACCACATTCCGAAGTCGACTCCATCATAGCACGATATTGTTCGTTTTGGGCCTCGACCACGCCCTCACGGTTTTGTTTATGGGAACTCACACGAGCAGAACTTCCTAGTGGATCACCCATCATGGGAATGCTCTCGCACGAACTCGCTTAATTTCAGAGTTCCTACTGATCCACTTTGGGCCCCAACCACGCCCTCACCGTTTTGTTTCTGGGAACACACGCAAGCAGAACTTCCTAGTGGGTCACCCATCCTGGGAATGCTCTTGCTCGAACTCACTTAACTTTTGAGTTCCTACGGGAACCCGAAGCCAGTGAGCTCTCAAAAAGCCTCGTGCTAGGTAGAGATGAGAATATACATATAAGGCTTACATGATCCACTCCCATGCCCGATATAGGATGTTACAATGGTAAATTGCTTTGGTGGCAATGACGTTTTGCCTTAGTAGCGAAAAGTAATTATCTATGGAGTGGTAAATTGCTTTGGTGGCAATGACGTTTTGCCGTAATAACGGAAAGTAACTATGCTTATGCACTATGATGCAGTGTCAATATTCACCAATTCCCCTATTCTAATAATTAATTATTTAACCCACTGATGCTATCGTTTGTCAAAACAAAAATCATTGCATCTCGAGTTCAAATCATTCTCTCTCTTTAGTGTAGCTTAGAGTAGCATTCTCGTTTGTATTAACAAAAAAATTAGGTCCACGTATCACTCTTAGTTACAAAAAGATCTGTTTGATAATAATTTTATTTTTAGTATAAATTTAAACTTTTAATTCTTAAAAAATTTGAAAACGAAATAATTATTTAAGAAAATGTACATACGATATGAACTATTTGTAATTTAGGAACGTAAATTGATGATCGTTACTTATATTTTAAAATGAGTGACATATACTTTTTGAAACAAAAATAATTACAATGCTCAAAACAATATAATTTGAAAAACAAATATTTGATCAATTTAGCGACAAGAAATGTCAAGATGACGAGCAACAATGACGTCCAAATATGAATAAACCTTCTTTAACCATGAATTTCATTATTTATGTGACTTACTACTAATGCATATTTAGCACCTCACTTTTTTTAACAACTTTTTCAAATTCAAATTTAAATGTATTATCTGATCAAAAAATAAATAAAAATTAGAATTCAACCAAAATTATCTAAATTATATGATGTTATTCGAAACCTTAATCTTACAATATTTGTGAATTTGTCCAAATCTTGTACCTATTTCTTTTTGTTGTCTAAAAACACTGAATACTCTGTTTTTCTTGGTTAGGTCAACAAAATATGTTTATTTTTTTTAGAAAAGAAAACTCATTTTTCAACAAAAAAATATATTTATAACGGAGGTAAGAAAATAAGGTGAATTTCTTGGCGGCCCGTCTGCGAGCGAAGGACATGGAAGTTTTAACCTGGCGGCCCAGTTCGTTACCTGACTTTATTCTCGGGTTCGGGTCAAGTAATTTTACCCGACTTTCTACAAAATCCCTAATTTTTGTGATTCCGGGTTAGTCCGACCCATTCTGAGCATCTTCTTCTTCTTCTTCTCTCTCTCATCTCTCTCTTTCCTGTGAGGAATGGATTACAGCGACGACGCAGAAGAGCATTTCAGGCGGAGACCGAGGAAGATGGCGTATCTCGGAGACCCATCTCGCAGGGTCAGTTTTTTCTTTCGTTTGCAATTCTCCGTTTATTTTTACTTTAAATTGTTATTTTTGCTGAGAAATTGATTGGATTTTTCGAATTTTTTCTTCATATTTTATACGAATTGCTTCCAATTTCTGTTAAATACTGCAGCAGCTTGAATCGCTGAGCGGACGTTCCTATGCCCTAGGAGAAATGGTATTAATTATCATTTATTACTCAATTTATGTTATTTTGCGGTGTAGAATTTTCAATTTTCAAGTTTTAAATTTTGTGTTAGTTGAAGTGTGTTTTTGGTGATGGTCACAGTCAAATTGTTGTTACTTATTAGTGCTCCGGAACTCTGTATGTTTTTGTCACAAAGATTATACTTTTGTGTTGTTTTGTAACAGGGTTATATGCAAGAGGAAGATAATTCTTTAGACGCCATACGAGCTAGATGTGAGCAACCCTTTTCGTATTCGTATTTTATTGTCTTTGTTCTTTATCACAAACGTTTACAAGAATTCTTGCTTGTTGTGAAGGCCATTGAAGCTTTTCTTGTATTTGACAGGGACAAATGTTCTCAAAAGGCATAGTGAGTTAGCGGAGCGTCTTTCTAGGTAAAGTATTCGTGGAGCAATTGTTAGGTCTTTATTCACCATGCCGTTTTTGGTTATTGTGAGATCATGGTATATTATGGAACTGCCGTTGCTTTCAAAGATTATGGAGTGCTTGTATTTTGAGAATTTATTTTTGAGTGACTTCAAATACTCAAGGCCCTTCTGGCGATGCTTCCTCGAGGCTCAATGATATATGCTTTTTGTAAACTTTGTTTCTTTGTTTTCCTTTTCTTTCTGGTACATGTTTTCGTAGAGTTTCACTTACTAAATCGTATTTAGAGATTACGTGTGCAACGAAATAGGAGAAAAGAATATCACCGAAGAGTGGAAGAAGGAAGTAACAAATCTACTAAGAATTCTTATTGTATGTCTATGTTTATAACTGCAGGCATTTTATATGCTTTGGCCTCACCCCAAATGAAGTCCAGTTGTTCCTTTGATTATCTAAAAAATGTGGGTAGCATTGTTTCTTCATATATTTCTATTTTGAGTATGAATTTGATTATGATTCGTAGGTCACTGAAATTCCAAGTATCTTTTCTAAAAAGACTAACAAGTTTTCTGAATAACCTGATGGTCTCCTGTGATTTTTGTGAATTTGGGACAACAAGCTACTTCTGGAGTCTGGAATCGGTAATGCAAGTTTATGTTCTTGAAATATCCACATGAAATTTCAATATAAAAAACCACACTACGGTTGTCGGGCTTCTTGTGATTAAATGTTAAAGATGTCTTACTGACTTTATAGTAAAGAGTTGTTTAATCCGTTTGCAAGTAACTTTAGTATTATTTATCTTGTATGTGTAAGCATATGTGCGCAATTGTGCATATATATATTGCAGACACACGCATGTGTATATACATGCTTACTTATTAAACACACCAGTGAAAAAAAATACTTGGCACATGCACCTGTCTTTGTTTATTTCTTTATGAGGTGTGGATATATGCCTTAATAAAATAGGCTAAGAATTCGAAGGCGATTCTGTGTGTCTGCCTGACTGCCTCCAAAGAAAAAGGAGCCCTTGTTCATCATTACTCCAGTTAGAAATAGTACATTATTGGTGGACTTGTATATTACTACTACTAATTTATTCATGATTCTATTGTTTTAACAGGGATGCTGACAAGATAATTTATGAGCGTCTACAGAAGGAATTTGAAGCTGCACGGGCTTCACAAACTCAAGGTATCTTTAAAAAAGTGTATTGTTTAATGTTTCATTTCAAATGTAATTGGATTCAGTAGAATCTAGCTTCGCATTATGTCAAGTTACCATTTCTTTTCTTCTTGTGCTCCTAAATGCTGTTGGAGGAGAGCACATATGTGGTGTGATACCTCAAGTCCCACATCATCTGTGCACTGTAGTCATCTTTAGTATATACAGTCCTAAGGAACCCAACCGCTATCAGGTTGTGGTATTTTAGTTGACCAAAAGCTTGTCATGACAGTGTGTGATTGAACCTTCTCCTGATGGGGATACCAGTGACTGAAGGGGAAGACTTTTATGGCCCCAGTCCTACAAGGGACAAATTAGTGCGCTATCTTGATGGCTCACCCGTCTTGGAATTATTGTATTGCTCAAAGTTATGGTTATTATAGGTAACTTAAGCAGAATGTATAAACAATGGTGGATCCAGGAAATAATATTGGGGGGGGGGGCAGTAAGAATAGTGTGCGCAGCGCGCAAATTTTTTTTACCAGAAATAGCATGCATATCGCCATTTTATTGAGTCTTGGTAGTCCTGAAGTTATTTGGAAAGGCATACTGCACACCTGTTAATGCTTCATTTGCAAGGGTAACTAACATGTTCCAAGTCTGCTCCCATATGAATGCTTAACAAAGAAACACACTTATCTTGAACATACTAATAATGTTTGATATCATTGCATACCATTAATATGTTTGTCCAAAAATGATGATGTTGGAGGGCATGTATGAAGCCAACTATAATCTTCAAAAGGGCAGCACCCAAGGTATCCATGGACATTCGCTGAAGTTCGGAGTGCCAGCACCCAAGGTATCCATGAACGTTCACCGAAGTTCGAGGGGTCAGCTGACCCCCCCTGCCCCTCAATGCATCCGCCAGTGTGTATAAATAACCGATGTGATAATAAGCTTGATTTAAGCAATATAACTTATTGAATATTCTGAATTTTTTTTACCAAGTTTTCCTATTCATTAAGGAGTTGTGTATTGGTTGGGTTGACTTGTGCAAAAACTTTGGTTTGAGTAAGACTTGAAATATATTCTTTGTTGTAGAGACGTATTTGGATGGTGAACAATGGAACGATGGACTACTAGCAACAGTAAGAGAGCGGGTACGGTTCCATTCAATACTTTAAAGTGATTGAGATTTACTGTTGCTTCCTTAAGCTTTGGTGTTAGAATTTGGTGATGGAATTGATATCTCGTTTTCCTGTGTTTCATTTTTTCATAATATAGGTGAAAAATTGCGTTATCTAATTGGTCTAGATTTTAATCAGGTTCACATGGAGGCTGAAAGAAAGGCAATGTCGGGAGACATAAACATGTTGCCTGGTCAAGAAAAAATTACGTATAAAACCGGAAATAAGGTAATTTTGAGAAGTTTGTTTCAATCAGTAACAGGAGGATTGTCCTTTTGCCAGCAAAGAAGCTTCTCTGGTAGTAGAATAACTGTGCATTGTTGTCAATCGGTGCCTGATAATTTAATAATTTCTTGTAGATGTAATTTCTAATTAAGAGTGAATATAAATACAAACAATAATGCCAGGATTCAAGGTTATTTGGTTATAATCTAATTGTAGAGTTTATATGTTAGATATAGCATATGCATATGGTAATCTTTATTTCATAAACTTATTGAGTATTGTTTTTGTGAGAAGTTTCCTGAATATTGGTTTAATCTGTGGACAGGTGATTTGCTGTTTGGAAGGGGCAAGAATTGGCATACTGTATGAGACATCTTATGCAGGTGTGCTGCAAAGTAATTAATTTATTTTCAATTAGTTAGTATTTTAAGTGTCTAGTACGGTATCATGTCATTTTTCTATGTATGCACAAAAAACATCATTTTCCCATCTGAGATCATTGTTCTGCGGTGTAAAATATTCCATAAGTGAACTGAAGGTAATAGTTGATAATTCTATTTATCAAGATTGGTGTAACAGTTGGATCAGTCTCCAATAAGGTTGTAACACATTCATCAAGATAGGTTATAGAAAAATACTTTACTTTTGGGAAGAAAAAAAAAAAAAGTGTGCTGTAAGGTTGTAACACATTCATCACTTTGGCCTTTAGCGGTGGGGATGCTGACTCATATGTATCTGCAATGATGCAGGAGAACCTTGTGACCTATACCATTGTGTGCTTGAGAGCAAGTCATTTCTTGAGAAGATGACAGTCCTTGAACACACCATTCCGTACTTCTTGCCAATACGAGAAGCAGAAAATGATCTTCTTTCCTCCAATGCTATGGTATGATTGGGTTTGTGCATTAGCCTTGCTGACTCAATATTGTGGCCCTGGTCTGATTATTTGTCGTTTATGATGTGCTTTCAGAAATTTATAGATTACATTGGAGAGATGTTACAGGCTTATGTGGACAGAAGGGAACAGGTATGCTGTTGGCTTATGTAAGCTAAAACGAATTTGTAATTATTAGAATATGCAAAAATAGTTGGTTAGAGGAGGGTGAAGGGTGGGTTACCTGCCTTGTTGCCAAATATTGAAGAGATAAACATATGCTGGATGAGATGTGCAAATTAGAGACATGGGATTGAGGGGTGGGTGGGTTGGATACTATAGCTTTGTTCCGTTACACCTATTTATTTAATTGTTTACTACTCTAAGTTCACTGATTGTCATGCAGGTTAGGCTTGTCAAGGAGTTATATGGGAATCAGATCAAAGAAATTCATTTTACCCTTCCCTACAGCTTAATCGTCTTTTCAATACTTGATTTTGATTGGTTGGTGCTTTGTTCCCTGCATTATACTGTGTATTTGGATTTTTAAGCATCAATAGAATAATATCTTGATGTGCTAAACACATTTGTAATTATATGTCAGCGTATTCATATTCCTTGCCAGTCCCTTTTAGAGTACTTGTATGAGCTCGGTAATTTGTTACTAACGCATCTGAGTTAACATATCTTAATCTATCTGGCACTTAATATAGCTTTGTCTTGAGTAGGACAATGATAAATTTGTTCACTTCTATGTATTCTTTTGACAAGACAAAAGTAGTTGATGATAGCGTTTGCTTTTTATATCCATTATCCTATTATATAATCGAATCAATTATTAGTTTACGTGTGGTTGAGTGCCATCTTGGTAGCAGGCATGGTTATGTATACATCATCACGAGTAAATGTGTTTCCATCATCCTGAAGAATGTGATTTTCTGTTTGCAGCAAGGTGGTTGTGAAGCTTAAATATGCAGAGCTTGTTTCTGTGCTTCCAACTCATGTCAGTGTGGTAGCGTGGCCAGTGTGTCAACCCAGAAAAAGCAGTCTAAATATATCATCCATGAACAAAAAGGAAAACGGAACATTGGAAGGTCCAACCACCCTCTTCTATGCAGAGGATGCCTTGCGAACTAAGAGCTTACCAGAAGGTATTCTTTCTGGTTGATGACTTTTTCACTCGCTTACTGCTCTGCCAATATAAATGACATCTCAAATTTCGATGAACATTTTTCTCAACCCTACCTGATGATATTTGGCAAGCTCTGATAAAGTTTTTGGTCTAGGATTACATTTGAAATATAAAAAAAAAAAAAAAAAAAAAACCGCTGCAACTTTATTGCTAATGTCAGTAAGGTGCTAATTTTCTATGGAAACTTATAAACAAGATTTATGGATCGTGGACGGTTTACTGAACAGTTCATATGTATGCTTTGTGAGCATCTACATTTTCTGATTGTTACTTTTTTGTATTTGTTTTGTGATCCCACTCCAGCATACGCTGACATAGTGCTGAATTTGCCCCAAACTCTTCGGGAAATATGCGAGGGGAACTCTTCGTAATGCTACACCAGTCGGAACATCTGGATTTGTACAAAGCCATAGCCAAAAGTGGTGCAGGAATAGCTCTGGTTGTTTAGCAGTAGAGTACAATAGGAACAGATTCAATTTCGGCAATTTGTATATCTGAGTTTCACCTGCTCATTCCCACTGGAATTCTGTATCTTGCTGCCTTGATCTATCTAAATTGTGTCATCATTTTAATTGAGGCCATTTTAGACTTTGACAGCTTCTTACGTTCTAATTGACTTCCGTTTTCCCTGTAATATCCTCGTCATCTCACCACCCGTCGCATTCTCATGAACTGCTGAACAGTGCCAGTCCTGAGACACCGGGTTTACACAAATGATAGGAGTTTACAAAAATTTAAGAGAAGCATCGTAGAGTTGGAGCAATCTCCTCTGCCAGAAGGACGATTACAGAGAGGGGAAGATTGGTCAGAGACTTCTAACATCCCCTTCAGGCAGCTTGTTTAATCGAAGGCTATTTATTTTACTTGAATCAATTGATAGCATCTTTCATATTCTTAGATTTCTACCAAAAAGAGTGACAGAAAAAGGAACAGCAATTCCTGCAGTCGCTTGTTTTCATCTCGGGGAAGGATTTACATGCACACCTTCAGATGCCACAATGACGTTCTAGACCAATTACACAATGTGTAAGTGTCTCTCCGGATGACATTGCATTACTGGTCTGGGATAGCGTCATAGTGGCGAACCTGATGCAGGTTTCCGCTATTCACACGCTATGCACAATATCTGGATGATCAAACAAAAACAATCGTTGAAGGGAATCCGAGAGAATTGGCAATTTCTCAAATCTTCTCAATGGGGTAAAATTTTCATGATTCACTAACGAAAGCTCCAAGCACCCTATTTTTGGTCTTCAGCTTGTGGCACTTTTTCAAGGGGTTTGCTTCTGAAACTCCTAAGCAGGTTCATAGAGGCCTAGCATGTGCCCGTCAATACATCGCATGGCTGCAACCTGTAATGTAATCGTATTAAAATCTCTGCATCCAGAGTACCCGACTAGCGATGATAGATGAATAAATGATCGCAATGGTTTCGTTCAGAAATTTAGTCATCACCTTGCCGTGAACTTCATATTTGATAGGGCCATCGAGTTCAGCTCCCAACGCCATCAACTTGGTCACCGTTTGATTAATGTCTGGCACTGTGAAGGACAACAGTGAAGAGTTTCCGCTCTGCATGACATGATCCCTGTCAAACATTCATCATTAGCAGATGCCATTTCATTCCAAACGCAAAGCTCAAATCCAATTACTGTGCCACATTACCAAAACTTACAAGAACCATAAAATAAATAAATAAAACAAAAAAAACCAAGAAATTTTGATGTTTTACGCTTTCAATCGACACAAACTTGAGTTGGGTCTCTTTCAACTATACCGTTTTTACGAAAAACACGAACGAACTGTAACATTTGCGGCAAAGAACGTGTAAGCAGTTGGTTTAGACAAATCATCAAACACCTGGTGTGCATCGAGCACCGAGTCTCAGAGAAGGGAGAGAGAGAATTTACTTGGGGGATTGCATGAGGGAAAGCTTGAGTGGGCCGGACTGGAGCTCCGCCCATCGAAGAGTGCAGACATTGACGGTGAAGTCCAACCCTTCGGCGTAGAACCGAGCGGCTTTTGGCACGTCCTTGTGCAGCTGCAGTAGCCACCTAAACGACGCCGCTGCCATTTTTCCCTCGCTCTCTAGGCTGTGTGCTGACCGAGGGAAACTGACTCACTCTCACTGGTTGTCGTTGTCTTGACTGATATAAACGACACGCCGCTTTGAGGGTCCCAAAGTCAGATTAGGGCTAATATTAGATGGGTGATTAAAAAATTATGAATGAGCCCGAATCTATATAGGTATAGCTCAGCCCACAGCCTCACAGTGGTCTCACCTTTAAACTATCGAATTTAAATCTCACATCTAAACTGTTGAGATAATTCTTGATATAGAAGTTTCTTTATCTGAACGTTAATGTTTTGAATTTCATCTAACTTCCATGGCCGATCAACGGACTCGTTATATTTTAAGGTCAAAGTTGCATTTTATTTTCGCTCGACTCCTATTTTCATAAATTTTCTTTTCTAATTTTTGACCTAATACTAGATATGATTGCGTCGTTTAGGGTATTAAGAGATTCTACAAGCTTATGTTTCATGTTGAACTCTTAAAAGTGTTGGATGATTGTATCTTTAAATCTAAGTGAGAAATCAGTATCAATCCAAATATCAGATATTAACATATGGATAAGAAATAAATTACTTCGATATACCTATTAAAACTTTGTCTATATTTGTTTTGGCATCTCCTCTCCTCTTTTTGAAACTATGACAAGTTTTTTTGCCCTTTCTATGTAAGAAATATGAGAAATTTATTACATATGATATGCCCCTGACGCAATTACTAGCAAATAGTATTTGGCAAGACATAGAAGGTTGTTATAAAAGGATTAAAGTTTGAGAGATAACCTTTTAAGTGGTTGGTGCAAGGTAGATGTAAAATGCCACACTAAAATTATAGCACAGGCAGATAACAAATAAAAAGGCAGAGGAGTAGATGATGTTACTGATATTTTTCTCTAGTTTTCTTTCTTCTTCTTATTTTCTTGTTACTTACAAACATGCGGAGTGCTCTATTTATAGAGCGTCTCCAAACTGATGCAGTTAATGCATCCTGAAATTTAAAACGTATCCTCTGACATTACAATTCACTTTCCAATTTCACTTTGCATGGGCATTGAAAACTTTGCCCATGCAGAAGACTTTTGCTTTGTGGGCATTCATTGCCATCAGACATTAGACTTTTCAACACTCCCCCTTGGATGCCCACATATCAACATGAGTTGCCTCGTTAAAACCTTGCTTGGAAAAACCCAGTGGGAAAAAACCATAGCGAAGGAAAAAGAGTACAACTTTTCCTGGATCGTTGATATAGTGTCAAGTATGCTTATGTTGCCTCGTTAAAACCTTGATAAGAAAAACCCAGTGGGAAAAATCCTAATCGAAGGAAAAAGAGTACAACAAGCATGTATTAGGGATGCTCCCCCTGATATGTATCTCCCCCTGATTCCGCATTTTCCAAATTTAGCTATTTGGTAAGTCGACGTAATCCGATGCCTTGCACTAACTTCTGAAATGTGCACTTTGGTAGAGATTTGGTGAACAAGTCTGCCAGATTTTCATTTGAACGGATTTGTCTGACTTCAATAACTTTAGCCTTCTGAAGCTCATGTGCACTGAAAAACTTTGGAGATATGTGTTTAGTCTTATCGCCCTTGATGAATCCTTCCTTCATTTGGGCAACACAGGCTGCATTATCTTCATGGATGACAGTTGGATTGTCTGTCTTCGAAGTTAGACCACATGAATTCCGGATATGATGGATCATTGATCTTAACCAAGAACATTCACGACTTGCTTCATGTAAAGCAAGTATTTCTGAATGATTTGAAGATGTAGCAACTAATGTTTGCTTGGTTGAGCGCCATGAGATTGCTGTATCTCCATTCTTAAACACATATCCAGTTTGTGAGCGGGCTTTATGCGGATCAGAGAGGAAGCCAGCATCTGCATATCCAACAAGGACCTGGTCATCTGTGGAGTTCTTTGAGTAGAAGAGACCCATGTCTGTTGTCCCACGAAGGTATCGCAATACATCTTTGATACCCTTCCAATGGCGAATTGTTGGAGCAGAGCTATACCTTGCTAACAAATTAACTGAAAAAGCTATATCTGGTCTAGTACATTGTGCTAAATACAACAAAGCACCTACTGCACTCAGATATGGTACTTCTGGACCAAGGACCAGCTCATCATCTTCTTTTGGACGAAATGGATCTTTCTTAATGTCCAAAGAACGAACGACCATTGGCGTGCTTAGTGGATAAGCCTTGTCCATACCAAATCGCTTCAGAATTTTTTCAATGTAAGCTGATTGGTGGACCAAAATTCCACTAGCACAATGCTCGATCTGCAGGCCGAGACAATATTTTGTTTTTCCAAGGTCTTTCATTTCAAATTCGCTTTTCAGATATTCAGCAGTTTTATTGAGCTCTTCAGGAGTCCCAACTAGATTCATATCATCAACATATACTGCCACTATAGCGAATCCAGAATTGGATTTCTTAATGAACACACAAGGGCAAATAACATTGTTAATATACCCTTCTTTGATCAAATACTCACTGAGACGATTATACCACATTCGTCCAGATTGCTTCAGACCATACAATGATCGCTTTAATTTGATCGAGAGCATACCTCGTGGTTTATTACTTGTTTCAGGCAACTTAAGTCCTTCAGGGACTTTCATATAGATGTCAGTATCTAATTCTCCATATAGATACGCAGTGATGACATCCATAAGTCGCATGTCAAGTCTTTCTGAAACCACTAAACTTATTAAGTAACGGAACGTAATTGCGTCCATTACAGGAGAGTATGTCTCCTCATAATCAATTCCAGGTCTTTGAGAAAAACCTTGTGCAACGAGTCGTGCTTTGTATCTTGCGATCTCGTTTTTCTCATTGCGTTTCCTTGTGAATACCCATTTGTAACCTACGGGGTTTACACTAGGCGGGGTTTGGACTACTGGTCCAAAAACATTCCGCTTTTCCAAGGAATTTAATTCTGCCTGGATTGCATCTTTCCACTTAGGCCAATCCTGTCTCTGTTTGCATTCATCAACAGAACGGGGCTCAATATCATCACTTAAGATGATTTCAGTGGCTACTGCAAATGCAAACATATCATCGATGATTATTTCATTTCGATCCCACAATTCATTTGTACATGCATAATTTATGGAGATTTCTTTGCTTTCATGTACTTCTGTCTCTTCAGGGACAGATGTCTCATCAAGGACATTTTCTTTTTCTGGAAGTCCAGAATGATGAATTGTGGATGTATCATTCATTTTCTCTTCCTGAATGATTTCATTTGGATTCAGTTGTGCCCTCGACTTTCTCTTTCGAGGAGCTGAATCTTTTGAACCTTGGGGTCTACCACGCTTCAGGCGTGCACCAGATGAATCATTTGCTGCCACTTTATTTTGTCCAACAGGGACATCAATTTTTGCAGGTGCATTTGCAGCTGGTATATGTGATTTTGTCACTTTCATAGCATCATTAAATGCATCTGGCATTTGATTGGCAATGCTTTGAAGATGAACGATCCTTCTCACTTCATTTTCACATTGAATGCTGCGAGGATCAAAATGAGACAAGGTGGGAACAACCCATGTCAGCTCTTTCCGTTCTTCTGGAACGGTCTTTTCTTCCCCTAACGACGGGAAAATTGTCTCATCAAAGTGACAATCAGCAAAACGAGCTGTAAACATATCACCTGTCAAGGGTTCCAAATATCTAATGATAGATGGTGAATCAAAACCCACGTAAATTCCCAGTCTACGCTGAGGTCCCATTTTAGTGCGTTGCAGGGGTGCAATAGGCACATAAACAGCACAACCAAAAACTCGTAAATGGGAAATGTTTGGCTGATGTCCAAACACGAGTTGTACTGAAGAGTATTGATGGTTGGCTACAGGTCTCAATCGAACCAATGATGCAGCATGTAAGATGACATGTCCCCATGCAGAGACTGGCAATTTGGTTTTCATAAGCAGAGTGCGAGCTATTAACTGAAGCCGCTTGATCAATGCTTCTGCTAAACCATTTTGAGTATGGACATGAGGAACAGGGTGTTCAACATCAATGCCCAATGTCATGCAATAATCATCAAAGGTTTGAGACGTAAATTCACCAGCATTATCAAGTCGGATTGACTTAATGGGATAATCTGGGAACTGTGCTCGTAACTTAATTATTTGAGCAAGAAGTCTCGCAAAGGCTACATTCCGAGTAGACAAGAGACAAACATGTGACCATCGGGTAGATGCATCAACCAAAACCATAAAATATCGAAATGGTCCACATAATGGTTGAATAGGCCCACAAATATCCCCTTGAATTCTTTGCAGAAATGATGGGGATTCAGCATCAACCTTTAGTTGAGATGGTCTAATTACCAACTTCCCTTGAGAACAAGCTTTGCAAGGGTTATCATTTAAGGCAGCAATGTGTCTGCTCACTAATGGATGTCCATTAGAGTTGGTAATGATCCTACGCATCATGGTAGATCCTGGATGACCCAGACGGTCATGCCAAAGCATGTAAACCTTTGAATCAATGAACTTCTGGTTCATGACAGTATGTGATTCAATTGTCCTTATGTATGTATAATATAATCCACTCGACATACCATGCAACTTTTCCAATATACGCTTCTGGGTATCATTGGAGGTAATGCATAGATACTCCACATTTTCTGCACTTTTTGTTTCAATGTGGTATCCATTTAGACGTATGTCTTTGAAACTCAACAAATTTCGAGTAGATCGAGTAGCATACAATGCATTCTGTATGGACAATATTGTTCCATTTGGTAACATAATCTGGGCTTGCCCTGAACCTTGAATTACATCTGAAGGTCCTGATATTGTTGTTACCCCTACTCTTGTAGGTATTAAGCTTGAGAAATACTTTCGATCACGAAGTATTGTATGTGTGGTTGCACTGTCTGCAAGACAAATATCTCCGCCATTTCTCATGTTCTGAGAATAACCACAATTTTTATCCATGCTCTCTGAGTAAGAGAATCAGAATTAAAAGCAAGTTATAACAAGAAATTTACATGCCACTTTTATTGAATCTGAAAATATTACAAGTTCAGCATAATAAAAGTACATTAATGATTCAATCAGACCGATATACTTCATTTCCCCTTTCCACAATATAGTCTGAAACATCTAGATGAGTTGTGTTCAACTGCCCTGATAAGTCAAACACTGGATCAGGTATATCCATTGGTCTAGCCTGGTCGAGAAAGTTGGTCTCAACACCCTTCTCCTTGAGGGAGGCTTGATACAGATCCACTAGATGTTTTGGGGTACGACAAGTACGCGCCCAATGCCCATTGCCACCACACCTATGGCAGGCTCCTTCAGGGTTTCTAGGAGCATTATTCATATCAGCTTTGCCTTTGTGGCGATTCGCATTTTTGAAGCTCGGGCTTGAATTATGCCTCGGAACCTGGTGGTGAAACTGAACTCCATGGTTCTTGCCTTTCCTATTCCATCGACCTCGCTTGTGGCCACGTCCTCGTTTATGATTATCACCACCAGAGGATGTGGCGTTCATTTCAAGGGAAGCAGCATTCACTTCTGGGAATGGTGCAGATCCAGTAGGTCGGGAATGATGGTTTTTCATCAGGAGCTCATCATTCTGTTCAGCTACTAAGAGCACAGATATCAGCTGGTTGTACTCAGTATAGCCTCGCGCTCTATACTGCTGCTGCAGGAGCACGTTGGAGGCATGAAATGTGCTGAGAGTCTTTTCCAGCATATGCTCCTCAGTAATAATATCCCCACAGAGCTTCATCTGAGAGGTAATTCTGAACAATGCAGAATTGTATTCTGCCACTGACTTGAAGTCTTGGATCCTCAGATGAGTCCACTCATAGCGGGCCCTTGGAAGAATCACCGTTGTCTGGTGATTGTATCTGTTTCTCAAGGCATTCCAGAGAGCTAACGGATCTTCAACCGTTAAGTACTCGCTCTTTAGCGCCTCATCAAGATGGCGGCGAATGAAAATCATGGCCTTTGCCCGATCTTGAGAGGATGAGTTGCTCTCTTCCCTGATGGTATCTCCAAGATTCCCTGCTTCCAGATGGATCTTGGTATCCAGTACCCAGGTCAGGTAATTCTTCCCGGTAATATCCAGGGCAACAAATTCAAGCTTTGCCAAGTTCGCCATTTTCTTTTCTGAAAGAAAATGAGATGTGTAAGAACTTGCAATAATATGTATTCCTGAAGGAATATGATGTTAGAACTTCTGGTTCTTACAAATTTTTCATTTTGATCTTCAGGCCAAAATGATAAGCACTCGAAACTTCTGGCTCGAGATTTTCAGGGTGAATGAGAAGGGCGATCGTACCGCACCATTCTCATTGAAATAATGTAATATAGAATGTGCGATTATTCCGCACCACTCAAGTAACAGGAAAATTAAATATGCAGAGCAGCGTGGGCGATTATACCGCACCACATAAAATTGCAATGAAATTAAACAGCAGGTAAATTCAAATATGCAGGGTAGGGTGTGCGATTATACCGCTCCACCTAAAAATTGCAGTAAAATTAAATCTGCAGTCCAAGATAGGCGATGATACCGCACCGTCTTGGATCGCAGTAAGAATAAATTTGCAGTTCAAGATGGGCGATTGTACCGCACCATCTTAGATTGCAGTAGAATTAACATAAATAAATACTGGGTTAATAATCAATCTCTACACCAAACAAGTAATCAAAGATGTATGTAACCGTTAGTTGGAGGACTATGAGCAGGCACGGAGCAAACAATTCGTCGCGAGGGTACACGGCGCAGTTGAGGCAGAGGAAGAAGATGAACAGTAAAAACCTTAAAGGAAACATTTTTTTTTTCTTTCTTTCGTTCGTTCGGCGAAGAGAGATGAGAGAATAATTATATATAGAGACTCGTGCTGATAACGTGTTATAAAAGGATTAAAGTTTGAGAGATAACCTTTTAAGTGGTTGGTGCAAGGTAGATGTAAAATGCCACACTAAAATTATAGCACAGGCAGATAACAAATAAAAAGGCAGAGGAGTAGATGATGTTACTGATATTTTTCTCTAGTTTTCTTTCTTCTTCTTATTTTCTTGTTACTTACAAACATGCGGAGTGCTCTATTTATAGAGCGTCTCCAAACTGATGCAGTTAATGCATCCTGAAATTTAAAACGTATCCTCTGACATTACAATTCACTTTCCAATTTCACTTTGCATGGGCATTGAAAACTTTGCCCATGCAGAAGACTTTTGCTTTGTGGGCATTCATTGCCATCAGACATTAGACTTTTCAACAAAGGTTGCTTTTTTACTTTGATTCAACAATATTACTTATTGAACCACGTGGGCTGCCCTATATTCAAACAAAGATAATATTCCATTGTAACTAATATTTTATTTTCTGGGTTATCCATGTGGCAATGTTTGAAGGTTGGTATTGTAGAAACGAGTAATTTTTGTTGTATTCATATTATCACGTAGTTTTATTGTTTCACTTAAATTACAATATATAAATTTATTTTTTTATTAATATACTCCAAAAGTATGATATATCAACAGTATTGTCTATTTTTATTATAACACATGAAATAATATATTATGTGACTTATATTCTTGTACCCATAAACAATCTCACTCTAAAAAAAGCACTACAACATTTCTCACTACGATTTTAATTGTTGGGTAAATCTTGTTGTAAAACTAACTATTGGGGGGGGGGGAGAGAGAGAGAGAGAGAGAGAGAGAGAGAGAGAGAGAGAGAGAGAGAGAGAGAGAGAGAGAGGCCGGCTATAGAAGAGAGATTTGATGGGTAAATCTTGTTGTATTATTCAAATAATACAAAAAAAAAAAAAAAATCTTCTAAATCCGATAGAATTCCTTCTACTTTATACAATTACACCAATTATAAACCATTCTTTATAACTTACTTTAAAGCTTTATTTTTATAATCTTTATACACATCATTTGTTGTTCCTCAAAGGCCATATGGCAACAGGAATGAAAGACAGCAAATTTGGATTTAGCACATATTCTCTACAGCAGTTATGGCCTTATATGCATTTTTCTGAGTACTGTCTGCTTCATGTGCCAAATAGCACATAGATTGGACAATGACACTCCCACAGAACCCAATTACTTTACTTTAATCTTTCATAATTCTGAAATAAAAACTTTAATAAGGCAGTTTGATTATTTAAATGGTCATATAATCTTACAAAAGAACGGGTTTTACTTTATTTGGGTACCATCCTAGCACACGTAAGTACAACTTTCAATATGCATGAACTTTTTTATTTGTAAAAGTAACTGTCATACTTATTATCCCACCATTAAAGATTTTATGAAACGAGAAAGACAGTTATTCCGAGAAATATTTTCTCTTTTCCTATAGCACTCAGTTACATGATCATCCTATAAACTTATAGCACTCATCACCTCTTGATCTTCATGAGGACTATAAGAAAATTATAATATAGAACAATATGTACGATTGTATGGAAGAATCTAAAATTGAAAACCCTAAACATCCAAAAATCCAAACATCTTTATCAGCATGCTAGCGTGCTTGCCATTTTGTCACATCATTTTTTTTAAATCCAACTCCTTTATAAGTTTTTATATATTTACTTATTTAAATTTTTTATCTTATTATTCTTTAAACTTAATTTCTCATTATTTTCTTTGAATATTCTTCACAGACAAAGCCACCTCACGTTAATTAACCTTTATATAGACATGCTTCACATGCATAACACTAACACAATCAAGAACCTACTGTATTCAAAATTTCAAATGAATTCTAAAAGCACCTTCTATCTTCCTTTACTCTTTCTTCTCCCCCTCCTCCTCAAAAGCACTTTTGCTCAACTTCATGTAGAGCACTACAGAAAATCATGCCCTAATGTTGAATCAATTGTTCATGCTGCAGTCAGGCAGAAGTTTGAGCAGACTTTTGTGACAGCCCCAGCCACTCTCCGGCTCTTCTTCCACGATTGTTTTGTTCAGGTAACTTTGATCTTTCATACATAAAACTTACATTTTTTCGTTGCTTCGAAGTTCTTTTGTGCTATCAAAGATGTATGTGCAATGTGTGTGAAGTATTTTGTTTTTTGGATAGGGATGTGATGCTTCAATCATGCTAGCGTTTCGGAACAACTCAGCGGAGAAGGATAATTCGGATAACCTTTCACTCGCCGGAGACGGGTTTGACACGGTGATCAAAGCCAAGGCTGCTGTTGATAGAGTGCCTAATTGCAGGAACAAGGTTTCTTGTGCTGACATTCTGGCCTTGGCCACAAGGGATGTCATAAGACTGGTAAAATAAGCACAATATTGTCTCTTCAACGCTTTAAAGCTTCACAATTTTACAGTTTTACTGAGAAAAATGAGAATCTGTTCATACACTGTAAAAATCCACAACTACTGCTGTTCAGTGCACAATCCATTTTCACCTCAATGTGGGGTTTGTTTTTGTGAATTATGAACTTTTAACCTCAGAGGTTGAACCTTGGCGCAACGCGAAGGTTGTTCATTTGTGACTAAAAGGTCACATGTTTGAATTGTGGAAACAGCCTCTTTGCAAAGCAAGGGTAAGGCTGCGTACGATAGATGTTCTTTCCCACACTCCCCCTCCTGACTCTTGCAAAGCGGAGAGCCTTGTTGGTCTAGAGTCGCCTCTTTTTTATGAACGTTTAACCTCTATGCTAATCAAGTTCAAAAGCAATTTGTCCCTTTTTACTGCTTGAAAAAGGAATATCTTTTTCCTATAAGTCACTGATTAAGTCAAAAGTTATGCGTGTTTTTACTAATCAAATAATACTAAGTAGAGAATTAGAGAAAGGTTAGCATATATTCTTTGGGTGCAGACTGGGGGACCATTCTACAAAGTTGAATTGGGAAGACTTGATGGGAGGACTTCTACAAAAGCAAGCGTGAGACAACATCTTCCCCATCCTGATTTTAAGGTAGAAGAGCTTGATTCATTGTTCGCCAAACACGGTCTCTCTCTAACTGACCTCGTCGCGCTCTCAGGTACATAAAGAAAAGTTGTCACGCCCTGAATCCGAAAAAAATATTTTCACTTCATTTTTTCGTGGCCAGAGCGTAGTTAAAATAAAAAATCTATGTGTAACAGGAGCACATACAATTGGATTCTCACATTGCAACAGATTCACTCACCGGATCTACAACTTCAAGAGCAAGAACAGAATCGATCCAACGATGAGCATCGCATATGCAAGGGAGCTCAGAAAAGAGTGTCCCAAAAATGTAGATCCGAGAATTGCAGTTACTATGGACCCAACCACACCGCAGAGATTCGACAATGTGTACTACAAGAACCTTCAGCAAGGGAAAGGGTTGTTCACTTCTGATCAGTCCTTGTTCACTGACACCAAATCAAGAAAAATTGTCAACAAATTCGCAGCGGATGCCGCCGCCTTTGAACGAGCTTTTGTGGCAGCTATGACAAAGCTTGGACGAGTAGGGATCAAGACTGGAAAGCAGGGTGAGATTAGGCATAATTGCGCTGCAGTGAACTAGATTATTCCGTATATTTATGGTTTTGTTTGCTAGGCTAATCCACTGAGTTCCATAAGTACTAGTTGCTTATCATAATAATCATCGTTATAGGTTTACCCGTGATTGTAGCTCTAGTGGGAGAGAGCATTTATCCGACGACTACTAGGTTCAAATTTCTCTCCCCTTTTTGTGTCCCTTCCCTTGCCACGAAAAAAAACAATATAAATAAATTAGTAAAACCCATGAAAAAGCTGCACCCTTTCATTGGCTGTCATAAACTATAGCATTCCCTTGTTTTTGTTTTCTTTAATCCAAGCAATATCGAGGACAAAATATTTGAACTCGAGACCTCTAATGCTCATCTTTGTATACCATCGTCTTATTTATAACATAATTATTACGTTAATAAACCACAAATTTTATAAGGTATAGTGTTACGTGCATGCCCCTCACTTGCTAATTCCATTACAAACGTTGTGAAATTGAAATTATTGTCCTTGGATTGCAAAATTTAGTAAACAACATGAATTAAGCTGCAACAATTGAACAAAGTAAAATTTCACTAAACTACATGAACCAAAATCATGCTTTGCCCAATAAGATAATTAATACCGACTCTAAAACACAATTTTCTTCTACAGCTTTGAGAAAAGCTTCCAAGAGATGAAATATGCAATTTTTGGGTAACTCACAATGCTGTAATAATTTAGTATCAAACTCGTAAAATTCCAACACGGATTTTGCAAATTTCATATCGACCATCAAAAAAGTGAAAGCTAAGATTTATGGCCTACCCATAAAATATTGGATCCTTCCTTATTACTTGCTTTGTATGCTCCTACTCTGTGCAGTAATAATGCAAAAGCAAGCAGCAGTCACAAGAAAAGGGCGATATTTGATTAAAAGCAACGAAGCTGTAAAATTCATGTTTTTAGGCTACGAAAGAGGAGAATCCTCTGCCCAATATTTAACATCAAGTAAACTAGTTGCAACCTAATCTATAGACACAAGGTTATTGATATGCGCTTCATCATCATCGTCATTAATTTTTGCTTCTCGCTCTTCCAAGGTAGAAGCTTAAGCCACTCTGTGTTTCCCTTTTGGAAGGCTCATCAAACCGTATAATGTTGTTGGATTGTATCGATGTCGAGTCCTTTGAGCTTCACAACTGACTCGACGTGACCCTTCAGAGTATGCAACTCCCGAAGCCTGCAGGAAAAATGGAAAACTCTCTTAGAACTTGACTTCAATTAAGAACAAGTCAAACCAGCAAAGGGAAATGATGCAAGATGAAGCATTTTCACGGGAACAAGACATAGAACCGGCAGATATCATTATCCAGGCACGTGCGCTTCTTTATCTATGTACGAGTACAACTGGTCCTTACCTTGCAACCTCAGCCCTCCGCTTGGCTTGTTCTGCAATCTCGGAAAGTTCCCTGTAACTGTTCTTCTCATTGAAAAGGTTGTTCGTCTCAGGTGGCTGAAGACCATGAAGGGTCCTCTGTGCTGCAGCCCACTGTGCTTCTCTTTCCTCTTTTCCATAATCTTTCTTTGTAGTGAAGGCAGTCTGTTGGGAAGGCACAATAAGGTAAATTGTGGCAAGAAACATGAATCTAACTTATATAATGTAGAGTAGCGCTTACAATCTAGTGGAATGCAACATACCTTGTTCTCCAAAAGATTATTCCACGCTTTCCCGCTTTGAATGTATCGGATTGCAAATTTAAGCAAGTCAAGAGGGACATATGTCACTATACTGTAAAGCCAGATGACACCAGCCCACCCCCAGCCAGCTCCCTCTATCCGTGCAAAACCCCAGTTTGCATACACTGCTATGAGAGTTGCAACCTGCCATTTTGCAGAATGAGCTAATATAAGAAAAGGGAAAATTCTTTTTGGTCCTATGCGTAAAGCTGCGACCAAGTGAAACATCATACAGGTATTAAGCTTGCTAACAGAGGAACTTTTACTTTGAAAAGGCACAAATTTCTTAACATTATTGGAAATTACTACGAATTATAAAACCTTTGCATCCAGTAGCGCAATTAGGTAACATTATCAAGGTAATCGGTTGGCACAAACGCTTACCAGTTGAGCAATCATGAAAGCTCCAAGTAAGAGAAGTCCAGGGCGTTCAACAAACGACCAGCTGCGAGACCTTGTGACGAAAATAAGGGCTTGGCTCACAATACTCACTTGTAAGTACAACGCTGCCATCATTTGCTCAGGCCTATTACTCAAAGATCTCACATGAAACTTATCCTGCATTATGAAAAAAAAGTAAATAAAATCAGAAGAATGAACACACTTGCCAAAACAACTGTGACCTGAATACCTTATATATTAATGGAAAATAGAAAGATTATATTCCTACCGAAAAGAAGTCGGTATCTCTCATAAGCCAGAAGAAGACTACAGTCATTAGTGCCATGTAACCTCCGAGGACAATGCCAGTAGCAAAGATCTCCCTCAGTTTCCAGCTGTCTGGCTGTGGAGATGGCTTCACTCGATCCTTTGATATTGTCATGATAGTTCCTAGCAGAAACAAAATCAGACTCATTTAGAGCTATAGTGTTCTAATGGTAACCTATACAAACAGATAGGCGGATGATCTTACCGTCATTTAGGATGGCAATGATCAATACCATGAAGGGTGCAAAGTCAAACTTCCATATCAAAGCAATGAACATAAATCCAAACTGCACAAATCTTAGCAACGTGAGAACCAACACACAGCCTAAAATAGGAAAACACTAGCATCTAAATACCGATCATTGCTTCACTTACCACTATACGTATGGTAATTGAAACAGCATAGATCTGCAAATGGAACAAAATAATTAGAATGGCCTGGGAAGATTTATAAAACACTAGATTTAGCACTATACATATATTCATGAAGATTTACAACTATACGTATATTCATGAAGATTTACCACTATATCCACTCAATAAACATAAATGTAACTTACAGTATAGTTCTTCATCCTCTGGAATATTGCTCTGCTTGTCAGTACTGCGCTTATGATCACACTTAATCCTGGTTCAGTGAGAACAATATCTGAAGCACCTCTTGCAGCATCAGTAGCATCAGCTACGGCAATACCAATATCTGCTTTTTTCAAAGCAGGAGCATCATTGACACCATCTCCAGTCATTCCACAGATGTGCTTCCTCTCTTGCAGCCTCTTTACAATTTCGTATTTGTGTTCTATAATATTAAAAAGATGTTTTAGAACAGGGGTCAATATCAAGTTCAGAACATTCATATACTGTGCACATTTAATTAATAATGAAAAAAATAGTGGACAATTGTGTCTGTGTCGCCAACAAGTACTGAATTAAATGTTGCTCTGTCCTCATTACTTGTTGGCGGCACTCACAATTATCCTCGGTACTGGAGTATTTCCAAAGTACTTGGTATTGGTTTAAATTATAAATCATTATGAATGCTATGAACCATCATGAGTCTAGGCTGAATTTAAACCAATAACAAGTGCTTTGGAAATGCAAACTACTACCAAGAAAGCTTCTCATTAAACAGGTTGCTTGTTTAATTAGAAAGCAGAAAGAACAAAGAAGTTCCGGTAGAACCCACCAGGAAACACTCCAGCAAATCCATCAGCCTTCTCAATCAACTCGTCCACAGGGAGGGAAGCTATTGCTGCATCCTTGTCTTGGCCAAGTAATGCGGAAGACGGGTACATGTTTGTTCCCATACCAAGCCTCCTTCCAGTTTCCTTGCCAATGGCAAGCTGGTCCCCTACACAATAGGGAGACAAATTATACAGAATGAATAAAGCATTGAAATTCCCCAGGCAGGAGAAAAAAGGGAGGAGGGACTACATGTAGTCATAGTTTAATACACAGTTTAAAGGGGCAATGAAGCTTACCTGTAATCATTTTCACATTCACACCGAGATTGAGAGCTCTGCGAATTGTTTCCGCACTGTCATGCCTAGGAGGATCAAATAACGGCAATAAACCAACAAACTGCCATGGTGCCCCTTGACTCTCTTTTGTTTTCTCTGGTACTTGCTGGAGATAAATTAATGACAGAAATGATATCAAGAATTCAGTTGACACAACAATAAGCATATGATAAATGTTGCCTTTCAAACCTGTCTTGCAACAGCTAGAGAACGAAGTCCACGTTCAGCAAACTTATCAATCACCGCATGCACCCTTTTCTTGAAATCTTCCTTGCAGTTGCAAAGGGTTAATATCTGAGGATAAGAAATATCTGCATTTGTTATGTCCGGAGAGGGACATTCTTCCCCAAATTAATGGCTAGAATTGAGCTAAGACAAGGTTACCTGCTCGGGGGCACCTTTGCTAGCCCGATGCCAATTTCCATCAGAATCGATGTAGGTCAGAGCAGTTCTCTTGTCTACGGGGTTGAATGGTAGGAAATGGATTTCTCTTATACCAGCTCGTGCCTACCCAATTTATTATACGACACAGAAGATTAGATTATGAAAGCTTGGACCATAAAGTAATGATAAAGTAAAGAAAAGCGAGAGACCAATTACCTCCTTAGGATCAGCAAGCATTCCTACAATTGCAGCATCAATAGCATCCTGATTTTCAGTCCTAGAAGCCCTTGCTGCAAGAAGCATAACATGCTCTTTCTCCACACCCTTGGCAAACACTTCAATCAGATTTCTATCAACTGTGAGCTTGTTCAGGGTCAAAGTCCCAGTCTTATCACTGCAGAGGACGTCCATGCCAGCCATTTCCTCAATGGCAGTCATTCTCTTGGTGATAGCTCCTTGCTGAGAAAGCCTGTGGGAGCCAATAGCCATAGTGACAGATAAAACAGTTGGCATGGCAATTGGGATTCCTCCAATCAAGAGAACCAGCAAATTATCAATCCCTTGCCTGTACTTGCGCCTCTGTATTGGGTACATTACTATTATCTCAATTAGTATCCCCAGGGCAATTGAACAAATGCAGAAGTTCCCAATGGCAGTGAGAACTTTCTGGAAGTGCCCAACTTGATTGGTGCTGTCCACCAGATGTGCGGCCTTACCGAAGAAGGTGTGCACACCAGTAGCAATAACAACTGCTTCAATTTCACCCTGTTTACATGTTGAGCCAGAAAAGACTTCATCTGAAGGATTCTTAGTAACAGGAAGGGACTCGCCAGTAAGGGCAGATTGATCAATTTTCAGAGGATCACCCTCGAGAAGGCGGGCATCAGCAGGAACGATATCCCCCAATTTGATACTGATTATGTCTCCAGGCACCAAAATTGAAGCATCTTGCTCAGTCCATCGACCATCTCTAAGAACCTACATCAGGTGACCATAAAAAATCAGGAAACTATTCATAAGAATATTGGCAGTACCAATATAAGCATTGTTCCACAATTTTACTTCTTCACCTTAGTCTTGGGAGCTAGACCGGCCATAAGGGCTGCGGCAGCATTACCCGCATTGTTTTCTTCGATGAAACTGATAGTAGAGTTAATGACCAAAAGAACAACAATGCCAACAAAGTCCTGCCAATCAGGAGGCCTTCCATCACCATTTGCCAAGACAATAGCCATCAAAGCAGCAGCTTCCATAACCCATGACAAAGGATTCCACATAAATCCCAAGAACTTGAGCAGTTTGCTCTCCTGTTTACAGAAGACAAAATCATCACATGTCATACCAAAAAAAAAACTTGGAACAAAAGATTTCAATATGTCAGAAACTGTAACAAACCTTTTTCTCTTCTAATTTGTTTGGTCCAAAGACTTGAAGCCTGTTGGCTCCTTCGTCTGCAGTCAGACCTTCTCTTGTACATTTCAGCTGCTCAAAGACTTCCTCTATTGGAATCCGTTCCTGTGAACAAAGTGAACAAATACACATGAATCAACAGCTCACTTCTTAGGGGTAACTGCACGCAACCAACTGTTTTCTACAATATGAAATTCAAACAATACCTATTTTCTTTACATGAAATTTTCAGATGATTCCTATAACAAAAACATTTCCATTTCAAAATTTATCTGAATCGTTTGAATGCAGCTCCGATATTTAAATCGCATCTGTCATGATACGTTCGGTGCTACACACATACAATTATTTCAAACTAAAAACTTACTGTAAGAATTCACCAATGCACCATAGTTTACTTGTAATTAGCAAAAACACAGTTGATGATATTTTAAGATTTTTCTTCAGTCAACAAAATCCTCAACAGTTAGGCTTCACGGATTAATAGTCAATAGATTCACGAAATACATGTGTGGACAGATGGGATCTGCTTTAGCTCACTGCCTCATGTGAACCATAAAAAACACGCAGGTTCCCCGAAGGGCAAAAAAAAGAAAAAAAAACAAAAAAGACAATTGTTTCAAGGACAAAAAGTCAAACACTTCTGTCTCCCTTGTTGACTTCGAGAAATAGTAAATTAAAATAATTAAAACAGTTAACAATGATATTTCGACTGCTTATGAACACACTTTTGACCTTATGCAGCTTAAACCAAACCAGAACACAGGTACAAATACAATCATGAATAATAAAAACACGCTCTTTTTACCCTATGCACACGCACCCATGTTTATGTCACTTGTTTTTATATTTATGATAGTGTTATTCATATGTTTATTTTTATTTCTCACACATCTTTGTGTTAATTTTTTTATCGTTAATCTTCTTCAGTTCCTTTAATTTAATCATCTACACTAAGAAGCAAGGGATGAACTTAGCCTTAATGCGGTTCAAATTGGCAAGTGACAATAATCGAATATAAGACCTCTAACTTATAAGTGAAGAGGAATACCACTAGATCGTAATACTAAGTGACAGATAACAATAACCTTTATTTATTCACCGACCAGAAAAAAAATAATGTGAGATTATCATTTACTAAACAATTTAGCTATTCCTCAATAGACATTTAACGTTTGACCAAACAAAAACAAAAATTAAAGAAATATATTAAATTATAAATGAGAGATCCAAGCAAATATCAAATATGTAGTACAAGGAATGCAGTCAAAACGCCCAAATCCCAAATCAAAAAAGCAAATAAAATACGCCCCAAGTATAGAATAAAATCAACACAGGTCTTCATATGGAATTGTTCAATCTGATAAATCAAAAATTATTCTTTTCTTTATATAAAACTATTTAAGCATCACCAAAAAAAGAGGTGCGTATCAAACACGCGTCAAATAGGGCCCGTGAGGGTAATTTAATATTCGGTTGCCAGCCATGTTCTCTGGTACATCAGCGTTGCGTTGTCAAGCCGCTGATTTCATGTGATTTTCGGGTGCGTATCTCACACACACTCCCCAAAAAGCGCAGACCACATAAATTTTTTAACAACATCCTCCGAAAGCAAAAACGGAAAAAGTGTTAAAAAAAAAAAAATGTTTTTCGCATTTCAAAAAACTTATCTCATTCTGTTTTTTTTTTCTTCTTAATATAGAAAGTTAGGATTATAGAATGAGATTTTGACAGTACTAATAATAATTCTTTTAAAAAATTATAAACAAATAAAAAGTGCTTGAGATATGGTAGGGAAACATCTGAGCCGTTCGTTCTGGGCTCTGGTCTGGTCCCACCGGAAGGGGAGACCAAACGGCCCCAACGATTCAGATGGGCTGAAAGTTTGGTGTGTCGTCTCTCCAAGATCATCGCCGGAATGACAGACTAAAAAAACCAGATAAGTCACGCCGCCGATTTAACCACGAAAAATAAGAGATAATTTATAAATTTTTATAATATAAATATTTTATTTTCGAAGAATTGAAAGGACGATGCGAAATCTCCTGCTACCCAAACTCTGATCGTCAAATATCAACAACCGTTTGGCAGGCGAGAAAATTAGCGAAATAAATAAATAAAAGCAAAATGCCGAGAAAAATTGAGAAAGAAAGCAGAAAAAATTTAAAAAAAAAAAAAAAATCTTCGAAGCGAGTGAGATGAACTCACTATACTGTTACAGAGAACAAAATTCCCCAAAAATTCTATTAGATCGGAATTTTGCTTTCCTTTTAGCTTTTTTCCCCGGAAACCAAACACATGCAGCAGAGTTCAAGAGAGAAAAGGACAGGATATAGATATGGATATATGTATATACCAGATCGACGGACTCGTTTTTGATCTCTTCGAGGCTGATGGCCTTATCGCTGCCCATGGTGGAGGAGTCGCTGGGGAGCTCGGAGGAGGTCAGAGCTGCAGTGAGAGAGGACTTGATTAGTTTTTGAGCAAAAATCGGAGAAAGGAGGCGGAGTATATGTAGTCTGAAAAATATAAAGCCCTAGAGTCTAGAGAGAGAAAGAGAGAGAGTCCTGGTGAGAGAAGACGTAAGGCCACCTACCATGAAAAGTTTACAGAGGATGAGGCGAGGAGGGTTTTCCGGTCTCGAAGCCCGCGGCTGGGGCGGGTGAAATGGTGGGAGTGAATGAATGAATGAAGGAGAGCTAGGGAGTCCACACTGGCTTGATTTATATACATCTGAGTTTGGTTGTAGGTGGGGATCCACGAGTGGGCCCATATTCGAGCGTCTTTGACCTGCCACCCCTTTGCGCAATGCGGCGCGTGGAGGAATAGTGTGGGGGAGTCCGTGACGGTCATTTTTCTTCTGTTTTTGTTTTGTTATCTTTTTATTTGTTGAGCCGCGATAATGTTAAAGATATCAAAATTTTAAATTAAATGATGTCTCATCATCAGAAACAAACATATTAATTGATACTTAAATAATAATTCAATTATCTACAACCATATCATTTTATTTGTAAATTTAATTTTAAAAAATTTAATCTCTCTAACCTTATGAGTGAGTGGTAAATTATTATCTATGCTCTTTATTAAAGATGGAACTCACACGATCTAAGAGATTTAATTGCCTACTTTAGAGATGCTCACATGACTGTTGATACCATATACTATTTATTGTAAAAATTAGCGTACAATATACGTAAATGGGTGAAATTCCATATGAGCCATGGCTATTGTGGCGTTCATGAGGCGCCGCCCCTGGTGTCAACGTTGATGTTTGCCAAAAAAAAGTTCACTGCTTAATCGTAAAGTAAAAAGGGGTTTTGAGTTTTTTCCCCATGCATTGGGGGAACAAACATTGATCGATGGATGCCAATAATTTGTGGTGATAATATGCTCAAAGTTAATTTGCAAACATAATGCCAACATGTTGAAGGTTTTCCATCATGTCAGCATATGGTGCTCGTTACGAGCTTATTGCATGCCGTCTCTATGCTGAAAATAGTCAAGCATAAACATGTCCCAATTTTTGTTCTGGTTTTTTCAACCCAACTTTTTATTTTTATTTTTAAGATAAGTTGGGGAGACTAAAATTTTAAATTATTTTTTGAAGACCGCATGATGCGGCAGATAATAGTTGGTCACCTTTTTTAAATCGTAATTTATCCATATTATAAGTTTATAACATGAATGGACTATACACAAAATAATATTCCAATACCACAAAATAATTTTTCATTTTTTAGGTCATCCAATATGTTATAAATTGCTATCACAAAATAATTTGGTCTTTCATTTAGAAATTGACTCATATGTACTACCAATGGACAATTAAAATATCACAAAATCCAAATCGAAAAACCGCATCATCATCCATTTGTGGTTCTAGTGTTCCACTATGAAAGGCGCAGCTTCCGAGCGTTAATTAAGTGACACAGTCATCACAAAACTCTTATACAATTTACTTTTCTTTTAATTAAACCAAGCTATGTAGAGATCTAATTGCAATCATGTTAGGTAGCTTTTGAACATTTATTTCTTTGCTTACCAAAATTAATTGGAAAGTTATTTTCATATTCTTATATTGTGTATTTACATTGCTTTTATGTCTTTATGCTCATTTGATCCGTTCAACTGCCGAAATTTAAAAATACGAGAGCGAGTAGAGAAAACGAAAAAAGTGTGAAAATTGACATCCAAACTTTTTTCTATGATGCTACTCTTCTGTAAGTGATGTATTCTCTTGGTGGGGAGAACTTTCTTCTTGATCTCATTTGTCTCGGGTTGAAACCCTCTTCCTAGTCAACCTTAGAATGTATCAGCATTGTCTAAAAACAAGTGATTTTAACTCTCTTTTCACCTTCCACACTTTTTTTTGGCTTCTAATTACCAACTACATTGAATAGAAGAGCAAATGAAATGAAAAAACATGCAGAAATCACACCTCAAAAACAGTAGTGCTCAACAAAAAAAAAAGGAATAAAATTTGTTTTCGAAAACAAATAAGCATATAATTTAATCACTAACGTATGCAAGAAGCATGGGAATTGGAAAGTGGCCGACAATTTTCAGAAATATTTTTTTTCTTTTCCTCTTCGTCTTGAAGAGAGTTTCTTTACGCATTATTCTTCCCAAAAAGATGGTGGCAGGTTTTAAAATCGAAGAAGAAAGGTCAAATTTAACATATATATTATTTGGAGAATAATATTAGTTAATGAGACAGATGAATCTTTTGCAGTGACGAAATATGCGACTTTGTATTGATCAATCATCACCGATTCTTCTTCTTTCTAACGATTAAATATCTAACAAACTGATGTTATTGATGTACTAAAAAAATATTTGTTAACCAGCGTACATTTTAGACATCAACTAATGTTAAAAGAAAGATACTTCTAAAGTTAAACTAGAGAAATATCATCTATCAACATAAAATACCTCGTACCATCAATATTAGTCAGATCAAGGAGTTCATTTTGAGTTGTCAAAATGCTTTTCGATTTTGATGAATTTTTGCAAGGTGATTTATGCATCAGAAATGTATGTTCAACGGTTAAATTATTAGAATTCATTATAGATTGAGCATCACTTGCTGTTTCTCAAATAAATTTATTTGAAGAATCCCTCAACGAAATACGAGTAATATATAGTATATGTAACATTCCACATCGATCAACGGAGAAGGGAGTGATGTGCCTATATAGTATATGTAACATCTCACATCAACCAACGAAGAGGGGGTGATGTGCCTTTTATGTACATGCCCACCTCCATATATCACAAGGCCTTTTAGGAACTTACTAGCTTCGGGTTCCATCGGAACTCCGAAGTTAAGCGAGTTCGGGCGAGAGCATTTCTAGGATGGGTGACCCACTGGGAAGTTCTAGTGTGAGTTCCCAGAAACAAAATCATGAGGGCGTGGTCGGGCCCTAAAGCGGACAATATCATGCTACGGCGGAGTCGAGACTGGGATGTGACAGAATGGTATCAAAACCACTCTGCCATGTGGTGCGAGTGTGCCGATGAGTATGTCGGGCCCTTTAAGGGGAGTGGATTGTAACATCCCACATCGACCAACAGAGAAGGGGTGATGAGCCTTATATGTACATGCCCACTTCTATATAGCACGAGGCATTTTGGAAACTCACTGGTTTCGGAGGCCTTTTAGGAACTCACTGGCTTCAGGTTCCATCGGAACTCCGAAGTTAAGCGAGTTCGGGCAAGAGCATTCCTAGGATGGGTGACGCACTGAGAAGTTCTCGTGGGAGTTCCCAGAACAAATTCATGAGGGCGTGGTTGGGGCCCAAAGCGGACAATATTGTATTAATTAGGATGTGACAATATATGTGTTATCATAATATAGGTGTACATATGTAGAATATTAATAGGTGTTACAAGTACACTTTTTTTTAAATACATAAAAGTGTTACAACTACACTTATATTATGAAAACACGTATATTGATGATTAATTATAAAAAAAAATTATGTTATGCGCGTAACTATATTGGAAAGAAATATAAAATAATGGACAGTTAAAGAGAAATTTGCTAAAAAAAAAAGGGTTTGAATCATTAATTTACAATAAAAATTGGGAAGTTTAAATACCAAATTAGGAAGTATTTGGGCAATTTACTCTTATTTTCTTTGTCATATAAGAAATTAGGCCCTGCACGCCTTAATGTGTGACTCGGACTGGATCGTGACGAGGACGCGCCCAACCTGCCCGCGTGGGTGACATATGTTGCGCCTAACGGAAATCTATCTCGATCGTAATCCGTCAATTAATCCTCTAATCCGGCCTTTTTAGTGGGACTACGTGTCCAATGCGGTTGCTCAAGGCTGGAAGCTTCCATGCCCTCCCGGTCGAGAGATTTTTTTTAATGTAACCGAGACACGAGATAGTACACTATTTGTCATTATACAAATGGTGAGATATGTGTATTAAAAAGTTAATAAATTAAAATATAAAATTTTCCATCATTTATATAAAAACACGTGGTGTACCACTTATGTCGTATTCCGATCACAATGAAAAATTTATCCTCCTAATCCTCAAAAGACAATCACAAAAGATTTTTCATATTAATTTATTAGTTTATATGTGTATTTTTTTAACAATTTAATTCTGGGTAGTACTATCCAGACACTCATTTTTATCTTTCACACATCCCCTCTTAATTTTTTTTTCCGTCATATCGAATTGATTGAAGAAGATTAATGAACAAAAATTAACAAGGGTGTGTGGAGGGTAAAAATGGTGTGCGAATACCCTTGCATTATGTGCGTTACAGAATAGGGGTTTCGGAGTTATTCGGCTATTTTCTAGATAAAAATAATACTTTAGCCAATTTGACCATACAAAACTTGAGCATTATTTGAAGGTTAATTCACAAAATTATGTATCCTAAAGGGCCAGATTATCGTCATTGTAGTTTTTTTCCAATTTATTATGGTTTAATACCAATTATGAAACATCTGTTTGGTTTTTCTTTGCATAGATATGCTTCTACTATAAAAAGGCAACCCCAACCTAACAAAGCTTCCCGCTTTGCGAGGATCGGGACCAAATTTCTCTTCGGTTTGCGAGGGTCAAGGAGACCTGTTGTGAACAAGGCGACCCCAAACTAATAAGATTCCCTTGATATGCTTCTACTATTATTGTGAACAAGAAAGCCAAATTCCTCTCTTGCTCCTAAACAAAGCTTGGCTGCAAATGGATTAGTTTCAATGGTTTTTTAAGATGCAATTATTATCTTTGTTTCTTCTAACCCACTCATGTTTGTGTTTAATTAATCTTTTTGAAAGTCAAATTAGTAGTAACTAATAAAGCCTCCACACTAGAAAATGACCATAACTGATGGAGAAATTGGAGTTGGGAAGAAGAAAATGTGATGGTTTTTGAATTGAAATTGCAGAATTAATTAATTGTACGAGGCAGGACCATAATATAATATTGCCCTAAGTGGAATTTTTCTCGAGTAATTGGTGTGCATTTTCTTATTTAAATTAATTTGTTTTTGTGTGGTGATCAAAGATTTCAAAGGCTAATTGACCCCTTAATTTTTTAAGGACAAGGGCCCTACACCAGTTTCCTCTTATTTGGGGAGGGGGTTGAAAACTTAGGGAGCTGAAAAGTCTTAGTCTTTAGCATATCTGTTTAGTGCTTAGGGTTGTTAAAAACATTTGTGATTACTGATGTTAATAGTCAGATAGAAGAAGACTCTATTGGATTGGGATTTAAATTTTAAACTCAGGTACTTAAAACATGTAATAACTCGGTGCCACTAAGCGTGTGAATAGCACCACACATTCCGTATGTCTACAATCCCTTGGCGTGATGGTTTTGTTGTCCGACTATTTGTATGGCCAAAAAAAATCATTGGTCTAAACAATATGAAATCGAACACTTCCAGTAACATAATAAAAAGAAAAGCATACTTAAAAGAAGAAAGAGGGTATTAGATCTTATGTAATATCCAACGGTTTAGATTTAGTAGCACAAAGAATATTGGGTTTGGTCAAAATTGTACAACCACCGTACTTGTGGAGGTTTTGACTATATAGATTTCACACACTTCGGACATTAATCATAGAGAAGCATCCTTGAAAACTCTTTTGCTTTTGGACTTGTTGAATCCTTCAAACTTAATTGAAAAAAGAATTAGTGTAACACTTTAATTTTAGAGTAATGATAAGGAGACTAAATTAGCAAATCAAATAAGGTATCACCAATAAAAAATGAGCACGTTTATCAATGATTAAGTAATAATCCAATCACCAACTTTTATATCATTTAGTTCACAAAATTTAATCTACAAATTTAGTTTCTCTAACATTACTCTTAATTTTATCGGGAGGGCTTCTATATGTTTATGTTCAGTGATATAACACTTTACACTCACACTAATAACAAGAAATTAAGCGGATCTTGGTGTAGCTAAGTTTTTTAAGGAAGTATACTCCTTCAGTTATATATCTTCATAATTTAAAAACTCGCTAAATGGCTAATATTATAAACTCATTGATTGACTTGATTAATTGAGAGTTTAAATAAACACATTACATCGCACTAATCGGAACGTTCATAGTGATTGAGAGGGTCAAAGACCAATGAATGAGTTATTTATTAGTCAAAACATTATTCTTACGACTAGGTCCAATCTCTTGATCCATCTTCGAGAACAGAGATTTTTAAAAATCCCATTAATTACAACTTCTTTGAAACTTTCAAGAAAAGCATGAAAACAAGAGACTCGAATAGTACGATACCTCCGTACCCCATAATCAAAGGGGCGATCTCTCGTAAAATGATGATGGATGATGCTAACTGAGAGTGACTTACGTTATTAAAACAAAGAAAAACAACCTCTGATTTTTCGTCAAGAAGAAGCCTCCAAATGACTTTCATCACCTGCTTTTCCGTTGGTATCTAATTGGCAAAATCTTTATCCCCCAATGTACATGTGGTTGCGGACAATTGGATCGATGGAATATATTTTTACTTATTTATCTTAGCAATTAGCGTTGCTTAATTTTCAATCCAGCCATTAGTCATTTCATTAGAGCGTAAATCAAGCAAAAAATAATAATAAATAAAAAGAATTCGTTGGAACATTGTACTTGAAGGCTGTACGATGCATCGAAAGAACGTGGACTGTAAAGCAATGAACTTTCCACCAGCAAAAGTCAGTTTACAGGTCAATTGATTAGGACTAATTAGTTTTTTTAATTCTCTAATTTGATTGTATATACGGATATTTAGTTGCAGTCCGTACCACGAGAGATGACTAAAGACTCCACGGAGTTCGGTATGGAATACATTAAATGAGCATGAGGTGGATTTAGAGTTTTTTGGTTTAAATCTGAACCAGATATGGAACGATGATGGTTTTTTTATTCTTAAACTCAAACCTGACCTGATTATATATGTATATTTATATAATTTTACGAATTAGTATTAATAAACACAGAAAAGTATGCGGTTTCACTTTAAGTATAGGGTTTTGGTCTTTAACGGCGGAGAATCCCCGTTTACAAATGGATGCGATTACTGCCAACCCCAGTCCGCCCAGCCCCGTTGCCAGCCATATGTACCACCTACAAATTACTGTAGCCCTAAAAACTCACATGATTCAAACCATCCTTGTCTTGTAGAGAAAAAAAATAACGTAGAATTGTTTTTGTCAGATGGTAAAGGTAATTGTTGAAAAACTAAAACATGATGCGTTCAAAGTTTATGATTTGTTTTTTATTTATAATTTAAGGAGTTATTTGTCACTCTCTACTGTCACATGCCAAGAAAAACTATACATACACATGGTTTTTTATTGAATGATAATTACTAAGCAGCATCTTTGCTTTGCCACTCAAAAGTTCAAACCCTAGCTAGCTATACCTCTATATATAGTTCAATATTATTCTGCAAAATGCATATCAACGTAACGTAGTACACTGGTCCAGGGTTTTGATTCCTGCAGGGCCCACGACCTACTTCGTTTACGTCCCTCCAAATGGAAACCTTTACGACCAAATAACAAGAGATTATTGACATGGAAATGCAAAAGCAGACGACACTGGGAGAAAAGAAAGGTAGAGAGCGAAGATGCCATGAGAATAATTGGCTCTGCTGCTCCTGCTCAAGATATGAAGGCTTCACAGTGCTTTTTTCCGCATCACTAGGAAGATGATTCTCAGAAGTGCTCATGCCCCTTGTCCCAATCTTATAGAGAACAATTTTTATAATATGAATACACTATTACTGTAACGTTCCGTATTAATAATAAAACTGTACGTATGAGTTTTTCTTCATACATAGCGTATACCATTAATACGGAACATTACAATAAAAGTGTAAATGTACCATGTAAGTTGCTCTCGGTAAAAACTCTTTAATTTACCCTAAACTGCAAAATGTTTTACCAGGAAATCAGAAATGTTCTTGGTGCGACAACTGTGAAGTCCCTACGTGTAATTAACTATTTTGCGGAGTTGATAGGGATTGGGCAACCCACTCACAAAGTGGGATGAGCATTTCATGAGTATTCCTTCTGACTACCTCTCCCTAGCTACCTCCACTTTTAAGAAGTTATTTGGAGCTTCCTTGGTTACAACCCTCCCCTGGAAATTCACATGAAGTTGAAATGAGTACGGTTAGCAAACACTAAATTTATTCATCAAATGATGTTTTTGATCGATTCGAACTTAAGTTTTTAAGACTTATTAGTGTTCCTAACCTTTAATAAACAGATGTTTTCAAAACTTTATTTGTATCAAATGAATAATATACTAAACACGTATACTAGCATATTATTTAGTGAGCATAGCTAATGACTAACATTATCGTGATTCAAAATTTTGTATAAAACTAATAGATTTTGAGCTTAATCATTGGTTATTATAATTTTTCTGTGGTTGTCTGGTTGGAAACTTATGTTCCAATGAAGACTTAGTGACCCTCTTCCTAGGACACGTGACGAGTAAGATGTAGCAAATTCCAAATTGGGGTCCTCTTTTGAAGACTTAGTGACCCTCTTGAAGTTGACTTTGTAATAGGATCTTGATCTAATTGAGAATTTTACACAACTGCCATGATTACATACCATATTCAGCACTAATCTACACTAAGAGGAATAGAGGATAATTAATCTGAAACGCACTATGTTGAAAAAGAAGGTCATAACCACTAAGGTAATCCACCACTTGCTAAAACCATATTAAAATTATTTTTAAAAAAAGTAAAAACGATATATTCAGCGCTAATCTACACTAAGGGAAAGGAGGGAGAATTAATTAGGAACGCATTGCGTTGAAGAAGAAGCTCCTAATCACCAAGACAATCGACGACTTGTTAATAACTATGTTCTTAAATCCTAATCATATAGTGCATATAGATGTTGAAACATGTTAGATTTCACTTTCAAAAGATCACTTGATTAAACCATTGCTACTTTTATATCTAGGAGCCAAAAGAGGACAAGAAAATGAATGGATTGGTCCCGAAGCATCTCCCTATCTATATGCTATTATATGGGTTATGGAAAACATTGCACACCATGAAAATTGAATGTAGCTAGAGAGATGAACAATTCAATCATGGGACATGAAAGGAGATGTACAGATGATAAGAAGTTGGGCAAATATTTGATGGGATCACATGGATGAATGTGAGACAGCAGTGAAAGATGTCCTTAGCCTAATGTAGGTAGCAAACCACACTTGGTGGTGGGAAAGTGTACAAATGTAAAACATTAGATTTTTGTATTTGGAAAAGGCCTAAGCTCATGAAAAGTTTCCAACTATTAGGGTACAAAGATTAGAGCACACAAGGGCATACACCTAACCCTAGCAAGTTAGTGGTGGAGGGTTTTTGGCATGTGAAGTTGTCACAAGTGCAGAGAAAGTTGTACACAAAACACAAGGCTGGCTACATCGAAAGATTTAGGACCATTGCCTGTGAACCGACCTTTTTGTTATCTTGTAAGAATCTAATCCTACCCAAAAAATGGTGGGGAGAGAGAGAGAGAGAGAGAGAGAGAGAGGGAAGGTGGGGGGAAAGTCATGAAATCCATGATTTGCTTGGGGAGAGTCCACAAAAGAAACCCACTAAAGAGATAAAAAGTAGAGGATTTGTTTAGGCTTTTAGCTCTTGGAGCTTTTCTCTCTCTCTCCATAGTGGAATGGTGATTGTGAATAAGATGGTTTTGAGGTCCCAACTTTGCAGCAGCAGCATCGTCTGCATAATTATAATCTCCTGCAACTAAACCTATACAAAGTGGGAAAAAGACCCACGAGCCTTCTGTTTTCTTTGCATGTGAAAGCCACTAGTGTATACATATTCATATATATATATATATATAATTGTGTGTGTGTGCATATGTATATATACATAAGGAGGGGTGTCTGTTATTTCCCTCAAGAGTCGTTTAATTTATTTCCTCCAATCTTATTTGATACTTGTATAATAGCAATTGCATTTGCCTTTGCCTTTGCCTTCCTCATCCTTCCTATTTTCTTGCCCACCGCCCATTTCTTTTGTACCTATGATTTTTGGTATTTTTTGGAACTTTCTTCCTTAAATCTTTTGTAGCATGCATGCTGATGGTATGGTGCTCCATCTGTTCGAATTTCGGATTTTCCTTCACAATTAGCAGTGGACCAGACCAAATAGTGATCCACTTGACCATCTCAGGTCAAAATTTGCACGCGAGGGGCTTTTTTTGTGTACGTTGATGTCTAAAGATGATACCTAATATAACCCAATAAGAGTTTTATAACTTTTTTTGTTTGTGACCTAGTTTTGTTTTTGTTTGATGATTTGTGACCAAGTTAGAATATGGCGTATTAGTTTGAAATTGTAGGAAATCAGAATTTGAGTGACTCGTTACATGTAAGAAGTCAAACAGTGTTAAAAAATGTAAGTAATCATTCTTCCTTACAGACTTCAGAGTTTGAGCGACTCATTACATGTAAGGAGTCAAACAATGTTAAAAAAGAAAACGCCGCCAAGCTAGGTTATATGAGTTAATCTAACCCGAAAAAAAAGGGGGAAATTTTGGTCATGCAAAGATTTTGTATAAAAATTGAGCTTACAACACCAAACCATTTCTTAAATTCATATATTTCCATGAGGCAGTTGGGGGCTCAGAAAAATGTTGGCAATTTCAAATTGCAAGACTAGCTGTCGGTTATTGACTTGTTGCCCGAGTAAGAGTTGAACAAAACCAAAGCAAATACTAAAGGTAACATGATTCACCATTTGAGCCCCAAAGGCGACTTCCAGTATAATGATTAATTCTGTCAAACCATCCACGAAATACAGTATATAGATACTAGGATTAGCAAAATGGGAACTCCGGAAGAAAATATAAAAAAATTACGCGTCAACCCCTCGAGGATTTACAAATGTGTTAGCAAGTAAAAGAATTTCAGCGACAATGGACTCAAAATATCGGGATCATAAACAGTGCTCCGGACTCCATCAAGTTTTCCTTCAGGCAGTGAAGCATCTCCGCCATCAGTTTTGCCGCCAGAATGCCAAAATCAACTTTCAACCATTGGTTCAGGGTCGGATGATGGTTCTGTGAATAGGAGAGATCTGTTGGATTGACGTACAGAATTGAATAGAATGTCCTTGATAACCTGAGCAAAAAGAAATAAGAGCAACTCTGTTAATTAAGGCCAAAATGGACGCTACCCACTGCACAAAGCAAACAGAGGATATATGAAGATTGGCACAGCCAGGGGTTACCTGTGACATCAGACCATGCACCTGCTCGACAGTTATCTTCGCGCTGTCACGAGTAATTTTGGCAAGTTGGATTCTTCCTGCAAATTCATGAAGCCATTCAAATTCAATTACCGGCTATATAGGTAATCTGCAACTCGAATGGTGGTTAAACAGTAACAAGATTCTCATTATGTAACATTCTTTTCTCAATCCCAAATCTGTCCTGCACAGGAATGAAATCACCCAGGCATGCATTGTTACATTATCTGGATCCAAAAGGCCTCTATATGGGGGCAAGCGGGACCCACATAAAAAGGATAGCAGAAGAAGAACCATGGATGCTATAATTCTAAACAGTTGAATTTGATGAACAAAAATGTTTTATTTTTTAGTGAGTGGCAGGCAAACAGAAATCCATGGCTGCTAAGTTTTAAAACAGAAATCAATGTTGCAGAGAAGATTCAAAAGAGCTGTATTTCTGTTTCCTGGTTTCTTTTGGAAATATAATAAATAAATAAAACTTACCAAACGGGATAATGACATCATGTTCGCACATCACATTTGCATGTACATCTACAAGCATAGTCATATAAAATGATGCAAATAGTAAAGCTGTGTATTTGTATGGACTACATGAATATAAGTAGTGGCGCTGAATCCAGACCATCTTCCTTCCCTAACCTTCTAAGTAAGAGTGTGTGCGCGCGTGTGAGTAACAGTTATAGCTGTATCGGTCAAAATCCATATAAAAGACGGTTCTTCTAAATCAAATGAGCGAGATACAGGGAAATGGGAAGAGAGAGTTACCTCTCTCTTTCTTTGTGGGGGGTGTAATTAATGGCCCAAAGCGAGAATGAGCCAAATGATTCTCTGCTTGCTCTAGCTTTTCAGCTGGCATGATGCAAAGGACACAACTTAATATTCAGTAAATAATCTATCAAACATGTATGGAAAATACTTGAATAGGTAATCTGAGACGGGTAAGAAAGTACCTAGATCAGAAATTTGTCCAGCGACATAGTCTCCATTACCCAATAAAGGTGAGGAAGAAAGAGTATTCACCCAATACTTGTTCCAAAGCAGGTCCAAGAGGTGGGTGTCAAGAGAAGACTTGAAATAAGTGATATCCAGAGAATAATACTGCATAAACAAATACAAATTAAGTTTTAGACCCACTACAAACCAAGGTTCCGCATAAGAACTCTAGAATAATAACATTATAACCTGTTTACAGTGAACACCAAAGTCCTCAATTTTGTTCAGTGGAATGGTCTGATACTCAGAGACGGGTTCATCCGGAGGGATATATCCTTTTGGGTATGTCCTGAATGCACCAATGTCAACCTTTCCAGCAGACACTGTCCGAGTTGGATCAATAACAACGGCCAAAAAGGGCTCCAGATATTGCTGGTTCAGCATCTGTGTTGAAACATCAATACCCGAAAGCCAGCATCCATAACCCGGATGAGAATGGTACCACCCAACCACATTCTCCAACCGCCCTGCCTACACAATAAAACGCTCAGCAAGCCAGCCCTAGAATTTAGGGTTTTAGAGTGGCACTAGGGTTTTTCGATACCACATTGAACAATTTCCACCAAAGCAGCAATTCAATGACGCATAGCCCAACAAAAACAGCAACTAGGGTTTCTGAAAGCCCAAAAGTTCAAGCTCTAAACATTGAAAAATACTAATAAATTCGAAAAAATAATCTAAAAAAATCAGAGACCTGCTTGTTGGTCTGGGAGAACTCCACCATATACTCATACGCATCGGCCTGAGCATTAACCCTAGTCTCAGTCCCTTCAACGGGCAAAGCAAAAGCATCCATGACGATAATGGCGTCGCCGTCGGTCTTGCCCTGCATGAGGCCCATGACCTCGATGGTCCCGCCAGAACGGGCGTGCACCACCATCTTCAAGAGCGCAAGGGCGGAGATCTTAACGCGCTTGAAGTAGTGGGGGTCGTTGGCCCAGGGCTTCTCCTGTTGGAACTTGGCCTGCGCTGCCTCGTCGTAGTAGACTATGGCGTCGGCCGTCGTGTCCACCTTCGGCTTCGCAACGCTTGGCGGCGTGTCCATGGGGTTTATGTTGTTCTCGAGCTCCCATGTCTGCTGGGCTAATTGCGCATCCACGGTGTTTGTGAAAATGTATCTGAGAGACTACCGCGTTTCTCTCTTTGATCTTTGATGTGTATGCGACAGTGACTCTGTAATTTTTTGGGCAAGTTTTAAGGGTTTAAATTTTTTTTTTTTGAACAAAAGGGTTCAAATTGCTAAAGAGAAATACTTCACTTCCTTTAGTTGGGATAATATTTTTTGTATTTGTTAAAAAAAAAAAAAAAATTGTTAAAGAGAAGGGATCGGTGGAATCGAATCCGCAGCATAAAGTGATTACTTAAACCACTTTCAAACCATTTGTGATAAAAAAAATATATATATTTACTTCTAAAGAACGATATGTTACTTTAAAAGTTTATACTAATTTACAAAGTAGAGATTTGGACTTAGGCGTTCAAGGAGTTGCACTTCCGTTTTAACCAATGCAGCTACGCCTATGTTTGTTGGAGCAAACGATTGTTATGAGTTGTTTTGTTTATTACAATTCAATGTAGAATACTAGCCTAGAACTTTTAATTAATTCTTTGCACTTGCAATCGCCTTTTTGGTTAACAAAGGGGCTCAAAGCCAATTAGTGTAAATCATACGAACGTCGAGAGGTCCCAGCAGTTTCAGACACTTAACAATTGCCTACAAGGAGGATGATGCTCGGAAGAGATCCAACCGAGATCGAACAATAAGCTCGAATTAGTCAGTTCATAAACAGGAAAATCATTACAATTGCAAGGTTCAGCCGACATGAGAAAATTAGGAGAGCTGTTACAACACATTTTGCATACTCAAACAGGTGGTTTTCACACTTACAATCAACCAGGAACACTCTAACTCTTAAGTCTAGCTAAACGTGGGCTAAAACCCGTGGCGTGATTCCTACCCTATTGACCTGGAACCCGAACAAAACGAAACACACTTGCAAAATTACATGGGTTAGTACAAAATAAATTACACTGTAAGGTACAGAAGCCACAATTCAGTGTTATTTGCCCCGTGACCGGCCTCTCCTGTTGTATCTGGTCAGTCTCTTTCCCTTCTGCTTCTCCACAACAGCATCAGTCTTGGCTACCGGGCTTGGCTGGGTCAGCTCCTGTGATAAGTCATCGGGCATGCTATAGCTGTTTTGGGAGCCACTGGCAACAAAATCATTGTCCTTTGTGACATCGATATAATTTTCAATCAGTTCATGGACCTCAACAGTAGCTTCATTCAAATACGCGCCATCGTTTTCCTTTGTGCCACCAATATCATTTTCGTTTTTGTTGGTAACCTCGACAGTAGGTTCATTCAAAAACTCACGGATGTCATCTAAAGTGAGATCTGTAGCAGCGATCTCATGACTTGAGCTGACTGGATTACTTTCCCCGTTGAGCACGGAGTTTTCTGCTGTATTCAACTGTGCAGACAAACTGAAACAAGGAAAAGCCAATGCAATAAGATTACGCAGATAATGCAGCACCAAAACAATGATGTCAACGACTGCTTACCCAGCTACTGAAGACGGGAAACCATTTGCGGTATAAGCACTTCTTGATGCAGTCACTTCTGTCATCGAGCATGTTGCATTGTGTAATTTTGAATCTGGAACTGAAAAGTAAATTGAATATAAATACAAACGCCTGATGCACAACCAAATGCCTAGTCAAATATCAATTACTATTTAACAACCGAAGTTCAAAGATTTATGAATGCCAACTTTCAGACAGGATAAATTATTCAGTACAAAATAGAACTACGTCACCCAAGCTACATACATAGTCCTCCATCCCAATAAAACAATGACAATCTGGAATTATATTACTTGCTGACACAAAATGGTGAGAATATCATGCATGGCACGTCAAGTAAAGTAGTTTTAGGTAATAGCTCATATTATTCCTTTGGAAATGAAGACCGTTTGGTATTGCTGTGCTTTGAATAAAAAACTGCTTCTGCTGTGCTGTGAGAATAAGCTCATTTTTGTAGCTTCACGTTTTCAGCTTTTTTCCATCCAAAACTGTGAAAATAAGCTGTTTTTAAGTGTTTACCAAACACCTTTTTGAGCTCAGTTTTTTTTATACTCACTTTTTATAAAAGCACCTCAGTACCAAACCAGTACTTTAACTTGTCCTCCCATAGTATCAAGTCTTTTGAATAAGTCCTACCTGAATAAAGTGTTTACATTCTGATTTTAAAGCACATATTTAGCGATGATATACCACCGAACAGTAAATACACAGTTCACGCTAGTTATTTAGCCAGACAAACGAAATTCCTTTGCAGCATAACATATTAATACAATACATGTGAATGCCCAAATGGCCAGCACAGCATGAAACATATAACCTGTACAATAACAACACAAATGTGTCTAATGCTTAGATAACCCAAACAACTACAGGGTCGAAAAAGTTCACCTTGTATGGTTCCTCCGACCACTGGATTTTGTTGTTCAGACCAACTTGTGTCCTTGTGTCCATCAAAATCACCACCACCAGCATCACTGTGACGGATAAGGGGATTTGAATATTATAAGCCAAAACAACTATCGACCTTATCAGGTACAAAAAGGCAAAATAAAAGAGGAGGGGGCCCGAGGGAAAGATCAAAATTACCAACCCAAACTAGTCACAGTACAGAATGGGAGTTAGGCACAGCTTGGCCCTTGTATGAGACATGCTCAATAATAGTAGTTACTGAGTTACTACAAATATATGTGGACACTAGAAAATGAAATATCAACTATTACTTGCTCATTTTTAAGTTTTATTTAGAACTGCTCCTCAAACACAGAAGCCGTGTTATTTGGAGACAGAGTAGATGTTACCCGATAAGTATTGCCATGTCTTATCATGTTTTGTTCAGATGACACCTTTAATTAAACTACAAGTTGACATGCATAACCAACAACTTTAGGTTAACTACAAGCTTATGTTTAAAATGGAACCTGTATTCTAATAACGATTTTTGTATGCATTAAATGATTTGTGAAGAAGTTATAAGAATTAGTTGACGGAAGTTTTACTTGGCTAATTAAGCTACAATTGTGTGAAGAAGCTAACCATGGAGCAGTCTTGATATATTCAGATGCCTCGAGTCGTTGTCCAGAGCTAAACATCTCCTCTAAGGCATTCTGAGTACCTATTTGATGGATAAACTTAGTGAGTAAAAGATGAATTAGATGGTATAAAATACCCATACATATGCAGTAATATGCACAATAAGCATGATCGTTATCCATCGGAAGAAGATAAAAGTGAAAATTACAAGAACCATCACCCTTGCCATCCATAGAAGCGGCATCTGAATCCTTCACAAAAAGAAAAGAGAAGGTTATAAAAAGATATCTACTAGCTCAATCTTCATCAGACTTAAATTGAGTTTAAAGAAAATTAAACAAACCATATGTTAGTAGTCAAATTGCAACAAAATGATATATATGCATAAACAGTTCTGGTGAATTTCTTCAGAACTGATAATTACCGGAAGTGGCAAATCTTCTTTCTGCAATCCATACTGTGTCTTCTCCGAAACTGAAAGAGCAAAAGATGAGTTCTGCATTTTAGATTTCCAATCATTTAATTTCCTTATACTCTAAAAATTAAAGGGGATGTTATTGGCACTCCAAAATGGTCACCTTGCACTACATTTTTTGTTCATTTTTCTCTAAACTCATTTTGGTTAAAGTGTATTTGGAAATTGTTAAGACAACTTTTTTATTGGTTGACCTAAGCGAATGAGAACCCCTAGTGTCTTCGCCAAAAATGAAACAGAGGTCCCACATGTTAGATTCCTAAATGTTAATTTCCTTATATTCGAAAAGTTACAGGAGAGTGTTATTGGCACCCCAAAATATTCATTTTGCACAACTGTTCTCCACAATTTTTCTCCTTTCTTGATAATATCAGTTTCATAGAAGTGTTACTAATAATTGTATCAATAAATTTTGAGATTAAAATAATTAAAGAACATATAAGGGAGAAGCGTATGAAGACTATTTTGGAAAGCCAATAAAGGCTCCCATAAACTATAGAATGATGCAATTTATTCATCTACTGAGGACAAGATTATTGGACTAAACCAACAAATTTACTTCATGCCAGTAAAGAAAAGATACCGTCAGAGCCATTGGATGCAGTTATTCCTAAGGACAAGTTCAAATTCGAACCTACGGCATTTTTACAAATGTGAAGTTCATCTCCCACATCATCTTCTCGTTGGCCACCTGGCAAAGAGCCCAAGACACTTCTTTTTTCTAAAGCAGATGCGGACCAATCAATTCTGGTAGAAGGTAGGGACCTCAGCAATTCTTCAGTTGCCTTAGATCGCACTCTTCGTATTTCCTCCTGAATATTCCAGGACCCACTAGCCGGGGCATCCCTTTTCAGCTGTGCATTAAAATCAATTAGCACAATCATATCAATAACCAGAGGCATTCCCTAATTTCTGTTTCACTCACTTAAAACACAGAAAACAGAAAGAAAGAAAGAAACATGTGAGGTTCAACATCAACATCCAAGGTTTTACTTATTTAAGTTGCATTTTTCTTAATAAATGGCCACTACACATTTACGGGTCAGGATTGTTCACATGCAAATCCTATAGCTCCGTATTGTACAACATGGAACTGTTCAACATTTTCCACCCTACTCAGATTTGGAAATCAAAAGCCCCTCCAAAAGTCAAAGTGCTTGCGTGGTTAGTGGCTATTGGGAAGGTCAACACCTGTGAACAGGTTCAAAAGCGAAGGCATTTCATTTGCATTTCTCCTCAGCGGTGCAGTTTGTTAAATCAGAGGAGAAGAGTGTTAATCATGTTTTTCTCCAATGTTCTCACTCGATACAGCTGTGGTGGAAATTGTTCAAGGAAGTTAGAGCAAAAGGGTTATTCCAAGGGGATGTTTTGAGCTTCTAAACACCAAGTTCGAGGCTTTTAGGAAAAGGGAAGACAGCTAAAGCTTTGTGGAGCTGTTTGGTGTTGGCAGTTTTTTGGAACATTTGGTTGGAGAGAGAGTAATAGAAGAATTTTTAAGGATTATAAGGGAGTGGAAGTAGAGGAACTATGGGGTAGAGTTAGATACTGGGCAGCCCTCTGGGCATCAGTTTCAAATGATTTCAGGGATTATTCTCTTTCTTATATAGTGATGGATGTGTTAGCAGCCGTAAAATGAATTTGGTTCAGCTTAGTTAGTAGTAAAGTGGTCCTACTTGAAAGGTCTTAGCTAGTTTTTCTAGTTGGTGGATTTCTTATCACTTGTTGTAATTCCTTCTATTGTTTTTGTAAAATTCTGTAGTTTCTTAAAAAAATTAATGAGAAAAAAATTCTGTCATGCTTCAACATGTTCCCAGATTTGAGTGACAATGCTGTCATTGGACCCAACCAGTTGTCTTGACATGTGGATACCCACTCTACTCCATCTTTCAAGGTTAATGTTTGGCTTGTTTGCCAAAATATTAAATCACTAATTTTTTCAAGGGTTTCTCTGCATTTTACAACTTTACAAGCTATCCTTGATTACAAAACAAGTTATTTTAACTTTTTCAATAATGTTCCGAGTCTAGAATCTAAATCCTACCTGTCACAAACCCAAAAGCAAAACAGATATGCCGAGAAAATTTCCAAATGGTACCTTGGATGTAGGCGCAGAATTGCCCCCAGTTGAATACGGGGTTTCTTCGTCGAAATGTTGCATCCCTATTGATGACGGAGATCTCAGTTCTCCATGCTTAATAGAAGGAGATGCCCATGAAGGACGTGCCCGCATATACACTTTGGCCACATCCACTGGTGAACCACCTTTGTGTTCACCACCCTGCACCAACAGAAACAAATTGAAAATGTGAACAAGGTAGTATTATCCTTTTCTTTCTTAGAAAACATACTGGTATACTGAAAGTACTAAATTGTAATACATCAGACTTTGGTATCTCAACAAATTGCTAACATAAGCTCAAGGAGAAGGTATATCATATATCTTCGGTGTAGTTTTCTTTCATCAAAAGATTAGAAAGCTTACAATTTCTTATTTGACATAAAATGACAACTTATAGAAGATTTCATCCCAAAAACAAAATGCCAGACATGAGGAAGAGACAGAGAGCACATGACAACCATGATATAATACCAGAGGAAGGAGCACTGATAGCCATGATTTAATACCAGAGGAAGGAGCACTAACTTGAGGAAACATGAGAGAGCTCAAGGTGTGGGTCCCATGATCCAAAACTGGCTTTGAAGTTGATCCCAATCTCTTCTCGCTCAACCATTTTTTTGCCTCCATAGCAGGAGGCTCTACATCTGCAATGCAATTAACACCAAAATTCAAATGTCAAAAATTGCTAAAATTTCTAGACCTGTAACTGTAACCACTTTCACTGGCAACTGTTTTGTTAGGTGTCTCACCTGGTCTCGTATTCTTTGCATCTTCAGCATTTGTAAAACCTACGACTCTTGATTTAATAATCTTTATTAATCTATCACATTCTTCCCTGGTCAAAGGCAACTTTGAAGTCAAATAACTGATTAATAAGAATAAAGAATAATCAGCAGAAAGGTTGCATGATACACAACATTTTATGGAAACCTCTCTTGTACACAGATTTCAAACCAAAACAGTACATAAATCCTACAAACATTATAGGTAAGGTGCTTAAATTGATGACAAGGTCAATGACTCAATGCAAGTCCTAAACTTAAAGTGTGAACAACCACAGCTAAGCATAAATCCTTAAGAAAATATTCTAGACATCAAAGTTCAATAACCTGAGATTCATTGAAGTAGAATAAGAACTTATAGAGCTCAATGCAGGAAATAAATTAGGATATTATAAAGACACAAACAAATGTCTAACAAACATTACAAGTCTAGTATAAGAAGTGGAAGAAGAATGAAGCGAGCAATAACCAAGGAAAATCCAAATGTGAGATATAAAAGTATAACGTTTCATCTTGAATATCAAGGAGCTGCAGCATTACCTCGAGAAGGTCTCCCGGATAAGCAGTTGTTCAATTACATGCTTGTTGTCGCTCTTCCCTAGTGTTGATGGGGGCTCCTTTCCAAGGAACTTGATCTCTTCTGATGTCCCATTCCTCTAATTCAACAACAAAAATCAATATTGCATGTCTAATACAACAAAATGAAACTCCCAAATCTAAGAAAAAGTGGTTTAACTACAGGTACTTTGTTACAGTTCATAGTCCCAGGAACAGCCGTGAAATTTATCCCTCTCAAAATTCTTGGTAGGCCCATATCATTATCATATCCTTTTCTTACACAACTAAAGTGCTTACCACAATCTTTTCCATAACTTTAATTAACCTATTGGAAGCATCCTTAAAGTTCCGCCTGCACTGCTATAAGAAATTACCACAACCACCTTTATATTCTTTATCTGCCCCACAACCCTAAACTTTTGCACCCCGAGTATCCAAATTCTAAACCAATTTTCTACAACCTCTGTTTTGAATAATTCATGATCTAGTCACCTAGATCCCACTAAACGAGTGAAGGTACACTAATTCCCAAGTACTCAATTCGCATGCTTCCTAAATTCATGCATTTATCCATGGGCATGAATTTACTGTTTAAAACATCTAGTACAACCGTACAAGTTCTTTCAAGTGCTGAAAAGAATTGCACAATTATAAGCATAATGATGCCTTCAACACAACAGAACAATACAACATGTAGAACCATTACCTTATTCAATCCATCATCTTCCTGAGTTGAGATATCTTCATCATCATCATCAGCCCCATCCTCTGAAAATAGACAAGAACTCTTGTAAAAGGCCACGAAACCAACAGTCCAGCATTCTTTTTTCTTCAATAAAGCACAAAAAACAGTCCAGCATTCTTTTTTCTTCAATAAAGCACAAAACTTCCATACACTTCATATATAAAATAAACCGAAATCTGCAAAAACTTTGCTATGTACAAATTATAATGATTATGAATTCGAAAAAAAAATTGCCACTGTATTTTAATGTGCTCCAAAATTCGAAGCATGTAGCACACAATTGGAGCAGTAAACAATCTCTAATTTTCTTAGCACCAAAACCTAATACACCTACACCTGCCACATTGTAACTATCGGAACTGAGTACACTATCGATTTCAGGCATTCCTACTCTGAAATTACCAAAACATAAACAAATTAAGCTTCATGCAATCACTGTAAACACATACAAATGCAAAATTAGATTACCTGAAGAGGAAGAAGAAGATGAGGAAGAGTCAGGACCAAAGACGGAGGAAATAATCTTCCCGGCACCGCTGGCAATCTTACGAGTAGGCGAGTAGATGAGCCTGGAGAACCAATTAGGGTTTTCGGGTGGTGCGGGATTGACCAACCTAGGGCGGTCGTAGGGAGTCCTGGCACCGGCGGACCGTCGAGGACGGACAATTTTCCCGCCAGATCGGGAGTCTAGGGCTCGGCGAGATCTGGAAGTGGTAGCGGTGGCGGTGGTGTCCATTGTCGCTCTCTGATGTGCGGGGAGGCAAAAAGGGAGGGAATGGAAAATAGATAGAAGTCCGTTGTGAGGTTAAAAATGGGAGTTGGGAGTTTGTGTGCGTTTTTGGCAAAATCCCTGTCTCTTCAGAAAATTCTATTCGTTGAGGTTTGTGACCGTTGTTACTATTTTTTTATTCGGACCTACTTTTTTTATTCTTTTGGATTTTCAATTTCGAACCCTTTACTTGAGGTAATTGTTGGTGTACTCAACCAATCAACCAATTAACCAATCAGAACCGTTTATTTTTTTACTTTGTTTGCTCATTCATATATCTCAAATAAATCATTTGTCTTTAAGCAAAAGGATAGTATTAGCAGATTAGTTAGTTATTATTATTATTTTTATTATATTTAAAAAAAAATGAGGATAATTGGTGGCAAACTATAATTATCCATTCATTTCGGAGGGTGAGAAGACTCACAGAGACATTTCAACATTTTCCTGCCCACAAATCTGGCTTCCACATCAGCAGCGTGTTTCGAACCTAATACCTTCATGTTTTTAGTTTTTAGTTATTATAGGAGATCGATATTTGAATAATAAAAGACTTGTGTTTTAGCACCAATACGCCACTTTCTAGCATTGTGGTAAAACATCATCGGCATATAATAACAATTGAGGTGGATAAGGAGGGAGGTATACCTCAATAATGATTATGGCATGTATATGGTCAAGATTTATTAATCATAATTGACGTGGATAAGGGGGTGTACCTAGGTGTTGTTCTTCGATTTTTGAAAGAGATGTGTTTATTAATTAACTCAAATTATAATATGTACTATAGGTACTATAGTCTAATAGAATATATCAACCATATCAGTTTTTTTATCTATTTATTAAAATTCAAACTTGACCGTAAAAAAAAAGTATATTAGTCTAGCACTTTAACTTTTTTTTTTATTTATAAAAACAGCCTAACACTTTAACTAAGACCACATTAGTATATGCCTACCTATTTTGTATGTATGAACATTTTATGTTTTTGTGGTGAGAGTCGGAGGTTTTTGTCTTTTTTTTTCTTTTTGTGTGTGTATTTTTTAAATATTAAATATATATTAACATCAAAAGCTTGAGCAGCTAGTGTTATTAAAAATAATAAAATTTAGATTTATAAAATTACATTATTATCTATCATTTTTTTTGTATGATAAAAAATTAAATAACAAAAATTATATTAATATGTAGTTTAGATATATTATAACACTTTGATGGGTTTCAGTTTTTTTATTGGTTTCGGATAAGTTTTTAAAAGGTAACATTTTTTCCATCAATAAAAGGGTGAAAAAATTAAATTAAAAATAAAAGTTATACTAGTGATTCTTCAAGAAAATTACGATTTTGCCTAAAGATTCGCTCCCTGGATCCCATTCGTTTCGCTCTCTTCTCCTGATCTGTCTCCCGTCCGTTTCGCTCTCTCCCTCTCTCTCCATCCATTCGCATTTGTCGTCCCCTCTCTCTCTCTGAATTTTGGGTTTTGGATTCTCTAGCTTTCTGGGGAAATTTACCTTTCCCTCAATGAATCCGCAAAATTCCCAGTCGCCTCCACTTCTCCATTGACCCCTTCTTCCATTCAATTCCCGATCAATCTAGAACATCCTCTTCGATTCGACTCGGGGATGACGCGGGATGCTTTGCTTCAATCGCCACCTCTAACCCGGCCTCCACCTCGCGAGAGGCGCAGGGTCGGCGAGGTAGCAGGCGGCGCCGCGGCTGAGTGTGCGGCGGTGTGCTGCTGTTGCCCATGCAGCGTCATGAATTTGCTGATACTGACGGTGTACAAGGTCCCGAAAGGGATTTGCAGGAAGGCCTTGGCCCACAGGAAGAATAAGCGGCGGTGCTTGGTGGCCCAGAAGAAGGCATTGTTGCAGCCCAGGCCCAATGGGCTCGCCGGCGGCGGGCTTTATAGCGACGACGACGAATTCTTCAGGAGAGCGAGCAGTTGCAGCGACGTTGACGACGGGAAGGGGAGCGAGGATGAATCGGATGCCGCTGATTTGTTGGAGAAGGAGATATGGGACCGGTTTCACGGTGCCGGATTTTGGAGGAGTGCTTCTCGGATAGATTCGTGATGATGAATGTCGTCGTTCTTTGGATTCCCATGTCGTTTTTCATTTGAATTCGGAGATTTTTTTTTTTTGTTTTTTGGGCAAAGAATTGGGGGAATTTGGTTGTTACATAGAGGAGTTGGAGACGTCGTTTTCGTTATGACATGTGGGGTAATGACTGTTCTGCAAATTGGTCTGTCAGTGATTTGTAAATGTGAAATTTTTTAGATTATTGAAGAATTTTTAAAGAACAATAAATATAAATTCGGGTATCATTTTGGATTTTGAGTTAAAATGACATACGATATATACAAATTAGGTTAATTGGTCATTAGGTTAATTGGTCAAAACAGTGTATCATTCAGCCGGAAGCGAGTTCGACTTGAAATTCATAAAATGAGTAGCCTTGATGGTTTGGAGAATCTGAAAACGAGTTCGACTTGAAATTTATAAAATGAGTAATCTTGATAGTTTGGAGAATTTGTGCTGCATGAGTGTGACATACAAATCTAGTCATGCTTTAGACATTCTATGATTCAAATGTCCAAATTGTTCTTATTAAAGTAACAATATTCAATAAGATAAGACTGTTTCAGATTGTGTTTAATGTTATTTGAAACTCAAGTGCAACTCAGATTGTGTAATGTTATCTGAAACTCAACTCCTCCCACCAGCATCTACAAGTGTATTCTTGAATAACGGGAATCCAGCTATGAACTAGTTATTGAGTGACTAGATATTCCGTTTCACAATGAAAAATATCTCAAGTTCGAATTTTTCATTTTCATTATTAGAAAAATAGCGAAAAGAAACATTTATCGCGTTTAAGATATTGATCCCCAAGCACGTGAGCCCAAACTAATGGGCCAAAACTCAGGCCCATGGGGATTGGGTTTGGGATACGCTTTCCCTGAAGCTTGCGCAATCAAACACCTGGTGGCTGGCAGACGACGCTCTTCTCTTTCATACACCGTTTCAATTTTCACCAACTGCGAGCCGTCGCACGTTTTTCTTTGATCCCATAAAACCCACCCGCCGCCTCCTTCCTCCCCCGTCGTATCCCAAACCACAGAGAGTGAGAGAGAGAGAGAGAGAGAATGTCAGGGCTAACATGCAACTCTTGCAACAAGGAGTTTCTGGACGACTCAGAGCAGAAGCTCCATTACAAGTCAGAATGGCACCGCTACAATCTCAAGCGCAAGGTCCCCTCTCTTTTTATTCTCTCCTTACAGCTTAATTTCTAGGGTTTTGCTTTGCTTTTGATGTTTTTTCTAGGGGTTTGTTTTGCTTTTGATGTTTTTTCTAGGGTTTTGCTTTGCTTTTGATGTTTTTTATTCGATTTATTGCCTTTTTGAGATGGGAAATCCGAAGGATTGGAAATTCCCCAGCGCTGGATTGAGGAAACGAATCCAATCTTCTGGACAAATATAAAGTTCGTGTTTGTTTGTTTGTATCCTTGATTCCAAACAGATGTTTGAAAATTTTGATTGCTGATTGAATTTTAGATCTGCTGATGTTGTAATATGTTGTTTTATGAGCAGTTATTAGTTTATGTATGCATTTCTGATGAAACTGAGCTGTTATTATCATGTTCATATAGGATGAGAGATTCTGCGTAATTAGTCGTTTCTTGGTCTCGATTCTTGCCACTAAGTTTGTACCAATATGCTTGTATTTGGAGTTTTTATTGAGTTAAATTTTAAATGCCTATGCATTATGCTGTCTTGGCGGTACTCGGTTGACGAAATGTTTTCGCTTGATATGTTGTGACGTGTTGTTGTTGCTTTGTGGTTTACCGTCCTATTCAATGACGGACATGTTTTGATGAGCTTTAATACGTTATGAAATTTTCTTGAAAACAATCAGGTAGCCGGGGTTCCTGGAGTGACAGAAGCGTTATTTATAGCGAGACAAGCTGCACTTGCTCAGGAGAAAAACAATTTGAGTCAAACCCCGATGCTCTACAGTTGTGGTCTTTGTGGCAAAGGGTATAGAAGTTCTAAGGCTCATGCTGAGCATCTCAAGTCACGAAGTCACATTCTGCGGGCCTCCCAGGGGGCCAGCGAACAAGAAGAGAAGGCAATAATTAGGCCGCTTCCGCCTCGTGTTGTTAACAAAGCTCCCCTGAAAACAGAGGCAAATGATGAGGAAACTGATGAAAGCGAAGATGAGTGGGTGGAGGTCGATCCTGACGAAGATTTGGCAAAATCTTTGACTGGTATGAATGTGGATGAGCTTGCATCTGAAGAGGATATGGATGAAGATGATGACTTTGAGGAGTTGGATCCAACTTGTTGCTTTATGTGCGATCTAAAGCACGATACCCTAGAGAGCTGCATGGTTCACATGCACAAACACCATGGATTCTTCATTCCTGATATTGAGTATCTAAAGGATCCAAAAGGCCTCCTTACTTATCTTGGTCTTAAGGTACCGAAACATGTTCTACATTCCTTTCCTGGATAAACGTTTTCCTGTTTTGGACTCTTTGGTAATTCGTTGGCTGTTCCTGTCTTACATTTCAGGTTAAAGGGGATTTCATGTGTCTGTACTGCAATGATAGGCGCCATCCTTTCAACAGTTTGGAAGCGGTTAGGAAGCATATGGTGGCCAAAAGCCACTGCAAGGTACATTATGGCGATGACGACGATGAAGAAGAAGCTGAGTTGGAAGAGTTCTATGATTACAGCAGCAGGTTTTTTCCTTCCCATATGTTGCGTTTATTTAATTCTGTTTATGGTTATTTGGTCACGTTAATTTGTTCTAGGTATTACTTTGCTCTATACATGTTGGTATGTCTTAGCTGAACTGCTTCTCTCTCGGTTTTCAGTTATGTGGATGATGCTGGCAAACAACTGGTTGTATCCGGTGATATGGCCAACAGCGTAGAACTTGGGAGCAGTGGCTCTGAGCTCATCATTACTAGAAGATCCGATGATGGTATATCATCCAAAACACTTGGTTCCCGGGAGTATTTGCGCTATTATCGCCAAAAACTGCGCCCATCACCTGCGAATGGTGCCGCTATTACGGCTGCATTAGCCTCCAGGTTTGTGGGTCTTGTCTGTTGTTTTTACAAAAGAATTTTGAGTCGATTGATGCTTCCCCTGTATTCAGCATAAACAATATACAAAGAGAACAAATCATTTGACAGCAGAATTGTTTTCTTATTTTCAGGTACAGGAGCATGGGGTTGGCAACGGTGCAGTCAAAAGAACGAATGGTCAGGATGAAGGTACTGAAGGAAATGAGAAGATCGGGAGTGGAGGCAATGCGCAATAAGATGGGAATGAAAAGCAACGTCATCCGGAACCTACCCAAGAATTGCACATATTAGTCCTCAACACCTCATATCTCTGGAGTTGAACGCCTATCGATATGTGAGCCTGTAAGTTTTTGATGAAGTAGTATCATGGGTATTCGTTTGAGTATTCATAGCTAGCAAGTGGCAATATTTTGTTTGCATGAACTGCAATTTTACCAAATAGCAATGTTATGCAAACTATTATGGCGTGACAAATGGATATGCGTATTTTATTGGAAGTCCTGCTGCTTCCCCTTGCAGTATTCATTTCTTTTAAATTTGATGTGTAGTAGAAATTCAATGTCTAATTTGAGAGATGAGAAAAAGCCACATCTCGAATTCGAAGATGTGACTCAAATATCGACTCTCCTCGCCTGCTTTCGGAGGCGAACGGCCAGTGATCCAGAGATCTCCGATTGGAGAACCTCCTGTTTTGATCGGAATAAAATTTGGAATGGCTACCGTGATGATATTAATCATTTGAACAATGATTTGTAAATTAAGCATAAATTGATACCGACTCCGCAAAATTTGGTAGCTGCAACTCCATTAACAACCGCTTATGAATCTTTTATCGGATTACATTTATCACGCGAATTCTACTAGTGTTTCATTTCTTTGCAGACGAAACAGTTCTTCATATGTAAAGAGTCAAACAGTGTCTTTGTTTGGTAAGTACGTTGTGCCTTTGCACCAAGTTGCCAAAAAACAAAAAGTAATTACATACTAAATTACTGTCCACAAACATCATTAGTGAGAAAATGATCAAGATTGCAAACAAGGAACATAGAGGGAAAAATAATAATCATGTCCTCGTCTACCTAGGCAAGAAAGAATGAAGGCCATGGGGATTATGTAGCGAAGGTCGAATGAAAAACTAATAAGATTTGAAGCAATCAGCACATCTCATAACAGATTCAACAATGTACAATCCAGATGTAGCTTTTCTTTTACATGTAAAAGCACTCAAGAGATGAGATCCACAGCAAGCATCCCATCCCAGTGCCAATCCACTTCCTCTGTCTTCCCATGGATCTCGTTCTTTCTTTCCTTCCTTCCTTCACTTCTTCTATTCTAGTTACGCCCTGCCAGAGGATACAATACACGTCGTATGAAATTGATAGATGTACCGTAACTTCGGTTTATTATATGAAAGACGAGAGCTTGAGGGCTACGAAACCTAACGCCACACAGAAAATGAGTCGGTCTTTTAGATATTAAGGCCCAGATTAGTCTGCTAAACAACTTTCTAATTCTGTGAAAACTTGAGAGTGAACGAATGTATAAGCTTACCTAATTGTCATAGAAGCGAGAACGACGTCTACGGGAACTGCAAATAAAAGAGAAATATGCATAAATGTTAGGAAACGACATGAAACAAATGAATTCTACAATCTTATACGGAAGTTAAACAAGAGCCGTATGCTCAGCGGTATGTACATGTATGTGCCAGTATTGAGCTCTCCAAAAGCTGCACTTAAAGAGATTCCTACTGGCACAATCAGTCCAACAAGGAAATGAATCAAATGGTGCATTTGTTTAAGGGAATTTCAGAAAAGATGGTGGATTAGATTTCTCGTACTAGGGTAATAGTCATTAACGATGATTGCTCGGGGATACATAGCATAACATGATAAGTTACAGATTCTGTTTTGATTTTTAAAAAATGATGTCGAAACAAAAAGATACCATCATACAGATAAATGATGTCAACAATTAAAATCTAAAGAAATGCCATACAGGAAATGAAAAAAAAAACATTACACACCTGCGATAACTAGAGCCTCCTCTGGAGGGGCCAGTTGTACTCATAAACTCATCATCCATCTCATCTGCCCTATACTCTGGGAATTCAACAGATGTCACAGAACCTTCATCAGAATTTGAATTATCAGAGCTTGCTCGGCGACTTCCTCTTCTTGTGTCACCAACTCTTGACCTTCTTCTGTTTCTAGAATTCCTTAAGTTATCGAAAACCTGATATAAGATGCAGGAGGTCCACCAGTTGCGTTCATCCCCATGGAAGTCCTCAAATTCATCTCCAGTCTCATCATCACCATATTCAATCACATAGTCTCCTAAAACCACCCCGCGAGGGACTTCTGAATGTATAGTGCTCAAAACATCTATGATCTCGGAGGACTGCTGGAAATTTTCCCAATCAAGCTGCCGAGCAGGATCAATCTTTGAAGGACGAGAATGAGGGTGCTCCAGCTGAGCATGTTTTTGTAATTCCAAATACGAACCCATAAATGTACATCGATGCTCCTCACAACAACGCTTCTTCACATCGAGATGTGCACGAGCCTTATCAACAACAACCCACCCAGTAACTTCCCCCCTACACAAAGGACAAGTAGGCTTGCAATCGTCTTCTGATGCCTTTGGCTCAGTATTTTCCACAGGATTCACAACTGGTTTTGAAGGAGATGACATACCATATGCACTTTTGAAGCGGTCTAAACAATTGGAGTGTAAGTGGTCTGTGTCACAAACAAAAGGACGGCACCCTTTCTCATAAGATGAGCACTGAAGTAGTACACCGTTGTGAGGAAAGTCCAAACATATAGGACAATTCACGTCTTCCCAGTTTACATTTAACTCAATATCATCCATATTGATTAAACAGGGTCGAAGCCCTCTTTGATTAGCTTCAAAGGCCATGACAGGGGATATTGCTTAGAATTAACACAAGCACATGGCATGCGCCGGATCAGAAGCACCACTTAAACAATGGAAACTCTGAGCATAGACTAACCAATCTTCCAGGTTAAAAGCCACTGATCCAATATGATAGCATCCTACATGAGGCTCTGCACAGTAAAGGATCACATACGTATGAATGAATAGAGTACGGCAAAGCTAGGAAGATGAAGAAATGCAAAATTGTTCACCATATTCTACTCTTTGGAAGAAAAAAAAAACTTCAATAACCTAGAATTAAAAACAAAATTTCCAATGACTATGGCTATTAAAGCACATTAGAGGAACCATATAAATGACATATATTGAGAAAGAGGGACCACGCACGGGGGGTTATGAGAAGGATGAGTTTGTAGACATTACTCTAACAAGGATCAGTTGTAATGAGCCAAGTAAGACCAGTTTTCAAACAAATATACTGAAACCAGTACAACCCATCAAAAACACTTTCTGTTAAATTAGCATATTACCAAAAAAAATTATGATCCAAATGCGCAGCAAGGTCACTAAGGAAAGTAAAGTATGTTCAGTATCCTTTGAATCGAAAGGAACCAGGTCAACTGTATGGATTTAGCCAAGCACAGTAACCAAACAACATAGAAAACAATATATATAATCTCAATTCGTTTGTTTCCTTCTTCTGAGTTGGTTTCAGTAGCCATTAGGTTACACTGTCTGCTTGTCAAATTCTCCGGGTTGAATGTTGATTAGTTCAACCCTTAAGAAAAGTCAACAGAAGCAAACAGCCATCGCAGAAAATCAATTTCCACAAGCGATTCCTTCAGCCTACTCAGTCAATATATATCATCCAATCAAATTCAACAACCAAATATCTTGACACATTAGAACAGGCAAACCCAAGTAACTATGTCGAATTAGAAAACATCGATTAAGCTGTATGGATATTAAAAATAAATTAATCAGCTCAAAATCATTCAAATTAAACAAATTGATTAACATCCAGCATAAACAACAAAGAATCACAGTTGTTCTGACAAAATATGAATCAGAACCGGCAAGTAATTACAAAAACTGATCAAACCAAAACATGGGTTAATCAGTCAACTGAGAAATGATCCCAACAACCCAAGGCAGCAAAATCGGTGGTGGAGAGTTAAAAGATGAAAACTTTACTCTAATGGGTATCCAGTAAAATCAACAAAAACCAATAAAATCAACCCAAATTCACAACCAAAGTATCAATCTGAAAGGGCAAAAGAAACCCAGAAAATAGAGAGAGAATTGGGAACCTGGGTCTCACCTATTATATGAGAATCTTCGATTGAAAAATGGGGGAAAACCCAAAGTGGCGATGGAGACCAAAGAGGAGGAGACAGAGGGCCTCAGGAATGAGAGAGATTTTATTTTATTTTTTTGGTCTTTGTTCAAAGTTCTATGAGAGTAAAGAGAGCATTCTTTCTTGGTCTCTCTCTTTTGTTTATGTTTTGTGTGTGATTGGGAGAGGTCAGCTTTGGGAGGAGTAGGTTGGTAGGGTCTCTCTTTCTCTTTTCTACTTTTTTTCTCGGTTTTCTTCTTTTCCAAAAGATGGATATATATACCACTATTGCATGAGTTCCATTCTTTTTATCACCTGGTTGTCAAAAAATTCATGATCATTCGTTCTTAAATTTGTTAGGTGGTAAGATACAAACATTCAAAAGACGTTCACTCCACTTTTGATATCAATTTAACAATGAGTGACCATACATTTTTAATTAATCAGATGATCAAGAAAACGTTTACGTATATCATAAATATTCATATATACAAGGTAAAGTCACACATCAATTTTTCGAGTAAATGACTGTTGTGCCCTTTTTCTTTGACCAAAGCTCATGTAAGAGTGACAGAATCCATTAGCGTTCACACTTTGTGATGTGGGGAGTGGAGTGGACAGTGGGGAGTTGTACTTAATTCAGCAAAATTATGGACAATTTGTTACTAGAATTTCACAGTAGTTTAATATGGATATGTCGACGCCGACACCTCCATAGTATGGTGGTTTATATATATTTTTTTCAAGGTTACGAGAAGAGGCACGAAGAGAGGAGAGCAGAAGGAGTTAACAGTCCTCGACGACTAAGTAAAAGATAGTTTTATTTTGGACTGAGACATATAATCAGTTTTGCGTTTATTTTAATTTTTTTTTTCTTTTTGTCATTCTTTATTACAATTTGGTATGTGTGAATTTAATATACGACGTGATTTGTTTTAATAACGTTTTTCTTTTTCAGGTTAAAAAGAAACGTAAAAGATCATATTTTGAAAAAATAAAAATTATTTTATATGGTTGATCAAACATGAATTGGAGTTATCACGCAGTGCTACAATCTGGTGATATTCTTCTTTATTTGAAAGTAAAAGGTCTTAGGTTCGAATCTCGTGAATCACGAATTCAATACCAAATTAAATTCCCCATTGTATATGGTTTAGTCGAATTCCCACTCTTTTTAATGTAAAACTATATTAATGTACTCAAAAAGAAAAAACATTAACTGAAGTTGACAAAAAACGAAAAGAATGGATTTGACTTTCAAAAGGTTGGCGTGTGAAATTGTGATTTGTGAGGCGACGGGTTGTGCCCACACGGTTGGCGGTACTGCATTTGCATTGCATGCCTGGAAAGTCAAGCCTCCTCCTCGCACAGTCGCAGCTTCTCCAAAGTCAAAAGCTACTCTTTTGTCCTTCATTTCTTTGGCGTAAAAGCACGGACTCAAATATTTACGTTAAAATGACACTCTCATGATGGTGCGTAACATTTAATAGTACGAGTATTATACAAGATTTAACTGATATAAAAATTCATTAAATTTTTATATGTAAAACCTAATTATTAATTTTATAGATCACTCATCGCGAAAGAAAAATTAAAAAAATGCAGGATATGACTTTTAAATTTAAATTTTAGATCGAGAAAATTTACGTGCGTGACATGAAGGATATAAAAAAAAACTTTCACAATACGTGCACACAATCTTGATATCGTATATCAATGAGACGCATGTGTAAACTTTATTCACATGACGTTGTATGAGAACAAGTGGCGTCTTAAAAGCGGACAAATACTGTCGAATCAGATGTGATAAACCTCTTTTACAGTTCAGTCACAATGACAATGTACTCTTGTCAGCTCTTAGTGTTCAGTTATTGTGTGAGAATTGTTCATACCCACAACAACCTCAAAAAAATATGCATATAAGAAAGTGAGATTGCTGGTTTTTAGTGCTTAAATATAAAAATAGTCATGTTTGGCGGAATTAGACGTGCAAGTGTTAAATGATAATGATTTTCATGATTTTAGTCCCATTGTTTAATTAGAGATCAATTCAAATAACACGGCAAGTGGCTGGTTCCAATATCTAATATTTTAATTACAATAAACGAATGTGAAAGAAGAAACCAAGTCGATTTTATTTATTTATTTGCTCAATTATTTAATTTTCTTTTTCATTAATATGACATCAGAAGAATTTTATAGAAGATCCTACGGTATCATGGATTTCATCTCGTGCAAACGAAAGAGTTGAGAAAATTTATATAATCAATTAATTAAAAATGTTTTACGAGGAGCAAACGATAATTAGCAGATATTATTAATTAATTTATCGCAATGTGGAGAAATGATTCTTTTAACTAAGTTTAGGCTGTGACAAGATTAAGAACCAATACTCCCGGACTTCTAACTCGGAGACCAATAATTAGGCCAAAATCCAGAAACCAATCCTCCTACGACTGCAGTTAAGAAAAATTACTGTAAGAACGGAGGATTTGAAATGACGTCGGATGCAGGGATAAATGCAGTTAAGAAAAAAATTATACACGAAACCCTGATTAATTTTCATTTCACGTAAATATTTGAAAGAACCAAAAAATTTTGCAAATTACCTATATAGGTCCTCAACAAGGTACAAACCACTTGGTGCGTGCATGTGTATATATAGTTTATGAGCCGAGACTACTGAATGCACATACAACAACCGAACCTCGAAATTCCTATCAAACCCCAAAATTATCCGCCACTACCAAAAACTGACCTAATCCCCGGAACCCCATTGCGGGTTGGTAGAGTGTATGACCAGTCGATCCAATTCTCGTAGCACACAATCGTAACTGCGCGCGAACTACTTCTGCTCCTCTATAATCCGGGTTACAACACCGACAGCAATAGTGCTTCCTGACGCCCTCAAAAAGGCCCTCCCAAGGGCTCTGGAGTTGGAGAACTCTTCAACACAAACCGGTGCATGAAGAATTACCTGAAATACAGGCAGGAAAGGATCGGAATAATGTTACTGTTACTACCAAAAGTACAGTGAGGTTAACCTGTAAACTGTAAACTGAAAGAGCAGCAATGGTTTTGATTTTATTCACCTCTATGACCGCGCTCTGCTTTGCAGTAAGACAGCGAGGAGCCTTTCTTGTCACTTTTCCAGTCTTTGGATCAAGCAATGATGAAATCTTTACCACTCTCGCAGCCTCCTTCGCGTGGTGTATGTGGAATTCCAACTGCTCATTCCAGATGTATTATATATTTGATTTCCACAAAAAGAGTGGCGCAAAAAGAAAAGTAAAATTTTCATGCAAATGAAATACACACCTGAGAGCCAATTAAAATCGGGGTTGTAACATCCAAAACAAGCACCTTCAATTCCAAATGTTTTGCAACTGCAACTGGAAAACTTGGGTGACAGAGCACACCTCCTGCCATCACACGACCTCCATCAATGCCTTGCAGAGTAACAGCCACATTGTCTCCAGCCCTTGCAATTGCACAAGCCTGAGAGTCACGTTCTAACGAGCGTACAGTCCCTGATTCTCCCGAAGGCATAACCAGAACCTACACAATTCACCAGATTATGGCTATGGTACAAGGAAAGATACAGGAGTGGTAAAGCAAACGAACTGCTGACTTATATTAGATGTACTTGAATTTAATTAAAGTGATTACTTGCATTAGAATATGCATGAGCCTGCCATCTAATCATAAGGACAACTTTCTCCAGGTAACATTAAAAGAGAAACGGACAGCCAGTTCAATAGCTCATGTCCACCAAACCCAATGAGCAACAAACTGTGGTATATAAATACAATAAATTCCGATGCAACCAATTGCGTGAATGTATCACTTAATCTTGAACTACAAATTGTGGTATATAAGTATAAAAATTCCAAAGCAATCCAATCGTGTGAATGTATCACTTAATCTTGAACTACATCAAGACTTTCGTTAACTGTGTTCACGTGTAAAAGTTGTATGACAATGTCACTTTTCAGAATACTAATATAGACCAGTCTGATAAAAGGACAATTTTCCATATGCATGCATGTGAGCAGTACATGTGTGTGAAAATTCTCGAACAGAGGAAATATCTATGATCTTAACCGATTCAATGAACTTTTCATATGAGAAATGACAGACGTGTAGTCAGATTACTTATGGAAACTTCTAATACTATCCACCAACATACCTTGAATCCACTTCGAAGAGCTCCTGCTTCCAATTTACCACAAGCAGACACCTGTCCTTGTGAAGAAGATTTGATGACATCACATATAGGCATCAGCAATGGCTTTGAAAACTCTCTTGTAGGAGGCTTGAGGGAATCAATTGCATCCAACAGGTAAGGTCCACGGTACCTGCAATTCAGTTACCTCAAACCATTTTCACTCACAATATCAGCAGCAATAAGGAAAAGTTCTCCAAAGTTTTCATTAAGAATGCCACAATTGTCTACTTCTTAAGGCGAGCCACTATCAATATGAACTTTTGATTTTATTACATGAGGCCCTACTGAAAATGAACCTCACATAAAACAAGTTACTATCCTGTTATTCTCCTTACAGTGGCTTCTGAATGATATGAAAAGTTTTCATAAATAAAAAGATGGAAGATCCTTCAAGAGGGTGAAAATGTATTTGATGCAGAGCAAAGCTTGCTTTGAGAGGTGGAGTTTGAGATAGAATAGGAGAGTGAGGGAGGAGGGTGAGTAACATGAAGAGAAACAAGTAGACCAAAAACTTCTTAATGAAGCCCAGAATTTAGCTAATACACAAAATTCTAATCCTAATATGTAAAATAAAAATGAGTTTGCACCTACATTTCGAATAAAGACAACATTTCATCTTTTATCCATCATCAGCAGTGATTTTAAAGAGATGAAAAACAAGTGCACTCACCAAGACAATAAACGGACATCAGAAGGAGCTGTCACCAAATTCTGATTTTCCATGGCACTCAATGGAATCCAAGACACCCAAGAATCTCTGAAACCACAGGAACGGAGAAATGTTCCAAGTGTCTGTCTGATCAAATCAAATCGATCCTTGGAATACTCAACAATATCCATCTTGTTAATAGCAACTATAATTTGATCAACACCAAAACTTCTAATAAGTTGTGCATGCTCCCTTGTCTGTCCCTTGCCAACATCCATACCAGCTTCGAATGCACCAACAGACGCATCTATGAGAAGTATCGCAGCATCAGCTTGTGTTGCCCCAGATATCATGTTAGGAACAAAATCTTTATGGCCAGGTGAGTCAAGCACAACAACATGATATTTTCTGGAATCAAAGTATGCAACAGCCACTGTCATAGTTATTCCTCTTTCCCTCTCTTCGGTACTCTCATCCAATGCCCAAGCATATGCGAAGGACCCCTTTCCCTGATTAAATCATGAACCCAACTTGAACACGAGATTCAAGCTTCAAAAGTACTCAAATAAAAAATCGCAATTAGATTACCTGCAAGTTTGCCTCTTTCTCATATTTGTGCATTTCTTTCTGAGATATCCTTCCCAAAAGGTGAAGCAACCTACCTGAGAGTGTTGATTTTCCAGAATCAACATGACCAACCTACAATAACAAGTGAAACAAAAATTGGCTCCATTTCCTATCAACTGACAGTAGGAGGAGGACAACGAGTAGGATTGTAAGACCATAATCTAGTGGGGCTTACTATTGCAAGATTCAGTTGAGTCAGTGTATCTACAGCTTGGTCAGGAAGCATCCACTTCTCGGGTTTATAGTCCGCTTGTGAACGAGATTCTCGAACACTAACACTATTAGAATATCCAGATCGAGCATCCAAAGTCATGTTTTTCAAGCCACTGGTAACACTCTGTGACTTGCCCCTAATTTCAGAAGTGCTCTCAACCCCACTGTCACGTCTGCTTGTTGGCTGCGAAGCAGATGAACTCTCTGAAAATTTACCATTTTCTTGTATAGTAATCGCACCACTACTTCCATGGTGATAACTAACTGTCCGATTCTCCAACTGATTTTGCTTATCTAATCTACCTTGTTCCCTTTTTTGTGCCATTGTAGATGAGCTACCTGACCATTCAGCACTTGATTGTATGCTAACTACACTACTCTTCTTCGCAACATTTGAGGAAGCTTTTGAAGATTTCAAGTCAATAACACCAGCTGCAAATAAAACATATTAGAGAACCCTATCAAACAATTTTATCTCACAAAAAGACTAATAAAAGTATATTTAGAAAACTCACCAATATAGCTTGTTTTCTGAAAAATAGATACTTCTAATCACTTAATGCACTAGGAAGGCATTATATGTCAGTTACCGTAGCAGACTTCTTCTCAGTCCAAAACCAATCAAAGAAAAAAAATTAAGAGTCTGAAGGAAACCCATTGTTGAAGACCCCCAAACAAATTCAAACAATGAAAAGTTCTGTCCAGGTTTTGGCAAGGACTTTTAGATCACTTATATTGAAAGTCTGGATTACATATATTATGCTATCAAAAATCTCAAATTTTAAGATAGCTTTCTTCTAGTCCATAGGTTACTATATAATAATACGGGAACCTTTCTGTGTGGACTGTAAGTTGTGACAAAAAAATACCCACAATGGAATTTTAATAATATAAGAAAAGCATACCTTTTGAACCTGTTTTGGAGGACCACAATCCATTAGAAACCACGTCATCTGGGGATGGAACATCAAACTTGAAAGGAGCTGTATCATCAAAGCAAGCAAAGTTAGAACTCAGAACATATATGCCACAAATATATATAATGACATTCTTTAAGCAGTAAAAGATGGTAGATGCTTGGATTAAAAAGTATCTCTCAACTGTGAAAATGGTGATGCTCTAACTCTACTCTAAATCATCTTTAGGAAAAAGAGTGCAGACCTATATCAATACGGTGTTTGTTATGAACATTAAAAGTGTTATGGAATTCATGAATAGGTCCTTTGAAATCCCCAAGCCTGTGGAAGTTATTGCCCTCTTCTATCATAGAATCATCTTTCTGCTGATGAAATAGTACAGCCTGTTTTGGCTTCTGGTGCGGCAATGATGCAAAAATAGACTTGGCCATTATAGATACTCCAGAATCTTTGCATCTGCCTTCAACTGCATGAAAGAGATTTCTAAAAAGGGCAATGAACTTGACTTTTATTTTGTTTTTTAAAAGGCATTAAATTGAAATGAAACCTGAGTAACAAAGACTAACATACAAACTGTTCCTTAAAAAAGATGAGATCTACCCAAAGGGCGATGTCATATAATATAAGATTAAGCACGGTATCCTTTCCCAAACCAACAAATACATGCAAAATCTTCTTATATAAAAAAATATGAGAGGAGGGTTTAGGCAATGGAATGTCCTTGCCACACAGAACTCCCAGGAAATAAAAAGTAAGAAACTCACAGAGTAGCTCACAAAGGTTTAGGATACACTCAATACCTGTTTTATTATCTCTATTGCTTTTAGACAAAGGGTTGCGAAGAACCCCACAAATGTCACATGCAGACATATTCTCTTCATTATCATACGTGCAAATGGAACAACTCCAGACCTTAGGCCTTTCAGTTTCCCGCTTTGACTCAACTGCTTTGCCTGTTACTGCAATTACACATTCAGCAGCGGATACAACAGTTAAGATGTATATATGTAATGGCTGTAATTAGTAGATGAACAAGGTAAAGAGATAAATAAGGAATTTTTTTACAAAGACTTGGCATTGACAAACTTAGCATTTTTCAGATTGCAAGGTACTATGTCATTATGTGAAATCTCAAATACTGGACAAACAAACATCTTCTACTTCTAGATTGCAAAAGTATATTCCAAGATGAAAGTGAATTAAATCTTTGCATTTTTGAAGAGTGAACCAACAAAATAGATCCATCAAACCAAATATACACTACCAAAAATGGAAGGAAGCAAACTAAGAATTACTTCAAAGCTGTAAACTACCATGCAGATTCAAGGACAACTTTGGGTGAAGAATGAAAATAAATTCAAGTAAAACGATCACTAACCATTCTTTTCTATTCCAGACTCATCATCATCATCATCATAATCATAATCATAATCTTCATAAGCATCGTACTCATCATCATAATCAATTCCGTAGTTTACTTTATGAGGCATGGTCCTATGGAAAGAACTGGCTCAATTAGATACAAATATACATACATATAAAAAGTCAGTAACCACAAAACAAAATGAGCAACATACCCAGTGCATACACCGCCGCAGCCCTTAAGACGGGTTGATTTACTAAGCGTGACTTAATCAAAACCAGAACAATGCTTATTCAATGCCGAAAACTATCGTAAGAGTTTGAATTCCAGCTGCGCAATGAATTGCTCTATCTCTCTGCCACATGAATCACACGAAAACCCGAAAACAATCAGTTGCCTATTACAAAATTGAAATGCTCTGCTTTCTAAAAAGAAGAAGATCTGAAAAATCAAAACTTGAAGCAACTGGGAGAAAATAGAAAAGCAAATTCAAATCAACAGCTTTCTCAGCAACCAAACAAGTTTAGAACAGCTTGTTAATTACGCATTTATGCCGAATGAGAAATTTGGGGCAAAATTCAGTAAAATTCGATGAAAAGTAAAATCCGATGAAGAAATTCCAAGAGACGCAGTGGCGCACATTGAAATTGGATGAATTGGAATGCTTGAAGAGGAGAATTAGGGTTTACCTGGTGCAGCAGGAGTAGTGAGGAGCAAAGGGAGAAGATGGTACTTTTTCCTTTTCTTCTTCTTCTTCTTCTTGTTCGTTTCCTGTGGGGTTAATACTGGGACTGGATATTATGGAGGAAACTGAAGGAAAGAGATTTCCCGAACACCTTCTAGGCTCCTACTACTAAAATTTTCGACCAAAAATAAATAAAAATCTTTCCAATAAAATAAAAAACCTTTTTTCTTTTCTTTTGGTTGGATGAATTGAGAAAACCGGAATTTTGGGGGAAAAGAAATTGAAATTGGATATAATACCTACATGTATTTAATGTAACTAGCATATGTCCACATATTTTGCTTTAAATTCAAACTCATTTAACAGTGATAAATAAGATGGTAAATATTATTGCCACTTTGGTGAGCAAAAATGCACTCTTGTGTATGTGCCTAATTTTTTTTCTTCTTATTTTTAAAATGAGAAGGAAAGAGAGGGAGAGAAAGAAAGAACTTGGAAATTATGGAGTTCACTTCATAATATAATTCAATGATCTGAACTTTTTATCTTTTATGCCTTCTCTCAAAGGTCATGTCTATAAAAAATCACCCAAATCTGAAATCATATGACTGTTAGATTAAAAGTTTATGGTTTCTTTGTAAAAACGTATTCGTCAATTTTCTTCACTACAAATGAATGTCTTAATGATTTTAGATTTGTCTAATTTTTTTTCAAGGGTGATACGAATGATGTTATAACTTATAACCCGAAAAAATGGTCTAAGTAATAAATAGCACCCACAAGATTACCTTGATCTTCAACGACTCTATAAGTATCTCTCTCATTGGTTCTAGAATTAAACAAGAATTAATTACAAATATTTGGTAATAATATCACTACTACTTCAATTTGCCCCAAAAGGGATAATATTTTGTGATTTGCCCCAAAAACTGCAATTGGTTTGCAGATACTTTTTGCTATATACCATATGACCCTTCGTATACATATACAGTGAAGGTTTATCATTTACAACATTTGCAAGGCAATTTACAACTTTGAGGTAGCAGGTTCTCATCCGATAAGAGTGTAAACATTCTGTGTCGTATAATACTCGTAAGTTGGATTACGTTTTTGAAGCTCAACTCCAAAACTTGGTCTATCTATCAGATAACACCGAATCACTCCACGAAAGCATCAGATCTCGTATAACGGTTGGGAAATCTGCAAGTCCGAGCACAGGATTTTGAGATATAAACACAAAAGTTCGGAAAATAAATAATCGGTTTCCTTGCGCCACGTTATAAACAATCTGGCAAGTAATGCTACTTGTAGGTTTGTACCACATTGCTTACCGCATCTCTCGCAAAAATGGAACCCATTGATACAAGTGAATCTACTTGGGATTCGGCTTTTGTAAAACATACGGTTGCAAATACTCTGATTCGTAGACTAAAACTTGAGTTTACAAAGGGCAAGATGAAGTTTTTTACCTCGTGCTACTTCCATTGCGACTGACGGTATGTCTATCTGATCTTCAACGAGTCTATACACATCCACAAGCTAGAGAGAAGACACATTGACAACATATCTTATCAAAACTCAATTCTTGGGTCGTTATCTTTTATTTTTTATGAAAATAATAGTTTTGTCAGATTTTCGTACCTCTTCAATGTGAAGCCTTGAATCTTCCGTCAAAGCAAGAATAAGCTTTCTACGAATTCCTTCATCAAAAATGAAAAGGCGAGCTCCATCTTTGATGGTGTCAGTGAGGTCCAGTTTCCTACTAACTTGCAATTCTCTTGACCGTTGCCTGCAAAAAACAGCCCAAGAAAATATAGGGTTTTAAACTCCTAAGCAGAAGAACAAACAAATAGGCAAGCATGCCCATGAGCAGATACTGACGTGTCTACAGCTTGAAATGCAGGATTGCTGTTCATCTTGGTTACGTTTTCTTTGGCCAGAACAATAAGGTTTTCTAGCCGCTTCCATTGGAAAACACCATCTTTAAAAAGTACCTAAAACCAGAAGCAGATTATTGTCAAAGGATCTCTATTTCAGCAAAAATAGCTTTAAACTAGTTAATCAGAAAATTCCTCTAAATCAATATAGCTGTTCCTGTGGGCAATACTGCATGTTTCATTCGCAGCAACTTTTTATTTTTCTTCATTTTTTCAACTGCAGAGCAAGTTAAGGAGTACGAAGGGTTCTTGAATGTATTTGGATTGGATGTGATTTAAATTCAAGTTATTCAACTAACAGGCTTCCAAGTACATCACATACATAATAGCTAGCTTTAAACACACCTGTATGAGGCGTTCACGGAGAGCTGGGTTTGGATCTGTCAGGAGGCGCTTTGCCACATATGGATAGGCAACCTGTTTGACTGAATAATGTCAATAATAGTATGGGGAAGGAAAGCATGTACAACACAGATGGCTATCATCGCAATAACAAAATTTGCATATGAGATATGAGGTTTCTAAATGTAAAACATGGCAGGCACTCCGTCGTAGCATATAAATAGCATATAAATAACTCAAAGTAATGTTTAAAAAAAAAATTCAACAACATATACCACTGGGTTGAATCCATTACAGAAAACTTTTACATGCCGAATAACATCAATTAAAAGATATGATACCCACAAAAAGTACGAAAAAAGATCTGCCCTTACCTCAAGAAACTTGAAGTCTGGCTGCAAAGTAAAACAGATGCCCTCTTGAGTCAATAAAGAACGGATGACAAGGGAAAACCTCTCCGGGATACGGATGGGATAGTTGTAGACTAATTGGTTAAACTTCCCTGCAGCAGAGCCAGCGAAAAGCATAGTGCATGTCAAAAACTACACTAGAAAAGATAAATAAAAGGAACTAACAAAACACAATTATTCATTTCCCTCAAAGCATCAGAAAACCCTACAGGCAACTAAATCGTAATAGAAAACATATCAGCAGTCTGCACACGCACACGCACATGCACACACATGCACAATGAATTTGAATGTAATGTTCTATTATAAGAATGAGGTAACTCCCAACATTACCAGGTACCCCGACATAAAATTTATAAATTTGACAAGTAAGCTAGAGCGAAGGCATCATACAATTTCCAGATAAAATCTTAATATTAGAGAACTAAAATCAACCTTGCCTAACTCTCGCTTTCAGTAGACACCCTTACTGTTAGCTGACAACAGTGAGGTGTTCTATAGGATACTCTTGTCAATTTTTTGACAGTGAAATATTATAACAGCAATAATACTTTGTATTCTTTTATTACAAAACATAGTAAGAGGTAGCTCTCTGTAAATCTATAAACCCTTAATCGTGGTGAAGCCGGACCGATGTAGTATAATGCCAAGGAACTTTACAAATTATGCTAAATGTCATCTTTATACAGTTATTATTCTTACATCCCCGAGCAAATGTGCTTCAAATATTATGAGTGTCCCAAATGAACATCTAATGATTCTAAACCACAATGTATATTATATAATGTAGACAAGGGAGATGCATTCCCAAGTTCCAAGAGTTCTAAAACAACGTAGATTTTCCATGGAAAGAAAACAAAAAACGGAAGTAAAAGTAAAGACTTTAGGACATGAAATTACCGGTAACGCTTCGAAAATTAAAGTCAGACAGTCCTTTTCCAACAGAGTTCTGCCATATCGATTCTAAAGCTGGAACAATAGGAGAGACATCGGTCCCAGGAGCCAAGAAGCCAAGTCTGGTGAAATCATTTGCCATCTCAACATAGTCCTCGTTTACAGCATGGACAACAGCGTCAATCAAAATTTGTTTATTTTGCTGAAAAAAATTAAAATATAGATCAACATGTAGGACATGTAAATTAAAATAAACTAACGTTACTAACCCATAATAAAAAAATAGCAAATATAAAACATTCTATTTTCATAAAGACAATAGAAATGCAATAGTTTTGGTGGCTGGGCTGTCATGGTCCATGTATGCATAGTTACAATGTTATGTTAACCCTCGTGGCCATAAGGAGAATTGAAGATTTCAAATTTTAAAAGAGTATATTACAAGACTCTGAACTAAGGGAAAGTGATACATCTTTGCATCTTGGCCGTGGATGCGATGGAAAGAGATACCCTTTTACATTGATTTCTCTCATTGACCTCAATAATCAACAAAGTGTCCGATGCCGATGTACTAAAGATAAAAAAAAAAAAGGGGCTTTACTACTCTCTCATTCATTAATTACTGAATACCATGGAAGTGCATATTTCACCTGACTAAGCACAGCAACATTCCCAAAGTCCACATATGCAATACGCCCATCACGCATGGCAAAAACATTTCCAGGATGTGGATCCCCATGGAACAACCCAAATTCCAGTAATTGCCGCAATGCAGCACTGACTCCAACCGTTAAGAACCCATTCACATCAATACCAGCTTCTTTAACAGCCTGAAATGCAGGGCAGGTTATTATTGCTATAGATATGATATCTCATTGCTCTAAAATACCGTCTTTTATCTTGACAATCATACCCGTGGGTTAGTGCACCGAATGCCATCAATCCACTCCATCACTAGAACGCGTGAACTACAAAGCTCTTTGTAAACTAGAGGAATTTTGACAGTAGGATCACCTTCAAAGTTCAGAAGAAAATCTTCAATATTACGGGCTTCCTGTTTAGAGGAAAGAGAGTTGGAGTACTAATTAGAAAGGTCGAAAGAAAAAAAGCGGTTTAAATTGCATTGAAATGACAATGTTAATGAGGCCATAGGCATAATATAATGGCGCCAAAGTCTAATTTTTGTCCTCCCATAGCACAGGTCTGAAAGGTACCAAAGTGTAATCAAGCTCCTCCAAAAGCTTCTCACCAAATTCATCAACAATCAGCTCAGCATTGCACCCCAGTTTCTGCAGACTGATGCCATTTAAGAATGAAGCAAGAGTTCGGAACAGAAAAAGATCCCGATATATTATAGGTTCTATCTGCGGCCTTTGAACCTGTAAGTGAAAAAAACATAAATTAGATTTTTTTTTTTTTTCAACATTTTTGCCGCAGTAATGTTTTCAGCATTGTCACAACACATTAAATGTAGAGCTGTTAATGACCTAAGAAAAGGCCCTTTGGTAAACCTTAATAGCAACTTCCTTGCCAGAGTCACGTAACGTAGCTCGGTATACTTGACCTAAACTGGCAGCTGCTATCGTCTGAGAAGAAATTTTACTGAAAACAGCTTCAAGGGGTCGCCCCATTTCTTCTTCTATTATGTTGAAGGCAACCTGAAGCAATGCATGCCATATGCTAGAATAAGTTAAGCAAACCCCACACAGTAGAAGTGTCTCATCACAAATGCAAGCAACTGGAACCAATAACTTTTTGGTAAATTGAGATTTTACCTGATTGGGGAAGGGAGGAACGTCATCTTGAAGAATGCACAGTTCGTTCATATAATCTTCTCTGATAATATCAGGTCTGTTTGCAAGAACCTTTCAATACATGGGTGAAATCAGGCATGTGTTTAATTGCACAAGAATATGAATTTAAAGATCTGTTCATCAAGAATTATTACCTAAATATTAGAATTAACCTAAAAATCGTAATCCCAAATGCATAAAATCGACCACAATGAATTCTAGTCTTTCAATCTTTTTAATATATGTAGCGTTACATCTAAATTTTTAGATCTCAACATAGTACATCTTCATTGCATAATCCATCTTATTCTTATTAAAACTTGATAGTAAACCTACAGTTGATGCATTATTTTCTGTTATTTTGCTTTGCTATGACAAAGTTCAGTTTTGCAGTTAATCCAATGAAAGTAAACTGACATATTTAAGCAAAGACAGAAGGATATAACTCATATGAGTGAGGTTCAAACCTGGCCGGCTTTAATGAAAGAAGGCCCCAAATCACATAGGAGGTTTCTAAGCTGCCGAGCACGATCTGAAACAACTTCTTCGTCCCTTCCTACGAAGTAGTCATACGCCAAGGTAGACCAGTACAATCCCAAACTCCACACAATCTCCACACCCCTCGAAAGTAACGACACAATTGCTCCTCTGGATTTCAACACCGTATTTCTCACCTAATTATAAATAACATCAAGAAATTCATGCCAACTTGAGTACATCACACTAACAAAAAAACACATCCAATTTTTAACTAGAGGATCATCCGAAATCAAACTCGAATTCAGTTCAGAAACCTAACGGATAAATTGAATTCCAACCCGGCTTGATCATTTGCATATTATCACAAGATTAACATAAAACTTCACTAAAGTTTACAAGAAATTAATAAAATATGAGAGATAAGTTCACTGAGCTAGAGTTCAGTTTCATACAGTTTCTGGACTGTACTTGCGAAACGGCACGCAAACGCCGCGTTCGAAGTCGAGCTGCTCCATGGCGGCGCTAGGTTTGGTCAATTGCCCTTCCCCCGCAGACGCCGCCAAGCTCCTCCGCGTTTCGATTGCGGCATTAGAAACTCGGAATCGCAACGGTTTCTTGCCTCCTCGCATTCGGAGCCTGTAATCAAACGACGCCGGAGCCTTGGACGGCGCATTTCTACGGCTCGGCACAGTGTGAGCTCGCGAGCTCAGATGCTGATTGGCAGGGAACGGAGCTGCGGTTACGCAATTTACGCAGAGCAAATTCATGGATTCTGCTCTGGGAGTGGAGGCTGAGAGATTCAGAGAGTGAAATGGGAATGGGATGAACTTCGATGGTTAGGGGGAGGAGGAAGAAGAGAGCGAGTAATAACGAATTCAAAAATTAGTTGGAAAACTGAAAAGATATTAACATATTTATCTTTTGTGTGATGGATGGGAATCCACATACAATTTTGTACAGGAAATGTTATGGATTAAGTGCAAACGTGTGGGACAGTGGCTCTCTGAAAGTGATAGGCAACTCTGCAAATCCTCTCTTCTTCCATCGGTTATGAACTTGTGGTCATTTTTCTTTCTTCCCTTTTATAATTATCTTATATATTTTCAGTAATTACACCATAAGGGGAATTATCTTAGCACTTCAATGGAAAATACTTTTTTACCATGGCCGCAGAAAATAATTATATTTGTGCATTTTTTATACAATTTTCATTAATTCTCTTCTCTAACAACTAACTATCTAACCCACTAACATTTTCGCTTTGTTAGAAAATATATACAATGTGTGTTATCTGTTTATCAGGTTTGTCTCGCTCCGATGAGTTGATGTGTTCACTTTGTTGAATAGACGCGGTTCGTTCTTAGCTTCATATGAACTCTGATTGTAAGTATGTTACGTCAATCATCTTTGTGACATGTTTCTTGGTTTTTCTGATAAATAAGACGATTGCTTATCAAAATTATGTGGATTAATTAGAGACTAACGACCTCACGCAACTATGGGCATGGAATCATGTTTTCGAACTCAGAGTGAGTGACATGTCTAAGTAAGGACATTTCTCCATGTGAAACTCAAATTTCTAATTCATATACCATTTCTTCTAAATCTAAATGACAAACAACAAATTATATGAAAGACTTGAAAGTTGAAGAAATGAGATGTTTATTGGGATTTCCTACTACTTACCGTGACCAATCTGAATAACAGATATCCACATGAATTTGTTTCTCCATTTCACATGACATAGGGTTACATTTTATTAGCATTTTTTTTAGATTGACTGATTTTTTTTTGTATAAATTTACACGTATGGATGATTTTTTTACTTTTTGACAAACAATAGCGTTGATAATTATCTTAAAAATCGATTATATGGCTTTGGAGAAAATTTTATACATTTTTTGCAAGGGTAGAATATAAACAATTGATGAGTGTATAATGACATACTATATGTAAATAATCAATTTTTTCAGTGTTACCTATCATTGAATAAAGACAGATTCGATTTGGCCCGTGAAAGCCGGGTCTTTTTTCCCATGCGAAGAAGATGAAGATTTAGCGGGAAAATAAAAAAGTTAAACAAGATTGGCGGGAAGAATACTTGCCTTCCTAAAGTTCTCATATAAAAGCATCAGTTCATCTCATACCGCCCACTTCCACTTCCTCTCTCTTTCATTTCCCTGATCGGTTTCTCTCTCCAAAGGTTTCAAAGATGTTCTCAGGCTCCCAATTCGATGCCACGAACGCCTTCTCCGGCGGCGGTTTCATGGCTTCTCAGTCCACTCAATTCGGCGATTCCACTCCCTCTCCGGCCAAGGTAACGCTTCCCTTCAGTAACTGTGAAAAAATGAAAAAATAAGAATATATATATTTAATTAATTTGATGTTTGAAGGTTATTTTGCTTGATTTTTGTTAAAATCCGATTTAGGGTTTCGGCAAGGTCGGTGTTTGCTCACTTTCCTCTCAATTGTCGCCCGTTGATTTTTGTTGTTTGATTGATTTTGGAAGTATTTTTGTTGTATTTGTTGTTTCAGAGACGCGAAACTCACGGATTGGTTCCGGTTACGGTGAAGCAGATCAGCGAAGCCCATCAGTCCGGTGATGAAAAATCGAACTTTGTGATCAGCGGTGCAGATGTTGCTAACGTATGTACGCACCTTTTTTAGTTTCATCAGGATTTTATTGTTTGTTGCTCATAGCAATCAATTGAATGGAAAGGGAGAGATTTTCGGAATGTTTCAGTTAATATGATATTTGGTTGGTTTAGGTGTCGGTGGTTGGGATGGTTTTTGACAAAGCCGAAAGGAATACTGATGTTGATTTCACTGTGGATGACGGAACAGGGCGAATCAAGTGCCGAAGATGGTAATTTTTGCGTTGCCCTGTTTGATTGAGTTTATATTATCACATTGTTAGCTGTTTTGAAGAGATTATTGCGTTTTGGTGTTCAACGCAATGCACAATCTGGCAACTTAAGCTAAAAATGAATATATAGATAGACCCGAAATGTTTTAAGTTTTGGATCTCTCTGTTTCTTAACAGGGTGAATGAGAATTTTGACTCCAGAGAAATGCAGGAAATAGAGTAAGTTTCTCTCCCTATCATCAGTGAGTTCTTCATTGAAATTTTGACACCTTATATAGATATCGGGATTGTTGAGCGACCAAAACATTGTGACGTTCTTATAATATTATGTCTTGATTTATTTTGCAACAGAGATGGAATGTATGTTCGTGTTAATGGACACTTGAAAGTCTTTCAAGGTGTTCGACAGATAGTTGCCTTCTCTGTGAGGTATGGTTATAGAAAACTTTCTTTTTTGTATAACTCTGAGTGCATGTAGATCTCATTGCGCTAATGCATCATATGGCTAATTTTGGATTTTCAATTGTAGTAGTATGATGACGGGAGGACTTGTCACATATTAGTATTTGTACATCGTATACACACAGGTGCACTGTGCATGTGAACACACACAAACATTGCATCTTATATGTTTGAAGCAAGATAATGATGGATTTGTAATAGTGGAGATGTCTTGTAACTACAGAGATTTTGATCTGGCTCTAAAATTTCTTAACTTTTTGGGAGATTCCCCTTGTCCTCTAAGTTATGTTGAAGTATTTGGCCGCGTTTGTAAGTGAGGTTCACTAATCTGAAGGAAGAAATGGATGACAACTTTCATATTTTTATCTAAGTTGAAGGTTACTCATGAAGAAAAGATATCCCTACTTATTCCCACAAAAATGGTGGGATTAAAGGGGAGAACTTTTCTTCATGAGTAACTTGAACAAAATATGGAAGTTGTCATCCATTTCTTCCTTCATAATGCCTTCAATGTAGTGAATAGTCCTATCCATGCCCAATTTAACACACGAGGCCTTTGTGCGTGATCAAAGATGCTAGATTTTGGACAACTGTTCCAGGAAAATGTATTGAATTTAATTTTGGATAACTGAGTAAAAGTTTTTGTCAAATGTTTTTTCATTCATCAGTTTTGGTTGTAATTTTTCTGTAAGGCAAGCATTCTGTTATTGTTGATTTACTGCATGATTGATGCAGACTAGTAGTACTCTTTTTTTTATGCTTTTGTTTATCATTTTTTTGATGAATGTATGATTGTTGTGTATGATGCTTTGTTCATACTCTGCCTAATGACCACTCATACTAAAATCAATAGTATATGCCTTGAATTTGTTCCAGGCCTGTGAAAAACTTTGACGAAGTTGCTTTCCACTTCATTGAGTGCATACATACCCACCTGCTGACATCCAAGTTACAGGTATCATTACTATTTTGAATTGATGGAAGAATTACTTTGTTTTGTGCATTCATTAGCTTGAAGAGGAATTTGGATAGACTGTACCTCATAATTTGTTAATTTACTTACGGTGTATTTACATTCATTAAAGCTGCAAGGGAATGCTGCCACTCAAGTGCAGCCTATGGACTCATCTCTGAACACTCCTGTGCGGAGTGGGTCAACTGGATATCAGACAGCCCCGTCAAACCAAGTATTGTCTCTGATTATGAACAATTACATCTCAAACTGTCTTCACTTGTTTAGCAAGCAATTAATGTTCAATTTTGTAGTTCTCTGGGCAAGTTAGTGTTGATGGACTAAAGAGCTGTGATCAGTTGGTTCTTGATTATCTGCAGCAGCCTTCAAGCATGTGAGTCACAATTTCACTAGGAACTTCTTTACTCATTTTGGTTTTCTTAGTGTCACCTCTTTTCGTGTAAGATGCATTGGCTGCGGGTGCTTAATTTCAACTTTTTACTCTGTTCAATTTTGGGACTTAATTTTTTATTGCAGTGGAAAAGAAAAGGGGATACACAGAGATGAACTTTCCCAGCACCTGAAAGTTCCTGTGGGAAAGATCTTGTACTCTCTCTCTCTCTCTCTCTCTCCTGGATTTACTTTTATCTTTTTGTTCTTACACTGAATTTCGCTTTGCTATTCCAGGGAAGCTATCAGGTCTCTTGAGGAGGAAGGCTTAATATATTCCACGATCGATGAGTTTCACTACAAGTCAGCAGCATATGGTTAATATTCGTCACAAATTTAACCATCTTTAGGATTGCAAGTACTTATATATGAGTGCTGTAATGTACACTTCTCTTTCCATATCTAATATTTATCCCAGGATCTTGTGGGTGGGCTCAGTATTAAAGTTCATTAACCGCCCTTGCTATTTTGGTTGATCATAAAATGTTACTTGTGAGATAACAAGTTCAATCGTTCACTGATTTCAAATAGCTGTCCTGATAACAAGTTCAGTCGTTCACTATAGTGATCAAGGTCTTGAAATCAAACAGGACGTGGACTCTGTAGCAATACTTTCTATCCGACTGTTGTCTTTCACACTCTTCAAAGCCTAAATGGATGAACCAGTTGCACGAAATATGGGCTTGTCCCAAAATCCTACTACCTCAGGAAGCAGAGGCGGCTCAGTGATGCCACATTCTTATACCATCTTATGTGATAAGTCATGCATACAATCAAGATGTGGCGAGTCACTCCTGAGTTTGTAGCATATCAGATACGGCTACCAGACACTGCATTCCATTTGCACTCTTAAGGGGAACACATCTAAGTATTGAAATCATCCGTGCCTAAACTTTGAAGATTGAGATGATACTATAGCCAAATGAACTCCATTCCTGATTCAAAAATCAAGCGCTTCGTGAATTGACACCTAACGTGATGACACTCTTTAATGGATAAGGATTGTCTGTCCTCTCACTTTCGGTGTTCTCTCGTGTCTTTCTGTTTGTGTGGTCACGATTAAGTCACGTCAACATTTTATATAACTATTCATTTTTGTCTTATTATCTTTATAAAAAAATAATATAAAATGTTGACGTGGTTTAACCATAACCACACAAAACATGAGGGCACCGGAAGTGAGAGGGCATACAATCGTTATCCCTCTTTAACAATGAGCATCCCCAAATCCGAAGAAAAAAGTTATTTTATATTATGTTTCCTTTTCCTCTCTTGTAGTTTGGTTTTCGTCACTCTCCCTCTCCATTTCTACCTCTCATTCCTTTCCTTTATCATCTGTTGCTGCTGAAAAATTACGAGGCAGATTGCACTACATGATATAAATGGACAGGTCTTACTTTTCAATATTAATCTTATATCTAATTAGCAAAATAGCAGGAAGAAAGTGACTTAATCATGTGTTGTTTCTGCTGAAAATGATTGCTAGATTGGAGCAATAATTCAAATTAATTTAGGTCATCGAATACTCGTAGTATTGAAGAATTTTCCCAATATTTGATCAATAATGTCGTCATTATTTGATCGATCATTTGAGTAATTAAGAGTCATAAAATCCTCATTTTATATGATTTCTCAAGTTTGTTGAAAACAAATTTTAATCACTAGCGAAAGGCTCAATGTCTGCAGATGGTCACATTGGTTAGAACATATGTTTGCATCCGACGCAAATGCACCCAAGTTTGAATTTAACGTATGGAGTTTAGACTATTTCAAAATTAAATTTGACCTCTTTTTACATTTTCTGTAAGTCTGAGCTCACACTGAATAAATTTAATGAAAAAATTGGTGACTAACACTATTATCTTATGAATGAATGTGGTTGAAAAGTTTAATTCGATCGCTCAGACGTTCTACAAAAACAAAGAAAGTACAACTGCAGAAGCAGATGTAAAAACCCATACAAAAACAAATAAAGTGCAGAAGCCAATAACAAACCCAATCAAATATGACAATCTGATTGGAGGAAAGAAATGTTGATTAAAGCAATCTGTTGTTTCTTTTACACACAAATTTATAGGTAGTTTAGAAGAATTTAATATTTATTTCTATCGTTTGTAAAAATTAAAATAAAATAAAAACATTAAACTCAATACTTTAGAAACTTTAAAATCCCATTCACTTTGTAATGGGAGGAGAGTGTCAAAAGTAATATCACATCTGCGAGCAAGTTCTGCCACCATTCAATAATTCCAGATCAAATGGCAACAATCTCAAAACCCCTGATCAGGCCCCAGATTCTGGCCAGGCATAAGGGACAACGGGGGCATAACTGTCACTCTATAACAGCAAAAGACCAAAACCCTAACCCTAATGTGGGGTAGGAGTACAGCCCATATATGTCAGCTTTGTCAACACTGTTAATTTCAGTTGACTCACCATCAACAACAAAAACAGAAGAGGTAGGAAATTCCCAACATTTTACGAGGGATTTTAACAACGATGAAGATTTTTGCAAAATTCTGGACTGTGACTTTGCAAAGCTGAGTGGGGTTGATGTAAACAGTTCGAACAATGCCATAGATACTGAGGATTATGATAAAATGGGTCATATTTAGTGTTGCCAAAGCAGATGGAAAATAACCAATGTGGAAGTGAATATGGTGGCCAATTTGATTTTGGGTCCGAAGCTAGGAATGATCTTAATACTATGCATGTGATCTAATATTCTACTAGATAGAATATTAGGTTTCTAACCATGCGTCTTGAGTACGAAACACCCTATCTCCTAAATTAATATCATACTTACTGACACACTGGTAATTAATTGTAAGCATTTCACTTTGTTAGTGTTTTTTGTTAATCCATTATGCTTAATTTGTAGCTAGCCATGCTTGTGACTTAGTTGATTAACAACCGATATTTAACTTAATTAAATAAGAGAATTCACTTCAGTATTTGGTAATACCTCCTTGTAAGGAAATTGTGTTGGGAAAATTAATGGGTAATGCGGGAGATCAATTTTTAAACCAAAATCTGCAAATCAAATGATACGGTAATGTCGATTAACGTGCTTATTTTTTATTAGTGACATTTGGTTTGCACACCTGATTTAAAATTTTAATCTCCTTAACATTATCCATCTTACTTTATAATTTTTCAACAAATTAATAACCTTACTATACATAGTAAGTTTGATCTCATCATTTATTGTTGCGTGCACAGTGCTAGGAAAACGTCGTATCTTGTTTCTTTAAATTTATTTGGTTACAGACATAGTCTCTGAAAACAGCCGTGTGGTCACGCTGCTAAATCTTTGGACCGGTTTTAATTCTCTTTTCTTTTAATTTCCCAGAAAACAACACAAACATCAACTTCGTTTTCTTTGATTAAAAGGCTGTGCCACGTGCACACACAGTCTGTCAAACGAAAAGCTCAAGTGAACCCACAATCTCGTTATGACACGTGGCATGTGACACCTGGCTCGTGATATCTTACTGCCATGTTCACGTGACGCCCGTCACATGTTGAGATTTTGATCTTCCTCCACGTTGGGGACTTCACCATATCACTTTTATAGAGTCCCAATCAAAACCCAATCAACAAATATTGTAAAAGTGCTCGTGTTTTATGATTGGATTGGATTTTGGATAATGTGAAAATAAAATATAGCTTTTCTTTTAGAGTACAACTTTGTGTGGTTGGATTAGAGTATCAATTAGCCTGTTATGTACTTAACATAATTGCATGTTTTGAAGAAAATTGTGTATATCTGCTTTTAATTGATTTTCCAAGTTTTTAATCATTCAAAATAATAATCCCATCCCAAAATTTGAAACAAACATTGTTTGCGATGTTGAAAACAAAGAAAACAAAAGTAATCAAGAACAATGAAAGAAAGAGGTGTTAGAACTTTCCTGGACTTTTTGTAGGCATGAAGATGAGCAAACGTTGAAGCGAGATGTGACGTGCTTTGTAACTAATTAACTTTCTAGAACTTTAATCTTGAATTCAGATTTGATTTAAGTAACTACCACTCGGTCATCTTTTATAAATTCAGCGTTTATATATTTAGCTCAATTCCCTTCTTTTTCACACAATCATATAAGTGTCGTAGTTACCAAACTGCCATCGATCATATATAGCTGCGAGCTGTGCTTAAGTATTGTAGTTAACAAAAAGTAAATAGAGTCTATCCATTTTCTTCTTTCAATGATATATACTATTATTATCAGATGATACAAAGCCAAAATATTTTACAAAGCAACCCAATATATCCCAAATAACACAATCACCATGCATGTAGATGTACTCTTTATTACACCCGATGTATACCAGCAAACCCGAAAGCATATCAATCACTAAAAGAACAAAGTAAGCTAGTGATATGAAGAAAAAAGAAAAAGAAATCAACAATATATCAACGAGACTAACACACAACGTTAGGTACCAACTGATGTCATACAGATGTCTACACGTCCCGAACGTGGAAGACGTTGGGGTTTTTAATGACAATATCATACATGTAAACAGAGTTGAACTTGGAGAAGTCCCTGGGGAGAGAGATTAGATCGATCGAAGATCGCTTGTGGAATTGGAAGAGATCGGGATCACCTTCATAGTACCTCTCCCAGCCTAACCCCGTCAATATTTGCTCGAGCATCGAGTAGGACGACACCACCTGCCCACTCGGCAAGTGCACCAAAGCCTTCCTCCTAGAAGATGTCTCGGCCTGCGGATTTTCCACAAGGCGAATCACCCCATTATTCTTGAAAACCCAAACCCCAGACATTTTTTCTTTCTGGTTGCTAGAACTAGGTTTTCTCTGGTGGGCAGTATTGGTTGTAATGTGTTGCTGTTTCTTTGGAGAAAGAGGTGGAGAAGGAAATGGAGTGGGTTGCTGTGAGAAAACAGGTGGTCGGAGGGGGTATATATATATGTGTGTCAAAGGGACAAATAAAAACAAGAGGGAATACTCCATGAGTGGGAGTGAGAAACTGAAAAGGATGGTGATTGTGGGACCTAATGGGATTAAAAACAAGAGGGTGCATGGATGCGCGTAGGGTTTTTTGATTTAGGGCACAAATCGTCACCATCAACATCCAATTCCGTGGGGTTGGGGTTTGGAAGAATCTTTGTGTAGCTTAATTGCAAATAATATCTTCTTTTGTTCTCCTTTTTCTCTTTTTATTTTTTGGTGATGGGGAATCTTTGTATACAAATGCATGCCACTGTTCATTAATTAAGAAAAGATTCAAAAAGGAAAGTCAATGATGGATAGAAGCTGCACTCACTTATATCACGAGATGTCCACGTGAAGGGGGTGGGAGTGACTAGGGGGCTGTTATTTCTTGTGTGGATCTTGGGATGTTGGTGGGTTTTCCGACTGAAAGCTCCTGTTTGGGATTATTGTTGTTGGAAAAACGTAGTCATTTATAATTGCTTTTAACCTTAAAAGCTACGTTTTTATTTTGATGTACAATTAAATTATTGATCATTGAAGAGTTTGATACAAATTAGAAATTAGTTAACCAATGTTACCATTGTCATCCTTTTAACTTTTACGTGAGAAACTGTCTTTTGTATTCTGTATTAGTTTTTTTTAATTTTTTTTTAATTTTTTTTTAAGGGAGATAATTGGTGGCAAGTCACGGTTATCCGCATCTCACAGTTATCCACACCTTACGGGGGTCGGGAAGACTCACAGAGGCATTTCAACCTCCCTCTGACCACAAGTCTGACTTCCACACCGACAATGGGTTTCGAATATGAAACCTCCAGTTTTTAGTTTAAAGGAAGCCTTGCAATCCGTCTTTTACCACTGGACCACCAACTCGAGGTTTGTATACTGTATTAGTTGATATAATCAATATTCAATTTTAATGAGCCTCTGAATAGATTAAGTGAATACCCAAAATTGTAGTCATTTTATTTCTATCTTTCTATACATAACCGAAGAATGAAAAAGATTCTTCAAGAGTATTGGATCCCAGAAGTGCATGATAATTCAAATGTGATTTGCTCTTCCTCAATACTGTTTCAATTTTAATCAAAATATTTTTTTTTTCCTATTTGTTTTATGGTATGACTATAGATGGTAGAGGTGCACGCCTTGAGTTCTTCTTAAACGGATCAAACACACATCTAATTGCTTGCATATTTTATTAAATGCGTCTTCATGTGGTGCTTGAAACTACATTGGTAGAGTGTACACACACACACACACACACATATATATATATATATGTAGGGAGTTATTATTAGCACTCCAAAAATCTCATTTGGTACTACAAACTTTCTATAATTAGAAAGAAAAATACACTTGTGAGGAGTGTAGAATGAGATTTTTGGAGAGCTAATAACAATTCCCTATATATATGTATTTCTGGTAATGCTAGGTAGATCAAATTTACAAATTATGTGATGTATCACCAATAGGAAATTAACATTTTAATCAACATTTAATAATCCAATCATCAACCACCACGTCATACAGTTTACAAAATTTGATCTAAATAGTTGGTTTCCCTGATATCCCCTTACTTTCACACTAGGGTTTGACTCTTACTACTCCCTCCCCAATCTTTGGCTTCTTTTGTACCGAAGAGTTCATGTACTAAAAAATTATGTACTGAATTTGCCAATAGGATCTTCTTCGAATCCTCTTTGTGAGGATTCTGGAGATCTATGAATCGTGTCTATTTATCGTACATCGTGTAGTCAGTTTTTGTCAGGTACTGTTTGTGTTCAATTTTAAATAAAAAAATTTTAAATGATTTCTGACTGCACGATATATGATAAACAAATACAATTTACGAATCTCCATAATTCTCATAGAGAGAATCCGAATTTCTAAATTAGTAGTCTGTTGATATGACCTATATTTTAAAAACAAAAGTAAAGGACCAAGGCTGAGCTTGAATGCATAATCCAAAAACATTCCTTAATGGTTAATAAGTAACTGAAAACATGAAAGTTCGATCCAACTAGGTTTAGGTTTATTCATACATTAAGCGAAAGCAAATGATGAGATACTAAGTACTTTTATTATTGAGATTAGACAGTTGATTATTTTCCCCAATCATTTTTATTGTTAAGATTTCTCCCAAATTCTAAATACCACTCAAATCTAATCACGGACTCGAGATACATATGTCCGTCGAAGTCAATTCATGTATAATTGAGCCCTAAGGTGATGTACTTTGTCATTCAAAAGGACCACTACTTCACCAAGTCTCAATTATCATCGTAAAAAATTCATCGTTTTTCCAGAATGTCTGAATGATCAAACACTTAAAAAAAAAATGCCCCCATGTTGCCCACATGTCATCACATGGGCTTACATGGTCCTGTAGCCGGAGAGTAGAAAGGAGGGCCTTTGAGCTGCCGTCTTGTCAAATCCATGCTTACTGTTATACGTAGGATATTTTGGAGGTAGAGTTTCTTGACAGAGGCAGATTGTCTATACTTCTGTTACCGTGACCTTTCTCATCTTTTATTTATTTATGCGGTCACGGTTAAATCACGTTAATATTTTATTTTTCTATTATTTTTCGTCTTATTATTTCTATTAAAAAATTAATATAAAATATTGACGTGACTTAATGGTAACCGCACAAATAGGAGGGGATAGGAAGAGCACGGATGGGCAGACAATCTGCCTCCTTTCTTGACACGTTCAAAAGGAAAATACGACCACACAGTAAATTTGATGTTCTTCAATGTGAACTTAACAATAACAAGTCAAGAACCATGAGACAAGAAATCAATTTCAGTGCGAATGTTGGCATCTGCTATCATAACGATGGACTTTATGTTATCTGTTTCTTACTGTTTGCGAATTGGCCAAAAAGGAAAATTTTGTTTGATTAGTCAATATCGAGTTTCTTGTTGATTAGGTAACTTAAAAGACATGGAATAGGGCTGTCATTGTCTATTGCTTCCTTCCGTATTCTGTTTTCTTTCTTTGAAATTAACCAAAAATCTTTGTCAAGTGGTTGATGTTGAATCTAGGAAGAATCTAGGATCAAAACTTCACGTGATTACGTGATACATGGCGAATCTGCCAAACTCGATCTACCATATATACACACACAAACAATCCTAATTTATGTGTGTGCATTTGGTTAAGGATGCATGTATATTTAATTCAACAGTTGATCAATTTTAGTCTAGTGACACTTAATTTTTATTTTGTAGGAGTATGTATTAAGTTCATTCATAAGCGACAATTTTTAAATAAAAAAAAAAGTTATTTAACAGTTGATCGGTAGCATATTTAATAAGATGTCAAATTTAATGTAACTCATCCACATTATTAGATGACAAAAGTCAAATTAACAGTGGTCCTCGATCAACTTTTGAGTCTGAAAGTTTATATTCTCATGTTCCCCCTCGTGCATGTAGAGAGCATTGCATGCTGGATTTTTGTATGCCTTTAGGCCTCCAAGCCCCTCAAGCGCAATGTCACCTTTTGTATGCCTTTAGGCCTCCAAGCCCCTCAAGCGCAATGTCACCTTTGCTTCTGTTTTGTTCCACTTTTTACATTCCCCAAGGTCCTAGTGATATAGACCCCTCCTAACCCCAATACTTCTGAAAAATCTCAAGTGGTACCCAATTCTTTCGATTCCGGTCATTTACATCTTTGTTACCATTTCATTTTTCGTATTATTGATACACTGAAGTTTTCCCTGACCTATTCATAACACATACATACATACATACATATATATGTATGTATGTATTCTTTTTGTTTTTTTTTTATTCGAAAATCAGGGTCTCAACACATAATTTTGTTTGTCTAGAAATTTCGTCCCCATGTCAAGTGGATTGCATCCGGGCTTTAAGCTGTATCGCACGACCTGCAGACTTTATAATGTATTTGCTAATTACTTCAATTTCTTTGTTTCAAGCTCCGACAGTTACTATTTCTTTCAAAGGCCTGCAGTCACGAAAGGACATAATTAATGAAATGATATTGAAATTAATTTTAAGCTCCAAAAATTATAGTTATTTTTTTTCCATTTGTCCAAAGATAATATTTGTGTTGTGCTTTTTGTCAAAAGTTCAAAACTATATTGTTTGGTGTCACCACACTCTATAATATATATACACTTTGAATTATCAACCTTAAACTTCATTTTATCCTAGCTCCTAAGTACAATAAATAGTAGTGAAAAATGTGTAAGTTGAGGAAATCTTCACGTACATTTCAACGAGGCTGCCCTATATCTTGTTTAATTGTGTTCAATTAAAACTTAATTACTAAAAATACAACCAAGAATTTACTAATTTGTTATATATCAAAGTCTGTAGAATTTCAACCTTTGGTATCTCTTATTATATACATATTCTCTAGTTGTGAGTGTCACATCCCCGCCTGGGGGGGACCATTTCCCGGGCCCGGTTTTGTTTCTGGGAACTCACACGAGAACTTCCCGATGGGTCACCCATCTTGGGAGTCCTCTCGTGCGCTACTCGCTTAACTTCGGAGTTCCCATGGAACCCGAAGCCAATGAGCTTCCAAAAAGCCTCGTGCTAGGTAGGGATGGGAATATACATATAAGGATCACTCCCCTGGGCGATGTGGGATGTCACAATCCACCCCTTAGGGGCCCGACGTCCTCGTCAGCACACCACGGCCAGGGTTAGGCTCTGATACCAATTGTCACATCCCCGCCCGGGGGGGGGACCACTTCCCGGGCCCGCTCCACCACCGTAGCACGATATTGTCCGCTTTGGCCCCCGACCACGCCCTTACGGTTTTGTTTCTGGGAACTCACACGAGAACTTCCCGATGGGTCACCCATCCTGGGAGTGCTCTCACGCGCTACTCGCTTAACTTCGGAGTTCCCATGGAACCCGAAGCCAGTGAGCTCTCAAAAGGCCTCGTGCTAGGTAGGGATGAGAATATAGATATAAGAATCACTCCCATGGACGATGTGGGATGTCACAGTGAGGATGTGAAGGTAAAAGAGTCTCACATCAGTGAAACGAGAAACTTTGCAAGAACTTATAAGAGGTTGGGTTACTTCCCATATCACCAATTAGCTTTATGGTGAAATCTCAACTTTCTTTATGAAATCAGAGCATGTTTGCCCAATTGTGAAGCCCAACGACCACGCATGCTTCATCTCACCCCACTCCCCACTTGTTTTGTTCACATAAGTCTCACATCGGTGAAAGGTGAAATCTTGCAAGGGCTTATAAGAAGTTGAATTACTCCTCATATTACCAATTGGTTTTATGATAAATCGGAGGATTCTTGTGTAGTTTTCTTTTTGGCTTCGCCTCATTCTAACGGAAAAAAAAAACAAAAAAAAAAAAAGAAAAAAAAACACAAAGAATTGGTGATAAAAAACGACAATCACCTCTTTCATAGTTTTGTAAAAGTATAAAATGGTGTGATTGCAAAGTTGGTAGCCTACCTAATACATGAGGACATGAGTATAATTAAGAACCCAATGGCACTTGGACACCTCAAGGTCTTTTTAATAAGTGATTTGAAACCAGAAAAGAGAATCGTTGCCCTACGTGTATATGAAAGGTGTTTTGGATGCCAATTAGTGGTCATTTTCATACATTAGCGATTTGGCAAAGAAGTGTTCGGCTCTTGGAGAACAACTGTAGCAGTAGCACACCATGATTTTCCATATATTCCATATTCTTTTTGTCATTCTTTCGACTTTTCCATACATAATATTTTTTCACATTTCTTTGCGTACAAATATTAGGTTTTTGGTGGGGGCGCCGAAGATTCCATAACATATGTACACCACAAACTTTATGCAACATGCTTAGCTTTTCATACATATCTCATTTGAAGTGAGAATCAAGGGAAAGGTAGCTTCCACACTCGTCACTACCTTTTTATATCCAAATAAAAGAGAAAAATAGGATAACACTTGCATCCGTGAGAGGGGAATGCACATATCCTACTTATATACTCATCGCACAACTTTTATAATCTGAACCTTTTAATTTCATAATGTTCATTTGAAGATCATTCCTACCAAAATCATTTGAACCAAAGATCATCTAGTCAACTAAATGTATGAAATAAATGGACAGTGTGAGTACCAGGTGACACATTTATGATAAATTGTCGATTTGTTTGATCTATTTGAAAACTAAACGATCTCTAATTCAAATTATTGTTGTTGTTGGGATGATTTTTAAATGATGATTAAAAAATTGAACAATTTTGATTATAAAAGTTATACGGTGAAAATACATTGTTTGCTAGGGATGAGATTTGTATACTGCTTCTATGAAAGGAGTATGCTAATATATTCAGAAAGATACATGCACTCAAGAATAATTAGCACTCCAAAATAATTTTGTGGATTGTAATAATCTTAAAACCATATCTACATTTAATTGGCCAAAGTCTAATCGTTCAAGCTATAGAACAGTGTTGAATGAAGTTTGGTTTAATTAGCTTAACAGAAACTCGTCGAGGCATGTTTGATAATTAAAAAAGTTGAGGTTTTACCATAAAAGTTAATTCGTAATATGTATGGGGAGTAACCCAATTACTTATTATCACATGTAAGGTCTCTTCTTTTCCCATTATGAGTTTAATACTCTCAACATGTCCTCTGTTCAATTTTCAAGTCTGGCACGTAAACACTATACAAATCGGGTGACGTAGAGCATGTGTGGATGTTGGGCTTCACATATGAGACAACTTGCTCTGATTCCATGAAAATGTTGAGGTTCCACTATAAAACTAATTGGTAATATAGAAAGTAGTCTAATTATGTATAGGCACATGCAAGATCCGTTCTTTCTGTAATGTAAAATTAATACTCTCATTATATATAACCATTTTGTTCTGCTTTTTCTGTCATCAACCATTTATGAGTTGCGCAAGATTTTTTCTTTCTTTCTTTCTTTCTTTCTTCTTTTTTTTTTTTTTTTTTTTTTTTTTTTTTTTTTTTTTGCCTTACGGGGATTTATTGGTTCGTCCTTCTTGCGGGATTTGAACTCCACAAGCCTATAACATAATTCATGAACTAGAATAATATTTGACGAAGCAGTACTAACTTTACACAACCCTAATGGCAGAACTTATATTCCTAATGGTGATATAATACATACACACACACACACACACCCCTCGAAAGCTAAACTTATTATAATTAGGAGGATAATCGAGTTTGCGATCTTCAAATAAAGCTTCTCTTTTTCTAGAAATCAGATACTAATTCCCGTCTAAAAGAGCAAATAGATTGCAATGTGAATAAATTAGATACTAATTCAATAGTAATAGAGCATTTAATTTATGATAATTAAACTTCCAGTGATAATATTTAAGAGAAACAGTGTATGGTACGCATTAAATCGAATATGAGCCAAAACTTCGTATAGTGGATGGGGCACCTACTAACCCAACGTGAAGAGGATAATTTAGTGCGATGTCACCAAAGTGAACGTATCAAGATCATTATCTAATTTAAGGAAAATACTAGGCACTTAGGTATCAAATTTGTACATCAAATGATCGATTTGGCACCAATCAAATTTGTGTTTAAATTCAAGTTGGATATTTTTTTTGGTAATAAAAAAAATTTATAGTATATAATGTACCACATCATTTCCTACATAAATTTGATGTATGTAGCACCACCCTTAATTTAACATGGGTAATGCTAGCAACTTTTATTTTTGTAACAATGCTGGCAACTTAATTCTCACTTATATTTTCTTATTCTACTTCTTTGACCCTTTTCTATCATACAATATTACCTAATGATTTGAGACGCTTTACCGTAATGGCGAAAAGCAATCATGTCTATACACTCTGGTGCATGTTCGATCCCTATCGATACCTATCTCCCATAACTCTAACACACTAACGCTACTGTTTGTAAAAAAAAAAAAAAAAAAAAAATTAAAATTTGACATTGATGCTAATCAAATGGTAAAACGATTTCTAATTTGATTACTTTTTTGCAAAGCTGATCTTTTAAGGGTGGCCTTGAAATTATACAGTTCCATCATCAAACATTACATGATAAAAATGATAGTCGAGAGGTAAAACAAGAAGATATGAGTGAGAAAGTTGCTAAGTTACTAACATCCTTATTCAATTTATAGCCAATCACTTTAAGTTGATGCTTAATTAAAAGCAATTATATCGACTGTATAATATAAGAAATTTAACATACATACGTATGTATATGAGTGTATATAACTGTTTTACAAGAACTTACGATGGCAAGTACCTTTCGCAATTGCATGCATGCTGGTGGATTAGCAAGTTTAATTCTACGATAAACTCAAGGGTCGTTGTTTTGTCCATAACCCTAAATTAATCCACATGGCCCAAATGGCCCAACATAACCATAACCCTAGATTTAATTCACAATCCTAAATCATAATTATAACCACGAATCTAGTCATGAAGAACGTGTAGCACAAAAACGGATCAGGAAAAAAAATCAATATCTAATGATCCAATGTGTATATAGTGAGGATTTATTAACTTTGATTTTGCCTTGTAATGTATAATATGTAAAAGTGTTTAACATGCTGAAATTAGGTATGAAGTTGTGTTGAATATGAAGTGAAATCACTCGAAAAGCCAAATTCTTAACATCTTCCACCTAGTTACCCCAGAGGAGTCAGTAACATGGAGTCATGAAAGTTTTCTTTTTGAATACATCGATATTTTTACACTAGAGGAGGGAGAGTTCGGCTATGATACACATTGGGCATCTTAATTTGGCTGCAAATTCTCCATCCATGAAATTCGAATCTAAGACCTCTCACTTCTAAGCGAAGAGGAATATCACCAGATCGTAGTACCGAGTGGCTAGTCATGAAAGTTATTTACCATGTCTTTGTGATGACTTACGACTTGTGAGAAATTAACCATGACAATATAAGTGAAACAGTTATTAATTAAAAGAAGGATCGATTAATAAAAAAAATCCAGCATCATAGGGGTTAATTTACAACTTCAACCAATTTAAGTAGAGATTTTTACGTGTGTTTGGAACACGGGCACATACGCCATATATGTCATTATAATAGTAAAGGGACATTTGAAAAAAAAAAAACTTTCCTCCGATCGTATAGTAACATAAGCGTACTACCCCATATTCCGAACGCATTGAAAATCTCTCCCATTTAAGAAACAAAGTCCCTCTTTGAAAAAAAAAAAAATTTATGAAAAAAAAATATATATGAAGCATCTTTTTGTGTTTGTTTCTAAAGTAATGCTACTCTTACTACATTTTAATACTACATTTGTACCACCTCTCTAATAGAGGTAGGGTCTACCAAAAACATGTGAGTTACATCTTTAATAGAAAAGTGGTACAATTATGGTATCGAAAATGTAATAAGAGTAGCATTTTTGTTTTTCCAGCTTTTCCAAAACAAAACTTCTTGCAAAATTTGTGCCCTCCCAATGTCCCTATTCCCATAATTTTCCTTGAAGGCTATCTCCAGCCCAAATGTGGGAGATCCCAAACTTTAGTCCTGTATTTTCAACTTTTCACCTATACATATAAGGTTATGGGTTAGGCAATTTTTTGCTTCAACTGTAAGAGACATATAATTCCTGCCTCCAACTTGATTAAATTGAAGGCTATCTCCAGCCCAAATGTGGGAGATCCCAAACTTTAGTCTTGTATTTTCAACTTGTCACTTATACATATAAGGTTATTACCGTTAAAATTGATTAAATTGAATTTGAATGGTTGGAGTTTAAAAGAAATAGCTAGCACGCCATCCGAATCAAAACCCATAAGGTACTACAGCCATTGGACCTCAACGGCATGACAATCTAGGTCGTAGAACCCTTGCTTGCCGTGCACTCGCTTGCAGAGAATTCCTCTGCCATCTTGTTGCTGTTGTGTAGAGCCTTGTTTCACGTGATGGAGCATAATTGTGCGGAGCGCTCGACCCACTAGAAACCTTATCCATGTAGGGGGGATAAGACATCCAAATATAAGGGTGGATTGAAAAAATTGAAAATCGAAAAAAAAAAGGGACCAAAAATCGAACCGAATCGAACCGAATCAAATCTAGTTAGGTCGAATTCAATTTCTGGAGTTCAAAAACTAAACCAAACCAAACTAAACCGAAGTTTTTCAAAACGACGTGGTTTTGTAAGTATTGTATTAATTAATAATTCTATTCTAGAAACGACATCGTTCTACCCCAAGTGTAACCCTAAGGCTATGCCTCTCTCACATTTTCCCAGTTCTCACAGCCTGAGCCTCCTCTTTCTCTCGATTTTCAATCACTCTCTCAAACTCTCTGTCTCTCACACCTTGCCATCAGTCTCTCATCTCGCTGTCAGCTTCTTCTTGCTGTTTCAAGTCTCGGCAGCAAAAGGTTAGTCTCACACTCTCACTTCTTTGTGCTTTATTTTCTGTTCTGTTCAAATTGGTTATGATTGAACAAATAGTGCCTTTACAGATTTCCAATTATTAATTTGCATTTTCTGTCGATAAAGATGAGAGAAGGATTCATACTTTGCATTTTCTATTAATATGATTTTTTGGGTTTCTTTCTGCAACAAATAGTGCCCTTTACAGATTAGAGAAAGATTTGAGATATTTCAATATATTCTAATTTTAGATTTTTTTGGGAGGGTTTTAGTATTTTGCTCATGCATTAGCGAGCAAATTGTCATTCAAAACTTGAAATCGTTGAGCATTGATCTTGAGAACTTGAAGAAGTATGTGCAAGGCATGGAACTTTGAATGCTTACTTGAATTTATGATCTTAGTTGTAATGTTTATTTTAATTCGAATATTTATTTAAAGTTTGGACTTTTGGAAGATTTGAACTTTGATGTTTATTTAACTTTGGACTTTTGGAAGATTTGAACTTTATGTTTATTTAACTTTGGACTTTAGAAGACTTGATTGTAATTGAACTTTGAATGTTTATTTTCCTTGTCTTTGATTCTATTGGAAATTTGGAATGCTTATTTTATTTGAAATGGGACTTTAAATTTTTATTTTCATTGTCTTTAATTCTATTGGAATGCTTATTTTATCAATTATATTGAAATAGGACTTTGAATTTAACCGAATCGGACCGAAATTGAATCGGAAAAAATTGAACCAAACACAAACCAATAGAAAATTGAATCGAACCAAACCGAACAATAATTTCGGTTCGGTTTTCAGTTTTGGCAAAAAACCGAATTGAACGGAACCGAACCCATTCCTATCCAAATATCCACCCCAAACTCGAAATTCTATTTTTCCCACCCCCAAAATACATCCTTAGAGAGGATTTGGACCCAAATTTTGGGCTTTTTTTTTTTTTTTTTTTCTTTCCATCCTCCCGTTGGAGACAGCTTAGTGAATTGTGATTGGTACCTCATCATCAATAGTTAACAAAAGCTCAATGACTAGGCTCCAACTAAAATACCCGTAATTGAGTTCAAGTTTACAAAATTATATTTTTGAATGCCTAAATTACCCTAATAACATTGACTTTACTCTGTTACTTGTGAAGATGAATACCACTAGACCGTAGTACTAAGTGGTAGTCTGTTACTTGTTATCTACATTTATTTTAATTATTTCATTCAATTAAATGTTTTCAAATAGCTTATGTGGATTTGCAAAAGAAAATATTTAAAGGTCATGATTCCAATGCATACTAATAACAAAAATTACATGATATTAGAGTTTTAATTCCTTATATATTTGTTTTCATATTTGTGTAAAATTAAGCATTTTTTGGTTTCTTTGCAAATGATGATAACAAATAAATTAGTATATTCTACAAATATAAAAAAATTTATTTTATTCAAAATTTCAAATATTTTACATATAAATATAAGTAAATTATTTTGCACAACATATATATAATAACAATAAAATTTCCTAGTAAATATATGTAATAATACATACATACACAATAAAAAAAATATTGTTTGTTCAAAATTAGTTAATTTCCTATATTTTGCAAAAAGAAAATATAAGTAAACTACATGCACACACACATATATAATAATAAGTTACCTACAAACTAAAGGAATGTTGCCATTTGATTCAAAATTAATTAATTACCTATATTTTACATAAAAATATAGGTAAATTATTCGCACACGTATGTATAGTAATAACAAAATATATCTTATACATACATGCAAAATAATTTACTTACAATGATTGTCAAACAAATAAAAGAAATAGAACAGAAACAGATGATCACAAGAGAGGTATAAAGTGAATACTTTTGTAATAATAAGGCATTTATTTGCCAGAATTATGGTGGGTAATTAAATTTATTATATGTCACAATTGTAAACATTTGGATTTTGACCGTCTAATTAAAATTTGAATTTGATTTGGATGTTAAAACGAGATGAATTTTTGTCAAAGAAATAAGCGCTTATCTCTCAACAACCTTTAAATTTAAGCTGCCAAAAGTGAAGCCAAACCCATGAACAGAACCGCGGCACCAACAGCCACGATCCCACGAGTGCGTGAGGCAGCAGATGGAGCAGGTGACGAGGGTGCAGGCGCTGGAGCACTATCTGACGACGAGTCATCATCAGATGGCTTTGGTGGCGAGGATTTTTCGCCTTTGTCGTCTTTGTCATGCTTTTTCTTTGATGGGGCTGGAGCCTTGTCAGATGATGACTCATCGTCTTCCGACGGACTGGGAGCCCCGTCATCACCTCCTTTCTTGGACTTCGAGGGGCTGGGAGCCTTGGCAGACTTTGGTGATTGGGCGGGGGAAGAGTCGGTGTTCTCGATGTCAGGCACGTCGATGATGGACCCGACTTGGAGAACTGAAATGTTGTAGGGTTGGGAAACAACCGACTTAACAAGGTTGACGTGATTGCCGCCATTATTGTTGCCCTTGTATGCGGATGCAAATGAGATATGGTTGTCTTTCACCGAAACGGTGATGAAACCTTGTTGGTGGCGAGCCTGACCGGTTGATTGGAACATGGTGGTGAGAGTTACAGACTTGTTTGATTTGAAGAGCTTTTTAAGCTTGTCCGTGTCGTAGTAATCCAAGACAACGTGGACGCTCAGGATTTTCTTGGTTAGGTCAGAGGATCCTCCGGAGAGGCCTCCAACGCCGCCATTGTCCACGGCGAGGACGGTGATGGTTTTACGTTTGTTGATCTCGTTAGCTAGCTTTGTCTCGGAGAGGAGGCTGTTGAAGTTGGAGAAGTCCGACTGCTTCTCTAAGATCTTGGTGATGTTGAAGGCTGACGAGGTGGAGAAGAGGAGGAAGAGGGCAAGGAAGAAGGAGGAGAAGAGGATGCCATGTTCCATCTTTCTTCTTTGCTTTTCTTTCTCTCTTCGATGCTTCAGTTGAAAGCTTGGTTTGTTGTGGGGAGGGAGTTTGTGGGATTTATATGGGGACAGAGTTTGATTGCTATAATTAGACAAATAACAAAGTAGGATGTTAGAACTCAAAAGGTTGGGAGTGAATTTCTCATTTGCCCGAATTACGTTTTGGATTAGTTCTAAGTCGCACCTAAAAAATTTGCTCAACTTTTTTTCATTTACTCACGAGAAGCAATCTAAATTTAGGGCATAACATTGCATTATTCTTAATACACTTCAACATACTCTCGTAATGTCCGGGCTCGTGGCTCCAATGTTATAGTGCATTTCCCTCAACGAGTCTACATCGATTTATAGTTGTAGTTTTGACTTCTTTTCTTCTGATGACCAGTAAATTTTGTTTCCACGTGTAACATTATTATATGATGTTAGTGATCTACATGTTGTAGAGCTAGAGTACGAGAAATTAAAACTTAAAGTATAGTATTAGATGTTGAGGTACTAGTTTATGAGTATAGAAATTAAATTGCTTTACCAAAATAGCAGCCACTTGCCACACGTGTGCAGCAATTAACTCTTTTATATTTTTCATTTTTTATAATATATTATTTACTGTTTTTATTTTATTTATTTGAGGTACTAGTTTATGAGTATAGAAATTAAATTGCTTTACCAAAATAGCAGCCACTTGCCACACGTGTGCAGCAATTAACTCTTTTATATTTTTCATTTTTTATAATATATTAATTACTGTTTTTATTTTATTTATTTATTTGTTATTGTTTTTTATTAAATTATATTTTGAAAATAATGAACTTACTAACCACTCATAGTCTCGTGGTTTTTTTTTTTTTTTTGTATGTATCTTTTTTTTTTCAAATCCTAATGAGAAAATGATAATTTGGATATTATGAAGGTTTCACCTTGAGACATCGATCCTTTCACCGTTCTCCAACCTTTTAATCTTGTTGCTGGCTTCAGAGCGGTGCAACATCGAGGAGGGAGAGAGCGAGCGGTCAAATTGAATGGGAGACCGAGTTTGTGTGCTCCGCCCCTGGTGATGCCGAAACCGAGCTTTAAAAAAATCGCATGAAAAAATGTATACTTATTCATAAGAACTTATTTATATATATTTTTTACCAAGTCAAATGCAAAGGCGAAATAGGGTTTCTTGTTTTGCAAGATGACTCTTCAAGTACTCTATAGCTCTGTCATTAGTTTTTTTTATTTTTAACTCATTTTCTTTTGCCATACATGCACTTGCACCCTCAAATTCTTCATGGAGTCTTTTTAATATATTATCAAATTCAAGATGAGTACGTACGTAAGCCCTAAATTTCATTCATATAGTTATTAAGAGAAAATTACAGTATACCTTATGTAATGTGGTGTAACCACGTAAGTGACGACGCCACCATGGCTAAATTTATTTACCTCTCCTTTAAAATCATGCGACGTGTCTGTTTGCTACTTTGCATGGTGGTTCTTATTTATGAGACGCTATTGGTCCCGATTTCTTTTTTAATATTCTCGCTAAAGATGTAAACATTGCTAAAAAAGAGGATAGGTTTAACCTCATAAAGGATTAACAATAACAATAATGTGAGGGGATGAGCTTAACCTCATAAAAGATTAATAATAATATGGTTCTAATTCGCTTTTAGATGCATTTGATTTAATTAAATCTTTATGAAAAAGAATAACAATTAAAAAAAAAAAACTTACCATTTCCAATCAATTGAACAATAGATTGAATTATTATCCTATTCCTCTTCGTCTCTTCTCGGCTTCAGCAAAACTTACCATTTTTTTTTTTTTGAACTTTAACGAAGAGCTTTTAGTACTGTTCACTTTAACGAAAAACCACATTTTTACACTAAAAAATCAATCATGGTACTATTCACTTTACCCTTCATTTTGTCCTTATCTTATTTTTCTTCCTTTCTGTTGGTAAAGTCGTTGGGTCGTTGATGCAGTGGCATCAGTTTAGCTTCCTTTAAATTTTGGACGCACAAGTTTCACTTTCAATATATTTATTTTTTCTCTGTTGATCAGTTCTTATTTTTCTTATTTCTCTGTTGATCAGTTCTTATTTATCTTCCTTTCTTTGTTGATCATTTATTATTTTACTTCCTTCTCCCTTAGTGTAGAAGAAGATTTATTCTCTTTTATAAAAGTGGAGTTGTGCTATAGCCAAGGTTCCAAAAGACGCTAGACACTAGTCGGACGGCAAGCTGGGGCCTAGGCGGACTAGATGAATTTAAGTAAATTTGTTATATATTTGTATCAATAAGTGCCTATTTTACTTAAAAAACACATAATTGTATTGGGATACATATATTGCATACAATATAACATACACATTGTAAAGTATTAGAATATATTGAAAACATAGGGAACAAGCATACAATGAGTGTTCAACATAGTATCCAACAAGTTTATTATATTTTATTGAAAAATAAAATGTAAAATGAAAGTTATTGATTTTCTATCTAAGTGGGAGTTGCGACTTAGGTAGCTTTAGGTGGGCTAGGCGGACACTAAGCAGGTCTAAACACTCTTTCTTAATTTTCAAAACGCCTAGGGACTAATCAGGGCAGTGGCCAGCCGCCTAGCTCCTAGGTGAAGCTAGATGGGGATTTTTAGAACAGTGGCTATAGTCGAGAAGAGAGGAATAAAAATAGGATAATTAGCCACTTAGTACTAGGTATAGTAGTATTTCTCTTCATTTGTAAGTGAGAGATCTTAGGTTCGATTCTCGCCAAAAGCGAATTTGAATTACATTATTACTAGCACATCGTGAGACTAAGCTCACCACAGTTAGTGTAAATAATATCGTTTATTAAAAAAAATAATTCAATCAATTAATTGTTAATTGATAGGATATCGAGGAAGGAACAAATGGTAATTTTATTATATAAATCATTTAATTGTTTCTTTTTTTATAAATATTAATTAAATGCATAAAGTAGTTACGGTTAGTTAAATAAACACATGAAACAATTTTGGAGGGAGGTACCAATTGAGGGTTAGGGGAGGTTTTGAGCAAAAATGCACTCAATTTATGTGCTTCATCCTTCCAAAAAAAGGAGGGAATATGACACATTCCGACTCAGAAAGTCCACTAGAACTCCCAATTGAGTTATGCTGGTCGACACCCGGAAGGTGACGAAGCCATAAAATGTGATGATGTGTAAAGTGTGAAAAATTTAAATCCAAAAGTGCCTATATACACAACTACGCGGTGAGCGGGTATGGACCCATTTCACATGTGATACAGAGCATAAAACAAGTACAGTGAACAAAGATAATAATTATACCATTAATATATGCCACCAAAACTGGGAGTGCCACATGTCCTCGTTGATACGGAACCATGCTACAAGAACCTGGAAGGGTGTGTCAGTTTAGTATTAGAGCCTAACCCTGGCCGTGGTGTGCCGATGAGGACGTCGGGCCCCTAAGGGGGGGTGGATTGTAAGATCCCACATCACCCAGGTGAGTGATCCTTATATGTATATTCTCATCCCTACCTAGCACGAGGCCTTTTGGGAGCTCACTGGCTTCGGGTTCCATGGAAACTCCGAAGTTAAGCGAGTAGTGTGCGAGAGCACTCCCATGATGGGTGACCCACTGGGAAGTTCTCATGTGAGTTCACAGAAACAAAACCGTGATGGCATGGTCGGGACTCAAAACGGACAATATCGTGCTACGGTGGTGGAGCGGACCCGGAATGTGGTGGATCCCGGGCCAGGATGTGACATAATATGTATACTTATCACGTAACTTAATCTGCGCAACACCAAGACCTTACTAACATTGATTCTCCCTTCTCCTCCTCATTCTTTATTATTTTCATGCTTTTTTTTTCAATTTAGTTGGTACAAAAAATTTAATTGATATGGAAAAATATAAGTTACACCTAATTAATTAGGACATAAAGAATAAACAATCCTATAACATATTTCATATGAATTAATCATATTAAGAAACAAGAGTGGTTACGTATGGAAACAATCTGAAAAGAGCTGCAAGCAGTGTCTCGTAAATTGTTTGTACCTTTTTGATCGGTGTCTTTGTCCTTGGACTCATCCTCTCGCCCTTGTCTGATGCCTTTAAGAAGCAAAAGCAACGTTTTATTGTTAAGTTGAGGAGAAGAAATTTGAAGAAGAAGAGACTTGATAAAGTTGGGTAAGCGGCAAAAGCAAATTCCAAACGGCAGCAACCCTAAGTTCTACCACTACAACAAAAATGGCCACTGCCAACAATAAATTATCCATACCCTTTGAGGCCAAAGAGCACCAACATATGTGTTCATAGATCAATAGCAACAGTGCAGCTACCCTCTATGGACGTCATCATTGCTAAAAGGGCATAATAATATATGTTGTGCTGAAAAGGGTAAGCACCAATAAAGGTCCTTTTGTACCCAATTCTGACAAAATTGTCAAATGGCTGCAGCCACCCATGTTAGCACATTTATTGTTATTGTGCCCAATATGTCAACTATTTAAAAAAAAAAAAAATTTAAAACCGAAATCACCTACAAATTGAGATTGAGGCTAAACAAAAAATTATTTTTTCATAAAATTAAAACATCCCACAACCACAAGCATCTATAATATTACAATTTACAAAGATATTCACAACCATTATATATAAAAACAACTAGAATTTTACATGTTCTATCCCCAACTAAAATAAAACTAAAATTATAAAGGTTTTAAGTGAATATCGGTTCTCTCAGGAATAAGAACATCAACTATTAAGGTTTTAAGTGAACCCGCACAGTTCTTTTCTCATATTCGAGTCGGCAACCTGGTCAAGTTGGCTTTGGTGGTTGATGGGTTTCGATGTGGCCATCGCGTATAGAGAGGGAAAAAAAAATGATTGCCTGATTGCCTGCTTCTGAACAACTGGGTTGTTTTGAATGGCCCCGCCAAGTACCCCAAGCATCCATTTTTCTTGTACCTGCATCACTATGATCAAGCTCTCCTATAACCGCAGCAACTCCCCCATTCAAATCTGACCCTAAATCGTAAAAAAAATAAAATAAAATTCAACATAAAAAGAAATGGTCAGTACGTATGATTCCAGTTCACGCTGCTCAGGGTCACCGACGCTGTTAAGTTTATTCATCATTGCTCGATCACTCTTGTTAATTTTCTTTTTCATTTCGTTTTGTTTCGGCTTTTCTTTAACACCGTAGGCACACAAAACCGATCAAATTCATTCACCTACGTAAGCCACAAAAGCATGAATATTTTGTTTCAAATTTCAATCCCAAAAAACAGAACCAATCAAATTCATTCACCAATTGATGCACACAGCACACAACTTTGTAACTCAATCCCTATTATTGCACACAAATTCTTGACTTTTAACACAAAGCCCACCTCCAATTCCACATAGCAAAATCTGGGCAATCAATAATTTCAATCCTAACTAAAACTTTAACACAATTATAACCGAAACAACTCTAATCACTTTACCCAAAAAAAAAAAAAGATGGATAGAAAGTGGATGTACCTGTAATACGAAACTGGCTGAAGTGAAGAACACAAAGATTTGTGCTTTGCTGCTCAAATTTGTTGAGTGAAAGAAGTACCCAGAACCAAAATCATATTAGGGTTGAGAAATTGGAATTTATTAGAATTAGGGATTCATTAATACAACTATGCCTCGGCCCAATTCTATTTTTTTTCATTTGGCCTAAAATAGAAAGAACCAAAAACTTCAAGTTAAAAAAATTAGAGAAATAAATCTGAAATTTTAGAGAGACAAAGTGAGGAGAGAGAAATAGGCGGAGGACCTTGGGCGAGGAGTCCATTGACGGCTTCGTTGGGGAGGACCTGAGCGCAGTTTTTCACAATCTCCTTTAAGCTTTGCACCAAAAATTAAAAGCAACATATCATGATTGAAGAACACAGCAGCTGAAGAGCACTGCCGCAGTTCCATCAAGTAACACGACCAGTACAGCAAAGCAAGAGGGAAATATGGAGTCCTCACCTCAGGCTCGTGTGAAGAAGCAGAGCTGGAGGACGCCGCCGCAGTTCGAGGTGGAGCTGGACGGGTTCAACTGCTCTAAGAATTTCGTGTCTCGTTAACTGTAGCAAGTTAAGGTAGGTGGAAAAAGGATAAGAATGGCTACGGAGGCGAGAGAAGGGAGTCGGCAGCGAGATGAGGATAGGACGGAGGCGAGACCGTTTGTGTCGTGTGTCACTGAGAGAAACGATCGCTTCATCACCAGCTCGGGCCTCGTCACCCATCGACGCCACCGCTACTTCTCTCTTCGCTGTCCCGTACGCCGCTCTCATACCTGCAAAACACACAAAACCCGAACAAAATCATATGTTTCTTAGATCTGAAATTGAAGAAATTTGGCTATGAATTTGTAGAAACTAACTTGAGGATCGGAAAGATGATGGGAAGAGGATTATGAAGGTATAATTTGACGGTCTGTGGTGACAAGTGGAAGGCGGCGCTGTTGCCTGAAATATATGGACAGGAAGGATTCGGGAGGGAGAGTGAAGGGGAAGGAAGAGACAGGATGAAGGGATGACTAATAACCTTTTTTCATCTTCAAGTTTTTCATATGTTTTTCATAGTTATTTTTCACAAAAGGCACAATTATTTTTATACGTGCCGTTTGAAATTTAAAAAGTATATAGTGCAAATAATTAGAAATGTACATTTGAGGGTGGTATTCTTATTTTATTTAAAACAAAGGGCACGAAAATATTATTATGTCAGTTTAAAATTAATAAACAATCTTATTATTGTGGAATAGGAAAAAGTCAATGTGTAGAGGGCACAAAAACCATACTTTTTATTTAAATATATTAAATTAGAGGGCACGAAAACTACTATCGTGTCTTTGTAAATTTATATTAAATTTTCATTTCTAATATTAAAAGAACACGTGAAAGCTGGATGGACATTTGGGCATAAAAGTCTCGATTTTCGTGCCAAATAATGTGTTTGTGTCAACTTTTTTTACATTTGGGCACAATATTTGGGGCCCTTTATAAAATGTGCTTTGTTCCACCCTTTTAGTGTTCAAAGGGACACAAACTCCTCATCCGTGTCCTCAATTTTGTATCCATAGCCCATTTTTCTTGTAGTGTACTTGGTTGGGCAGCTCTCAGACATATATGGAAATATCCAGGCTTGCTGAGAGAAAGACCGCTCTGACTACGTACAATTGTGACTGTTGCTGTACTTTGCTTCCTCGTATTTGTGCTCTATTCCCTTTATTCATTTCATTAATCCCTGTGGAGCCACTCCCTAATCCCAATCCCCATCCAATTAATTGGACAGAAGCTCGTGTTATTGTGAAGACTCATAGTTTTAGTAGTATGTTTGTTTTTCCTCATTATTTTGTATATTGGTTTGGTGAATACCGAAACCGAGATTCGAAAATATCACATGAAAAGATGTACTTAAAGGGTATCTGATGCATAATAAAAAAAAAACAACAGCTTCTTACCTGAATATATGTTCCATACGTTTGCCACACAAAACCACTATTGCGAACTCTTTAAGATAAATCTTTTACGATCCTAAGTTCTCTTTTTTTTTCTTTTTTTTTTTTTCATTTCCTCAATGATTGACGACTACTTAAGCAAACAAAAGGGAAGCCAAGCTCATGATCACCACTCCGGCGCCAACAGCCATCTCACGGCGTGAACCAGTGGTAGAGCTTGATGATCCGGCTGGTGCATCAGCAGATGGTGAGGATGCAGATGAAGCATCACCAGAAACAGGTGGGGATGAAACGTCGGAGGAAGGACTGGGAGCATCAGAGGATGATTTCTTTGATGGAGAAGGAGCTGGTGAGGCAGAGGACTTTGGTGAGCTGGCAGGGCTCGAGGCAGCAGAAATGTCAGGAATTTCAATCACATTTGAGATTTGAAGAACTGAAATGTTGAAGGGCTGAGAGACAACGGATTTCACGAGCTTGGCGTTGAGCTTGCTGCCCTTGACAGCTGACCCGAAAGCAAGCCCTCCCTCGTCGATCTTTCCGAGGTTGATGAACCCTTGCTGGTCCTTGGCCTGGCCAGTGGACTGGAGCATTGTGGTTAGGGTTGACACCTTGCTGGAAGTAACTAAATTGGTCAGTTTCTTCTGGTCATAGTAATCCAGAACCACGTGTGCGCTCAGGATCTTCTTGATCACATCTTGGGATTTTCCGGAGATGCTTGAGATGCCTCCATTGTCCACTGCCAACACTGTGATGGTGCTGCGCTTGTTGATCTCGTCTCCGAGCTTGGTCTCCTTGAGATAGTTGGTGAAGCTGCTGAAATCCGACTGCTTCTCGAGAAGCTTGACGATGTCAAAGGCCGAAGCCGAAGAGAAGACAAGGAAGAAGGCAAGGCAGAGGATGACGGAGTCCTTTGTGTTCTCCATCTTTATTGTTTATCTTGCTTTGCCTTATTTCTTGCTTTGGAAGCAATGTTTTATTTTTATTTTCAAGCCCTGGTTTGTGAAGTGGGGATTTGGGAGCTTTATATACAGAGATTCATTGGATAATTAGACGGAAAATTTGGATGGTGGAGCCTAAAGGGTGGGAGTGAATTTCTCGTTGCCATACAAAAAAAAAGCCGAAGTTTTGACTGGTTAATTAGGCATATTCAACAAAATATTATCAAAAAATAGAAAAGATAGAAGAAAAGATATCAAACAATCACGTAGAAATAACGCGCATAACATGGCATTCGTGTACTCTTAAAATGCATTAATGATAGAAGAAAAATGTATACACAGAGTCACGGGCGAATCACGTGCAGATTGACCTTCGCCTAAGTTAAGAAAGAAGCAATCAACTTTTTATAAGTTACACTTGTATTTGTTTTCAGAAACATTCAGTTGATTTGAAAGGATCCTAAATGTGGCACATGTAGCATTAACTTAGAATACATTAAAAAATAAACATTATTTAAGAGAGAGTTTTGAGTTGTTGTTGGGGTTTTGAGAGTTGAAGCCTAAATCAAACAGTTGTTTTGTTACAATATAAACAGAAGGGGGTTTTAGAAGAAAAAAAACAGAGAGGAGGGTTGGAGAAAGACAGTTAAAACCCCAAAAACTGATCCTCCAAACTTAGTATCTCATGGTTGTCTTCTCCAAATATAATCCCTTTGCACAAAAAAACCCTTCAGAAGGCTCTTTACCTCCATCAAACAGCCTTCACAATTTTCAAATCGAAAACCATGACACCTCACAAAGCTTCCCCCCTGCCCGTCCCCGTCTCTGTCCCCGTCTTTGGTCTACTCCTCGTTTTCATCAGTTCGGCTGTCGCAGACGCCTTGGACGTCCCCGCAGATCTCCAATCCAATATCATTAATGAAATTAATGGACAAGCAGGGACAAAGGCAAATGCACCAAAGAGTGGTGATCCTAGTGCATTAGCCAATTCCTTCAACTCTGCTCCGGCCCCTGGTGGTAAAGACAAGTTGGACAAAATGATTAAGCAATTAAATGGACCAGCGCCAGCAGCAGATGCAGCGAAGAATGGAGATGCTTCAGCAATAACCAACATGTTCAAGTCTGCTCCAGGGCCTGCTGGTGCTGCCGCTGGGGCTGGTGATGCCTTGACGAAAATATTCAAGCGCGGTCCGCCCCCTGAAGCTGCTGGGCATCAGTCAGCACTACCACCTCCTGAGGATTCTGCTTCGACTCGGCTGGCTTCGAGCTTCCTATGCATTGGGATGGTAATGGGGTCCCTCTCATTCTTCGTGGCTTTTTAAAGAAAGAAATTTAGTATTATAGCATATAGAGAGAAACGGAGAAGAGGGAAGTACGTGGATGATTATCAATCGTTATTCGTTAACGGAAGCAGAAGATCTTACAACGTTGTTGGTCATCTTCATTCCCGAAAACTGAAGGACGGAGACATTGCTGTGCAATGATTTGTAGAAAATTTTATTACTTGCAAAACAATAAGACTTTATTTATCTTTTATTAATTTTGGGTGAAATGATAAAAGGATCTAAAGCTCTTTTCAATAATGCACAATGGAGAATAAAATCACAGAAGATTAGAAATTTGAAATCGAAATATTATGCTGTCAAAGAAGTTCTACTCGATTAAATTCAAGCATTAACAAAAATAATATGTTATCATCAGTAACCTACATTCGCTTGTATGCAACGTCTAATCTTTCGAGCCTTTTCAAAATATATCCAGATCGTTGGCCTCACCAGGTGCAACTATACGATCAAATGTAAAACACCAAATGAACTTGGTTACCCCCCAAAAAGACAGTTACCCCTACTAACAAATGAACTTGTATTACATTGTTCATTTGATCTTCTCAATTATATCGGCAATGACGTCCTCCATGTTCAGCTCCTCCATTTCTGAAAATGGTCGTTCCATGTCCTGCAAAACAAAACCCATAAATGAAAACTTCGGAAAAAGTGATTACTTTTCAATAAGCTGATAACATGTTAAAACTGATCATCTTATCTCTGCACCAAAACAAACCCGTTTAATGAAGGTCACCCTCTCTTCATCAGAATAAGTGATTCAAATTATCATCGAAAAATCTTACAGAATATGATGTTTCCTTTTTGTGAAAAGGTAACCATCCTGTTAAGATTCATCATCAATATGGATTTAAACTAATTCCCTTAGCAATTATCATCAATCATTTTTATCCTCTTTTTTTTTCAAACTGAAACTTACCTTTCTTGAAAAACAGTGAGCTATTTTGCTCTCCGATCAAATGTCTTTCAGAATGGAAAAGACTTATTGACAAAACATTATTGCAATTTAAATCTTGTAAGAGTAGAGTAACGTTGGTGTAAGAATTACCAGAAGACTGATGAAAGTCTCGCCGCCTTCCTCCCGTATCTCAAAGCATCCTTTTCTTGGCTATTCACAATAAAAGAAGGAAATAGTTACTTTCAATATCCGGTAGGAGGACTGCAAGTCTACAAAAAATCAAATATGGATAACTATCTGTTTGGACCCAAAATTAAATCATCAGCTTGTGCAATCAAAGCCGTTGAGTGAGCATAGTTCCCAACTGTCGGATAAAAAAATAAAGATAATTTTGTTATTGTTAAAGGATAATATTATGATTTTTATCATAATAATTATCTTTTAATATGAATTATCTTGGTATATTCTTAAGCAGGATAAATAGCATGTGAATTATATCCCTAAGCAAGCGGAACAGTTCAAATTGAGTTGGGATGTCTGGTGTGTAGACGTGTGGATTGGAGGATTTGGATCCTCACCGGATCCTTGGGGATCCTAAGGATCAAGGAACACGGACTATTGATAAAAAATCGTGTGGTCACAATTTTTTCCTTTTTTATATTTTTCATGCAAAATGAGGTTTCTTTACCTTTAAAAATATAAAAAACATTTCATTGGAATCGCACGCTTTTTTATCAACGGTTCATGTGCGTAGATCCCTAGGATCCCAAGGAGGGGATCCGATCCAAATCCTGGGTAGGATATGCTGCAAACTGATAATCAAGAATGGGGATCAGGATGCATGCATTGATGGGTTTAAAGGTGATGGGATAAGAAGCCTAGGTAGGTTAGGCCCTTGGTCATGATGTGATAATTCCACAAAAGGTGATGAGATAAGAAGCTTAGTTAGTATAGGCTTTTGGTCATGATGGGATAAGCTTGGTAAGCTTTTATTTCGTTTGAAAAGTCAATCATCTGAAAAATAGGCTTTAGCCTATTCAGTTTTTCATTCTGCGAGTTTGAGTTTGAGTTGGCTTCTACGAAATTATTAGCCTTGCTAAGCAAAAAGTATGGATGCTATAAATACAGAGTCGCAAGCAACGTTTAAGGCCCCCTCAAATCAATACACAAATTGTCATGCACAAAGTTTCTTAATAACTTTTGAGATTTTACCCTCTTTTCCTTTCTTCCGGCCAATACATTTTCAATTTAGATATACAACAATGTGAAGGCAACCGGCAATATCTTCAATTTGGATAAACATCACTGAAGCCGAAGAATCAGTCGACCAAGGAGCATCTTCAGTTTGGAAAAACACTGCTTCGAGACTGACCGGTTATTTATCCAAGTCTCGGTCGACTAAGATTTTCGAGTTCTTGTTGGTAGAGATCATCTCATCAACCTTCTCGGCTTAGCCGACCGAAGAGCATCTTCAATTTGGATAAACAGCACTGCTTCGAGATTGACTGGTTATTTATCCAAGTCTCAATTAACAAGGATTTTCGAGTCCTTGTTGATAGAGGTCATCTCATCAGCCTTCTTGATGAAGTGAAGTGTTACAAGTTACTAGGCTCGGCATGTTGAACGCCAAGTTGTTTTATGATTGGATATTCACAAGTACACTTTAGAGTTGGGCATTCCGACAACCAAACCACATTTACCATCAAGACATACATCTCTTTCAAGTATATGTGCCCATATTGTCTGGTGTCAATTGGGCGTGCTTATACTCTTATGAATATAATCACTGTGATCGAACCCGGCGCCAACGAATTGTGAATTTCGTAGAACTAACAGCCTTATCTTCAGGCTTTAGAACCCGAAGGCCGAGACATGTTCCTTCCTCGGCCGCAGTTGCAAGATCAAGAAGTCAACAGCGCGCCCAACGCTATATCAATATATTTTACTACGCGGCCGAACTCGGCCGACGAGTTGGCACGCTCCGCACACAACCGAATGACGTAGTTAGCTTATTAATTACTCGGCTTGTGCGCCACCTTGGCTTGGTAGTTTTTAGGGTCAACACTATCAAACAATGTTTATCCCCTGATACTTTATGGTTTCGATGATCACTTGTAAACGTACTCATTTCAAATACATAAAACTAATGTTTTGGGTTTTTCTACTAATTCGGCGTTACTATCATATTTCCATCCAAATAAGCTCGAATCCATGGAAAACATTAATATCCTTCAATAAGTATACCTTATCAGGGTTTAGTAGAACTTTGATGCCAGGAACACCTTTCTCCAAACTATCTTTCACCTCATCAGCTCTTGTCTTGAATGACTTGCATTGCCTGCTAGAGAAATGAAACAAATCAGTTAATAAGGATGCTATGATGAAACTGCAGGTACGTAGCAAAAGCCAAACTACCAAACAAAGAAAAAAACACCAATATGGCAGCCTAGTACACAGAGATCTTGGTAATGTTGGGGGAATGGGGAACCCAAGCGTACACAATAAAAACCAAGGACTAACAGCTTAAATGGGCCACTTCATAACCAACAAATAGTTTTCATTTTCCAAATGGGAGCAAAGGTTCCATAAACTTTTATCCAGCAATGAAACTACTCCAACAATATAAAATGGAACGGCTGGATTGTGATACATATACCAAAAGCCTCTCTCAAAACTACAATCACTTATTCCAGAAACTGATGGAATCAAAAGCCTCTCTCAAAAGAATGTACTATAGTTTGATTCAATCACAAAGAATCCACTACACTCCTGCAACACCAGTTCATGCTTTCTAGATATTAAGTTAAACCACTCGCCCCTCGAATAGCTATTATAACAGAAAGTCAAAATGCTCAAAGGCTCAAAGCCAATATCATAATCTGAACAAAATAAATAAATAAAAAAAAAAAAAAAAAAAACAAGAAGCACAATTATGCGAAACAATATTTTCTTGCATATCCCAAAAATTTCTCGGCAGCCAAACAGGGTCAAAGAAAGATAGAGGGATAAAATTGGCTCACCAGTGCTCAATCACAATGGTCCTCTTGTCCCACTCGTTGCCAGTATGCTTCCTAGCTTCTCCATCGTCCTCCAGTTTCTCTTTCCCTTTCGCGTTCTTGTCCTCTAGTTTCTCTTTCCCTTTCTCGTTCTTGTCCTCCAGTTTCTCTTTCCCTTTCTCGTTCTTGTTCTCCGCTTCGGCCTCTGCCTCGCTCTCGACGGAGTTCTCCTTCTCTTCCTTCACAGCCTCCCCTTCCGCTTCTTCCGCCGCCGGCTTCACTTTCTTGGCCGGCTCCTTCTTCTTCTGAGCTCCCTTGGCCTTCTTCCTCGCCGGCGCCACTGGCCGGGGCTCAGCCGAGCTCCCACTGGCAGCTGTCTGAGTCAAACTCCGGGTCACTCGCTGAGCGGATCCCCCCCGAGCGGTGTCCCTAGCCACCAGCGCCTCCAACTGGGCGCCGACCCTTGCCACCTGCTCTTTCTCTTGCGCAGTCAGCTTGCGTTTCCTCGGGGCCATTCCAACAAAATCCAGAAACCTTAGCACTCTAACGTAGCTCCGATCGAGAGAGAGAGAGAGAGAGAGAGAGAGAGAGAGAGGGAGAGAGATGAAACGCTGCGTCTTAGCTTCTCGCACGAGCAACGAAACGCGAAAACTGACTGAGTGAATCGCTCTGGCTCAGGCTGGTGCCGTTTTGTACTTCTTGGTTCGGAGATAATATTTCAGTTTCCCGCGCTTTTGCTGATCGTGGATTTTAACAGACGATGGGGAAGTGTTTATGGGGTGATGCATGAGTATGGGCCGTCGATTGAAGAGCGAGTACGGAGTCGCACTGGGTTGTGACTTTGTGATGGGAATTGACAAGGCCTTTCCAGGTCAACCACGTGTACACAATTCCTCGCTCTCCCGGACACTTAAAGGTCATTTCCAACCAATTCGGCCAGAAGGTTATATGGTGGAAAATAATATGAAATGACACTAAAACTATTTTCAACTGATGGCTAGACCAAATGGCTCGTGGGTTCCACCGGGCCAAAAAATGAGAAAATGGCCAATTGGCTAGCCCAACCTAGCCAGCCCAGGGCAGGGCACTTGCTGACATCAGCTAGCTGTTATATTTGATTTTTTTTCTTAACAAAATTTTTTAAAAAAAATTAAAATTTTTTTTTCCTATAACTTCCTAAGCCATTAAACAACATTAAGTAACATGAAACAACATTAAACAATATTAAACAACAATAAATAACATTAAGTAACATTAAACAACATAACATCCGCGAAGTGGCACATGAAATTCGAGACTTAAAATTATTGAGATTCCATCTCGAAAAATTATTGGCAATCCATAACGTAAAATTATTGAGGTAATTTAATTTTAAGTAACCATAGTACTTCAATTAAAATAATAAATTATGTTTGACCCTATGGCCCTTTGGGCCCTTCGGTTGGAGATGGTTTTTTGTCGTAGGGCTATGTTTAGCCTATGGCCCTCTGGTCCCTCGATTGAAGATGGTAAGAAAAATGGTTTGATACTATTCATTAAAATATTAATTTCTTAGAGGGCTATAGGGCCAAAGACTCTCTTTGGCCCTTTTTCGGTTGGAGATGGTCAGTGTGACTAGCATACGAGATGGTACACTACTTGTCACTATACAAATAGTGGGATATGTGTGTTAAAAATTTAATAACTTTAAAAATAAAATTTCCCACCACTTACATAAAAGCATGTGGTGTACCACTCGTATTCCCGTCACAATAAAAAAATTCTCAGTTAAGTAGGGTCACAATACGGACATGCTCGCGGCTCACCAAGAGATTGTTGTTTTTCTTAAAAAAAATTATAATTAGCAAGAATATACATATTTTGATTTTTTATTTATAAATAATTCATTTTTATTATGTCGTTATTATATTATTGTTGTGTTTGTTTAGTGCTATCTTTTGTGGACAATACATGATAAATATGTTGTCATTATTGAAAATGATATTTTTGTAAACCAAATGACAAAATATGCTTATGTAGCTATTTTCCCTAAAACTTATTGCATTTTGGTTCTTTTTATCCGAGTCGTCGGTATGGCATTTTTTTTTTATAAGGTTTTGAGAATTTTTTGATATTCGTTTGCTTGCAAAGGGTGTAAGTAGGCGAGTATCAAGCATTACAACAGACAGAACGACTACAAACCAAAAAAAAAAAAAAGTCACCACTATTAGCCTATTAGTCTGTCTTTTCGTGGACTATGGGTGGAGATAATCTAGGGAGGGAGAAAATGTGTGTCGAAGGCAGTCTCTGTTTTTAAGTGCAAAGGCTAATTGAATTATTGGAATTATGACTTCGAATCATAGCTTCGAAAATCAGGTGAAAAATGTACTTAAGGTGTCTGAAGCATTCTGAAAAGAATAATGTTAAGGAAATCAACTCATTTGTGTCCTTAATAAGGAATAAACATATTAGTTAATATTTACGTGATAGTTCAATGATCAACAATTACATTATTTTGTTTATAAAATTTATTTTAGAATTTTGATCTTACTAACATTACCCTTTTGAAAAAACAAAAAGATTAAGAAAAAAATGTCATGGTCATTCACGAAAATGGGAAGGAAAAAAAATGTTACCTCTATTAGCCTATTAGTCTATCTTATTGTTCGGTCAAAGCGTGTTTTTCTCTTTTGAACAATCGATATTATCTACATTAAGAGAGAGGGTGTGGGCTTAGCCTCACAATGGACTAGCAATAATGTGGTTCAAATTCGCCTTTGGAGATAATCGAACCTATAATCTCTCATTTACAAGTTTTTAAGTTCTCTATCGGTCAAAATGTTGTGCAGAAGCGTCAAGTATGAAACCAATAAGCTAATTTGGCAAAATATGACAAGACAAATAATCTAAAATGACACAAGAATTTATACTGGATCAACGTAAGCCTACGTCCAATTCAAAGACGGTGAAAAAATTCCACTAATATCAAAATGAAAATTACAAATAGAGTTTAACTTTCAGACCCCAAATTTCACATACACCCAATAACTCTTGCTCATACAAAGAACAAATAGAGGAGATAAAAACTTATACGAATTCACTTCTTTCCCAAAAGCACAAATCGTAGCACCGTTATCTTTGATTGAGTGATTACTAACGAAGGAGGAGAGCAGCAGCTCTTCTCCAAATGGAAGAGCCGAATGCTCTCTCCTCTGCTCTCTGCACCGAGAAAAAATAGGCTACACTCTCTCTCCTTCTCTCCGTTTCTCTGCTTCCTCAATCAGAAGGTAACCTATTCCCCAAAACAAGGAAGAGGCATATCATGATGTCCCTAGCCTACACCTTTTCCCCAAAACAAGAAAGAGGCATCATCATTTGCTAACAAACATCATCATTGCTGCCTTTTACTATTAGCCACAAAAGGCATGCCAACTATACTAAACTACACCTCTCTCTGACTCTCACTCAGCCTTTCTCGGTCTCCCTCATGTAATTATCTCTTTCTTTCTCACCACAAATTATTGGTAGTTTTTCTTCAATGCACACTTATTTGTACATTCATTGTGAATAAGCCATATCGGCCACATCGTAGTTTCATTGTGGGCCACCTCTAATCATGGTAGGCTACCATATATGGTTAACTAGGAATTAGGGCCAAGGATGGTTAACTAGGTATCAGGGCTTTTGAGAAAGCATGGCAAAAGGAGTTTGAAGGATTACCATCTTAATACAGGCCAATGAGATTTTAAGTTAGAATAATTTTGTTGATATAGATAATATTTTGATTCCTATTGGTTCTTCATTGTGACCTATGTGAGATTTATATGCTTTAGAAATTTCAATTTTTACGTTTTTTTTTTTCTTCATTAGGTCCAGATTTGTATGTTTAATTTGGTGGTTAAGTTGAATTGAGTGGTGAATCTAAATGTCTTATTTTGATTTAATGGCTGTGACTATATGATCATCTGGTGGTGATGATTAATATTATGATGGACGTACATGTTAAAAAAATTATGAATTTAACATGATTCAGTTACAACTTTTTCTTACGTATATACCGACTCACTTCATATTGTTGAAGCAGCTAAGAATCATTCCATGCACTTTTCTGAGATCGGGCAAATCATGGTGGACCCAAAGGCGCTACTTTCAACAATTACTGAGGCTACTATATCCCATACCCATCGCCAAGCAAACAATATCGCACATAGGGCTTGCCCGTTTTGGTCTCTTGGTGAGTCATGCGTGTGATTGGGATGATCACCCTCCGACTTTAATTTTGGATTTAATTATTGATGAGAGTATGGAGCCTGGAATGGCCTTGTAACAAACCAATGTAATGACTCTATCAATGAATATGTAATACTCTGAAAATTTTAAAACATCTGATTATATGGAATTTTTTTTTCAAAAAGTGAAATTACTAAAATGTCTCTCGTTGACTAAACGTAATTATACGAGGACATATTTTAACCTCATATATTTTATCGTATTTCTTGGCATCTTTGGATAGAGCTCGATCTCACGAACGCGTAAGCGCAAACTGTTTGTGAAACGGAGTTATAACAAATGAGATATGAACGAGCGAAGTTAGGGGTGAAATGGTCATTTGACCATAATCTAGATTTCTCCACAAAATTGTGAGGTGCCACGTGTGTGGCATTGGCTGGGAGAGAGAGAGAGAGAGAGCACTGCCCAATCAGAAAACAAGGAAGGAGGGAAAGGAGAGAACAAGGAAATGAGGGAGAGAACCGGGTCCTCCCTTTGACTTGCGTGACCCGACCCGTTGCCTTTCTTCTCTGGTGGTTTTCGTCGGTTTTCTGGCAAACCACATCAATCAAACCTTGGGAAATCACTCCATGGCTTCCCTCTACCTAATCCATCCCAAATTTCATACAAAATTGGCCTTGATTGTGTGAAAACTGCACGGGGGTTGCGGCGGGTTCAAGGATGGCGATCGGCCAATTTCGAAAGCCTCACCGTCAACCACCACCACAAGTAGACTCTCCTCAACCTCAGGAACAAAGCCCATGCATTGGTTGGGGGCGTTGGAGCTGTTTTGGAGTCAAATCAAGAACACCCAATTTCAAGGGTTTCCGGCAGGTTTGAGTGAAATTGGGGGGTTTCCCGGCCGAATTGGACTTCAGCCCAGGTATAAAAATAGCTCCCCTCGTTGAGATCTTCATTTCTAAAAATTTTGAGAAGTTTTTGAAATAGTTGAATTTTCCGACCAGTCGGGGCGGCCGACCACCAACTGGGGTGGCGTGTGTGGCGGCGCGTGGCCAGAATGCCGTCAATGCTATCTTTAAGCTAAATTAGATGCCTTGAAGTCAGTCTTAATATTTGTATGACGTAGGTTAATCGTTCGAACTTAAATTCATTACAATACCGTACTTGATCAATTTTTGAATCGATGATCCAACCGTTGGATCGTCACCAAACTTTGATACATTGTAATACGTAATATTTGAGGATCTTAGGAACTTACAGATCGGGAATCCGATGTACGGATCTTCCTGAATTGGAATGGTAAGTTCGTAAAATAAAATGTCGACCGCCACTTGATTTCGTAATTGACCGAGATCCGACCATTTGATCATAATGAAATTTTAGTATGTTGTTCTAGAAGCGTAAGATGAACTACTGTTGTTCTAGAAGCGTAAGACGAACTACGAATGGCTTGATCCCTTTGTTTAGGATACGTAGGTTGTCTAATCAGGATGTTAGATGCAGCAATAAACTAAACAAAATGATTTTTTTTTTTTGTGTGGTTAGTTAGAATTATAATTAACCATTATTTTTATTGTGGCCTACTTGTGTGTTTGGCTTCCGAATTAGAAATTTTGGGATGTTACAGAATCTACTATCGTTTCTTTGAAAAAAAAGGTTTAGGGTTTTTTTTTGTTTAGATGACGCAATATTGTTCAACTTATTTTCATTGTTATCGTCAATAGTTCAAATCACATAGATTTTTTGTTCTCTCACTTCCACTAAAATTGTCATTTATTATTTACTTTTAAAAACTTCCATTTTTCCAATTTGTAACAGCAAAATGAAAACGCCTACATATGAGGAAAAAAAAAGGGAAGTTTTGAAGCGCCGCTTAATAAAGAAGGAAGTTCTACAGCTAATTAGTATATAAGGACTTGGAAATTTTGGACAATGAGCAATTAATACTGCTCTTAACTTGCAAAATTTATCACCCTTCGACATATATTTTGTTCCTTAATTATTGTAAATAAAGTTGTAAATAAAGTTGTAAATAAATTACCACATATATGTAACTAGTATTGTCTATGGTATATATATATTTAGAACCTTCAACGTATTTTTTACAGTTTGAAAATCTGCACCATTGCGAGGGCAACTTTTGCTAATGAAGGCTATATTTTTCCTAAGCTAATTTACATAATTGTCACATTATCCAAAATCTTCTCATATCAAAGTTTGGGTGAAAAGATTAACAAATTGGGACAAAGCATTATCCATTATCCAATGAAAACGTGTCTCTGTGTTTACGTGTGAGAGAGAATAACTTATCCAATCACAGAACGCAAGCACTTTTACAACCGTTTGACTGGTTTTGATTGGAAATGAGTGACATGAGGAGGTCCCCCACGTGAGGGGGAGAAAGATCAAAACCGCAAGATGTGAAGGGGTTCGCGTGGACATGGGGACAGTAAGATATCATAAGCCACGTGTCACATGCCACGTGTCATAATGGGATTGTTGATTCACTTTAGCTTTTCATTTGACATAGTGCATGTGCACGCATGGCACTGCCTTTTCATCCAAGAAACGAATTTGATGTTTGTGTGGTTTACTGAAAAATTAAACGAAAAGAAAATTATATCCTGTCCAAAGAGCTAGCAGCCCGACCACACTGCTTTTTTAGAGACTAAAAAACCGTACCAGTAGGAAACAAGATACGACGGAACCAAAAATACAAGGAAACAAGAAATGCAATTTTCCCAGTACCGTGTGCAACAACGAATGACGAGATCAAACTTAAAAAATTATGTAGTCAGATTTTGCCCTCACAATTTCTTTACAAGGAGGTATCTTCAAATGCTGGAGGGAGTTCTCTTAATAACAACAACCAAGTCTTATCTCACTAAGTGGGGAGGGAGTAATAAGTGTAATATTGTAAATAAGTCTACTCAAGATAGTTGAGTTTGTTACGAGACAGTTGTAACAGTTTTGTAATTAGTTAATGATTAGTTAGACAAGATGTAATTAGTTGTTAATACAAGTGAGTTAGTCACTCGTAATCTTATTCCTTATGAAATGAAATCATAATTTTCCAATTATGGTATCTCTCACCTGTGTATAATTAACAATCTTCGATCCTCTTTCTTCTATTTCCCGCTCATCTTCTTCTTCGAAGCTGCAACCCTAGAAATCTAGCAATGGCGACTTCTAGATCTCCTTCCTCTGAATGTGCCTCTCAAATTCATCCTGCTTCTATGAATTATTGCCTTAATTCCTCAAATCCTTCGACAATTGCTTTGATTACGATCCATAACATTGGATCTATGGTTCCAATCAAGCTCACCACAACGAATTATCTCACCTGGAGTGCTTTGTTCACTATGATCTTCCGCCGATACAACATCACCAGAATAATTGATGGAACGATGACTGCTTCGCCCAAATTTCTTCTTGATTCGTCTGGAAATCGCACCTCTACTCTGAATCCTCATTATGTGACCTAGTTCGAGAATGATCAGAACATTCTGATCTGCATCAATTTTACACTCTCATATTCTCTCATCCCATGCACTGTTGGAGTCAATTCGGCTTGTGAGCTATGGTCAAAATTGGAATCAAGACTTGCGACTGCTTCGTGATCACACATTCATGAGCTTCATTCTCGTCTTCACAGCATCACTAAGGGTGACTCTATGGCTGCGGTCTATCTTCAACAAATTGAAGAAATTGCTAATGCTCTTGCCTGCGTTGGTGATCCAGTTGAGGTAACTGAGTTGATCTTTGTCACTTTACATGATTTTCCTTCTGAGTATGAATCTTTCATTGATTGAATTCAATTTCGGCTCGATTCCACTACCATTGATGAACTTCATGGTTTTTTTCTAAGCAATAAACTTCCGTTGAATTGAATAATCGTAAGAAAACCTCTCCTTCGGCGCCGATTCAAGCCTTTAATTTTTTTGTTGGACTAGGTAATATTGTAAATAATTATATATATATATATATGTGCGCGCGCGCACACACATACATATATACACCAACATGTAATCATAATTTTCCTATTAGGGAGTTCTCTTAATCAATAAGTTAAAATCTCGGATCTTAATCAACTAAGTCACAAGCGTGGTTAGCTACAAATTGAGGGGAATGGATTAACAAAAAATCACCATCCAAGTGAAATGCTTACGTTACTAATGTGTTAGTAATTATGATATTACGATCATTCGTGGCTAAGTGAACCCTCATGATCCGACTCCAAAAACGAAACCAAGGAACCAAAATCAAATTAAACGTTTCAACCACGTTCATTCAAAAGAAAATAGTGTTATAATCACCAATTTTGTCATCAAATTTATTTATTGTGAGCTCAGATTTAAAAATAAAAAATATAAAAAAAGGAAAAAAAAAGTCACATTTTATACATATTTAATTTTGAACTAGTCTAAACCCCATACCTCGATAAAACATTACAACAATAATTTGATGTGAAAGCCAACTAGTTTGGTATTTGACGTGAAAGCTTACTAGTTTGGTTTAGGCCTAGTACAAAGATACACGCATACATAAACATACTTGTCAAGGGCATTTGACAATCTTGCCCTTTAAATCAAAAGATACTACTAATATCATATGAACAATATATTTGTGGTTCCAAGTTTAGGCACCCACACTTTGGCATCTGGATACATATAAAACTTTGCACATTTTGCATAACAGCAGAAAGTAATTACAAAGTTAAATATAGAATATAAAGCTATACAAGACATGAGAATATATATATATATATATATATATATATATTTAAAAAAAAGATATCAGAATATATATATATATATATATTCTGATATCTTTTACCCATTGGTTGACCGAAATGAACTTTACTTTAACTGATCACAATCCTTGCAACACAAGTTTTCCAGATGTTCGTGTTCCTTTTATTGTTGTTGTTTGTCTTTCCTTTTATTGGACCGCCTTCTTAGTGACGGATGAAGAAGAATAAGGACTCTATAAATTGATTTTTTTATGTTTTGTAAATTTGTTCTCTGAAAATAAAACACCTTATTTTTAACTTCAATAATTTAGTTTTAATTTTTAAATACAAAACAAAACATAGCAGTACAAATAAACATAATTAATTAAAAATAAAAGGCAAATCAAGAAGATGGTTGAACCTTGTAAGTTTGTTAGGTGTGTTTAATTTTAAGTATGTTGAAAAAAAACACTTGTAGTATTTTAGATTCGAATTAACTCAGGCCATAGATTTACTAAATTTTATTCAAATCAGATTCACCAGATTATGCCACGTAGACAAGCTTTAATTTTTAGTTTTTTTAAATGTTGAAATCCAACGGTCACTTGGGTGACCCTCACTGGTGCAGTTGGACAGCTGCAATGGCACAAGCTAAGGATGTTCTTGCAAGGGCAAATGAAAGGGCACAAGTCCTTTTGCCCAATTGCCTTCCATTTTTTTGCAACGTTGCACTATCATTATTTTGGACCAAGGAGAGTTCAACCCAATTGTCCTATCAATTGGACTATGGGTGAAAATGCTCTAAGGAGAAAGAAAATGTGTGTGGAGGTCTTTTTGTTTTTTAAGTGCAGATGCTAATTGGATAATTGGAATTATAACAGTCGAATCAAAGCTTGGAAAAATCATGTGAAAAATGTACTTCCTTCGCTATAGCAACTAGGACTCCCGCTCCGTAAACTACACCCGCCGCCCCCCCCCCCCCCCCCCCCCCCCCGGGGGTCTCGTCTCAAGGGGTCTGTTGCATTCTGAAAAAACAAAATGGTTAACGAAAAAAAAATCATAATTATTCATGAAAAATGGAAGGGAAAAAAAAAAAAAAAAAACGTCACCACTGTTGGCCTATTAGTCTGTTTTTTTTTTTTTTTTGCATGGTCAAAGCCTATTAGACTGCCTAATTTCTCTTCAAGTTCTCTATCGGTCAAAAGCCTCTCTGAGCCTAAGCAACGATGTCTTTCTTTCTTACCACAAGTTATGATAAAAAATAAAGAAGAAAAGAATAAATAAAATACAAACTGACTACTCACTTCATTCCATTTTGTTCTTACAATGAAAATAGGAATTTGTGTATTTAAAAATGTTTATGTTTTTTTTTTTTCTTACAAACAATAATGTGCACATACATCATTGCTTTTCACGATTGCGATGATAAAGCGTCATCTGCAAAAGTTTTTTCTTTTCTATTTCTTGTCTTCTACAAAAGTTGTTTACTCTAATCGTCGTGTTGTATAATTAAGGTGAATTGTGATGGAAATTGGTTAAATGTATTTTGACGACGAGGGTATGGATGGGCGGCTCGGGATTATGCATGTATTTTAAAGGGTGGTGGCGGTGTTGCAAACTTTCCATGCGAGTCCAGCTTAATGGCGGAAGCGGCATGTGCATATTTATTGGCTTGTACTGACAAGGTTTTGATGAGATTCAGGAAGAATCAGACTCAAAATGTCTCGCGTGGATATGATTAATGGCAAAATTTAATCATATTGTTTAACACTTTCGTACAGTGTTTTGAGTCAGAGTAACTGTTTAACATTTTAGTTTCTGATGTGAACATTGTTATTCGAATTTAATGAAATTTTCTTTTCCTTTACGCTAAAAGTTTTTCTTCTAAAAGTAAGGTCATAATTTACTAGTCTAGTCCTAACCTCTCTCATCAGACTTTGTTAGATATCATTTTCAAACATGGTATAAGTTCTTCTTTATCATTTTCAAACATGGTAAACCGAGTAAATTTAGTAGTCTAGTCCTAACCTATCTCCTCACACTTTGTTACATATCATTTTCAAACATGGTAAAAGTTCTTCTTTATCAAATGGTTTTTATTTATTTTTAGATAGATATTGATCGGTAGGCTTCTTTTATACATCACGACATGCCATCCTCGTACCAATGGCTATAAGTAAAAAGTCGTATGCAATATTTTTTGACATTGTTGCAAAGAAAGGAAACTAAATCAACCTAAAATTATTAGCAAGAAAAGGAGCCTAAATGTTTTCTAGGAAAGAGAAAACTAAGACTAGTTGCATTTTTATATTTATTGCACTTATCCTATTAGGCTTAGGAAAACATAAACATTGTCCAAAATATTTTTATTTTTTGTTACTTATTTTTTCATCAAATATGAATACCAAATGACATTTGTGGCATGTACCATGTCATTAAAACTTCACTACTTAATTCCATCTTTGATTTAATTACTTTAGTTTAGGAAGAAAAAATGCAAAAGAAAACTTAAAACTTAAATATATTGAATGGCAATTCAAAACTATAATTCAAGTCACGAAAGATTGTCAAATCAGGTCCAAATCAAGCTCGATGCACAACTACGCAAATTCCAGTAGCATAGCCTCGTCTTCGAAATTGCACCAAAATCTCATGTGAAATGTAATGTACTCAAAATCAGTTTTAACGTGTTTATTTTGATGTGAGAGAAAATTAAATTTAATTAGCTCATACTTGAAATTAAAACCGAAGGAATTTTTTTAAACAATGTGACATTTCAATTATACTGATATCAGTTAGATCAAAGAGGGGATGTATTTTGTTTAGCTTCAATACTCTTTCGTTATTGCTCAAATTCAATTATCAACTATGCTTTCACAAAAAAGCGAAAAAAGAAACTATGACCTATGCACCCGTCATCATTACTTAATTTGTATCCGAATGAGCACTACACGTTGATTCAAAATAAGACTAAATAATGAATCAAAATTTGGGATTATTTTTCACAGGAACTAGGAAGTGGCTTTTGGGAAAATTATCAAGTAGGTTTTTGAAGGGTACTTTTGGGATTTAAGAAAAATGCTACTATAAATTGGCATGCAATGCCATGCATCAGACATCAGTGAAGAGTCTGAAACCCAAAACTACAGACACAAGTTCTCTCTCGCTCTCTCTCTCTCTCTCTCTCTCTCTCGCTCCATTTTCATCTACGTACCGGCTCAAATCAAGGTATCTCTCCTTTAGCAATGGGTTAAGTTATATTCAAAGTCATTGATCTTTTTCTTGAAACTTTTCCTCTAGTACTAAAGATGTCATTTTTAGAGTTAGGAAAAATTTATGGATTTGTTGCTTTTGTTAATGTTTTGTTTTTCATTTATTTCCTTTTTTTTATATTTAGTTGTATTGATTTATCTTGTACTTTTGTGCCTTGAATGAACTTGTGAAATATGGAGATGGATCAGCTGCTGCTGCCGCCGCGTATCGATCATGAAGTTGCTGACCATAAGATGGAAAAGATTGAAAAAAAGCTTGAGTATCTCATGAAGAAGCGTGAAAGGTTAGCTGAGTCAATGCAACACTCTTTAAATTTAGCGGCCACGGCGTGCGCCATTTTTGTGGCCATCTTGGGGTTTGTGGTACGTCACGGTAACAAATCGGAAAGGATAAAATGCAGTCTCCTGTACTTAGGCGTTGTCTTTGTAACCTGTGGCATTGCCCTTGCATTTGTGCTCCTACATTTGTCTGCCATTTACTTTAAAAAACACCAAAAGCTTTTTATTGTGAAATTGAAGAGAAACAATTTGAAGAAAAAAAGAGATCTACTACAGTTGGGCAAGAGGCAAGGGAAAATTCCGAACGACGATCCAAAATTTTACCTGATTGGGTAACTCTCAAAAATGGAGATAATCAGACTTGCTGAGAGAAACACAGCTCGAGCCAGCAGATTTGTGATGTGTTTCCTATTTTACCTCCTCCTAGTTTTTATCGGCTTTATTTTCATGTTCACTGATCCCTGTAAATCCGCACCTCCAAACTCATACATCCCACAAGCATCTGGAATTCCATTCCCACCCCCATTCCCATACAATTAGTTAGACTTGAGTAGTATGTTTGTCCTTCTTGCAGAATACATATAAGTTGGGTGTTTGTATAGGTTATTAGGTTGGGATCCTTTTTCTTATCATGAATGATTATTTATGCAGAGGAATTGAAGTGTAATGTGGGTGAAACAAGTTAATTGATTGATGTTCGTGTTCCTTTTATGGTTGCTGTTTTTCTTTTTATCATGGATGATTATATATCCGAGATGTTCGTGTTCCTTTTATTGTTGCTGTTTTTCTTTCACTTGAGTCATGCGTATGTTGGGTCACCTTCACAGTGACGGATGAAGAAGAATAAGGACTCTATAACTCTGTCATTAGTTTTAGATTTGATCTCTCTCATTTTCTTTAGCCATCCACCACCCTCGAATTTTCAATTAATGGAGTCCTATTAGTGTTATTATATTATATCAAATTCCAAGAAAATAACCAGACTTTAAACAAAATAAAATAATAATAATTAACCAGACGTTAGCACTCTATTTGGATACGTAAAACAGACTCGGAATTCGCTTTGAAGTCGGAAATCTAGAACGGAAAAGCAATTTTTTCCACCATATGCAGCCAGATAAGAATTTACATATATACATGATAGGAGTACACAGTTTTGTTTCTAAACCGAACAAAATCGAAATGTTTTCTCCATTATATGCGGTCGGAAAAGAATTTACATATATACAGTGGGACACACAATAATGTTATAACTCAAAAGCATTTCATATCAAATTATTGGTGTAATGTTTTAACTACGAGGTAAGTTGATCTTGGGTTTGGATGTATAATTCCAAATTTCCATTAATTTTTCTTTACAGAAAATAAAAAAAACTTGAAATTGAATGGATTGCTCATTCAAAATCAGTAAATTGAAAAACATAAATAACAAAAAGAAAGGCCAAAACAATCTACAAGAACCGCCAGCAGCCAGCAGCCTATCAACCCACCAATCTAAGCAATATATCTCAAAACATGGCAATGTACAATCAAGAGAGAGATACATACCACAACTTGGAGCTCTTGAGGAAGTGACTGAATGGCCAAAAAAAGAAAGAAAAAGGATTTAGACTTTTGTGTAATTGGAGAAAAGCTGGACCAGTTTCCCCAGTGTTTCTGGATAAAACTTCAAGGCAAATAGAAAACACAGTCGCTTCATCCCGTTCCACAAGCACGGTGTAGTCAGCATTTCCTTCTGCAGCACGTAAATGCAAATTCACCAAATGAAGTAGCTGGTGATATGATATGAAATATCTTAAGGCCTTGATTGTTCATCGATTCCTTGCACTTACATACACAAGTAACAAAATATTAGACCGAAAAATGATATGCTACATGAAAGCGAGCCTACTTCGATCTCCTGCACGCTAAGGTTATCTAGACGTCTTTTTCTCAAGGAAGTTTCCTTTTCGGGGAGTTCATGAAGAAGTCTCCATTTATCACAAGGAGATTTCTTACCTTAAATTTTATGAGCACAAGTTTAACTCTTACGAAGGAGAGTTTGCTGTCTCGTTAAATTAATGAATAACAAAAGGACAGAGATTCGTAGACAGGTGCAATATAGAGCAAGATTGTGTCTCGCAAATTTTGCAATGCATTAACTTTGTGCCAAGCAACTTCAAAAACGACGTAGTTTTAGGGTCTAGTGGTTATCAATTGAGACTCTGAGAGCTGACTTGTCAAAGGCTTTCATTTTCATCATCCTACTTCTACTGCTCCTACCTTTTGAAGAGGTACGAAAGAATCTGGGAAAACACCCCTTGTACGTGCAAATATACTAGAAGATTATAGCACAAAAAAAAAAAAAAATGAGGAAGGGTAAGGGTAAGAATGTGTTTAATATAGCACCAAACCAAATATTTTTCGTTTCATGGTGCAGTACACACATTAAGTTATAGTATGCACACGCATTGAACTCTCACATTTAGGAGCAAAATGTGTAATTAATTCTTGTTTAGTTATAAAACTAATGAAGAGCTAGTTATAGAGTCGTTGAAAATCGAGTCAACTTGCGGGTACTACTACTGCTCGGGTGGATTCTTCATCATCGGGCAACATGGCATATTCTTGCGTCGGACCACAGACGGATGAACCGAAGGAAAGCCAAGTACGAAGAATAAAATGATAACCAAGGCAACTTGTACCGTTAGGGTTATTTTGTGAAGGACCAGCATTGGAACCATTGATAATAACAAGCACAGCGCTGCAAACGCTGCTAGTAGGAGTACTATACTATTGAGACCATCTTAGGGAGTGTGGAGCTGTTTCGCCTTTGCATTTGATGGCGTGGTGGTAAAGCAGATATAACAGCCCAAAAAAGCTAGGTTTTGCAGACTACTTAACTAGTTTCATAACCTTAACCTACGTACTAACCTAGCATCGAAATTTTAGTAGTAGGCGGCATCCCCTGTGAGTTTTGAGTAGGTGGAACCATTCAATCCCGTAGCGGATCAATTCCAACGAGCCTTTCAAACTAGTACTTTTTGTAATCGAATCTCAAACTGACTTGTAGTCACTATGAGTAGAGTAAATGGACTGAACGAAGATAATACAAAACCACCGTTGGGGTGGGATTAAGGTTGTCAAATGAAATAACACAAATAATTAATCTGAATAAATCAAGACAAGGAACAATGAATTTTGTAAACTAAATGAAAAAGGATTTAGACTTTTTTGTAAACTAAATGATGTGTTACCAATAGGAAAGTCCTATTAATATTATTTGCAGTTTATGGAGTCTTATTAATATTATTTTATTATAGGAATTTTTTTAACCTTAATATTTGAAAAAGATTAAATTTAATAAAAATTTGATGTTAAATTACATATTATTATATCAAATTCAAAGAAAATAACCAGACACAAAAAAAAAAAAAAAAAAAAAAAAAAAAAACTAAACAAAACAAAAACAAAAAGAAGCAAAACAACCGGACCTTAGCACTCTATTTGGATACGTAAAAGAAACTCGGAATTTGCTTTAAAGTCGGAAATCTAGGACGGAAAAGCAATTTTTTTCCACCATATGCAGCCAGAGAAGAATTTACATATATACATTATAGGAGTACACAGTTTTATTTCTAAACGGAACAAAATTGAAATGTTTTCTCCATTATATGCTGCTAGAGAAGAATTTACATATATACAACGGGACACGCAATAATGTTATTCTAAATTAGTTACACAATAACATTTTATTCCTCTCGAAATACCTCTCTGATATTCTTACCAAAACATTTCACTTCGAATTATTGGTGTAATATTTTATCGACGAGGTAAGTTGATCTTTGGTTTTGGATGTCAATAATTTCGAATTTCCATTCATTTTTCTTTACAGAAAGTCAAAAAACCTGAAATTGAATGGATGGGTCATTCAAAATCCAGTAATTTAAAATACATAAATAACAAAAAGAAAGGCAAAAACAATCTACACAAACAACGGTCAGCAGCCTATCAACCCACCAACCTAAGCCATATATCTCAAAACATGGCAATGTATAATCAAGAGAGATATATACCAGAACTTGAAGCTCTTGAGGAAGCAACTGAATGGCCAAAAACCAAAGAAAAAGGATTTAGACTTTTGTGTAATTGGAGAAAAGCTGAACCAGTTTCCCCAGTGTTTCTGGATAAAACTTTCGGGCAAATAGAAAACACGGTCGCTTCATCCCGTTCCACAAGCACGGTGTGGTCAGCATTTGCTTCTGCAGAAAGTAAACGTGAACCAGTCAACAATAGTAGAAGGGTCGTCAAATTTATTCACCAAATGTCGTAGCAGGTGATATGATATGATATCATTTTAGAATTGGTGACAGTAACATTGCTGACTACGTATGGTTACGACTGGAAGGGTACTTTGAGCTTGTACCTTGTCTTCGCTTGTAATATGCGTGCTCTCAGCAATGGACTGAAATGGATGAGAAAATATCGATACATGAGAGACGTGAAATGAAGAAAATGAAGTGAGGGTTAAAGAAAATGGACTTCCCTAGATCATACCGTGATGTTCCTAAGGAGGTCATAAGTAACATCCTGAGTTCTGAACGCTCTCGGATGCCACTTCCCTTCAGACCAGTCGACATATGTTACAGACCAGTTCGCGAGTCCACCAGGATCTTTCATCTGAAAAGCATTAATGGTAAAAGCAAAAGATAATTGGTAGCAGCAAAGAAATTACGAATAGGGTGAAATGCAGTTTGAACTGCGACGAACAAGAAAGTTTGATGTACTAACATTAAAGAAGGTTGGCAAGTAATGTTCATCTGAATAGCAGTTACGCCCGTCCATGTTTGGCTGAGAAAGTCAAAAAACATCATCAGCAAGAGATTGGAAGGAAGTTTTTCTCATGAACGTCAACAAAAGCACATCATAACAAAGAAAATATTTACCCTGCAGTAAAGCTTGAACTTTGTATAGTATAGACTGTCTGCCATCATGACAATTGCATGTAGCCGCTTCATAGAGAACCACTGAAATAAAAATGTCAATTAAATCCAACCCTATTGAACTGCGTGTGCACAAATCTAAATCTGATCGAGGAGCATGTTTTATACCAAAACTATTCTTGTTGATCCAATGTTTCGTCAATATAAACAAGAACAACAAACCAATCCAAACATTGCAATCATTCATACACTTAAGGACAAGAAAGAAAGGGGAGAGGAGCTCAGGTGACTTAGAAGGAACTGGTGAAAAGATTATATAAATCAGAAATATACTCGTAGCAACTGATCTTGCAGAAGTTTAATTCACTGTAAGAGACATATTTACGCAGAAGATTTAAAACTGTTTCCAGAGCTATGTATCTTACGCCGAAGTTCCAAACCAAATAAGTAAGCTCAAAGTTTTTCTGGAAAGTATATGCTGAATTACCTGTGAACCCTTCCGGAAATCCCTCCTTTCAACTTCAGGCAACATATGTTCTGAATACCGGCCAGTTCCATGTGGACCAGGATCCACAAAACTAGACAGAGAGCAAAGTAGATGGAATAAGAAAGCCCCAATCATAAGTACACCAGAATAAGAGCTTCAAAATAAGTAGCGGGAAAGAATTTTGAGAATCACATCAGTTTTTCTTTCTTAAATATACATTTCTTACCAATCGATAAAGCTGACGTTGGTGTACATGAGATAGTTATATACATAATCGAAGTTATGCAGTGGTATGCAACTGAAACAAAAACGTAGAACGAAATCAATGAAAGAAGTAGCAGATTTCCAACATAAGAACCTCATTGAAAATGTTCACAATTGTAAAAGTTGTTTCAATGCAATGACCTGTCAGACAGCAAAACAAAATGTTGGTTGTCAGGATCTAAAAGTGCATTTGCCAAAAGTCTCTTCTCTGCCTCAACCATCGAAAATTTTCCCCAAACGACCTGAGAATTTATTATTAATGGCATCTTTAAAGAAAACCATGTGTATTGATCAGTTAAAAAAATAATAATACTGAACTGTAAGCATTCTCAGAGAGGCTCTGTGTACCTGTTCACTATGTATGTCTCTGTCAGCAAAATACCGGCTCACATGTACAGGCTTTTGCTTTGACGCATGTACATAAACGGTAAATTTGTCTTCGTGGCCCTAGAAACCATGTCATTTTTGTTAGACATTGAACTTTACTTTAGTATGTATCCTTTATATACTTTAGGCTTATCTTAAACATGGCCTGAGGTCTTAATTCCAGTTCTCACTGCTAGTTAAACAACTCAACTTTCATCAACTTCTAGTATGAAATGGGACGTTTACCAGAGACACATAAAGTAGCTATACCTTAGAAAAAGCCACACACATGTATAGATTTAGATATACATAACAAAACATCTTGGCAACTAATGTTAGCAGATATATTCCACACCAAGCTTATATAAACGGAGATTCGAGAGGTGGTAATAGATTAAGATGAATTGGTGTTGTTTTGTCTCCACACAGAAACAAGGTGTTGAAAACTCCAAGCGCATGTTTATCCTATCTGTTGAGATATATACGTTTTTGATAAATCCCTTAACATACTAGGAAATCAAAAGCAACTACCATATCCTGAGGCGATCTAAAGACGGGTCCCAATTTGACAGTAATTCTAACTGGATAAACCGAAACTATAGTCACATGAGATAACACTGCAGAGCCGAGCATTAACTCCACCAAATTACTTAAGCATTTCAGTTACTAAACCTCTGCTGTTAGTACTTCTCAGTCATGGCTGCCGTAGGGAATGCCTAATATTGTAGCACTTGACTACTAAATTTCTGAATGTAGTTCAACAAATACATCTATCCATACAATTCCTTGATAAATACATGAAAGGAAAAAAAAAAAAACCTAAACCTGATGAAATCAAAATGGATAATAAAAGGGAAATAAAAAGTAAAGAAAAGCATAGAGACATAGCCTTACTTGGAAGAAATTTTCCCACAACTCCTCGAAAGGTAAAGTTCCGGGGGTCAAAAACATGAAAGCAATTTTCGGGTTCTTCGATTGAAGAGGAGGCGTCTTGAGAATTTCCCTAACTACAACCTCCGACGCAGTCTCATCATCGGTCAGCTCCCTCGCAGGGCCAGGAGGAGTCCTTCCAAACATACTGCAACCACTAGAAGAAAACAGATAGCAGGCGGCAGAGTTTTTCGGAGGGTAGAAGTAGGCAAGGATCAGAAAAACACAGATGAACGAAACCAATGCAATAATCCATGTTGGTCTTCTCAACGCTGGACGCGGCCTTGACTTAGACATGATCATGATATCTCTCATCAGCTGCGGCCGCCATGCTAATGACTTTTTCATCTGGACCGAAGGCAACACAGAACCTCTCATTCAGTCCCTTTTTCGCATTCTTCGCTTTATTTCCCCTTGCGCTCAATGTAAACTAAGAAGCTGCTGTAACTTGCAACACAAATAACATCATTTCAAACGCATTTTTGGATCAAACAACAAAAAAGAAAACAACTGTTCACAATTTAACGAATACCCTTTTGAGAAAAAAAAAACCCCCCAAAAGCATCACATTTCATCAAACGTTGATTCATCAAAATTTGGATGCGAGTGAAAAAACAGAAAAAAGCGACAAACTTTGAAAACATAACGCAAAGATCAAACCTATATGTTCATTCTGGAAACGATAAATGGTGAGGGTGGTGAAGAAAAAAGGAAGAATCTTGATGGGTGAGAGAAATAAAAACCTGGGTGTGGCGAGGAAATCAGCTTCAATCAGTCAAAATTGTTTCAAATGCAGGTGCAGGTGATGTTTCAGCTTGTCAGAGGGGAAGCGGATTCGGCGTGGGGAGAAGTATGAGGCGATGGGAAATGGCGATGTGAGGCTTTGTGAGTATATGGTAAAAGGGGGAGGGTGTGAATCTCTGGTTCTGGACAATTGAGGGAATTGGATGGTTTTTGGGCGATGAACACTTCAGCCAGTGAATTATGGCAACTTTCCCACGTAATATTAAATGATTTTTATTTTTTTTAATTAGGGGTTAAGTAAAATTAGGGAAAGCTTATAGCTGTCCATTCCATAAATCTGTAATATTGTCAAATATTATCCAAAAATGTGTACGGAGATATTGTCAATTTCATTCCATTACCCTCTCAGAACCAATCAGAATCTTTACCACAATGTTTTGGAAAATGCTCGAATTAGGGGTACCAATTCTCGTAGAAATTTTTTAGAGTGCCTGAAATTTAAGTGAGGTACTTCACGTATCATAAATAAATAAGTAGAGGGTCACATGAATAAGTAGTGAGCAATTGGGATGATAGTTGGTAGGTAATACTACTCAAATGGATTTATGCTCACACCAGAGTCCATAGTATGATTTTAGTGCATGTAGTTGGTGAATGTAATGCTAATTGTTGTAGTTTGGGAGTTTCATGTGCTAATTCCATTAAAAGTTTAGCATAATTGAGTAATTAATTCATTATCCCTTCAATCTAACAATTAGTAAGTTAGAGGTTTTTAATTCGATTATCGTCAAAGCTGAATTTAAACCATATTATTATGACTTGCTTATTGTGAGATTTAGTCCACTTTCTCACTCCCTACTCCTTTAATATAATAATATCGCTTGTTCCAAAAACAAAAAACCAAAATCATATATTTTATACCATAGTTAAACAATTACTAAAACTAAATAGAATTATGATGATACTGACATCCAAATATAACCAATTCATCAGATGTCATGCTTTTTTTTTTTCAAAAGAAGAACGAAAGTTTTATTCGAAAACTCAAACTCAAGCACAACATGAATAATTTTTTCTTTTTTATAAGAAACGATAGCGGTTTTATTTATCAATAAAGAATCAAACAATTCTTCAGAACAACATCCTTAAAATACTTTGGAGTCTCCTCAAACCAACAACTGATAAAATTGAAAATAAGATCAACTTAGCCATACTATACGCTACTATATTAGCGGTTATACGAATATGACTGACTTTAGTACAAGAAAAGCACACAATATTGGAGGCAGATTGTCTGCCCTCCTGTATGGATGCCCTTCCCATCCCCTCCTATTTGTACGGTTATGGTTAAACCACGTTAACATTTTATATTTCTATTGATTTTTGTCTTATTATCTCTATAAAAAAATCAATATAAAATATTAACTTGTTCAAATATAGAAAAGGCACCCAAACAGGAGGGTAGAAAATCTGCCTCCCACGATATTATGAATTCTTTTAAGAAGGCGAGACTATTTTTCAGTAAAGAAAAAACAAAAAAGAGTAAGAAGGCGGGATATACATACACTACAAAATTACAAATCCAAGAAAATAAAAAATAAAAAATTGTTGGAACGCTGACCAATTAGATAAGGCAACGAAATAAACCCCTCATACGTGGCATCACCCCCCACCAATAGCCAAGCCCAAACCGGCCCCATCTCGATTCGCATTGCCTACGTGGCACCACCTCCCCCATCATCAGATAAGAGATAGCTGTGTAATCACTTCCTCCATTTTCCCCATTCGAAGCTCAGAGCTTACCTTCCATGGCCGCTGCCGTAGCCTCATCACTAGCCCTGTCAGCCTTCACCTTCAGAGGAGGCGCCGATCCCTCGAAACCCAAATTCCTCAACCTTTGCTCAAAGCCCACAAATTTGGCTTTGACTGTTTCACCCCAATCTCACAGTTGTCGGCGCAACACTTTGAGAATATTGGCCTCTGTTTCCGTCTCCGATCCTGGAGTTCGTACCGGTCCCGAAGAGCTCTCTGCGTCTATTCTTTCCAAGGTACGGCCTTCACCCATCCCATATTTTAGTTTGCTTCTAATTTATTTAGTTTTGGATTCGGAATTTTTGTTTGGTAGCCGAGAAAATGTGATCCCATGTTTTACTTTGATGTTTTTGTGATTTGTTGTTTGGTTGCTGAAAAAATGTGATCCTATCTTTTAGTGTTTTTTCTGTTTTTTGTGATTTTGGATTCGTTATATGTTGTTTGGTAGCTGAGAAAATGTGTTGTTTACATAGATTCCGATATTGGGACAGTAACTTAGCTGAGAAAATTTCGTACTTTACCTTCTGCGATTGCTTCTTTGCTTTGAAATTGATATTAGTTTCTCGGTTTCCATGCTTTTGCTATGGAAAATTTTCAGGCTTATATTTGTAGATTGATATGATAGTATTTGCAGTTTGATTAGGGGGAGTTATGCAAAGTTTTTGAATACTTGGCTCATGAAATGTGAATTATGATGATTAGGTGACGAATTCGGATAGAGGAGTTCTGCTGAAAGAGGAACAACAAAAAGAGGTAGCTAAGGAGGCTGAAGAATTGCAGAACTACTGTGTTAGCGAACCAGTGAAATGCCCTCTCATTTTCGGAGGTAAATCCCGTTAAGGTGTGAACTTTATTTCTTGAGATGTACATCACATCCTCAATTTTGCGTAGGAATACCTTCTTTTCTTACTAACCACAATTCCTTGAATAAAGCCTTGATGTTTTTCATCACGTCGAGGGATTGCCTTCCACCTAAGTCATCGTAGTTTCATCGAAACCAGATTATCCAGCTCTTAAATCGTTACAGAAATCGTGTACGACCATTTGTTCAGTGCTAAGAAAAACATGATATGCATTTCTCTGTTATTGTTGTTGGTGGTCATAGACTCGTATGATGAGTTAATCTAGTGCTTTCACAGACTGGGATGTGGTGTACTGCTCAGTGCCAACATCACCCGGGGGTGGCTACAGAAGTACGTTGGGGCGCCTTTTTTTTAAAACAAAGGAGATGATTCAAGTTATTGAAGCTCCTGACATTGTCAAGAACAAAGTCTCCTTCTCCGTTTTCGGGTTCTTGGATGGAGAAGTCTCTTTAACAGGTAGGCTGCTGAGGTTCTGTGCGTAAACGTAAAACCACTGTCTCAAGTTTTTCTTGAATTTTTCCGTCACATTATCGTGCTTCCTATGCTGCTCCTTTGGTAAGACTGTCGTACATTCTACTTGATCCGCGCACTGTTCTTTTCTTTTTTGCATCATGTGTTAAACTTCTCGTATATGCATGAGCAGGAAAGTTGAAGGCTCTGGATGATAAGTGGATCCAAGTTATATTTGAGCCCCCAGAACTGAAGGTTGGAGCCTTGGATTTCAGATACGGAGGTGAAAGCGAGGTTAAACTCCAGATTACATACATAGATGACAAGGTCAGGTTGGGGAAGGGCTCTAAAGGCTCTCTATTTGTTTTCCAGAGACTCGGTGGTTCCACCTGAAAAGACTATCGGTAGGCAAGAACCATCCTCCCTGTAAAATGTAACGCTTCAGCGCTGCAAACGGATGTGTGATGTGATATCAACGTTACTTCCGTGCATCTCATCATCTTACCTTTCTAAGATTATCCATGTTACAAGTGTTCATAGTTTTTTCCTTTGTGTGATGTTTTGACTTTATTGAACATAAGGTCGAATGATCATAGTTAGCTTCTTGTTCAGATCAAGCGATAATCTACACTAATCTGCATTGACAGAAAGTGGCAAGAGTTTGAACTCATAAAGCAAATAGGTCGAAAAAAACTAAACACTTTCTTGAGGCCCAAGCAATAGAACCCGATTCGAGGAATAACAAAGTTTTATATCCACCTGATTGACAAAAATGAAGAACACGATGCTGTTGCTAACCAGGGCCTACTTTAGGAATGTCATAATGCTCGCTCAGATTAGCCAGATACTGATTGAATTCCTGAACCCGATCGCGGTGCGATTTTCGAGCAATCTGGGAAAGCCTCTGGCGTTGAATCCTCTCTGCCTGCTCGAGGTACCGCCTCTCCGCCGGTGTCAGATGACCATAAGCAGAAGCAGCAGCCTGCGTTGTGCCAATGCCGCCTTCGTTCTCAGCATCATCTGTCACTGCTTCTCCACCTATCAGCTATCACCCTCCAAACACACAAAAATTGAATTCTCCATTAGCAAAACCAGAATCACAACCTCTTAAACCCTAAGAAATCACAACATCTTAAATCCCAATCCGTTGAGGGGTTGTTTGGTTCAAAAACATAAAATAAAATTACGGTCCATAAATTAGAGTAGTTTAAAATCGATTTGTCACGCTTCCGCTCTCCGGATTACAGAATATTTTACACATTAGATTTAGGAAACAATAATAACAAACTAAAATAAAAAAGATGGAAGGGCAAGAACCTACCTGTGGAGGCATCAGACAATTGGTGATAAAATGCGCTCTGTTTCTTCTTCTTCTTTTTCTTTGAAATCGCACCGCCTTTGACGTCCAAGGCTTTGCCTTTCAGCTTCAGCTTCCCTACAACCACGTTATCGAACGCAGACATTTTGATTTGATCAAATTGGTCGTCGAAATTCTATGGAATACGGCAAATATATGCAGGGCAGTATGTTCCAGAAACTCCGCGATTTCTCTCTAGTCTTCCCCAACCGAGGCTCTGCACGGAAAACGGGCATGGGCCTGTATCAATTGCTTTGGGCCTATTGGTAATAATGGGCCTCACTTCTTATGCTCATTCCTTGCTCGTTTTATCAGCAACCCAGAAACTCGATTCTCCTCCAACCCATCCAACAAAAAAACAGAAGAGGTTCTTGTCCACTTCTCGTTCTATCAGCAACCCAGAAACTCGATTCTGCGTCTTCTGCTTCAAAAGCCGTCGTGAATTGCTAGAGAGAGAGAGAGAGAGAGAGAGAGAGTGAGAAGAGAGAGTTTCCGTGTTTTAGTTCCGTTGGTGACTCTTTCTGGTGGGCACTGCCCAGTTGGATTTTTCAAGCTCAAGGCTGGTATTTTATCTAAGAATTTGGTGTCAAAATTTGGCATTTTCCATACCCAATTGCTAGTTTTTAAATTTTTACCAAGAATTCTACAGTAATTACTTGCAGCTATTTGATAAATTTTGGTCCTGAGATGTGTAGAATCTGTGCATGAATGCAGGATGCCATGATTTTATCTCTCCTTTTTGTCTTGAATCATTGCATGGACTAAACAATGGAAATGTTCACATTTCTCTGTAGAATTTGTAAAGCAATTGCAATGTCCCTTTTTCGTGTTTTCATTGTCATGGTGGTTTTTGTACAATTGTTGGAGCCACAATTAGTATTCTTTGTCTTTCTTTCAGTTGAAATGGTTGTCATGCTTAGTGCCCATCTCCACATCGTTACCTCTGCTCTTCCTTCAGGTTATTTTTATCTCGAAAGCCTTGTAGTTGCATTTATATTCTTCGTTAATCGTTATCTTATCTCAAACTTTGTAGATTTGTGAACTTGATTTTGCTTAAACTTTTCAGGTAGAGATTGTAAATACACAGGTCAAGCAGTGGTAAGGTCTCTCCAGCTCTTACTACAGTCTTTCTTACAACGTACTTACTTTTGCGTATTAATTTATGCATATAAAGCGGTGAACCAGATACCTACCACAGGCCAAGCAGCTGGGAAGAAATGTAAAGAACGAGAATGGGTTTATCATAGTTAAATTTGTTGCATAGCAAAGCAATCGGTTTTGTCTCCTGAACAAACCATCTATGTCTGAGTTTTGTGATCCCACAATCCATCTATTGTTTTAGCAGTTTGATCAATGATCTTGATTTTATCGAATCTTTTTTAGTACTTCGTTAGTTGGGTTTACATTTGTGTTTGGTTGAACCCACTTATCGTGTTAGAAATGAAGTATCAGTTTGCTTTATCATTTTGCTTGTGTCAATCTTTTGAGCAATTGGCTTCTGTGTTTTGCATTATAAATTGGCAACAGATCATGACACCTGTTGGGCCTCTAGTTACTAGGTTTTCTTTCTGATTTTTAAGTGTTTTTTTATTTTGGGCAGAGAGCACTTCCTATACGCATAATATCAGTAGGGAAGAAGAGATCACAAGGTGTACAACTTGTAGTGGATGAGTACATTGAAAAGCTTAAGCTCTACTGCAGCGTTGATGATGTTCACATACGGAACAACCCTAAAAACGCACAGTACTGGCCTTCTTATTTGATCTATGTCATCATAATCTTTATACTTAACCTGAATAGATACATGTTTTTCTAAGATATGTAGAGGCTTTTTTCCTGGAATTATGGACATCGGACATATGAAGGAAATGTTTGCATTGTGGGTTTATGGATCATATCTTATGTTTACAGCTCAGATTAGTTACCTTTTGTGTAGTGATTCGAAGGCTCAGGTTGATCATGAAGACAGTGCTGTCATGGACCTGATAAGGTCCGATGATTGGGTACAGTCTGAACACCCCTTGCTTAGATCATTATGCAGACTCAATTGTATTATCAAAGGCTCAAAGATGTTATACTTGTTTCTATATTTTCATTTTGTAATCTTGTGCTTGTAGGTGGTGCTGTTGGATGAGCGTGGGAAAGACATAGGATCGGAGCGGATGGCAGAGTTGGTGGGGGATGCAGGGAATACAGTACGAATGATTTCTCATTTAGTATTTTCAAGAATGATTTTTCGAATTCTTCCATTCTTATGTATTTATGTTTCTGAAAAGAAGAGGTAAAGTTCAGTATAATAACTTAGGAACTTCTTCCTGTAGGTAACACTTTGCTTTCCTTTCTGTAGGGAGCTTCAAGACTATCCTTCTGCGTCGGTGGACCTTACGGCCATGGAAAACAATTGCGAGAACGTGCTGATGTTTGTATCAAGTTGTCTTCTATGGTTTTAAACCATCAAATTGCATTAGTTGTTCTTGTGGAACAACTTTATAGGTAAGAATACTTTGTACTGCTGGCTTCTATGGGTTTAAACCATCAAATAAGAAAATAACGCATGATTATCCGTTGACTTCAGGTCATGGACTATTCTGAAAGGACAGAACTATCATCGGTAGCCTTTCATTTACTGGTCTGAACAGTGAACAATACCAACAGGTATTCCTTTTCTTTTTCATTACTACCTTTTTATTTAAGTATACTACTGATGGTTTGGATAGTGGGACTTGACAATGACTTGTTGCATTACATCTGAGATTACGTTAAAATGACATTTTGAAAGTCCTTTGTTTCGTGTTGTAGTGCATTTGTAATGTTTTGTTAATCGATTTGTAGTGCTTGAGTACATTTTAGTGCTCTTGTAAGGCATTTTTAACAATTGACTCGAAAGTTCTTCGGTACTTTGAAAGACTCTCATCCAAACATAGGGTTAACAAACCTTGTGTACTTATAGTAAGTGTTAGGGGAGTAATTTCTGCACTCCCCTTTTCACTTTCTTCACCCCTCTCCTTAATGTCCCTTTGATTCTTCTTTGATTTATTCGACCTAATGGCTTTAATAAAAAAAGAAAAAAGGGAGTGTAGAAATCACTCTGCTGAGTGTGCTAGAACAGAAGAAATGCAAGACCAGGTTTATAAGTTACAAAGATGCCAAAAATAATACGATGATGATAAGAATTTGACGTTGAATGCTATGAATCAAAGAACAGAGTTCCAAGAAATCTTGGAAGATTTTACAGATGAATCTTGTCAGCAAGTTAAGATACGTAGAGAATAATGCAAAACAAAAGCTGCTGACTCGTGAGTTTGGATTACCTTTGTCCTAGTAGAGTGGCCAATGTTGTGTGATTTTCTTCCCTTGTGCCTCAAGTATTGTAGTAAGCAAATTGGGAGATCACGAGCAATCGAGGGTAGCTCCCAAAAGTTGCTATTTAATATGTGATGCCATTCCTCAGAAACAGTGTGCCTTAAGAGACCCCAAGTGCTTTTGCAATTACAGGCAAACCATGGCTCCTACGCACTGCAGTCTGGTTGTCCAGTTCTTCAATGTTTCGTTACTGACTCAATAACGGTTTTACTGACCCTCGTGGCAGTGAAATCTTCAGAAACATAAACCCGAACTCGAAGATCAAATTACTGTTTCACTTCACAATTGTTGTAAAGGAGTCGAGTGAGGGTCGTCTTACCAATCCCGACCATTCCTTCGATGGTCGTTAGATAACAACAGTCTCGTTAACTCTCCTTTATCTTTCAGTTGGAGTATGAATAATATGCCAAATATGTTCTCAGCCCCTCCTATAAGCGTCATAGTTTTTTCCTCTCCGCATAACTTCAATGAGGGCAGCTGCCCCTAGTGAGCGTTGGCTGACTCCGCCCCTGGATCAGATTGTCTCCTCCTAAAAATATTGGATCGGGTTAAAAAAATTAATTTAGAATATTTGAAATCGGATAAATTTTAAAATTTTCAGAGCATAATTTGGAAATTCATTTACTTTACAAGGTTGTGGATATTTCAAATTTTTGTGTGTGTGCAATTTTTTGCTTTGTCTTAATATTTGGTATAAACTTGTACATAAACCCAATTAATTTTGTATTATATTATCTAATAATGATTTTAAGTTGAATATTTTGGATATTCTAAAGACCCCTAAAGGATGATATCATCTACAATTCTACGTATGTCAACTTGGATTGTGGTAAAAAAAAAAAAAAAAAAACTTCATAATTGGGAAATTTTCAAGATCTGCATGTGAAAAAGAGAAATATAATCTCCATATGTATAAGAGGCACTTTTATGTTTTTAGTTTGGTTTTGCCGGCTTTGCTCTAGATTTTATTTATTTATTTATTTTATATATTTTTTTCTTTGAACTATAACTCAAGTAATAATAATCCATTTAGATTTCAATCCCTTATTAATACAACTATAAACATATAAATTAGCTTTGTAGCCGGAGTTTTTATACAAGGGTCCATTTATTATGTTCCATATAGAGTCTCTAAGCCGGCCTCTTTACGGAGAAATTTTTCATTGTGACCGGAACATGAGTGATACACTATGTGTTTTTATATAAGTGATGAAATTTTTTAATATTTAAGTCATTAACTTTTTAACACACATACCTTATAATTTATATAATGACATATGATGTACCATCCATGTTTCCGGTCATCCTAAAAAATCTCTCTCTGTTATGGGGGTGCAAAAGAAATTGGATGTTGCCGTAGAATTTAGTTTGCCGCCATTAATAACGGACCTAACGGTAGGTTTGAAAGCAAATGAAGTCAGCGTCTCTCTCCTTCCCTTGGCCTCCAAACCTCCACGTTTCAAATCCAACTCTCTGCACACGTGTCAGCAACCCCACTGCTCAAAACTCTCTCCCCCTTCCTCAAAACTCGGCAATGGCAGATGGCATATCTTCACTCCTCGCTCGCACCCCACTGTCTGAAAAAGCTCATCATTCTCCCGTTATTCCCAAATCCAAAACCCACGATTTCAACCCAAAGACTCAATCTTTTCCGACCCATGAGTTCCTCCTCCAGCTCCAAACCTGAATCCCCCGCCCCGGTCTCCCAGGTTCCGGGTCTGGACCCGGTGGAAATGGAGCGAGTTGCGGACCAAACGCTGCAGAGGTACTCGGCCTCCTCCTCTGCCAAGAGAAACGGCAGAGGTGTGGCCGTCGTTTGGTTCAGGAACGACCTCAGAGTGCTGGACAATGAGGCTCTTTACAAAGCTTGGGTTTCGTCCCAGGAGGTTCTGGCTGTCTATTGTGTTGATCCTAGGATTTTTGGTTCTACCCATTACTTTGGTTTTCCCAAAACTGGAGGTACCAATCTTGTTTTGTTGAAATTTACATTATCCGTACGCTTTTCGTCAGTAATTCCAGTGATCGTCACACCGACATGTGTTGTTTCTAATCCACTTACGTTATATTGTGCATCTGTTTCTTAAAGTTAATAATAGTCCATGTCGATGAATATTAACCATGCGGATTAGTAACATTACGTGTCAATGCTTTAATGTCACGTGCAAAAATCTCTCCACAGTTTAGTTTGGTTTTTCATAATTGTTGGTGTTACAGTGGGCCTTGAATTTTTTTTCTCGATGTTTTGTCTACCTCCAAATTTCCTAGATTATTTTGGTGTTTTATAATCTAAATGGGACATAGAACGTTGCTAGCTGAGAATTTGGAAAACGTTGTTGTTTGGCAGCGTTGAGAGCACAGTTTCTGATCGAGTGTTTGGCCGACTTGAAGAAGAATTTAATGAAGCGGGGTCTTAATTTGCTCATTCAACATGGGAAGCCCGAGGAGATTCTCCCTGATCTTGCAAAAGCTTTTGGAGCTCACACGGTTAATGATTTCCACACTATTTGATTAGCATAATGAGCTTGTTATGATTTTCCAACTTATTAAAGCAGTAGTGTGTTGGTATGTAATCTAATCCTATTTAGGTATATGCCCAAAAAGAAACTTGCAGTGAGGAGCTAAATGTCGAAAGATTGGTCAGCAAAGGTTTGCAACGAGTGGCGTTGCCATCATCTTCGGTGCAATCCTCTAAGCCCGGTTCTGTAAACAATCCTAAGTTACAACTTATTTGGGGCACCACTATGTACCATATAGATGACCTCCCGTTTGATACCAGCAGCCTACCGGACGTGTATACTCAATTTCGCAAGGTATGGAGATTGCTTTCTGGCTGGTTTCAGTTCAATCAATATCTGGGGGAGGTTTTCTCCACTGTGTTTGTTGATGATACCTAATTTGCAGTCTGTTGAAGCGAAATGCACGGTTCGTGGCTGCATCAAAATTCCAGCTTCTCTTGGCCCACCCCCTAGTGTTGAAGACTGGGGATGTGTTCCTTCATTAGATCAGTTTGGACTTCAATCTTCAATTGTAAGTATTTCCAATATATACTTACAGCGCTACATATAGTCTGATATAGACTCTGAGAATTGAAAATGATCATTTTTCCCTTTTCTCCCCCTCCATCTCGATGTAGGTAAGTAAAGGAATGAAGTTTGTCGGTGGCGAAAGTGCCGCATTGGGCAGAGTGCACGAGTATTTCTGGAAGAAGGCAAGATAAATTCATTTGTTATGCATATTGATGCTCCAAAAAACTTCCATGTAGTTTCTCTTTATTTTAACACATTCCATAATATAACGGAACACTGGTAAGAGTAATTTGGTCGTCTATCTTATTCTCATGAACATTCACGTGCAGGATTTGGTAAAGATATATAAACACACCAGAAACGGAATGTTAGGACCTGATTATTCAACAAAATTTTCTCCATGGCTTGCTTCAGGAAGCCTTTCTCCCCGTTTCATATATGAAGAGGTTGAAATTCTTGATTATTTTCTTACGTTCATTACATGACGACATGACATTGTGAGAACTTAGACTAATTTTTGCATGGTATCCAATTGATTCTTAAGGTAAAGAGGTATGAAAAAGAAAGGGAAGCAAATGATTCCACATACTGGTAATTCTCAATCTCTCCCTCGGTTTCCAGGAACTAGAATGCAGTTATTTGGATGAGAAATGGACTGTCACTTTTGTTTATCCGGTTGATTTAATCTTTGTTTAACCCGACAGGGTATTGTTTGAACTGATATGGAGGGATTACTTCAGGTTTCTATCAGCAAAATGCGGGAATTCCCTTTTCCATTTAGGTAAGGATTAAATTCTTATTTGATTACTTTAATATTCAGTCACGCCGAAGTATAATATTCCAATCATGCCAAAGTTTAAGGCCGAAAAAGTTTGTTGCTGTGTAGCACACATGGAGCCACTTATTTTGACGTATCAGTGCAAAGATTTCAATTCTCGCTACTTCTGTTTCATTAGTAGTCGTGTTTTTAACTTTGGTCCCTTTAAAGGTGGCCCGAGAAAGGTGGAGCATAGATGGAGCCAGGAAAGGACTTTATTTGAATCCTGGAGAGATGGTCATACGGGGTACAATACTTTTCCCGACAGTTATAGAATTAAGCCTCTATAATCTTAAAAAATGTTAAATCAAGAACTTGTTCTCTACTGGTGTTTGGTTCTCGCTCTGTTCTTGATATACAGAACTTGTTAAACCTCTAGGTATCCACTTATAGACGCTAATATGAAAGAGCTGTCGACCACTGGATTCATGTCAAATCGAGGAAGGCAGGTAATTCTAAAGTAAACTGTCACTGTTAATGGAATAAAACTTCCTGTATTGATCTCGATGTCATATTTCCCGGGAACATGGGACATAGAAGGTTTACTAATACTTCATCTACTATTGTACAGATTGTATGTTCCTTTCTAGTTCGTGATATGGGCATTGACTGGCGCATGGGAGCTGAATGGTTCGAGACATGTCTTTTGGATTATGACCCTTGTTCCAATTATGGGAATTGGACCTATGGAGCAGGTGATTTCATATTCATCTTTGTATTCAATTCAATGTATGCATGTTTCTCTGAAAAGCATAAGTATGCCTCCATGTCGACTTTCTTCTTTAGCTGCAAGTCACGGAGAATACTTTTACTCGGGATTGTTTAATAAGAATATGGAATTTTGACGATGTTGAGGAGGATTATATAAGCTAGCAACAAAGGATTCTCTTAACCTTGGAAATGAAGGTTTACTAACCAAATTTTCGTCGTTGGTTCATCCTGTTAAGGTGTTGGAAATGACCCCAGAGAAGATCGTTACTTCAGTATTCCGAAACAAGTAAGTACATTAATCCATTGTCTCCTTTTAATTTCTTAAAACAAGACCCAACTTTGAATGACAAATTGCAAAGTGCAAAGTTCTTCACAAATTTTTATAACTATGTTTTGGAAGCATCGTACCGAAGATGTGTATTTTTTGCCTTTTGTAGGCGCAGAATTATGATCCTGATGGCGAGTATGTGGCATATTGGCTTCCTCAATTACGATCGCTTCCGAAAGATAAACGGAACTTTCCCGGAATGGCATATATCAAGCCGGTTGTACCTCTCAAGTTTGGAAATTCCAGTAGTGGGCACCAAAACCAGGACAGGGGCTCGGCTGCTAGACGCGCAAATTTTGGAGGAAGACAGCCACGGGGGCAAAGGAGATAAACCTGGGAAGAAGAAAAAAAAAAATAATAATAATAAATAAATAAACTATGTAACACTTTATCCAGTTAGAAATAGAGAATTTAGGAAAATTTCAGAATTCTCTATCTCACAAACTTCAAAATACTTTCTTCCTCTCCATAAACGATATTCGATTTTTTATACGCTTATTATATTGGGAGAGGAGAATTCGAAAGCATGATTCTCAGTATCTGTAAACGGTCTTAATTTCTGTACAATGATATTCTACTTTATATTAATTTAGCATCGTCTTTGTTTATTTGCATTTATTTTTACGAATGAGCAGTTGAGATTTATCTCATAAAAAAACATGGGGAGAATAGTAAGCTCCAATGAGATTTGGTCTTTTGACATCTCAGGCCCATACTGAATTGAGACCCATATTATTCGAGCCTGGTTGGCACTCCGCCCCGCCCCGATCTGTACGTTCGGGGTCTTCAGTCGTCAACAGAATATGTGCCATTTGAATCCGCTTCCAAAAACTCACGCCGTCCGGAGGTTAACGCCCCTCAGGAGAAAACCAATCCGAGGCAGAGCCAGCCTCAGTCTCAAACCGTCAGTAACGGAGTCAAGGAAGAAGAAGAAGCAGCAGCAGAAGCTGCAGAACAAAATACTCCCCACATCGTCTTCTTCTCCTTCCTCAAAATCCTTCAAGTTCTTCACAGAACGCCTCCAATGGCAGTCAGTCCACAATCCCTAATATTTCACTAATTTAATTTATATATATATATGTTTTTATATCGACAATTGTTTATTTGATTGTTTGTTTAGGTTTTGCAGCTTGTCATTGCGTGCGGAGAATCGTCGCCGTCCCACATTGCCCTTCTGAGTTGCTTGAATCGAACCCTCGACTCCATCAAGCACAACATTGCTCGCATTTTTGTCAACATTTTGTACTGCCAGGCTAACAACGCCAAGTAACTCATCGGTTTTTTGTCTTACTCATAGTCGGCTGTTTGGTTGCTAAGAATATTGAGTAGAAAAGAGGAAGAAAAAACCTGAAGATTTGATGGAGATGCTTTTATTACTTGCCATTTTCTAGTTATGTTCTTGATTTTCTGTTTGGTTGCTGAGAAAAAACTGAGTAGAAAAGTGGACAAGAAAACTAAGAAGTTAATGCACTGGGTATTAGATATTACTAGAAACCATATGGTGCTCTCAAATGTTGGAAATGTTGGGGTAAGGATCTACTTCCAACTACTTTTGAAGATTTCATGAAAAAGTGGGATGAGAATTACCATTTGAGTGCTCAACGTTGGTTTTCAAAGGAGAAGAATTCCAACGGTGAACAAGATCCATTCGCAGTTTTCAATGCGTTGGATGCAATGTTGAAGGACAGTTTGGAACGTCTGAAAACAATGAGGTCAGTTTTCGGTCTTTGTAATCTTTAGGATCAAATTCACAATCTTGTTTGATAACTAGGGAACTAGTGCTCAAGGATTGATACATATTTTGTACGTCATATTCCATTACAAGCTTTTGTTGACTATGTGAAAAATTGCAGGGAAAGCATATCAGTGGCAGAGATAGGCTTTATAAGTTGCGCTTCTAAAGTTAACTACATAAGGGTTTGTTCAATTATCTTAAGGGTTTTATGCATGGATGGTAGGGTTTGTTCAATTATCTTAAGGGTTTTATGCATGGATGGTAAGTTGGGAACAGCTTTTTGGCTTCAGAGAAAAATCATAAAGAAAGGCTTTGTTCCTGATGTTTTGATGCACAATTATCTTTTAAACGGACTGTGTAAAACTGGTCACTTGGAGAAGGCAGATTGGCTAATTAGAGAGATGTTAGGAATGGGCCCTCCTCCCAATTGCGCTACATACAACACATTTATTAAGGGTTATTGCCTTCTTGATGATGTGGATAAAGCTCTTTATCTTTTCTCTACAACATACTTGTACATGCATTGTGCAAGAAAGGTCTTATGGAGAATGTGAAGATACTTCTTAACAAGATATTAGACGATGATAATGACAAGACAGCATCAGATTTAATTACCTCAACTACACTTATGGATGGTTATCTTAAAAACGGAAATATGGTTCAGGCACTTCGTAATTGGGATGACATGGTCCAAATGAATGCCCAAGTAGATGTTGTTGCATATAATGTTCTCGTCAATGGATTTTGTTTGAGTCGAGACATGAACCTTGCTTATGGTTCCCTTTGTGAAATGATCAAAAGAGGATTGCTTCCTAATGTTATTACTTTTAATACACTTATAAGTGGTCTTTGCAAAGCAGGAAAATTAGAGGAGGCTTGCTACGTCCATGAAAGTATGTCAAAAATGGGAGTTACTCCAAATGAAGTTTCATACAAAATAATTGTTCAGGGCCTGTGTATTAAAGGAGAAGTTTTCAGCGCTAACAAGTTTCTTCTTCGTATGCTAGAGAAGTCAATGGTGCCTGAGCCACTACTATGGAATTGTATTATCGATTGTTATGGAAGACATGGGGATCTTAGTGCTGCACTCTCTGTCAGGGATCATATGTTCTCTTCTGGTGTTCAACCAAATGTGTATACTTACAATGCATTGATCCACGCACAAGTAAAAGGAGGAAACATTGATTGTGCTCTTGCTTTCAAAAAGGAAATGCTTATGTCTGGTCTTTGTCCTGATGTTGTCACTTATAATTTGTTGATAGGTGCTGCTTGTAAATTAGGGCGCATTCTTTTTGCATTCTGGTTATATGATGAAATGCTGAGAATAGGATTTGATCCAGATATGTTTACTTACACTGCACTAATCAGAGGGCACTGCGTGAGAGGTAACATGAAGGAGGCAGAAGAGCTTTTTGTGAAGATACAGGAATCTGGTTTAACTCTCGATTATGTTCCATATCGTATAGTTTTCAAGAAGTACTGCTAAATTAAGGAGCCTGACATGGCATTTGGTGTTTACCAGAAGTGGCTGAGAAGGGGTTGTGAGTTATCCTCCTTAAACTCAGACCGTGCATCGAGCATGTTTTGCCGTTTTGGCATGCAAGTGAAATTACTTGGATCTAAATCCATAGAATCCATTCTGGTAATGGCAGTTTTCTGCTTGTGGCAAATGGGAATCTGTTGTTTGCTTTTCTAGAAGGTATGTGTTTCTACCAATGCTCCATTACAATTTGAGTGATACTTTTGTAGGTTTTTGTGTATCAATTAAGACTTTTTGGTAATTATGGTCAATGGAAAGCTGGACAAAGAAGTTTGTGTACTTTTACCAGACTACTAACATTCGAAGATGTATGTCTAGTTGGGTGTTGAGTTAAAACTGGATAGCTTATGTTGGGATGGATAAGAAAGTTCTTGGTCAAGTCTAGTCGTCGTCAGCTCAGGGCTTCAAACTTTTCATTTTATAATTTTGCGAGTTAAATCATCGCTGACTGTTCTTTGCAAAAATCTTTCAGGATCAAAGCGGTCTTCTGCTTGATTGTCCTGCTGCTAAAACTTGGGGCCAGTTCTGATCTTTCCTTTCATGGAAAGCGGGATGCTTTAATATACTTGTGAAGATCGGATGGGCCCAAACTTTGCAGGTTGGAAAATTACCGCAAAGTACTAGATTTTTGCGTTAAACTTTTCGCTCTTCATAGTAGAGAGAATGTAACATATTGATCTCAAGTGTTCATAACCATGAGATTCTGAGTCATCCTTGCACAATTCTGAAGAAAACCAAGAGGCGATGGGATCGGTGAAACGGGAATCGGCAGTCGCTCCCGTGATGGTCAACTTTATTCCTTGGTAAAATTTTTAACAAACCCTTTATGCTAAGCTTTGTGTCCTTCCGAAGGTAAGGAACCTGAAATGCTTTCTTTTGGAAACGATTTCCTGGCTTCTTTGTTGTAGGATCTCAAAAGTAAGATTCTTTTCCTTTCCTTCCTTCACAAGTTACCAAGACATGTTTAGTATGGGTAGGGTTAGGGTTATCAATCTCGTCCAAACATATCGTGCATTTACTAACACATAATGAAAAGTGAGTCTAACTTGCAAAATAACTTCTCTCATGTTATACCATCATCGAGGGCTTGGGATATGAAATTTATCCCATACCTGAAGGTGTTATACTCATATCATTGGCTATCTTTCGATATAAGGGTGTGAGAAATAAAAATAAGTGTGTGAATCACATTACTCTATTATTAATGCACGTTTAAAAGGATAAAAAAAATATTTAATTAAAGAAAAAGGACAAACAATTTTACCCTTTAAAAAAGAACAAAGAATTTAAAAATTAGTTAATTATGTGGAAAAGTGGTTTGAGTAGTTAGGAAAATAGACTTTTTGGCGCGGGGATTTTATTAAGGTCCAGCTCAGCGCGGTTGGAGATCTGGCCAGGGGGTGGGTCGTGGAATCCAACGAACGGGCTACAGGATCCCTGCGGTCCGATGTGGGTCCCACTCACCGTGTTATCCGGCCCCGCGTATGCGTTCTTGCGGTGCGTCTAATTGAATAGTAGCAACCGAAAAAAATTAAAAAACCCCATTCGTGAAGACGCCCTTTCTCTCCTTCTTTTTCCCTCGACACTCTCACTCCATCGCCGATACTCTCTCTCTCTCTCTCTCTCTCTTCATCGATCAGAGCTCTGCGTTGCGTCGCCCTCACGGACTTCTCTTCTTTTGTCGATTTCCATCATTACCCCCTACACCCAGAAAGAAGTTCCATCGATTCAACCTTCTCCCTATCCGCCATCGCCATTTTCAAGGTCCTCCTCCTCTCTCTCTCTCTCCCCCACAACTCTCATAATCTTCCGGATCTGAGTTCATCTCTGTATTTTGCTTAATCGACGTTTGATTTGCTATTCGCTTTCAATTTGTTATTATATTATAGAAAGAGATAGAGAATCCGAAAATTGGTGAAATGGCGGAGGATAAAGCCGTCGGAGTAGAAGGCGACAAGAAGGACGCCGCGGCGGCGGCTGCAGCGCCTGCGGTTACGAAGAAGAAGCGCCAGGGAATTTTGTCCAGAATGTTCAGTGGGATCTTCCGACTACACGGCGACGATTTCGAGAAGCGGCTTCAGCACATTTCGAAGGAGGAAGCTACTGTCCTCGCTAGAATGCAGAGGCGGTCCATTACTTGGAGGCGCATGGCCAGAAATCTCATTCTCTTCTCCGTCTTCTTTGAGGTAATTGAAAATCTCTTGCTTTGCTTAATTAATCGTGTTATTATAGTAAAACCCATTAATTAGGGCCTTGTTAAAAATTCTTATTTTTCATGCCAATGCCCATTAAAGGTTTTGATAATGCACCATAAAAATTGTCAAGTTTCTTCTTGGAATATAGAGCTTTTCAAGTGTGATGGTATCAGAGAAGAATGCTGGGCTTTGCTTACTTTTGTCAATTTCAGGTTATTGCAATTGCTTATGCTATAGTATCGACGAGAGCGACGGATTTAGATTGGAAGATGAGGACATTTCGTATTCTGCCCATGTTTCTTTTGCCTGCTATATCTTCTGTTACTTATTCGGCATTTATGAGCTTCACAAAGCTGCGTGAGTGTCTAGCTAAAACTTTTCCGCTTGCTTACTTTTTTATGTTCATTTGGTCATATCTGGAACACTTGTTTTGCAAAGGTGTCTGGTTTCCGTGCTTATGGTAGAATTTCAGGTTGTGCATTAGTTAGAACTTATCCTTGCATTGGTGGCTTCCGACTTTGTTTATTGAGTTTTTTTAAGCCTCGTCGTATATTCTTAGTGCACATGGTGTGCAGCTTCTCATCATAATTCATAAGGCATTTATAGCAGGGAAAATGTATTCACAGAGTTCGAAGTTCAGTACTGTTTCAATTTGTACATATATCATGCCCGTCTTGATTTTCTTGATATGTTACTTTTGTAAATTATGTATGTTGTGAGTCTATTTATCAGCTTTCATACATGTCTGTATCGTATGAAGTCCATATTGAAGTATCAAACGTATGGGTTTAGGAGCTTAGTGCCATGTTGGTATTTTAATGGATCATTGACAGAAGGCTAGAAACTAGAAGTACGATGATCTCATTAGTTTATTACTGTTGATTAAAATGTCTGGTGAATAATTTTGATCATTCGTATATGAACCCATCTATTTCCATAACTCCATTTTCCAAATAGGATGCTGCAACTAAGTGGAGGGTACTTGTCTAATGTTGATATGCCGATATGCATCAGCAATTTGATATCCATATATTTCAATGTATAGGAGATCGCAAGGACACCAAAACCCTGGAAAGGCTTAGGGCTGAAAGGCAAGCAAAAATTGATGAACTTAAAGAAAGGACGAATTATTACAGTACTCAACAACTGATTCAGGTAATGGTTTGAAGAGAGTTTTGCTGCTATATTGCATTCATTGTATGTATTTATGTCTCATTACTGCATTCTCTTTGGTATTTTCTGTTAACTTGTTGAATTTTTATCAGGCGAATTGGGTAGGTCATGATGCATGTTTACCCCTGCATCTCATATTATCTCATTTGATGGTTTGAATGGATAGAGTTTCTTAAATGTTATTGCAAATACTGTTTGGAAGAATTTCAGGAGATCATGTGCATTAATTGAAAATGTGTGAGACGAAGGCATCCTCAGATCAATTATTGTACCCCTTTGCTCGATTTTATTTAACTTATCTATGTTTTTGGGAAACTCAGCGGTTTGTGTTTGAATAACGGTAGATGTACCATGGTTGTCCTTATCTGTTGTCTTCGTATATGCCTAAGTTATGTTCTTTTATGCAGAGATATGATCCTGACCCAGCAGCAAAGGCAGCTGCTGCAACTGTCCTGGCATCAAAGCTGGGTACTGATTCAGGCTTGAAGTTTTATGTGGGAGATGAAACTAAGGGTAATGTCTCAACAGGGAAAAGCCATGATGTTGAACTTGTCCATTCTGGTGAACTTCGAAACCGTAAACCAGTGCACACCAGATCTAATAGTACAGGAAGTGTTCCACTGAATCCTCTTGAAGAAGAGACACCTCGTTCTGCAAGGTCCGACGGTGCTCAGACTTCTGAGTATAATCAGCTAGTTGTTAGTCATCATAATCCTCAAGGATCATCTCCACAGGATGGAGGATGGATTGCTCGGATTGCAGCATTACTTGTGGGTGAGGATCCAACACAGTCTTATGCGCTCATATGTGGCAACTGTCATATGCACAATGGTAAGTTATCAACACCTGAATCCTAGTACTGTTACTTCTTTTATGTTTTTTTTAAGCAAGTGAAGTAAAGTCATGATTAGAACCGAAAGTTAAGTTCGAATCATTGTGCAGTCTCGTGTACTCTCCTCAGTGTTCGTTTTCTTTCATTCTTTTGGTTGAATCTAACAACGGTCATATGTTTCTCTCTATGCAGGGCTTGCTAAGAAGGAAGATTTCCCTTACATCACTTATTTTTGCCCGCACTGTCACGCCTTAAATCAGCCAAAACATCTGGAAGGGAGTACTTCTGGTTCTAACACCCCTAGTTTGGGCAATTTGGGAACAGGGGTCATCAGTGAGCCGACAAAGCAAGCAAGTGATTCTCTGGATGACAGTGTACTCACAAGTACCAGCCCGGTCAAAGCTGGTTCAGAGATTGAGGAAGTAACCGAAAGGCCTGCATTGGCCGATACAGTTCGTTTAGAAAAACATGAGGAGGGTTAAGATGTTCTTTTCTTCGATCTGGCCTTGTTTTCCCCTTGTAGGTTTCTGCTGGTGGATTTATATATGATTGTTGTGTTACTCATGTACAAGAAAATGTCAGAGGTGCCTTGCCGAGAAACTTTCCGGGCTTTGAGGTCATAGAATACGCAGATTGGTTGTAACTTTGAGGCTTTATGATCGTACAACACGCGGATTGATTGTAATTTTGTGCATCTTTGAGCTTTCATTTTGTTATTTTCTGAGCTTGTTCAATAGTTGGAGCTGCTATACAGTTACGGTTCATATACAGACCAAATTCAAACTTTAGTGCTGTAGTACTGCAAGTGATACAAAAGAGTCTTGCTTGAGTGGTGCGGTTTTCCTACATTTTATTTGTTTATTATTATTATTTTGATTTAGGGGAGGATGAGAAAGTACTTTTACCGCTAGGTTTCTTTCTTTTACTTTTTTATTTTTTTATTTTTTATTTTATATATATATACACATACAATATTTTTAACCAAAATATTCTTTTGTTTAATGGGGCGAAAACCTGAACTACACGAATACATACTTTTAAGAAAAGGTAAATTCAAGTCATGTTTTACTTTAAATCATGAAATGTAGGTCAGAGTATTCAAATTCAGGTGTATAGAGTCAGCACATTTGCTCTAATTAATTTAGCTGCCCGTACGCATGCATCGTAAGCTATATGTTAAAAATGAAAACCTTGTTAAGTAAAAGGAATGCTCTTTTTCTTTGGAGTATCAATAATAGCTCAATCTATGAAATTATAGGGTTAACATGTATTTTTGTTGGGAATGAGAAATGACATTATTCCAATTTCTAATTGTCTTTCTGTCCTGTGTTTGAATTGGTGCAACTTTATGTGTCATATAATTAACGTATTTTCAAGAAATGTCAATGAAAAATCCAGCGGGCACGTAGGTTTTAAATTTAGCACTTGATGATTTTCTCATTTCCGAATAAAGTTATGTATTTCTAAAAAAATGAATGTAACAAGCATGGAAATATATTAAATCCATTCATAAGCCTTGTTCTTACAAATCGACCATTAATTATGAAAAGCTTTCATAGGAATATAATTTCATAAATTGCCCAACAAAAAATATATAATCTCATATCCTTCTTGACCCGTCCTTCCTTGAAACGAACATTATTCTAAAAAATGTTCATACCACCACCATTTAGTACTACGGTTTAATGATGTTCCTTTCTACTTGTAAGTGAATAGTTTTAGGTTCGATTGTTGTAACTTTTTATTGCTAAACCGTTGTGTAGCTCGGATAAACCAATTCATTTGGGACCCTGCAGATCCACTCTTTTTCCTATTCAAAGATCAACCTGTGTTTTCACATCGAGAATTCATTGCAGATGAAAAGATGTCAATGGGGCTTCTTACTTCCCAAACAGATCTTCCTACATCTATATAAACGCTGGTTTATCAATGATACGCAAGGAAGGTACTTCAAATTGTTAATTCATCGCCATAGATGGCTTAGAACCAATACTTCATTATCTAATGGATTTTTTTTGTTCTAATACTCCATCTGAGAGCTATTAGTATTTATGAAAGTTGTTCTTATCTAACGGGACGCTATTGGATCAAATGACGAAGACATTGTTGAGAAAAATATGGCTTTTCTCGGATGAAATGAAAATTGGATTCATGTAACAAGAGAAAGGTTTCCCATTCCTTAGTTGGAAATATATGCGGCCATGAAACAGGAATTAAGTGGAACATAATTGACTGGACGATAGATACGGCTGCATTTAGGAGTGATCTTCCCTCTTCAACAAGCTGGTGGTGATCTCACTTTCGAAGATAGTCTTGACGTGGTGGTATACACCTAGCTCCATAGTAGAGCCAGTCATTGGCTACTGGTTTCTTTCCTACCGGACCGGAGGTGGCTGAGAATGTTATGTTAGTGATCTCGGGTCAATGAATCCTTTCTTCTTTGATGAACTGTTGGCACCAATCCTACATTTTGTCTATGTGGACTAAGGAGAAAGGGGGGCTTAGTGGGAAGAAGATTGTAACATGAGAGAAGCAAGGGGGTCAACATCTTTCAAATATACAACATCGATTCAGGCAATATGTATCCAATCATCTAGAAATATGTGTCCAATCATTGGAACGTAACCTAGTACTCATCATCTAGAAATATGTGTCCAATCATTGGAACATAACCAAGTACTCATTCCAAATAAGTTTAGAAAAGGGTAATACTAGGAAAGACTAAATTTGTAAACTAAATAACATGTAAGTTGCTAATTGAATTATTACTTAAATATTGATAAACATGCTTATATCTTATTGATGACACATAATTTAATTTTATCTACAAATTTAATTTCCCTGACATTACTGTTTAGAAAAACAAAACAAAAGTTGGAACCACAATCTTTACAGAACAAACATAGAGATGGAGAGTTATTTTCATTTTCATCCTCACATTTTTGCTTTTTACATTTAACCTAGAGAATCTTAGCTCATCCCATTCCCACTCATCCCTTGATGACACTTGTACCAAAGTTGTAATTTTACTGATGTAAGTACCTCCCACAGGAAAAGGATCCTCGCATGATCATTTTCTTTGAGATACGGAGAATTCTGTGATTATGATCATTTATTGTATATTGTGCAGTCAATTTTAATTAAGTATTATTTATGTTTAAATTTAAATTTAAATTTAAAATAATTTTTGATCGCATGATTAATGATCATGATCATAAAATTCCTGTAAAAAGTCTCCTGACATTCTGACTGGATCTTGAATTTGACAACAAAGAGTGAAAGACTCTTCTCCCTGTCTGCCCCTAGGCTCTCCCCCTACCTCCGGTCTCTTTCCATGGCTCGACCTTTCCTTTTCCAACCACATTTATTTTTGGGTTATTTTTAGTTCCTTCATTTAAAATTTGATTTATCTTGTTTATATTATTTTTATTATAAAAAAAATCAAATATGCTGATGTGGATCAAAAAAGATATTTTTAGAATATTTTGAAACTTGATTTCAATCTCATTTTGTTTCTGAAACTCATGGTCGTTATTTTTTTTTTCTGAAACTTAATATTTGTTTCACTTCGATTTATTTATTTGTATTCTATTAATTTTACTTATGTGACATAATTAGGGTCCACTTAAGAATTACGTGACACACATACAAAGCTCACAAATCTAATCAAATATTGCCACAAAAATTGAAACATTGTGTAACATATTAAAAAAAAAAAGTAAGAAAAATAGCAAAAATAATTCATGGGTCTCATCCCTTCTCCCTCATTTCCAGCCACTTTATCATTAGTTTTATTGATGTTTTTCTGTTCGTTTTTACTGTGGGTTAAATTTTGAATTTTAAGAAGTAAAATGAAGACTTTTGATTTTAAGGAGGCAAAACGACAGTAAAATCGAGTTCTAGAGAGTATAACTACAAAATAAGCCTAAAACGTTATTTAACGAAATACATAGAAATAAGTCAAAGTGAGAGCGAATATTATATTTCAAGAAACAAAAGTGAGATCGAAATTGACTAGGGAATGTATCTAAAAATAAGGGTACTTTAACGAAAAATTTATGATACTGTTCACTTTAACGAAAAATTACATATTTACGTTAAAAAGTCAATTCCGATACTATTTATTTTATCCTTTATTTTATGTTTATAGTTAAAACTCAAAATTTTCAAATATTTTCATTAGTTTTTTTTTAAAATAAGCCCTTATTTTTTAATTAAAAAATTAGCAAAAATACGAACGTAACCAAGCTGTTTGATTTACCAAAAATCGAAGACATTCGTTCCTCCCTCGCACGCTGACCTAAATAAAAACCCCCAAATTCCCAGTTTAATTTTTTGTTAATTTGAAAAAAATTATTAATTCCTCAAATTTCAGCTCCAAAGGTCCAAGCTTTCCTCTTCTTCTGCTCCTCAGCCTCAGAACCCAGGTACCCTTCTGAGATTTTTCCCTCTATTTTTTTTTTGATGTTTAATTTTTTATATTTTCTACTGCTTTAACATGCTTGAATTTTGATTTGATTACCTTTTTTTGGGTTCGATCATGATTTTGTTGTAGTTCTTATGGTTTCTAGGTTTTTTTTCTTCTCTTTTTGTTAATTTTCTTTTGCTTGCTTTTTGATTTCTTATGGATACTGCTGCCTGAAAATCATTGGTAGGAAGTCGTTTTGTATTTTCATATGCTTTGAGAATGCATGGTGGAAGTCTTTGCATCTGGAATTTATTAGAATGCAAGCTTCTGTTTGTGACAACAAGGACACGAGAGTATCAAAAAGTGTATTTGAAAAAAAAAGCTTAAAAAAGAAGAAGATAAATAAAGGCATTACCGCTCGAAAATTAGTTTTGCAGGTGGCCTTTGAACTGTGTTAGGATCCCAATATCCCACATTGAAGATATAGAACATGTTGGTTTAGTATGTGAGCTTTCGCGGGCACCCTTTTTGTGAATGCCAGTTTTGTAAGGGTACTGTTTGTACACTTTGACTACATCCTATTGCAAAATGAAATGATTATAGAGAGTATAATTTGTGATCTTCATTCCAGATTATCATGCACGTTCGCGTATACTTTTTAGTATCCCTAAGAATTCATGTTCTGGGTACATGTCCATTGCAGGGTTGGTCGGTTTTTAAAATGAGCCGACCAGGTACGCGCAGTAAAAATAAAAGAAACAGACAAGGAGATAATGTTGACACAACTTCCGAAATATTGAGGTAGAAACGTTTTCCATTTTATGTTAAGAAGAGTTATCGGTTGCTTGATATGCACCATTGTTACGTGGCTCATATTATGGTTGGTATTGTGTAGGAAAATACATGCAACGGGTGAAATTACAAATGAGGATGTATATATGCTGTATAAAATTTCAAAGCCAGTTTGTCAGGGCTGCCGTGTGAATACTAAAGATAACCCAAATTGCTTTTGTGGGCTAATTCCACCTCCTAATGGAAGTAGGAAATCAGGCTTATGGCAGAAGACATCAGAGATTCTGCAAACTCTTGGCCCGGACCCTTCTCAGGACCTTCGTCCTACTGCCGATTCTCCTGCAGGCCTCACAAATCTTGGTGCAACATGCTATGCTAATAGCATACTCCAGTGTTTGTACATGAACAAGTCCTTCCGGGAAGGTATCTTCTTGGTTGAACCTGAGGTTTTGGAACAGCAGCCAGTGTTGAATCAACTTTCTCGGCTTTTTGCACAGTTGCATGCCAGTAAATTGGCTTTTATAGACTCCTCTCCTTTTGTAAAAACACTGGAGTTAGATAATGGAGTCCAACAGGACAGTCATGAGTTTCTGACCTTACTTCTTTCATTGCTTGAACGGTGTCTGAGCAACTCTAAAGTTTCAAAGGCAAAATCTGTTGTTCAAGATCTTTTTCGTGGAAGTGTATCACATGTTACTAGGTAAAGACCGAAGCTGATTGGAGTAAAATTATACTTCTTCGTATTAAGGCCTTTTACTTTGTGCTAGTATTGTTTCTGAAATCTCTCTTTATCTTTATGTTATTTACAATTGCATGAGCGTAGGTGCTCACAATGTGGGAAAGACTCTGAAGCTTCTTCAAACATGGAAGACTTCTATGAGCTGGAGTTGAATGTGAAGGGTTTGAAAAGTTTGGATGAGAGTTTAGATGATTACCTTAGTGTTGAAGAGCTTCATGGAGAGAATCAATATTTTTGTGAGTCGTGTAAAGCAAGAGTCGATGCTACTCGAAGCATCAAGTTGCGCACGCTGCCTGATGTTCTGAACTTTCAACTTAAGCGATGTGTTTTTCTTCCAAAGGTAGTTATGATATTATTGGTAATGCATACTTTTCACTTTGTAATTAAAATTATCAATTGTTGAAATCAAGAATGATCGCAAAAAAGTCATGTAAGCTCAGTTTTATATACCACGCATGCTTGATTTTGATGCAGAGTAGAGGTTGTGCTTTTGTTTGTTATATGGTTGAATGTTGACGTTGTCGTTGATTTGTGGTTAATAATTATTTTATTCTGTTTAATAATTTATTCTCTATTGATTTGTGTCAGTAGACGACAACCAAGAAGAAAATTACTTCCGCATTTAGTTTTCCTGGAGTACTTGATATGAGGAAGAGGCTATCTGAACCTTCTCCGGGTGAATCAATGTATGACTTGTCAGCTGTGCTGATTCACAAGGGAACTGCAGTTAACAGTGGCCACTATGTAGCGCATGTCAAGGATGAGAAGACAGGGCAATGGTGGGAATTCGACGATGAACAAGTCTCAAACTTGGGTTCTCATCCGTTTGGAGAAGGGACTTCAAGTTCCAATACCAAGCCTGTTAAACCCGAACCTATTAATCCATCTTGCTCAGAACAAAAGAATGCTATTTTGAATGGTGATAATGTGGATGTCATTCACCAACAACCTTCAAAATCTATTACCAGTCCTGTGGATACATTTTCATCTGGTGATGCATATATGCTGATGTATAATCTCAGGCATACCCCGGAGGATGAAGAGAAAGGGCATGTGGAATGTAATGGCAATGATAGGAAGACAGAAGGTGATACTGTTTGTAGTTCTCTTCCATCTCATCTTTGTGATGAGATTGAAAGCTTTAATGCATCATATCTTGATGCTTGTGAGCAATACAAATTTTTAAAAAAAAAAGAGACGAATAATATCACAGAACGAAGACAGGAAGTGCGCTCAATTTTGTCTGAAGCTCCTGTTCAACAACTTGAGGAAACCTTTTTTTGGATATCGACAGACTGGCTTCGTCAATGGGCTGATAACATGATTTCACCGTAAGCATATGCTTGGTGTCTTTTCTTTAGTTCTTAACTTGATTTCTGCTGGAACTACAATGTCAGGGTTTCTGGTTCACATTTTATTTTTGGGCTTACATGGTAATCACTTGCAGTGCTCTTGACAACACATCCATCCAATGTTCGCATGGAAAAGTTCCACTTTCAAAGATTGGCTACATGAAACGGTTGTCAGTTAAAGCATGGACCAAGCTGTTCTTTAAGGTATTTGCATGCGTTATTGGACTCGTTTAATGTTGTGTGAACTTTATCTGTTGTTTATAATTACTTACCCAGAAATTTGCTTCATGATGCTTATGTTATGAACCCTACTTACTGTCAACTTCATACCTTCTGGCTCCAGATTAGTACTTTGACTCATCTTTTTCTGGTTTTTCTTGTGTTGGAATTATCAAATGTTCTATTCTTTTTTCTTTTTGCTTTTATTTTATTTTGGCTTTTCTTTCCCCTTTTTAGTTTTATTCCGATGAAATGTATACTAGTTACTGATGATTTTTCTTTTCTAACTGAATGCTGGTTCAGTATAAAGGGGGGCCAGAACTGGCCAATGATGACTACTGCATGGTTTGCCTTATTGATGGTGCTCGAAATGTAGTTTGTGCTGACAGCTATAGGGATAGAAGAATAGTAATGAAGCAAGTTGGCGAGGATGCACTTGCAGGGAAGTGTTCAGATGGAATATATTATGTTTCTAAAGCATGGTATGATTGCAAACTATTTTGTTGCCTTTTATCCTTCCTCCAGACCTCTTCATTCTTATGCTAGGGACTTTTTTATATGACTTTTTCCTAGGGATTTTCTCATATGAACAACCAATGGATAATTTATTAACTATAGTGCTTTACAGAGGAAGCTACTATGCTTTGTTTCAATACTTTTGTGCTTCTCATAGCTTCTGCTGCATAATATTTCTTTTTCTCTAATGTTTCTAATTCAATTTTATTTGTAGGTTACAACAGTGGCTTAAAAGAAAAATTCTTGATGCTCCAGCTGAAGCTGATGCGGGACCAACAACTTCAATTAGGTGTCCTCATGGGCAACTTATGCCTGAGCAAGCCACTGGTGCTAAGAGATTGCTTGTTCCCGAGAATCTCTGGCTCTTCCTTTATAAAGATGCTTTAACAGTAAAGCCTGATGATCATTTGGGTTGTTTGCCTTTTCCTTCAGACTCTGCACAGTGTTCCCAATGCAATGATGAACTATCTGAAGTTGCATGTATGGAGGATTCCTTAAGGTAATTAAAACTTTCACTCGTAGTGGAGAGCTGTTAAGCATGTATAATTGTGTTGACCAGTATCTTTGCTGCAGATTGGTGAGGCTCAAACAGCGCCAGAATCATGAAAAACTACTCATGGGGAAAAGTGTGCCACTTTCTCTGCATTGCAAATATTACTTAATACCCAGTTCTTGGCTTTCAAAGTGGAAAAACTACATTACTGCAAGTGGCAAGAATGTTTCCTCAGTGGAGAAACCTGAAACATTAGAGGGCATCATGGATTTGCTCAAGTGTGAAAAGGTAACGTAGAGGTTTCCTGGAAGTGCTTCTATTGAATATCCGGCACCTCTAATAGACTAATATTTTTTTGGCATGCTTTTCGACTTTAATCATGTTCATCAATGTCATAAATGCCATCTTTATATAATTGAAAGCTGAATACATATTTAGCTTTACTTTGGGTGGGAGTGGGACAAACCTTACTATTGATCCAAGTTCTGTACCAATAATTGGAACTAGAAATTGTGTTGTGCATTTAAGAACTACTGGTCCATGTCTTCTCAATAATAAAACTATCCTGGTCCATGCTGTTCAATCTGCCTTATTTTTCTTCAGTTATTTTGTTATGCGATTATTATAACCTCCCTCATGCTTTGTTTCAGCATTCACAACTTCTAGAAAGGCCTGTTGATCTGGTCCAGAAACGTGGTCTGATTTCCCAGAAGTCTCCTTCTGTAAGTATATGAATGCGTGTTTGTGTATGCGTATTGATCCTTTTTTGTCTTTTTATCATTTGTAAATTTATTGTTTCTTATAAAAGAAGAGACTTTTCTTGTTTTTTAATTTTCACTGAATTTTGCCGATCAAAGTCGTACTTGTGAGAATGCTCTAATGTGGGAACTCTTGCTTCTTTTTTCTCGGATTATAGGTGGATGGGTTAATATTCATTACTGAGAATGACTGGAAGTCCTTCTGTGAGGATTGGGGTGGTATTGAAGAGAAAGGCATATCTGCTGAAATAGAGTTAAGTAATACTGAAGGAAATGATTTGGCAGGGTCCTGCGAAGAGATGCCAATGTGCGAGGACGACCTCAGTACTCCAAATCACATAAACGGTGAAGTTGAGTCTAGACAACTTGTGATTAAGACTTGTCCTGAGGTAAACACTTACCATTTTTAGTTTTGTTTTCGTGCCATGCATAGTGGAGGACACTTGTTATATATCATGTTTCTCTTGCTTCTTTTTAAATATATCTATGCTAGATGCTCCAATATCTGGAACCTTTTGGATGCGTAGTCTTCTGGTCGGATCATTAGTTAACTTATTTAAAACCTCAAGTTGCCTTGAGATTTATTCTCTCTCACTGCCTCTCTTTTAGTAATCAATTTTGTTTTTATCATGACTATAAGTGCCAGCAACATCGAATTTGCACAAAGATTGTATAAATTTCGAGTCTCATATTTAGAATTCGTAGTTACGAGATTTTCTGATTAGGTGTCTCAATTTTCCTAGATATGTGAGGACTGCATTGGAGAAAGAGAAAGCAGGGAATTAATGCGGAAGCTCGATTATTGCAATGAGGACATATATGTATACTTTGTACATGGAAAGGAAGCTCCAAAGTCAATTCTAAAACCATCTGAAACAAATTTTGATCCAGATCGCCGAGTTTCCAAGCGCTCTCGGAAGACAAAGACTGGGGATCGAATAAGTTTGAAAGTCTCTGGTTCCACAACCATATACCAGTTGAAAATGATGATATGGGAATCTTTTGGCGTACGCTTCTTGAAGCTAACACATAGATGCGAGCATAATGCACTAGTTAATTATTTATCAAAATTGTTTTGTTCCTATGCCATCTGATTAGTTTTAAATTATGCAGATTGTTAAGGAAAACCAGGGACTTCACAAAGGTACTCGGGTCGTTGAGGATGAATCTGCTACTCTTGCAGACATGAATATATTCCCCGGGGATAGACTTTGGGTGAACGATTCAGAAATCCATGAGAACCGAGATATTGCTGGTAATTTCATGCTGTTATTTATTCGCATTTCTTTGATATGGTGCTTAAAAGTCATAGGAAGTGTGCATTGGTCAAGTTCATTAACCTTAAACATTCATTTTGACAATTGTTCCACAGATGAGCTATCTGACCAGAAAATGGATGTGCAACACACCGAAGAGGGTTTTCGTGGGACGCTGTTGACAGCAAATGTTTCATCCCAAGTTGTTTAGAAGCGTGATTTTTGCTAGTTAATATTTGAATGTAGTAATCCATGTTTTTGTAGATATTGATAGAGGGGAGGTGACTTGAAGTTTTCTAAATTTTCAATCGGCATTTTGATGACCTGCATTCTAGAGGTTAGTTGCGTATGCATGAATGTTCCCTGTGATTTGCCTGATTAATTGGGTAATCACTTCTGATTATTGAACGTTCTCTCTTCTTTGGCAGAAGCAGTTGTCGAAAGCATGTATAATTTAGGTCACCCCTGCCCCTTGCCTGCGGAGTGGAACTGCAATATGCTGCCATTGCTCGCTGACACATGAGAAAAGGAGATGTGGCGTGCGCGCTGTTTCCTGGTCGGGCCTAACCACCGGTGGGTCATTTTTCTGTTGATAAGGATGTTACCGTGCCTCTTTTATGTGCTGAACAGTGCTGATAACAATGGCGTATATTGTCGAATGTACATGTTTTTTGGAGTGTTTGGGGTTGTGATGTTTTATCTGACAGCTAATAGCTTCCCGCCGTTAGCCACTGCACAAGTTTTTTGAAGTATATTATTAAGAGTTTCATGTGTTACTTCCTCTGTTTCAACTTCTGTCTTCATTCCTCTGTGAATCATGCACTCTCATTTGTATTCTTGGATTGCAGCAGCAAGAAAAAGAAATCGCATTCTATTTGTCTAAATTTTCAAATCACCAACCCCAAAACGCAATTTGGTTAATCAAATTCCGACTGTTGAATTGATCAAAATTAAATATCAATGAGATATGTACTGAAAACATATCATTTTAACAATTAGAATCTGAAAAACGATAATTTTGGCCAGTTTCATACATTATTTTTCTTCCCCATAGCTTATTCTAAACATGGTCAACGAAAATGCAGCAAATGAAACCTCCTGTTTTTTGCTCTGCTTCAAGAGTATATATGCATACAAAAATGAATGGGAAAAGGGTGATACTTGAAAAAAGTTGATCAATTTTTAGATCCAGCGGCTCTGATTTTTGGAGTTATGGGCTCCTCGGAACCACCTATCCCACCCTACTTCACCTGGTCCTTTAGTCCTGTGTACACCACAAAACAACATGCATCAGATCACCCGTTGGACACGGATAGCGGGTGCAGAGCGAACGCTATTAACTAATTGAGCTACAATGACACTTAAAAAAGGCGGTTAGGATGAGAGTTCTCTCTTACCATGGAAGCAATGGATCAGAAGTGGATTCAACGGTAGCAATGAGACTGTATGAAATTGACAAAAATAAATATTATTCAAAAAAAAAAAAAAAAAGAAGGCAGATGAGGGGTTGGAGCCGTTGGATGGAAATGTGAAAAAAACAGATGAGTAGTTGGGATTTGATTTTCTTACTCTTTGCAGACAATGGAGGATTCACCTACCGTCTCAAGGTGGTCCAGCTCTTTCTGCATATGAATCACACAACTTTTTTGAGTTTCCGTAAATTCTTGCTTTTCCGCCGACGTCAGGTTAGTTGGTTAGGACAGCAAACAGTTCACATCTCGTCTCGAGGGCAGTTTAAAATATAGTCTCGTAAAAAAAATGGAATTCACTGTGAAGAATATACTGACCTGGATGATGTCGATTTGGTTTTCGAGATGCGAAATGGAAGCAGCCAGTTTGTGCTTGCCAATGAAAGCGGGAAACTGGCCAGCTCTTGCTCTGTCTTCGAAATGAAGAGGCAGCAGCGCCACTCCTCCTCCTCCTCCTCCTCCTCCACCACGACCATCTCCTCTTCCTGTTGCCGGAGAAGATGCGGGGTTTTCTTCTTCTACTTGGTTATCCATTCACAAATTCCAACCAAAGCCTCTCTCTCTCACTGCCTTTAGACCTAGAAATGATTATATTGTTGTGAGAGAGAGAGAGAGAGAGAGAGAGAGTGAGAGAAGGTGGACCTATTTTTTGTTCATGATTAAAAAGCAGTGAGGGGTGGACATGGAATTAAAAAAAATAAATAAATAAGAAAAGAATTAGATTATAAAAAAAAAGGTGATGAATTTATGAGGGATTATTATATAAAAAGGGGAAGAATGGTGTGAACAAGTTAATATATATTTAAGTAAAGTAGTCAAGTCAAAAGAAGAAAAAATGGATTATGAGCAGAGCAGCAGACAGCCTAACATGCCAACAACCACACCACATATTTCCATCCATCCATCCATCCTCATATTATTGATCAATTAATTTGTATGTGATTTTGAAAAACTTGTGTCGGAACACTCAAATTACGTAATTTAAAAAGTATTTTTTAATAAAGAAGTAAAAAGATGATCTCTTTATTTTGATATTAACATTAACTAATTCAAATCTGATAATTTTTACGTAATTTAAAAAGTATTTTTTCATAAAGAAGTAAAAAGATGATCTCTTTATTTTGATATTAACATTAACTAATTCAAATCTAATAATTTTATCGAAATTTCTGACGTTTGATTGAGTGTTGGTAATAGATAGAGGACGGATGACTTATACTACCTAATGTAGCTACAAGTCAAAACAAACACATAGCAGCTAGGCCGCCATCTCTCACACTGTCTCACTCTCTCTCTCTCTCCTCTCTCTCTCAAGTCACAAGTGCTTGTGGCTGTTTAGTTTGACAGTTGACATAGCAGCTTAAGTTAGACCTATTCAAAGTGTGATGTTTCAACAAATTCTATCAGCAAAAGCATTAAGTTTTCAACCCTTTCCTTGGTTGAGTGCTATTCTAATGCTAGGCAGGTGGATTAGACCGAGGATTCCAACAATCCTTTGAATTTCTTGTAATGAAAGTAAACCACAGCTCTTGGGAATTCTTTTTAAACAAATTCTCCACCACCTGAGTATCTTGGATCACTAATAAAAGGCCATATATAAAACTGTTGCCACCAAAACACTAAGCACTCGTATTGGACGGTTTTCGTCAACTAATTGATAATGTGATACCACCAAAACTATAAATTAGTTGCAACAAAAAATCTCTGTTTCAAAGCACCAAAATCTCCAGCACAAGCCTCGTAATCCTCCCAAATGGAATAGGATTCTCTCCTTCCTATTCACATCCTCTTCTCTCCCCTCCTTTCGTATATTGTTTTTTGTTTTATCGTCTCTATAAAAAAAATCAATATAAAATGTTGACGTGACTAAACTGTAACTGTTCAAATAGAAGGAGAGGAAAGATGACAGAGATTATAAAGGGGAGAGGATCCTCCTCCATCTCAAATTCCCAAACCTAACATGTAAAAAATGCAAATGACAGCCCCAAAATTGAATTTTACATTAAATCGAGGTTTTAGGAATTCGGTTTTGGGCCAATCCAGCATGCATCCCAATCCCAATTTAGGGCTACAAAATTAAAATTAAAACCGCATCAATGTGGTCACAAGTTGTATAGGAAAAGGAAATGGCAATAGCATCAGCACTGTCGTCATCAACCTCAAAGCTCTTCTCTTTCGCCTCACTATCATTCCGCCTGAGAACCCTCACAACCACCGCACGCAGCGCCAGAAGCAACTGCAGCGCCGCCAGCAAGAAGAGGAAGGAGAAGCAGGAGCTGAGGCAGAGAGTGGTGGTAAAGGAGAAGAGGAGAACGCGTTCCGATAGGGAATTCCACTTGGAAACAATTAAGCGTTATGGAGGTACCGGTACCCACATTCCGGCCATGCTCGGCGAAGTTCTGGATGTTTTCCCGGCGTCCAAACAACTCCGGTACTTCGTCGACTGCACTGTCGGAGCTGCCGGGCATTCCTCTGCGGTCAGTAATCACTCTTCCACCTTCGTAAGTTCTTATAGCCTGTTTGGAATTCTTCCACAGAAAGCACTTTTGCTTTTGATTGAAGTGCTATTATGAACAAGTTGAAACTTTTATGAGAAATCCAATCAGAGTGCTTTTTGGAGAAGCATTTGCTAGTGATTCATGAAGAAGTGCTTCTTAAAAAATTGCTTCGACGAGCTAGAAGCACTTCTAAGTTTGTCTGCCAAACGCAGTCTGAAGCTCTTTTGGCTGTCAGAAAGCATTTTAAGCATTTACTTTGATGTAATTACGAGCTGGGTTTTGGGTTAATTGTTGATTACTGGCAGATAATTGAAGGGCATCCGGAAATGGAAGTGTATGTTGGGCTTGATGTCGATCCTGTGGCGCTTGAGAAGGCTCGAGCTCGGATCAACTCTGTTTTGCATGACCCGAATCCTTCGTCCCTCAAAGCTTACACCTTTTTGGAGAATTTCAGATATGTGAAGTCTCTGCTTTGTGATGTGGATGAGACACTAGTTGAAACGGGGATTGATGGGATACTGATGGATTTGGGAATGTCGTCGATGCAAGTAAATGATCCTCAAAGAGGGTTCAGTGTGCTTGCTAATGGACCTCTTGACATGAGGATGGATCCTCAGGTAAGAGTTGTTCTGGCATTTTTGTATCTAATTTAGTTGAGTGAAATGGATACTAGGAAAAAGTTGCTTTTTTATGTTCTAATTATATATTTACGAACTTTAAGAGTGCATTTGTGGTTTCGAATCTTTGAGCTGGTAGAATGTTGTTATGAACTGTGGGCGATCTTATTGAGTCAATCGGTTTCTTGCAATTTTCATGGTAATAGTTAAACATTTTCTGAAGACTCATTGGGGAGGCGTTGATGCCATTTTCTTCGTACATGTGTTCCCCAAAGACTAGTTTGAGGGTTGCTGATGTGATAGCTCAAATGTGATGCTTATTAGAATGCCTTTTTTATCATGTGTATGAACGGCATACCAAGGGGTAGCTTATAGTTACGCAACATGTGGCAAATTGGTGTCGTGACCGTATTTACATATACGTGCTTCCAGCAGGGTGGGTTATTGGTTATGCCATCGACGTAATGCGGGTTCAATTAGGGCACAGTTTGGGTTTGGAATGCTATACATGTTTAGGATGGGGGTCATGCAGGGTCGTACAGATATGAATTGCCCCGGTTATGTTTCCCTCGTTATATACACCCATGATTCCTGTGTTCCAACTAAAGCTCAGTTAGCAATTCCCTTTTCCAAATTAATGTTCTCTGCCAGCACTGCTTTTGATTCATTGAAGTTCTAGGTGATAGTTTGTATGGGGATGAAAGTTTTCGAGGAAATATGATGTGGATGATTTCATGGTTTTTTTTCTGGCTTCATCATCATTGTAAATGTTTGTTTCATTTAATTGATTGGAGTAGGGCTATGACAGGCAAGTCTGAAAGCTGAAGACATTTTGAACTCTTGGCCAGATAATGAGGTAGGCCGCATCCTGCGAGACTATGGGGAAGAAAGCAACTGGTTCTCTCTTCAAAATAGAATTGTTAGAGCTCGATCACAGGGTGGATTGCATACCACTGGCGATTTAGTAGATCTTATAAAAAGTGCAACTCCGCTGAGTCGAGGTAGGCATCCTCTTTTTGTTCTATTGTGCTTGTACTTTGGCTTTGCATGGTATATGTCTATTAGAACCGTATTACCATTGATTATTGCGCTCATGGATATGCAAAAAAAGTTTAATTACTAAGGTTGAATTCAATTGCAACAGAAGGACGGCAAGGTTGGATTAAAACAGCAACAAGGGTGTTTCAAGCTCTGAGGATAGCCGTGAACGATGAACTGAAGACTCTGGAGGATTCTCTTTATGCTTCTTTTGACTGCCTTGCACCGGGTGGTAGGTTGGCAGTCATCTCTTTCCACAGTTTGGAGGACAGAATTGTGAAACAAACGTTTCTAGACATCATCAACGTCAAAGACAGAGATGTTGACGTTGACATGATTGAAGAAGCAGCGGGGAAGAAAGATTTGAGAAAGATCATGAGCGACATTGATGAAAACGAAGCATGGATCAAACAAACGGTACAGGGCTTGAGGGGAATAATTCTCACTAAGAGACCAATTACACCATCTGAAACGGAAGAGAGCCTCAACAGCCGAGCTAGAAGTGCCAAGCTTAGGGTGATTCAGAAGCTTTAGTCATTTGATCAATTAAGTTTGAAGCCTTAGAACTCGGAGATTTCTACAGAAATATGTACCCGTGTCTGGCGTTTTCCCAATTTTTCAGATTCACATTTTTATTTAAGTGGGAGCTTAGATTAGACATATAATTGTTGTTAGGAAATGTAATATTCAACAAATATGAAATATCTTACGGTCTTGATAGTTCATCGATTCCTTGCATTTACATAAACAATTTCTCAGGGAGTTAGTGAAGAAATCTCCATTTTTCCCAAGGAGATTTTCTCAGTTCAAATTTTATGAATGTGAATTTAAATCTTTTGAAGAAAAGTTTGTTGTCTCGTTAAATCAAGGAATAACAAATGGAGGGAGAGTCTCCGGATCCTTTTTTGTGAGGATTTTGGAGATCTTCTAATCACGTCTGTTTATCGTACATCGTGCGATCAGTTTTCGTCAAATGTTGGTTATATTCAATTTTAAATTAAAAAATTACAATAATTTTTAACCGCACGATGTATAATGAACGAACGTGATTGAAATTTCATTGAGATCCTCACAGAAAGAATCCGAAGAGGATCCTCATTCGGAGAGTCGTAGAGCGGGAATATTACCTGTTGTGTTGATTTAGAACTTTTACTACTCGGTTGTAAACGGTCGGACGGATGGAAATTTTACCATTTCGTGCGTGTAGCAAACCTTATTACAAGGTTTTAAAAGGAGTTGAATCCCCCTCCCCATCGCCAATTGGTTTTAGGATGGATAGAACCTGCGTGACACCACCCATCACCAATTGGTTTTAGGATGGATAGAACCTGCGTGACACCACCCATCGCCAATTGGTTTTAAGGTGGATAGAACCTCTGTGACAACACCAACACCCGACTTCATTTTCTTACAAATAATAGATTCAAAGTACTCCGTTGCATCCTACTACTAACGAGGCAAGGACAAGACTATGCGAAAGTATCAAAATAAAATCACACCATTCCGGGGCTGGATCTGATGGCCAACATAAATATTAAAACATCACCGCATAACATAAGCTGCGTTTCAAAACCGTGCTAAGGATAAGTCATGTGATCTTCCGACAGATCCAACGAAAACACTACAACTCAAAAGTACGATACAGTACACTCACCAAACTGAGATTCCATCTCGATGACCAGTTAGCTCCTCGTGGTCGATGACTCCATTACGCTTAGCAAGCTTTGACAGGCCTTGACACGACAAAAACCTACAACATTATTAACGTTAGGACTAGAACTACCGACATTAGAAAATCTATATTTTACGGTTCAAACACTTAATTTGGAAAACCATGGGTAGGAGATGAGTTGCAAGAGTCAAAATTGACTTGAAAGAAAGAGCATTTGGACACTACAAGCCCGACTGCTGTTGTCATAATAAACATAAAGCCACACTTTCTTGCATATAAAGCTATAAACCAGTTCGTTTCAACAGATAGGTTTACTACTCTCTTTACAGGATTTTTTTTCTGCTTTGCAAAAAGCTTATTCACAACAGTAGAAACATGGAGATAAAAGCATGGCAATCTATGACAAAGTCGGTTATTCAGTAACAAAACAAATAGCTTTCCAGGTTGTTTTCCAGATAATGACAGCTAAATGTATTGGGTTTATAGTAAACAGTGCATGTTCAATGGAGGATAGTACATAACTTACCACAATATCAGCCTCGATGCCTGGAACGAGCATCATTATGTCTCTCATTTTCGTATCTCCTCCTCTCGCTTGATCTAGAATCATCATATCTTGCTCTCTTGTAATCAAGCTGTCTATCTCTTTCAGTCTCCCGACTTCCTCTTTCTTCATCTACTTTTCCGTGCCTTCTACTCCTACACTCCTCTTCAAAATCCTCCCCATGCTTTCTGTAGTTTTTATCATCTTCGTTATGCTTTTCACTTCCACGCCTCCTCTCATTTGATCTAGAATCATCATACTTTGCTCTCCTGCAATCCATATCCTTGTTTCCCCGTTCTTCCTCCATTTTTCCAGGTTTTCTATTTCCAAGCTCCTCTTTTTTATCCTCCACCTTTCTGTACTCATTTTCCTCTTCATCTCTTTCATGCTTCCTTCCTTTATACTCTTCATCCTTGTCGTACCTTCCACGCCCTCCACGATCCTCTTCATCTCTTCCATTGCGTTTTTCACTTTTGCACCTCCTCTCATTTGATCTAGAATCAACATATTTTGCCCTCTTGTAATCCATATCTCTATCCACATCCTTATTTCCCCGTTCTTCCTCCATTTTCCCAGGTTCTCTATTTCCAAGCTCCTCTTTGTTATCCCCCACTTTTCTGTTCTCATTTTCCTCTTCATCTCTTCCATGCTTCCTTCCTCTGTGCTCTTCATCCTTGCTCTGCCTTCCACGCCCTACATCATCCTCTTCATACCTTCCATGCTTTCTCCCTCTGTGTTCCTGATCATCCATGGTGTGGGTTTTAACTCCTCTTTCATAACCCAGAGTAACTGTTCTACTACCACGTTGTGGTTCAATCTCTTTGCTGTAAATTTTGAACTCGCGTTCTACAGTCACGTCATCATGCCCTCCTCTAGGCCTTACCAATCCTGAATACTGATCATCCCTGCTCGGACAATACCTGTCATCATCAATTGGACGACTTCTTTCATTACTTTCAACTGCATTAGATCTTAACCGTTTCTCTTCACGATCAGAATCTTCATCTGAATCATGCCTCCTACGAGGGTGTTTGGATTTCTCTAATTCCTTTTTGGATCTGTCCTCAGCACCATCATCACTGCTAGCAGATTCAGAATCATCCGTCTCATCCTTGCTACTTTTACTATGCTTCTTTTCAACCTTCTGCTTTTTACCATCATCAGCTTCATCTGAGTCATGCCTCCTTTGAGTTTTTTTGAATTTCTCAACTTGCTTTCTCGAACTGTCCCTCCTAGCATCATCATCACTGGTAGCAGAATCAGAATCAGAATCATCAGTGTCATCCTTTCTGCTCCGACTATGTTTCTCAACAACCTTGTGCCTCCTGCCAACATCAGCATCAAAATCATCTTCATCTAAATCATGCCTCCATTGAGGTTTTTTGAATTTCTCAACTTTCTTTCTTGCACCGTTGCTCCTGGCATCATCATCACTCGAAGCAGAATCAGAATCATCGGAGTTCTTATTTCTTCTTTTCTCATTCTTCTTTGCAACCTTCTGCCTCTTTCCCAAATCAGCTTCAGAATCATCTTCATCTAAAACATGCCTCCTTTGAGGCTTTTTGAATTTCTCAACTTTCTTTCTTGCACCATCCCTCCTAGCATCATCATCACCCGACGCAGAATCATAATCATCGGAGTTCTTACTTCTTTTCTCATTCTTCTTTGCAACCTTTTGCTTCTTGTCAAGTTCAACTTCCGAATCATCTTCATCACTGCTGCTCCTTCCACGACGCTTCTTTTTATCAACCTTGGGAGGAGGACTACCACTGCCTTCGGTATCAGAAGAATCATACTTATGCCTACTCTTCCTACTTTCTTCCTTTTTGCTCCGCTTAGATTCTTTAACTCTCTTTTTCTTATCATCTTTCTCATCTTTCTGCTTTTCCTCCCCATGTTTCTTCCGTCCATAGTCCCTGTCCAGAAATGCATGCTCACTTCTCTCTTGAAACTTGTCATCGTCTTCTGGACCATTCTTTCGACTACTTTTCAGTCCATCTTTAATATCATCAGTATTCTTGTCAGCTGATTCGGGCACAGCTAGCCCGAGAGCAGCTCTTAATGTTTCCATTTGCTTCTCCTTCCTAGCAGCAATTTGGTGGGTCTGCGTATCTGAAACCCTATTTAAGTAACAAAAATTACTGCTAATGCTAATCAACTTTTAATCACATTCTTACTTGGCAAAACCGCATTCGAAATCCATAAGATACGACATAAATTAGAAATACAAGACATTAACAATATCATTCAAAAAAGCAATATTTTTCTGAAGCTTTCAACAACAAAAACGAGCGTGCAAACTTACTTCTTATCGGAGACAACAATAGCGCCGGGTCCGCCAAGCTCCTCCGAAGCCACCACGGCTTCGAGAGTCATCCTAGCCTCGTCAAGCTTCTCGGCGATTTCAGCGTCGGTAAAACCCTGATCGATGAGCTTATCTTCGAGCACGACGAGTTTGAGCTCAATATGGCGCTTGCGATCGTGCTCGAGGATGTCTCTGTTGGGCTTCTTGGTGACGCCGCCGGTGCCCTGGTCATCGTCGAAACCGCGGGAGGAGTCGGCGACCTTCCCAGTCCTCGATTTGATGAAGAACTTGTTGGTCTGGATGTAGCCATTGGTCCCAGACCCCCTCGGAGTCTGTAACCCTATTCCGTTGTACATCTCCCCCCGGGAACCCTAGAATTCGAAATTTAACTGATCTCAATCGAGCAGAAACAGAAATAGAAGAAGAAGAAGAAGGTGTTTGGCGAACGAAGAATTGCAAGCGATTGATATTTGGGGGGAAACAAACGTAAACCTGGACCGGTTACCGCCCTCTCTCTCTCTCTCTCTCTATCCGTATCACGTAGCGGAGGGCCAGATAAAGATTTTAAGAGCAAGTCCACCTCCAAGCAATTGGGCAATTCAGTTCCCTAAAACCCCAAAAACTCTCTCCACCTCAGCCCAGTTAGTCGGGCTATAGACGGGCCCAACAATTGGCATTTGGTGAGAGTAAAACCTAAAAACTCTCACTTACAATGAAGATAAATATCATTAGATCGTAGTACTAAGTGACAATTATTATCTTTGATTAGGATTCTGTCAATTTTTTAAGACTTGTTCTATTAACACCCTGCATATTATTGAATACACCGTTCATACTTAATAAACCTCACATTTGCTTTTTCAATTAAAAATTATCTTAATACACCCAACACACTTTTCCATAATACCCTCACATCTCACTCTCCCTTTATACACCCTCACAGTCCCTACATACACCCCCACATTCTTCACACTATTAACAATAATGTAAAAAGCCAATGCACAATTCACATCCACCAGATGTTTAAAAAAGAAACAAATTTTATTAATCATTTAACATGTAGATTCCAATACAAATTTACAAATACAATTTCCCTTCTTTCTTGGCTATGGCAACCTTTAGTACGTAGATAAATAAAATAAATAACTCTTTAAGCCCTATAGACTAAAGATCAGAAACGAACTTGGCCTCTGTTTGCCCCTCTTCCGGAACATTGTAAAATCCTTGTATTTCTCTCCAGCATCGGCACGAAAATGATCATGTCAAATGTCTTGGTGTTCTAGTCACTCATATCACAGATATCCCTCAGGCACAACATGATCATTTGATAGCATTCTGAATGTAGTTTATAGGTATAATAAAAAATATGAAGTCTTTATCTCATGTAAAGCTTTCAAAACGTCAATTTCATGTTCCATTCGTCAACAATAATTTCTTTCAATCAACGTGTTTGTAGGTTTATTGGTTAATAATTTGTTCTACAATGGAGGGTGAGAGTAGCTTTGAGAGTCGAAGAAAGTAAATAATATTGAGATATACATGTTACAAATGATTTGAGATGTATTTAGAATCTTTATATTTTTTTTAAAAGCATTATGAGGTTGAAACTGTTATTGCATATTAATTATTTAATATTAAATTTATATATGAAATGTATTCAACATTATGTGAGGTGCATTTTTTAAACATATTTTGCACTCGAATATGATGTTAAAAATTTTGAGCGCAAAGATAATGATTCTCCGGAGATTTGTTCCAAGAAAGAATGACTCGATCAATTCAAAAGCTTAATATGTTTATAACAGCAATCCTAGAGAGATAGACAACACAATCATCTCAAAACAGAAAGGGTTATTTTTGCCATGCTCTCTGAAACTCCATTTCATTCTCCATTTATTTCTTGGACAAAATTTGCACCATTTTATCCTCTAAAACTCAATTTTCATCATCATTTTGTCTTTGAAACTCCATTTCGTTCTCCTTTTAATTCCTACCCGCACAATCATGTGCCGCGGTCTCTGTTTAATATTTCACCAAGAGTTTCGATTGTTAATTAACTATCATGCGCCGCGGTCAAGGATGAAAATAACGATAATTATAGGAACGTCGACACAAATATATCACAAATTCACAATATCAATGGAAATATCAATATCGCCAAAAACTTTGTAAAACTTACTACACGTAGAACTTTGGTAATAAATTTATGAGATATAAAAGTAATACACATATGTTGTTGGAAATTAGTTTTTTTTTTTAAGAAATTTTTTAAAATGTCATATGAACTTATATATGACACACCCCGACCGAGATCAGGGCGTGCTGGCCGTCACACGAAGGTGACGTAACCATGTGCGCGTGCGGAAGCTAATTAAGAAGGTAATATAAAAGTACGAATAATTAAAAACCTAATAACATACAAAGTACTAGTGTATGTGAGACACAATTCAGAGCAAGTCTACAACAGTCCAAAAGGAAAAGATACGACATATGTACACCCGAAGGTGACCCTACAATGGTGAGTGTCTGTCAGAAATTGCCGGGACGCCCTCTGGGGAAAACCACCGAACCTTCTAGACCACTAGAACCTGGAGGGGCGCAAAAACAAAAGCGTGAGTGGGCAAAAACAAAGTTCTTTGAAAACTCTTTAGCAAAACACATTCTAACCCCTCGCCGTAAAACCTGTATACTTCCCAGAAAATGAACATATATACGTATGTATAGATATGTCAATCATGTCCCATGATATGCCATTCATGCTCACAATATGCCATTCATGCTTGAGAATATGCCACAATAGAATCTCATAAAAAATGTAAATGCTCAAGCGTAAATCACATCACAATATATAATCTGGCAGCCGGGAGTCACCTAACGTGACATGTACCGCTGCACCTAGAGCTCCACGCTCAACTCAATCACTGAATCTGCACACGAGTCGGAACCACCTAACGTGGTCTGCACGACAAGCTGGGTGTAATATATATGTATGCTCTAGTGCTACGATCACGTGAAGCTGTGCGATAAATCGCGGGTCACCTACAAGTCGGAACCACCTAATGTGATCTCTACGACAGGCTTGCACCTAACTTGGATCCAAGACGAGCATGCGGTGCTGGTGAACATACACGTGAAGGCTGTGCCCTGGCCCTGGACGGGAGCACTAACACCGGGGGTGCAGATTATGAGCTCTCTAAGCATTTCAACTACTATTGCATAATAAACAGGAATGTATAACCACCTGAATACCGCTTACCTGGCACTTACCTGTGCATCCACAGCACCAAATACACATGTATATATGTATGTATGTTACCAATAATACATGCAATGATGCGTAAACAACATTCATATAATGCATGGCATAAAACAATAACCTTTTCTATTTAATTTCTGGGAATTAATATGTATATAGGTATATACGGAAAACAAAAGCCCACTCACTGATAATTAGAAGGGTCGTAGCCCCCCTGCCTCGAGTGTGTACGCTCGTCCTCGGAAAACGAATCACCTATACGCGACAAAGTTACGAAAACATTAATTTAAAAGCACCTAAGCAACTTCTCGTAATAACTTCTCATACATTGCTCAATTTGGACAATTGAATATACCAACGTGACCTACACAACCTCAGGATCACACCCATATTTTTAGAAAAAATTTTGGACCACGCACGCGCCCCCACGCGCTTGACCCCGCACGGACCTACGCGCCCCCACGCGCGGCCCACGCGCACTGCACACTGACGGTGTCAACAGACGCCGTCAGGAATATTCCGTTAACTGACGGAATATTCCGTCAAATCTAACCAGATTCCGTCCACTGCCGTTAGGAATATTCCGTTAGACTTAACGGAATATTCCTCTTTCTTCTCCGGCGAACCTCCGGCGCCGGCGACGGCGCCGGAAAACTGGGTAATTTTCAAACCTTGTTTTCTCCTTCGTTTTTCAACCAAATTTCACGTTCTTTATACCAAAATGAAGCCTAGGACTAGTAGAACAACGTTAGACTAGTTTTAAGGCCTAAAAATTGCTAGATCATACCTGTCTTCAACTTCAAGAATCGGCCAACTTCGTACAGGACGATCCCGACGTCCAAATTCACCCAACGAACCACTCCGAGGCTCCTTGGGACCTCACAAACACATCTACAAGCTTAGAATCTCCTAAAACAAGCTAGATTAGGTTTGCATGAACAGTGCAATAATCGGACCACTTCGAAACGACGTGAAAATGGTAGTTTTCTTACCTGGAATTGGTTTGGTTGTGCTCCTCACAACCTCACGAGTTCAATGGTGCAATTTGTTTCCTCGATGGTTGATGTTTTGAGTGTGTTTGTGTGTGGTCCGTAAGTTTGCAGAAGGAAGAAGAAGAAGATGGATTCGGGGAGAGAGAGAGAGAGACTGAGAGACAGAGTGACAGGAAGTGAGGAAAAGAGGGAGGGAATCCCGGGAAGAAAAAGAAATACATGATTGTGTGTGGTCCCACAACCCACACAACACAACATTTAACGTACACAAACAAATTAGGGTAAAATTGTAATTTCAATGTACGTTAAAATGAAATTTGGGACGGGATGTTACAACCTACCCTCCTTAATAGAATTTCGTCCCGAAATTCAAAATAACTACATATAACCCCTAATAATCGAAGAACAATCTAGGATACAAGTCCCTCATTCTATTTTCTGTCTCCCATGTCGCTTCTTCAACCGAGTGATTCCTCCACAGAACTTTCACCAAATTCACCGTTTTGTTTCTCAGAACTTTCTCTTTCCAATCTAAGATCGTTAACGGTTCCTCGTCGTACGTCAAATCTGGATTTATCTCTAACGGTTGAGGAGGTATCACATGCAACGGATCGGCAACATAGTGTCGAAGCATAGACACGTGAAAAACGTTATGCACTTTAGCCAACTCCGGAGGCAACTCCAACCTGTAAGCTACCTCACCAACTCTTTCTGTAATTATGTACGGTCCGATATACCTGGGACTCAACTTCCCCTTCTTTCCAAACCGCACAACACCTCTCCACGGTGAAAGCTTTAGAAATACCCAATCTCCGACCTCATACGTTCTGTCCGTAGCATGTCGATCTGCTAAACTTTTCTGTCTGTCCTGAGCTGCTTTCAGGTTAGACCTAATTACCTGAACATTTTGAGTCGTCTCCTCGACAATCTCCGGACCTACCAAGACTCTCTCGCCAACCTCTGACCAACATAACGGAGTGCGACAAGATCTACCATACAAAGCTTCGAATGGCGCCATGCCAATGCTCGAATGGAAACTGTTGTTGTAAGCAAATTCCATCAAATCTAACCGCTGGTGCCAAGCATCACTAAACTGTAACACCGATGCTCGCAGCATATCTTCCAAGGTCTGAATAGTTCTCTCAGACTGTCCGTCCGTTTGTGGATGATATGCCGTACTGTAAAGTAGTCTCGTACCCAAAGCTTCCTGAAAAGCTACCCAAAACTTCGATGTAAATCGTGGATCACGATCCGAGACAATACTTACAGGGACACCATGGTACTTCACAACCTTTGAAATAAACAGCTCTGCTAACCGGCTCAAAGAGTACTTCTCTCTCACTGGAATGAAATGTGCCGACTTAGTGAGCCGATCAACGATCACCCAAATGCCATCAAAGCCATTATGTGTACGCGGCAACTTATATACAAAATCCATAGTGATATTTTCCCATTTCCACTCTGGAACGGGAAGCGGCTGCGATAGCCCAAATGGCTTCTTTCTTTCTGCTTTAACCTGTTGACAAACAGCACACCTGCTCACATACTCAACTATCTCCCTTTTCATACCCGGCCAATAGTAAAATGGTCGAATGGTATGATACATTTTAGTTACTCCTGGGTGCATGGCATAAGCCGAGATATGTGCTTCATCTAGAATTTCCTTCTTCAACTCCGCATTACTAGGCACGAACATTCTACCTTCTAACATCAACATGCCATCAGAATCACGAACTCTGAGATCTCGCCTCTTTCCTTGATCTCGAGCTCGGATTAGTTCTTGAATCTGTTCATCAGCTACCTGAGCTTCAAGCACCCGATCAACTAAGATTGGCCTAACTTGAAAATTAGCAAGTAATGCCACTTCTCGATCTTCTGCTTCTAACCTTACTCCCGTAGTACGCAAGTCCACCAAAAGAGGAATACGACTAGCGTACAACGCATTGATACGACCATGTGACTTCCTGCTAAGTGCATCGGCTACTACGTTCGCACGACCAGGGTGATAATCAATCGTGCAATCGTAATCGCTGAGCAACTCCAACCACCTCCGTTGACGAAGATTAAGTTCCTTCTGGGTGAAGAGATACTGAAGACTCTTGTGATCTGTGAAGATCCTGCATTTCTCTCCGTAAAGATAGTGTCTCCACAACTTCAACGCAAAGATAATAGCAGCCAACTCCAAATCATGTGTAGGGTAATTCATCTCATGGATTTTCAACTGCCGCGAAGCATAAGCAATCACCCTACCATGCTGCATCAATACACATCCTAGACCATTCAAGGAAGCATCGCTATAAACCTCGAAATCACCGCTATCGTCCGGGAGTGCCAAAACAGGTGCATTAGTAAGACAATGCTTCAACTGCTGGAAACTTTGCTCACACTTATCATTCCACTCAAACTTAACATCTTTCCTTGTTAACCTCGTCAGTGGCAAGGCAATCACCGAAAAATCCTTAACGAATCTCCGATAATATCCCGCCAAACCAATGAAACTTCTCACCTCAGTGACGGTTCGTGGTTGCTCCCAACTCTCCACAGCTGCAACCTTCTGAGGATCAACAAGAATACCTTGAGCAGAAATGATGTGCCCCAAAAATGCGACTTGATCTAACCAGAACTGGCACTTACTAAACTTAGCATACAATTGGTGTTCTCTCAACCTCTTCAACACCAAAGTAAGATGTCGAACATGCTCTGCTTTGGACTTAGAATACACCAGAATATCGTCAATGAAGACAATGACAAATCTATCCAGGTAAGGCTGGAATACCCGGTTCATTAAATCCATAAAAGCTGCTGGTGCATTCGTCAACCCAAACGGCATAACCAGAAACTCGTAATGACCGTAACGAGTCCTGAACGCCGTCTTAGGAACATCATCCCTACTAATCTTCAGCTGATAGTACCCAGACCTCAAGTCTATCTTAGAAAATACACAAGCACCTCTCAGCTGATCAAACAAATCATCGATACGAGGCAATGGATAACGGTTTTTAATCGTCACCCGATTCAATTGCCTGTAGTCGATACACAGCCTCAAAGTCTCATCTTTCTTTTTCACAAACAACACTGGAGCGCCCCAAGGTGAAGTACTAGGCTGAATAAATCCCTTATCCACTAATTCCTGTAACTGCACTTTCAATTCCCTTAACTCAGCAGGAGCCATACGATAAGGAGTTAAAGAAATAGGATTGGTACCTGGAAGCAACTCAACATTGAAATCCACGTCTCGATCCGGGGGTAAACCAGGTAAATCCTCAGGAAAAACATCAGGGAAGTGTCTGACCACTCTCACATCCTCAATTCTACTAGGAACGGTCTCCTCTAGTACCACATGAGCTAGGTACCCCTGACAACCTTTAGTCAACAACTTCTTCGCTCGCAAAGCCGAAATAACACCATGTCTTACTCCACTCTGCTCACCCACAAAAGTAACCTCGGGTAATCCAGGGCGGTGAAACGTAACTACTTTCCCGTAACAATCAATGTTGGCACGATAGAAGTGCAACCAATCGTTGCCCAAAATCACATCAAAATCGACAATATCTAACGGAATAAGATCGGCGGGCATAACAACACCCTCTACTAACACTGGACATCCTGGGTACATACAATCTACAACACATCTCTCTCCTCTAGGCATAGCGAACTCTAAATCGTACCCTAGAGGTGTGGGGCGAGGTTGCGTTACTTGAGCAAATGTATGAGAAATAACGGAATGTGTAGCTCCACAATCAATTAAGACTCTAGCAAAGTAACCAAGAATGTTTAACGTACCCATTATCAAGTCCGGGTTGTTCTGAGCATCCTGCAGGGAAATATTGTGAATACGCCCCTGGCCCTGCTGTCGTCCGCCACGACCTCTGCTCGCTTGAACACCGCGACCTTGAGCTCCACGCCCTTGACTGGGCTGACCCATCTGTCTCGAAGACCCTGCACTACTAGTAGCATTCTCATTCTGCTGATACTGTCCTCCTTGGTACCACTGAGAACCACTCGTTGGAGCTGGAGGATACGGCATGTAGTTGCTGGGATACGGGGGATAACCACCTTGTGAATACGGGTCCTGGGGGTACTGATACGGTCCCGGAGCATAGGGAACAACATCACCCTGATAGTGATAGGCACCACCTCTACCTGCTTGCCCATAAGTACTCGGACCTTGGATTTGCCGAATCGGTGCAGGTGGCGGCAGAAATGTCTGCTGCGGCTTCTGCTGCTGACCCTGGGGACAATCCATCGCTCTATGTCCCAACCGTCCACACGTGAAACAAGCACCGCTAATCTGCCTGCACTCGCCGAAGTGTCGGTTATTACACCTACGGCAAAATGGGGGTCGGTTTCGGCCACCATCACCTTGTCTCTGGCCTCGAGCACTTCCATAAAATCTACCTCCACGTCCTTGTCCAGAGGCACTGAAACCACCACTAGACGAACTCGAACTGGCACCACCCCTTTTAAAGTTCTGAGTTTGGCGAGGCCCAAGCGACACTTGACTTTTCCCTCTGTCATATTTCTTTTCGTCACTGTCACTAGACATATTCTCAGAGTCCTCTATCCTCAACAGTATCTCATAGAACTCCTGGTAGGACTCACAGTGAGTAGTAGTGGCCATAGAACGCCATCTCTTTCTAGTGCCCAAGCGAAAACGACGAAGCATCTCCGCCGGATTACCAGCGACATCAGGATAGTAACGAGATAAATCAGTGAACTTACGATAATACTCGTTAGCCGTCATTTTTCGCTGTTTTAACTCAGTGAATTCCTGTTTCTTACGGTCGATATACTCAGGGGGTACAAATCTCCTTTGAAACACGTCTTTGAAAACATTCCAATCGGTCCTCTGAGCTGGAGTCAACCTCCGAAGTTCTTGCTCCCACCAAGCTGCAGACTCCATCTCCAGAAACCAAGAGGTTGTCTCAACCCACCTATCCATAGGAAGGTTCCCCTGGTTATGTAACACACGGAAAGTCTTCTCTATGTGTTCCAACCAACGTTCTGCGCCTTCGTGACCCTCGTTACCTTTAAACTTATCCAACTTCAGGTTATACATAGTCTCCAGAGGAGTCCTCTGGGGAGGGCGCATCACTGTTTGAAGGGCTGTGGCAATCACTTCCCCCAACTGAGTAAGATCAGGGAAACTAGACTCATCTGAGCGACGTGGTTCCCGACGAGGCGGCATGATTCTGACAGAAGACACCAACTATTAGAATACTCATAAAGACACAGGACTGCCAAACCTAGGCTCTGATACCAAGCTGACACACCCCGACCGAGATCAGGGCGTGCTGGCCGTCACACGAAGGTGACGTAACCATGTGCGCGTGCGGAAGCTAATTAAGAAGGTAATATAAAAGTACGAATAATTAAAAACCTAATAACATACAAAGTACTAGTGTATGTGAGACACAATTCAGAGCAAGTCTACAACAGTCCAAAAGGAAAAGATACGACATATGTACACCCGAAGGTGACCCTACAATGGTGAGTGTCTGTCAGAAATTGCCGGGACGCCCTCTGGGGAAAACCACCGAACCTTCTAGACCACTAGAACCTGGAGGGGCGCAAAAACAAAAGCGTGAGTGGGCAAAAACAAAGTTCTTTGAAAACTCTTTAGCAAAACACATTCTAACCCCTCGCCGTAAAACCTGTATACTTCCCAGAAAATGAACATATATACGTATGTATAGATATGTCAATCATGTCCCATGATATGCCATTCATGCTCACAATATGCCATTCATGCTTGAGAATATGCCACAATAGAATCTCATAAAAAATGTAAATGCTCAAGCGTAAATCACATCACAATATATAATCTGGCAGCCGGGAGTCACCTAACGTGACATGTACCGCTGCACCTAGAGCTCCACGCTCAACTCAATCACTGAATCTGCACACGAGTCGGAACCACCTAACGTGGTCTGCACGACAAGCTGGGTGTAATATATATGTATGCTCTAGTGCTACGATCACGTGAAGCTGTGCGATAAATCGCGGGTCACCTACAAGTCGGAACCACCTAATGTGATCTCTACGACAGGCTTGCACCTAACTTGGATCCAAGACGAGCATGCGGTGCTGGTGAACATACACGTGAAGGCTGTGCCCTGGCCCTGGACGGGAGCACTAACACCGGGGGTGCAGATTATGAGCTCTCTAAGCATTTCAACTACTATTGCATAATAAACAGGAATGTATAACCACCTGAATACCGCTTACCTGGCACTTACCTGTGCATCCACAGCACCAAATACACATGTATATATGTATGTATGTTACCAATAATACATGCAATGATGCGTAAACAACATTCATATAATGCATGGCATAAAACAATAACCTTTTCTATTTAATTTCTGGGAATTAATATGTATATAGGTATATACGGAAAACAAAAGCCCACTCACTGATAATTAGAAGGGTCGTAGCCCCCCTGCCTCGAGTGTGTACGCTCGTCCTCGGAAAACGAATCACCTATACGCGACAAAGTTACGAAAACATTAATTTAAAAGCACCTAAGCAACTTCTCGTAATAACTTCTCATACATTGCTCAATTTGGACAATTGAATATACCAACGTGACCTACACAACCTCAGGATCACACCCATATTTTTAGAAAAAATTTTGGACCACGCACGCGCCCCCACGCGCCTGACCCCGCACGGACCTACGCGCCCCCACGCGCGGCCCACGCGCACTGCACACTGACGGTGTCAACAGACGCCGTCAGGAATATTCCGTTAACTGACGGAATATTCCGTCAAATCTAACCAGATTCCGTCCACTGCCGTTAGGAATATTCCGTTAGACTTAACGGAATATTCCTCTTTCTTCTCCGGCAAACCTCCGGCGCCGGCGACGGCGCCGGAAAACTGGGTAATTTTCAAACCTTGTTTTCCCCTTCGTTTTTCAACCAAATTTCACGTTCTTTATACCAAAATGAAGCCTAGGACTAGTAGAACAACGTTAGACTAGTTTTAAGGCCTAAAAATTGCTAGATCATACCTGTCTTCAACTTCAAGAATCGGCCAACTTCGTACAGGACGATCCCGACGTCCAAATTCACCCAACGAACCACTCCGAGGCTCCTTGGGACCTCACAAACACATCTACAAGCTTAGAATCTCCTAAAACAAGCTAGATTAGGTTTGCATGAACAGTGCAATAATCGGACCACTTCGAAACGACGTGAAAATGGTAGTTTTCTTACCTGGAATTGGTTTGGTTGTGCTCCTCACAACCTCACGAGTTCAATGGTGCAATTTGTTTCCTCGATGGTTGATGTTTTGAGTGTGTTTGTGTGTGGTCCGTAAGTTTGCAGAAGGAAGAAGAAGAAGATGGATTCGGGGAGAGAGAGAGAGAGACTGAGAGACAGAGTGACAGGAAGTGAGGAAAAGAGGGAGGGAATCCCGGGAAGAAAAAGAAATACATGATTGTGTGTGGTCCCACAACCCACACAACACAACATTTAACGTACACAAACAAATTAGGGTAAAATTGTAATTTCAATGTACGTTAAAATGAAATTTGGGACGGGATGTTACAATATATATATATATATATATATATATATATATATATATATTAATTTGCCATGTGAACTAAAATTTTAAGCAATTTGTCATATGAATTTTCTAAAATCATTAATTTGTCATCGCACCCCAACTCCGGTAAGTTTTCCATTCAAAAGAACGTTATTTTGGACTTTTGATCTCATTTTTCACAAGTTTATATATTTTGTTTATCTATTATCTTTATACAAAGATATACATACACTAGGGATGGGCGATGAATTGGTCATTTTGCTGAACGTTCGAAATAATCTTGAAGAGGATTGGAGTAGGGAGTTGAAATGTAGGAGATAACCTTGAAAATAAGCTATGTGCAAGTACATGACTTATTTTACGTGGAAAACTTAACGGAGTTAGGGTGAAATGACAAATTAATAATTTTCAAAATTTGATATGACAAATCGCTTAAATTTTTAATTTATATAACAAATTAAAAAATAAATATAAGTTCATATGATATTTTAAAGAATTCCCCTTATTTTTATTATTAGTTTTATTGTGTGAACCAAGAATTTCCTTACCCGTAAGTTTTAATTTTCTTGCTAGGATTTGCTTTAGTTTTCCTATAGATAGGTTGTTTTGAAACTTGTAAAATAACAAGTCTTCACAATTTTATTTTCTGTTATTTACCCATCATGACTAATTTACTTTTCAGTTACTTTACCTATCTTTGTATTTTGTAGTATTGTTCATCTGGGTGAAGTGTTAATTTAGTTCCTAAACTATGACTTCAGTGAAAATTGAGTCCCTAAATTATTTCTGTTGTAAAATAAGTCCATAGATTCATTAAAAATTGTTAATTTCATCCCTACTATTATATTCAAAGCTATTTTATCTAATTTTTTGTCAACTTAAGTCACTTGACACACTTTAGAGTGTAATACCGGTATTTTTCTCACCTATATGCCCTTAACATTTCATATAGGTTGCGAATCTAACGTCTAACTTACCCTCCAAAGTTGACTACATACATTATTTTTTTATGAAAAAATACCAACCTGCCCTCTAATGTGTATTACATGCAAGTAACATGACTTAAATTGATAAAAAATTGAATATAGTAGCTTCGAATCTAATATTAAGAATGTAATTGGCAGATTTTTATAATTCAAGAACTATTTTTTCTGAAAAAATAGTTTAAGAACCTAGTTTTTACTTAAGTGATAATTAAGGGACTAAATTGACAATTCACTCTTGTTGTCCATTTGTTTGTTCATTAGTTTGTTTGTTCCATGCACTATGATTTTCAACTTAATTTCAAAAAGTACAGTTGAGCATAAGCATTTGAATGAGTAAATTTATCGATATATGAACCACATATCGTGGTAATTTTGATTATCTTCATGGTTTGAATGTTGAGGATATTTTTATCTTTTTCTTTTCAGTTGTGGATTGTTTGACACTATATCATCGTAGTTATTTAAAAGATATTGACAATATTGGCGATATCATGATTCTTTTTATTCTTAAGTTGTCAATTCATGACGAAAATGTGGACCATACCTTGAGAATATAGTTAATTGTCGTGTCTAATTGTCTGGAGGCTTTTCTTTCACCCCTAAAATATCTTCCAACACCCACAATTGCAGCCAAACTTGAATTCGTTATGGGGTTTCTCCTGTTTACAATTGGAGGCATACAAATAAGTGTATATTCTGCCATCGATCAAGGAGATCTTGTACTGGGAGTTATACAATCCCTTGGGGACTCTCTGTAAACTTGTATATTTATACCTGATTACGTGCAATGAAGCACTTGAGACTTCCATCAATATTTCTACCTGTGTTTGCTGTACTCTTTCTCTGAATATATATTTCTACAGAGACTTTGGCCTCGCCCGTTGGCCCCTTCCTTCCAAATCACGCCCACTTTAGTGTCAGAATATATAATTCTTTAGTGTCAGAATGCTGTCGAAAGACTCGAGGTCTCGTGTTCGATACTCGATGTTGATGTGGAAGCTAGACTTGTGGAGAGAGGTTGAAATGCCTTAGTGAGTCTTCCTAGACCCCGGAAAGGATATATAACCGTAGTTTGCCACCAGTTATCTCTTTTAAAAAATAAAAAATAAAAAATAAAATAAAAAAGAGGGTTTTAGGATTATTAATATGGTAAAGGCTATCTTGCCGTATTAAAAGGGTATACTAACTTCTCTTAGTATGATTATTAATTATTAGCAAATGGGCACACACAAAAGTGTGAGAATTTTTTTTTTTTTTTTTTTTTTTTTTTTTTTTAAGAGAGGAAGAGAGGAAGAGAGGAAGAGAGTGATAGAGAATCTGAGAGTGAAAAGTTATTTATTTTATTTATTTTATTTTTTAATTAGAAATATGTTAAGATTACATGTATGTGAGACTTTAAAAACAAATAGTAACATTTTATTGTATGAAATTACATTTCTACCCTATATTTCTTATTCATAACCTACTTTAATTAGAGGTTTAAACTGATAATTTCATAAGATTTTGATTGACAATGAATGTTTTATTAATCAGTAGAAATTAATAAAATTTTATTCGTCAACTAACTAAAAGAAAGTAAAAAGGCAATTTAATCTTCTGTCACAACATACAAACATGGATGGTAATGTAATTTTGCAAACTGAAAAAAAAAAAAAAAATTTCAAACCTCACTGACAAGCCATTCTAATATATCTCTAATTTTAAAAATAAAAAATAAAAACCTCTCTCAGACTCTCACTACTCTTTTCTCTCCTTCTCATTTCAAAACTGTTAACTGTTAAAAATAACAAAAAGTAGGTAACTTTGGCTTATCTCTCTTGAAAAGACAAGTTATAATCATTTCAAATAAACTATAAACACACTGCTTAGATCCTCTTTTTCTCTCCTAATCAAACAAACTATTTTCTGAAAACAAACAACAAAAAGTTCAATCTTAACAGTTAACAGTTGGTATACATTGATATTGGCTTACATATATATTCTGCGTACAAAGGAACTCAGGTGAAACTTTTTGCCCCGATCGGCGGCGGGGGCACCAAAACTAGTTCACACGTCTATGAATTTCAATCTGCATAGATGTTGAAAGTTGTAGGACAGATCAACCGCTGAACTCGTATTACGAATGGAACGGTATTAGCTTCCGCCTTAGTATGTAATGAATAAAATCGCGGGGCTACTAGAGCCCAACCCAGTATGAACGTCCGTTGCTGTTGTGAATAGGCGAACTGGAGGGCGAAGCCACGCACCATTCGTACCAAACCTGCATCACCATCACCGATCCATATGAACTCATTCAGAGGCTTATTTTTCATCAAAAACCGTAAACACATAAAAAAGATGCAGAAGCACACTATTCTTTTGCTCAAATAGTATTATCCCTTGGATAATGACCTCAATTCCTTGTAAATAAGAAAAAATATTACCTTGGTAGGACGACAACACCGCCAGAAATGTACTTCAAGAGAAGCGCCAGGACTAAGCGTAATTGGTGTCCTTAGCGGGAAAAATATTGGGAACCTGAGGGTAACGATAAACAGCACGTAAGCCATACAACTACCGTATAAGTTTTAGCCATCATGTGCATATTTTCTTCGAGAACTAACAATCGCAAAGAAAAAGCAAAGTACAAATGTTGACAAGCAGCAACCTAACAAGAAAACGGATAGGGTGGGCTGTATTACCAGCTAAACATGTTTGGTGTTGATGTTGATGGTTCAATACCAAGATGAACTTCTTTGTATAGTGTTGCATCAAAATAGCCAGCAAATCCTGAAGGTGTAGAAAAGAGTGAAATTTTAGTGACACGAAAAATAGGCCCAATGAGTCAACAACAGCACAATCAAAGTAGAATTTAGCCATGTTAACAAAATGCATCACTGACACTTTTTTTCATTCAAGAATATTAATCACCTAAAGAAAAACTATGCCGCCACATACCATGAATCATGGCTGAGCCAGTATCACTTGTTATTCCAAACTGCAACTTCGTGTACCGGTTATTGCTTTTGTCAGTTGAGCGATTTGGATGATCAAACGTGAACACCTAACAACAAATCCAGTGTTTGTGACTAAATGATTGCTGAATAATGACTCCCTATACAATCAGGTTCATAAAAGTAATTATCAAACCAGTCCAGCGAAAAAACTCACAGGTTGAGGAGAAGCAAGTCTTGCAATGTTGTGCAATTTAACAACATAAGCAGTTTCGAAGTGTGCAATATCTTTGTGCGACTTAACCTGAAAGATAACCACAAAACTTTACAAAAGGAATCCTCAAACAGACAGAAATGAACATCTTAGGGCACAAAGACACGGGCATACATCATTGTAAAGCTTTGAAGCAGTCACCGGTTGGATAAAACTCGTGTACCTGAAAACAGGAGCATAGGCTTTTTAGAGAGGACACTAATGGAGAAAACACCAAAAATAGCTTTCAAAAGGAAGTATTGATGTTGAACATTTAGACACCATGAAATCTGGACAGTATCACGACAACATAACCCAATGTCAATACTGACTTTTGGACAGATCATAACAGGGAAGCACCTTTGATTAAAAAACTACAAACTAAAGAAAAGTATACGTACGATGAAGGTATTGAGATTCCATCATCCTTCAAAAGTCTCTGAGCTCCATCAAGGCACTCAGGAGACAGCTCGTTATCACCAAAAGAACCCAACAATTCACTAACCTAAAGCGTAATCAAAGGCAATGTTAATAAGGAAACCAAAAAATAAGAATATGGTTATTCATAAGATTACTTGCATACCAAAATGTCAGTCTTCTCTGGAGCATCCCAGTAACGCATATCACATGATATTATGGAAACAACATTTTCCCACCCCTCCAGTTTAACCAAGCTCTGCTCCAACAAACATAGACACGTCAAAATACAAAATGTGGATCATGAAAAAACAAGGAAAGTCTACTTCAAACAAATACCCACAATAACACTTTTTTTTGTGTTAATGTACAGCATGATGAGTTGCACATCCTAGAAACATGATTTTACAACTTAGCAGAAAAAGAAACAAGATAAAGAGAGAATCTGCAACTCACATGAAGTGTAACAACTGCATTTGGATTTTTTTCGACAGCGTAGACTTTAAGCTTGCACCCAGTTTCTTCAGCTGCCTACATATGATCAAGAGGAATTGGATCCACATCAATATGACCTGCTACATGTAATATCAAGTCTGAAGATAAATAACATAGTCCAAAAACAAGTACGCAGAAGGAAGAGAAGGCACCTGCAATGATGCCCTTACAAGAGGTCCACGTCCTGCTCCTACAACCATCAATACCTTAACACAAATGCAAATATCACATATGCAATGTCAGGATATTTTGTCATCAAACTTAATAAAACACCATTCATGAGAAATTGGGAAAGCAAAGTGACAAGTGAGCAGCTTACAGTAGTTACTGAAGATGCCTTGTCATCTGGAACCCTGTCCTGTAAAGCTTTACAAATTGCTCTTTGGTACTAACAAAGATAAAAACAAACTATAACAATTGTGATCAATATAAAGTAATAAGCATTACTATGTCTTTTTCAGAAGAAACCTTGGTCCCTCCAAGAAGAAAAAGAAAAAATAAACACAAACAAGGTCCAATGTTTTGTTGATGTATTTAAATATGATTATGATTTAACTTAATTATATTGTTGACATGAAAATTGCAGATTAGAAAATAACAATGTAAAAATATCTGAAATGACCATTATGCAGTTATTTGCAAATGCAGGCATACCTGAATATATTTCATTGTGTCCTTCTCAAATGTCTCATAGGTTTGAGCTTCTAGATTATCCATGAGAGGCTGCATTAGAATAGCAGAGTTAGCCTAACTTGTATTTGATTACGAGAGGATGGAAAATCACATGTAAAAATGAAAATGTAGGAAAAGAGTGATTAAGGTATGTACTAACCAAAAGATAATAATACAATCACTTGGGAAAAAACCGTACCTGTAAGGGTGACTGCAAGTAATCCCTGTAACCAATCTGCCATAAGAGACTTAAAGGGTTAGAAAAAATTAAGAGCAGGGAAAAAAAATTCCAAAATCCAAATAGACACCCACAGAGAAAAAAAGAGAGGGAGAGGCACCTCAAGCCGTTCTTGCTCCGGAAGGGGATCCATCCTCTGGTAGAGATAGCCAACATAATCCAAATACGGCCTCAACGGATGTTTCTGGACACCTGGATGTCAAGAATAATATAAGACAATAGGACATATGCTATTAAGAAACTCAACTTATATGGTGTTAAACCGAAACTGGTAGAGATAGCCAACATAATCCAAATACAGCCTCAACGGATGTTTCTGGACACCTGGATGTCAAGAATAATATAAGACAATAGGGGACATATGCTATTAAGAAACTCAACTTATATGGTGTTAAACTGAAAGTGTTTTCTTTGTCTAGGTATCTTCTAGCTTGCTTCTTGATTTTGTTCTGTGTCAGCAAAATTAATAAATAAATGTTTTCCCTTTACATTGTTTCCTTCATATTTGTATTTGATCTATATGAATCCTGAGGTTCAGAATCGAACAAAAATCATTTAGGAAATAAAGTAGCACTTTAAAAGACAACTTGAAGCACTTGAAAAATAACTAAGTTACATATATTGGCTTAGCTTTTCTGCCTCAAATAGTTCAATTACCATACAAGTTTCTATTATTCAAGACAATGCACTTGTATACAGAAGGTAGGTCTTACCATCAACATTATTATCATTATCATTGGCAGCTATATGTGAATTTATCTTGGGAAGACTATGCACTGGTTCTCCTGATAGAACTATCTGCAATTAAATTTTCCATGATGATGAAGATTAGAAAATATTGCAAGAAGGTGACCATAAGGTTTAAAACAAACTAATGATGTCTATGAAGAATTTTTGCAACTACAAAATCATACTTAGATTGGAACTTGCTTGAGATTGTAAGTAACTTCTGAGCAATAACCATAGAAAAAATTTGGAAAGAAGGTAAACCATAAAAAGAAATTTTAACCATGGGTTGCTTATGCTGCAATGCACAGAAATGGAAAACAAACTCCAACGGAACATAGAAATACCATCGATAACTTCTTCGTAAATACCTGCATAGAATGATTGAAAAGCCCATTAACAAGATTCTGGTGGCGCTTTGACAGACATGGATAGCCTCGGGAATTTGTTAGAAAGCACTGGCAATGAACAAGACCACTATTAGAAAATTAAGCAACAATTGAACCAACAAGTAATCAACTTAAGGTTTCCCTAATACACCAATTAGCATATAATTACATCAGTACTGAATATGGCTGCTCTAACAGATTCCCCAAACCAGCGTCCAAGAGAGCTTACAGAAGGTAGTGAACTCCTGAGGAAAAAAGACAGTTGTTCAGATTAAAATAAAATGAAAATTACTTCAGACACAATCAGATTCAAAACACATAAACACAAATCACACAAGTTAAAAGAAAATAGTCATTGTTACACTTACAAAACATCAAGAGCAACTGATAACTGACTGTGATGTTCACATAGCAGACGAAATGAATTCCAAATCTCCCAAGAATCATCCTGCCGAAAAAAAGTTAAGAAAAATGAGTTTTATCATCTGGTATGTCAAATTGTCAATCACCATGCCATTATTTTGCACACATAAAGAAGGCCAAGTTTATGCAGAAGGTTTAAACCCCATATAGTTTGACTACCCAACTGAATGCACAATAAAAAAAGGCAACTCTCCACACCTGACCTCCCTCTTTGGTATACGACATCTAACAACAAAGCCTTTACACGGACTACAAAGAAGACCAAGTACTACACATCCCAACTCGTCATGCTTAGTAGATTTAGCACAAGAGTTATCATTTTGTAGGGTCAATGAGAGCCATATGCAACAGAGGTTGAAAATCTATGTAAAGTGCAGTATATATTGGCCAAGAGTCATGATATACATTGAAAAACCAGTCGCTGGAAACTACGAGTTCCATCAAAAGAAGGAAAATAATTATCAAAATGGTAAACCTATTTTGAAAACTTAATCAGAAGGGACCTCACTCACCGAGGTATCAGTGTTCACATCCATGGTTTCACTGTCTGACTTGACCAATGGAAGCCGCAACCACAACTACAATAGAACATAACAAGAATCGAAAACCCAATGAGCTCCAAAAGTAGAATACACAAACAGGTCCAAATATGTAAACTGATTTGGATTAACAATGGTACCTGCGTACTGCTTAGGCCCTGCAAAAGCTGATTTACACATCGTGCATAATTAGCACAGGATTTCCCCTTTGGAGCTGGAAGAAGGCATGCCTGCACCAAGCAATAGATGACAATTAAAAGCCAGCAAGACAGTAAAACTCAATAACCATTTTCCAGAATCAATTATGAGCAAAGCACGCAGAAAATTATTCAGCTTAGCATGTGGCCTGAGATAGCAATTCAAATATTTCACAACACTGCAGTTCCAATAAATAAATAAACAAATTTCAATGCTATCAACCTGCAGGGACAAATGAGAAGCCCATGCTATCTCTTGCTTCAAAGTAGTTTCTGAATCGCACCGGAGGATCTCATCTTCTGAATCTAAGTCAATCCATGAGCTAACCTTTCCTGAATAAATTCAAAAAACCACTATGAGCGGTCATAGGAGACAAGAAAAAATGTGGTTGAAAAGTAAACAAGCTTATCCCATCAAATCCATTATTATCCAGCCAAGTTCTTAGTAAACATAAAACATAAGTTGAGTAAAGTCCATTAACTTACCAAGAGAAGACAATGTAACACAGGAAAAGTCTAGAGAAGTACATACCGACGACATGACCGCTCCATTGGGAAGGACTCAAAACCAAGTCTGACCCAGCAAATGGAAGAACACCAGAAACACCATTGTCTTTTTGCATTAAGCTTGGTCGATAAGCAGGATCCATCTACATCATGAAGTTGAAAAAGAATCACTACCCTTTGTCCAAGTTGTGCATCAGTGATCAAAGAAAGCAAAAGGGGAAAAGATGATCATACACAGACAAACACTTAGCAGTACAAACGATTTGCTGAACAGAAGTCAGAAAATTAACAACACATGGATATGTAATGCATTTGACATACATGACACTCGATACCAAACAAGCAGTAAGATAAAAACCTTTGTAGCTCAAAGGAAAGTCCTCATAGCCACCAAGGATAAGAAATACGAAGGTGTCACAAATTTAACAATGTATTAATAGCCTAAAGCTGAAACCAGAGGTTACAGTTCACCATTAAGGACTACCAACAGAGCCTTACTTTCGGTGAGCTTACTGACCATTCACACAAAACAGAAGCCATCTCTGGCTATATGTGACTGGCTAATTAGCCACCAATTGCAAAGAAATTTCCCAACGCCGACAAACCAAGTCTGCCAGACAAGATAGAAACATTAACTAAGAAATTCATACCCACAAATAATTGACAAGGAAATAATCAATATTTACGATCATTTCAAATGGAAATTGATATTAATGTAGTTAGTGGCTGTGGAGTGAAGCTCTATTGTCGAGCAGCTGCATAAGCAACATCCAGTAACATGGCATTGCTATCGGTGAGCTTACTGACCATTCACATCATACAAAGCAGCTGAAAAGCCGATTATGTGACTGGCTAATTGGCCACCATACAAGAATTACAAAAAACAAGTTTCAATTGACTATTTGTATCACTCCTCGACATAAACAACCATGCAAGTCATACCAACAAACAATTGACGAGTGCATCATCAAAATTTCTAATATTTTTAAGTCGAATTTGATACTAATGTAGTTAGTGGCCGTAGAGTGAGGCTGCGTAGTCGAGCAGCTGCACGAGCAACAGCCACCAATGCAGCATTGCTATCGGTGAGCTTACTGACCATTCACATCAAAAGAGAAGCTGAAAAGGCGATTACGTGACTGGCTAATTGGCCACCATTACCATACGAGCATTACAAAACACAAATTCCAATCAACTTTTCCATTCATTCCTCAATATAAACAGAAGAATCAAATGAAATACGAAACTTGAAAAATAATTAGGAAAAAAAAAAAAGAACGGACCAGAGGAGCGAGGACGAAATCGAATGAGCCATGGGAGAGATTGAAAGCGAGGACGTGGGGCATGTCATCGTTGAACTCGGTCTCCACGCCGCAGTACCGAGACTCGCTCTTGTCGCCGGCTCTTTCCCCGAGTGGCATTTTGCTCCACCGCAGAGGAGGAGGAGAGTGGAAGTAGAGTAGGGTTTTGGTGGGGTTTTTGATTGATTTGATGTCAACGGAAATGAGCTGCGTCTAAATAGGGTTGGCGGAGCTTTAGGACTAGGGTTTTTGGGTTGACGGGTTTGACGGGATTGTTTAACGGATAAGATTGAATTTGAATTTTGTGGCATGAAAAGCCCAGTGGTAATCTGGGTTGTTACTGCCCAGCCCTAATAACCGAAGCCCAATTCTGTGTTCGATTTCTCATTGCATGCATGTCATAAACAGAACCGTTGATATGGATTATTAAACGATCGAAATTTTAAGAGGCATTTTGATGGAGGCGCCTTGTTTTTCAATTTCATTGATTAAACATCTGTACCTATTAAAAATTTTATTAAACATCTTCCCTATGATTTTATTAGAGGGACGTTTGATTGTATAATCGTTTGACTACCTATGATATGGATACATTTGGTTTTGTGGTGCATTTAAATATTTGGTACATTTTTTTTTTTTTGTACATTTAAAATTTAAACATACAAAAGTTGGTACGTTTATTTTCAAATGTACTAGAAGTTTTAAATACATTATTTAAATAACCATACGTAAAATTTTAACAAAGTAATGAAGTTTTCTTATGAAAGTGTTAGTTGACTTTGTTTAATGAAGTAAGAGACTAACTAAATAGAATAACGGAAATAAAAAGTTCTCTCTTTTTCTAGAAATAATAAAGAATTCGTTAAATTAATTTTTTAAATTGAAAGTCACGAATTTAAAATTATAAGAAAATAGTTGTTAGCTAGCTTAAGTAAATATATTTTAAACAAATAAAAAAATGCTGAGTTGTCAACTAATCAAAGCATTTTAATCAAATTTTGCAAAGGAACAAATGTTTAGTCCAACAAGTTTAAAAAAATATAGCGAATTATAATCACTTCAAATTTTAATCTGAATCGTTTGGTTATTCATATGTATCAAAAGAAACGAACAATAGTTACCAAAATAGCTGGTTTGTTCGATACAGATGAATTAGTACTGAACGACCACCAATTAGATCGATTGTTTGCACAAAGAATCTTTAACTCGTGGTATGAGAAATAAATAGCAACTACTAACTAGTGGAAAGAAAATTCGAGGAAGAGTTGGAGAGGTCAATATAAAAAGTTCATCATGCTTCATTTTACCAAATCCACAACCACAAACAGATAGTACCAAACAATCTCAAATCGTATCTACATGCATTTCCACTACATAAAGCTGCTCAACATGCAAGCTTATGGACATAGATATGAAATAGAAGAGTACGTATGAAACAGACATCATAGCAGCTTCTCGCGCCGCTAGCACACTTCAAGCACTTCCTTTAATATTGGCATGTCCATCGAAATCGATTGCAGAAACCTGTCCATATTCACCCTTAACATCCTTTTCTGTCTCCTCAAAATAGTCCTCTCGAGCGTTGTCGGCTAACATGAGGGCAACCAACCAAAAGAGCGACGCATCAAGGGATACAAAAGCACCGCCACCAAGGAGACCAGTCTTAGCAGTTGGACAGGTTGTGTTGAGATTGCGATGAACATTTCTTGAGAGATGAAGTTGCTCAGTTATTGTAGGCCATAGCAACAGAGCCGCAGCTAGTCCTGCTGTAAGCCTACGTAATAGAACCATCACCAATGCAAAGCGATTAGAAAGAGAGGGTGGAGCTGGTTTTACGGTCACAGACTCACAGTGGTGGCATAACGAAATTTAACTCGGACAGCTACTCTAAACTAGTTGATGCATTCTACGTGACATAAAAGCTCACAGATCCAGAAACGGTAGATGAAACGCAGATGACTCGCCTAGAACTCGTCAGAGTTCAAAATCTAATATAGATACATACAAAAATGCAACGTACAGAAAAGAACACTCACAGAGAAATGTTGAAGAATACGACGAAACTAGTGCTTCGGAACAAAGCAGCTTGTGGGAGGGACTTCCCTTTGTATGGGTAAAACAACGACAAGAATCCAGCGACTGTAGACACCAGGAGGAAGGCAAAAGACAGAAACCCGAAGACAACTGATAGATCTGTAGGATACTTGCAGATCACAACATCTTTCCCAGCAATAGGAGTTCCAACTGCTGGCTGTCAAGAGATCAAAACAAAGAATCTAATTAGTAGCAAAGAAGACATGCAACTACTTCACAATTAAAGAAAGGAAATATACGATAGAACTCGTAATATCTTTCTGCTCTAATTTCCACACTAGGATAAATACCCTACAGAAATGTTTCCTTTTGTTTCTTGTTATTAACCAGAATCGCTCGATCATATAAGTGCAAATCAGAATTTATTTCACCACCAGTAACTTGAAAGTCAAAACTAAAATATTCGCGGTTTGAATTCCAACCACGAATACACAAATAATTCGTCTTTGTTTTAGTCAAAATTAGTAAGGGACACTCAATTGTCGACCAAGTTTCACTCTTGTCTACAGGTGATTCACCTGCCGAGAAGACGGCAAAAGACACAACAAAGGACACAGTTCTTTACAATATTTGCCAAATTTCGGAAAGACCCATCGAGTGTTCAGTGTTCTAATACAAAATTCACCAATTTCACCTATCAAAACGTTCAAGAGGCCACAATTATTTCCTTTTAGTTCAGTCAATATTCTAAACTACTACGGGAGGCTACAATTTTAGAACACAATATACACAAAATAATCAGGGAATATATCAGAAAATTCACAATTACCTTCTTGTTTTCGGCAATGACTCCGAAAACGAATGAGAGAACACCAAAAAGTGCCACTGTCAAAGACATCTGCTTCACGGTCACCTCCATAGCCGCAAAATCACCACTACCCTGAAACCAAAACGATTCAAATTTAACAAAATTGAAATCATAATTCCAACAAAACCAACAAAAATTCGCCCAAACCAAAATCGAACCAGAACCCAGCAAAAAAATTACCTGAGAGAAACGAGGTCGGAGGGAATCGAATCGAATTCTGAACCGGATTTACACTGGTAGGTTTGGGATTCTCCGTCTGCGGGAATCGGAATCCACAGAAATGGCCCAATGGGGATTTTGCAATTCTGTCTTATCTATTTATGAGGAAGACTTAAGAGTCAACCGAACCGCTCCTGGAATCCCTCCTTTATCTCCGGTGCCAGCTGGGAGAGCGAGTTTGCTTTTAGACTACTCGTTTGGCGCGTTCGTTTATCTTTCTTGCTGCTAGTAACTGTCACCGTGATGAATCTGGACGGTATGTAGGCCGTTTTAGTCTCCTGTGGGACCCGGACTGTTAGTTTTGGAAATATTGATTGGCGATGTTGGTGATGATCGGACGGTCAGAATGCCATGGAAATTGTGGAAGTCCTTTATTTTGTTATTTTTGGAATTGTCTGATATTTTTATATTTCAAGATTGCGTATGGGATGTTGAATCATGAATGTCAATTTGGCAAGTTGCAATCAACATTAAATGTCGTACATTGTTTAGTAAGTGATAGTTTATTAATATTTTAAATATCATTCCGTCCACACAAATCATCGGTGAGTTGTTTTCATTTATTTAATGCAATTTTCACGTTTGACTTATACATAAATGTGAATGCAATACATATTTGGGATAAGTATGATGTTAAAATTGAACTATCAAATACTTCTGTGAGTCTTTGTGATCTCCAAAACAGTAAAATGTCGTGAGGAAGCCACTCCTTAACCTCTTTTAATAAATAAATAAATAAATAAATAAAACTGATTGTTCAATTGTAATTGTGTAAGTTGGTCGTTCGTGAATGATTTTATTGTGAAAATAATTATGTAAATCCCTTATTTGTTTTAGAAAATAATCACAAACAACTAGTCTATATATAAAGAAATAGGGATCGCAACTTTTAACAATCACCAACCAACACGGCACAAAAGAATGATATCAACGTCTTACACTGCATCTAAAGAAACAATGTGCTACAAAATATTATTTTATAAAACAACATCTAAATAAACAATATTGGTAGTCTCGAAGTTCTCCAAAAACATGCTAATGAATATGGAATTCTACTACGATGTTACGTAACATTAAATGCTAAAATGATTAAATTGTCTGAATTCATAAGATTACACGTAATTCAATACTTATAACATTTGATGTTACGTAACATGAAGGAATTTAGCATAAATGTTCCAAAATTTCAACTCAATCACAAAAGAAGTTCACCATTGTTTATTAAAAAAAAATGCAGCATTAATGTTTGAATCTCGATCAACTTAGAAATTGCTATTGATAAAACGAATTAAAAAAAAACAAATGAGAGATAAGATTGACATACGCTATAAAATTTCTCACGAATTAGGTATATCAAGATCTCCAGATGCACCGATCAAGCACTCACATGTACAACGACATTTGTTTAAGACTTTGTATTTCTTAATTAATTCTTGGATTTTACATATAAAGGGCACTTCCCAATAATTGGGAACCAAAAATCTCCACAAGAATTGAGTGACTTGTTCAAAGCAAATGATGGCCAAGACAAGTTAAAGACTTTGCATTGCTTCCTGCTGCTTTTTAGCATCACGCATTTGACCCTTTTATGTTATGGTATTTATAGAATAATAAAACACAAGAAAGGGCTAATGAAATTAATTAATTAAAGAAGAAAGATTATATTATCCATTGAGAATTTGAGAGAACTGCATGTTGATCAACATGGACAGTTGCTTGCTACTAAAGAAAATGAGATCAAATCCACAACTACAACTCTTGACTCTGTGTTTTTCTAAAGTATTACCTCGAAGCCAAAAGTATCGTTGTTTCAACACACAAAAAGTCGTCTCTTGCAGTCTTTGTCAGCATGAGGCAAGCCAACCACAATCGAGACGAAATGAGAGATAAAAATGCTCCTCCGTAAGGCAACCACTTGTGCTGCTGATATTTCGATACGCGTTGTTGTGGTGATGCTGCTCTGAAATCGTTGGCCATAACAATCATGCTGCTGCTAATTCGATCGCACCCCTATGTTCATATAACCACCACATTGGCTCAAATTCGACGAATGTTGCACTTAAGAACAATTGATTAATCATGTCACATTTTGACAAAAATAACGCACGAGAAGCAATGCAAGACGTTTTTACATCTTCAGAACTCGCGTTGTTGAAAAAAAATGAAGGAATTAAGCTTATTGTTTTGGAGTTGCAACAATAACCTAACTACAATGACTAAAGTGAAACTTCACCACATCAACAAGCACTAGAATTATACTATTGGCCTTCTAAAAGCACTTTTAGACAAAGGTTTCACTAGTATAAGAGCAGTTCCACCCCTAAAGACTTTGAATCAGCATCCAACGCATTTATCCACTCAAGTGAACAGTGATATGCCCCAGTGAACAGTAACAGGCAAAAACATCTCCATCCCTAAAAAAATGCACTGGCACCCAGTCTAAAAATGTCATGACACAAACTATCTCCACCCCTACAAAATGCGCTAGCACCCAGTCAATTTAAAATATTATATATATTTTTTTAAAGAATAAATTAAAAAAATAGTTTTATTTTCAGATAAGATTTTTAACCGATTTTGGATAAAATTTCAAATAAATTTAAAATAAAAAAAACAAACTAAAATAAAATAAAATTACATACTCATCAAATAAACTTAAAAAAAAACACACTAAAATAAAATTACATAAACTCATCAAATACACTTTATTCTTCAACCACAAGCTTATTTAATTATCTTCACCTTCTTGCAATCCCCACTAGTGCTCAATCAAGTCATTCTGGCGGGTTACGTGCCAGTATGGCTCTTGCACATCAGTGTACCGATGTACGATCAATTCATCGTAACGTCCATCCCATTCCAACGGCTCGTGTTGCACGGGATCTTCAATTCGGTCATGAGCACAATAGATACGTGTTCTTGAGTTATACATCGGATCCGGCTCATATTCATCGACGACATCATAATCATACTCATCTTCCACAATCATGTTGTGGAGAATAATATACGTCATCATGATGGATCAAAGAGCCTCAACATCAAACATTTTAGCAGTAGACCTGACAATCGCCCAACGAGCTTGCAGGATACCAAAACAACGCTCTACATCATTCCTACACCCCTATTGACATTTTTGCGAAGTGTTTTTCTTTTTCAGTCTGTGGATGTGGCATTGTTTTGACAAACGTAGACCACCTTGGGTAAATACCGTTTGCAAGGTAGTATGCTCCGTCATATTTAGTGCCATTAACCCAATATGTGCATCTGGGCGATTTTCCTTGCAGCAAATCGTCGAACACTGGAGATTGAGCAAGGATATTTAGGTCATTATGACCTCCTGGAACACCAAAAAAAAGCATGCCAAATCCATGTATCAAATGAAGCCATCGCTTCCAAAATGATACTTTTGCTCATTTTTTGTCGCCATAAGCTCCTTGCCATGCACTTGGACAATTTTTCCAAGTCCAGTGCATACAGTTGATGCTTCCAATCATGCCAGGGAAGCCTCGCATCTCACCCTTCCTCAGAAGTCTTCGCATGTCCCTTGGCGTGGGTGTCTATAGGTACTCATTGGTGTACAGGGCTTCAATTGCAGAGCAAAACCGCATCAGGGACTCCAGAACAGTTGTTTTTCCCATCCTCGTGATCTCATCCACTTGATCTGCAGATGCTCCATATGCAAGCATTCACAAGGCATCCGTAATTTTTTGCTCTGGAAGAAGACCTAGAAACGAAAAGCATACTCTTTTTGCACAAAATATAGATCATGGTTGCAAATAGCACTCATGATATTGTGGAACAAACTTCGTTGCATTCTAAAACGATGTCCAAAAACATGATCAGGGAATACGCTGTTAGGAATAAAATAATCTTCTAAGAGATCTTTACCTCGTCTTTCCCTTTTTCTATCGAAGTTTGCGGCACGTCTGGGTTTGTCTATCTGACCCACAACTTCCTCAAGATTAATCAATTCTTCTTGTTGTGCCAATAATCTTTTCTGTTGCTCCACAAATTGTTTATGCACTCTCTTTGAAGAAGACATTGTAAAAAAAACTCAAAATTTGAAAACGATGAAAATGGATGTAGGGATGTATGGTTTATATGGACAAAAAAAATTAAGGATGAGCTTTTTGGTATTTTTTTCACACAAAAAGTATATGAAAGCTTTGGTAGAAAGTGTAGAAAATATTGAAATGTGGTGTAAGGTGGAAGATAAGGGTTAGGTATTTATAGAAAAAAAATAATAACTTTTTTAAAAATTTTCTATATTTTTTCATAATTTTTAATAATTTTTAATATAGTTAATTAATTTGGACCGTTGGATTTGAAAAATATTCAAATCCAAGAGCCAAGGCGCTGCCGCGTGGCCAACGGTCATAATTCTGACCGTTGGGCCTTTTTTTATTTTTTTTTATTTTTATTTTTGGTGAAAACAACGTGGACCGTTGATCTGTGATCGGCCAGTCCATTTTAAAAGTCAAATTTAAATTTTTTTTACCGTTGGAAATCCAACGGTCTACAAAAACTAGCCATTGGAAATCCAACGGCACTGAGAAGGGCCACATAACTCTACTCCGGGTGAACACAAGTGGGCTAACAAGTGGGCCCCGCCGCATACACCCTTGTCTCCTACTTACGCCCAGTCGCGAGTGTGCAACACGCACCAACCAAATAGGCCGGCCTCTGGGTCTGTTCGAAATGGGCTGGTCTGTTGCCTGGATTAGGCTGGGTGCCAGGTTGTTTTGCGGGCTGAAGCAGATTGACAGGGTTGTTGGGCTGATTTTTGGACAGGGTGCTAGGCAATTTTGTGTCCAGTGGAACTGCTTTAAAAGATAAAGGGGAGTGGCACTGGTGAAGGACTTACATAGTGATGTTGAAGAAAGTAACAAATAAAGTGCTTTGGAGAAAAGCAGTGGATGGAACTGGTGAATGACTTACATAGTGATGTTGAAGAAAGTGACAAATAAAGTGCTTTGGAGAAAAGTTGTGGATCCATTGTAGGGGTAAAATACAGACAGGAATCCGGTCAAAGAAGATGCTACAAGAAGTGCGAAGGACATATATCCATTTGCAACCGTTGGATCAGACAGGTACTTGCACATGAATACCCATTCCGGCCCATTATAGGGATACCAGCTGCAAGCTACAGAAACCCAAACGATAGTTGGTAAGAATTTAAAAGTAAAAAAAATGCAAATGGTGGATAATATTATCTACTGCAGTGATTATCTACTGTCACTTGATGTGATTCCCCGCAGTTTTTCCTAGTTAGGGTTCAAAAAGCATAGTCGAGATGTGTTCGGAGCCTAATGACTCGAAGATTCGTGCACTTAAAGAGAAAAATTCAAACACTTGAATTGTGTAAAGTGGGCTAGTAGAATGAACTAATGAGGATCATATGATTTAAAATAAGTGGTTTAAATCATCATGTCCGTCAACAAAGATCCAAAGAGAATCTCAAATTCTGAATTCCAAAAAGCATGACTACTCAAAGGGAGTAGTTAAAACTGAACCAATCAAACCCATTTTTATCACAGTCACTTCCATTGTCCATCCCACCCAACGACAAAGAAAATCAACAACAAGTAAATGTTTGGTATGAAGCAAACTATCAAGGCAAAGCAAAAGCAAGAAGCCTTGATTTTATATGAATTATCGAAGTCGAAATGGATTTAGTCACGGGGGTTGGAGAGAGGGAGTAGGGATGGTTGTTGGAGTCGGAGGCGATGGGTAGTGAGTGGGTACTTGAGTATTTTAATTTTTAATATGTACTATATGGTCATTGTACACAATTAAAAAAGTTCAAAACTAATTAATGGGTAAAAAGAGGTTTGGGGAAATGGTATTCAAGTAGGATTTTGAGGGATTTTAATTATTTTAATGAATTAAAGGGTATTCAATTATGATTTTAAGTGATTTTTTGAAATTCAAGGTGTATTAAATTAGGATTTTAAGATAGTTAATTAAAATTCTTAGAAATTCGGATGTATTCAATTAGGATTTTAAAGCAGTTTATAACATTTTGGGTGTATTCAATTAGAATTTGATTTTAAATAATTTGAGAAGGTTGAGGAATTCGAGGGAATTTGAGAAATTTCGTAGTGTATTTTAAGTATCCACATATTCCACATTTCTCCATGCAATTTCAATAGAAGTGAATCAAAATTTTATATAGAATCTTTACTAATCAATTAAATTCTATAAAATTTCATGGCTTTATAAATCTATTAAAATCTCTCAAATTCTTAGATACACCCTTTGTTTATTTTGGGAAAAAAACATTCACTATGGAAGGTACAGTTTGTGATACATGTTAACAAATAAACTATGAGGGGATGTTAGAAAGTAAATAGTCAAAATTCACAAATCTTACCTTTTTTTTTTTGGTCAAGGGGAAGATGTTATTAAACACCAAACACACACTTACAAACAAACAAATGTCCAACTTACACTTATAAACAAACAAAAAGAAGGCCTAAAAACAAAGAAAAAACTGAAAGTGAGCTCAACAACAGTAAAGCTCAAAAACAACAGAACTTCCGAGAAGCATCCGCTGCTTTCTCCACCGTCGATTCAAGAAGCATCCAGCCATCCAATTCTCCATCCACTGCCAATCATCACCTCCTCATACGATACCTACGCATAGCCATAAGCAAGAGATAGTCGGCAACCAAGAGAGAGAAGCCAACCACCTGTATGAAGCTCTGGGAATCTTCTAATAAAATAATACTTCTTTTCCACCTAAATGGGCAATTGGGATAATACTTAGCCTTCAAAACTCAAGCAACAACAGAATTAGGCTCGTTAATAAGCCTCCGCCCTGCTAAGCTAGCATAGCAAGGTTGAACGCAACGATATTTCTAGAACGAGCACCTCCATCGCTCTAACACGCATAAAATTTGTTCAAGATAAATCATCAATAATTTCTTCCAATATCTCGACTCTTAAAACATACAATATTGTTAAAGTACTAATTATAACTCAAATTTTATTTGAAAATGCCCTACATCTGCACTGAAGGTCGTATTATGGTTTCAAATGTTTGCTACCAGCTACATGTCATTCCAAATTTACCTATCATGAGTTATGACCCTCATATAAGTGTGACCACTGCACTACATGAAGAAAGGATGATCCACACAAGTTTGACCATTATATCCATCTCATTTATTTTGTATTTGGAGTTTAGTGTTATTTTTTATTTCTACTCACTAGTACTAGAGTTTATTGGTACTCCATTTACTTGTAAGTTAAAGACTTCAAATCAACTTTTCTTGATGACAGATTCAATATCAATTATATCATTTATTGAATTTAGATTATTTCTAAATCTCTGTGTTTGAAGTCCAAATTAAGGAGATCCAGACCGTTGAATAGAGAGAGATCCAAATCATTGGTTTGTGAGGTGTGTCAGTGAAATAAGTTAAAAAAAAATCACATAATTTAAGATGAGTGGTCTAAGTCTTCTAGTATTTGAATTCCAGACACAGAAATCGAATCTCGCATTTAAGCTTTATACCAAATCTTCAAACCATTGCATCAAGAGGGACAACCAATTTAAAGGTTGGGACGTTACGTATACCCACCGAGCAAAGAAATAGTAAAAGGGTGGGTCACACTCGAACGTGCGAATGTGGGATGCCGAAAATGTTAAACAAATGAAATACAAAAACAAAACAAAAAATAAAAAAAATAATAAAAAAAAGGGAAAAAAAAAGAAGGAAAAAAGGAAAAAAAAGTAGCACAAACAATGCATTCCATAATTGGCAAACGTGCGAATGTGGGATGCCGAAAATGTTAAACAAATGAAATACAAAAACAAAAACAAAAAAAAAAAAAAAAAAAAGAAGGAAAAAAGGAAAAAAAAGTAGCACAAACAATGCATTCCATAATTGGCAGAAGCAGAATTCATATTTTGGTCAAGATTTCAAAACGCAATGTCGTATGTTTTAGTAAAAGATAATACAAATGATAAACACAATCAAGCTCTAAAGCCCTCCACTTAACTTTTTAGTATATAATCGACTATTATAATAGAAACCGTAAGCCTTGGGTTTACTTGCATGATGAATTCCTATTCATACAAGTCATATAGGAGGAGGGAAAAATTCAATTCAACTAACGAGGAGAATTTACATTGAACAGGTACACTGGTATAGTGACGTCTTATACTAATCAAATATAGATATATATGTAATTTTTTTGTCTAAATGTCCTTATTTCATTGACACAAAACGTCACATTACAGTGTATTCGTATCATATAAATTATTCTTCTAGCTCAGACTTCAATGCATTTATAAACTTTTGGAATCACTTGAGTTACAATCACCTTATAATTCAGCTACGAGTTACAACTCATACAGAATTGTTGTTCAATATAATAAAGCACCTTGCATTGATTGGTTATTATTGTATTAAGTTTTAACAATGGTTATAAACTTTTGAACAAAAACCATGGTTTTGATCAATCTTCATAAGATGTAGCAAATGTTGTTTTTACATTGGCTCCGACAGAAAAGTCGAAGGAAAAGGTTAATCCTTGTAGCAGTGTCCATAATAAATTTAGAGAAAAGTATGGGTATTTTCTTGTCATGCACTCTATTCCTTTTCATCTTATGCAAGAAAATTCCTCATCTTGCTATTCGCCAACTTAAAGAAAATTGTGTTCGTCACAATTTCCTTTATGTCGATAATTTATCTACATTTAAAATGTCAATAATTTAAAACTTATACATTGTTATGTATAGATGTCGAGAATTTTAAGTATTGTGATCTTAAGAACGTGTTTGACATGTGATCTCTCTCTTAATTAGGAAATAAAAATAGAAGTAAAATAGAACGAAATATATGTGTGATAATGTATAATTAGTTTGAAATACTAACACGATGGTACTGTTTGGTACATGAGATGGGATGGAACAAAGTGGGACAAGGCGTTCCGTCCCACGTTTGGTGCACCTAAAACGGGTGGAACGAGCTGTTCCACGGGACTAGTTTTGGATGAATTTTCGTTCCATCTCACCCCCCTGGAACGACTCGTTCCACATCCATGGAACACAAAATTATAACCTCTCCGTCTCCTTCTTCTTCCTCCTTGTTTCCATCCGAGGGCATCTTTGCTCCCGCTCCGTTCCGTTCCGTTCCGTCCCGTCCCATCCCGTTCCGTCCCGTCCTATCTGCATACCAAACGATACCGATGAGTCCCAAATGTATGGGGTTTCTTCTCAATTTGCTGACAGCTCAGCCATTGTGCTGAGTGAACTTAACACATGATCACTTGAACACTGGCAGTCGTTTGTCACAGATGGGTGACCACCACCATAACTGCCATGGAAGTGAAAGCTGAAACTCTTCCTTTAAAAAGCACACAGATTCAAGACTGCTTTAATTATTCTCATCATCATTATCATTATTTAATTCAGAATGCATTTTTATAATCCTCCAATCAATCAAGTTGGACGCTCACCCAGACATAAAGAAAACATTCTTCAATTGTTCTCCCCCTCTTTGTTTGCTCTGCCTTTGTTTCTAAGAAATCCAAAATCCAAAAAATCCTGTATTCTTCCCATTGAAAAATCTTCAGTTTTTAGCCTTAATTTCCTCTTCTGGGTCTGACCCTTTATGCTTTGCTTTCTTCTTCTGGTGTTCTTGTCGTTGTCACACTTCAACTTTGGTGCATAGATTAGGAAGTTTGCCTTTTTACTTCAATTAATCATTTCCATGTTTTGAAATTTTTTTTTGCTTGTAGGAACAATATTTTTCTTTCAAGTTTTGAACTGGGTTTTTCAAAAATTTGAAGCTTCAGAAGCTCAAAGTTGCAAACTTTAGCTCCAAAGATTCAAACCCATCTCTTTAAATCCACTCACTCTGCTTCCAAGCTCAAATTCCAAGTTTTTTGGTGAAGGGTTTTGATGGGGTTGCTGAAAGGTGTGGGCTTTACAGGCCTAAGTGTTGCCTTATTGTTCTTCAATCTGCTGGTGGGGTTAGTGGTTGGGATTGGAGCGAACTGGGGGACACAGTTAACACACCCTCTCCCACCAGCGACTGTTGTGAAGATGTTGAAGGACAACGGGATCCAAAAGGTCAAGCTTTTCGATGCCGATTCGGGTATTCTGAATGCTCTGAGCAAGTCTGGGATTCAGGTCATGGTTGGGATCCCCAATGAGATGCTGTATTCTTTGTCTAACAGTATGCAGGCAGCTGAGAATTGGGTTTCCAAGAATGTCTCCTCACATGTATCCAATGGTGTAGATATCAGGTAAATTGTCTCTCTCCGCTTTTACCTCTGTTCATATTTTTAGATTTGGGTTTTGTTTCAATTGGAATCCTATAAAAACGGCATGTAGTTTCCTTTTTGGGCTAGTACCTGAATCTTAGTTTGTGTATGCTTACAAGATAATTTCCTTGGTTTTTGCCTGTATACAAATGGATCCATTAGGGAAATATGTGTGTGATCTTTTTACTTCTAGGAAATCAAATTCTTGATCAGCCGCTATCTAATTCAGTCTTCGTGATCGAAATACGATATGGGAAGCTAGAACTGTGTGTGTACTATTAGTCATCCTCTCATTAGAACCTTGCCTGACCTGTCCTCGGTGTTTGAGTTTGGATTTCCGGTAATGTGGTTCGGTTCACTTTCATCTCGTGCTCTTCAGTGTCATGACCAACAGGTAGAAACGTAAAGACTTCTATTTAGTTGAAGAGTATTCTGCAATGCTAGAGTCACCGTTCTCTGGTTTTCAACTCACCTGTTTAGGAGCTTCTCATTGACCATCCACAGAGAATCCCTTCCTTTTAGAGATCTGATATATCTCTTTGCCGTAGCTAGTTGGAACAACTCTCTACCGAATCACACATTCCGCTGTATTTACTGTTGTTCCAAGGTTATTACTATTGAAAGTTTTTTAATCGCGGATGATAATGCTTCATGCTTCTGCCTTCATTTACGTTTGTTTCAGAAATCCTTGGTCGTTTTTTTATTTGAAAATCGGTTTTATCATTAGGTGGATATTGCATTGTAGATATGCCCTGCAGCATTATAGTACTCCATTATCAAGGATCCTTTCCTTCTAGCTAGTCGACTTGTCAAGTAGAAATCCATATCCATCTCACGAAGTATTGTCGTGCTGCAGGAAGGAAGCACCGCTCAAGAAATTTGACTAACAATGCCTGCAGCGTTAAATCGTTGTTATCGTTCTTTTGTTTTTTTTATTTCTATTAGCTGTCTTGAACTGAAGAATAATATTAGCGGAATTTCATGATCAGAAAAAACTGTTTCGGAAGGTGGGAGGCAAACATTTTCCTTTCTTAGTTACTGTTTTTTATCAAATCATATTTTCCAGTTCTAACTGAATGTAGTATTTACATCTAATTTCTCTCTCGAGATCTTACCTGTTTCATACATACTCTGCAAGGTATGCTGCAGTGGGGAATGAACCATTGTTGTCAACATACAATGGAACTTTTCTTCCAACAATATTTCCTGCCCTTCAGAATATCCAGTCAGCTCTCATAAAAGCCGGTGTGAGCAATCAGGTTAAGGTCACGATTCCTATCAACGCTGACGTCTACGACAGTGGTGGCTCAGACCTACCTTCTAATGGAGACTTTCGACCAGACACCAGGGATCTCATGTTGGAAATTGTCAAGTTCCTGAGCGACAACGGTGCTGCATTCACTGTCAATATATATCCCTTCATAAGCCTCTATAATGATGCCAATTTTCCAGCTGATTACGCCTTCTTCAATGGATACTCGAGTCCTATTAACGATAATGGAAGAATCTACAGCAATGTGTTTGATGCAAACCATGACACCCTTGTATGGGCGTTACAGAAAAACGGATTTGGAAACTTGTCCATAATTGTTGGAGAGATCGGTTGGCCTACAGATGGGGACCTGAATGCAAATGTACAGAATGCGCAACGGTTCAACCAAGGGTTTATGTCCCATATCAAGAATAACGCAGGGACTCCAATGAGAGCCGGCCCTGTGGACGCCTACTTATTTAGCCTCATCGATGAAGATGCCAAGAGCATTCAGCCAGGTAACTTTGAACGCCATTGGGGGCTGTTTTACTGGGACGGAACACCTAAGTATCAGCTCAGTCTAGGCACTACAGGCTCGAATGGATTAGTAGCAGCAAGTGGCGTACAATATCTGGAAAAGAAATGGTGCGTCATGTCGCCGTCAGCGAGTCTTGATGATCCAGAAGTGGCTCTAAGCGTGAGCTATGCATGTTCAAATGCTGATTGCACCAGTCTCGGATATGGAACTTCATGTGGAGATTTGGATGCTCGCGGAAACATTTCGTATGCATTTAACAGTTACTATCAAATAAATAATCAGCTGGACACTGCCTGCAAGTTTCCAAACCTTTCGACTGTCGCCACGGGTGATCCATCTACTGGAAACTGCAAATTTAGGATCATGATCCGAGCATCTTCTTCGTCTAGTGAGAACGCCGGAGCTGGCTCTCTTGAAAAGCCTAGTTGTTTAGGAATGGTGTTTGTGTTTATGTTCCTGTATACAATTCTGTGATTTTTTTGGGAGGTATTTATTGTATATTATTGGTGTAATGACGTTACTGTCCAATAAATACTTATCACGTGTTTCAAATACCATAAATTTAATAGATGATTCACATGTGATAAATCATAAATTAGCGACACTGAAAAAAACTTCTTGTTTTGTAGCCATAAACTGGTTCTTTAATTTGTACAGTAAGCGGGAAAATACGATTAGTGGGTGAATATAATAGGATGGTGCTATCCATACATTTCATCTTACTTTTCGTTACATTTTTTTTTTATTTTCAGTCGTCAGATTGAATGAATCGAAAAAGATAAAAAAAACAAAAATTAAGAAAGGATTTCTAAAAAGTAAAAATGATTGTGTTGATAGTACCACCATGTATTAACACTCATATTCAAATGAGTTTATTATTACTTAGTATTACGATCTATGATATTCCTTTTCACTTATAAGTGAGATGTCTTAAGTTCGTTTTGTGTTGAAAAACTTGCACTTTCTGAATTTGTTGGGGTTTATTCATTGTTTTTCTTTTTCGAATCGGTAAAATGCGGTTGGATTCAATTTCTTGGTTTCTAGTTTATTGTGAATGAAATTAATTAGTTTGTAGAGGAAATTTGTCAACTAATCTGTCGTTAATGGGCATCATTTGAGACTTCGCCCTCGGTCTCCGGAAACTTTGGACCCACCACCATGCTATATACTCTTAGACTTGTGCTCACGAACATTTGTTCACCCACTTGAGCATAAATAATAAGATATCGTACAACTTAATGATAGATTATGTATCAAAAGATAGCCTTAATCTATTCAAAAAAAAAAAAAAAAAAATTTCTCACATAAACCCAAAGTCACTTTGTTATCTCTACGATCAAACTCAAATTAGTAACTACAACATTTTTACATGCAATTTGATCATAAATGGTTTATTATCCATCAAACAAAATCAACCAATTATTAATAATGTTTGTATATCACGACAATATACACTTACTGGCTGACTTACATCTTTAGACTTTTCTAAACCAATTTGAACTCAAACATAAGGCCAAATACACTTAAGTCATATTCCAAATATTAATGTTGTTTTAGGATTTGGAAGAGCTATGGATGTATTAGAAAGTACCGAAAGTCTGCATTTTAATTTTGTTCTGACAAATCAATCGATGTTTTGAAGAAATTTTGTGCTACTCATATGATGTTGATGAAGTGTTAAAAATATTTGAAAAAAAAAAAAATCCCTTAGAAAGTATTAACTTTTTTGATCCGTGAGTTAATGTGTTTTACATATTGTTGCAAATTAGGAAAAGGTGTGGCTGGAAGCCAAGGAAATGATATCGTTCTGATGGAGAAGGAGAAGGAGAAGCTGATGAAGAAAATACAGAAAGCAGAATATAAGATTTCAAAACACCAAAAGCGAAGCAGTTCTGGACTGTCAACTTGGGTGAAACATGTCATCCTCTGCCTTGCCTTCCAAGTGCAATTTACTTGGACCGTGACCGGCAACAGAGTTTGGAGATGCTCCGACTACTTTCTCTTCCTTGGGTGCTATCTGGTCTCATGTGCTCTTGGTTGGCTTCAACTGTTTCTCAGCGGACGCTACTATATCCAAAGCGTTATGAAGTGTGACCGGCGCTGGAGAGAACCCAGAGACTTGGAGGGTAGGCTTGCTGTTCTTAAGGGATCATCAAGGGTCCAGGACTTTGATGATGGACATCAGTGTCACATCGTCTCGGGAATTATGGCTCTGCTCTGTGTAGCCTCTTGCATTCTTGCCACGTTCATCCTTTTCTTGGAGGCGTTTTCGGGTAACCTTGCCGATGTGTGCAGAGGAAACTGAAGAGTAACTAAGCCATGGAGGTTCATATTTCACTTTCAGTACATTTGGATGTCAAAGCTTAATTTCGACTAGTTTATTTACTTGTTATTGCATTTGTGTTGTAGTTTGAATTTTGTTGCATCCAATCCAATTGTCACCCCTCCTTGTCCCGATATTGATTGCACCATTCTTGGATATGGGACTCAGGACCGGCTCTGAGAATTTAAGGGCCCTAGATGAGCCATCGAAGTTGAGCCCTAGAGTTCTCTGACCTTGATCCTTATATTGATATGTATAAGATCATCTTCTGCAATCAATTTTTTTCTTCGGGAAATCTTGGTCCCTGGTGTTTCGGTTTTTGTTAGAAAATTGGGATGTAAAATTTGAGAAATGTGGAGAATTTGTGATGACTGAAGAGTTTATAGTTCTCTGCTTACTCTGTCCAAGCTTTGTGGTCAACTGACGAAGAAGAAGGTGACAGTTTTTTTCTCAAACAATAGATTTTATCATATTAGATATTAGATTAGTTATCGATAAAGTTTAAACCTACGTTGTCATACAAGAATTTTAACTCTTTTTCATCATTGTGGTAGGGCAGAAGGTGACAGCTTTTCCATTGTTACAGAATTTGTCTACGTCGGAACGTGGCGTTTAATGGTTTAGGGTTCGCTGGAAATTAGAACATTGGTGGAATTTGGGGACGACGGCGCGGGAACTGGGCTGGGTGGCGGTAACGTAACTTTTGTATTTGAACCTAATTTATAAATTGGGTTGACACTTGTCACGGGCCTCAAATTCTTTACCCAAAAACCCAAATTCTTTACTCACCAGCAAGTAGTCCTCTATCATAATGGTGAAAATGAATGTCGTCTTTGCACCACGACATGGGTTCAAATCCTGCCGGCTCTTTAATCTAACAAATTTATCTTTTGACAAAAAAAAATTAGAAAGACAAAAGGAGGGGACAAAATCATAATTAGAACTACTTTAATTTCCGAGGAGGAGATTCAAACTTGGATGCAATGGAACGAGCAACTAATCTACCAATATATGCTTTCCGAATCCATAATTGATTCATGTTATGCTCTAAGATTGCGCAAATTTCATGTAACATTTATTCAAATTTTTTTACGTCACTTCTTACTCAATTGTCATGAGGATTTCTAGACTTAGATAAACAAATATCAAAATTTTAAACTAATCTAATTTACGAGAAAGTTTATTCGAACTTGAGTGAATGTAATAACACTCACATATTCAAATAGACGCATTAAGGGTATTTATGGCATTTCAAGTAAAATACAGCTACAAATGGAAAGAGTAGGAGGTTAGCATGCATGGCAGGGTGAAAGTCTGAAGAATAAGAGCCCCTATTTTGGTGAAATTTTGCCCATGTCTCTCCATCCCCTTCAAAATATCTCAGACACTCTCTCTCTCTCTCTGAAAGGCTCCAACTTTCTCCATTTCCACACCACAAAACCCTACTCAAGGTATTTATTGGTTACGAAAGATTTCAAATTTGTGATATTTTTCCAATAATTTTTAGTCAAGTGTTAATGCTGTTTCCTTCTTATTACAGACCTCAAGTTATCAACATAGCATAAGAAAAGAAAAGGTAATGTTGGTTTTTCAAGTTTCGCTTTGGGTTGCAAAACTTGGACGTTCTGTATTTGTTGGGGTTTATTTATTGTTCTTCTTTTGGCATTTCAGCTGTGGCTGACTATCTTTATTTCTTTCAAGTTTATTATGATTTTTTGTTTTTCGATTCGGTAAAAAATGCGGTTGGATTCAATTTCCCTTTTTTTTCTTTGTATTTGTTTCTTATTTTGTTTGCCTTTGCTTGGGTTGTGAGAAAAAGTATCGAAGAAAACAAATTTCTTTGTTCGGTCTTGTGCAAATCTACTTGGGTTTTGATTGTCAAATCTACTTGGAAACAAAATTATATTTCTTTTTTTTCGGGGGGTGGTTAAATGAAATTATGTTCAGTGTTGGGTGTGCATAGTAATTCAAGGGTGTGTCTGAATTACCTGATTCGACATTTGAAATTCCTGTATTTAGATGGAAAATACTAGTTTAAGTCTGCATTTTGATTTTGTTCCGACAGACAGATCGATGTTAACCAAATTTTGTGCTACTTGTATGATGTTGATGAAGTGTTTAGATAGCAAGAAGTGTTGAAAAATGTCCATGAGTTAATTTGTTTGACATATTGTAAGTCAATTAATTTCTTGCATTGTAGGAGAATCTATGGCTGCAAACCAAGGGAAGAGATGCTGTTGTTGAGGTGGAGAAGGAAAAGCTGAGGAACAAAATACGGAAAACGGAAGCTACAATTGCAGATCAGCAAAAGAGAATCGGCTATCTAAAATCAGCCGGCAGAGAACTTCTCATCCTTTTCTTTGCCTTGTATGGACGTTTTCTCTGGATCATCAATGGCGGCCAAGGTTTGAGATGCTCCGACTGTTGGTTCTTCCTCGGCTATTATATGTTCCTATGCGCAGTTGGCTGGTCCTTAGCAGTAAACGGAGTCTACTATATCCTTAGTATTAAGGAGAGCGACCGGACCTTGAATGAGTGCAAGGAGTTGAAGAAAACGCTTGCTGTTCTTGATGGATCCAATATTCCGAACTTTGATGGAGAGCCGAGTCAAACTGCTTTCGGAGTTTGGAAGATTATCAACGCTATCTTACTGAACTCTCTCGTGTCTGATATGCTGATCAGTTGCTTCTTGTTGTTTTCGGCTAACTTTACCAATCTTTGCAGGGAGGGAGGTGTAGAGTGAGTGACTACACTGACTAGCCTAGCCATGCTTCGTGCTCTAGTATTCGGATGTAAAAGCTTATGACTAAACTTGCTGTGGTTTACCTTACCTGACTTGTTTTCTGCACTTCTCTATGGTAGTTTTTGTAACTCGAGTGCAGTTCAGACACTTTTCGAATCCAATCAAAGTCATGGAGTAGTAGCTTCCTTAAATTCGTGTTTCGGTATTTGTTTAACGTCATAAAAAGTATTGGAAGTCCGCATTATTCTTGATACTTGTATCCTCATCAGTTCGTTTAACTGTTTTTCTGCTAGTGAAATCTCTTCTCCTTGTATATTGTAGCAACTGGCAAATAATCGTAGTTTGCTTGGTTCAGTTCCGTAGCTTGGCCTCGTTCGCGCACGCTTGCACGTTGAATTGGCCTACGTTGTTGCAGCAAAACTGAAGAGTGGCTGATATTGTTTCGCGTTGAATTTGAATGTTTCTTTCTCTGCCTGGTTTGTGGTATTCTGGTTTGTGGTATTCTGAAGAAGAACAAGGTGATGTCTCCTGGTGAGGGGAGGCTTGTTCGCACTTGTAAATTTGCAATTTTGCATCTACTAAACGATGCGTTTAATGGTTCGTGGCATTCAGAATTAGAATTGAACCTTCTTCTATTGTCACTTTCACCACCACGACAAAATTGTAGGTCGGATATATAATGATGGTGACATTGTCGATGAGAACTGGGAAATGCAGCTTGATGCTCTCAAACAGCGTCGCCGGAAGCGGAAAACTCTCTATTTCAATTATATTTTGTAAATTATATGATATGTTTGTTGATGATTAGATTATATTTAAATATTAATTAACGTGATTATTTTTTATTTGATGACCCGTTATATGATTTGCAAATATAACTACGTACTTATTTCTTATTGTCTTAACTTTGACATTGTAGCATTTTACCTGACTTTTATGTTTAGAACTTTGCTTTGGAATTTCGAATTTTTTAGAGCTTTATATATATATATATATATATATATATATCCAATTCCAAATTTCGAATGTTTTGAATTTCATGTTTGAATGTCTCTCTGCTAGTTGTGGTTTTATTTTTCTGAAGAAAGACTCTTGTTGTAAAAGTTGTGGGAAATTGGGATTAAATGCCCATATGTTTTAGTCAAAAATGAAAATTGAGGAAGACTTAAGAATAGTAACATTGTTGTTATATGATGTTTTTCAAAATATATCCATTTCACTTTTATAATTCTTTCCGGATATGATTTTATATAACGAGTAGTTTGTGTATGATCACAATACACAGAAAAGAAAATAGTGAAAGCAATAATACTAATATCTCTTCCTCCCTCTATTTACCTGTGATCTTTTTTTGTTATAATTTTGAAAATAAACAATATGATACATTGCACTCGTTTCGCTCTTATCTCTAACAAATGTTATCTCTCTCTTTAATTACAACGCTGGACTGATGTCTTCTGGTGGACGTGGGGTTTGCTCTCACCAAAACGCTGCGTTTTTCGCAGCCCATGCCTCATGGCATTCAGAATCGAACCCACGGTAGATATTGGGCTTCTTTTGACTGAAATATTGCGTCTACAAATCAACCCTTTTCTGTTGTCACCCTTTCCGTTCTACTCATCTCTCTCTTCTTTATTTATTTATTTTATTTTTATTTAACTCATCTCTTCTTCTTATCTAAATTAATTAAAATTTTTTTTTCACCAAAAAAAAAAAAAAATTATTATTGACAGTACAAAACTCTAAATTATGCACTCCTCTAAAAGCATATTTGTTTTAGAAAAATTTTATTTAAACTCATGTAACATATTTCTACACCCAACTTAAATTTTAAATAATGGTGATAAACCCACCACACGGTCTTATTTCCCCACCCACCTTTTAATAAAAAATTTAATACCAAATTTATTCTCTTGTAAAATGACATCTAAGACCAAAGAAACGAAAAACCCCTGCTCTCTAGGTTGACAGTTCTTCCCTATCTTCTAGAACAACCCACCTCTCTAAATCTTCAAAAAATAAAGTCCCCAATACCTTTGGCCATTTTAATTTGATCTATTTGTTTTTGTTGTTAGTACCAGCAAACAGCCTTGAAAACTAGGATAAAGGCTTGTCTATCCACAATCCACGTACCGATTATTGTGGGAGGCGCAGATGAAGTGGAACACGGTGTTCTCGAGGTGGGTGGCATGCTGGAGGATGGAGAAGACGCGGGGAATTGTGTAAAATGTATTGTATAAATGAGATCCTCGTTGTGCATCTTGATCAATTGAATCGTGTATTTGTAGATTTTGTTTTACTCAATAAAAATAAAAATAAAAAGAATTTCAATATACAGGTTATTCTAGGAATAATAGTTGGTGGGAAGATAACATTTCAAGTTTTTAACATTTTGTGGTGGGTGGGATTATAATGTGGGTGTATAAATAAGACATTGGGGTGGGTCTAGTAGCACTCATTTTAAATATTAATTGTCTTTTTTACCCTATTGCATAATTACCATCAAGTACAATATGAAATTAATAATAAAACTTAAATTTATCAATAAACCCACACCCTATAATTAAACTCTATCATTGATCTCCTTATTTATCCTACGTTCATTCCGGCTAAAACCCTATAAGCACTTGTAGAGAAAAAACAAGTTTTTTTTTATCGATAGATGGTGATAAAGTTTTGATCAATCCTCCAACTAAGTTATGACTCGACTTATGGAATTTTTTTTGTTCGTTTGGTTCCAATTTTTTTTTAGAGTTAGAAGATGAGTATTTGATTTTCAATTGTTTTTTCATCAATCCCAGAGTGCTCATAGTTTAAAGTTTTTACACTGCTGAAGTGAAAATATTACAAAATTGTTGCACACACCAAAATTCTGGGATATATATGAAACCCTTTCTATGAATATAAGTTCTTTAATCTTTGTTTAAAGGAGATCTCCACATCAATTAGACTGCAAACAAAACAATTTGGTTTATGGCCCAAAATAACAGCTATTGTACTTGAATGTGCTCACAAAAACTTTAACCCCCATAAGATTCAAGTATATTCAAAACTCAAGGTTTTGATTAGAAAAATACGAGTATAAATTACAAAAACTGTAACCTGTGAAGATGAATGTTAGTTTTAAACAACTATTTTTTCTCCAATGTTAATAACAACAGCCTTACTAGTCACTATTATATATACAAAAAGTATCGTTGTTTTAAACTCAAGGCTTTGTTAGATATATTGACACTTACCACGAAAAACAATTGAAGAATTTGGAAATGGATTGGAATTGTGACCAGTTAGTTGAGGAGATCACGGTGGGAGGAGGACAAAGGACCCATAATGTTTTTTAAATTTCGAGTATCTTTCAAAACAAAACTATTCAATTTGAGAATTTATTTTTTAAATGGGTGTAAACATAACTTTACATTTTGAATTGGATTTGGGAGGGTAGTTTAGGTAATAAATTTGGATTTAAAGATATATTAGTTCTTTAATTAAAAATAATATGAGTGTAGAGAATAAATTGAATTTAGAAAGATGTTAAATGGATTCAAATAAAATTTCCCTTTGTTTTAAAATATAGAGAATTTAAAGTATGCAGTTGAATTGTTGGAATACTAATAATAATTATTAAAAATATTTTGTCCAGACAAACAATTTGTAAAGAGTTGTTAGCACTCAAGCGTATTTTTCTTCTCTTACGTTCTCATATTTAGAACATTAAATAAATTTTCAGATTAATAGACATGCCATAAATATTTATAAAAAAAAAATGAATTGTTATTAGCACTCCAAAAATCTCATTTGTCACTCCAAACTTTTCATAATTAGAAAGAAAAATACACTTATGAAGAGTGTATAATGAAAATTTTGAAATGCTAATAACAATTCTCGAAAAAAAAGAGGAAAACTAATGAAAAATGTTTGAAAACTTTGAGTTTTAATGATAAGGACAAAATAAATGGCAAAGTGAATAGTACCAGGATTGACTTTTAGTTGTAAAAATGTGATTTTTCATTAAAATAAACAGTACCGTGATTTTTCGTTAAAACTCAAAAAAAAAAAAAAAAACCATGGCCTTTAGTGATGTGGTAAAGTTTTCTCCAATTTATGTTAGAAAATAATAATAAAGAATGAAATATCCTCCGGAAAGAAAAGCCCACAAGTAAAGTTTCTCGCACAAACGCCGGTAGGGTAGGGCTCCAAATAATCGGGTCGGGCACTTTCCGGAACTTTCCGACTCCACCTTTCTTTCTCACTGTTCTTCTCTGTCCCCTATAAAAACCGAATAATCACGGCGCTGCTTCTTCTATCATTTTCCTCTCTCCTCTCTCCTCTCTCGCTCTTCAAACTCCAAATTATAAATAACACAAACCCTGAGAAACTCCAATTTCAAAAAACATAATAACGTACATAAATCATACACGCAAAAATAATAAATTCAATTTCCAATTGGTAATCCCTTCTCTCTCTAGATAGTCTCTCTGTCATTTGATATGGAGGCGGCCATGGACGAGCAGCAGAACTTAGGGCAAGTCCAAGGGGAGGAAGGCGAAGCCGGGCCTCCAGCTCCGCCTCCACCGCCGGCAGCGCCAGAATCGCAATCTCAGGGAGGCGAGGAGGAAGAAGATGAGGAGGAAGAGGAGGAGGTTAAGAATGAATACGACGAATTGGCTGCCAAGGCTCAGAAGCTTATGGACAAGATCACTGCCGCGCCTGATAACCCTAATCCTACTGTTCTTCACGCCCTCGCCTCGCTTCTTGAAACCCAAGAATCTCGGTTAGAACCGTTTGGATTATGCTAATTGATGCCTAATGCTTTGCTCTGTGCCATCATTTGCATTTTCTTGTTCTTATTCTTTCCTGTAAACATTGGGCTTTTGCTTTCGAGTTAATGACGATAAAATCGCAATTTAAGACGTTTAGATTAGCTTGTAGGCTGTGGGTTTTATAGGCATTGAGTGTGATTATATATGTGCTTATTGTTTTGTTGAAATTGGTGAACAATGTGAATTTTCAGAATGTTATTCCTCCGACTGTTAATTACTTAGTGGAGGTTTCATCTCTTAGTAAGCAATACTTCTACAGCTTTACATAGTAATGCATGGCCTGCGGGTGGTAGGATATAAGCGTTGTTTGAAGACTTTTCTTGACGGTTGTACTTTGAATTGCTGTAGTCGAAGTCAGGGTTTAAGCACGGCATGGGATAGCATTGTAATTGTATCTAGAGGTTAGGGTTTTTTTAAAGTACAAAATGGTGGGTGAGTTGAGGAAACTGTCTTTGGGATGCGAAGGTGATGAGTCAAACTTTTCCTGGTGATTTGGAATTTTATTCTCAGCAAAGGAAAGACATTTGAATTAAGGTCACTGGACTGTGAACTGTACACTTGGGATGTTACACTGGGGTGTGATTGAGTGGTTCGATGTGGACTTTTTAAGAATGGTGGTAACCATTAATAGTTATCTAAATCTTTGGGTTGATTTGATGTTAGTAGGTTATGCATATGTACTCATGCAGAAAGGAATCAAGTTTGAGACCTGAAAAGTGAAAAGAATATTGATTTTTCATTGAAAAAAAATGGTTGTTCTAGTATTATGTTGGTGGTAATTTTGATTGTTCTCGTTTACTTAGGATGCTCTGGCTGGTTATATACGCCCCATTTGGTGACTTTTCACTGTTTTGGTCATTGCACAACTCTATATTTCTAATATGTACAGCATACATGGTGTATTTTTTTTATTTCTTTTTGAATCTTAATTATTGAGTTAAAAAATTCATTTAACACAGATACATGGAAGAGAATGGTCATTCATCCAGCAATGGTCATACTTCACATAACATTGGACGGCTAGGGACCTTAGTCCGGGTAACTAGTTTTGGCATGTTATTACTTTAATTTTTATCTTTTCAGGATGGTTGCTAAATATATTCATATGAGCGGATTGTATCTTGTTTGGAAAAAAAAAAAAAAAAAAAAGAAGCTTTTTGTCCTAATTTTTCTCTCTTTTCCAGGATCATGATGATTTCTTTGAATTAATATCTTCAAAGTACCTGTCAGATGCAAGATACTCCGTTGCTGTGCAAGCAGCTGCTGGAAGGCTGCTTTTAACCTGTTCATTAACCTGGAGTGTAAGACCCCTTTTTTCTTTGTAATGATTGATTTCCATTTAATCTTAGCTTTTTCTAAAAAAATAAATAATATGGCTTATTATCAATCTGACAAGCCTAAATGTGATACAGTATCCTCATGTTTTTGAAGACGCTGTTTTGGAGAGAATAAAAGATTGGGTGATGGATGAGACTTCAATCTCGTCGGTTGAATACCAGAATTGGAAGCATGATTTGGGGGGAAAGGAGGTTTCAGATTTTGAAATGCTGAAGACCTATTCTACTGGACTTCTTGCTGTATGTTTGGCTGGGTATGTTCTTGCTGTATATTTTTATTTTCACATCCTCATTTTATTCTTGTTCACTAGTTTGGTTGACATATCTTAATTTTTATTGGAACCAGTGGCGGTTCAGTAGTAGAAGATGTGTTGACATCTGGGCTGTCAGCCAAACTTATGCGTTATCTTCGCATGCGTGTTTTGGGGGAGACGAGTATTTCTCAGAAGGATGTTACTCATTTAACAGAGAGCAAAAATACCTTGGGTGCGATTTGCATAAGAGGTAGAGATGAAGGTCGGGGTAGGGCTCGGCAGGTTTTGGAACCAAATCATTTTGATGGTCCACGGATAACAGATGAGAAATGTTTAGATGACCGGATTGTTGAAGGGGATCATGTCAGGAGTATCAGTAGGCAAACGTTTGGTGAAGAACAATGGGTTGATGGTGTAAAACCACCTGATGGATTGGCTGAAGACGTTGAGATCAATGATGCTGATGGAAAGATGAAATCTGGAGATCTTGATGAAAATGGGAGAGATGACTCCTCAAGGCGCAGACCCAACCGTGGATGGACAAGATCTAGAGGGAAGGGAAGGACCAATGAAGGACCTCTAGAGGATCAACAGCTCTTGACCTCTCCAGGATCTGGTAGTAGGTTGGGACATGGGAGGAGCCCTAGAGATAGGAGTTCGCTAAAAAATTCTGATTTGAAAAAAATACCAGACTCTAGGAAGTGTGCGGATGTTGTCTTTCTGGAAAGGGCGGATAATGATGACTGTTTCCAGGACTGCAGAGTTGGATGTAAAGATATCTCTGATCTAGTTATTAAAGCAGTGAGATCTGCAGAAGCTGAAGCTAGAGCAGCTAATGCACCTGTAGAAGCAATTAAAGCTGCTGGTGATGCTGCTGCTGAAGTTGTCAAAAGTGCTGCTTTAGAGGTACTAAAGATGTTACTCTCACTGTCTGTAACCATTTTATCTCTTTTTTCACTTCTTAGTTGTTTGCCACTTAATTATGCAGGAATTCAGAACTACAAATAATGAAGAAGCTGCAGTTTTGGCTGCTTCAAGAGCAGCGTCTACTGTCATTGATGCTGCTAATTCAGTTGAAGTTTCAAGGTAGGTACCTCTGTGAGAGCAGCATCTACTGTATGTTCTACAATATCCTTCTTTTTGTCTGGGTAATAATATTTTCTATGATTGGCAGGAGCTCTAGTGGCATCAATGCCGAATCAATGACTTCAAGCTGCACAGAACCAGAAAATCATGTAGATGCCGAAGAATACTTCATCCTGGATGCTGAGTCCCTTGCACAGCTGAGAGAAAAATACTGTATTCAATGTCTTGAGACTCTAGGAGAATATGTCGAAGTTCTTGGACCTGTACTGCATGAAAAGGGGGTGGATGTATGTCTTGCACTGCTGCAACGAAATTCTAGACATAGAGAGCCTTCAAAAATTGCGATGCTTTTGCCTGATGTAATGAAGCTCATCTGTGCTTTGGCTGCTCATCGTAAATTTGCTGCCTTGTTTGTGGATAGGGGTGGCATGCAGAAACTGCTTGCTGTTCCTAGGGTTGCTCAAACCTTCTTTGGTCTTTCTTCATGCCTATTTACCATCGGCTCTCTCCAGGTAATGACATAGCTGAAGTTTAGCAGTTAAAAGGTCTAATCTCTCATTTACTTGGGTGACTATATCCATCTACTCTGTTCATTTTTTTTTATGACCAATTAAATTTTTTTAGGGAATTATGGAGCGTGTTTGTGCTCTTCCTTCAGATGTGGTTTACCAGGTGGTTGAATTAGCTCTTCAACTTCTTGAGTGCTCACAGGATCAAGCCAGGAAAAATGCAGCCTTATTTTTTGCTGCTGCATTTGTTTTCAGGGCAGTTCTTGATGCTTTTGATGCTCAGGATGGATTACAGAAATTACTGGGCCTTTTAAATGATGCTGCATCTGTAAGATCTGGAGTAAATTCTGGGGCATTAGGGCTCCCTAGTTCAGGAACACTACGGAATGACAGGTCACCTGCAGAAGTACTGACTTCATCAGAGAAACAAATAGCTTACCATGCTTGTGTTGCTTTGCGCCAGTACTTCAGAGCACATCTTATTATGCTTGTGGATTCTATTCGTCCAAATAAGAACACTCGAAGTGGAGCTCGGAATCTTCCAAGTGTAAGGGCTGCTTACAAGCCACTTGACATCAGTAATGAAGCTATGGATGCAATATTTCTGCAGCTACAGAAGGACCGAAAGCTGGGTCCTGCATTTGTGAGAACTCGTTGGTCTGCAGTCGATAAGTTTTTGGGTTCTAATGGACATATTACTATGTTGGAGTTATGCCAGGTATAATATGTTTAGGATCTCAATCTCTCTCGCTTGATTCAGGTCAAGGTTTTATTGAATTCCCCACCCTTGCAACATGAACTTCCAATATGCCCTCTTGCCTTTTCACTTTATCCCATCTCTGTTTATACCTGATTTTGCTTTCTGCAGGCTCCACCCATTGAACGTTATTTACATGATTTACTTCAATATGCATTGGGTGTTCTACATATTGTTACATTGGTCCCTAGCAGCCGCAAGTTGATCGTGAATTCTACATTAAGCAATAATCGTGTTGGTATAGCTGTCATTTTGGATGCAGCAAGCGTTGGTGGTAGCTATGTGGACCCTGAGGTAAAGAGCTGCTTATGACTTCATTTCTTATCTTGATGGCCATCTTCCTTTTCTTATATCAATACATTTAATCTTATTATTGATTTGTATCTTTCCAGATCATTCAACCGGCACTTAATGTGTTGGTCAATCTCGTCTGTCCTCCACCATCAATCAGTTATAAAGCACCTTTACTTGCACAAGGACAGCAGTCGGTTTCTGCCCAACCCTCTAGTGGTCCTTGTGGGGAATCAGCTGTAGCTGACCGAGGCAGTGCGGCGGCCCCTGGTACACAGTCCAATAGTAGCAGCGCTCAAGCTCCTGCTGCCACTGCAACTTCAGGATTGGTGGGGGATCGCCGAATATCTTTAGGAGTTGGGGCAGGTTGTGCAGGCATGGCTGCACAATTAGAGCAAGGCTATCGCCAAGCAAGGGAGTCTGTTCGCGCCAACAATGGTATAAAGGTTCTTCTGCATCTCCTCCAACCACGCATATATTTTCCTCCTGCAGCACTGGACTGTCTCCGTGCACTTGCTTGCCGAGTCCTTCTTGGTTTAGCCAGAGATGATACTATTGCACATATATTGACAAAGCTCCAGGTTAATGACTTTTCAATTTTTCTGTCACTTCACCAGTTCAAATTGAAGGATTTTTTTTAACTATATCCTCATTCTTGCCATGATTAGGCTTGTACCTCCGATATAACTGTCTCTGACTAGTTACAACTTTAGAGTTCACTACAAACATATTTATGCCTTTTATCGTTAATTCTTTGCTGTGACATGACACAGAACTGAGCGCAATGGCGTTTTAGGATTCGTATAGCCGACCCCACTTAGTGGGAAAAGGCTTTGTTGTTGTTGTTATTGTTAATTCTTTGCTGTATCCATCAAGTTATTGTCTTCAAATTCTCAATCATGGTTTTGTGGTGTCATCGTTCTAACTTAGGACTTAGGACCTTATGTCATATAAATCAATTTTTCTTGCTAATAAGTGCAATGTGATGTTCTAGGTTGGAAAGAAACTATCAGAACTAATTCGAGATTCAGGGAGCCAGACAAATGGAACTGAACAAGGCAGGTGGCAAGCTGAACTTTCACAGGCAGCGATTGAGCTCATTGCAGTAAGCATTTCTATTCTTTTACTAGTGTTCCAATTAAAGTTGCCTGTAAATGTTTGTTTAATGCATATCTATCAAAATCAGTTTTAGAACGATATAGGGTTGTGAACATGTTAATGGCTTTACATTGTATCCATAGAATATATTGTTGTTCCATACTCTTTTGGCCCCTCCGCTTCGCGCCACCAACTTTTAGTTCATAGTAAAAAATCATGTCATATTGTTTTTGTTGTAGATTGTGACAAATTCGGGACGAGCTAGCGCATTGGCTGCCACTGATGCTGCGATGCCAACATTGAGGCGTTTAGAAAGGGCAGCTATAGCTGCTGCCACTCCTATCACTTACCATTCCAAGTATGGAGCAATTTCTTTTATTATTCCATTATTCGTTGGAGTTTCATTGCTTTTGAATTTTCTGCATATTAATTTTCCCCTCTATGCATGCACTGTGGTTGAAATTTCAGGGAACTACTGCTGTTAATACATGAACACCTTCAAGCATCTGGGTTGGCCGCAACAGCTGCCTCTCTGCTTAAAGAGGCTCAGTTGATGCCTTTACCATCTTTGGCTGCCCCCTCATCTCTTGTTCAGCAAGCCACTCAAGAAGCTCCTTCAGGGCAACTTCAGTGGCCCTCTGGTCGAACCCCTAGTGGGTTTCTTACAAACAAATCAAAGTTTACTGCAAAGGATGAGGAAATAAGTTTCAAATTTGATTCTGCATTCTCGTATTCGAAGAAAAAACCTCTAGTGTTCTCTCCTAATTTAGGTCTACTGTCAAAGAATCAGTCTCAGTCTCATGACTCTCACCCCGCATCATCCAGGAAAGTTGTTAGTGCAGCAAAACAGTTATCTGCTTCTGCAAATGCATCAGAAACTCCATCAGTATCCCTGCCAAAACCTACTACTGATACAGAGTCCCATTGTAAGACACCCATCATCTTGCCAATGAAACGAAAATTATCTGAGCTGAAGGATCCTGGGTGTTTGTTATCTTCTGGGAAACGCCTTCACGCTGGTGACCATGGACTTCGCTCTCCCGTTTGTCTTACACCCACTACGGCACGCAAGAGTGGCCTACTAACTGATACTGTTGGATTCTCTACCCCAACCGCCAACTTGAGAGATCAGTATGGTCGATCAACACCAGCTATTTTGCCATCAGAGTTTCCAGATGATAACCAGTATGGTAGTGGCCTTGCAACTCCCGCCTCCCAATTTGGGCTTCAGAGTGACCCTCAACCAAGCAACTCAGAGCGATTAACTCTAGACTCTGTGGTTGTTCAGTATTTGAAGCACCAGCATCGCCAGTGTCCTGCACCTATAACCACTCTTCCACCACTCTCTCTTTTACACCCACATGTTTGTCCTGAGCCAAAACGAAGCCTCGATGCCCCATCGAATGTAACAGCCCGGCTTGGTACACGTGAGTTCAGAAACATATATGGTGGGGTTCACGGTAGTCGCAAGGATCGTCAGTTTGTTTACAGCAGATTCCGACCATGGCGAACTTGTCGGGATGATTCAGGTATCCCTTTGACATGCATCTCTTTTCTTAGTGATTCCTCTCATATCGCAGTAGGCAGCCATGGTGGAGAGCTCAAAATTTTTGACTCCAATAGCAGCAACGTACTAGAGAGTTGTGCAAGCCACCAGTCTCCTGTAACGCTTGTTCAGTCACGTCTTTCTGGTGAGACCGAACTTGTGCTTTCGTCAAGCTCCCAGGATGTGAGGTTGTGGGAGGCATCTTCAGTCTCTGCAGGGCCTATGCATTCCTTTGAAGGGTGCAAGGCTGCAAGATTTAGCAATTTCGGGGATATTTTTGCTGCTCTACCAACTGAGCCGGCTAGGAAAGAGATTCTCCTGTATGACATCCAAACTGGCCAGTTGGAATCGAAACTGTCTGATACATCTTCTAGCTCTACAGGTCGTGGACATGTTTATTCTCAAATACATTTCAACCCTTCAGACACAATGCTGCTTTGGAATGGGGTCCTGTGGGACAGGCGGGTTTCTACCCCTGTTCATCGTTTTGATCAGTTTACGGATTATGGGGGTGGTGGCTTCCATCCTGCTGGCAATGAGGTATGTGCAACTGCATTTCCGTTTCACTTGATCCGATTCTTCTTATTTCCAACATAACAGTCTGCTTTTTTTTTCTTTTTTTCGCAAGCTTGTATTCTTCCCCTTTCTTGATCAATTCTGTTCTGATTAGTGTAATTTTCCAACAGGTGATTATAAACTCCGAAGTCTGGGATCTCCGGAAATTTAGACTCCTCAGGAGTGTACCTTCATTAGACCAAACAACGATAACTTTCAATGCTCGTGGTGATGTAATTTATGCAATTCTCAGAAGAAATCTTGACGATATAATGTCAGCGGTTCACACCCGACGTGTAAAGCATCCACTCTTTGCTGCTTTCCGCACAGTGGATGCAATTAACTACTTTGACATTGCCACTATTCCAGTTGATCGTTGCGTCCTCGACTTCGCAACAGAACCAACTGATTCTTTTGTTGGGTTGATCACAATGGATGACCAGGATGAGATGTTTGCTTCTGCTAGAGTATATGAAATTGGTCGCAGAAGGCCGACCGATGATGATTCTGATCCCGACGACGCTGAGAGTGACGAAGAAGATGAGGATTCCGAAGACGACGACGATGTGGATGTGGACCCCATGCTGGGCCCGGATCTTGATGGGGATGATAGTGATATGGATGATATGAGCAATGACGATGATGATGATGGCGTGAGTGACGATGATGACGACGACGACGGAGATTTCATCATGGATGACTTTGAGGCAGGAGGTGGAATGCTGGAGATTGTAACGGACGGAGAGGAGGAGGACGACGATAGTCAGGGGTTCGAATCGTACAGCAGTGGGGATGAAGATTTTGTGAGCAATGGTTTTGATGTTTGAAGTAGTATTTTTTGTCCAGATGGTGTAATTAATATCTTTGGGTTTCCATCCAATGATTCATTCTCCAATGAGAAAAATGGCCAGTCTCCATGGTCAATAGTGTTTTGAGTCGGTGAAAGCTAGTCTTGAAAGGGCAACACAGCGGACCATGGTGGTATCTCGTGCTAATAATGCAACATTTTGAAAAACTTCTACATGTATCACTCGCAAAGAGATCTTCACACAGTGATGTTCTACGCTAATAATGCAACATTCTAAAGAACTATAACATGCATCACTCGAAAAGAGATCTCAATGCAAATAAGTAATTGTGTAACATTTTATAAAACTTCTACTAATAAGTAATAATGTAACATTTCAAAAAACTTGTACATGTATCATTCGCAAAGAGATCTTCACGACGATGTTGGCCACCGTTTCTCTCGAGCAGATTTTTGCCTTGAATTCTAAACTCGGTGTTTTGAAAGGCCTATGATCCGTGAAGTCCAGCGGAGTTAGTTTCTACTATTTTGTTCGCTTGGAATAGATTCTGAGTTCAAATCTTGTAAGCGAAGTTTCTTTCGTTGTAGCAGAGACGATAATATTCCAAAGATGGCTATACTTTCCACATGGAAATTAGAATATAGATAGAAGGTATGTAAAACATAATCCATTCATTCAACTCTGAATCATACGAACACCAAAGAAAAACGACTCGCGCGAATAACAAAAATACAGTTGGTCTATATGGCATGCATGCATATGCCATCAGTTGTAAGAATAGATGATTCTGTAAAACTGATCAACGACATATTCTACGGAAATATTAGTAAAGAGTAGCGCCTCTAAGGGGCGAGCCTAAGTGGATCACGAGGAAACAGAGAAGTTTTGCGGATGTTGTTCAAACCACAAAAAAGCATGACAACACGCTCCAGCCCTACTCCAAATCCACCGTGGGGAGGTGCACCGTATCTGCAAGAATCATCATAAGCGTAGTCAGGTAGAACCGAGAAGGCAATTTTTTGTAAAGAGATTCTAGGGTTCAACTTCAATGCTAAGGGAGTTTTAGCTGTAAGATTCAATTTCTACAACCGTTAGATTGTCTATATTCAATCTCAACCATTCGCTCTGTTTTAGCTGTTATATTCTTCATTTTCAATCTCAACTTTTCAAATAAATAATAACAATAACACGGGGAGAAAAAGGTAAGGATACCTGAAAGCGTCAATATATGTTTGTATTGTCTTTACATCAATTCCACACGCCTGTGCACGCTCAGTCAAAAAATCTGGAACATGGACACGCTGTGCTCCAGAAATTATCTCCTCGCCTAAGGGATAAAGAATGTATATTTAGATTCACATAAAGTTAATGATTGGAGTATTTTCACTCCAAAGGGCTGAATGTATAATGTTGTCCCCTAGAATAAAGAGAATAACTAGCACATATGAAAACGCTGTCTAACATATCAACAAATAAATGAGAGCTATGGCATACTTTTAAATTTCCTTTTCGCTATGTCGATCCAATTTGCATATATACATTTCTAATTAACTAAAGTTATACAGCTGTGTTAAACATAGTCTTGGTCATTTGAACATACAAAAGTCTTCTTGATCCTATTAATCCTTTTTTCTTTTTTTTGAGATGAGATCCTATTAATCCAGTTACTTATTAATTATTAACATCTGAAGTCCTGAGATTTAAAACAAAACTAAAACTAGCAAAATGATTTAGGTCATAAATACAACAATAATATTGATAGAAACAATGATGGTGTACCTCGAATAAAAACGTCAAACGAATTACTGTAAGCAGGATTGTCGTGGCAAGGCATTGTGTAGAATGGCCTAACAGCCAAAGGATAGCGGTGCAGTATGTAGAACTCGGTGCCATACCTGTAATCAAGTAAAAAATCAGTTCAAACATTTATGATGACAACAGAACTTCAACAAAATGAGAACAAACTAAAAATTATCCTTATTATAAGCTGACATTGAACAAGCAAGATAAATTACTTCTCCAGAACTAGTAGGCCCAATTTTCTCTCATTCTCGGTGTTTAAGTCCCCATAAGGATCCACTTCAACCCCAGATTCCTGTGGAAAACATGAAACTTACAATAAAAAGAAGAAATTTATTTAATTGAAAGCATGCCATGCATGATTCAACTTCAAGATTTTCACTAATGCTGGCTCTGACCATGTGTTGCATGAGAAACTCTACCAAAGTCCACAATCATGCATTACTATTTGTTACTCAACGCAGTGGCTAAACAAGAACAAGTGGAAATACCTTAAGCATTTGAACACCTTCTTCAAACGTTAAACACAGAGTCTCTGGCAAATACTGCAAAATTAAGAAATGACAATAATCAGAATCCAAAAACTCTCTGTCTGTGGCAACATTTTTTCTATAATTCAGAATATAGAGATATTAGAAGCAATGTTTAGGTGATGTGTCATTGACCATTAAACACCCAACATATCACAATCTAAAAATTAAGACAACAAAAAATAAATAAGAAGTGAGACCTTTAGCGGTTGGAATGGATACTGCCTCGCTACAGCTTCAAGCTCTTTTGCACAGTTCTTGTTCAAGGAGTCGAACATCGCAACAAACAAGCGACCAACAACATCCATGACCTGAACAAACAAGCATATAATTGCACCATAAGTTAACATCCATTGTCATATAGGGCGATAAAGGTAAACAAATGCCTCAAAAATTACTAATTCTACCTCAAAGTAGTGCCTCTTGATCTCCATCTCAACATCAAGGCCAGTGAACTCACACAAATGCCTATGGGTAAAGGAGTCCTCAGCTCTAAAGACAGGACCAATCTCAAAAATACGGCCGAAGTCACCACAGATAGCCATCTGTTTGTGAAGCTGAGGTGACTGGGCAAGGCAGGCATCTTGACCCTTGTAGTTGAGTCTAAAAACAGCAGCTCCACCTTCACTTGAACCAGCAATCAGCTTTGGCGAGTGGATTTCAAAAAAGCCTTCAGATATCAAGAACTGCCTAAAGATCTACACAACAATGCAACCGACATACAGAACTAAACTCTTAACGATTTTCTCTAGCTTTAAAAAGATAAATAGCTGCAAATGGTGGAAAGACTACATACATTGCCAACTTGACTCTGAATGCGGAATATCCCCTGATTCGCAGGTGTTCGCAAATCAAGAACTCGGTTATTCAAGCGGGTATCCTGATTAACTCGAACGAGTGTTTCTCCCGCCTATAAACCCATCATACCACCCAATGAATATACACATACTAAGAGAGAAAGTCCCATAAAGCTTAACAAAACTTCAATAATCCAATTCAAAATAAAACATCTAAATGTACCTGCAAAGCCTTTTCGATTTCGGCATCACTCCTAGCAGCATCCTCAATGTTAATAGGTAAAACAGCAGCCTTACTCACACAATACAACTTCCTCACTTGAACCTCCACCTATTTAAAACCAAAATCTCAATTATAATCACTTCTTAATTACTCGGTTCGTTCAAATTTTAAGTAAGCACAAGACAATCAAAATTAAAATAGAAATCGTGAGAATTACAAAACCTGCTGCGTGGTGCCTTTAATCTCGACACTAGGAACAGACACGACGCCTTCAATATCGATAATCGACTCTCTACTCAACCCAGCGATGTACTTCACCATCTGGCGGCTCACGGTGTCAGGCTGCACCGTCGCCACGCACTGCACCGTAAACCCCCTTTCTCTGACGACAACAAACGCCATATTCTTCCCGACGGCACGAATCGTCTGCGCCCGGCCACGTATCAGCACGGACCGGTTCTCCAACGCATTGGTTAGGCTTCCGACCTCGGTCCAGTGACTGACGTCCTCAGCCGTCTTCGATTGGAGCTCGATCAGGGGGACGTCGCCGTAGTTCGCAGCGAGAGGGTCCTGCTCGTCGACGGAGAGGGAACGAGCCGCGGCCGCTAGGGCTTCCTGCTCCTGGCGGCGGCGCAACTTCTCTTGCTTGGCGGCTTCTTTTTTAGCGGCTTTTTTGCTGACGGAGGCGGAGTCTTCGTTGGATGGCTCGGAGTCGGCGGGGGGTTGAGATTCCGGTGTCGACATTGGAATCGGATTCGGATTCGGAGCGTGGAAATTCAAAGAAGGAAAAGTTTGGAAGAAATCCAGAGGGCTTTGAGTGTGGAGTGGCTCTGAACCTGTCCGCCTGGGTACGGGTTTTTATAGTGGGAAGGGTGGTCTACTTTGGACCGTTGGATGATAGCTGGACGGTTGATGTTTGGGGAGGCACAAAAGGTATAAATAGAAAACGTAGATGGTGGTGTTCTCTTTTCAGATTGAAGTTTGTTTATTCTCTTACCATTATGTCAAATTGGAGCAATTTGTCAACTTCGTCAGAATTTTGTCAAAATGAGATATATTAAAAAGATCATTGCTACAATTGAGATCCCTTATCTCATCAAAACGTGTAGCTATAGTTATTTTCGTCAACTTCGTCATAGTTTTGTCAAAGTGAGTTATGTTGAAAGGATCATTACTACGATTAGTTTAAAGTTGAGGGACTGTTGCTCCAATTAAGTTAAAGTTGAGGAATTATTTCTCCAGTTGAATTAAAGTTAAGGGAACAATGGTAATAGATTTTTAGCCGATGGACCATAGTTGCACGTTTTGATGAGTTAAGAGACCAATAATAACGGATTTTTAGTTAATGGATCATTGCTCTAATTGAATTAAAATTAAATGATCATTACTACAATTTACTAAAAAAAAAAAAAAAAAAAAAGCTAATCAGATTATCTCAAACTGATCTCCTTTACCTCATTTTTTTCCCCTAATATTTTAATAATGTTGACACAACAATTGTGCCAACAAATATAAAATGTCAAGAATTAACGTAGAGTCTTACTCTTGTAAATCCATGTCACCGACTCAACTTTTGAAAACTCTTACCTTATAAGAAAAAAAAAATCTAATTCTAATTAATTGCATGTTTAACTACGTGTCACTAAGCCAACCATAAGAACTCTTAATTACTTCTTAAAAAAAGTTATAATTATAATTATTTTGATTGCACTCTCATCGAATAAATGACAACTACAAGCCACAGTTGTTGATTCTGTTTTCTATTGGATAAGCATATGCACTGTTTCAATGGTTTATGTGCTTTATGGACACTGAAGAATCCAGCAGCCCCACAAATAACAGCAAAATGGATGATCAAGGTAATTTTTATTGTCACTTATTGGATGATCATGTTAATATGATAGCACTCATAACTCATTACATGTTTTAACTGGTTTAGGAAGTTTAGAGTCTTCAGATATTCATCTAAAAAGATTTTGGGGTTGAAATGGAAAAATATGACGATGACGTATAAGATTGTTTTGATTTTGTTTTATCGAGTATATCCATATTTTAAGGGGAGGAAGAATTCGACAAAGCCACACAATATGCAAACTTAATTTGGTATTGAATTCGTTGTTCACGAGATTCGAACCTAAAATATCTCACTTCTAAGTGAAAAAGAATACCACAAGACCATAGTACTGAGTGGTATAAGACTGTTCTGTTGACAATGAAGTATAATCATACAACTAAAAGCATTTCCAAATGAGATGTTAAAAAGTATACATCACCAATAACAGTAAAAAAGATAACACTAATGTTTTTCAACCGATGTCAATTTATATATGGCATGACATGAAATGCAGCAAAGGGTAGCGGTCAAATTTGAGGATGAAACTTTAACACTATGTTTGAATGAAGAGATTTAAGATTACAACGGAATTTTAAAATGACGGAAATTGAAATGACATAATTTTATTTTCTATAATTTGTGAATTTTTTTGTTTGGTTAACCTAAAAGAACAATGGAATTGAATATGGAATTTGTTATTTTTAAACTCTCAATCATATAAATTGAGAAATGACACCTATTTCCATGCAGAAATTCTAAATTTATATGTTTATGAATTCAAATAAGGGAATTAATGCATGTCAATTTATAAATTCTCAATTTTATCTAAATTCCAAGTTTATTTTCCTTATCCAAACATAGTGTAAAAGATGTCAAAGTGTCATATTGACTATTAATCATTAAATTTATATTTAAATTTTAGGAAGATGGTCTAACAATTTAAACTAGTAAATTTGTAAAAAAAATTTAAAAAATTTCACTAACATAACAGCACAAAACTGTCCGGCTGGCAATTTGTCCCGCTCATACCTCTGACGTCGCTTTTCCGTCATTCTGCCGATCTACTTTCCCGAGAACCAAACATAAACTTCCGTATGCAGGTAGATCGTTCTCCACACGCAATATAAAAACGCCCCTCTCCCTCCAGTCCACTTCATCCAATCCAAAAAACCCAGCATTTTCCCGATAAATAAACACTCCAACAAGCCAGGATACACCGGATTGAAATCCAGAAACCCCCAGGGCTAGGGATTATTTTATCCGCTCTATGCTGCAATGGACAAGGAAACCGAAATCCTCTCCCGCCTGGCCGCGAACCACCTCTATCTCGCCCAATTCGAGCCGCTCCGGGCGGTTCTCATCGCCCTCCGAGCCCGTAACCCCGAGCTCGCTCTCGCCGTGCTCCAGACCATCGTCGCGCAGTCTGGGCGGTTCGAGAACGTTCTCTGGTCGCAATCCTGTCCGTCGCCGGCTCTCCTCACTTACTTGTCGACCGTCGAGCTCTTGCAATTCGATAATGCGTCGTCGGCGTGGAGCTTCGATCCCGAAACGCTGCGGTTGCGGGCCGAGTTCTTGTTGTTAGTCCAGCAACTGATCGACCGAGTATCGGAGAGTTTGCGGAAGGATTTCGATTTGGAGGGCATAGAGAAAGAGAAGGAGAAGGAAGGTTTGGGCGAGAGCGAGAGTTTCGAAGAGCGCGCGGAGTTGTTGGAGAAGAGTGAGGATACTAGCAAGGATTTGAGAGATGGCAGTGGGGAATTAGATAGCTGTGTGAAAGTTTTGGATAGGGTGTTGGAATTGGGTGTCAAGAGGTTGAAGCCGGGTTCTGTGGCGGTAGAGTCTGCTGATGCTGATGGTGGGAGTGGAAATGAGGCGCCAAGCGTTGTACCGATTGAGGAAGGCGAATTGATGTGTTTGAGGAGTGTAGTTTGGGAGTACCGTGATGTTTTCGAGGCGTTGTGTTGGAATATACAGAGCCAAGTGAGGGGGTGGGAGGGAGATGATTCTTCGGGTTTAGCTCTAACGGTGAGGAGGGACGAAAATGCAGGGGAAACCTCCGAGGAGGATTTGAAAGTTCTTGGTTTGATACAGAGGAGTGTTCAGTTAGCTCACTTAGATGCTATGAAAGAGGGCATGAAGAATGGTGACGTCGATGGAGTGGTTTCGCGGATTCGTTTTCTTCAACTTGATTATGGAGTGGAGGAGAACAAGTATCGGTATGTCTATAAAATTTGAACGAATATTTGTTTGTACAACTTGTGAAGTGTTTTTATAGATTATGGTTTGTACTTATTTTAGTACCATAAATGTTATTCTTAGCACAATTGTTTCGTTAGCGAGTTTGAATTTAAATTTTCCTTAAAACAATTCGAAGAACACAACAATTTGAGGGTGAATTGTGTTAATAAGTTCTTGAATTTTCCAGTTGTTAGGCAAATATGAAGATTGACGGATATTTCAGAGTTTTTGCTATTTGTTTTGTTTGTCTTAAATGTGATAAGTTAGGAGGATTGTTCATTTTAAGAAATCTTTATAAATAATACTTTTAAGGTGCTTCATGAATTGTGTGCTATCTTAGGAGGGGTGGTTCTCAGATGGGGGAATAGGAGTATGATTTACTGCTCTCGGATGAATTTTGGGAATGAAATATCAGAAAGAGAAGTAGTTGTTATCGTTGATGAAGCAGGGCATCTGCTGCTTGAAATCCCAAATGCGGCCTTAGGATATATAATACTTACTTCCTTCTAAACATTTATTTGCATTTGTTGATGTTTCTTACAGCATGGTTCTGCAAGATCTTCTCAAGATGGTGTCATCAGGAAAGGAGGGATATGGAGATTCCTGGCGTGACATGCGAGAAAAGTTACTGGGGATTTATGGTGCCGCTCTTGCATCAAGTTGTGGACGTCTTGTTGAAATGATACAAGTAATGTTTTCAATTTTACTTGTAATCGTTTCTGCATGGTTAATTCTTTATTGGAATTTTTTTATATTAGGCCAGTAGTCTTGCAACTAATTTCTTGTTAGATGATTCGTTGAATGATTCTGGTTATTTTGTTATGCGATGGATATCATTATGTGGTTAAGCTGACTGGCCAGGATGCTTGGAAAGCTCCAATACTCAGTTGGAAAGGACTTTTTATTTATTTTTTAAAATTTGTCTGTGTGTGCAATGTAGAACTTGGAAAGCTTTTCTTTATTGAAGTTTGGTGCAAAGTATCTTTAAACCTAGATCAATTCATGTATATGTGTGTATACATTGGTTAATCCTGAAGTAGGTAGATCAGTTCAGCCAGTTTCATAAGGTCTGTAGGCTAGTTCAAATCTTATTATGATGGTTATTCTAATGTAAGAAGCTAATGCTGTATGATAAATGCAGTTTATATTTTCAAAATATATATCATGGTCAATAGCATTTTTTCCTATTAGAAATTAATTCATTGACCATAATTATGAGATGTATTTGAACATTACTAATCAAATACGTTATATTTTCTTTTATCATCCTTTGGGTGTCATTCAATATGTATTACTATTGCTTCTGAGCCATGCATGAGGTAATATTGACTTTATAGGTGGCTTCCTGCAGGTTCTTCAAGATGAGTTGCTCTCAGAAGAGATTGAGAAGTACAGATCTCTTGATAACAACCAGATTCCACCACCTCTTGAACGTCTTCAAAGATATCTTGCTGGGTTGAATCCTGAGGCAGATGTTTCTGATCAAACTTGTACCTTCAACACTGTAGCCGGATTTTGCATGAGAGACATGTACCATTATGCCCGTGTTTCTGGTTTACATGTCCTTGAATGTGTCATGGATACTGCTTTGTCTGCTGTGAAGAGGGAGCAGCTTCAAGAAGCTAGCAATGTATGTGCCCGGTTTTATGTTTAAATTCAATATGTGAGTATGAAATGATATTATCATTATTTTGTGGGATCACTTATTTTTTGTTTGATATTGTATTGATACTATTTTGACTAGCCTTTCTTGTCCATCTGTGTGCAGATTCTTTTATTGTTTCCCCGACTTCAGCCCCTGGTAGCTGCCATGGGTTGGGATTCATTATCTGGCAAGACTGCAGCACGAAGGAAATTAATGCAACTGCTGTGGAGAAGCAAGTCACAGGTTTTACGCCTAGAAGAATCTTCTCTTTATAGTAATCAATCGGATGAGGTACTTGCCCCTAAAGTCTTTCTTGTATGATATTTTTTCTGGCATGATATCAATTTTAACAAAGGAAAAATGTGACTATATGTGGTATTCTTTGTCAGGTATCTTGTGTGGAATATCTCTGTGATTCTCTTTGTTATCGGCTTGATCTTGCCTCTTTTGTTGCCTGTGTCAATTCTGGAAAATCATGGAATTCAAAATCATCATTGATGTTGTCTGCTAAAGAACAACTAGCCTCCAGTAGTGAAGATGCTGAGAATGATCCTTTTGTCGAGAATTTCGTACTGGAAAGGCTTTCTGTTCAAAGTCCTCTTCGGGTAAGTCCTCAAAATAACTATGTTGTTATTTTTGAAAGGGAGGAAGGATGGACAACATGCCCATCGAAATCAGACCTACAATGATGACATATAAGAATCAGATTACGCTCAGCCCAGACTCTCACCAATCAACATGAATTACTCTAAACAGTAACTTATAATTTCTTTAGCAAAGACCCCCATGAAAAGCAAAAAATCTAATGTTATTCTACCCCACATTAAATCCACTACGTCCACCTTACCATGAGAAAGCCTTTGGTGATGATTTATGGAAACATCTACTCTGGCGTTTTTCTTAAACCATTTTTTTTTTTTTTGTACATATGCATAGACTTACGGTTATTTATTTTGGTGCATTATGTAATAACGCTGTCATACTGTGTCGCTAAGTACGTAACTTGTCACTTGCAGTTGATTTTCTCTGGATATAAAGTTATACTGTTGTCTTTTGTTCCCTGAACATGTTCTTTAGGTGCTTTAAAGATATAGTTAGCATTGTAATGGTACCATTTTTAATAGTTTTGAGTCCTCCAATGTTAGAATGTGATATGTGATGGGTTCATTCTCTGTAGGTATTGTTTGATGTTGTTCCAGGCATAAAGTTTCAGGAGGCCATTGAATTGATAAGCATGCAGCCAATTGCATCAACTTTAGAAGCCTGGAAGAGGTGAGCATTCTTGTATCATAGCTTATTGGGTGTCAATCTTTGTTATGCATGATTTAGTTTGTATCATGTATTACTAGACATACAAAGAAAGGGATGAAAACAAGTCATTTTGTGAATAGGAAGTGTGTCCAAAATTCCACTCATGCTAGTTCTGTGACTGCTTTTCTTTTCGAAGTTGTTGATCTGACATTCCGGCAGATATCAGTGCTGTTTATTGTTGAATGTGCACTTTCTTTCCCTTGCATATCACGATTGATGTTTTCACCTTTCTCTTAGGATTCAGGATATTGAACTCATGCACATGCGCTATGCTCTAGATTCAGCTGTTCTTGCAGTTGGCGTGATGGAAAGGAGTACTACTGGTGAAAGAGACGGTCTTTATCAAGTTGCATTTAGCCATCTGAAAGATCTGCAGAACCATTTGGAGGCGGTCACTGACATCCCTCGCAAGGTAATCTAATTTTTAGTGCGTTTTTCTTTAATCGTTTGTTTCTTATGTTATGCTTGAAAGTTGTTTATTGTTTTCTTTTTTCGCAAGGTAACATTTAACTTAATGTTCGTTTCATATGTTATGCTTGAAAGTTGTTTATTGTTTTCTTTTTTCGCAAGGTAACATTTCACTTAAACTTCCTTTTTTGTGATTGTAGAACTGTTTGTTTTCTCATGTTTATCTCGAAAGCTCAACTTGCGAGTCTATGCCACATGTTTCCTTGAGCAGATCTCTGCATGTCGTCTTTGAAACTTTGTGTAACTATGAAATAAAATTCATGGACAAATGCATAACTGTTGTTTATCCATCATGTTCTGATGCTAGAGAATTAGCTTGCCAAATGGATTGTCTTTGGTATTATGTTCAACTTCATTTTGAAATTTCATGTTTTTCTTTGAATCTAAATGCTCTTGATTTGTTTGGAATGCCATCAGTTTTCTTAGTTCACTGCTTTTATTTTCCATTTTTGTATGCTATTATTTTCTAATGGTTCTTTTCAATGGTGGTGTAGATCATGATGGCAAATGTAATAATTTCACTTTTACATATGGATGATCTTTCTCTCAATTTGGATCATTGTGCTTCACTGGGGAGCTCTTCTGCATCACACCACTATGCTTCAGAACAAACTGATGAAACATGTGAAGGGGGAAATGAATTGGTTATATCCTTTACTGGGAAACTACTATCAATATTAAATCACTGTCTTCCGTCAACTGTAGCTGAACTAGATAATGCTCTACGTGAAGGCATTAGTAGGGATGGAAGACAAGCATTGGAGTGGAGGGCATCAATTGCTAAACATTTCATTGAAGAGTGGGAATGGCGGCTGTCAATTTTGCAGCGTCTTCTTCCATTATCTGAACGTCAGTGGCGGTGGAAGGAGGCATTAACTGTATTACGTGCCGCACCATCTAAGCTACTTAACCTGTGAGTTCTATAATTTTTTTTTCTTATCTGTGGAACTTATGTAGTGTTCAATCTGTTCTTTAGTGTAAATTGATTTTGGATATTGGTTATAAATTACTGGTTTTCAAATGGTAGTTTATGACAACTATGAACTATGATGATCGCCCATTAAAAAAAAAAAAAAAACGATGACAGCATTAACCTTGTCCAAAAAACAAGATAGAAAGCAGTGATGATATTTTGAAGATCATAATACATCATCAGTTAAACTTAATATGAGATTTGTGGCAACAATTTTCCAAAGGTGAATTAATATTGCAGTTCTTTTATGTTGCAGGTGCATGCAGAGAGCAAAGTATGACATTGGCGAAGAAGCAGTGCATCGCTTTTCACTGTCTGCAGAAGATAAAGCTACTCTTGAATTAGCTGAGTGGGTGGATAGTGCTGTCAGAAGACAATCTGTATGATTCAAATCACATCTTGTAACTGCTTATTTTATGCTTGTCTGCTTTGACTATCTGTACTCGTTCCATGTAGACTTCTTTTGGCTTTGTTTTGCCTTGGGGTGCCTTCATCTGTAGTGTCTCATAAGATGGCCCATTTTCTAGGTAGAAGATGTAGTCTCTCGTGCTACTGATGGTGGGACTTCTACAATACAAGATCTGGATTTTTCTTCATTACGCTCCCAGTTAGGTCCCTTGGCTGCAGTAAGTGCTTAGACTACTAAGTCTCTACTCCCCACTATCTTCAGGGAGGTTGAGTATTTAATTAATGGGCTGATATTGTATATATTTCCTGTCAGATTCTTCTTTGTGTTGATGCTGCTGCTACTTCTGCTAGGTCTGCAAAGATGTCCCAGCAGCTTTTGGATCAGGCAATGCTCAAATAAACTTGGAACTTTAAGATCCTAACTGTGGCACAACCACACAAAAATTGATTCTTTGTCCTTATATATGCTTGTCTTAGATCATTTTGTGATTCTCAAATTGTCTACTTTCCAGAAGATGGGAAGTATTTACTTTAAAACATTGGACTTTTTAATGTTTTGACATTGAGTGGTCCAAATCACCTTGGTTCTGAAACTTTTGTGAGTAATTGATGTGAAGAGGATAATCTGAAGGTTTCAGCATCAATTTTTTTGCTTTTTCTTCCTCCCCTCCCCCCCAGTAGGCAGCAAATACTTTAATAACATTTGTGTTATCACGGTCTACATAGGCAAAGATCTTTGCATTGCCTTTTCTTCTGAAGTGTTAGTTGTAAGACTTCGTGTCATGTGTCAGAAATATTATGAGCTTGGAAGAAAGTAAAGTTTGCCTTGATTGGTATCATTGGATTGTTATTGGAAACCGTCTCTGGATGTATCCCAGAACATTCATCTTCCCCATATTTTCTTCTGTGTTCTTTTTGTCTTTTTGTTGGCTTTGGTATGAGGTGTTTTTGTTGTTAACAGACATATAGACTCCAGTAGTTTGGTTTTACAACAAGCTTCGATTTTTCATATATGCAGGCTCAAGTTATGCTGTCTGAGATATATCCAGGAGTTTCTCCAAAGATAGGCTCCATGTACTGGGATCAGATCCTTGAAGTGGCAGTTATATCTGTTTTAAAACGAATTCTGAAGCGTTTACATGAGTTCTTGGATCCGGTACAGATCTTTATATTCCTATGTAGGATAAAGAGTTCTTATTAAAAGATTGCACGGTCTTTTTATGAAGTTGTCGAACCAGGATATAAACAAATTAATTCCTCGCTATCTTATTGTTCTTCCATTCTTTAATTCTTGGTGATTACATTCTGTCCCGAGTAGCTGGCAGAATGATTACTGCATCAAAGAATTATATTTGAGATTACTTAATTATTTATCCTGGACACTTGATCTACTCATCCAGGATAATTCTCCAGCCCTTCAGGTCACTTTGTCTGGGGAGAACATCATTTCTTCACCAAAGGAATTCCAGAGACTAGGACAACGGGAGCGTGTTCTCGATATGCTACATCATATGATTGAGGATGCTCACAAGGGAAAGCGGCAGTTTCTCAGTGGTACATTTTTCTAGATTGTCCTTTTTGTTTTTAGTGTGGAGGGCTGGGGAAATATGTTTTATGGATGCTCTGCTTTGTATGGCTTCATCATGTCTTTAATTCACACAGGTAAGCTCCATAATCTTGCAAGAGCTATAGCTGATGAAGAAACAGAGCTAAATTCTTTTAAAGGAGAAGGCCCATCTGGTGACCCAAAGGTTCTTTATGATCTTGACAAAGATGGAGTTCTTGGACTTGGGCTAAGAGTTTCCAAACAGATACCATCAAATTCCGCAGTTGGAGAAACTACCGTGCAGCCTGTTGGCTATGATGTAAAGGACAATGGGAAGAGATTATTTGGTCCAATAAGTACCAAACCCATGACATATCTTTCACAATTTATTCTCCATATTGCTGCAATTGGAGACATAGTTGACGGAACGGATACAACTCACGACTTCAACTTTTTTTCACTCGTGTATGAGTGGCCCAAGGATGTAAGATTATTTGAAGTATCTGCAGCAAAGTGTGTGTACATTATATTATATATATTTGCTTTCTGATGTTCTCTTATTGATGGCATTTTGGAATTTGGTTAAAAAAATACTTTTGGAAGCACTTTAATATCAGGAACCTCATCAAATCATAGGTTTAATTTAAAAGGCTGTAGAATCACATATGTTGCAACTTCAGGTTCTATGGTACAGTGACTTTTAGGCATGTATATGATGGCAAGAAATGTGGAACTGATGAGTATTTGTACATAGAATTTATGCATTATTTATCAGTAATGTTGCACTTGCATGCAGTAAATGCATACTTGATGAGATAAAATGTTTAACCCTGTCCCCAATCTGCTGTTTGGTTGTCAAAAATGTTTTAAGGTTGCACCTTTAGCTTGATTTATCTGGAATGGTCTGCTATTTTGATCTAAGATCCTGTTTGGTTTTCCTTTTTCTTTGTTCGGTTTCTTCTTGTTGTGTTCCTGGTGGACTTCTTGTCCATACTGTTTTCTAATTTCCTTTCTTGAATAAAATTTTTCTCCCCTATAAAAAGAGAAGAAATGTGTACTTGATGAAAAGGAGAAATACAATACACTTGACAATTACATGAATTATTTTCCTGTCGCTAGTATTTGTACAAATTAATACACTTTTAGAACCTATTTAAATATGATACTCTCATTTCTTGAAAAACTGATAACATATGTAATAGATTTAATTTGTAGAAATTGCATGGTTTAGATGGATTGTTAGTGTATAGGCAAGAATGATATATGAAGGGATATTAGCATCTTTGTTTGACGCAGAACTTGCCAGTCTGTTTATTTTGTTTAGTTTGATACATATGAAATCCTTTTGTTGGATGTTTCTTGGTTCTTAATCATGTGTCTTAGATTTGAAAGCTAAAAGTTCTTACGTTAGTAGTTTGCATATTTCCTTTTATGATAGATTGTTGATATAATTATGTGTGGCTATTGTATTTTGCAGCTTTTAACTCGTCTTGTCTTTGAACGAGGCAGCACTGATGCAGCTGCTAAGGTAGCTGAGATCATGTGTGCAGATTTTGTCCATGAAGTAATTTCAGCATGTGTACCTCCAGTTTATCCCCCACGATCTGGTCATGGATGGGCCTGCATTCCGGTCTTTCCCACCTTCCCTAAAAGTGGCTCAGAAAATAAAGTATTATCCCCCTCTTTCAAAGATGCTAAGCCTAATAGTTACTGCCGGTCCTCATCCTTGCCCGGAATCCCTCTATACCCTCTTCAGTTAGATGTCATTAAACATTTGGTTAAGCTATCCCCAGTGAGGGCAGTCTTAGCATGTGTTTTTGGGAGTACAATTTTGTACAATGGCAGTGATTCTTCGATCTCAAGCTCCTTGGATGGTGGATCGCTGCAGGCACCTGATGTTGATCGGTTGTTTTATGAGTTTGCTCTTGATCAGTCGGAGAGGTTATATTCATGACTGTAAATCAATTTCTCTTTATGTATTTGCCTTATTGTTGCCTAGCTTTACTTGTTATTTTGACGTACAGGTTTCCAACTTTAAACCGATGGATACAAATGCAAACTAACCTTCATCGAGTTTCTGAGTTTGCTGTAACAATTAAGCAAACTGCTGATGGTGGCGAGGCTAGGGCTGAAGCAAGAGCTATCAAGAGATTACGCGAGCTTGACAGTGATACTGAGTCAGAAGCTGATGACATTGTTGGTAGCAGTAGTGTTTCAACAGCTTTACCAGACCTCAATGACCAAGGTGGTGCAGCTACTGAACCTTGGGATGACTCTTCAAAATCTGATGTTGCTGAGCTTGATACTTCAGTTTTCCTTTCTTTTGATTGGGAAAATGAAGAACCGTATGAGAAAGCTGTGCAGAGGTATTATAGTTCTTTACAAAGATAGGGAAATTATGAGAAACATTTGTTTAGTATGCTGGAAAGCATCTTTACTTTCTCTGAAGTTTCAATGCATAAATTATCTGGTTTTGGGGAGCATTAAACAGAAATTTTCCATTTTTCTTTGGAGGAAGGGGTTGGCAAGTCTATTTATCTTTTAATTGGTTTTGGGATAATATTGTCATCATGCTGACAAGGGAAGGTAACATTACCGTTTCTAGTCACTCATTGATGTCATTTAACAGATTGATAGAAGAAGGAAAACTCATGGATGCTCTTGCACTGTCTGATCGCTATCTACGTAATGGAGCTTCAGATCATTTACTTCAGCTAATCATTGAAAGTGGGGAAGAAACTCGGTCAGTCCCTGTACAATCTCACGGTAATGGAGGAAATAGCATATGGAGCAATAGTTGGCAGTATTGCCTGCGGTTGAAAGATAAACAAGTGGCTGCTAGACTTGCTCTCAAGTATGTAATGTCATGGGTGTATAATTTACCTTGTGAATGTTAGCTCAAACGAATTATACTAGTATCTGTCTATCGTACCCATCATCTTTGATCAGATTTGTTGCATTTGCGGAGCAGTTTTTGTTCCAGTAATGAAAATGTTCCTATTTGATATTTCAACTTATATAAGTGGTTCTTGTTTCTCATAAAAAAACACTTATACATGTGGCCTTTTTTAATTTCAAATATTGCGGGAATGTATGGATCTATTTTTGGTCCTTGAAAATGTCTTGTTCCTGTAAGTTGGGACTTGGGAGTAATTCTGCTCTCATCGTCTCCGAGTCTCATAGTATTGTTAGCTTTCCCTGGCATCACATGTTGTTAATCAGCCAAATCCTTCTCGTATGTTTATAGTCCAATTAACTGAGGGGTGTGGTTAATGGTGTTACACATGCACTAATGATTATATGAGAATCATTATATTCTTATTTCCATAGAATTTCTCATAGTCTTACAAATTTTGTTCCAGGTATATGCATAGATGGGAACTGGATGCTGCTTTGGATGTTCTCACAATGTGCAGCTGCCACCTACCTCAAAGTGATTCCATTAGGAAGGAGGTAGTGCTTCAATATTTGATAAATTGCATATATTCTATTAATGCTAAATTGATGTCTTGGTTACGTGAAGCTTGATAAAGGTTTTACATGTTGCATTATTTTACTTGGTGAACTGTATCTTTTTGTTGTTGATGTAATTCTTTTGGATGCTTAGGTCATGCATATGAGAGAAGCTCTGCAGAGGTACAGCCACATTCTAAGTGCAGATGAGCACTTTAGCAGCTGGCAAGAGGTAATAATTCTGGTCTCTATGGACTAAAATGAAAAGTAAATATGATAGGAATATTACAAGATAGCTCTTCTAGTTTATTTATTTATTATGGTAGCATGCATGTCACATTAAGTAGGGTTTCATTCTCTTCTTTTGTCCTTCTTGGTTCAATATCAGGTTGAAGCAGAGTGTAAGGAAGATCCTGAGGGCTTGGCACTCAGATTAGCTGGAAAAGGAGCTGTTTCCGCTGCTTTAGAAGTGGCTGAAAGTGCAGGATTATCCATAGATTTGCGGAGAGAATTGCAGGGCCGGCAGCTTGTGAAACTTTTGACTGCAGATCCTCTCAGTGGTGGAGGTCCAGCAGAAGCTTCGCGGTTTCTATCTTCTCTACGTGAATCAGATGATGCTCTACCAGTTGCCATGGGTGCAATGCAGCTTTTACCTGATTTACGGTCAAAGCAGCTTCTTGTAATTATCTAATTTTCTCATGGAAATTTCTTTGATCTAATAAAGAATACTATTTGTGTGGTATACATTCATATACTCTTGGTTGAATTAAAATGTTTATTTTGTTTATTTATTTTTACTTTTGTAAAGGTTCATTTCTTCCTGAAGCGAAGAGAAGGAAATCTTTCAGATGTTGAAGTTTCTCGGCTTAACTCATGGGCTTTAGGTCTTCGTGTTCTGGCTGCCTTGCCATTGCCATGGCAGCAAAGATGTTCTTCCTTGCATGAGCACCCTCACCTGATACTTGAGGTTCTTCTGATGAGGAAACAGCTACAGTCAGCTGCTTTGGTTAGATATCACTTCTTAAATGCCTTCAGTCACACACCAATACTTGACATATTCTGTGTTAAGACAGATTTGAATACCATATGATCATTTTCAACTACTAACTGCATAAAAGGCATACTAGTTGGATTGTGATCTATCTGTTTGTGGTTCTTTGATGCTATTGCTTTTTCACATTTTTTTCTGACAGATTCTCAAAGAATTTCCTTTGTTGAGAGACAATAATGTCATTATTGCCTATGCTGCTAAAGCTATTGCTATCAGTATTAGCTCTCCCCCGAGAGAATATCGAGTATCTGTTTCAGGGACAAGATCAAAGCAGAAAACAAGAACAGGTGCACCTGTGAGGTCTTCTTTCACGAGCAGTCTAAGTAACCTGCAAAAAGAGGCTCGCAGAGCTTTCTCTTGGGCTCCACGAAATACCGGAGACAAGGCCGCCCCAAAAGATGTTTACCGTAAAAGAAAGAGTTCAGGTTTGACACCATCAGAAAAAGTAGCTTGGGAGGCCATGGCTGGTATCCAAGAGGATCGTGCTTCAACATATTCTGTTGATGGGCAAGAACGTCTTCCTGCTATTTCCATTTCTGAAGAATGGATGCTAACTGGTGATGCAACGAAGGATGAAGCTGTTCGTGCATCCCACCGTTACGAAAGTGCCCCTGACATTACTCTTTTCAAGGTATGCTAGTGAAATGAGTTTGTACATTTTGGTTTTTTGATGCAGGAGCGTCTACAAGGCATCATTTTTTTTTTATAAACACCCCTAGATGCATGATAAAGATAGGAAAACTAAATATGTTCCAACTTCCATTTAAAGCTAAATATGTTTCATGCTGCCATTGTAAAATTTTCATACTGCTATTTGTCCATTTCATATGTAGAAGTAGAATATATGGGAGCATCCATGGCTTATATTAAATCGTTGTGCAAACTTCTGTGGAATTCTAATTGCATCAGTCCACCTACACTTACTCGTATACTTTCCCTGTATGAAGTTTTTTTGGCGTGGTTTGTAAAATTTTTATTTTTATAATTAGTTAAAGTAGTGGTTTCTTCAGCTTGCAATGGTCTTGTTTGGGCATGCTGCTACTGCTGGCTGACAGTTTGGGTTTTCTGTTTGCAGGCACTGGTTTCTCTATGTTCTGATGATTCTGTCTCTGCAAAAAGTGCATTGGATTTGTGTGTTAAACAGATGAAGAATGTGCTGAGCTCCCAACAATTGCCTGAGAATGCATCTATGGAAATAATTGGTCGAGCATATCATGCCACAGAGACGCTTGTACAGGTAATACTTCCAGAAAGCATTTACAACATGGTTAAAATTCCATAATGAACAAAGGAAGAGCATTCATCTTTACCTTGTAAAGGCAGGGTTATGGTTTTGTTATGCAATCATCTTTATGTGCATTTTAGTTTGTGATGCGGATTGCAATATTAGTTCTCATGGCATGCTTTTGCAGGGGCTACTTTACTCTAAATCCCTGCTGAGAAAGATTGTGGGTGGTAATGATTTGTCAAGTAATTCTGAAAGAAGTAGGGACATTGATGACGCATCCTCTGATGCTGGTAGCTCTAGTGTGGGCAGTCAGTCCACAGATGAGTTATCTGAAGTGTTGTCGCAGGCAGACATTTGGCTAGGACGCGCTGAGCTGCTCCAAAGCCTTCTGGGATCTGGAATAGCTGCTTCTCTAGATGATATTGCCGATAAAGAGTCATCTGCCCATCTCCGTGATAGGCTGATTGTAGATGAACGGTACAGCATGGCTGTATATACATGCAAAAAGTGCAAGGTAAGTGTCATAGATGAACTTTGTAGTTAAAGTCTGCTGCTTTTTTTAATTGTATGTTTTTTCTTTGGAATGATTATTGGAAGCTTGTTATGCTTATGGATATGTGGGACTTCTGTCAGATTGATGTTGTCCCTGTTTGGAATGCATGGGGACATGCTTTGATTCGGATGGAGCACTATGCCCAAGCTCGTGTCAAGTTCAAGTATGTTTAGTTTAGATTTGGCATTGAAAGGCTATGGAGCCTTTTCCTTCAATAAAAATGTGTTGTCCCCCTTTCTACTCTCGCTTTCCCCTCTCTTCCCCCCACCTCTTCATGTTGTATCTCTATGTCCATGTTTATCCCTGCTGAGGTACGTATGGTACAGGTGTTTATTAATGTTATATCCCCACCTTCTGATTTTTAGGCAAGCTCTCCAACTGTACAAAGCTGATCCTGCTCCTGTCATTCTTGAGATCATCAATACAATCGAAGGAGGTCCGCCTGTTGATGTTTCAGCTGTTCGTTCCATGTAAGATGCCATACAGCTTTGAAATAAAAAAATTTATGTTTGTCTTGTGTCAAATATTTTGTAGATTGCTGTGTGATCTAGAGTTTGAGACAATTTTTGTCCAAGTTCTAAGCCAGGAGTTTGAAAGCTCTTTCTATTTTCTAATGGGAATTTTTAAGCTTGCGAACTGTATACTTCTATTTTCTTCAACTGTAAAATCGTTTATCATTTATACGAGGAACAGAGACCAATGGGCTTTTAGAAATTTTCTTTCAATAAACAGGAAGCTTGATAATAAGCATGATGATCCATGGTAATTTTATGTTTCTGTATAAACTTGAGTTAGAAGAAACTCAACTCCATTCATAGTGTCAACAAAACTGACAGTAATAGGGAACCACTTCTTTTCTCAGCGTTGAGCTTGTTTGCCAATATGAAGAAAAATTAGCTGTTTGTTAAATTTGAGATGAGTTATCTTGGTACCCATTTGGGTTTTTTTATCAATGTTGAAGAACAATTGAGATTGTCCATTTCCGTAATGGTTATACCGTGATGAAACCTCGTGCTATTCAGTGCATGATATATGACATAGATACATTATGATTTACATCTCTTATTGTGCCCTGGGCTGGAATGAGAGGCACTGTAGTGTTGCTGATGTATCAGGTCGTGGTTATGTTAATTGAGTTTATTCTAAACATGACAGTCTGGCATTTCAAAACACTTTTGCTCATGTATCATGCACCTTTAGTCTATTATGTGCACTGGAATTTTAGATTCTGAATCCATAATATGTGCTTATGTAATGAACACACACTTTTCTGAAGCTGTCATTGTGTATAAACTGAAAATGCAACTTATACTGCAGGTATGAACATTTGGCTAAAAGTGCACCGACAATCTTGGACGATTCTCTTTCTGCTGATGCATATCTCAACGTATTGTACATGCCTTCGACATTTCCTCGATCAGAGCGATCCAGGCGTTCTCATGAATCTGCGAATAGTAATTCCACTCATATTTCAGACTTTGAAGATGGACCTCGCAGCAACCTAGACAGCATACGATATGTTGAGTGTGTCAACTATTTACAAGAAGTAAGTTTCACCTTCCGTCTATGCTCAAGCTAGCATTGACCTAGTATCTCAATTTACAGATTTTGAATGACAAGGAACTGAATTTATAAACTGTGCATGTCGATTTTTTTTATGCTCGCATACATCTAGAGTACAAGTTAAGGATGTTATTCTCGCTACTTCCCCTTCCTGTTATGTTCCCATATTTATACTTTTATTTACAGTCAGGTTCTTGATAACTATTTTCAATCCTTTGCAGTATGCACGGCAGCATTTGCTCAATTTCATGTTTAGGCATGGTCATTATAATGATGCATGCATGCTGTTCTTTCCTCCAAATGCTGTTCCCCCACCTTCTCAGCCATCAACAGTGGGGGCAGCATCCTCATCTTCATCCCCTCAAAGACCAGACCCTTTGGGAACTGATTATGGGACCATTGATGATTTGTGTGATTTATGTGTTGGTTATGGCGCAATGGCTGTTTTAGAGGAAGTAATTTCAACAAGAATGTCATCTGAAAACCCGCAAGATGTAGCAGTAAGACAGTATACAGCTGCGGCCCTTTCCCGTATTTGCATCTACTGTGAAACTCACAGGCATTTCAATTATTTGTATAAGTTTCAGGTAAACGCTTCACTCAATGGGTTTCATGTGGAACTGAAATGAGGATTGTTAGAAAGCTGCACTTTTTTAATGTTCATCTTATTGTGCTTTTATTTTCTTTTAGTTGGATTCAGATATTTACTTCATCTTTCAGGTTATTAAGAAGGACCATGTTGCTGCTGGACTTTGCTGCATCCAATTGTTTATGAACTCATCTTTGCAAGAGGAAGCTATAAAACATTTGGAAAATGCCAAGGTATTCTTTCGCTTATTGCCCTTGGACCATCTTAATTATCAAACATTTTCCAAGATGGCTCCTATACATTTTGATGTATAATGGCATGGAATCTCAGCCCTATAGTTTGGGAATTAGGTTTAGGGTTTGCAGCAAAGCCGGGAGAATTTCAGCCCCATAGTTTCAAATTTATGAATTTGTAGTGGTTGTATGTCTTTCATGTCGTTCAAATTTTGGTGGTTGTAGATGCACTTTGATGAAGCGTTATCAGCACGATCCAAAGGTGGGGATTCTACTAAGCTTGTGACGAAGGGTGTTAGAGGAAAAAGTGCCTCTGAAAAGCTCACTGAAGAAGGACTTGTCAAGTTTTCGGCACGGGTATCGATTCAGGTAGTTGCATCGCTGAAGTCCTATATTCTTTTATGTTATTAATTTAAAGAAATTGTTGGAACTTGGAAGACTTATTATGATTTAAATGTGAAGATTTGAGGGCCACATACATGAACATTTGACCAAGACAGTGCGAAAATCCTTAAAAAAGTTCAAGAAACATCTTTTATCATTTATATTATCCTTGTGTATAGAGGAATTGGCTCTGCGGCTCTGCCTAAGTTATCTGATGTTAATCCCAAAAAAAAGCTATCAGATGTTAAATCCATGGTAATTTAATAGGCTATCTGTATGGACCAAATCAATAGCTGACATATTAATATGCTTCTATTTGGTGGAAAATGATATCAACTATCCGTTTAGTTCAATAAGCAGTTTCATTGGCATTAGTCTCTCATATTTCCTGTTGATTTATTATTATATGGCAGGTTGAAGTTGTGAGATCGTATAATGATGCGGATGGACCACATTGGAAACATTCACTTTTCGGAAATCCAAATGACCATGAAACATTCAGGTCCGAGTGGTTCTTATCAGTGCTGGGCTTAGTATGAGTGTCTTTAGTTTTTTATGATATTAAAGAAACCAATTACTTTACTGCCCGAAGCAATTTCTTTTGCCTTGTTTTTTCGTATATTTGTATTTCTTGTTCAAACAACAAGTGTGCATGACTAGAATTCAAAGTTATAAAAGGAAAAAAAATTTGCTACTGCTATTAGTTAAAGTCTATTCATGTTCGTGAGTTAAAGGAAAATGTTCAGTGGTGTGGTATCAGTACATTCCATGCATTCCTCTTTTAATTTGTCTTCCATGATGTGAATATGTCCCAGGGTTGACCACATTACTATTATAATTATATTGTGAATGAGGATATTTATAAGGACATTCCATAATTTTCTGGTTTATTTGATGAAAAAAAAAATGATTTTCTTTGTAAGGTACTCATTTCTTCGGTGGTTTTCTTACCATGCGTTATGCTGTTTATCTTTTTTCCTTGCCATTGTACATGTTACATGAGAAATATTTTGATATGATGGTGAGGAAATTCATGCCTTTTGCTCTTTTTGCAGGAGAAGGTGCAAAATAGCTGAATCTCTTGTGGAAAAGAATTTTGATTTGGCTTTCCAAGTGATTTATGAATTCAATCTTCCAGGTAGCCATCACATTATGATTTCATCTTCAAACCCTTTTTTTTCGCAGAATTTGGTTCTGGATTTAGTGCATGTTTTTATTTACATTCCATCCTCTCATAACTTTCAGCTGTGGATATATATGCTGGTGTTGCTGCATCACTCGCTGAGAGAAAAAAGGGTAGTCAACTGACAGAATTCTTTAGAAACATAAAAGGAACAATTGATGACGATGACTGGGACCAGGTAATGTGATTTACATCTCGCTCAATAACCTGATAAAGCACACAAAGTATCCCATTCTTTTTATTAAATTCACAACAAATGAAAAAAATGGTGAGAATTCATCATCCTCGCCATTCTTTCTAGCTTTTTACTAACAGAAGAGGAAAAATGCAAGGCTAAGTTAAATACCTCCAGTTTGTTATGATCTTGTTATGATCATTGACCGAATTATAATATACTGATGATCCTTTAAGATTATGAAGAGTCAATTTTAGCTGGTAACTTGTTTTCAGTTTAAGGTTTATATTTTGATACTATCGAACTGGAATTAGTTTTAGAACTGTTTTCTGTGTCTCCCCTTCCGCTTTCTGGAAATCTGAAACTTATTCTATTTCTTTCTTTGTGAATTTAGTAAATTTTTATGTATTTGTGGGCTCATGTAGGTCTTGGGAGCTGCAATTAATGTATATGCTAACAAACACAAAGAGCGCCCTGACCGTCTCATAGACATGTTGACCAGTAGCCACAGGTAGTGGTTTCATGCTGTTGGAAAATTGTTAAACTTTGATTAATTGAACTTTAGTACTAAGAAACTTGGTCTCTGCTTTTTTGTGTTTTTTATTTGGCTATGCAGGAAGGTTCTGGCTTGTGTGGTTTGTGGTCGTCTAAAAAGTGCATTCCAAATTGCTTCTCGTAGTGGAAGTGTAGCCGATGTCCAATATGTAGCTCATCAGGTTACCTTTCCTTCCTCAGAAACTCTCCCATACAACATAGTACTTTGAAGTACACGCATCAAAAAACAATCTATGGGAAAAGGACACTATTCCTGTTTACAGATAGATTACATAGCTTGGCCAACATATTACACATAATCGTGCCACTATGTAAAGTGTTCAAAATAATCTATAAAAATTTCATCTAGTTTATGCTTCTATGATTTTAGCGCTGTCAACACGCTGCTCAATGCTTTTATTTAATATCTTTTTGTTCCACACACCATATTCATATCTTTATTCTAACTTATTTGTAGGCATTACATGCGAATGCACTTCCTGTGCTGGATATGTGTAAACAATGGTTGGCCCAGTACATGTGATATGGTTGCTTGAGGAAATTACAGCCGGTGCAAGCAAATTACTGTTGGCCTTGTTTGTTTTGCTGCAACCTTGCTGCACCCAGATAGTTTGAAACAGATGGGGCCTGACCACGGCTAGGGGACCCAGTTGCTACTGGAATGGTGTGTTGCCGATAACTGGTGGTACATGAACTTTGAAGACAAGGCGCCGTTGGTGTTAGTTACTGCCATCATTTTTGTTTCGTATTGTCAAGACTTCCCGCTGCCATTGATGAAGCTGCTTTTGACTCATTGAGTTCGCTCTGTTATATTCAGAATGTTCTGAAACTCTGCCCGAGTTTTGGACCACACATACATAGAAAACGTCTCTCGAAAGGCCGGACAGAAATCGATAACAATTCTTCCAAGTACCGAGTAGACAACACGTTGCTCGTGTGCGGTATGAACGTGCCTTGTTACTGCATTTCTTTGCTTCGTCAATGATTTTTTGTTAGTGAATTTTAGCATTTAGACTTCAGAGCTTAGTTAATTTAGGAGTGCTTGCGGATGTGTATAGATGCGAGAGAGAGAGAGAGAGGCATTTCTTGTATATATTTGTATTTTTTGGGGGTAACGCATGTTTGTATTTTTCATTTCCTGTAAGAAAAACTGATTGATACAAGCATATTTGTGGTGCGGCGATTCAATCACTGGACCTCGAGTGCGGCGGCAAACATTTCTTTTTCTCTTTATACAAGGGGTGAACGATTTTAACAACTTGAGCTATAATCGCTTGGTAAGAATCTAATGGATTAATGCAACGGTTAGTTCTTGCATACAACCCGTATCACTGAATGAACGTAGCATAGTAGTTGGACCCTTATGAAACATCGTTAATTCATGTTGAGGAGGCAGTATCAAGAAAATCTTTTTATTGTGCATGGTCATTGCATTAGGCCTATTAATATTATCACCAACAACGAACGGTTAAAACTAGACGCTCGAAACTAATGTATAGCGGAGGTTGTAATGAGTGTTTGATTAAAAGTTAAAACTAGCTCAATTTGTTTGAGGTTGGTTCGTGTGCTTCAACGAGGGTGCAAAAGCAAGGGTCCTTCAAAAGGTTACAGAGACCCTAGTTGACCGGTACTTGATAATTTTAAAAACAATATTATAGGATACAAACACTTATAATGTTTGAAGATGTATTAAGTTCGAATGATTTTAATTGTTTTTTATTCATTAGTCTGTGAACTTTGACTGTTTGTTAAAGAAAAGTGAGTAATTTGAGGCTTTTGAGTAATGTTTCAATGAAGCAAGGGAAATTGTCAAGAGGCCTAGCGGCTTGGGCCTTGTCTTACTCTTACCCATCAGAATAAAAAAGGTCTTCTTTTAATGAATATCGAAGAAAAATATATTAAGATGACTCTTTTAAAAGTAAATTTTTTTTTTCTTCAGATTATTTGACACCTCATGTTTTCAACATAATGTTTATTAATGTTAGCACGAGAATTAATCTTAAATTACAAAATGTCAGAAAGTCTATGAAAAGTTCTACTTTGAGATAGGCTCCTTAGCATTTCTAATTGGGGAATATTAGGGAAAGTCCTTCGGTAACAGTTGACAAAACATGTGATGCTCATTGCTGATGACATGAGACGAGGATTTTGGGATTAAGCTCAGTTCAACGTTCAATAATATGTAGGAATTTGGCCACATGCATGCCATCCACGTCCATCCGTTGAAAAGAAAAAAAAAAAAAAAAAAAAAAAAAAAAAAAACCCCATAATTTTATATTATCCATTATTTCAAAGATTAAAAATAGTTTTATATATATATATATATCTCATCACTTAGCACACTTTGCGTTGCACGTTGCGATTCACGGATTCAGATGGGAACCGTCGTATGTCATTATGTTGGACCTGTGGATGCAAATTTTTGCTATCTTCTCGTTCCACATATTATCTTGCAATTATTCATCCAATTACATCATATATGGTCGGTCATTCTTCATCAAAAGGGTCAGCTACCCTCCTATAAATACTTCTATTATCCCACTAGAATGCTAAGTCATTTGCTACTCACAAACTCCTAAATACATTCTTTTTAGAATTCTTAACTTTGGCATCCGAGATTCTTCGGCCAAAGTCCCCCATTAATCTTGGGCGTGTGAGGTTTTTGGCTTTAATTGAAGGTGATATTATTTTGCAGGTGCATTTTCATCAAATAAGAAGATGACGGAAATTTGCATCCACATGACTCGTTAGGAAGTTTTTTTTTTTTAAACAACTAAACGTGTTTTTAGTGAGAATATTTTTAAAACCAATTCTTAGTTAAATATAAGTAAATTCTGGAAAATCACTAGTGAACTATACAAGAAACACATAACTAGTGCTCTTGTAGAAAGCACTTCAAGTACTTTTATAACTCAAAAAACATTTTTTCTAAAATCGCTTCCAGTCATTTTAAAACCTTATAAATACACCCATTATTGCCCTCTCGTCTAGCATTAATACACATAAAAATGTCCAATATGTTGACAAGGTGTTCTTCTTGAGCATGACCCCGCCTTTGTTATCGGATGAGCATAACGTACTCCACGACAGTTTTGTATGCTAGTAATATTGGAGGGTGTTGATGTTGGTTTGAAGACTCTTCATAATATGCGCGTTCTTCTTATTCTTATTGAGAGAATTTCAAGTTCGAGTCTCCTCTTTAAATTATACCACTTAAAACGTCTTCTACTTATTAAAATACCATTCCACTCTACGATAAGGGAATTTATAAAGCTGGTGCTAATTAGGAAAATAATAAGAAGATAAAACGTTTAAAAAGATTTAGTTTTATGCTTGTTTTGGAATGATTTGACTTTTTTGGGTAGATTTGACTTTAAGCAACGGATGTGATACAAATAATTTCTCAAACGAGACAAAAAAAAACTATCATTTATGTCATCTCTATGTGAATTATTGTGATTAATTAAAATTTTGATTACTTATATAAGATTGTTTGAAAGGATTTGGATCCTATCTGGATCCAAATTATGGGGATTTTAGGGATCCTCACATATTAATTATTCATCGTGCATCGTACGGTCATAAATTATTTAACCTTTTTTTTATTTAAAATTAAACACAATAATACCTAACGAAAACTAACCTTACGATATATGATGAACGATTATAATGTGGGAATCCCTAAAATGCCCGCAAAGTGGATCCGAAGAAGATTATCTTTCTGTTTGAAAGCTCCCTATCACCTCTCTTCCCCTTATTATATATTTACTTAGTCCTCACACTTACCTATATTATATATTCTAATGAGATCCATAGACTTTGTATAAACAAGGGGCAATACCCTCCTTTTGTCTTTCTCTCTCTCTCTCTCTCTCTCTCTCTCTTGTTACTTGACAATGTCGTCATGGTCGGCAACAGCCTCGCCGCTGCCCTTGCTGTTCCGGAGGCGCTCGAGCGGCGAGATTAGGAATTTGGCCTCTGTTTCAAGCAGCATCTTACCGGCTTTTGGAACTGTCGTCGATGAAGCCCACTTGCAGCTCAAGAAGTTTGTTATTGCTCCCTATGATAGAAGATACAGGTAAAATATAATGATCTCACTCGTATATTCTCTTATCAGATAGCGTAACATATTATGTATTTCTTTTGATTCACAATCTAACAACGTTACATGCTAACGCAATAAATCGTGAGTACAAAATATTCGTTCTGATTCATAGTCTAATAACGTATTTCCGTATCCATGACCTATGTTAGTGTGATTAATGGCTGTGTATGGCATTGAAATGTGATGAAGGTGGTGGCAGGCGTTCTTGGTGGTGCTTGTGATATTCTCAGCATGGGCGTCGCCGTTCGAACTGGCCTTCAAAAAGGTGGCGACTGGGTCACTCCTGCCCGTCGATTTGGTTGTGGATGCATTCTTCGCCGTTGATATCATCCTAACTTTCTTTGTAGCTTACTTGGACAAGTCAACCTACCTCTTAGTACTTGATCACAAGAAAATCGCTTTGAGGTAATATTCCTCTCTCTCCTGGATTTACTCCCCTACTCCCGCCCCTTTTTAGGAGTGATCTATGGTGTCACAAATTAAATACTAAAAAAAAAAAAAAATTATGTCGTTTAATTCTCTTTCAATTTATTCAATTAAAAAGTCAAAACTTGAGAAGGAGATGAGTGAAAAATAAAAATAAGTGTAGCATCACATATAATTAATTTGGATTTAATAGGAAACAGATTAATTATGAAAAATCCTCATTAGTATTGTCATATAATATTAGATATTTTCAAGTGATGAGAGATTTGAAAGAAAAATTCAAAAATCTTTTTTATCCTACGGGATGTGTTATGGATGATGAATTGCTAGAAACACCAACTTATTAAATCAAATTTAAATGCCAATTGATGTGATAATTTTTTTTTTATTTTGTGAATAAACAAGGTTCTAACTCGGTCGAGAAAGAGGATCAATGAAACATTATTACAATAATCTAACAATCCGTGATCCAAAAGGATGTAAGGCTTGTTTGGTGAGTTGGTTGGAGGAGGTGTCAAAATGTGAGATGAGCATAATTGAATATGATAAGTTATGAATCCACAATAACAAATGATCACATAAGCTTGTGCCAAGATACAGTTAGCATGTGGTCACATGAGCAAGGGAGTCCCACACAAATCCGAAGGACGATTTTTGCCATGGCTTTTTTCACTAGGTCAAAATTGTCCTAGCCTATTTCCTACCATACCATGTAGGTGTTATAAATAGGCAAAAGTTAGAAAGATAAACTTTGCTAGGAAGAGGAGCGAAGCGGGTGCGAAATATCACGCTGTTTAGTTTCGTAATTATAACACAAAAAGATTGCAGGTAAAAAGAGGAAGGAAGGGATACTAATATTATTGCTTTTAGTTCTTTTCTTTTGCAGTGTTTATTATGATCACTCGGAGTGCTCTTTATATAGAGCAACATCTGTGACAACCAAACAAACAAAATGATTACACTTTTTTATCATACAACTACTATTCCTTTACTATTCCCAAGTCTACATTACTGTGAACATTCATTCATCATTACAATTTTACAACAGTAGGCCATATAAGGTGTTTTTTATATCATATTTTCTTTTCTTTAAAATGAAAAATCAAAAGAGAACTAAAAGACGGAAACAAATAAAAGTGCATGAAAAAACACATTATTGTATGGAAATCATTTCTTACTTCTGATCGCACTAGCATAGTCAAATCTGTTCTTATCAATTTATCTACCCGCACCACTTGAATTTGTTCCTTGTTTTGTATTACAAGATTGTGAATTATCTTAGATACAACGAGTTTTATACAAAAACATTCGTACTGATTGTCAAAGTTAACCACCACCAAAGATAATTACAAAAAGAATCAAGTTAAGAATGATGATTGATCTTGGTACTAATTGAAATTATCTATTTTTATTTTGTTGGCAATTATAGGTATGTTACAAGAATATATTTTCCACTGGATGTAGCGTCAACTCTACCATTTAATGTGATATATAGAATTTTTACTGGCAATATGCACCATCAGCAAGTCTTTGGCTTCATCAATATGCTTCGTCTATGGCGTCTTAGGCGTGTTAGTGAACTCTTCAAAAGGTACTTTAACTTCTAACTACATACTAAATCACTAATTACACATAAAATTAACATGTGATTAAGATCCTAATAAAGGACTAGTGTTTAATTCACATGCAGGCTAGAGAAAGACACACGCTTTAGCTACTTTTGGGTTCGATACATCAAACTAATTTGTGTAAGAATCTAGTTTCCTCTCTTTGAGCTTTTATTTTACTTGTTACATTCCCGTATCTGGCATATTATGCTAACCGCACATTTAGGTTGTTTCATACATATTTTGCCATATTATAGATCCCGATTCACTGTCTAACAACATAACTCGTAACAATATCTAGTACTAATCAACCTATGTTTTTCCGGTGGGGTTTTGGAGCACAGGTTACACTGTTTGCAGTGCACTCATCAGGTTGCTTCTACTTCTGGATGGCAACCCATCACAAACAAGAAAATGATACATGGATTGGAAGCCAGATCAACGACTTCGAGCACAGAAGCATCTGGTTGTGTTACACGTATTCCATCTACTGGGCCACTGTCACTCTCACCACCGTTGGATATGGCGACTTGCATGCGGTCAACTTTGGGGAGAAGATTTTTAGCATCTTCTATATGCTTTTCAACATTGGCCTCTTTGCTTACTTGGTTGGAAACATGACCAATCTCGTCGTCCATAGCGCTGTTCGAACTTTATTCATGGTATATGATTTTCTCCTCTTTTGCATTTGATAGCAATTTTGTTTTCAGTTAAAAATAAATAAAAATAAAAATAAAAATAAAAACGAAATAGTTATTAAACGGTTCTTAAAATAACTAAAGAAAAATGTTCTCTTGTCAACTTTTCGACGACATAATCATATTACTAGACTATAAATTTGAGTCGTTTGGCCATTAATCGAGCTGATTGTTGCATGAATGCTTAATGAATGTGTAATACCTAATCACAGTCTTGCACCATAAACATGTTGTCTTATAAAAAATAACTTCCGGATTAATCAAGCATCTCTGATGCATGTAGAACCCACTTCAAAAGCCAAAACCATAAAAATCACCTATATGTAGATGATTGACCTTAGCATTTGAATTCGGGAAATCATTTATACACCATTTCCCCTTTCTACACATTCTTATTTATCGTCGTGGAGGGCGTGAGAAAAATGGTGTAGGAAAATCATTGATAAAACACAACGCAATGATCGATTACTTATATACTAGACTAATTTGAAGTGACTTTTTTTGTTGAATGTGATTTATAAACAGAGGGATGCCATCAATGAGATATTCAGATATGCAAGCAAAAACAGACTGCCAGAAGGCTTGAAAGAGCAAATGCTGGCTCACGTGCAGCTCAAGTTCAAGACAGCAGAGTTGCAGCAAGAAGAAGTTCTTGAAGACCTTCCCAAGGCAATCAGATCCAGCATTTCCCACCATCTTTTCCAAAAAACCGTCGAGAAAACCTACCTGTTCAAGGGAGTCTCTGAACACCTAAGTGTCCAATTGGTATAGCTATTGCCTACCTCTCTCTTCCCTCTAAATGCAAGATTCATAATATGATCTCGTCGTTGTATAAATTCATCAAAGAACGTTGTTGTTTGCAGATTTCAGAGATGAAAGCAGAATACTTTCCCCCCAAAGTTGACATCATCTTACAAAACGAAATCCCAACAGATTTCTACATTCTAGTAAATGGAGCATTGGTACACACACACACACTCTCTCTCTCTCTCTCTCTCTCTCTCTCTCACATATCAATCCTACATAAGATATAGTAGAAACATAAACTAATTGCATCGCGTATTTGAAATGCAGGACGTGCTGAAGTACAAGAACGGCACAGAACAGGTACCTTTGAGCACTTCATTGTGAGCATTCCATAGATTGTTTCGGGTTTCAGAACCTCTTCTCTATGGAAAATGCAATGTACTCTCTCTAGGTTCCCCAGTGATGAACGGTGAGATGTAAGTTGCGTCTTCCATACAGGAGAGCATCTGCCAAGGTTTTTTTAGAGAGTGTAGTGTGTTCGTATGCGCTATTTTAACTATGAAGTTCTGTACATCAAGTAATCATGAAAGGCTCGAAAGTCAAGAAATTATCGAACATAGTAAAACATGTAATGCAAGATGACGGCTATGAATGAACTGAGGAAAACAAAATAGTGCACCTATTGGCATTGTAGGATGTTCAAGCCAAGAATCAAATTAAGGAAAACCAATAGTCAGATGACACAAGCGTGTATAGAATGAACTGCTAACGGATCCTACTGTGCATCTCTTTATACCGAAACTGATCCATCCAACCTCGAGGAAGACACCCGTAGCTTTCTCACATTGAGTTATGTCCTTTAAGCTTCCAACAACTGCAGAGGCAGATGAACAAAGATCATAAAAATTCAACTTTAAACCGTAGCCCGGAAAGGATATTGTACTCGTGAGAAATGGCTCATCTCGGACGTCCTCTTCGATTAAGCAGACAGAGTCTGAAAAATGAATACAAAGAATAAATATGGTAAGAGAAACCAAGAAGTACATATGCCCTCTCCTCCCCTAGCTTTAACGGAAAGAAAAAGTAACGTTAAGCGGGAGATCGCTAACATGTTAAACCAGCTAACTGATGACCTATGAATCAACCCTGGGAATTCTAACACAGAAACAAGCTATTACAGCAATGTTTGTTGACACTGAGAAGCCTTTTCCTATGTATGTTGTTCTGATTAAACTTGCTTGTATTTTCAGTTTTTGTCAAAACTAGGATCTGCAGACTTGGTAGGAGAGATTGGGGTATTTTTCAACATCCCCCAACCTTTTACGGTGAGAACGAAAAAGCTTTCTCAGGTTATTCGGATCAGCCATCAATCATTCAAGCAAATCGTACAGTCACAGAATGAAGACGGCAAGATAATAATCAAAAACTTCATTGAGGTAACAACACCTATCTCCTTCCTCTCTCCATTACTCTCGTTTCGTTCTTTGAAGGTATATAAATAACCCTATCATGCATAGTCAGTTGTTTATGCCGAGTCTTTCCTTTACAGTACTTGAAAGACTTGAAACAAGAGGTGCGAGAAGAAATACCATTTCTAACAGAATTGCTCGATGACCTGAATATAGAGGTACACATTTCCATTTCAAACAGAATAACTTGACCGTAAATCTGAGTCTACTTATCCGGCTTTTCCTTAGCTTCTATTGTTTATCGAAGAAAGCATTGTGAATTCACACCAATGTAAAAGACTACTAGGAGTTCGGAATTTTTGCCAGACATTCTACTTAGAACAACTTCAACTGCATTAAGGAAAGCCAACACTGAGTGGTTTCTGTTTTTAATGATGATACTTTCATTTTCTTTGCAGCATATACAACCAAATGAACCAGCGAATTACCAAGGAGAAGCGAACATGGAAGGTAAAGTCGTCCCTTAGTTGAATCAAAATTGTGAAGCATAAATTGAAATTTGTTGGCTAGAGCCAGACACTAAAAATGTTCAAATGAGGAATTTTAGGTTAAAGTGGACACAGCATTACATATTAATTCTATGCATTAAAAGTTTCAGGATATTTGTCATCTTAGTTTAAAATTTTACTGTCATTTTATAGAAACAAGCGATACTTCCACTCCAAGGCCAATTACTATGAGAGTCATTATTCACGGACATCATCCAGATGAAGGTGACACGAACGGAAAACTCATTCATTTGCCCGAGTCAATGGAAGAGCTTCTGAAATTAGCAGGTACCCCCCTATTTGAGACATATACCTCCGAAAACTATAAAATGGTCGGAGCTAGTAAGTGGCTAATACAAATGGTGAGAATTAAATTCCGCCACAGAAGGCCGGAGAGTTCATGATTCAATATCACAATCGTTTCAGTAATACTAACTGATTTACCAATCAACTCATACCAAATAGAACACAAATTTTCGACCTCGCTCACACTTTCATCACAAGTTGACAAATTATTGCAACGTACTAACTATTTTACTGTGAATGCAGAGAAAAAGTTGGGAAAAAGAGGAAGCACAGTTGTGATGGCAGACGGTTCACAGGTCGAAGAGCTAAACGCATTAAGAGATAACGATCGCTTGTTTATCTTTTAAACACAGATAAAGATAAACACAGACACTATGTATGAAGGAATGAATGGACGAATGACGACTAATCAATCGGTTTCGGCCATCTTCTAAACGAATTTTTATAATGTAATTCGTGGAAAATATGAGGATTCAAGAACTTACATCGTCTGTGCATTCTATGCTCGGTTGTTGAGCAACTCCAAGACGGCGTAAGCAGCTTTTTCAACTTGCTCTCTGACCTCCTCTAAGCCTTTCTTCTTCTCGATAGCAGATTCCTTGCACTTCTCGATCTCCTCCGAAATTCCGGCAGAGTTCTCATCAATCTCGCTATCGAAAAACCAGATCGTCATTGAAACTTCAGAAGAATAAATTCCAGGAAACAGTTCCTTGAAATCGAAATCAAATCAAAGTTATACAGAAAACTGAAAAAAAAAATAGAAACTTACCTCGTCATCTTAAACATGTTCTCCATCGCGCCCTGGACTTGCTGTGAAATCACTGCGCGATTTAATATAAACTTAAACAGTTTTTTTTTTGGAATTCAAGACTCAAATTAGAACAGAAGAATTCGTAGAATCGAATCACAAATGAAAGTGACATTGAATTGCGCGCGAGAGAATTGAGCTGACCGTAGACGATGGATGACATCGGAGACTCGGTCTCCGATTGGAATTGGAGCTGAAGGTCCGACTGAGATCGTGAAGCCGCCATTGGAGTGTGGCGTGTGCTTGTAATTTTGAGCTTTTGGCAAAAGCAGCAGCTGAAATGGAAGGAATGTTGTGTTTGGTGCGCTAATTGCCAAGTACTCCGAAAAAGGAGGGAAACTGAAAACAACGAGTAAACTAGTTTTAAATTTTTAAAGGTGTATTTATACAATAGAATTTTCATGAATTTCAGAGTGTATTGCTGACCTTATTAAATTTTAGTTTCTCTCCATATGTTTTGATAAAATTACAATCTTCAACCCATACAACTTGAACAAACAAATGATTTTTTAACTAACCAAGAGCAAAGATGGTATTAAATATGGGTAAATCTTCTCCAATGATCAATTCAAACACAATCTTTCATATGAGTACCAACGTAAAGCTAACATGATGTGGAAAGGCATGAACGGTAGTCCACCGTTCCAAAGGCCGATTAGACGCATAGAGACATTTCAGTCTCTCCTGACTACCGTCAACGTTCAGTTTCTGATTTTGGGTTAGACTGGAGACCATATAAACCTAAGTAGGTTTGTTTTTTTATTTTGGGTTTGAGGCACAGAGCTAGGAAAATACGGATTATTTTCTGGTTGAAAGTTTTGGGATGACTCGTGTGATTTGATTGTGGCCAAAAGTGGGCTAAAATATTTTTTAACCTTTCCAGGCGCTTTTGAAGATTTGTTACACTTCAGAGTCTCTGACTAAAAAAATCAATAGAAAATATAAAGGAAAAATTAGGTTCTCATCCCTATTTTTCATACTTCATTGATTAAAACCTTATTCATTTTCAATTTTTGATCAAGGTCCTTAGATTTAAATAAGGGAGTTTTAATGAAACACTCCCTGTCACATCCCGGCCCGGGCGGGACCACTTCCCAGGCCCGACTCCACTACCGTAGCACGATATTGTCCGCTTTGGGCTTACCATTCCATCACGGTTTTGTTTTTGGGAACTCACGAGCAACTTCCCAGTGCGTCACCCATCATGGGATTGCTCTAGCCTCCTTCTCGCTTAACTTCGGAGTTCCTACGGAACCCGAAGCCAGTGAGCTCCCAAAAGGCCTCGTGCTAGGTAGAGATGGGAATATACATTTAAGGATCACTCCCCTGGGCGATGTGGGATGTCACAATCCACCCCCCTTAGGGGCCCGACGTCCTCGTCGGCACACACGCGACCAGGGTTAGGCTCTGATACCAAATTGTCACATCCCAGCCCGGGCGGGACCACTTCCCAGGCCCGACTCCACTACCGTAGCACGATATTGTCCGCTTTGGGCTTAGCATTCCCTCACGGTTTTGTTTTTGGGAACTCACGAGCAACTTCTCAGTGGGTCACCCATCATGGGATTGCTCTAGCCTCCTTCTCGCTTAACTTCGGAGTTCCTACGGAACCCGAAGCCAGTGAGCTCCCAAAAGGCCTCGTGCTAGGTAGAGATGGGAATATACATTTAAGGATCACTCCCTTGGGCGATGTAGGATGTCACACTCCCGGTACTGTTCACTTTTAACGAAAACCCACATTTTTACCTTTTCCTGATATCATTCACTGCACCTTTATTTGCCCTTTTTCATTAAAACTAAAGTTTTATTGGACTTTTCGTTAGTTTTCCTTTTAAATAAACGTCATTAATTATTTCAATAATAAAATATTTTTTATTTCTAAATATATTCATTTAGTGTTAGAAACGTTATATTTGGTATATTTATATTTACGACTAAATTTTTTATCATATATTTTTATTTTTAGTTTGTACCCATTTTCAATTTGCAACCCTTTTTTTATTTTGTACCAATTTTCTTTTCAGTTATAATTTGTACCCATACATTAATTCTTTTTTATGCCTGTATTTTTTAAACTTTTATTTGTATTTGTACCCATATTTTTTAATTTATTTGTACCCATTTTTAATTATATGTATTATTTTACGTTTTAAAATATATCAATAGTTATTTTTTAAAATCTGTTAATAATTATGTGGGTACATTATTTTTTTGCTACAATTTTTGTGAAGAACAATATTACCCTAAAATTGATTTAAGTATTTATTATATTTTCAAAATATTATTTGATTTGTTTAAATTTCATAATTTGTGGGATATCAAATGCATAAATACATAAGTTAAATCTCTTAAATGAGGCTAAAGATCTCGATCAAAATATTTAAACAAACAAGTTTCAATATAACAATTAAATTGATTAAGAACTAGAACCAAAATGACCCAAATATAAGTAATGTACGTAAGCCGGAATCAAATCGAAATTATTGGTTTGCTGATGTCCCAATATTGATTATTAATGTTTGTGATCGTTAATGATGAATTTTTTGGATACATGTTCAGGTTTGGGCTTCTTTTGAGAAGCTCTTGTGTGCAGCAAAATCGTGAAATCTAGGCCCACATGTAGAAAGTCTCCCTTCCTCTAGCAAAATACTGCAAAAACATCTTCGGTCATTTCAATCACGTAACGTAAGATTAAAATATACTTTAATTACACGTTTAAATGTCCCCTCTTTGCAAGTGTGTGATAATGACCTCATAAAATAGATGTATTGAAAATTTTGACCGTTCCAATTACGCGTTTGTCACTTTTTATTTTAGATGAGCGATAGTGAGAGAAGAATCTGACTCGTAATTTCTGATACAAAATTGTTTTCAATCACTGAGAAAATAAAACAAAGACACTTGGCTTGATATGCACACTCTTTGTGGGCCCCCCTTGGCATACTTAATTGAGGATCAGGATCCTCTCCTGATCTTTGTATGGGGATTCTCATGACCAACAAGTGTGGGACGTTGGATGCAAATCCAACGGCTATAATTATTATAACTTTAAAGGGACCTCCCTATTTGCAGTCGTTGGATTTTCATCCAACGGCCCACACTTGTTGGTCATGAGGATCCCCATATAAAGATCAAGAGAGGATCCTGATCCTTTAATTGAAGCAACTAGATAGTTAAATTAGTACTTAATTTGGATTTTATTGAATTTGAACAATTGGATACCAAATCATGAAATAGTGAGCACATACCAACAATAGGCCAACACTGTGTCCACGTGACGTATCTACTCAAAGCGTTTACCGTTAAGTACCGATAGTCTTTCGTTAAAATTTTCAATAAGGGAGTTTTAACGAAACACTCATGGTACTTTTCACTTTTAACGAAAAACCATATTTTTACTTTTTCCTAGTATTATTCACTGCACCTTTATTTGTCATTTTTCATTAAAATTAAAGTTTTTTTAGACTTTTCGTTAGTTTTCCATTTAAATAAACGTCATTAATTATTTCAATAATAAAATATTTTTTATTTCTAAATATATTCATTTAGTGTTAGAAACGTTACATTTGGTATATTTATAATTATGGCTAAATTTTTTTATCATATATTTTTATTTTGAGTTTGTACCCATTTTCAATTTGCAACCCTTTTTTATTTTGTACCAATTTTCTTTTCAGTTTTAATTTGTATCCATATATTAATTCTTTTTTGTGCCCATATTTTAAAAACTTTTATTTGTATTTGTACTCATATTTTTTAATTTATTTGTACCCATTCTTAATCTTCTAAATGTACCCATGCTAATTATATGTATTATTTTATGTTTTAAAATATATCAATAGTTATTTTTTAAAATCTGTTAATAATTATGTGGGTACATTAATTTTTTGTATAATTTTTGTGAAGAACAATATAACCCTAAAATTGATTTAAGTATTTATTATATTTTCAAAATATTATTTGATTTGTTTAAATTTCATAATTTGTGGGACATTAAATGTATAAATGCATGAGTTAAATCTCTTAAACGAGGCTAAAGATCTCGATCAAAATATTTAAACAAACAAGATTTCAGTTTAACAATTAGATTGATTAGGACCAAAACCAAAATGACTCAAATATAAATAATGTACGTAAGCAGGAATCAAATCGAAATTATTGGTTTGTTGATGTCCCAATATTGATTATTAATGTTTGTGATCGTCAATGATGAATTTTTTGGATGCATGTTCAGGTTCAAAACAACAAATTGGGCTTCTTTTGAGAAGCTCTTGTGTGCAGCAAACTTGTGACATCTAGGCCCACATGTAGAAAGTCTCCCTTCCTCTAGCAATACTGCAAAAACATTTTTTGTCATTTTAATCACGTAATGTAAGATTAAAATATACTTTAATTACACGTTTAAATGTCTCCTCTTTGCGAGTGTGTGATAATGACCTCATAAAATAGTTGTATTGGAAATTTTGACCGTTCTAATTACACGTTTTTATTATTATCATTTTTTGTGACATCCCACATCGCCCAGGGAAGTGATCCTTAAATGTATATTCTCATCCTTGCCTAGCACGAGGCCTTTTGGGAGCTCACTGGCTTCGGGTTCCATGGGAACTCCGAAGTTAAGCGAGTAGCGCGCGAGAGCACTCCCAGGATGGGTGACCCATCGGGAAGTTCTCGTGTGAGTTCCCATAAACAAAACCGTGAGGGCGTGGTCGGGGCCCAAAGCGGACAATATCGTGCTACGATGGTGGAGCGAGCCTGGGAAGTGACCCGCCCCAGGTCGGGATGTGACATTTTTTATTTTAGACGAGCGACAACAAAAGAAGAATTAAACTTGTAATTTCAAATATAAAATTGTTTTCAATAACTGAGAAAGTAAAACAAAGACACTTGGCTTGATATGAAAACTCTTTGTGGGCCCCCCTTGGCATACTTAATTGAAGCAACTAGAAGAGATTTTTCAATATGATCGGTATACAAGATGGTACACTACGTGTCACTATACAAATGCTATAATATGTGTACTAAAAAGTTAATAACTTTAAAAATAAAATTTCTCACCACTTCTATTAAAACACATGATGTACTACTTATGTTCCCATCATAATAAAAAAATTTTTAGCAACTAGATAGTTAAATTAGTACTTAATTTGGATTTTATTGAATTTGAACCATTGGATACCAAATCATGAAATAGTGAGCACATACCAACAACAGGCCAACACTGTGTCCACGTGACTTTACCGTATACCGAGGACCAAAAATGAAACGGTAATTTCCAACCATTTAATTTGTTTATTAAACTCATTTTATTTGTTTATTCCTTACAGTAGGAATTTTTTGGAACTTGTGGAGGTAGCAAGCATAATCATAATTTAAATAAAATAATATTTCTACTACTTTGAATTTTGTATGATTACAATTAAGCTACATTAATATTTTATATTTATATTATTTTATATTTTATTATTTCTATAAAAAATTAATATAAAATGTTAACGTGACTTAACCGTGATTACATATCACAGGAGAGAGGGTATGGAGAGAGTATAAAAATGAGAGGACAGACAATTCACCTCCTTTTAAATATTAAAATAAAAAAAATCTTTTCTTTTTTTATTCGGGTAAGTAGGAAACTTCCAGGATATAAGGTCTTGTAAATACATACAATTATGAATTTTTTTAATTAAATTATGTTTTCTTTTCTGTTAATTCAAGGTGTTGTTTTGCATAAGAGCTTTTCTATTAACACACGTTACACGTTAAGTTCACCTCACCAAAGCATTTTTTACACATTATTTGACAAATTTACCCTCTCAAAACCAAACAACTTAAAAAAAGAAAAATGAAATAAAACAAATCACACAACTACACCCTATCGGAAACCCCACTCTCGCCGACAACCCAACCACCAGCAGCCCCTCCCTCTCGCCTGAAACCAGACTCCTAGTAGAAGTGGTTCCGATGACTCCGTCTACCACCCTTTTCACTTGCATAGTCGCATGCTTTTTCCTTTATGTTACAACTTAGAAAGAGAAAGTTAAACACCTTGTACGACAAACTATATCCCTGGTCCGCGTCGGGGTGTTCGTGCGAGGGTGCAGAAAGGGGCGGAGGAGGGGTGTTGGGCTTTAGCTGGACCGACGGTGATGCGCGGGGAAGATCTCAGTGGGGTCTAGGAGAGGAGATGGTGGTGCGCGGTGGGAGGTGGGATGTGTGGTGCGGATGGAGGGGAGGTGGGTCGTCGGTGGGGACAAATTGTTATGTTCAATTATTATTATTTTTTTTTTTTGTAAAATTTCTTTTTTATTGATTGTCATGGGTATATTTGTAATTAAATAATTTAGAGTGAAATTTCTTTTTTTATTGATTGTCATGGGTATATTTGTAATTTTAAAAATTCAAATTTCAACTAACGTTAGTTAGCCATTATTAACTGGTGTCATGTTGACGCCAAGTAGCCGTTGGCACTCAAATGGGCTGAGCTAGAGTGTTGGGCTGGAGGGCTGGTTGGTTGGAAATGGTCAATCTGCTAGCCTGATTTGAGGGTTTAGGCCCAGTGGGGCCCACAAACCTTTTGACCTAGCTGTCGATTGGAGACGATTTTCATGTTATTTTTAGTTATTTTTAACTCTATGACCCTTTAGCCATATTCGGATGGAAATGGCTTAACTGACATAGTAAATTAATTATTATTTTATTTGGAAATGTTGGTAATTAAGCGGGCACCACATAAAAATAAAAAATAAATAAAGATAAAATTAAAAAAAGGAAAAGGAAAAGGGGAAAAGAAGCAGCGGAAAGGACCACCAGTAGAGCGAAACGGACATTCATAGCGCTCCTTAAGTTGGATGGGTCCCGCATGATTTTACACAGATCCCAATCCATGATCAATCCAAAGAGTCGGCATACGGTTGAGATACGTTTCCCCACCGTATTTTATTTTTTTCATGGGGTTGTGATAAATGCAATTTACAATAATTTTGGGGTTTTCCACAAAACCCTAAACGTGCATATGTACTTACATTTGTTGTGGTCCCTTATATCTTGTTATGCTTCTCATAGAAGCCAGAATGTGCTCATATGACCACTTTGACATTATTGGATTACGAAATAAGAATCCAACTCCTTTGAATAAAATACCCTATAAAACATGTAATTGTCCAAAGCACTTGTAAGCTTGGCTTCAATACAAAACACATCTGCAATTGTCATTCCATGTTACATTTTATAAAGTCATCACCTTTAATCATAGCATAGAATTTTTAGACACTCAAATATATGAAGGTGGAAAAGCAAAACATATATTAAAGGATCATTCTCACTTTACTGTTTTGAAGTATCGTTGTTTTCAAATTTTCATACATCAAGTTTTTTTCATCGTAGTCTCATACCTAACAGAATTATGAATATAGGAAAAACGTAACTTTAGATATGAGACTGAGATAAAAAAAAACCATGATCAATAAATGTTTGAAAACCACGATACTTCAAGTTAGTAACTGAAAATTACCCTATACTTAGCAAAAGTGCATGGAGTCATTATTTTGTTTAATGACCATTGACCTAGCCTTATGAAAAGTGCAAGGGTATTTGAGGACGTTTTGTGGGATCACCTTACATTATTCTTGGTTTTTAAGTATTAACGATTCTATTGATCATTGAGATTTTGTAGTTTTTAACGAACTCAACGTTCAACGATGTGTTTGAAATACGCTTATTTGTTTTGGCCCTTGGCTCTTTTAAATTATATACTTTATGAATATGTTCATGTAATGCCTTTTAAATAGTGAATCATTTTTTTGTTTACCGAGATATTAACTGTTCATTCTTACCTATTTTTAAGAAATATGATGTATAAAAAATATATAAAAATAAAGAAGAATAGAAAATAGAACTCTGTAATTTCCAAACAGATTGAATATTTGAATCCATCAAGCCAACCACCAAAAATCAACAGAAATGGCAAACTCGTGTTTCTACATTTAGTATAGTAGTAACAAGGGTACGGAAGTACCTCCGTATCTTAATTATTTTTTTCAGTCAAATTAATGTACTTGAAAAAGTCAAGTCAAATACAGAACGAGGAGGAAACTGATTCGACCCTGGATTAACATTAATTAATGGATTAAAAAGGCCATGGGAAAAAACAAGGCCAAATGCACGTAATAATTACTGTAACTTTATCAGTACATGTAATATTATACCCCACATGTCCCCCAGCGAACAAAAAGTAAAACCCCAACTTCATTTTAATTTTAAACGATGTAAATTTGGCACATGAAATAAACATGGCGAGGAAAAGTTGAAAACAAAGACCTTGTACAGGTATTAAGCAAGTTCTTTTACAATGTTGTTTCAATGCTACGCATATTTTAATCGTTAAATTTGATTTTCAAGATTGTTTATGTTTTTTATTTTCAAATTGAGCTTTTTATTTTGCACGTCACACACATAGTGTTTATCTTCACATACATTGTTGTTTATTTTTTATCGTTGATTTCATCTGATTTATCAAATCAGAATGACTAAAAATATAAAAAGCTACGTAAGAAGTTAAAAAAATGTGGAAAATCGTTTTCTATCACAGATGGATGTTACGTAGTGTTTAAGAAATTTCCCTTTTATGCTTTTGGTAGAAAATAATTAGTTACACCCTTTAAGTCACACTTTCACAGTAAAGGTAAGTCACTAGCTAAAATTAATATTTTGTTCTTGATAGACGAACCATTTTCTTATACGTCATCAACTTACGCTTTTTGAATAATCTCAGCGGAATAAGGAAGTTTTTTTTTAAAATAAACCAAAAAAGAATACTTAATTGTGAATGACATAAAGCACATAATTCTTCAATACTATACAATCTAACATAAAATTAAGAAAATATGTAACATGAATGGATGACAATGACACACTATGTGTGTGCTTTAAAATTTTAAAAAGAATTAAATTTAATTTATGTAAAAAAAAAATTAGTGGATCGGGGAAGTTAAAATAAGTGAAAAAAAAAAAAAAAACGTGGATGCAGATGAGAGAGAGAAAGAGACAGAGAGTGAGTAGGATATTGATAAGATGACATAGTTGTGAGGCTAAAATAAAAGAGCAAAAATTTGTTTGTATGACATTACTTTAATGCCCATACCTTTGTTTTTCTAAATATTTCTTTCATTTATGTATAAAAATGTATAATAATAATTTTATTGGTTTTTAGTTGACAGATAAAATTCTATTAATATGTAGTTTGGATTTTGCTCAACGAAATTTTATTTCTCGTATTCGTACATGTCAGAAAACAAAAATTTCATGGATTAAACAATCAATGTTAATCAACAAAAAAAAAGTTATTCAAAAACTTACAAAAACAAAAAAACAAAATCAAATAAGGAATTGTCACGTCCATGGGTTTCATGAGAGAAGCACGAAATTGAGGTTATAAGGAAATGTCATAATCTCGTATAGAATGGAGATGGTCCTACTTAATTTTCCTTCGTATTTTGTTGTGGTTGATTTGTTGCATCTAAAGTTTTTAACCGCCGTTAACTTCCAATGGAGTACTAGGGAAGAATACTGAGAGATATGTTACATATACATTTAATTGGTACACCGCAATTCAAATTAAATAAATACGTTTGTTCGACCAAAAAAAATAAAAATAAAAATAAATGTGTTTTGTCATTTTCAAGACATTTACATACAATAATACAAGAGGCAGTAAATTATTAGTAAATTGCAAAGATAACTATTAATTCATTCAATGTTTACCCATCTCATCAAGTTAAGAGACCATTAATTATAAGGAAAATTAATGAAAAAAGTTTAAAAACTTTGAGTTTGAATCAAAAGGACAAAAATGTATTGTAAGTGAATTAGTACCAAGAGTAACTTTTTAGAGTAAAAATATTCTTTTTCGTTAAAGTGAATAGTACCAGGAGTGTTTCGTTAAAATTTCTTTAATTATAACATAATTGGTTTGAAGCTAATAGAAACTAGACATGAAATGAACTACAAGAAAGTGATGATTTTCAACATATAATAATGTTACTATGCATAATCTGTTAACCGACTAAATCAAAAGAGTTAATTTTTTTTATTTTTTTTATTTTTTTATTTTTTTATTTTTTTTACACTAGAGCTATTTTCTAATGAAGAACCATTTATCTGATTGGAGCTCAATAAATTGACTTCTCCATTGGTATATATGGATTCATCTTCGTTAAACTGACTTATTCAAAAACGAATTTGAAGAGCCTCTGTTTTCTCACCCATAAATTAACACCAAAAAAATTGTAATCATATTATTTTATGTCAATTATGAGTAGTATGTTGAGACATTAAGCAGATGAATAATATAAATGAGAATTTACAAAAAAGAAATCTTGTTTGTGAAAAGAGAATGAGGATCCACTACGGATCCTCACATTATGTCTGTTCATCATACATTGTACGGTCGTAAGTCAGTTTAAATATTTTTATTTAAAACTAAACAAATAATACTTGATAAAAATTAATTGCATAATATACGATGAAATAACACTATAAGCATCACTATAAAATTAAGATCCTCAGAATCTAAAGAGAATCCTCATTCGTGAAAGAAAAGTAAATCAAACATCAAGGGTGTTTTCCAAAAAAAATAAAATTCAAGCGTTATAAAAACTGAAATGACACCGTCTAGTCAAGCAAACGGTCCCCGTTAAGAGCCGTGAGGGTCAGTCAGTCAGTCAGTCAGTTAATCGGCCTGTCGGTCGTAATTGAAACCATGAGTCATCAAGCATTTTTGTCGTCTTGTGATGACTCAGCGAGAAGGGGAAGATAGTACGGAACCATCATCTCTTTTCTTAATTGCCCTTTGACGCATTTCACCCTCTCTTCCGTACTTTACCCTATACCACAAAAGTTACCCCCACCACTTTTACTTTTACCACTTCCATACCGTCAACAAAATACCTAATTTTCTTTTTCTTGCCCATGAAAACTCAATCTTTAATTTTTGTTACATCTAATTGTTAAGCTAATAAACACAAGTGAAAATTGATTAATGTGTAACCAGAATATATAATAAAAAATGTCGAAGGACGAGAGTTAAACTTCTACGGAGAATACTTCAGTAATTGTTATACTAGAAACAACTTAAGCCTTCAAAAAAAATAATCTTATTAGTAAAATTTTATTAAGAAACCAATGTAAATATAACTTCGATTAAAAGATCTCGAAGAAGAGATACAGACTTAGGGATTCATATGTGATAATAAACGTTTTTAATCACTGCAACTGACACACAATTTAATGTAAGTTGATTTTCACCTAGATTGAGAATTGAAGGGGAGATTGTTATAAATAAAAGGGTTTTATTCTAAATAATTAACCTCAGTTACTAGTTCATGCATTTTTCCAAATTTCCAAAAATTAACTAGAAAGTGGTCCAAAACCACTTTGGTGCTGAAGTGGCACCAAGGGGAGGACGAAAGGTTGTATATAGTGGCAGAAGCTGGTAAAATACGTACAAACGCCATTTCTGTGGGCACAAGTACATTATTGCATACATTGACATAATTTTATGAGAATATTAGAGTAATGGTTATGAATTTTAGCCTAATTAGAATTTTGATCGCCGAATTAAAAGTTTGTAAATATTGTATAATGTTGAGTAATTGTTCTTTGAGCTCACTCTGTTCTCTCTAAATAAAAAGCTTAAAAGAATAAAAAATAGATGAAAATTTTAACAAAGTTAGCAAAACAAAAAAAAAAAAAAAAAAACCGCTCCGCATTGTATCAAGTTCAAAATCAATACTCTAGATTTTTTTAAATTTAAAGACCAAAATTTTAATTTATCTTTAATTTTATTTGAGAGAGAGAGAGAGAGAGAGTGAGTATTTCAGAAGCTCACTGCTTCGCTGATTTTGAGGCACGAAATAGAGTGGGGGAGAGAGAGAGAGGAGTGGAGAACAAGTTTCACACAGAGACACACCGCTTGTCAAAAAGCTTCATATATTTACTACATTGGGGCCTCCTTCTACCATCAGAGCCATCTCTCTGAAGTTTCCAGAGCTAGAGAGAGAAAGAACCCAGGTGGCCTTTTCTTCCTTTTAACTCATTGTTCATCTCACTTGCTCTTTTTCTTGAATCCAATGCTGGGTTCTTCGAGTTTAATCCGTTTATTCTATTAATTCTTTTTTGGGTTTTGCTGATTGAGCTAAAAGATTCAAGCTTTTTGTTTTTCTTGGGGATTAATCGCCTCCTAATGCATGTTTGATCGGATTAAAAGGGGTTTTTTCTATCTGGGTTTTCGCTGTTGCATGTAATTAAGTCGATTTGAATTAATTTTTTGGTAATGCATTAATGATTTTTCAGGGATTCAACCCCCTTTTCCCCCTACATTTGAGTTTTTACCAAATACCAAGAAAGCTATTTTTTTCCTCTGCCTTGAATTCGATTAGACATTGCTCTGTCATCTCAGACACCCTTTAATGCTCTTAATCCACCCAATAAAGAAAAAGAAAATAAAAATCTTTATATTGTATCCTTTGGGTGATCCATAAACCCAGATGTTTCTTCCAACTCAATAATCTTTGAAAAGCATCAAGTTCTTTGTGTATGTGTGAGGTTTAATAATTTTTCATGTATTTTTTTCCTTTTATTTCTGCAATGCAACTCATGGATTAAGCAGATGATTAATGGGTTATTAGCTGTTGAGTGATCTTTGTTAATTAGCTTCTGAAAATGGTAGAAATAATGTATTTATTGATTTGAAAACCTGTTGATTTTTTTGGTACAGAAAAGGGGGCTTTTGGTTTCCCAAAGGGGGGGCAATTTGAGAGAATGCTGAGGAAGAGAAGCAGGTCAGTTCAGAAGGATCAGCACCAAATGGGTCATCTGCCAATTTCTGATGCTGCCGCTGGGTCTGATGTTTTGGGGCACAACCCTAAAAGCAGCTCTTTTTTCAGTGTTCCTGGTCTGTTTGTAGGGTTGAGTCCTAAGGGTTTATCAGATTGTGATGCAGTTAGAAGCCCAACTTCTCCTCTGGATTTTAGGGTTTTTTCCAATCTAGGTAACCCCTATAGGTCACCAAGGTCCAACCATGATGGGGGACAGCAGAGGAGCTGGGGTAGCAGTAAAGTAGGATTAAGCATCATAGATTCTCTTGATGATGTGAAATCTTCCGGGAGAGTTCCTCGTTCATCGGAGAGCAAGAACATTCTTTTTGGACCTGGAATGAGGATTAATAAAACCCCAGAGCCTCAGTCAAATGTCAAGCCTTTCGATTCTTCACCAAAATCTCTGCCTAAGAACTATGCAATTTTCCCTCGTTCCAAAACCAAATCTCCCTTACAGAAGGGTAGTTCTGATGTTCTTTTTGAAATCGGAGAACCCCCATCAGAACCTGAGTCATTCGGGAAAATCCGGTCCTCTTCATTAGATTCCGGTAGAGCATTTTCGACTCTATCGGGACTGAGCAACCTTAACCCCAACTCTAGTTCCGGAATTTTTTGTCCGGAAAATTTAACCACCCATCAATTCATTGGAGGAAGCCCTAATTTAGCCACCCAAATGAAGACTGGATCCATCGGGTCTAGCAATGGGTTTGTTGGGTCTCTCTCAGCAAGTGAGATTGAGCTTTCTGAGGATTATACTTGTGTAATCTCTCATGGTGCCAAACCCAAAAAAACTCACATCTTTGGTGACTGCATTTTGGAATGTCATTCTGAGGATGCCAACAATTTTGGTAAGAATGAGGAAAAGGAAATTGGATTCACCGGCCCGGGTCCGAGCTTGGACAATTTTGGTCACTACCCTTTAGACAATTTCCTTAGCTTCTGTTACTATTGTAACAAGAAATTGGAAGAGGGCAAAGATATTTACATATACAGGTACATTTTCCGAGACAGACGTTTACTCGGTTTCTTATCATAGTTTTGGTTTCAGTATTCTTATAGTCGTATATGATTTCTTGCAGGGGTGAGAAAGCATTTTGCAGTTTGAGTTGCCGTTCGGAGGAGATTTTGATTGATGAGGCGTTGGAAAAATGCAATAACCCGTCTTCTGAGAAGCCTCTCGAGTCAGATGAGGAACTTTTCGAGACTGGCATGCTTGCAGATAAATAAGAGATGCCTCTCATCCTCAGCCACCATGCCCATGATCGATGAGCCTCTCGCAGAAGCAGCTGATCATCTGTTTAGAAAGAGCTGTTTACGTGCATCGCCCGACAGCCATGGATGATCGTTTTGTAAATTCACTCGTTTGCTAATGGTGTTTCAGCTTTCATGGTCTTGGTGGATGATAGGATTCAAACTCTAACTAGTTTTGCTTTCCATAAAACGAGACGTTTGATATATGCCATCGAAGTCCTATATTTCCTTGTAATTCATGTAAAATGGCGATAGCCGGCTTTTATGGCTCACCGTTTTTACTACTACTTCATCCTTAAAGTCTCTCTTGTGGCCGGAGTTGCTGTGTAATCTTGAACCAGTTTTTGACTGAATATATAAAGTAGTACTATTACATACAATTCTCCCTCTCCATCTTCAAATGTTGGGTTGAGGCCACAGTACTCCGGAGTATTGAATGACAGCCGTTCGATTGGATCTAAGATCTCTAAATTTGCGGAGAATTCAATACCGCGGAGTACTGTAGTTATTTTTGCAAATTTTATACACCTTTTGGGGTGTGGATGGAATGAAAATTTCTTGAGCAGACTTAGATTATGATCTGAATTCACCAATAATCTTTACAAGTGCAGTTTCCGTCGACGAACCGATGGAATCTGTTACAATCTCTGTGTGATAGGCCTGTGATATCAGTTTCATAGCTGAGTGGCAATCTCTACAACACTAGCACAGTGACTAACGTGACCTTGTCGGGTTGTACCTTTGAACCCTGTATCTCACGGAACAACTCAAAACACTTTCCCAAATCGACGAGATATACAACAGCAGTTAATCACGGTGTTCCAAGAGACCACATCCTTCTCAGGGATCTCATTGAACAAGAGTCTAGCCTTCCTAACATCGCCACTTCTGCTAAACCCATTCCAACATCGAATTCCATTACACGACACTCTTGCAAAGCAACTGCTCCAACACTAAGCAAGTCTTAGCCAGTTGTCCGCTTATATTGTAACACGTAAACTTGTAACACGTAAACTACTAACGAAGTTGAACAATACGAGCCAGACCAGACGGGTCAACTCTTTCCTTCGCGTTCGCTGTCAGCATTACGTCTACACATCGTGACCAGATCGACTGTAGACCACCTCAGCCGACGGTCGATCAGAATGAAGCTCAGGAACCAGTGCAGTCGAGGACGACAAGTAAAACCGAAAACAGAGAAAACAAGAAACAAGAGTTTCATCGGACTTGAGAGAGATCATCATACATCTTGCCTTAATTCCAGGGAAAAGCCATACATAGAAATACATGACAAGAAATACAAATAAATGAAACATGACGGTGCACCCCCGGCCACAGCTCTGCAACATAAGACAACCCGCACGACCACCTCCCCCGATATGGCTAGGTGGTCAAGAGAGTACGGGGCTTTTGTTACGAGTCTCGTCACACATGCGCAGGTGCACACCGATAGCCAATGCTCAAACCAATTCGATTGCAAAAACGTTGCCACCGGCTCAGCCTCTGGTTTGTCGAGTGTTGTAAGATTTACAGTTCGGGCATTTCCGGGCCACAACATGGTACTGCACTTGTGAGCTTTTGCCGCAGTCGTTGCAGAGGATCGAAACCTGTCGAAGAGGATTGAATAGTAATGAATTCTATCGGCACAATACTTGTACACTAGGAAAACTTTGAGTGAGACGGAGAGAGGGAAAGTACCAATCTGTTTTGATAGGGTTCAGGCATCGGTGTAGCTGCAATCTCCATATCATATTTCTCCCATACCTTAGACATATCGCAAACTGACTTGGAGCAAAGAGGGCAAGCGTATCTGTCATCAAATACGAACCGCCAGGTCAGTTCGATTCTACTTACTATGCTCAATCAGGTCAAAAGACCAAAAGAAGAATCCGTCGTATACTCACTGATAATGGTCCCTCATCCCTTTTAAGCAATTCTTGTGAATAGTGTGCCCGCATGGCATGACCGTAACATCATCTCTCGTTTCGAATAAGAACTGCAAAACACCAATACATGTTCGGTAAGGCATCAACGATACCAAAACAAAATACTTTAAAATCCGTCTTAAGAGGATAATGAAAAAACTTCAGTCTTACCTCAAAACAAACAGGGCAGTCGTGATGCATTGCTCCCTCCACACAGGGATGGCTGTTCTTCAACAGCATTGAGTAGCAGCAACCTGACAAGAAGATGGATTTACATCAGTAACGAGATGATAAAAAAGGATGCTCAATTTCTTTGAAAATAACAAGCACGCATTACTTACCACACTTGTCACAGTGAAAGAAATTCTCACGCCCCCCAATTCTGTCACAAAAGAGCACACTCGAGTGAATACGTCAGTAATTAACAATTCGAGAAGGCATAAAACTACAAAGAAAATGGTTAATGCAGACGAGAGAAAGTGCATGAGTGAGTGTCGCAAGAACTGATGCCTCACAAAGCATATTGAATAAAAAGACCTATCACGCTCTGGTGCCAAAAGATAATACCAAAGTGAGACTCGCATACTATGTGGTTAGCTAGACATCTCAGTACATTTTTTCATGGCAGTTCAATCGTCAGGCTTTGCAAAAAGACAACAAAAACAAGGACATGAGATTTCTACCTGCAAATCCCACAGCCATTGCAATGGTACTGTTTCTTAGATACCTGCAAAAAGCAAAAAAGGATCATCCGCCTGCACGAACTAGTCACTTCAAAGCATCATAAGTTCCCATACCAGGCTTACACCAATATCCTATTCAGATATCATCGAAAACTAAAACAGATGTACAGAAAGTGAGGCACTTACATCATCATCAAAGAGCTTGCAAGTCTCACAGAAGTATTTCCCCATACATACACCACAATTAATACAAACTTGTTGAACCTGGTAAAGAAGCAGCAAACAAAAGACACTTCAGAAAAATGCGAGCAAAATTCTCATCACTAAGGAATTTTCTTATCTGCTACACCAGCTTATTTTCACGATGCAAAATATCTTGATTAAGCACTCAACGCAAATCCAAAAGAAATGGATCTGCCAATAACACAAACTCACCTCTTGCTCAGTGTTGCAAAGTGAACATATCACCTGAAATATCATGCATATGTTGTCAGCTTATGAAGCAGAACAGTATAAGTTAGCTTATTAAGAAGCCAAAAAGGATAAAGAGATGCATGAACTCATAAACGGATTTACCTGTTTCACTTGATGGCGTGGTATGTCATGTCTATGCTTCTGATCAACGCTAATATCATTCTGTATACCAAAAGGAGAGGTCAACACAAGCTGATACAAGCCAAAGAACTATCAACAAATACATCACAAAGCCAGCAATGGTTATAATGGCTTAAACTCTGAAGTAGTTTAAAATCATATACACACCTTAGCTTCGTTATGACAATGGCGACAATCAAAAATCTCATTGCAGCAAGGAGCTCTAATACGGCACCTTCGCCGGTAGTGTGAACATCTGTAAAATAAAACCATCATAATGTTATCTTCGTGGCAACCAAAGAAGAAAAGAAAATAAACGAAGAAATGAGTAAGAATAATTACCCATACTGCATATATCCTTTCTCTAGCAATTCAGTGGCCTCTCCAGTATCCTTCAATTCAAATTTGAGCTTATATTCGCCATTCGATAAATTACAGTGAGCATCCCCCATTACATTCTGCCTAACCATTATATCTTGCATACCTCCAAACGGATGTGGCAATACTTAGAAGCTGGAAATAAGCCTAAAGCACCTGCATGTACAAAAACGTTTAACACCACTTGTTAAAGCTCAGAGGCATTTAGTCGCCCAATCAAGGCAGGCAAACACCCCATGACACTGCTTTCTTCTATAATGCTGCAGACATTTGAAATCAGCTACAACAAATCCAAGCAAGGTTGAACAGCTCCAATCGGCATTTCCCCAAGAGGAGGATTCATCAAAACAAGTAGACATATAAACAATAACTGCAATGCAGCGCTTGGGAACTCCAGAGATTCCATCTTTGGAAAGTAAGCAACAACATTGCATCACTTGATTCCTTGAAGAAGTCTCGGAACCAAATCCAACTATACTGGGCACAACGATTTGACGCCCCAACCTATGGTACAAGCAATAGATCACACAATCAAATGCGTTTTAGAAAGTTGTAACAAAATAGGGAAAGAACGCTAGAGATGGAAAAATGTGTTTTGTTGATTGTCCATACAGAACAGGCCTACCTCAATTGGAATTCCGCACCATCTCTGCTTCGAGTACTGAACTTACCCAACAGGCAAAATTTTAAAGCTCTATACCAACAGACTTTGAGTGGCTCTGCTTGAACCTTATACAGTTCTCTCATTATCAACATTTTGAACTATAAAAATAATCACAGCTTTATCTCTTGATTCCCCATCTTCTAATGACACGGCCTCACAAATAAGCCCCCTTAACCAAATGAATGGGAGCAAAACTCTTGTCTCACTGACCTTAGTTGCAAATCGATAGGTTTCAAAAACGATTTAAGGGTTGAAAAAATAAAAAGGAAAAAAGAATAATGACCTTAGAGCATGAGCACTGAGAATCATAATACCAAGAGAGTAAATCAATGCTCAGATTAGCATTAGGGGGGAAACGAAGATGACCCAAAAAATCATGTTCCCAGCAATATCAGATATGAGCCATACGGCAAACCCACAATGCTGTGACAACAAAGAAGCGACGACAAGACCACACTTGTAATATTAGAAGTCATATATTGGGATAGAGCTTTGACTCAATCAGAACCACGATAAACAAGCATATACGCTCTGCATTTGCCAATTTCACCTCTGATAAGGATACAACAGCCCTGCAGATACTGCCGCAGAAAAACCGTCAAATACTACATATAATTCAGTATTTTTAACTCCAGCAACTCATTATACAGAAAGCAGAGGATAAGCCCCTGCAGCATGCTACCCTATCTTCCAGTACAGTGAACCAATGAAAAACAAAGAAAGTAATCCTGTTATGTTGTCTAACTTTGGTAAATCAGTCTCCTTCAATTTTAATACATATCCACAAGCTTCAAGGTGCAACCTCGATAAAGTCTGAACGTTAAAGGCAAGACGCACATCGCAACACCTGAAACCAAGGTTCAGAGAAAGTCCCAATAACCAACACTGGCCTTGGCTTCTAAACGCACAAAATGCACACGACGGCTATGGAATGCTCCAGAAACAAGAAGTTGAGCTCCAACATACGGGATGCACCACCCATAAAGAGCGGATCATGCCTAACAGCAGTACTCACAGCGATTCCAATCACAAGTTGAAATCTTTTGCCCCTCAACTACTATAAACCTCCAACCCAAAAAAGACATAAACAACCTCGATAATGTTTTCATTTTTACAAACCCAATTAAATCACTTATTATTTGGTTAATTTTATCTGGACTTTATTCAGCAGGTAGCTGAAATCAGGTAACAATTAATAGACAAGAGATTTTGCCCCCCAACCAAATGAAGCCGTCGTCAGTAAAACTAAAGCAGAAAGAAATCCACATAAGTAGAATCACGTACGTAACGCTCACAGTGTCCATACTCGAAATTCGTTCTCTTTTGCTCCTCTTGACACACACGTTTCAACAAATAAACCAAATTTGGAAACTAGAAACAAAAAGCTAGGCGCGGACTCAGTTCCTTCCCAATGTAAACTCAGCAGTCTCACACACACACATGTCATCACTATACAAACATCTCACGCAAGGGCAGGGCTAACAATTTCTACAAACACAACTATCTAGGGCCAGAATCACATTTCTCTAAAACATTAGCTAAACCAAACACAACCATTATCGTCATCGTCATTAGCAACAACCACCAAATTACATGACAGTCAATCAGCTAAAAATTACCACAAAATTAAAAACTACAGCAGGTTTAATCCAATCAACAATTCATCAAATCAAATCCACCACAGACCACGCAATGCACCATAAATTCACACAATTCATTGCAAATACGATCAAAAGATTCAGAATTCATGCAATAACACGCCAAATAAAGCTAAAGATTAACACAATCTGCAGAATTCAGAAATTTCAGAACCAAATTACCTACAATTATAATCAATTAACGCAAAACCAAAGCCAATTCAATTCAAAACAAAACAAATTACGAATTATATGAACTTCTTAAAGAATAACGAACTTTCAATCCGCCGCGACACAAAAGCGATGCAGTCGCCGAATCCAAATCCGATAGCAAACGCCGATGAGAATCCGATTGGTTATCCGGAGCTCCGACTGAAACTGAGAGAGAGAGAGAGAGAGCTAGAGATAGAAACGCAAAGAAGAAGATAGAGAGAGAAAGTGATGCCGAATGATGAGAGAGAATTCGAAGGCGATTGCTATTTATACCGAAGATTTGATCGCTTCGCGAGCCTTCGAAATTGCCTCGAAATCGAAAGCGTCCGGATCACTGGTGACAGCTCTCTGCAGTAAATTGTCTGAAAATATCCCCGCGCTTTTACTCATTCAATAATCTGGTTTTAATCCTCTGCAGTCTCGCTCACTCTATTATTCTGCACATGCGAATCGAACAGTCCTCATGCCTTAATTAGCTATCCGACGGTGAAAAACAGAGAAACCACAGTCATTACAATGTAGCCGCCTGCATTGTAACATTATCCTTTAAAAGTCGGTGATATTCTCGTGTACGAAGTTCGCCGTTCAACGTAACGATCCAATCGGACAAGTCAGCGTGATGGCGCTCCAGCTTGCAATTTGGATTGGGTTGGCGACACGTGTTACTAAATTTGGCCAAGGTGCTTAATTGCTTTCCACGTCTGCAGACGAGATAAAGTGACTTGACGTCGATGATTTTGGCGGTATTAAATAAATAAATATCTAATTAATTAATTAAGCATCATTACATTGTAATGCGGATACGTTTGGTTTTTGGAATTGACTTCTTAATTTCTCTCAAATTTCATTGTTATCCATTGAACGATTGCTTATAAGTATTATTTTCCATTAATTAATATGACGATGTTTATCTATTAACATTAGAGTCATATGATTGCCAAGTTTCTTAGAAGTTTGAAACCAATTTATATTCTAATTTATATTCGTTTTTGTTGTTACGATTACGCTTTTAGCTTGTTTGACTCAACATTCTGTCTATAATAATGATCATATATTTGTTCTTATTATCTCAACAATGATTCGGTTAATTTTTTCGTATTGATTGAAATTAGTTAACTTGTATGACTCGGTTATCAAAATACAGTCCTAACTTATGCATGTCCTAACGTTCTATCCATAACAATTATTTTATAGTCATTTTTTCTTTGTCTAACTCTAACAATGTGCTCTTTGCTTGTAGATTACAAACCGGAGAAAGATGTGCTAATCCTTCACTATTCCAAGAATGCTAAAAAATGATAAGATTTGTACAAAAAGCCTCTCACATCTTGTAATGTGTAGTATGCCAATTAGAATCAATGGGATAGAAGGTTATACATGGGTCCTGGGATCTTGAATGCACAATGGAACTAGGCAGGCACTGCCGATCAGTCTGATGCTTGTATAAATTGTGCTTCTATACGTAATAGCACTTTTTTAAAAATTTTTAAAAGCAGTCTGATTGGACAGTTGTATTGATCTTTTTTGTTTGCATGCATGAATCCTCTAATTCCTAACGTGAGAAAATGAACTCTATGCACTCTCGTCACTTCATATTTTTGACACAATATTTTATAATTTTAGCATAGGAATTGTGCTAAAAATATGAGGTGGTGAATAGTCAATGAAAAGTTTTACTTTTGAGAGTCTCCTTAACATTTCTCTTCCTAATGTTGAAGTTTATGTGAATGACTGTCAGCCAAATGTATATAGGTTTAATATGCATAACCAAACTAATAACGTGGCTACGACTCAAATGCATTTATGATTCTATAGTTACACATAGATTATCAACCATTAATGTATATGTAAATCTTCCGAATGTAATCGAGCATTAATGTCTATGAGACTTATTGCATCTACGGTTGAAAGTTGCATACAGATGTGATGCATGTGTAAAGTGTTAATGTATCTAGGTCTAATACGCATAATCAACCATTAACACGTTCATCATAAGACTTGTATGCATCAACGGTTAAAAAGTATCTTCGATCATAGAAGGCCGTCATTAGCTCAACTCAAACTCTTAATTATATTTCCTCACTATTAAGACTCAGCTCGGCTCCCTAAATTGGTGTCAAAAACTTGATCAAGTCCAAGAAGAGAGAGTAATCGGAAACCGTCCCAAAAAAAGGGTGTTTATGTTTTGACTGATTCAGTTTTGCACAGATGTAATAAACACATGCACTCATCACTTCCAGTAAATCTCATTTCTTTACCTCCAACTGCTACCACTTCCGACACACAAAGTAGAGTGGAAAATTGAAGATTTACCTCTAACTGAGCTTTTTTTACTTTTACAGTCGATGTTTTGATCAGTTTTCCATCTCCAAAATCCTCTCTTTTTCTCTGATACATGCTGAGAAAGCTAGAACAGAGAAATTGAACCCATTAGATGTGATCTCTTGTATGTGATGAAGAGAAGAAACATTCAAATTTTTCTACTCCCCATTTTCCTCGTACCGATCTTTTTCCTAGGTGCCACCACTGGCGAAGAGCTTCCGATTTCGCACAATGCCGGCTTGAGAGACTCGTCACACACCTTGCATTACAAGCAAAGGCAGCTCTTGTATTACACTGACCACCATGGGTCACGAGGTGTGACTGTGACAGCCGCAGGCTCCCTTGTTTTTGAAAACCCTAGACTCAGAAGTGCCTACACTGCCCTCCAAGCATGGAAGCGAGCCATGGTCTCGGATCCTCGGGATCAAACATCCAACTGGGTTGGATCCGATGTATGCAAATACACTGGAGTCTTCTGCGCCCAAGCTCCAGACGACCCATCAGTCCAAACTGTTGCTGGCATTGATCTAAACCATGCTGACATTGCAGGGTTTCTCCCGGAAGAGCTTGGTCTTCTCCTGGATATTGCATTGTTTCACATCAACTCAAATCGTTTCTGCGGCAAAGTCCCGAAGAGTTTCAACAAGTTGAAGCTGCTTTTCGAGCTTGATCTCAGCAACAACCGCTTTGCTGGGGAATTCCCTGATGTTGTTCTTCAGCTGCCAGCACTAAAATTTCTGGACCTGCGATTCAATGAGTTTGAAGGTAAAGTCCCCAAGGAACTGTTCGATAAGGACCTTGATGCAATCTTCATCAACCACAACAGATTTTCCTTCCAATTGCCAGATAATTTTGGGAAATCGCCGGTCTCAGTCATTGTTCTTGCCAACAATAACTTCCACGGATGTGTACCTGCCAGCCTTGGCAAGATGTCCAAGAATTTAAATGAATTGGTGCTTGCTAACAACGGGTTCCACTCGTGTTTGCCAAAGGAGATAGGGATGCTGACGAATGTGAGACTGTTTGATGTAAGCCATAACCGGATTGTGGGAGAGTTGCCGAAGGAAATAGTTGAAATGGAAAGCTTGGAGCAGCTGAATGTGGCTCATAACATGCTCAGAGGGACTATACCAGAAGGGGTGTGTGAACTTCAGAATCTGAAGAAATTTAGCTTTGAGCACAACTTTTTCACTAGCGAACCACTGATGTGTTTGAAGCTGGAGGAGTTTGATGACAGCAAGAATTGCTTGCGGAAAAGGCCAAAGCAGAGAACCTTTTTGCAATGCAAATTGGCTTTGTCTAAAAAAGTTGATTGTAGTTCTTTTGGATGTCATCCTTTTGTTCCTCCTTCGCTACCATCACCACCACTGCCTTCACCATCACTATCACCGCCTACACCATCACAACCACCGCATCCGCCATCACCATCACTGCCTCCACCATCTCTATCACCTCCGCCTCCGCCATCTCTATCACCTCCGCCACCATCGTCACCACCACCGCGTCCACCATCTCCATTGCCACCACCACCTCCACCATCACCGCCACCGCATCCGCCATCTCCATTGCCTCCCCCGCCATCTCCATACCTTTCGCCAAAATTACCATTACCACCTCCACCATCACCGCCACCGCATCTGCCATCTCCATTGCCTCCCCTGCCATCTCCATCCCCACCATTACCATCACCACCTCCACCATCGACACTGCCGCATCCACCATATTCATCGCCTCCTCCGCCATCTCCATCACCTCCGCCTCCACCATCACCAATACCGTATCCGCTGTCTCCGTCGCCTCCTCCACCATCTCCATCCCCTTCTCCGCCATTACCATCACCTCCGCCCCCATTACCATCACTGCCTCCACCATCACCACCACCGCATCCACCATCACCACCATTGCCTCCTCCGCCATCTTCATCCCCTTCACCATCATTACCATCACCATCACCTCTGCCTCCACCATCACCATCACCGCATCCGCCATCTCCATCGCCTCCTCCACCGTCTCCATCCCCTTCGCCGTCATTACCATCACCTCCGCCCCCATTACCATCACCACCTCCACCATCACCACCATTGCCTCCGCCATCTCCATCACCGCCTCCACCATCCCTATCACCTCCTCCACCATCTCCATCGCCTCCTCCACTATCTCCATCACTTCCGCCGCCATCACCATCACCACCACTGCCTCCGCCATCTCCATCACCGCCTCCACCATCCCTATCACCTCCTCCACCATCTCCATCGCCTCCTCCACTATTTCCATCACTTCCGCCGCCATCACCATCACCACCACTGCCTCCTCCTCCTCTTCCTCCACCTCCGCCTCCACCATCCTCACCTCCTTGCCTTCCCTCTCCACCACCCCCTCCACCATGCCCTCTTCAGAATTCACCCCCACCTCCACTATCTTCTCCCCTACCACCACCACATTCTCTTATATCACCACCTCCACCACTTCCTTCACCTCCTTCACCTCCATCCCCACCACCATGTGTGCCATCTTCTCTGCCTCCGCCTTCACCTTCAGCACCAACTCCAGCATATGATGGCCTGTTACCACCAATTAAAGAAACCTCCTACCCTTCACCTTCACCACAACCGTATTATTAGTGATTCCTTCCATTTTCTTCTCCACCTTCCAGACAGCTTAGCGACTGATACACTATAGTGAGTACACTCCCACAACTCCGAAAAGTATTTCAACTTTTGAAATAATTGCCAACTCTTTTTCTCTACCACTGCAACCAAGGAACACAAAAGAATGCCATCAATTATCAAGTTACATGGTGAAGGTGGACACGAGAAGTGGGAGACATGCACAGGGAAGGTTATTCTTTTTGCTTCTTATTTGACATTTTCACATTGTTATGGACTTTTTTTTTTTTTTAAGTATATAATAAGTTTGGAAGATGTAGTTCTAGGCTACTTGGAATGTAATTACAGAGATCTCTAGATTCATATTTCTGTTATATTAAGAGCCTTCTTTTGCTTATATTCCGATCTAAATGTATTATGCAATGATGGATATTGGATTGAAAATGCTTACAAATATTTAGAAAAGGTTAGGTCTCAATATTACCTTCTGCATTGCTCTGCTTCGCTATTCATGAATCGGAATAAGCAACCGTAGAATCTTTGTTCCATCTTCGCTGCAGGCAGAAGAAAATCACCAATCTTCATTTTCATTTGACAAAGGAAAAGTACGTGAGAAGCTAAATTAAAAAGCAGATGATAAATGAACAAAACCGATAGCCGAAATGAGAAGCGTGAATACCAAAGAATTTCAAAGCTCACTGAGGCAAAGCCTCAACTGTACATCGAGTCTTGACCTGAGCCATACCGAAGAGCATAACTTCAAAGCCCCATGCATGCGAGCATCTCCATTTTGATGGCCTAATCAATCGAAACGAGGAAAAAGTACATTTTCAACACGGTTAAAGGAACAATGAACTCCTGCACATAAACATATGCACGACTAATAATAAAGTACAGAGGCAGCATACAGTGTATATTCAAGATATCCATCAACCCTTGGCTTGCTGATACTCCCCTCGAGTATCTTCCTTCTTGACTCGACACGGAAGCGCTAGCAGGCATTCAGCACTTGAAGATTCTCCCTTTACAAAATCACCCACTCTAGCAAATGGGATCAGGGCGATACCATCACCACCTTGGCGACCGCCTTCTACTTTCACCCATTTGATATGAGCTGCAGAAAACTCTGCACGCCGAGGATCTTGTACCGGGAGGTTAAGAATGTCCTCCATTCTTGCCAACTGTGTAATAAAATGGAAACCCAAATCATAGTTCTACTAATTTATGCAGCACAAATTCAACCTAAGGTTTTTAATATAATTGGTCTTTGTTAGTATCCAAATTCCAATATTCCCAATCTCATATGCTGCCTCTTAACTCAATCTAACATGCAAAACGCAAAGCTAAGAAATTTCAAAGCTATTTAAAATTACCAACTAAAAGTGCTTATAAATTTAGCCAAAATTACCATAAGCACTTCAAAGACAGCAAAAGTAAAAGCATTTTAACAAAATTTACCTTGTGTTCATGGCCCTTCATGATTCTCCAACTAGCCCAGAAGTTGTACATTCTGAAACTTTTACTTGCATTAAACTTTATACAATCAAAAGAAAGCAAATTGGGCAGCTCTAGAAAGAGGAAAACCAAAGAGCAGCTGGAAAAATGCAATACGTTACAGCTTACATAAGTAAAAAACCCAGAAGAGCGTAAAAGTAGTAAATTTGAAGAGGGTAATTTACCTCTAGGGTCTCATTTCGAATGGGAAGCCATGGGAGGAGAGTGATTCAAGGTCTTCCAAGTCTTTCAGCGGGAGTGGAAGCTTTTACTTTCTGGGATCAACTATCAGAGATCGGACAAAGCTGTTAATTTACCAGAATCACCTCAGTTTTCCTACATTATTTATTGGGATGTAATATGCACACATCCTATTTTACTTCTCACACATTTTTTTAATTTTCAGCCGTCGGATCAGATAAATTGAAGAAGATCAACAGACAAAAAATATCAAGAGCTGTGTGAGAAGTAAAATGAGATGTGTGGATAGCACATCCTATTTCTTTTCCTTGTTGGGCTAGACAATTAGGTCCAGCCCAAAAAACACGTGGGCCCAATAAGTGTGGCAGTTATCCCAGTATAATCTCATTTTGGCAAAGTGCTGCTGAACAAGTGCTTGTTGCCATATCACAATTGTCTCGTTACAAATGTAGTGATTATAGTCATGCCTTAGATTTGGGTAAAGTTCACTTTGATGATCGTTCTTCTTCAGTTAGTTTTTTTCGTGAAGGTTGACTGAAGTACAGTGAAGATCGATTGAAGTACTGGTGCAGTGACGAAGGCAGTGGCGTTAGGCGCTGAAGCGATCTATCAAACGGCATTCCGATGCCATCACTCTCGGCACTCGTTATCAGAAAGTTGTCGCACTCGTCGATTTGGTCCTACTCTCCCTTATTTCCCTACATCTCATCGTTCATCTTGCTCGTTGCGAAAACATAGAAATAAATTGCAATAATCTGCTGGCGAAAGATGGTTTTGGGTTACCAGAGCATATACTGGATCAATTCAATCAATTGCTAACCGAACAGTCACGGAAAAAAAGTGAGGATTTGTATTTTGGATAAGCTCAAAAACCTGTGTATTTGGATTTTTTAACTTTTAAAATTCAAATAAACTAAAATAGAATACTATTCGTGTTTCATTTTCCTGCATTTTCTCAGCCATCAAACAAAACCCAATTGACATAAATAATCACAAAGCTTGGATTTCAATCGACAATGAGATTAGGCCAACCTAAGTTGCATGGAATGGCAATTTTGAAGACTTCCTTGATCTTGTTCTTGTCGGTTCTCTATCGCGCCGACTAGAACATGTTACACTAACCAAAAACCCAACACAAAACTCGCCGGCACTCTCACCGGAGTTCCGGCGCTATGCGCCGGAAAATCACCACTTCTGAAGTGACCAATCCCAGCTGAGAACCAAGCTCTCTGCTTTTGAAGTGTGATGGCATTGGAACCGCGTTTGATGGATCGCGTCGGCGCCGTACGCCGCTGCCTTCATCGCTGACCATAAACTTCTCCATCTTCTCCGGTGATGTGAACTGTTGTTGTTTGCGGCAGTCGTGTGTATTTGTCTACTTAATTTTTTTAACTTTTAGATATTACCAAAAAAGTTAACAGAGTCATGTTTTAGAGTAAATTGTAGCAATAATCCTTTAATTTTAACTCAATTAAAGTAATGGTCTCTCAACTAAAAATTCATTACCATTGGTCCCTCAACTCATTAAACGTGCAGCTATGATCCTTCAACTAAAAATTTATTATTATTGGTCCCTTAACTTTAATTCAACTAGAGAAATAATCTCTTAACTTTAACCCAATTGGAGCAATGATCTTTCAACTTTAACCCAATTGTACCAATGATCTCTCAACTTTAACCCAATTGCACCAATGGTCATTCCACCACTCATTTTGACAAAATTCTGACGAAGTTGACGAAAATGACTATAGTTGTATGTTTTAATGAGTTGCCCCAATTGTAGCAATGATCATTCCAACATAATTTATTTTGACAAAATTCTAACAATGTTGACGAAATAATCATAGCTACACATTTTGATGAGTTGAATGACCAATAGTAATGAATTTTTAGTTGAGAAACCGTTCCAATTTGATTAAACTTAAGAGACCATTGCTGTGATTTATTTTATATTTTATAAAAAAACATGTGTCAAAATAATAGAGAGAAGACGAAAAGGAAGACAGCAGAACCGGAGCCGTTTTGTAACTTTGATTTTATCAGTTCTCTTGAATTAGAGCACGTGATTATATATATAAAAAAAAAACCTCTCGGGATATATGACCCAAATACATCCACACCCCCTCCTTTAGGATTTTCCGTCTTCGAAAAAATGGCGAGGAATTTAGGGGTTTTGGTGCGACAGGTGCTAGGCAATCGCGACAAGCCCTGCGCAGGTCTTCTTCTTCATCATCTTAAGCCTCCTTGGCATTCTGTCCAAACCCTAAAAGCCCTAAAAACCCTAACTTCAATTCCAACCGCACCATCTTCACCACCCACAGCTCCTTCCACTCGGAAACCATTATACGATTTCCTGCACTCCACAGACCTTCAGTCTCTTCAGCACCGACCCCTCACTTCACCCTCAGGTATTTTTTCCACTGCCAATTTTGGGTTTTTGAGATTGTATTTTATTAATGTTTGTGGCATTTTTTTTCTAGGTCCCTCGGACATTCAGATCAAGAAAAAACGAAAAAAAGGTCCTTCGAACATTGTCACCGTTAAGACTATGACCGGATATGGTCGGGCGATCAGCAATATCAGAAGTAATAATTACTTAATTTCTTTTCAGAATGTTTTAGTTTTGGGAAGACATCTATTATTTCTTGTCGATCTTAATTTGTATTCATTCAATTGGATAATTTGTTTTTTTTATTGATTGAGACAGACAACAAAGCACCAGTAGTTTTCTTCTTCACTACAGCCAGCTCTGATGCTTGTAAGTCCCAAATTGTGTATTTAGGGTATGTTTGGAGTGAGGGATTTCCAAATTCCAGGCAAAGTGATGAAGAAATGGATCATAAAAGGTTTAATAAGAGGGATTGGAAATGCACCACATTAGAATTACAAAAGCATATGAGAGAGTTCCGCAAATGACTACTTGGAATGAGTCATTTAGAAAAAAAATTTACATACCTTTGCAATGCTCATATGGTGCATTTCTAATCGCTCATGTATAACATTTTGTGACCCATTTCTTGCTTTGCCTAAATACCTTGGAATATGAAAATCCCTCACCCCAAACAGACCCTACGAAACAAGTTATGTTTTCAACAAATGACTCCTTTTCGAGTTACTTGTTGCTTGGTGTATTGTGCAGGTAAGATCGTATCTCCAATCCTCAAAGATCTGAGTGAGCAATTCCCGCATGTAATAACATATAAGTTTGACGTTGTTCAGGTGCGGCTCTCTAACCTTATCTTCTTTAACTTGTACCGACGATCCTTTCTTGTAACCCACTCATTCCTGCGTTTTTTGTGAACTGTTTTGACTTCCTTTGGTGGTGTTATGGGTTTTAAGGTTAATATATATAAATTCATGACTTACCACACTTGTACACTAAATTGTTTGATTCACGGGGTTTTTATGTTACGGTTGGTGATGGAGAAAGTAAAACATTGTTCTATTATTTTAAAAGCATGCAAACAAAATTTAGACTGTTTCTTTGTGCTCTGCTCTGTAGGTTTGCTTCCTTTTTATGCGGTGGGTGATATCATGTTACCTCTCCAATCTTGCAATTTGTAGCTAGTCGTTACGTTGAAGAGGCGATGGTTTCCAAAACACCCCCCCTCCTTCCCCTCCTGCACGAGACTAGCCACCAATAAATACAACTACATTAGATCATCTCGATTAACAGTTAATGATCCTTAATAGGGCAAATGACAAGTCATCCAATGTAGTTACCGTTAAATAGTATGATAAAGCTAAATGTAATTAGTTCTGTTAGTTACTGTAATTATTTAAGATAGTTGAGGGTATTCTTGTAACTAGCCTAAGGCAGCTAAGGCTATATATATTCACATCTGTGTAACTAATTTATTAATTTAATACAATCAGAAAACTTATAGAGGAAGTTTTCTGTTTCTATATGGTATCACGCCATTCTGCTTCCCAGCACCGACCTTCTCTTCCGCTCGACAAATCGATCGTTTCTTGATCGCTTCTCTCTGATTCTTTGCCTTTTTGTCTTCGATCTCTCTTGAATCTTGATCTCTTCAAGCTATGGCTGCTCAATTTGACTCGCCACCAACTGGATTGTCTTCTTCGATCATTTCTCCTTCGGTCCAAAACCCTAATTCTTCCTCTAATCCCAGTCCTTTGAACTCGTATACCTCCCTTACGATTCACAACATTGGCAGTATAATGCCGATCAAGCTGAAACGATCCAACTATTTACCATGGCGAGCACTGTTTGCTCCCATTTTTCGCCGATACAAACTTCTTGGTATCATTGATGGCACTGAGATCTGTCCTTCGCCCTTCTTGCCTGATCGCTCGATGAACCCTGCCTTTGAGGATTGGTATGAAAAGGATCAAAATCTTTTGATTTGGCTTAATTCTACCCTCTCCGAAGAAATCATTCCATTCACAGTTGGTGTTTCTTCTTCTCGCGAGCTCTGGGTAAAGCTTGAACAGCGCTTTGGTGGAGTTTCGGAGGCTCATATTCAACAATTGCGATCGCGGCTCCAATCAATTCAAAAAGGCTCTCAATCCATCTCTGATTATCTGCAACAAATCAAGGAAATTGCTGATTCCTTGCAAGCTGCTGGTGCCTCAGTGTCCAATCGTGACCTAATTGCTACTACACTTCATGGATTGCCTGATGAATTCGAATCTTTTATTGATTCAATCATGTTGCGGTTATCTTCTACCTCCCTTGATGAGCTCCATGGTCTCTTACTCACCAAAGAGTTATCTATGGCTCGTCGCCGGCCTATTATTCCTTCTTCTGCTATTGAGCCTTTTCAAGCATTTTCTGTACACTCTCAACCTCCCCTGCTTCCTACTCCATCTGCTTTTGCTGCTCAAAATCAACCCCTTCACTCTGCTTCTCGGTTTAACTCAAACCGTGGTAAGCCGTCTCGAGGTAATTTCTTTTCCAATCGCAACAGTCGCAATTTTCATAATTCTCGTGGTACTTTCCCTACAAATCGTGGCAATCGAAATTATCAAGGATCTCGCCATTTTCAAGGTTCTTCCACCTTCAAAGTTCCTTGTCAGATTTGTGGTTCTACTAGTCATGAGGCAATTGACTGCTTTGATCGTATGAATCCGGACATCTGTGGTCGAATCCCTCCAGCCAAACTTGCTGCTATGTGTGCGCATCATTCAGTCAAACCATCTCAGCCCTGGTTAATTGACTCTGGTGCCACTTCCCACATCACCAATGATGTAGCCAATATTTCTTCTCCTACTCCCTACACTGGAGAGGACAAAGTCTACATTGACGATGGTAAAAGATTGTCTATTCATCATATTGGTTCATCATCTCTGCACACTCCCCATAATTCCTTTAAACTGAGCAATGTTTTACATGTTCCTTTCATGAAACACAATCTCCTGTCTGCTTATCAGTTTCTTAAGGATAATAACTGTTCATTGACTCTTGACCCTTATGGATCCCCTATCAAGGATCGCATTTCGGGGAATATGCTTTTGCACAGCCCTGTTAGGGATGGTTTCTATCCTCTCCAAGGTTCAACCAGTCTCCATCAATCTCCCTCAGCTCTTCTTAGCATCAAAGCACCTGTCACACTATGGCACAAGCGCCTTGGACATCCTTCCTCCTCCATTTTCAGCAGGGTTATATCTACTAATAATCTTGCACTACAAGGCAAGAAGAGTGTTGATTTTTTCTGCTCAGATTGTGCACTTGCTAAGAACCACAAGCTTCCTTTTGGAGTGGCTTCTTCATCAACAACTCAAAGTCTCCAACTTCTGCATTGTGATCTACGGGGACCTGCCTCTGTTACATCTAATAGTGGTTTCAAGTATTACCTACTTCTTGTTGATGACTTTAGCAAATATAGTTGGTTTTTTCCATTAAAGTCCAAATCTGATGTATTTTCTACATTTGTTACTTTCAAAAGCTATGTAGAAAACTTCAGTGGCAATAAAATCAAGATTATGCGCTCAGATTTAGGGGGTGAATTCACCAGTCACTCCCTTGCTTCTTTTCTTCGTGCACATGGTATATTACATCAATTTAGTTGTCCACATACTCCTGAACAAAATGGTTGTGCAGAGAGAAAGCATCGCCATCTTGTTGAGACAGCTCGAACATTACTTGTTGCCTTTCATGTTCCTCAAGTGTTTTGGGTTGAAGCCTTCTCCACTGCCATATATCTTATTAATAGGCTTCCTATTTCTGGTCTTACACAGTCTCCTTGGGAACTTCTCTTCAATCAACACCCAGATTACTCTAAACTGAAAGCTTTTGGCTGTCAATGTTATCCCTGGCTTAAGCCTTACATTCCCAGCAAACTGGAAGCTAAAAGCAAAAGTTGTGTGTTTTTGGGATATAGTCTACAACATGAAGGCTATAGGTGTCTTGATCCCGTGACAAATAGGATCTACATATCTCGACATGTTGTTTTTGATGAACACTCTTATCCATTCAAGTCCCTGCTGAGTCACAGTTCCAATTCAGAGACTTCATCTCCAGCATATTCTCCATCCTTGGATCTTCACTTCCGCAAATATGTCTCAAGTTCTCCTACAACTAGTACCTCTTCAGAATCACCATGTCCTTCTGCACCTACTTCTATTCCTCATATCTCACCTCCACCTGAAGTTCCTTCATGCACTCAGTCAGTGGATCATTCTTCCAGTTCTCCCAGTTCTTCCAGTTCTGTCTCTCTCAGTAATTCTTCTCTTGTGCCTATTCAGCCAAGTCATCCACCAATTTTTGAGAATACACATCCTATGATTACAAGATCTAAGGCTGGAATATACAAGTCTCGAGCTTATTCAGCAACCAAACATCCACTTCCTGTTGATCTTGACTTTGTTCCTAGTACTTATTTGCAAGCATCAAAGCATGCTCACTGGAGAGCTGCCATGCAAGCTGAATATAATGCTTTAATCTCCAGAGGAACTTGGTCTCTTGTTCCTCCTCATCCTTCTCAGAATGTAGTTGGTTGTAAATGGGTTTTCCGGGTCAAGAAAAATCCTGACGGCAGTCTTGACAAACACAAAGCCCGCTTGGTGGCAAAGGGATTTCATCAGCAAGAAGGAGTTGACTTTCAAGAAACCTTCAGTCCTGTTGCTAAACCCGTTACAATTCGAATTCTTTTTACACTTGCTGTCCAATATAATTGGTTCTTGAATCAATTAGACATTAGCAATGCCTTTCTTCATGGCGACTTAAAGGAGGATGTTTACATGCAACAGCCCCCAGGTTTTATTGATTCCAACTCTTCCCATTTTGTTTGCAAGCTGAAGAAATCCTTATATGGTCTTAAACAAGCTCCTCGAGCTTGGTTTGATAAATTGTTTCACGCCCTTCATACCCTTGGGTTTCACCAATCCCAATCTGATGCTTCTTTGTTTGTCCTTCATGGACCTCAGTTAGTCATTGTTCTTGTTTATGTGGATGATATTCTAGTCACTGGCCCCAATTCTCAACTCTGTCAATAGTTTATCCAGCAACTTAGCACTCAGTTTCCAGTGAAAGATCTTGGTCATTTACACACCCTATTTTAACTTTTCTGAATCCAAGACACAAGCAGTAACATTTTAAATCCGTAAGTTAAGGACATTGCATTTCCCAACTTGTTTGGGAGTTAAACTTGATGCATCAAAACTACATGATGTCAGACAAAGCATTATTATTTTACGGAAGATTAAAACTCAAAGTCACATGTAATATAAGAATGTTGGTTTCTTTTACACCAACAACATGAAAAGGAAAAAGTGCTACACGTAAAAGAAATTCCAAAACCAATTGGAAATGTAGGACGTGACCAAACTCCTTACACACCTTCCTTCACAATGAGGATCATACAAGTTGTGAATAACCAGTAGGATTACAATAGCGCGAGATTCAAAATCCATTCACAATTCGCGCGTAGTTTTGCGGATCTTTCACTTAAGAACTTGTAGTTTCAGTAATTGAGGTCTTGCAGTTTGCTTAATAATTCAATTAACGACATTTAAAAAGTACGGACTTCAAATGAGAACTCTAACGAAAGCGCACGGTAGAAACTGTGGTAAGAAACAACTACAATGCGCAGGATGCAAAGCAAAGCGGCAGGATTCTTACATACATGGCGAGAGCTCGACGTTGTTATCCGACCTGACATCCCTTGGCAGATTCTCAAGGGATAAGATTAGGTCTTGTGTCTGACCATACCTTTCACACCGTTTTCTTCGACCTACTCCACCGAGACCAAGAAAGAGACAGAGCGGACAGCTTTTTTTCCATTTTCTAAACCCTCTTTGTTGTCGCCTCCCTCACCATGTATTGTGTTGGACGATGGTTTAGAAGGTTGCGGCTATCCAGTGGGGTCTCCAAGCCACCGACACTGGTAAGCTATATAGCTCATATATGTACACACACATACACCTAAAAATTGTGTGGTTGCTTTTGTTTCCTTATAAAATTCAAGTTCAATCTGATTAAATGTATGACAAAACTTTGCACCATGATTTGGTCTCCATCTTGTGTGGGCATGACAACTTATTGCACGGTTTGTTAACTTGGCATGAATTTTAAGTTGGGTATGATAAATTTTTGCACGATTTGTTAATCAACACAAGTTTTTAGGTTAATTCGTTAACGAATCGGGTATATGATGGTATAACACGACAAACACAACTTGTTTCCGAAATCTAATTCTGATGTGATGGATAATATTAATGTCAATCAACTACCTTGGCATTAACTGAAGCTGGGAGTAGTTATGAGTAGATAATTAGGAGACCTTAAGAGAGTTATAGTGTAGTTCCATAGCATACGCTTCATAATACTATTGTTTTCTAAAGGAACAACACTGAAATGCACCTTACTAGCTCACTATTAGAATATTAACCCATTTGTGACTTACCAATTTTCAAGTTATACATTTTAGTTAAAATCGGCATCATTCATTTACTAAATTGCCCAAAAAAAAAAAAAAAAATTAATTGGATATTATTTAGTCATCTCCTCATGTATCGAGTAATTAAGTCAATGATTTTAGGTAATAATTAAGATTACCATGATGATTGTCCATTTTGGTTGATACATATAGAAAGTCAAACAATCTCCAATTTAATTGAATTTTTTAATCTTTTTGTAAGCATATTCTTCGAATAGTGATTAGATAAAAAAATCATGGGTTATGATTGTTACATGTGTACAATTCATTAGTTATTCGATTACAAATGAATGAACAAGAAGGTGCTCCCAAATTTAAATCTAAGTATCTTTTCTTATTAATTAGTAATCTTATTTCTTAGCATGCACATATCGAAGTGTGATTTAATCATTTCATTTTCATTTTATGTGTGATACATACAATGCACCAACTGGGTGTTAACATATGAATAACAAGCTAACCTTTTTTTATGCCTGCAATTGCTGTGTATCAAATGTTTTAAGTTTAACTCTGTGTTTTCCAAGAGCTAAAACCAAACCTAATATTCATCAACTCTCTTCATCCGAATCCAAGATTATTGCACTAAATTCCTTACCAACTCTCTTCATTAAGTCGATTGTCGCAAGTATTTTCTGTATATTGTACTAACTCGATTGGTAAGGAATTTAGTGCAATAATCTTGGATTCGGATGAAGAGAGTTGATGAATATTAGGTTTGATTTTAGCTCTTGGAAAACATGGAGTTAAACTTAAAACATTTGATACACAGCAATTGCAGGCATAAAAAAGGTTAGCTTGTTATTCATATGTTAACACCCAGTTGGTGCATTGTATGTATCACACATAAAATGAAAATGAAATGATTAAATCACACTTCGATATGTGCATGCTAAGAAATAAGATTACTAATTAAGAAGAAAAGATACTTAGATTTAAATTTGGGAGCACCTTCTTGTTCATTCATTTGTAATCGAATAACTAATGAATTGTACACATGTAACAATCATAACCCATGATTTTTTTATCTAATCACTATTCGAAGAATATGCTTACAAAAAGATTAAAAAATTCAATTAAATTGGAGATTGTTTGACTTTCTATATGTATCAACCAAAATGGACAATCATCATGGTAATCTTAATTATTACCTAAAATCATTGACTTAATTACTCGATACATGAGGAGATGACTAAATAATATCCAATTAATTATTTTTTTTTTTTTGGGCAATTTAGTAAATGAATGATGCCGATTTTAACTAAAATGTATAACTTGAAAATTGGTAAGTCACAAATGGGTTAATATTCTAATAGTGAGCTAGTAAGGTGCATTTCAGTGTTGTTCCTTTAGAAAACAATAGTATTATGAAGCGTATGCTATGGAACTACACTATAACTCTCTTAAGGTCTCCTAATTATCTACTCCTAGCTTCAGTTAATGCCAAGGTAGCTGATTGACATTAATATTATCCATCACATCAGAATTAGATTTCGCAAACAAGTTGTGTTTGTCGTGTTATAACATCATATACCCGATTCGTTAACGAATTAACCTAAAAACTTGTGTTGATTAACAAATCGTGCAAAAATTTATCATACCCAACTTAAAATTCATGCCAAGTTAACAAACCGTGCAATAAGTTGTCATGCCCACACAAGATGGAGACCAAATCATGGTACAAAGTTTTGTCATACATTTAATCAGATTGAACTTGAATTTTATAAGGAAACAAAAGCAACCACACAATTTTTAGGTGTATGTGTGTGTACATATATGAGCTATATAGCTTACCAGTGTCGGTGGCTTGGAGACCCCACTGGATAGCCGCAACCTTCTAAACCATCGTCCAACACAATACATGGTGAGGGAGGCGACAACGAAGAGGGTTTAGAAAATGGAAAAAAAGCTGTCCGCTCTGTCTCTTTCTTGGTCTCGGTGGAGTAGGTCGAAGAAAACGGTGTGAAAGGTATGGTTAGACACAAGACCTAATCTTATCCCTTGAGAATCTGCCAAGGGATGTCAGGTCGGATAACAACGTCGAGCTCTCGCCAAGTATGTAAGAATCCTGCCGCTTCGCTTTGCATCCTGCGCATTGTAGTTGTTTCTTACCGCAGTTTCTACCGTGCGCTTTCGTTAGAGTTCTCATTTGAAGTCAGTACTTTTTAAATGTCGTTAATTGAATTATTAAGCAAACTGCAAGACCTCAATTACTGAAACTACAAGTTCTTAAGTGAAAGATCCGCAAAACTACGCGCGAATTGTGAATGGATTTTGAATCTCGCGCTATTGTAATCCTACTGGTTATTCACAACTTGTATGATCCTCATTGAGAAGGAAGGTGTGTAAGGAGTTTGGTCACGTCCTACATTTCCAATTGGTTTTGGAATTTCTTTTACGTGTAGCACTTTTTCCTTTTCATGTTGCTGGTGTAGAAGAAACCAACATTCTTATATTACATGTGACTTTGAGTTTTAATCTTCCGTAAAATAATAATGCTTTGTCTGACATCATGTAGTTTTGATGCATCAAGTTTAACTCCCAAACAAGCTGGGAAATGCGATGCCCTTAACTTACGGATTTAAAATGTTACTGCTTGTGTCTTGGATTCAGAAATTAGGTCATATAGACACCCAAGTTTAGGGGTGGTTTGGTATGAGATTTCAAATGGAATCTCGAATTTCAAACCGAAAATTTTCGGGATAGGAATTTGAAGACAAATCCTAAACCGAAATTTAGGTATTCCTAATTTTTGGGATTCTCAAAATATTTTCGATATTTCGGTATGGTTCTGTATTTCCAAATTTCATACCAATTCAAATTAACATGCAACTGAAATAAAATAAGTAACAAAGTCAAAAGCAAAAATATAAGTTACAAACCTAATATGTTCGAAACCTAACAATACAATTTTTTGATTTCATGTTGAAGAAATAGACACTTTTAGTTGAGAAGCAGCAGTGCAGGATGAGTGTGTGCGGGAGGTTCATATCGTCAAATGTGACGATAAAGGGTCATGGTTACTACCTGTAGACCAAATGGCAAAGTTGGATAACATCATTGAACAAATAAGGCAAAGGGCTATGTTTACTAGTAGTGAGCATCAATTCAAATGTATAATAATATATATATATATATATATATAATATTAATTTTTGGTTTGGTATGTTATCTCGAAATTTCGAGAATTTTGGTTTGTGATTTTTTTGGCTTAGGATCAGAATTTTCGAGATTTTTTTCTAGCTCTACCCAAGTTAAGTTGCATCGACTTAGACTAGGATGGCACGGCGATTATGCACTCAAACACTCTTTTTGTAGCAGATAACTTTCGGATTTTGGATTGCTGCAGGTTGTTGTTCAGAGGATTCTCCAGTGGAAAAAGTAATCAATCGACCAATGGCGCCATGTTACATTGATGAATATAACAAATCGAGAGTTACGATGACGTATCCTCCCCAAACCCACGGTAATCACTTGGAAACGCTATAGAGCAGATGGTTAAACAGAACATAAGAGTTAATCTTGTCTTCACATTTCCGAGAAGTTATCCAAAACGACCAGATTGTTCTTTGTTCTACTGACTTTTACTTCGTCCGTTGCAACACGATACAACAAGCCAATAACTAGGGTGAGTCATATGAGGAGAAAAACTTGCTTACTTCGGGGTGATTGATAAACATATTTTTTCTCCCTGTATCTCAATCGCCTTGTGACTTATGGTGAGAGATGAGAGATAGAGAAAATTGGAGAATGCACCCCGTTACATGCCATGTGATTCCTATTACATCTCATGTTTTTTTTTCTACACTTCAATGTTTTGCCTTGTCGTAACAAGCTCCTCGAGCTTGGTTTGATAAATTGTTTCACGCCCTTCATACCCTTGGGTTTCACCAATCCCAATCTGATGCTTCTTTGTTTGTCCTTCATGGACCTCAGTTAGTCATTGTTCTTGTTTATGTGGATGATATTCTAGTCACTGGCCCCAATTCTCAACTCTGTCAACAGTTTATCCAGCAACTTAGCACTCAGTTTCCAGTGAAAGATCTTGGTCCTTTACACTATTTCTTGGAATTGGAAGTTCACAGATCTCCCAATGGCCTCTTTCTTCATCAGACCAAGTACTTACTTGATCTCCTCAAGAAAACAAATATGGAAGGTGCCAAACCTTGTTGCACTCCTCTCGGGTCTCAGAAGCTGGACCATAGTGGGCCTCTCTTATCCAATCCCACTGAATATCGTTCCATAGTTGGTGGATTACAATATCTCACTTGGACTCGACCGGATCTTGCATTTGCTGTTAATCAGATATGTTAGTTTATGCATGCTCCAAGAGAACAACACCTTCAAGCAGCAAAAAGGGTTCTCAGATTTCGTAAAGGTTCTCTTTCTCATGGTTTATAGTTTACTAAAGGTCCCATCGCTGTTTCAGCTTACTCTGATGCTGATTGGGCTGGCTGCACATTTGACAGGCGGTCCACCAGTGGATATTGTGTTTTTCTTGGCTCTAATCTCATCAGCTGGAGTGCAAAGAAACAAAGCACTATTGCTCGTTCCTCTACAGAAGCTGAATATCGTTCTTTAGCTCATACTGCAGCAGAACTCACTTGGGTTTGCAAAATTCTCAAAGATCTTCATTTCCCTCGTCCTACTCTACCTACCCTATGGTGTGATAATATCTCTGCAATCTCTTTAGCCTCTAATCCTATTTTTCATGCTCGAACCAAGCATGTTGAGATTGACTATCACTATATCCGGGAGTTGGTTCTTGCAAATCTCATCAAAGTTCAATATGTTTGTAGTGAAGACCAATTGGCTGATCTTCACACCAAATCTTTGTCTAAGAGCAGGTTCTCTTTTCTCTGTTCCAAGCTTCCAATTGGAATCCTCACTGATTCCTCCTTTAGCTTGAGGGGGTGTAATAGGGCAAATGACAAGTCATCCAATGTAGTTACTGTTAAATAGTATGATAAAGCTAAATGTAATTAGTTCTGTTAGTTACTGTAATTAGTTAAGATAGTTGAGGGTATTCTTGTAACTAGCCTAAGGCAGCTAAGGCTATATATATTCACATCTGTGTAACTGATTTATTAATTCAATAGAGTCAGAAAACTTACAGAGGAAGTTTTCTGTTTCTATAATCCTAATAAGAATCAAGCATTCATCTTAGAGGTGCTTAGTGCAACCAGGGTATAGTGTTATTCTGTAAAAAAAAATTTACCGTAGACTTTTGCCTATTCCTTTTGTCTTTATGATTCCATGTAATACTTCTTGAACTGTGCAAAGACTCATGAATCCTGACCAAAAAACCTAGACCTTCATTTGTTTGATAGGCAGGATGGCCTGTTTGTTTGTGTTATTTTTTCGGGTGAATTACTTGTCTGAGTTATTTGTTCTGGGTAATAGATGCTGTACCTGATAGCTTAAGTGTGCTGTACCTGATAGCTTAAGTGTATCTTATAGCTATCCGTTAATTTCTTGCAAACATAGTTATATTTTCCATACTCTGATCATCGTCCAATATGAAGCTGCATATAGAAGTGATGATATTATTTTATGTTATGCTTGGAAAAGAGTAGTCATAACAGTATTTATTCAATCTGTAGGGGAAGACTGACTTTGCAGTAATTATGTACGGTTGGCGTGCTATGGTAAGTGCTTTGAGCATGCTATTTTTGGTTCCATGTACATGTCCATGCTTTCAGGGATGTAATTGTAGATTTTAATCCCCGTTAGTTGATCTTGTTTATCAATAGTTTCCAATGTTATGCAAACTTATAAGACGATGCTATGTGAATATATGAACGATAAAGTAAACATGCCATACACAAAGTCAAAGAATTTAGCGAGGTTGGGCGAACTTTGTCTACTCCTCGTGTGATCTCCCTTTCAAATATCATGAGAATAGCAACTTGATGACAAGAACTTATTGAAACCTTGTGCTAAACCCCTAAACCTTGCTTCAGATCTCTCCATCACTCTTGGCGCTCTACTCTTGTATTCTCTTTGTTGTTCGTGTGAATAAACAGCCCTCAACAAGCCTGTTTATAGTACATAGACAGATGGTTACATGCCTTACAAGTATAGGATTCCTAACCAGTGCACCTTCCTTTTTTCCTACCCCAACACAAATAGGAAACCTAAACATGTTTGGCCTTGAGATGTATTGTTTCCATATCCTAATCAATAGTTTATAAATGCTGAATATGTTATACGAGCACATAAATTGTGTGTGCGTATAGTTTAGGGTTAATTTAATCTAGTAACTTGAACTTTCACCCTTAAAAGTACAGGGAGTAACATGCCTTAAAAGAGAAAGTTCATGGTACTAACCTGAAATTAACCCCTTGTCTGAAACAAAACATTTGCTTTGCTTGTGTGTGTATTTTTCTGCAGCCAACATTTTCTTTCTTTCAAAATGGGGTATGTGTATCTCGGATTATTGGTGCTGATGTGGCCGGATTGAAAAGTACTTTTGAGAAACTCTACGGGTAAAGTCTCTTCTAGGTTACGTAATGTATATTTGCATGCATGTGTTTTAATTTTGATCAATTACTTCTTTTTCTCTTTTTCTTATTTATGATACGTTTTGTAGCTATTCGCATGACCCATTTTTCTTATATTTAATTTCTCTCATTTGGCCTACTTTACATTTGAAGTCCGGAGGGATCTGAAAAAGTTGACAAGGAGGTTAGCAAATGTAAGAAGAAGGGCAGAGGAGTTGTTGCGGAAGGTGGCAAAGTGGGTGTTGCTGTGAAGTCGTCACAGCAAAGTGATTGATTTGTTTAGGAAGAAATCGAGTGTACTGTTTTATTACACATTTTTTTAATCAAAATTTTAAGCATGGAAGTCCCAACACGTTTGGTAGTACCAAATGGAAAGTTGACGAAGTCTTCCAATTGGCAATAGTTGTATGATAAAACAACGTACAAAACCTTTCAACCGAAAGAAAAGAAACCATAAAACCGCGGAATCAAGTTACAACCTAAGGCTAATCAACCCATTTAAAATACTAACATGGTTTGATTTCAGCAAACCATGAACATAATTGAATAAAAAGAAAGAAAAAGCACAAAATGAGTTTCATGAGATTAAGTGAGATTTGAAGTGCGTTTCAAGGGACAAACCAGTAATTAAGCCATCACCCAAGTAACATACATAAATACATACAAAAGTCATCATTCGAATTCCAAACACCACGCAAGTTTAGATAATGAAATAGTGCTGTAAGTGGATCCAAGTTAACACGATTTAGCCTCTGACTAGAGCACAATTAAACCATATTAGCTCTGATATTAAAGCTAGACATCATGCCTAGTATTCTCGATTTCCTAAACAAGACCATCACTCTGTCGTGACGATTTCACATTTCCTAACTTGCTAGTCAAGTTCTGGAGTTGTTCTCTCTTTCCCATGTGAAGATTTTCGGATGGCATGGCCTCACCCAAATCACCATCTTGCGATCCCTCCAGACTTCAAATGGAAAGTAAGCCAGTTGAGACAATATAATACATCATATATATATATATATATATATATATATATATATATGTATGTATGAGCAGGGTTAAGCAAATAGTTATGAAACGTATCATAAACAAGAGATAGAGAGAAAAAAACACAGAGGCATGCACATATACATTTTTTTTAACCTAGAAGAGACTTTACCTGTAGAGTTTTTCAAAAGTATTTTTCAATCCGGCCACATCAGCACCAATAATCCGAGACTCCCTTCCACCATCTTTATAGAAAAAAAATGTGGGCTGCAGAAAAATGAACACATAAGTGCACAACTTTCTAGTTTCAAATAAACAGACATAAAATGTACGTTAATTTCAGTTTAGTACCATGAACTTTCCCTCTTAAGGCATGTTAATCCCCGCACTTTCCAAGTTTAAATGATGACATGGCACACACTGTCTCATGCTTGGGTGGGATAGAGACAGAGAGAGAGGGAGGGAGAGCGAGTAGTAGGTTGGGTCGGGAAGGTGGTGGCTGAAAGAAGAAAGGGAAGGATGGAAGACTAACATGGCATCAAATCATTTTCCACTGAAACATATAAGCGGCCCGTGTGTGCAAACTAAATAACTTGAAGGTATGGGGACTAAAGTGCCTTAAGGGTGAAAGTTCTGGGTACTAGATTGAAATTGACCCTCAAAGCACAAACATTCTGATCACTCCTCCCGCTCCCCCAAAAAATAAGACAATCATGTGCTAAGTATAACTTATTCAGCTTTTATAAACCATTGATTAGGATCTGGAAACAATACAATCCAATTTTCTGAATTGCGGTCTAAACAAAAAGATTGAACACATGCAATAAGATCACTGAAGCTAAGCATGGGCATGTACACGGAAACAAAATAACATGATCAAAGCACTTACCAAAGCAGGGACAACATACAAAGACAATGCTTCGGCAATTTTTCCCTATAGATAGAATAATCACTGTTATGACTACTAATTTCCAGGAATAACAAAATAGTATCATCACTTCTATACGCAGCTGCATATTGAACAATCATCAGAGTAAGGAAAAATATGACAAGTTTGCAAGAAATTAAGGGATGGCTACAATAATACACTTGATTTATCAGGTGCAGAATCTATTACCCAGAACAAATAGCTCAGGCAATCAATTCACCGAAAAAAGAGACAAGCAGAAAAGCACCCTGGATGCCTATCCAACAAATTACAATGAAGATATAGGTTTGTTGATCATGATCCATCAGCCTCTGGAAAGCTCAGTTTAAGAAGTATTAATCTTAAAACCATAACACCAGTTCCCAAGGGAGTCAAAAAGTTTACAAAAACAGGAACGAACGAGTTACAAGGAAAGGATCTCAACCCACGAAAGGGTTCAAACCCTCCCCCAAACCCGATTAGTGTTAGTGCAGAATAACGCTTGTAAAGACAAAAAGGTTAGAAGAAGACAAGGTTACAGAGCCGCACCCCGAAAACATCAAACTTATATATTGTTACATGTGGGAATTGCTCACTCAGGTCTTGAAGGACTGGAGTTATGAGTGGGCCTGCACAAGATGAGTACAGCAAGAAGTAACTCGAAAAGGAGTCATTTATTGAAAAAACAACTTGTTTCATAAAAGTACACAATTTGGAACTTACAAGCATCAGAACAGGCTGTAGTGAAGAAGAAAACTACTGGCGCTTTTTTGCCTATCTCAACCAATAAAAAAATAAAAAAGTATGATTTATCCCAATCGAACGAAATACAGATTAAGATCGACAAGAAATTATAGATGTCTTGTAAAAAATAAAGACAATTCTGAAAAGAAATTAAGGAATCATTACTTCGAACTTTGCACAGCGCCGGATAATACTGGTTCCTAGTCTTCACGGTAACAATGTTCGAGGGACGTTTTTTTCGTTTTTTCTTGATCTGAATGTCCGAGGGACCTGGAAAAAAAATGTCAAAAAAATTAAAATAAAATGCAATCTCAAAAACCCAAAATTGTTAGTGGGAAAAATACCTGAGGCTGAAGTGAGAGTTCGGTGCTGAAAAAACTGAAGGTTTGTGGAGTGCAGGGAATCGTATAATGGTTTGGGAGTGGAAGGAGCTGTGGGCGGTAAAGATGGTGCGGTTGGAATTGAAGTTAGGGTTTTTAGGGATATTAGGGTTTGGATAGAATGACAAGGAAGCTTAAGATGATGAAGAAGAAGACCTGCGCAGGGCTTGTCGCCATTGCCTCGCACCTGTCGCACCAAAACACCTAAATTCCTCGCCATTTCTTGTGTTCGAAAACGGAAAATCCAACAGGAGGGTATATGGATTGTTATACAAACTCATTTTTAAATACACACATTTTGACGAGTTACTCACTCGTGTTCTACCGATTCAACGGTTTATCCTTAACATGTCTTCAAAGTTACATACATCAAAATACCTCTATATCGCGGCCTATTAACATTTCTATTCATTTGTTCAACACAAAATACTGTAGCCCAAAATTATATAATTGTTGGACTAAATAATAGTTGTTATCATTAACTGCATTCTCTTCTTCTTCTTTTTCACTATAAATCTGTTCATGATTATAAATTGTCTATTTATTTAAAAATAAGAAATTGTTACTAACACTTCAAAAATCTCATTTGTTAATCCAAATTTTTTATAATTAGAAAGAAAAATACATACGGTAAGAAGTGTAAAATAAGATTTTTAAAATGCTAATCATAGTTCCCTTAAAAATAATATATGAAATATAAATTAAAATGTAGACAGTTGAATTTTTGAAAAAAAATTACAAAATGATGTTTATCATGAAAATATTTACCCCCCAATCCTAACCTTACATGTACGACTGTCAATATACACACACAATGGCTTTCACACTCATTTAATTTTGAATTGTTAAATTAAATAAATCAAATAAAAATAACGGAGAAATTTTTGATAAGGTGTGTGAATTGCTTTTCAACATGAGGTTTTGGGTTCAAACTGACATTTACATCTTTCTTTAAACGAAATGAGTTGGTCGTGGACCTGAAAAAGTAGACCACCGATTACCAAAAATGTTAACCGACAAGTAGCCTGAAAATTTATCAGGGAAACGGAATATTTAATCGGTCGGTTGCAAAAAAGAAAAACTATAATTTATAGTAGAAACTAGATACAAGGATCAATCAAGTAGATGAAAAAAGAAAAGACAAAAAGGAGAGTACACCTTATTTATTTTTAGCCATCAGATGGAGGGAAATAAAAAACAACAAACAAGATTAAATAGTCATTCCTCGAAAAAAAATAGCCGGTGATTAAGTTGACATCACTTCTATTTTTGAAATTAGGGGCTAATATTTAGCTATATTTGATAAACACTCCTCATACACTTTCATAATGTAAATGCGTCCTACGCATTTCGCACAAATTTTAGAATCAAGTCATGTAAGTTAGAACAGGGTCTACTGAGGTGAAGACTCAAGTGCCTAGCATCACTCCAGGAAATAGATGTTGCCACTTGCCGTACTCCTGCTCTCAACCACCTCAACAACGCCATGACTCCGTCACCTATTTTGTAGCACCTCCCCCCACATTTACCCCGCCAGCAACAATTCCTTGCCTTTCTTATCTTTATCATCCAAATCACCGCTATCATGACTTTCAGTAACAAGTAAACCATGTGAGACAAAGCAAATAACACGGTTTAGTAAATATGTTCAATAATAATACATCGCAGATACTGTTCTCTCCCCCACAATGTTCCAAAACACGAGATGCTTATGTTCCCAGATACTATCTGTATCATTGCATCCCATGAGAAGAACAATACATAAATGATCCACATAAATTCCCTAGGGTGTCTCTATTGGCACACTACTAATAAATTAGTCCCACCCAATCAAAGATATTAATCGTTGACAAATCTGGAACAGTAGCACTGCCTCCCTCAACCCGTCTGCACCAATTTTACCCTCCTCTCCTCTCCCATCCTCGTCTCTCCTCTCTCACACTACTACCTTCCCTCTCCCTGCAACAAGCAAATCAACACAAATCAAGAATGCCACCCCCTTCCTCCCACACCAAGCAAATCAACAACGTTTGGTCTTGGTGTTGTCGACCGCGGGGTTGGTGGACTGGCAGATGGGTTGATGGAGGCACTCTAAAGCGTTTCAGATTCCTCTTTTTATTTTCCAATAATTTTGATTTTAAAGTTGAGGGCAAATTAGGAAGTTTAACTAGATCAAAATTTTTGTTAGGTCAATTTACTTAAAAGTCGGGCAGTAAAGGCACCCTCAAATTATCATCTTATAAGAGAACTTGACTTGAGCCATCCGATAGGCACCGAAATATGAGAAATCACAAAAGAGGTAAAAAGAAAATGAAAAGTAACCTAGAAAATATTTACCTATAGTATTTTGTAAATCTGTCTTTCAGCTGTGCGACTTCAGCACCAATAATTTCACATACCTTCTTCCCATTTTGGAAGAAAATAAACGTTGGCTGTAGGGGAAAAAATGCATATGTTAGCAAAGTAATTTTTGACTTTCAGATGAAATAAGAGTAAAATATACACATTCAGCTTGAAGAAACTGCTAGCGCTGTCCCACTCAAGCACCTATACCTAGGATTATAGCCTAACTATGTTGAAGAAACCAAACATAAAATTCATGAGGAATCAAATCAATTACCAAATAGCGGACATTGAACTTGCGTACTGAGCTATCAACTTCCTATATGAAGAAACACAATGTTAGCTCTACTAATTCGAGACATACAAGTAATAATATTATCAGATATAATTAGAATACAGGAAAAAAAAAATTACTAAATTAGCAAGTAATTAATGCATAGCTAATGAAATACGTTTGTCTTATGCTTACTCTAAAACATAAACTTAATTTCTTCACAGCATATCATATGTTGTTAACTTCTATTGCAACTGAATTTGAGAGAGATACTAGTGTTTCTCTACTTATAGTGACCAGCCTTGGGGCAGCTCTCTTCAACCTCTAATCATTAGATGCAAGGTTTTGATTTCAAAAAGTTTACGAAGAAACAAAAAATGGTTCCAAAGAAAAGGAGAAGAAGAAAGATTTTACATTTTATGAAACAAAGATTAAAATGACACACCTTCAGCCCAATCTTATTAACCGTTACATGTGGGAATCGTTCGCTCAACTCTCGAACGCTTGGAGCTATCCTTGCACCTGCACATGAAGAGTACCCCAAGAGTAAGTTGAAAAGGAGCAGTTCACTACAAACAATATAAAATTTAAATGTTTCCAACTTACAAGAATCATCGTAGGCTGTACTGAAGAAAAATACTGCTGGCAGAGATTCAACTATCTCAATGGAATAAAAGAAACAAAATTAAAAACTACATTGAACTGTAAGTTTTCATGAAAGAAACACTTTTCTTTATAAAAAAACACTATATATAAAAATAATTAATAATTATTACCTTTAACTTTGCGAAGTAACTTATGAAATTGAGCATTTGATTTGATGAGAGCAATCCTTGAAGAATCTGACAATTCAAAATAGTGAAAGTGGCAATGTGAACTACAAAAGAAATCAACAGAGAGAGAGAGAGAGAGAGAGAGAGAGAGAGAGAGAGGGATTAAAGTTTTAAAAGGTAAAGCATTTTTGGTCACCCAAGGCAAGGTTTCAAGGAGAGGTGAGCCTAACAATGGATTAAAAAGAAGCACTTATTGATTTCAAGCTTAAGAGTCAATCCTAAAACATATATTCAAATAGTCATGATATAGTGAGGTTGGAGATGCAGTGAACAGGAGGCGGAAATAGGGAGACAGGTTCAAGTTTGTTGAGCAGAGAAAGAGGTTTAGAAAATTTGGTTTGGGGTTGGGTTCTATCGGTGGGAGGATAAGCTTCTGGGATCTAAATGACTAAATCATAAACAGTGGCATCTTTGAAAAAACATCAGCCTTTTCATTACATCAAAAGGAACCAAGAGCACTCAACATAACAGTGGTATTTTGTCTTATAACTTTCAAAACATATTGACCACAGGGCTGGTCTTGTTTGCAAGGCCTCAGCCTCCGCTAATGCCGATGCAGTGCATTATGCACAAATTGCATATGGTAAACATCAATCCGGAAACAAACCTAAGGTGTTTTCAGACACCTCACTCGATGCTGCACAAACTTTTTTCCACAACACACAGGAAGTACCTGCAGCAACTTCTTTACCTTTATCATCTTTCCTAGCTCGAGTTGCTGCCCTTTTGCTTCTTCCAGATGAACATTTCATATCTCGAGCAGCCCCACCATCTTGAGATTCCTCCTGACTTTCATTTAGTACAACAGAAAAAAAATTATTCAAATAACGGGGTATTTAGTTATACAATGCACCAAATACCATAAAGAAATAAAAGAAATAAAAGAGCGACATAAAAAATCTCTTCTGGAGAGAACTTGATTCGAGCTAACCACAACCCCCAAGGCACCAACATATAACTGCATTCATACATACATTAAAGCATAATGATGTAAAGTAACCTAGAATTATTTTTACCTGTAGAGCTTTCCAAATGTCTCTTTCAGCCGTGCAATATCAACTCCGACAATCTCAGCTACCTTCACTCCTTTTCGAAGGAAAAAGAAGATTGGCTGCAATGAAACATATCCACTCAGCAAGAACAAATAGCTTAACACTTTCCCCATGGAAAATTATAGCTTGTTTGGAACTCCTAACCTAGTAGATCAGTGGAGCTAACATGGAGATTTAAGGATCAAATGGCTTACCGCAGCGCTGACATCAAATGGGCCCAATGTGCTTTGCCCTTCCTATAGACAGATGACACAATGTTAGATCTTCTAATACTGAGGCATAACAAGAAATTGATAGCCTAATTCTCTTGAAAACAACTCCATGCCCAATATAATTAGAAGAATGAAAAAAAAAAACAAAAGGGAGCTAGGTTTTCACAGGTGGCCAAACCCACACCGATACAATAAAGCAAGGTGAGGTAAAAAGATGGGATTCAAAACTTGCTCTTAAATAATAAAAAGAAAAAGAAAAAAAACATCAGATTGCAATGACAAACCTCTGTAAACATCTTATATATTCTAACATGTGGGAATTGCTCACCCAGCCCTATGAGGATTGGAATTACAAAATTGTTGGCTGCACAAGGAGAGTCAGCCCAAAATAAGTAGAAAAATGAGCAGTTTATTGCAAATGACGTGACGATTGATGAAGAAAATAAAAACTTACACTCGGACTTGTCATCTGTAGTGAAGTAGAAAACTGCTGACAAAGATTCCTCTGTACATCGCAAAAACCAAACAAACAAACAAAGCAATTAACTTGACATCTATATATCAAAGCTAAACAAAATTATTATTACTAAAAATTTTATGGTGGAAAAAGCTAAACAATTTCAAAAGGAAACAGAAATTAACTATTACCATCGACAGTATTAAGTTGAAAATAAAAATCATGGTACATATCGAGGAGGATAACGTTTGAGGGGCCTGAAAAATGAACAAACAGGGATGCAGATCCAGTCAGTGGTAACAAGAGAGAGAGAGAGAGAGAGTCTGTGTGTGTGTGTGTGTGGAAGACTTGTATGGCACTGACTGAGAAAAGAGGGTTTACCTGAGGATGAGGAGGACGAGAAGAGACGTCGCTGTTGCCGAAAATTCTCAAGACTTAGGGAGTGAATGGAAGTGGAAAGAAATGTGTGCGGTGAAGAAGATGGTGTGGTTGGAATTGACGTTAGGTTAAGGGTTAGTGTTTTGAACGCTTGCCTTTGGATCGAATTAAAGGAGAGTAGCATAAGATGATGATGAACAAGACCTGCACGGTGCTTGCTGCGGCCATAGCCAAGCAACTCTCGGACCAGAACCCCTGAATTCCCCGGCATTTTCATTCGCTTGTCCGCTACGTGCTTGTTTAGGAGTCGCTTTGTTTCGCTACCTCAATAAAAGTCTTCTCCTCGCTTAATTACACTATGGCCGTCATTTGGGAAGTATTTTTATATAGGGTGATTTTATATATAAAATCAATCAAATGTTATGATATTGATAATATATCAATTAAAATTATTTCAATTATAAATAGGTTAATGAGATTTTAAGCTACATTAAAATACCTTAATTAAATAAAAATTACAATTTATGCTATTGTCATTTAAAATACCCAACTTCTCTATCTCCCTTATTGTAAATCGCGCAAAACACTCTCAACTTCAATCTCCATCACCTTGCTGCCATAAAACGCTCTCAGACTTCAACCTCCATCGCTCCCACCACCTTCAACTCCATTTTCGGCCTCACAACACTTGCCTTGTCAACTTTGCGCCGCTTCGAACGATTTCATACTTTTGCCCTAATTCCGACAAACGATTCGTACTTGCGCCTGAGAAATCACGATCAAGTTATTTTTTTTTTATTCCTATTTTCTTCTTGTTCTTCAATTCTTATGTTTTAGGTTATTTGAGTTGTTTTTTTTTTTTTTTTTGATAAATTTGGTGTAATTTTGCACACTACATCTTTTTTGGTTTTGAATTTGAGCTTGTTTGAATGTTAAAATTGGTTTGGGCATATCACAGATTTAGTCTGTTTGAATATATTTGATGGCTCTATATATGTTTATTCATAGTGGTTATGTCGTTTAGTCTAATCGCAACTCCAAGTGCTCTTTTTCTTAGGTTATGTGCTCCATTTCAAATTCTAAGTTTTGTGGATTCAGACACTACAACATAGTGTCTATTTCCTATTCAACGATTGTACATTAATATTCAAATAGTTTTGTGAATTCAGACACTGTGTTGCAGTGTCTATTTCCTGTTCTGTGAATGTACATTGATGTTCGAAAGTTTTTTATTCAGACACTTCGTTGCAGTGTCTGTCTCATGTTTTGTGGTTGTGCATTGATATTCAAATAGTTTCCTTGGATTCAGACACTACGTTACAATATTTGTTTCTTGTTCTGCCATTGTACTTTGATATTCAAAAGTTTATGTGATTCCGACATTGTGTTGCAATGTTTGTTTCCTATTATGTGGATTCAGACACTGAAACGCAGTGTCTATTTCATGTTATGTGAATGTGCATTGATATGCAAATAGTTTATGTGGATTCAGACATTGTGTTGTAGTGTCTATCTCATGTTTTGTGGTTGTGCATTGATATTCAAATAGTTTCCATGGATTCAGATACTACGTTGCAGTGTTTGTTTCTTGTTCTGCGATTGTACTTTGATATTCAAAAGTTTATGTGATTCCGACACAACGTTGTAGTGTTTGTTTCCTATTATGTGGATTTAGACACTGTGTTTGCAATGTATGTTTCCTGTCATGTGATTGTACTTCGATATTCGAAAGTTTATTTCAACACTGTGTTGCAGTATCTGTTTCATGTTCTATGGATTCAAACACTTTGGTGCAGTGTTAGAGAGAGAGAGAGAGAGAGAAGATCGTGAAGTCGTGAAGATGAGATAGTTAAGGGCTGATTCGACATAACGTGTGTTAAAATATAAAGAAAGATAAGAAAAAATGGATAGAAAGGTCAAAATTCCAAGTATTTATACTCACTTAAAGCCTATCTGACATTCATCATTGACTTCGGCCTAATTAATAAAAATATATAATCTATTAGTTCAAAACAAAAATATGTCATTGATATATGTTTAAATAGTAAAGTTTTTATTGATTTTGGGCCAAATTACCTTTTTATATAATTGAAATTTAAAAAAAAAAAAAAATTTTAAAACTAATTCATAGTAAAAATACAAGTTAATCTTGAAAGAGTATTTGGAGAAAGCACTTTTAAGTGATTTTTTATTTTAGAACTCGAATATATTATCTCTAACGGTGCTTTTAGTCATCAAAAAACACTTCTCAAATGAGCTCTAACATTAATCAATTTTGTCGTATTCCCAAAAAAAGTCCCTCCTATATGAAATATTATACTAACCAATCCTAGGGGTGGGCAAACGGGTTTAGGACCCGCAGGATAGGTCGGGTCTAGTCTATTCGGGTGGGATCATGTAACCATTGATGTTGGATACGAGCCTACATCATGGTGCCGGCTTGATTTTCCTAACAATTGGATCTTTACTAATCACAATCTGCTTGAGTTAGCGCTACATCTTCCTCAATCGAGTATTTTGTGCCCTTTTGTGATTCTTAAGCCATTAGTGAAAAAAAAATGAAAGCAAATAAATAAATAAAAATGTTGCAAATAACAAGGTTGGCAAATGAAACAAAAAAATTGAGAAGTTTGTGAATGATATAAATATTTGAAGAAAAACTATGGAGTATTTATAGCAAATAAGATAAAAAGAAGAACAAGAAAAAAAAGTCCAACCATCGAAAATAAAGGAGCCGTTGAAAAAAATAAAATAAACGGCAACAAAATAATCGTTGAAACCATGCACTTGAAATTAGAAATGGGCCCAACCCACACTGACAGAGTACCTTCCCCCACACCGGGGTGGACTTCAGAGCAACTCCAGCGTTGGAGCCCTCCCTCCAGGCTATGCACTATTCAATCCACTTAATGAACAGTAACTGCCCTTAATGAATAGTAATAGCCCTGGCAATAGCATTTGCATCTCCACCATTACACTTCAATAGCCCTGGCAATAGGCAATAAAATATGAGTATTTTATTTATTTATAAAATAATACAAAATAATTTTAATTGTAATATCGGATAAGATTTTTAATTGTTCTCGTTGCGCTACGTGTCATTATCCGAAGTATTATTAAATAATACAAAATAATTTTATTTGTAATTTTAGATAAGATTTTTAATCGTTGTCGTTGTGCCACTTGTCATAAAATCCGAAAAGACAATTATTGGGGATGGATTTCCGATAAATTTTTTAATCGTACTCATTATGCCACGTGTCATTATCCGAAAATACAATTATTGGTGATGGATTTCTGATAAGATTATTAACCAATCACGTCGCACCACGTGTCACAATCTGTTCACAATCTTTGAGGATAGATTTCCATCAGATTTTTAACGAATGACGGCATGCCACGTGTCATAATATGTTCACAATCTTTGAGGATAGATTTCCATCAGATTTGTAATGAATGACGGCATGCCACGTGACATTATGTACAACTTAATCCTTTCTGAATCCTCTATATAATCCACCATCCATCCTCACAAATCTCACACCAATTTTCTCAAGATCTCTATCATTATTCATAGTTTATGCTTCCTTCTTCACAAAAATCTATATCATTATTCATAGTTTCTGTTTCTTTCTTAAATGTCTTCTTCTTCCTCAAGGATGATGTGGGAACTCGATCAGGAAGAGGAAGAATTGTTTAACCAATCAGAAGCAATGTTCAATGACCAGGGGGCAGAAAATGAGAGGGAAGAGGATGAAGAGCGTAGAAGGAGAGATGACGAAGTAAGAATGGGCAGAGCCTCACATTCCCGTCGAGTTGTCCAAGCTATGGCTCAGATCTGCAGGCCCAGCCGTTTCGGAAACCTTGATAGAAGCAGGCAACGACGAGGTATGGAACTCTTGGATGATTATTTTGTTCCTAATAGTGCATTCCCTGATACGTACTTTAGACGTCGTTTTAGAATGGAACGACATTTGTTCAACAAAATCATGATTGCTGTTTGCAACCATGATTCTTACTTTGTGCAAAAGAAAGATGCTTTTGGTGCTATGGGTCTACTGCCTGAGCAAAAAATTACTAATGCCTTGCGGATGCTTGCATATAGAGCATCTGCAGACCAAGTGGATGAGATAACGAGGATGGGGAAATCAACCATTCTTGAGTCCCTGATGAGGTTTTGCGGAGCAATCGAATCTATCTACACTGCTGAGTACCTCCGCAAACCTACAAACATGGACTTGGAACGGCTGTTGAAGAAGGTCGAGATGCGTGGTTTTCCTGGGATGATTGAAAGCATTGATTGTATGTACTGGACGTGGAAAAACTGTCCAAGTGCATGGCAAGGCGCTTATGAGGACAGAAAAAGTGCAAAAAGTATCATTCTGGAAGCGGTGGCATTTTTTGATACATGGATTTGGCACGCCTTTTTCGTGGTCCCGGGAGCTCAAAATGACATCAACGTCCTTGCCCAATCCCCAGTGTTCAATGATGTCCTGCAAGGAAAGGCACCAAAAGTCACGTATGAGGTCAACAGACCTATGTACGACGGGCCATACTACCTAGCTGACGGCATTTACCTGCGATGGTCAACATTTGTCAAAACAGTGCCACGTCCTCGAAGTGCAAAGGAAAAACACTTTGCAAGATGTCAAGAGGGGTGCATGAAGGATGTGGAGCGTTGTTTCGATATCCTCCAAGCTCGCTAGGCGATCATTAGGGGTGCTGCCAGATTGTTTGATGTAGAGTCGCTTCGATCCATCATGATGACGTGCATCATTCTTCACAACATGATTGTGGAAGATGAGTACGATTATGAAGCCGTTGATGAATATGAGCCAGACACGATGAACAATTCAATAACACGTATATATTGTGCTCATGACGCCACCGATGAGCCCGTGCAACATGAGCCATTACAAAGGGATGGACGTTACAATGAAAGGCTCATTCAACGATATATTGCATTTCAAATGCCAGACATGCACAATGCCCCACAAATTGACTTGCTAGAGTACCAATGGGCATTGAAACAAACTAAAGATAATTAAGTTCATTTAGTGTGTTTTTTTGAATTTGGTATGTTTATGTAATTTTTTTAGTGAGTTTTTAATTATTCCGTATGCTTATATAATTTTATTTGGTGTGTTTTTGTCATTTCAATAAATATTCTCTTAGTATAAATAACTTACCAAATTAATTTGAATAAATATTCAATAAATTGGAAACAATATAAATAATACAAACAATAAATAATAAATTACAACCCAAAGTGATTGGAAAATTATGGGCTCCGATTACAAAAAGTACTCTATTCATCATCACTTAACCAATTTGTGGTGCTAGGATGATCTTCTCTTGTGGTGCTATGACCACCTTGGCTTGCTATCGCTTCTCTTGCACGCCTCCTTCGCACCACGTCCGCTTTCTCTGACTTCCAAAAAATTTTAGAATTTGGAGACTTCCCTTCTAAAGGCGTGTTCATAATCTCACGATCTCGTTGAGCCCATCTTTCTTCTCTACCATGTTCCCCTTCTTGCCTAAGTAGCTCTCTTTCTCTCTCATTAGCCTAAAATTCTCTCTCAATAGCTGCAGCTTTTGCGTCCTCTCTAGCCTTATCAGCCTCATATTTCGCCAGTTCCCTCACCAAAGTCAATTCACCTTGGCGAGTAAATTCTTCCATGAACTTTGCATAATCATTCTTGGAAGCACTCCCTTTTCTCTTTGAAGCCTTCTTACCTTGAGGCCTAATTGGATAACGGGTCGAACCCGACGCTTGTTCAGGGAGGGGCGTTTCGGACACTTTTTCTGCATCATCTTCATGAACATACGAGACATGATCGGGTGTAGAGTGTAGAGAGGTGCTGTTCATGTGCACTTCTAGACCGACTGACACAACTCTAAATTTAGGACAATCTTTGACAATATTCCAACATTCCCACTGGTTGAATGATTTATTTTTGCTTTTGGTTTTGGCAGCGTACCAAGCTTGTGCTTGAAGTTCCTACACAATGAAAATAAGTAACAAATAAATAATACAAATAAATAATTATAATGAAAATAAGTAACAAATAAATAATACAAACAACATAATTATAATGTAAGTAGGTAACAAATAAATAATACAAACAATAAATAATAAATTATGTAGGTAACAAATAAATAATACAAACAAATAATTATAATGTAAATTTGGGTATCAGATAAATAATATATTGTTACCTGATCCGAGTAATTTTCCCCACTTCGAATATTACTACTAGCTTGTGCCAAGGCGTCTCTCCATGTACTAAACGATTGACTAAGTAATTTCCAACGACTGGACATCGATTCTTTGGTTCTTTTCCCACCAATTTTCTCAAGATAATTGGTATGAATAAGACTCCACATTTCTTGCAACTGCATCTCATTACCCGTAAGCGAACTATGAGTAACTTCAACCTAGCTAGTACACAACGCAACATCTTCAATAAGCGACCAATTCGTACCTTCACCAGTGGTCATTTTGTTGAAAAAAAAATGGATTCAAACTTTGAGACAAAGAAAGGAATGTGATTGAAAGTAGTTGAGAAAATATGAAATTGTTGTGTAAGGTAGATCATAATGAGAAGGTATTTATAGAAAAGTAAAAACAATTTTTTTAAATTTTTATTCAATTAATTAATCTCTGCCGTTGGATATAAAAAAATTTGAATTCCAACACTCCAGATTGTGCCACGTGTCACAACGGTAACTTTTCTTAATTTTAAAACTATTTTTTCTTTTATTTTTTATTTATAAAGCATATTAATATCCACTGTTGATCTCAGATCGAACGGTGGATATTAAATAAGACTTTTTTATTTTTTTTTTACCGTTGAGATCGAACGGTTCAAATTACATAACCGTTCAGATCGAACGGACCGTGGGAAGCCACGTGGCTTCCCAACGGTAACTGAAAAAGTTTTTTTTTTTTTTTTTTTCTCCTGATTTTGCGCCCCCAGGCGCGAGTGGGGTGCACGCGACTTACACAAAAAAAAAAAACATAAATAATGCCTGGCGCCAGGCTGACGTCACATGGCCTCAAGCTCTCGGGCTGGCAATTCTCCACGGGCCCGGAGCTCGGGCCTCCACCTTCACTCGGACTTGCCCACGCTGGAGCTGATCCACCGGGCCTCAGGCCCCTGTTCTGTCCCCTGTCCCCCGAGCATTTGCCCACGCTGGGCTTGCTCTCAGATGGCTTCAACAGAAAGTTGAGAGTCAAGATTTTCCTCGCGTGATTGAAAGCATTAAATGTCAGTGAAATTTTTGCTCAAGTTCATGGCAAGAAGATTCTGCAATTCAAAAAAGTACAAAAATATCATTTTAGAAATGATGACATTATTTGATACATGAATTTGACATGCATGTTTTGGTGTTTGGAAATATTAAAATGACTAAATGTTCTTGGTCAATCACTTGTTTTCAGCGATGTGTTGAAATGACAGTTGCCTCAAATCAAGTATGAAATCAGTACTCTAGAGTATACTATCTAGCAGGCAAAATTTATCCGTCGTGGACCACTTTCGTCAAAACACCCACAAATCCACCCACAAAAATGGAAAAACACTTCGCTGCAAACAAAAGAGGTATACGATGGATGTTGAGAGGTGTTTAGGTACCTTCTGAACTCGTTGGACAATCATTATAGAGGTTGCTCGACTTGGGGATGATGGGGCGCTTCAAAGCATCATAAAGATGTGCATCATCTTGCATAACGTGATTGTGGGAAGTATGATTATGACAACCAAGAAGCCTTGGACAATTGTTCACAGACTAAAATTTATCAAGTTTATGACAGTAATGAAAAACATGCCCAGCACGATTAATTAGATAGGATTGATGTTACCAAGGAATCGTCATTCATTGTTATCTAATCGCATTTTTTACCTACATTCATAAAGAGGATCACCGTGACTTGATCGAGCACTTGTATGCATTAAAACTTAATCAAAACAAATGAAGCTCATTCTTATGATTTCGATAGACAAAAATAGTCACTTAAGTATTACGGTCTAATAGTATTTTTTCACTTGTAAGTGAGAGGTTTTAGATTTGTTTCTCGTTAAAACCAAATTTGAATCACATAATTGCTATTTCACTGTGAGACTCAGCCCAACCCCTCTGTTAGTATAAATAATATCATTTACTAAAAAAATAAAAATAAAGGCAAAGATAAGTATGCTTTATCTTTATAGTGTTTTTTTATGTGTTTAATTTTAAAGTATAACGTGTGAGTGTGTTGAACTTTTTAAATTTATTTAGGTGTGAATTTTGTAAGTTTATTGAACTGTGAATTTTGGTATTTTAAGAATTATTTTGGATATTTTTATTGAATTTTATTCTTATTTTGATATTTTTAGTGTTGGATTAATGTGACCGTTAATTTTCAAAATTATTGTCGTTGGAGATTCCTTGCCTCACCGACTTGACCTTAGGTGTGGAAGAGGATCCCGCCGGATCCTTTTTCTAGAGATTCAACAATAGTTAGTTTTCATTAGTTATTATTTATATTTAAATTTTAAATTTTCAATGATTTATGACTGTACAATATACGATGAACGAACCTTATTATAGAATCCTTAGGATCCTTATAAAAAGTATCCGACGATGATCATTTTCCCTTAGGTGTCGGTTCTCTCGTTATTTGTGCGTTTCAAAGGCCAAAGAACGCGTCTTTTAACACATGTGTGTTTCAAATCTTTTAAGTTCAAAATATCTTGTGACCTAATATTTCTATTAACTTGAGTCCCACGTGTCTTTTTATTTTTATTTTATAGCTTTTTTTACCAAAAAAAATAAACAACCGGTAACAAATCAGTATTCACACCTTACATCATATCAGTGACTTCAATCAAACAGATTAACTAACTCGGAGATCACATCATACCAGTAACTTCAATCAAACGAATTAACCAACTCGGATCATCGAACACGATACTTCCCCACAATTTTATTCTTTCATTGAGTGAAGTTTGTGGAATTTAAATGCATAGCCAAGTTTAAACAAATGAGATAAAAGAGAGGCACAAAGCATTTTGTTGGGGGTAGAAGATTTGCAAACAGGAATTGGAAATGGCGAGGAATTTGGGGATTTTAGCACGACAGTTTCTTTGGAATCGCAGGAAACCAGGCGCAGATCTTCTTCATCATCGTCTCAAGGGTCCTTTTAATTGTGTCCAATCCCAATCCCAATCCCAATCCCGAACTACCCAAACCCTAACTGGTTCAACCCCAACCGCACCATCTTCAACAAACACAAAGAAATTAATTTCCTTTCACTTCCCAGACTTTCGTCCTAATTATCGTCTTCTGGAGAAAACACGCCCCGACAAAGCCACCGGTAACTTTCTTTTGCCGTTTCTTTCTCAGCAACTTTCTGATGCTTTTCAAACTCTACCCAATTTCACAATTTCTTAACTTTCAGGGCCCTCAAACACTATACTTAAGGCACCCGTGGACTTGATGGAAGAACTTCGTTCTGTTCGCAGTAAGTTTGTTATTTACTTGTATGTTTCTTTCGTTGTTTGATTTCATCTGAGACACTTTCTTTAATAATTTTTCTTTTTGATTCGTTGGGATAGATGAACATAAGTCAGCAATTTTCTACATCACTTCATCCAGCTGCGAGGCTTGTAAGTTTACTTTTGCTTTTGTCCATCAAAGTCTTTGGCTGTGTTTTGGTCCGGTTAAAACTGAAAATCAAACCAATTGATTTCATTTATCTGGACCAAAACACATTAGGTTAAGAAACCTATTAGGTTTCTTAAGTGTTCTTCAGAATCAGTATGAAACCCAAGAATATCATAATAGTTCCGGTCAAGTTTTGATCCCCCATGACGCGTTGGGAAAATCTCACTTGTACTCAATTTTCATCACATTCTAAAGTAGTCCTTAAAGTCTATGCTTAATCCTAAAACTGAACCGGTTAACCAAACCCAGCCCAGAATCCTAAAGTCTAAGTTCTAAACGATGATTCTATTCCACCGCCTATATTGATAAAAGGGATTAAAGTTGAAGAAATTGAGTGAAACTGAGGTGATCTCCATGCGTGCATCCCATCTTTACTAGAGACGGCGGGTCTTGCATGAAGAAAGACTGTATGCATGAAATTTATTTTATATGTTTTGTTAGGTAAGCCCAATGACTGATGTGATCAAATAATTTGCAATAAACTGCTGCTTTTGAACTGATGTTTTCTTTACTCCTTATGCAGCCCATAAACTTCTATCTCCAGTCATTTTAGAGCTGAGTGGGCGATTCCTACACGTAAGAGTATATAAGCTGATCCTTCCTGAGGTGCGGCATTGTCTTGACATTTTTCTTGGCAGTCATTTAAGTTACATTATGAACTGTTTGGATCCCATCTTTAGGTTAAAGGTCAGAACAACTCAAGTGTTGTAAATTTTGAAATCAAGTCATGGGTCTTAAGTATGGCATTTCTTTACTTCCTAGCTATGTGACAGTAACTAACTTTCTTGGGCTTGGAACCTTGGGTGTAAAGTTAATTTGTATTTCATGGCAGCAAGAAAAATACTGATTTATTTGATTGATTCTTTGTTCATTTCTTGGAGTTACTATTTTAGTTTCATTATATAGAGGAAGAGTGAGAACAACAACTATAGTAGCATGAGACATTGCTCGGTCAATACAAACTTTTTCAGTTTTTATAATGTAACTTCTTGTAATGAGTCAAAAGATTGAGTTGTTTACTTCCAAACCCAGCAAAGTTCTACAACCATACTGTGCTAGTTCCCTCTAGAATACCAAATCTGACAATAGTTGGCAGTAGTATAGATTAGTTAGATTTGTAGCACCTTAAATTTTTTTTTTCAACAATTTTACCCCAACTACAAAAGTTTTATGCTAAAAAAACCAGACACTCATGGCTGGCAAGTGGATGGAAGTGGTAATGTGCCACCAAAATCATTGCTGGCAGTAGTGGAAAAAGGAGGAGTGCAGCTGGGTGTGTATTTTTCATTGTTTTTGTTTTGCTTTAAATGTTTTATTTTGTGGGTAAGATTGTCTAAAGAAGGGTGGTTTTTATTGACAACCCCAAAATGTTGAGAAAAGAGAAAGCGGATGCTGTTGGAGGTGAGTCGCCGGAATGGGCGGGCACGGATGACTGAGGATGGGATGGTGTGACTGGGGCCCTGGGGGGTGAGTGGAGATTTAGAGGGAACAAATCTTAAAGTGATTCACTTAGGGTTGTGGAGGAGGAGGAGGAGGAAAGAGGGGGGGGGAGGGGGGCCGCGGGCCCGGCAGGCGGCATTGGCAATAAAACCAGCCTTGTCTAAAAGGTCTTTGCTGGGTTTGAATAGAAGCACTTGTCAAAATTAGTTGACCCTAACATCGTTGTTCCTATCTGCAGTATGATGTTGGAGACAAAGTGGGTCCCTTCAATCTCATCAATTTGGTAAGCGATATCCTTTTATTTTCATTGAATGTAAATGTCCGTATTTGGTTCACCATATTAAGAGCTCATGTCTTCACAAACATGGTTAAAAAATATGGGTTGTGTTTCTTACCATACCTTAATTAATAGTTTTGAAATGCTATACTTGGCCAGCTGATTGGTATTTTGCCCTACTTTGATATGAAAATAGGAAAATAATGTGGGTGTTTGCATTGCATTTTCCTGCAGCCAAATATTACTTTCTTTCAATACGGGGATAAGGCTGCTGAGATTTTTGGCGTTGATATCACTGGCTTGAAACAGACATTTGAAAAACTCTTCAGGTGATTCTCTTATAGGGTGCTGCTATGTGACATCCCACATCGCCCAGGGGAATGATCCTTAAATGTATATTCTCATCCCTGCCTAGCACGAGACCTTTTGGGAGCTCACAGGCTTCGGGTTCTATCGGAACTCCGAAGTTAAGCGAGAAGGGGGCTAGAGCAATCATAGTTAAGTGAGAAGGGGGCTAGAGCAATCCCATGATGGGTGGCCCACTGGGAAGTTGCTCGTGAGTTCCCAAAAACAAAACCGTGAGGGAATGGTAAACCCAAAGCGGACAATATCGTGCTACGGTAGTGGAGTGGGCCCAGGAAGTGATCCGTCCCGGGCCGGGATGTGACATGCTACTTTCACATTTGTGTTCTCTCCAAATGTGATGGTTCTATATGTTCCGCAATTTTCCTCTTTGGTAGATGGTATTATACAACAACATATTTACTGAACAATATTTTTTGGCCTTTCTCATGTGGTCTGCTTCCAACTTAAAGCTTAGATGATGACGATTTGGAAGAGTCCAACATAACTGAAACCACTCAACCTTCAAAGTGTTGATTTGGAATGTGGGGGAAAAAGGGCTGCTAAACAACTTAAAACACCAGCTCGGATGCGGAGGGAGCCACGGCCCTTCTGAGGCCTCTCCAAACGTAAAGCTCAGCAATGAAATTGCTTAGAATTAATATATTATGGATGTTGTTAAGTTAAAAGTGTTTAAATAATGGTTTAAACTTCTGTTGTTTGGAGAATATATTTAAATTGTTCTGTTTTATTTCTGTTTCTGAAAATATATTCCAGCGGGCTGTATTTATTTAGACAGACTTTGAAGAGTTTATGGGGTTCTGAATTTGATTTGAGAGGTCTTTCTTTCACTTTCTTCAAATAACTTGGAAAGGCTCGTTTCCTCTGGTCTTCAGAAACTGAGAAATCTGACAATTAAAATTAATTGGTAATATAGAAAATAACCCAATTACTTAGGAGTACATGCAATGTCCACCTTTTCCTTGGTGCATAATTTATACTCTTGGCACGTCTCTCTTGTGTCGGATTTTCAAATATATCAACTTTCAAGCATGTCCAATTATTGGAGTGGTGGCTGCCTAAACCCTAAAGAAGAATGGCTTAACTGGTAAACTAGTGTTTTCATCCTTGTGATCATGCTTTGACTTTATTAATTATAAACATCAGAAATCCATATACAGTTCAAGATTATTGTACTTTATGCCCCGTGATAGGAGTGTCTTTTTCAAAGATGTAACCTGAAGATGGTGATGATATTTTTTGTGGTTTATGCAAATGCCACACGGCTTAGTTGCTTTTGTTGCGCAAGACGTGAATACACAAATTTCAAATTAATCTGTTAACAAGTCAGATTATTATCGAGTTAAAATAAACAAAAAATGATAAGCACGACTCATTTGCGAGATCTGATTCTCGTGTAATAGACAATATTATGCCAATAAGCTGTTTTGCCATTAACTGAAGCTGAGACTGGTTATGTGTACAGTAGCATTTCTTTACTTCTGCAAAATCACTGTGAAATCCATCCAAATGGTACAGATCCTCTAAACGCCAAACTTATCAAAATGATGAAAATGATCTTACCAACGTAAATAAAATAAAATGTGCTTTTATAAAAAACGGAATTTGGCTTTTAATTATTATTTTTAATTCTTCCCTTGTTAGTTTTTTAAAATTACATTTTGACCTGTTGTCCTTGCAGAACAAAAATACCACCACCATTACAAACACTAATCTTACACTACCATTATTTTTACCGCCACCACCACCACTGCCTCCACAACCATAATCGCCATTGCCACCACTATCTTATAATATATTTTGGGATGTGCTATCCACACACATCATTTTATTTTTCACACACTTCTTGATAATTTCTGTCTATTGATTTTCTTCAATTCATCCGATCCGACGGCCGAAAATTAAAAAGGTGTGTGAGAAGTAAAATGAGATGTATGGATATCACACCCCTATATTTTAGTCTAACATGTGATTTGTTAGTTATTTAAGTCCCACCACGGTTCGATCTCTACCTTCGTTGAAATCACATTACCAAATATTACAAGGTGCTAAAGTGCAACCATTTTCATTTTGTGTTTTTATGATTCAAATTTCGTTGAGTTATACGTTTTTAGAAAAATATACCCTAAAATGAGATACTTTTGTCGGCCTGCCACCATATCATAGAATAAACATGTTGTCCCACCTTGTGCTTTTGGTCCACGAAAACGTCTCAAGCCTAACTATTATAAATTAAGCAAGTAAAATGCAATGATAAAAACTAAACTGAAGTTACTTAGTATTACGGTCTAGTGGTATTCATCTTCATTTGTAAGTGAGAGGTTTTAAGTTCGACTCTCATCAAAGGTAAATTTGAACCACATTATTGATAGCCTATTGTAAGGCTAAATTTATCCCATCTCCAATAGTATAAATAATATCGTTTGTTTAAAAAAAAAAAAAAATTGAACTGAAATCTGGGTAAACTAATAATTAGTATAAGGCTTTTTAGCCAAAATGGTTCATGAGGTTTGCATAACACATAACTTTGGTCCCTAAGATTGAAAATCAATAGAAATGGTGCCTAAAATTGTCCACAATCCATTATTTTGGTCATTCCGTTAAAAACTCTTGTTAAGTGGTCCCAGAGCTCTTGGCCGGAAGTTTGGGCAATTTTCAAGGTTTCATAACTCAATCGTTTCTTAACCAAATTCGACACATAATATATCAAAATGAAGATAAGAAAGTGTAGAACAAGATTATACCTATTTGGAAGCCCAATGGTTGTCGGAGATGGCCAAAAAATAGCCTAAAAGTTGACTGGTCAGTGGAAAAACTGGAAAACTCGCCAGAAACTGGGTAAACTTTAAACGTTCATAACTTCTTCAATACTCAACGGAATCGAGTGATTCAAAAAAAAAAAAAAATCACATTTCTCAATGAGACGAAGAGAATGGTACCTTTTTTTATTTTTATTTTTTTTTATGGCTAACTAGCTGTGGTTTGGCTGGAAAACGGCTCGAAAATGGTTATATTGGTCTCATCGAATTAGCCACTTTCAAGCCGTTTTCCGGCCAAACCTCGCCGAGTTAACGATCTAAAAAGGTACCATTCTCTTCGCCGCATCGAGAAGTGTGATTTTAGTGTTTGAATCACTCAATTTAGTTGAGTGTTGAAGAAGTTATAAATGTTTAAAGTTTACCCAGTTTCTGGCGAGTTTTCTAGTTTTCTCGCGGATTAGTCACCTTTCAGGCTATTTTCTGGGCAAACCACGGTGATTTAGCCGTCAAGAAGGTACCATTCTCTTCGTCTTGTCGGGAAGTATGATTTTCCTTTTTGAATCACTCGATTTTGTTGAGTATTGAAAAAGTTATGAACGTTTAAAGTTTACCTAGTTTCCAGCAAGTTTTCCAGTTTTCCATGGAACAATCACCTTTCAGACTATTTTCCAGCCATCTCCGGCAACCATTGGGCTTCCAAATAGGTATAATCTTGTTTTACACTTTTCTATCTTCGTTTTGATGTATTAGGGGTCGAATTTGGTTAAGAAACGATTGAGTTACGAAACTTTGAAAATTGCCCAAACTGCCGGCCAAGAGCTTCGAGACCACTTAACGGAGTTTTTAACAGAATGATCAAAATAATGGATGGTGGACAATCTTAGGGACCATTTCTATTGATTTTCAATCTCATAGACCAAAGTTATGTGTTATGCAAATCTCTGGATCATTTTGGCTAAAAAGCCTTAGTATAATTTATTAGCCTTTAATTTTAGGGAATCTTAATGAAACATTCCTGGTACTGTTCACTTTTAACGTTAAAGACATTTTTACCTTGAAAAGTCACTTATGGTACTATTCAATTACATTTGTATTTTGTCATTTTGATTAAAACTAAAGTTTTTGAGAACCTTTGGTTAGTTTTCTTTAATTTTATACCAAAGGGGAAAGCACAAGGGTATAATAGTAATTTACCACACCGAACCGAGCTGAAATGCAGAAACAAATTTGGAGCTCAGTTTCTCTGAGTCGCCGCCGGAGTTAAGTGGCCCTCGCCGCCGGACCTCTCTCCCGCACCCAAACCCAAACACAGACACTACCCCGGCCCCAATTTAGCAAAAATTGACTTCTCCACCATCGTCAACCTGCCAACCGACCCGTGCAGGTACATTGCTAAGTGATTGTACTTGAATTATGTAATTTCATTTTTTTTTGGTTTAGTTATGGAATTTACACGTTCAATTGGACATTTGGAATTTTGAAATGGATTGAGTTTGGTAGAGATTTGGTTCGAATTGGACATTTTATGCAAGCATGCATGCCCGAATCAGCAATTCGGGCTTTTTTTCAGTTTGCGAGTAATTTAGACTCCTTTCTCAACTCTGAAGCAGAAATGAGTTTGTTTAAAGTATTGTTGGATTCCCTTTGTAATGAAGGTCTTGTTAGGAGGGTGGCTTCACAATACTTTGATAGCAAAAGGAAGTTGCATCCAGATTGGGTTCCATCAGTTCGGGCTCATAGTGTACTGCTCAATGGATGGTTCCGATCAAGGAAACTGAATGGCCAGGGCGGCTTTGGGTGGGAAATGAGGAGGGAGGGAGAATGTGAAACCTAGCAACGTATGGTACACTTGTGGAAGGATATTGTCGGAGTCGGAGCGTTGCGCTGAAATTGCAACTGAGTTGAGCTGGTGAGCGAGATGAGGAGGGAAGGAGTTGAGCCCAATGCAATTGTGTACAATGATTATAATCCAATAATCGATGTGTTGGGGGAACCATGAAGGTGCAAGCAGTTGCTGGGGATGATGGAGCGCTTTTGGGTCTTGGAATTAGGCCCCACTATTTCAACATACAATTCTCTGGAAAAGGGCAGTTGCAAGGCTGGAGATCTTGTAGGGGCTAGTAAGATCCTTAAGACGATGAAAAGTCGGGGTACTGCCCCTACTCCAACAACCTATAACTATTTCTCTAGATACTGTTCAAAGTATGGGAAAATTGAGGTTTATTGGACCTTTATACCAAAAGGATTGAATCTGGATGATCCGCTTACTTTCCCAACTTTGTTGGAGATGTTAAGTGTGGAGGGGAGATTGAATTTTGCTATTCAAGTTAGCAAGGAAATGAGATCAAGGGGATGGGAGCTACAAGCAACATACTTTACAATATGCATAAATTTAAAGAGGCTGCTGAAGAGTTTGAGGACATGATATGGAGGGGTTGAATTCCTCAGTATTTTACTTTCCAAAGAATGAGTGATTTGTTAAGGAAACAAGGAATGAATGAAATGGCACACAAACTGTGCAAGATGATGTCTTGTGTTCCTTATTCAAAAAACTTGCCGGATACATATGTCAGAGATGAAGATGCATTTCGTGCAAGGAGGAAGTCTATAGTTCACTGAAGGCCGAAGCGACGTCTGATTTGTTAAAAAACTTGTTCAGATCCAAGGAACCTGTCAAGTTTAGGAGATCGCCTGAAAATCTTGTATCAAGAGCATACCAGTTGATAGAGGATATTAAGAGAAAAGCTACGATCCAATGATATCCAGTTTTCTTTTCTTTGGTACTATACATTAATTCTGGCATTCTCTGCGAGGAAGGTACACTTGAGTTGACTGCAGGTGCAATAGAAAGGCAGTTGAGAGCTATTTCCGGTAGAAGAAACAAAGCAATGTTTAAATTCATGTGCCTTTTGGTAAGACTTTGATAATTATATGGGAAAGCCTACGGGCCAACTACTTTTGGAGGATCCTTCTTATGAATTGAGATTATTTGTAATGTTACAACTTCTTATGATACTCTAGACGTGCAGCATTCTGAAGCCTGATGGGCATCCATCGTGAAGTCAAGTGGTTTGAATACAGGTTCAGTACACGTACAAACTGAATTGTATGGGATACAAAAATGAAGCTTTGGTGGGATACAGTTTTCACACGTATGTAAGATGCAAAGTGGACTAGGAGAGAGGCGGCAATCAGCAATGTTTCTTTCGTTGAAGATATTGCGGAAACTGGATTTTGGAGTGTTATGGGTTCCTGCATAACCAGAAAGGATGAAGAGGTTGGTGTTCCTAGTAAATATGTGGCAGTCAACCACTGAAACACACGCGATATGCAGGTAAATGTCCAACTGTTGACCTTTTAATCAAGTTGGCATTGTCTTTGACGAATTCAAGTCAAATTGCTTTGGTTGATTATGCTAAACCTTTCTCCGAGAATACAATATATTTTTGACACATTGGTAAACATGTTGCTTTTGGTGAATTCAATGGTGAAATACTAGAGGAGGATCATCGACAGCATGGAAAGCTTTGATGGATAACCAAGCTGATGCAAATCACCCTGGAATTAAGGATTGCAAAGTTATGAATATTATTTTCAGAACATTATTTAACATAAATAATTTTCATATCCTTGACCAAATTAACGATCAAACCGGGCATTGATGGTTATTCATCATAGCTTTCCATGTTGTCGACAATCCTCTTCTGGTATTTCGCCATTGAAATTGTTGTGAGCTACATTTATAATATGAAGCGTTGACCATTGGTATCCGTGGACATCCAATGCCAACGGAGAGTCGGATTGGAGGACAAGGACTCGCAAGTGGGAAACGTTGTTCAAATAGCAGGGAAACGTATCCACTGTCTGATTGTATCCAAGATTTACAACTCGTAATTTTGTGCAGCTCCGGTTTCATCTGGTCAGAAGTTGAGTGCCTATGTTGGTGATCCTTATGACAATCCAGAAATGTATCGTAGTGTTGTTGGTGCACTGTATCTCACGATTACGCAGCCTGATTTATCATATGCTGTGAATCAGGTGTGCCAGTTTATGCACTCTCTGGATAACACTCACTGGATGTCAGTCAAAAGAATCCTTCGTTACTTGAAGGCCACACATAATCATGGGTTACTATACAAACCTGGAACTACCAAGTTAACAGCATATTCCGATGCAGATTATGCTGGCAACCCAGATACTCGTCATTCCACATGTGGTTTTTGTATTTATTTGGGTTCGAATCTTGTCTATTGGAGTTCGAAGAAGCAAAAGACGGTTTCCAGATCGAGTGCAGAAGCAGAGTATAGGCAGTTAGCTTATACTGCAGCTGAGTTATCATGGTTAAGGTCTCTTTTTAAAGACCTGCACATGCATCTGGTTCAACCAACGATTTGGTGTGACAATGTTTCTTCTATTGCCCTTGCTTCTAATCCGGTTTTTCATTCGAGAACCAAGCATCTGGAGGTGGACTACCATTACGTTCGTGAGAAGGTAGTTCGTGGTCAGTTGTTGGTAAACTATGTTTGTTCCCAGGACCAGCTTGCTGATATTTTCACTAAGGGGCTGTCTTTGTCAAGATTTAAGTTACTTGTGTCCAAGCTTCCAGTTGTTCCACAACCTGTTAGCTTGCGGGGGGGCTGTTAGACGAAGTCCAAAGGCACGTACTGCCAGCGTGCTTTGAGTTTAGTGTGTTTCAAACTTCTATCTGATTAGTCTTCCTTGTTTATAGGATGTATTTTTCAAATAATTGTAATCTGTTGATTTCTGCTTTTGTATCGTTTGAATTTTGAAGTTCCTTGTAAATAGGGTTTTCAAACTCTCTGATGTAATCTTGATGCAATTATAAATACAAGCATCCCACAGTTGAATGGGTATGCAATCAGAAACTGAAAACCTGAGTTCTTAAGTTTTATATGAGTAACCTCAAGAGATGGCGAATTGCAGGGCGATCCTGGAGTGATGCCGTGGAGGTTATTGCTTGAAAGTGACTAGAGTTTGGCGTTCGTCAAGATGATTGTCCTATCAGTGTTGCTTTTGTATATAGTTAGGATTGTTGATGCATTGGCATCCTTGTTGTACTGTATGCCCCGTGAATCGTGATAGTGGAGTGTTTTTTGAAGATGTAGCTTGAGATGATAGTTTCATGGACGAAAAGTACTGATACAATTTATATATGTGCGTGAATATGACTGTTTCATGGACGAAAATATTTGAAATCTTACTTCTTCACCCAATATCCTCGGGGATATTGGCGAAAAATATATAGTCACAAAATATTCAGGGATATCTTCTCCCTGGCTTCTCTTCTCCCCATTGGTCCTTCCCCATTGGTCCTTCCCATGGAGAGAATAATGAAGTTTAAAAGCTGAGGAAGCTGTGTACACAATGTCTGTCAAAATCCCCTTCACACTCAATACTCAGTACAATCTCAAAAGCAGAAACAAAACAAGAAAATTCAAGTTTCTTTTCCAAACAACCCAACACAACAGAATACTCAGCTTTTCCTGTATAATATGGCCGACTAATATCGGTGACAATGAACTGATGGTGATCAACGGTCTGCCTCCAAGAAAATGAACAATACGTATAAAAGTAGATGAAGCTGTGTACATTCACATGAAGCTTATGAATCTTACAATGTCTGTCAAAATACATTTCACAATCAGTACTCAACACAATCCCAAAAGCAGGAACAAAATAGAAAATTTAAGTTTCTTTTCCAAACAACACAAGTTACACAACCAAGCTGCTGTTCAAGTCTATCGTTCATAACCAACAACTGGCTAGCTAACTAATAGTCTAATATAATGGTTGACTAATATAAGTGAATCTACTGTATTGACTTCACTGCTCCTTTACTTGTCCCATCCTTTCCAGCTTGTAAGTTGTTTGGGACTTCTCTTTTTCCCCATTCCAGATGGACACTCTGCATATTGGGTGTTTAAGTTGCAAATACCCACAAATAGGGCTCAGTCAGCAAACATGTTGTCTAATACCATCTCACCCACCATTATATACCAAAGAGTCAAAATATGATGACATCTAGACAGAACACTAAAACTGCAGAAAACTATCAGCATACAAGAATTACCTCGATCTACTCTGAGTGAAATATATGCATGAGCTTTAAACCCCATTTCTTGCAACTGCAAACCCAAAGCGTCTCAAATAGAATGGCCATGAATTCGGGAAAAGAATTCTTGAGTGTCTCATGAACGTTCGTTTCAGTCATACCAACCTAAAAGAATATAATGAAAAAAAAAAAATTCAAAAATAGAACTCATACCAATCTATAAGTAAATTATGAAAAAGCATTCAGAAATACAATTCAAGAAATGTAATATAAACTAAAAAATACCTTGTCTCTAGCATGGCTGATACATATGCGGCTACAGTGAAGAAATGCCATGCCATCCGATTTATCGAACTTGTCAAAATTCGCTACAAACGTCTTCAAACTTTGCCCATTGGGTTGCTTCAGAAAGTTTTGTTTCCAATCCAACTTCGATTGTCCCAAGTATTTTCTGTATATTGTACTAAATTCCTTACCAACGCCATATCCAAGATTATTCTTACTAATCATGGACCATGCTTCGACACGTATGTCGTTTTGATCCTCTGACGTTCGGTACCATGGATGACTCAACAATCTAGTAAGTCGACGCCTACAAGACAAATATTTTATTACTATTTTAGACCTTACCAACACACCTATCACAAAAAGAATAAACATAATTGCAAGTAGAAAAACTTACTCCATATCCACTTCAGGCACATCAGCAGTAGGCTTCATGCTTGAAACCAAGTGGGAAAGCTCAAAATCATTACGGCAACGGGAAGGATATAATTCATTGATAAGAGCCTCAAAACAGCTTATATCACCCTCTACTCCGTCACACCACCCAACAGGAATTCCCATTTGGACATTATTCTCGACGACAAAAATCGAATCGGATGTAAATGCGGCACAAATGCCATAATCTTGTTGCAGTCTCGCATTATTTGCATTATATTCCTATAAATCATCGCAAAAACGCAAGTGTTTATATATTTATATATATAAACAACAAAAGCAGAATTTCAAGATAAAAACATTTGATGGTGCACTCACCTAATCATGAGACGAGTGTCATGCGTGTGGGCTAAACTTGGATTTGCCTTGACCCAATTAGATAGGGTGTAATCAACATCTTTAGAGATGATGAGCACCTTACCACCTTGGTCAATCCTGAAGTATGGATGGATGAAAGCGTTATCTCTATCTTCTTTTGCTATTTTATACCAAACGAAAGGAACCTCTCCACTTTCGAACACATGACAGGTAGCGGGAAACTTATTTAGCTGTCCGTGAAACGAAGGAGGAGTAGAATTTTCTGTGGTCGGCCTTTTTACACCTTCAAACTTGAACTACAAATATGTATATAGAAAAAATATTGTAAAAACTCATCCATAAAAATCACCACAGTCACCAACATGCTGATTTATTTAGTATGGCCATGAGATATATGTATATAGTGTGATAAGATGGACGCTAGCAGTATGCAAATGTAAAGTGAACATAAAACTCATTTCTTGATTTCGTATATTTGTGTAATGAGTATAATCACTAGCTAGCTGACGGTGAGATATAAGTCATGTGAATATATATTTAAACAGAATCACTTAAAAGAAAATTTGTTTTTAAAAATAATCATTTATTGCATAAACTGGTATTACATGACCCTTTCTCTGCCTTTATAACCGCATAGCAATCTTCATCTAGCTAATGTCATGCTTGCACTCTAAAGAAAGAAACTGAACAAGTACACATTCCCATATTAAAACATACAGTCGACTAACCATTGTACAATCAGTTACTCTACAATATTGAAATCTAAACAACTCAAGGGGTATAAAATGTGAAATATTGCAAAACAACAACAACGTTATGGTTACCTCAATTTTGTGTGGTGTCTGGCTATTAGGTGTCCCATCGGTACAAAAGTTTGTAAGTATTCCCTGCAGCACAAAAGAATCCAACATGTTAAGAAACAAAAGAATCCAGCATGTTACCAATCAATAGAGGGGGAGGGGAGAAGGGGGTGAGGTGGTGGGGACGAAGTTATGCAGTTAACAAAAAAATTTCAAAACTATCATTGGTTGTATGTCTGTGTGTTTCTAATCTTATACAATAAAGTTCAAATTATCCTCCTTAAATTGGAGTGCTCTGGAATACTCCTTGTCAAAGAAAAAAGTTCAATACATGCTATCTCTGTTTATTCATTTAATCTTATGATGAGAGACAAAGAAGAGCACATGAGATGCTAAAAATAGTGTAAAAAACATCACCGTCGTAACTTCAACCATAGTGATCAAACACGGCAACATTCACATAAGTTGCATATAATTACACATATCTACCATTTACCTTTGAAAGTTGTATTAAAATCAAGCATGCGAGTTGTCCTTAAGGTAATTTAATTAAAGTTTACAGTGATTAAGATGCATTTGCGATTTGTTTGGTTGTTTTCTACCATTTGGATGAAGAGAGTTGATGAATATTAGGTTTGGTTTTAGCTCTTGGAAAAAACAGAGTGAAACTTAAAACAGTTGATACAAAGCAATTGCAGGCATAAAAAGGTTTATTTGTTATTCCTATGTTAACACCCAGTTGGTGCATTGTATGTATCACACATAAAATGACAACGAAATGACTAAATCACACTCCGATACGTGCGTGCTAAGAAACAAGATTACTAATTAAAAAGAAAAGATACTTAGATTTAAACTTAGGAGCACCTTCTTGTTCATTCATTTGTAATCGAATTATTAATGAATTGTACACTTGTAACAATCAAAACCAATGATTTTTTTATCTAATCACCGTTTGAATATCACTCTTTCAAAAAGATTAAAAAACTCAATTAAATTGGAGATTGTTTGACTTTCTATATGTATCAATTAAAATGGACAATCATCATGGTAATCTTAATTATTACCTAAAATCATTGATTTAATTACTCGATACATGAGGAGATGATTAAATAATATCCAATTAATTCGTTTTTTTTGTGTGTGTGTGTGTGTTTGTGTGTGCAATTTAGTAAATGAATGATGCCGATTTTAACTAAAATGTATAGCATGAAAATTGGTTAGTCACAAATGGGTTAATATTCTAATAGTGAGCTTCACAGTAAGGTGCAATTTAAGTATTGTTCCTTTTGAAAACAATAGTATAATGAAGCGTATGCACTAGAACTACACTGTAACTCTCTTAAGGTCTCCTAATTATCTACTCATAACTACTCCCAGATTCAGTTAATGACAAGGCAGCTGATTGACATGAATATTATCCATCACACGAGAATTGAATTTCGCAAATGGGTTGTCTTTGTCATGTTATAACATCATATACTTAATTCGTTAACGAATTGACCTAGAACTCATTTCGGTTAACAAATTGTGTAATAATATATCATGTCTGATTTAAAATTCGTTTCGAGTTAAATAAGTTGCCACGCCCACACAAGATCGAGACCAAATCATGGTACAAAGTTTTGCCATACATTTAATCAGACTGAACTTGAATTTTATAAGGAAACAAGAGCAACCACACAATTTATAGGTGTATGTGTGTGTGTATGAGCTATATGGCTTACCAATGTCGGTGACTTGGAGACCCCACTAGATAGCCGTAGCCTTCTAAACCATCGTCCAACACAATGCATGGTGAGGGAGGCGACAACGAAGAGGGTTGAGAAAATGGAAAAAAAGCTGTCGGCTCTGTCTCTTTCTCGGTCTCGGTGGAGTCGGTCGAAGAAAGGGGTGTGAAAGGTGTGGTCAGGCACAAGACCTAATCTTATCCCTTTAGAATCTGCTGAGGGATGTCAGGTCGGATAACAACATCGAGCTCTCGCCACGTATGTGAGTGTCATGACGCTTCGCTTTGCATCCTGCGCATTGTAGTTGTTTCTCACCGCACAGTAGAAACCGTGCGCTTTCGTTAGAGTTCTCATTTGAAGTCCGTACTTATTAAATGTTGTTAATTGAATTATTAAGCAAACTGCAGGACCTCAATTACCAAAACTGAAACCACCAGTTTTTAAGTGAAAGATCCGCAAAACTACGCGCGAATTGCGAATGGAGTTTGAATCTCTCGCTATTGTAATCCTACTGGTTATTCACAACTTGTGTGATCCCCATTGAGAAGGAAGGTGGATAAGGAGTTCGGTCACGTCCTACATTTCCATTTGGTTTTGGAATTTCTTTTACTTTTTCCTTTTCATGTTGCTGGTGTAGAAGAAACCAGCATTCTTATATTATATGTGACTTTGAGTTTTAATCTCCCGTATAATAATAATGCTTTGTCCGACATCATGTAGTTTTGCTGCATCAAGTTAACTCCCAAACAAGTTGGGAAATGCGATGCCCTTAACTTATGGATTTAGAATGTTACTCCTTGTGTCTTGGATTCAGAAATTAGGTCATACAGACGCCCAAGTTTAGGGGTGGTTCGGTATGAGATTCCAAATCGAAAATGGGATCCCGAATTCCAAATCAAAATTTAGGTATTCTCAATTTTTGGGATTCCCAAAATATTTTCAATATTTCAGGTTCCATATTTCCAAATTTCATATAAATTGAAATATCAATCATTCATACCAATTCAAATTAACATGCAACCAAAATAAAATAAGTAACAAACCCAAAACCAAAAATATAAGTTACAAACCTAATATGTTCGAAAACAAACAAACAATTTTTTGATTCCGTGTTGAAGAAAGAGATAAATTTGGTTGAGAACCAGCAGTGCAGGGTGAGTGTGTGTGGGAGGTTTGTATCGTCAAATCTGGCGATAAAGGGTTATGGTTACTACCTATGGACCAAATGGCAAAGTTAAAATTCTGGAAATCCAAGAGTTGAATGATAACGTTGAACAAATAGAGCAAAGGGCTATGGTTACTACTTGTGGACTACACCAATTATATTGCTACTAGTAGTGAGCACCAATTCAAATGTATAATAATAATAATAATAATAATAATAATAATAATAATAGGGAATTGTTATTGGCACTCCAAATTCCTCATTCTACACTTCAAACTTTTTATATTTAGAAAGAAAAATACACTTGTGAGGAATCTAGAATGAGATTTTTGGAGTGTCAATAACACTTCTCTAATAATAATATATATATATATATATATATATATATATAATATTGATTTTCAATTTGGTATGGGATTACCAAAACATTGAGGAGACAATACCAATTCCTGTATTGAAATTTCAGGATCGATTTAGTATGTCATCTCGAAATTTCAAGAATTTTGGTTTGGGACTTTTTGTCTTGGAATCGGATTTTTTTTTTATTTGGTTTGGGATTTTTGGAATTTTTTTCGAGCTCTATCCAAATTAAGTTGTATCGACTTAAACTAGGATGGCACAACGATTATGCACTCAAAACACTTTTTTTTCTAGCAGATAATTTTCGGATTTTGGATTGCTGCAGGTTGTTGTTCAGAGGATTCCCTTGTGGAAAAAGTAATCAATCGAGCAATGGCGTCTTGTTACATTGATGAATATAAATACATATAGCAAATCGAGATTTACGATGACGCTTCCTCACCAAACTCACGGTAATCACTTGGAAACGCGTTAGAGCAAATGGTTAAATAGGACATAAGAGTTCATCTTGCCTTCACATTTCCGAGAAGTTCTCCAAAACGACCAGATTGTTCTTTGTTCTACTGACTTTTACTCGTAGGTTGCAACACGATACAACAAACCAATAACTAGGGTGAGTCATATGAGGAGAAACACTTGCTTACTTCGGGGTGGTGGATCTACATATTTTTTCTCTCTATATCTCACTCTTCTTGTGACTTATGGTGAGAGAGAGAGAGAGAGAGAGAGAGAGAGAATGCACCCCGTTACATGTCATGTGACTCTAGTTACATCTCATATGTTTTTTCTACACTTCCATGTTTTGCCTTGCCATAACTCAACCTTTTCTACACAAAAATTGATCATCAAAATTTGTCACATGTTATCTTATAATTAAACTACACTACTACTCAATATTGTCACTTAAACGTGAATGTAATAACGCCACACACAATTTTTCTAAGTGATAAGATAGGACAGAGAGAAGCAGAGTTTATTTGGCTCGGGTAAATTTGTAACATTTTGGTTTATCTTATTTGCACATTTTGTACATACGATTAGATCCAAATTCTTCGTTATTATTGCCACCTTTTGAAGTCAATGTTGGTCTCATTTTTAATTCGTCATTTACATAAAATATTTTATTGAAATTTTGGAAGCATATTGATCCGATAGAGATTTGGATTTGGAGTTTCACGGTATGAAAAGCTAGTGGCCCACCTTGTAGGAGAGCGTGCAGGGGGCACAATGGATCACTTCGGCTTTTAGATCTGCAAACTTTCAAATGGGCTGGGTTTGGCTATATGACAACTATTTTTCAAATAAAAATAAATAAATCTTCGTTGCACTGTCCACCTTTACTCATAACCTACATGCAATGTCCACCTTTTCCTCAATGCATAATTTATACTTTTGACGCGTCTCTTATGTGTGTCGACTTTTCAAATCTATCAATTTTCAAGCATGTCTAATTATTGGAGTGGTGGCCACCTAAACCCTAAAGAAGAATACTCACAGTTTTTAGTCAGTTTTTACAAATTCGTACATAAATCGTCATTTAAACTATTTCTTTTCAACTTCGCCTCAATGTGATGTTTGAAAATTATAGTAATACTTTCCGTTATATTCTTGAGGGTCTTGAGGGTGCAACCCAATTTCAACAATATTTTGGGCTTTCGACTTAAATAGTCTACTAAATATACATTTGTTGCTCAAAAAATCTTAAGTCCGCTTCCAACTGCCTTATAAATTTTCCTTAATGCTCACGAAAAATGTTTCGCGAAAATATAATATTTGCATAAAATAAGGGTTAACACTCATGGTTTTTTGTCGGTTTTTACAAATTCGTACATAAATCGTCATTCAAACTATTCACCTTCGCCTCACTGTGAAGTTTGAAAATTATAGTTGACACACCCCGACCGAAATCAAGGCGTGACGGTCAGCACGCCTTGATTTCGATCGGGGTCACCCATCATGAGAGTGCTCTTGCGCGTGAGTTCCCAGAAACAAAACCGTAAGGGTGTGCTAGGGGCCCAAAGCGGACAATATTGTGCTACGGTGGAGTCGGGCCCGAGAAGTGATCCCGTCCGGGCCGGGATGTGACAATAGTAATACTTTTTGTTATATTCTTGAGGGTGGAACCCCATTTTAACAATGTTTTGGGCCTCCCTACGACACTTTTAACTCATTTTTTTTAGTTTTCGACTTAAATTGTCACATCCCGGCCCGGGGCGAATCACTTCCCGGGCTCGCTCCACCACTGTAGCACGATATTATTCACTTTGGGCTTACCATTCCCTCACGGTTTTGTTTTTGGGAACTCACGAGCAACTTCCCAGTGGGTCACCCATCATGGGATTGCTCTAGCCCCTTCTCGCTTAACTTCGGAGTTCCTATGGAACCCGAAGCCAGTAAGCTCCCAAAAGGCCTCGTGCTAGGTAGAGATGAGAATATACATTTAAGGATCACTCCCCTGGGCGATGTCGGATGTCACAATCCACCCCCCTTAGGGGCCCAACGTCCTCGTCGGCACATCACGACCAGGGTTAGGCTCTGATACCAATTGTCACATCCCGGCCCGAGGCGAATCACTTCCCGAGCCCGCTCCACCACCGTAGCACGATATTGTCCGCTTTGGGCTTACCATTCCCTCACGGTTTTGTTTTTGGGAACTCATGAGCAACTTCCCAGTGGGTCACCCATCATGGGATTGCTTTAGCCCTCTTCTCGCTTAACTTCGAAGTTCCCATGGAACCCGAAGCCAGTGAGCTCCCAAAAGGCCTCGTGCTAGGTAGAGATGGGAATATACATTTAAGGATCACTCCCCTGGGCGATGTCGGATGTCACATAAATAGTCTACTAAATATGCACAATAAATCGCAAAACCGCTTCTAAATGCCTTATGATAATTTTTCTTAATGCTCATGGAAAATATTTCGCAAAAATAAAAAATTTGTATTTTTGACAAAAAAGTGGGTTAACACTCACACTTTTTTGTCAGTTTTTACAAATTCGTACATAAATCATCGTTCAAACTCTTTATTTTCACCTTCGCCTCACTGTGAAGTTTGAAAATTAAAGTAATACTTTCCGTTAATATTGTTGAGGGCGAAACCCCATTTTAACAATATTTTAGGCTCACTACAATCTTTTTCACTTATTTTTTTAGTTTTTGCCGTAAATAGTCTACTAAATACACATTTGTTGCTCAATAAATTGTAAATCCGCTTCCAAATGCCTTATAAAATTTTCCTTAATGTTCATGGAAAATATTTTGCGAAAAAAAAAAATTAACACTTTTAACAAAAAAACGTGGGCTAATAATACTCATGGTTTTTAGTTAGTTTCTACAAATTCATACATAAATTGTCCTTAAAACTATTTATTTTCACCTTCACCTTACCATGAAATTTGAAAATTATAGTAATACTTTTTGTTATATTCTTGATGGTGGAACCCCAATCTAATAATGTTTTGGGCCTTACCACTATATTTTTCACTCATTTTTTTTGTTTTCGATTTAAATAGTCTACTAAATATACAGTTGTTACTCAATAAGTCGTAAAACAACTTTCAAATGCCTTATAAATTTTTCTTAATGCTTACAGAAAATATTTTGAGAAAAAAAAAATTTTACTTTTTTGACAAAAAAACGTGGGTTAACACTCATAATTTTTAGTCGATTTTTACAAATTCGTACATAAATCGTCATTCAAACTATTTATTTTCACCTTCGCCTCACTATGAAGTGTGAAAAATAAAGTAATACTTTCCGTTAATATTCTTGAGGGAGGGACCTAATTTTAACAATGTTTTAGGCCTCACTACTATATTTTTTTAGTTTTCACCTTAAATAGTCTACTAAATATCCATTTGTTGCTCAATAAATCATAAATCCACTACCAACTACCTTATAAAATTTTCCTTAATGCTCACGGAAAATATTTCACAAAAATAAAATATTTGCATTTTTTTTACAAAAAACGTGGGTTAATACTCATAGTTTTTAGTCGATTTTTACAAATTCGTACATAAATCATCGTTCAAACTATTTATTTTCACCTTTGCCTAATCGTGAAGTTTGAAAATTATAGTAGTACTTCTTGTTATATTCTTGAGGGTGGAACCTCATTTTAACAATGTTTAGGACTCGCTACTATATTTTTCACTTATTGTTTTAGCTTTCGACTTAAATAGTCTATTAAATATCCATTTGTTGCTCAATAAATTATAAATACGCTTTCAAATGCCTTATAAAATTTTCCTTAATGCTCACGGAAAATGTTTCACGAAAATATAATATTTGCATAAAAAAAGGGTTAACACTCACGGTTTTTTGTCGGTTTTTACAAATTCGTACATAAATCGTCGTTCAAACTATTCACCTTCGCCTTACCGTGAAGTTTGAAAATTATAGTAATACTTTTTGTTATATTCTTGAGGGTGGAACCCCATTTTAACAATGTTTTGTGTGACATCCCACATCGCCCCGGGCGGGGAGTGATCCTTAAATGTATATTCCCATCCTTACCTAGCACGAGGCCTTTTGGGAGCTCACTGGCTTCAGGTTCCTTAGGAACTCCGAAGTTAAGTGAGAAGGGGGCTAGAGCAATCCCATGATGGGTGACCCACTGGGAAGTTGCTCGTGAGTTCCCAAAAACAAAACTGTGAGGGAATGGTAAGCCCAAAGCGGACAATATCGTGCTATGGTAAAGTCGGGCCCGGGAAGTGATCCGTCCCGGGCCGGGATGTGACAATTTGGTATCAGAGCCTAACCCTGGCCGTGGTGTGCCGACGAGGACGTCGGGCCCCTAAGGGGGGTGGATTGTGACATCCCACATCGCCCCGGGCGGGGAGTGATCCTTAAATGTATATTCCCATCCTTACCTAGCACGATGCCTTTTGGGAGCTCACTGGCTTCGGGTTCCTTAGGAACTCCGAAGTTAAGTGAGAAGGGGGCTAGAGCAATCCCATGATGGGTGACCCACTGGGAAGTTGCTCGTGAGTTCCCAAAAACAAAACTGTGAGGGAATGGTAAGCCCAAAGCGGACAATATCGTGCTATGGTAAAGTCGGGCCCGAGAAGTGATCCGTCCCGGGCCGGGATGTGACATTTTGGGCCTCCCTACTACACTTTTAACTCATTTTTTTAGTTTTCAACTTAAATAGTCTACCAAATATGCACAATAAATCGTAAATCCACTTCTAAATGCCTTATGATAATTTTTCTTAATGCTCATGGAAAATATTTCGCAAAAATAAAAAATTTGTATTTTTGACAAAAAAGTGGGTTAACACTCACGCTTTTTTGTTAGTTTTTACAAATTCGTACATAAATCATCGTTCAAACTCTTTATTTTCACCTTCGCCTCACTGTGAAGTTTGAAAATTAAAGTAATACTTTCCGTTAATATTGTTGAGGGCGGAACCCCATTTTAACAATATTTTGGGCTCACTACAATCTTTTTCACTTATTTTTTTAGTTTTCGACGTAAATAGTCTACTAAATACACATTTGATGCTCAATAAATCGTAAATCCGCTTCCAAATGCCTTATAAAATTTTCCTTAATGCTCATGGAAAATATTTTCGAAAAAAAAAAATTTAACCTTTTAACAAAAAAACGTGGGCTAATACTCATGGTTTTTAGTTAGTTTCTACAAATTCGTACATAAATTGTCCTTAAAACTATTTATTTTCACCTTCGCCATACTGTGAAATTTGAAAATTATAGTAATACTTTTTGTTATATTCTTGACGGTGGAACCACAATCTAACAATGTTTTGGGCCTTACCACTATATTTTTCACTCATTTTTTTTTTTTTTTCGATTTAAATAGTCTACTATGTCACATCCCGGGCTCGACTCCACTGTAGCATGACATTGTCCGCTTTGGGCCCCTACCACACCCTCACGGTTTTGTTTCTGGGAGCTCACACAAGAACTTCCCAGTGGGTCACCCATCATGGGATTGCTCTCGCGCGAACTCGCTTAACTTCAAAGTTCCGATGGAACCCGAAGCCAGTGAGCTCTCAAAAGGCATTGTGTTAGGTAGAGATGGGAATATACATATAAGGCTTACAGGATCCACTCCCCTGGGTGATGTAGAATGTTACAATCCACCTCCCTTAGGGGCCCAACGTCCTCGTCGGCACACTTCTGGCCAGGGATTGACTCTGATACCAAATTGTCACATCTTAGGATCGACTCCACCGTAGCATGATATTGTCCGCTTTGGGCCCCTACCACACCCTCACAGTTTTGTTTCTGGGAACTCACACGAGAACTTCCCAGTGGGTCACCCATCCTGGGATTGCTCTCGCGCGAACTCGCTTAACTTCAAAGTTCCGATGGAACCCGAAGCCAGTAAGCTCCCAAAAGGCTTCGTGCTAGGTAGAGATGGGAATATACATATAAGGCTTACATGATCTGCTCCCCTAGGCGATGTGGGATGTTACATACTAAATATACAGTTGTTGCTCAGTAAGTTGTAAAACCACTTCCAAATGCCTTATAAATTTTTCTTATTGCTCAAAGAAAATATTTTGCGAAAAAAAAAAAATTTGCTTTTTTGACAAAAAAAGTGGGTTAACACTCATAGTTTTTAGTCAATTTTTACAAATTCGTACATAAATCGTCGTTCAAACTATTTATTTTCACCTTTGCCTCACTATGAAGTTTGAAAAATAAAGTAATACTTTCCGTTAATATTCTTGAGGGAGGAACCTAATTTTAACGATGTTTTAGGCCTCACTACTATATTTTTCACTTATTTTTTTAGTTTTCACCTTAAATAGTCTACTAAATATCCATTTTTTTCTCAATAAATCATAAATCCATTGCCAACTACCTTATAAAATTTTCCTTAATGCTCACGGAAAATATTTCACAAAAATAAAATATTTGCATTTTTTTTACAAAAAACGTGGGTAACTCACAGTTTTTAGTCGATTTTTACAAATTCGTACATAAATCATCTTTCAAACTATTTATTTTCACCTTTGCCTAATCGTGAAGTTTGAAAATTATAGTAGTACTTCTTGGTATTTTCTTGAGGGTGGAACCCCATTTTAACAATGTTTTAGGACTCGCTACTATATTTTTCACTTATTTTTTTAGCTTTCGACTTAAATAGTCTACTAAATATTCATTTGTTGCTCAATAAATTGTAAATACGCTTTCAAATGCCTTATAAAATTTTCCTTAATGCTCCCGGAAAATTTTTTGAGAAAATAAAAAATTTGCATTTTTTACAAAAAACGTGTGTTTATTGTTTTTGGTCAGTTTTTACAAATTCGTACATAAATCGTCATTCAAGCTATTTATTTTTACATTCACCTCACCGTGATGTTTAAAAATTATAGTAATTCTTTTTGTTGTATTCTTAAGGGTGTAACCCAATTTTAACAATGTTGTGGGCCTCATAACTATATTTTTCACTTATTTTTTTAGTTTTCGACACAAATAATCTACTAAATATACATTTGTTGCTCAATAAATCATAAATCCGCTTCCAAATGCCTTATAAATTTTCCTTAATGCTCATGGAAAATGTTTCGCGAAAATAAAAAATTTGCCTTTTGGACAAAAAGCATGGGTGTTACACTCACGGTTTTTTGTCAGTTTTTATAAATTCGTACATAAATCGTTGTTCAAACTATTTATTTTCACCTTCGCCTCACCGTTGAGTTTGAAAATTAAAGTAATACTTTCTGTTAACATTCTTGAGGGTGAAACCTTATTTTAACAATGTTTTGGGCCTCACAACTATATTTTTCACTTATTTTTTAAGTTTTTGACGTAAATACTCTACTAAATATACATTTGTTGCTCAATAAATCGTGAATCCACTTCCAAATGCCTTCAAAAATTTTCCTTAATGCTCACAGAAAATACTTAGCGAAAATAAAAAATTTGCATTATTAACAAAAAAACATGGGTAAACATTGATTGGTTTTAGTCAATTTTTACAAATTCGTACATAAATCATCGTACAAACTATTTATTTTTACCTTCACCTCACCATGAAGTTTGAAAATTATAGTAGTATTTTACGTTATATTCTTGTGGGTGGAACACAATTTTAACAATGCTTTGGGCCTCACTACCATATTTTTCCTTTATTTTTTTTTGTTTTCGATTTAAATAGTCTACTAAATATACATTTGTTGCTCTATAAATCGTAAATCCACTTCCAAATGCCTTATAAATTTTTCTTAACACTTGCAAAAAATATTTCATGAAAATAAAAATTTGTATTTTTGACAAAAAACGTGGGTTAACATTGACGGTTTTTAGTCGGTTTTTACAAATTCGTATATAAATCGTCATTCAAACTATTTATTTTCACCTTCACCTCACCGTGAAATTTGAAAACTAAATTAATACTTTTAGTTAATATTCTTGAGGGTGGAACCGTATTTTAACAATGTTTTTGGCCTCACTACTATAATTTTCACTTATTTTTTTCGTTTTCGATATAAATACTCTACTAAATATACATTTGTTGCTCAATAAATCGTAAATCCACTTCCAAATGCCTTATAAAATTTTCCATAATGGTCTTTGAAAATATTTCGATAAAATAAAATATTGCAATTTTGACAAAAAACGGGTTTTAGTCAGTTTCTACAACTTCGTACATAAATCATTAATTTTTCACCTTCACCTCACCATGGAGTTTGAAGATTATAGTAATATTTTTTGTTATATTCTTAAGGGTGGAACGCCATTTTAACTATGTTTTGGGCCTCCCTACTATATTTTTCACTTATTTTTTTAGTTTTTGACTTAAATAGTCTACTAAATATACATTTATTACTCAATAAATCGTAAACTTCCTTCCAAATAAATAAATGAAATAGAAACGGATAAGATCAGTACTTATTTACCGATTGTCCTCAAGAACTATCGCTAGCACGTTAGCAACAGTTCGAAGAAAAAATCACTATCCTCATACCAAACGCCTCTTTTAAATTTTTTTCTTTTTAGTTTTTTAGTTTTTCTTTTTTGCTTATGTTTGTTTTAGTTCTCTTACCATAACAACAAACTATCAAACTCATATTGTTCAAAATAAATTTTTTCATGCAAAATCTATTATCGTACATATTTACACTTGTAATCAACGATTTAAAACCTAAATTTAAAGATATTTGAATTTAATAGTAGTTACTGGTAGGGATTTTACCACCTGCAAAAGTATGGATAAAAACACTTTAAATACTTGCAAGAGTATAAGGTTATCGTAGTAGTAGCTCTAGCAAGGTCCTTCTCCTCAGGGATTGAATGAATAATTTGTATCAAATCAAATCTTAATTAATTACTTTAAAAAAAGTTTTGAAAAATGTTGATTTTGGAATTTTAAATAATAAAAACGAATTTAATAAAAACAACTAAAGAAAATAGTTTTGAAAATAAAGTTAAAAGCCTAGGGTTCCGCCGTCCCCTTAACAATCTTACGTAGTTTTACCAATTACTTATGAATTACACATGCAACTTTGAAGATTAAGTTTTCCTAATTTATATCTACTTGGAACCTCCAACATAGAACGTATATCTAACATGCAACCCGTTCGGACATTCGGATCAAATCTGAACATGAGAGACTCATTATGCTTTATGAATACCCTTTGAAAAATCATGTAACCCTTAAGACGTGATGTTCATCTTAAGTGAAATTACAATTATTAATCACAAGAAGCCAGCATTAATTTCAGGGAACCTTCCTACCAATATTGCATCAAATTGCTTATCTAAACATCCTAATGCTAACTAAGCATTAAGACAATTAGATAGTTTAAAATGGTGATTAATAATTCAAAGTATGCACGCATTCAATCATAAGCAATTAAATAAAAATTCCATAATCATGCTAAGGCTCAAGGCTTCGCCCTAGCAAACGGAAATTAGTTACGAACAACCATAAATAAAATATTATTAAAAATAAGGATAGAAAACATCTAGAAAATAAACTTGAATTGTCAAAAGCAATTCTCCAAATTGATGTGTGCGTTCTCTCTTCTCCTTCTTAACCTTAATGGCTAAATATCTTATTTATAATACTACAAAATAACACCCTAAAAGGTCTTAGAATAAAACTAGGAAACATAATAAAATAATAAAACAGAAAATAAAAGGTTTCCTATTTGAACTAAAATTCAGACTTACCAGAAAATCACACTTTTGACCTACCAAATCAACTCTGATTTGGTCCTAAAAGGTTTCTTTTGAAAGCTGAAGACGTCTACAAATCCTCAGAAGGAATCTTCCTCAAAATATGCCCTCTTGACCTCCAAAATACCCAAAACGTCCAGAAACGTCAATCTGGGAAAGCTACACCCTGGGCCTCACCACGGTCAAACAGCTTGGTAGAAAAATCTGGAATTTGGATATAATCATCTTGAAAGGCACACGAACATCCTTCAATTAGAATCACTCCAAAATTCATCCGTTTGATTACTTTTTGCTCCATAGGAAGTCGAATGTCCTACATTAAGAATATAAATCAAAGTATCAAAATTCTACCAAAATAACAAATAAATTAATACTAAGAATAGGGTAAAATACATAGTATAATATCGACTAATCAGTTACTTAGATAAAGTAATGTACGAAGAAAAAACTCAAATGAATAGTTTACTAAATATACATTTGTTGCTCAATAAATTGTAAACTTGCTTCCAAATAAATAAATGAATTAGAAAAGGATACGATCGGTACTTTGGTACCGATTTTCCGGGGTAAGTGTCGCTATCGTGTTAGCAATAATTTTTGGAACGAATCGCTAGATTCATACCGAACGAATCTTTTTAATTTTTTTAGTTTTTGTTTTTTTGCTTATGTTTGTTTTAGTTCTCTTATCATAACAACAAACTATCAAACTCATATTCTTCAAAATAAATTTTTTCATGCAAAATCTATTATCGTACATATTTAAACACTTGTAATCAACGGTTTAAAACCTAAATTTAAAAATATTTAAATTTAATAGTGATTACTTAGATAAAGTAATGTACGAAGAAAAAACTCAAAGGAATAAACAAAAAGGCAGAAAATAAATAAAAAAAATGGAATAGGGAAAGATCGGTACCACGCTACCGATCCTCGCCCAGTCGTATTTAAATCATCGTTCAATCTATTTATTTTCACCTTTACCTCACCGTGAAGTTTTGAAAATTAAGGTTAGACTTTCCGTTAAGATTCGTAAGGGTAGAACCCTATTTTTGGGTCTCACTACTATATTTTTCACTTTTTTTTTTAGTTTTCAGCTTAAATATTCTACTAGATATACATTTGTTGCTCAATACATCGTAAATCCACTTCCACATGCCTTACAAAGTTTTCCATATGCTCATGGACAATGTTTCGCGAAAATAAAAAATTTGCATTTTTGACAAAAACATGGGTTCACACTCACGTTTTTAGTCCGTTTTGCAAATTCGTACATAAATCATCGTCCAATCTATTCATTTTTACCTTCGGCTCATCATGAAGTTTTGAAAATTAAGGTTAGACATTCCATTGATATTCTTGAGGGTGAAACCTAATTTTAACAATGTTTTGGGTGAGACACCCTAACCCAGAATGTCCACCTGAACTCTGAATCGAGATGTGATGGCCGACACCAAAAAGGTGACGAAGCCATATAGTGTTGTGATGTGGAAAATATAAATAAATTTAAACCTAAAAGTGCCAAAATGCAAAAGTGCGCATGTGAGTGGGAATAAACCCATTTCACACGTGATGTCAGAGCATAAGTAAAGTATAGTAAAGTAGAATGAGAATTCTACCATCGAAGGTAAACTCCTAAACCAAGATTTGTCAAGAATCCTCGTTGACACGAAAGCTCAGCCACTAAAACCTGGAGGGGCGAAAAACAAGGGTAAGTGGGCCTAAAAATAAAGCTTGTAAAACCTTTTCGAAAATGTAATAATCCCTTGCCATAAAATAAGTATAGTTTCCAAATATATATACTACATATACTATGAAAACGTTTATCATAAACAGTAATATCACCATAATGCAACAATTCATGATATTCAACATATTAAATGCATGACCATCGGTAATCACCATAACTTGAATGAACGAACATATAATATCAGGTGCTCATTGACATATGTTGACACACGAGTTCATGCAGAGGTATTTCGACTTGAATAGGATTGCGTGTAATAATGATTTACACTTTAGTACTACAATCACGTGAAGATTGGCGATATGGGCGTCACATACGAGTCCTAATTGTCCATAGCAGTCTAGGACATGACTGGCACCTACAATAGATCTAAAGTGAGGGTACGATGCGATGTGAACATACATGTGAAGCCTAGCCCTAGCCCGGATGAGTACAAACACCAGTGTAGCACACGATGAGCATATAACGTAATTATAATCATATAATGGTAAATCGATAATTCTAGTCAATGCAATACTATTCATGACCATAAATCCAATTAAGGCATCAACAATAATACGCATACCTGTGCATCCATACATCGTAGCATAATTCCATAAATTCTGTTAATACGCTAATTCTTATAAACATTATTTTAATCTAAGCGTAAAGTGGAAAATTCTTTATCAAATATATAAATGGAAACTAAATAAATATATAATATTTAAAAAGCAAAGCTCCACTCGCAAATCATGTCGTTGGGTCGAACCCACCTCGTGGGCTACGAAGATTATTGCGATGCGGTTCACCTAGAAACGAAACCATTTACGTAAATATAGAACGTACTAACGTAAATTCGCGTATTCATACAGAGTACGGCTAATAAAGAAACTATTTTTAAAATGTCGAATTTCGAAAAATGGACAACGGATTTGGGTTCGACACGTCGAGAAACCTAAGGAGGGACCTCGGGTTCTTCCACGAGCCGACCACCCACACGTGTCCACGAGCGCCCATGCGCCTGCGAGTACAATTGTACTGGCCTTCCTCGCTAGTTCCTGCAATTTTGCAGGTTTTCATCCAACTTTCAAAGCTCCGTTTGAGCTCATTTCTCAGCTAAAATCAGCGATTTAAGAACCAAATAAAAGCTAGGAATGTAGGAAACGAAACTATACCCATTAGAAGCCCAGTCGTGGCCGACGTTGGCCTAAAAAAGGCATGAAAGTGGCTGCATCATTCGCTCGAAAATCTGGGGGAAAAACTCCCCGAGATGCTTTCTGCATTATATCACCCCCAAATCTTATTTTAAGGTTGAAAAATAATATAAGGCTTCGAAATAAAAAGGATATGAAGGTCTTGAGGCTCACCATGGTCGGGGAAGGAAATGAATAGTGATACGACCATTGTACAGTGCAGGTTAATGGCTAGGTTACGTTCATAACTTGAAGTCTTAGTTTCTGGGTTGAGAAGCTCGCAGATCTCATTAGGGTAACAAGTATAGTGACTTTGATCGTGGTGATCTCGTCCTCACGACCGTACTATGCTTGCCGAGATGAAAGTATGAAAGGGTTAAGGGAGCTAGGTGCAGGACAAGTGACAAAGAGAATTAAGGTGGTGGCGAGTGATAGAGAAAGATGAGGTGGTGGTCTGAAATTCGCCGGAATAGTGAAGGTGTGGTGGTGGCTCTGTGAAGTTTTACCAAGAGGAGAAAGATATAGTTTGAGTGAAAGAGAAATAATGTTTAAAAAGAAAGGGGAGGAAAGAGTTTGAGAGTTTAAAAGAGAGATGTATGGGAAAGTGGGAAGGAGAGGACACATGGACAAATGGGAGAGGAGACCCACGTGGGTGGGTCCCACAAACACATATATCCTATAAGAAAATAATAAGGATGAAGATCTAGAATAGTGAATTTACTAAAATACCCTTCTGCTTTGTAGTTTCGTAAAATCTACATCGTAACTCTAAATTTGATTCTGCTTGCGCCTATGCATTTGTGCTGTCGAGTACTACAGGAATACTGTAAAATAATAGCTCATACACATCATGAAATAATGGTCAATGAATGTCAACAATCACCTCTCTAGAGGCATTTTGGTCAAATCACACATTTAAAATTAATAAAATCGTAAAATTAGAGACGGGTTGTTACATTAGGCCTCATGCCTACATTTTTCACTTATTTTTTTAGCTTTCGCTGTTAAAATTTCTACTAAATAGATATTTAGTGCTCAAAAAAAAAAAAATTGCTTCAAAATGCGTTATAAAGTTTTCATTAATGCTCACGGAAATATTTCATAAAAATAAAAAATTTGCATTTTTGACAAAAAACGTGGGTTAACACTTACTGTTTTTAGTTGGTTTTTACAAACTTGTATATAAATCATCGTTCACACTATTTATTTTCACCTTCGACTAGGGGTGGGCACTTGAAACCGAAAACCAAAACCGAAACACGAATTGAATCGGACCGCACTGAACGGTTTGGTTTTGCGGTTTTGAAACGGTTGCAGTTTCAAAACTGAACCACAGCAAAGAAAACGGTTTGTTTTAGTTTTGGGTTTTCAAAACTGCACCGAAACCAAAACTGAAACCGCACCATATATTGAATGTTATGTTTTAATTAGTTCAACTAGACTAGTCATCCAATTTTGCACCACTATTCGACATTAGTGCCCTGAACTCATTGCTTGCATCTGTCTATCTCTCTCTTTCTTAAAACTCATCTTCATCTCTCTCTCAAAACTCATCTTCATCTCTTCGACAATCGACATCAATGCCCTGAACTCACTACTTGCAGCTCTACGTGCGACCTTGCTGCTTACATCTCTGCGACCTCAATGACCTTTTTATCCATGGTTGTAATGTGGTTCATGCCATTGCAGGGCCTTAGTGGCCTTGGTAAGACCATTATATCCATCTTATGGCTTCCAGCATAATATACATTACTTAACTGTACAAATCCTTTTACCTGTAGAACCAAATTAAACGAGAAAATTCTTTTATGTGCAACACAGTGTTTATTGATGAACATTTCAAATTTTCTCGAGATTATATTGATGACTTAATCATTATGTTATCTCTACTCCTTCCACTAATTATTGCTGTTGGAAAATACTTGGCAAGAATTGTCATAAGATCACTAACTAAGTCCAAATGGCTAGAAGTAGAACGTACCACCCGTGAATTATAAGCTAAATATGAGGAGAGTGGTCTATTAGGGGTAGAGATGTCATGCAGGTTTGATAGTCTTATGCATAAATAGGTGTATATTTTAAATTGTACATTTTTTTCTCAAAAACCAAACCGAAACCGTTTGAAACCACACCGAACTGAACCAAACGGTCTGGTTTCATTTTGGTTTTGGCTTCAAAACCGCACTGAACCGCACCACACCCACCCCTACCTTTGACTCACCGTGAAGTTTGAAAATTAAAGGAATACCTACTTTCCGTTAATATTGTTGAGGGTGAAACCTATTCAACAATGTTTTGGGCCTCACTACTATATTTTTCACCAATTTATTTAGTTTTCGACTTAAATAGTCTACTAAATGTACATTTGTTGCTCAATAAATTGCAATTCTGATTCCAAATGCCTTATAAAACTTAATGCTCACAGAAAATATTTTGCGGAAATAAAAAATTTGCATTTTTGACAAAAATCGTGGTTTTTAGTCGTTTTTTACAAATTCGTACATAACTCGTCGTTCAAACTATTTACATTCACCTTCACCTCATCGTGAAATTTAAAAATTAAAGTAATACTTTCTGTTAATATTCTTGAGGGTGAAACCCTATTTTAATAATATTTTTTGCCTCACCACTATATTTTTCACTATTCTTTTAGTTTTCGACTTAAATAGTCTACTAAATATACATTTGTTGATCAATAAATCAAAAATCCACTTCAAAATGCCTTATAAAATATTCCTTAATGCTCATAGAAAATATTTCGCGAAAAAAAAATTTGCATTTTCGACAAAAAATGTGGGTGTTATACCCACATTTTTTACAAAGTCGTATATAAATCGTCGTTCAAACAATTTATTTTCACATTCGCCTCACCGTGAAGTTTGAAAATTAAAGTAATACTTTCCGTTAATATTCTAGAGGGTGGAACCCAATTTTAACAATGTTTTGGGCTTCAATAGTATATGTTTCACTTATTTTTTTTAGTTTTCGACTTAAATCGTCTACTAAATATACATATGTTGATCAATAAATCTTAAATCCACTTCAAAATGGCTTATAAATTTTCCTTAATACTCACGGAAAATATTTCACGAAAACATAAAATTTGCATTTTTGACAAAAAAAACATGGGTTAAAACTCACGGTTTTTAGTTGGTTTTTATAAATTTGTACATATCATTCAAACTATTTATTTTCACCATCGCCTCACCGTGAAGTTTGAAAATTAAAGTAATCCTTTCCATTAATATTCTTGAGGGTGGAACCCCGTTTTAACAATGTTTTAAGCCCCACTACTATATTTTTCATTATTTTTTTAGTTCGACTTAAATACTCTACTAAATATACATTCGGTGCTCAATAAATTGTAAATCCGCTTCCAAATGCCTTATAAAATTTTCCTTAATGCTCACGGAAAATATTTCACGAAAATAAAAAATTTGCATTTTTGAAAGAAAAAAAAATGTGTGTTAACACTCACGGTTTTTAGTCGGTTTTTACAAATTTGTACATAAATCGTCGTTCAAACAATTCACTTTCAGATTCACTTCAACGTGAAGTTAGAAAATTAAAGTAATACTTTCCGTTAATATTCTTGAGAGTTGAACCCTATTTTAACAATGTTTTATGCCTCACACTATATTTTTCACTTATTTTTTTAGTTTTCAACTTAAATAGTCTACTTAGTGTACATTTATTGCTCAACAAATCGGAAATCTGCTTCCAAATGCCTTATAAATTTTTTCTTAATGCTCACGGAAAATATTTTGCAAAAATTAAAATTTGCGTTTTTGACAAAAAAACGTGGGTTAAACACTCACGGTTTATTGTCAATTTTTACAAATTCGAACATAAATCATCGATCAAACTATTTATTTTCACCTTCACCTCACCATGAAGTTTGAAAATTATAGTAATACTTTCCGTTATATTCTTGAGGGTGGACTCACTACTATATTTTTCACTTTTTTTTTTTTCATCTTAAATAGTCTACTAGATATACATATATTGCTCAATAAATAGTAAATCCACTTCTAAATGCTTTATAAATTTTCCTTAATACTCACGAAAAATATTTCTCAAAAATAAATCATTTGCGTTTTTTTGACAAAAAACGTGGGATAACACTCACGGTTTTAAGTTAGTTTTTACAAATTTGTACATTAATTGTCGTTCAAACAATTTATTTTCACCTTCGCCCCACCACGAAGTTTGAAAATTATAGTAATACTTTCCATTATATTCTTGAGGGTGGAACCCCATTTTAACAATGTTTTGCGCCTCACTACTATATATTTTCACTTATTTTTTTAGTTTTCGACTTAAATAACCTACTAAATATACATTTTGTGCTCAATAAATCGTAAATCCACTTCCAAATGCCTTATAAAATTTTCCTTAATGCTCATGGAAAATATTTCACAAAAATAAAAAATTTGCATTTTTGGCCAAAAAACCGTGGGTTTATACTCACGGTTTTTAGTCGGTTTTTACAAATTTGTACATGAATCGTCGTTCAAACAATTTATTTTTATATTCACTTCAACATGAAGTTAAAAAATCAAGGTAATACTTTCCGGTAATATTCTTGAGGGTGGAATCCAATTTTAACAATGTTTTGGGCCTCATAGCTATATGTTCCACTTATTTTTTTAGTTTTCGAATTAAATAACCTACTAAATATATATTTGTTGCTCAATAAATCGAAAATCCGCTACCAAATGCCTTATAAATTTTACTTAATGCTTACTCAAAGTATTTCAAGAAATTTTTTTTTTGCATTTTTGCAAATTCGTACGTAAATCACCGTTCCATGAATTTATTTTCATCTTTGCCTGAATGTGAAGTTTAAAAAATTAAGGTGAGACTTTTCATTGAGATTCTAGAGGGTGGAACCCCATTTGTCAATGTTTTGGTCCTCACTATAGTATTTTTCACTTATTTCTTTCAGTTTTTTGCTTAAATATTCCACTAAGTATACATTTGTTGCTCAATAAATCATAAAACCGCTTCCAAACATCTTATAAAGTTTTCCTTAATGCTTGCAAAAAATATTTTGCAAAAGTAAATTTGCATTTTTGACAAAAAAATAAACGTGGGTTAACACTCACGATTTTTAGTCATTTTACAAATTCGTATATAAATCATCATTCAATCTATTTGTTTTCATATTCGCCTCACAGTGAAATTTTGAAAATTAAGGTAAGACTTTCCGTTGAGATTCTTGAGCGTGGAACTTCATTTGACAATGTTTTGGTCCTCACTATTGTATTTTTCACTTATTTTTTTAGTTTTCGGCTTAAATATTCTACTAAGTATACATTTGTTACTCAATAAATCATACAATTGCTTTCAAACAACTTATAAAGTTTTCCTTAATGCTCGCAAAAAATATTTTGTAAAAATAAAATTTTGCATTTTTGACCAAAAAAACGTGGGTTAACAGCTTAACTGGTAAACTAGTGTTTTGATCCTTATAATCATGCTTTGACTTCATTACTTATAAAGATCAGAAATCCACGTACAGTTCAAGAATATTGTGCTTTATGCTCCGTGATAGGACTGTCTTTCTAAAAGATGTAACCTGAAGATTGTGATGGTATTTTTTGTGGTTTATACAAATGCCACACGGCTTAGTTGCTTTTGTTGCACAAGACGTGAATACACGAATTTTAGATTAATTTGTTATCAGATCATTATTTAGTTAAAGTAAATAAAAAATAACAAACACGACTCATTTGCGAGATATGATTATCATATAATAAACAATATTATGTCAATAAGCTGTTTCGGCATTAACTGAAGCTAAGATTGGTTATGTGTACAATAGCATTTCTTTACTTTATAATACTAGTGAGGCAAGCATATATAAGTGCAAAATCACTGCTGAAATCCATCCAAATGGTACAGATCCTCTAAACGCCATACTTATCAAAATGATGAAAATGATCTTACCAACGTAAATAAAGTAAAGAAAGTTTTAATGAAAAGCCCACGGTACTGTTTATTTTAACGAAAAATCACATTTTTACATTAAAAAGTCAAACCTGGTACTATTCAATTTACCCTTTATTTTGTCCTTATCCTTAAAACTCAAAGTTTTCAAATCTTTTTCATTAGTTTTTCTTAAAATAAAATATGCTTTTATAAAAAGCAGAATTTGGCTTTTAATTATTATTTTTAATTCTTTCCTAGTCAGTTTTTCTAAATTACATTTTGACATGTTGTTCCTTGCAAAACAAAAATACCACCACCATTACAAACACTAATCTTACCCTACCACTATTTCTACCGCCACCACCATCGCTGCCTCCACAACCATAACCGCCATTGACACCACCATTGTATAATATATTTTAGTCTAACATGTGATTTGTTAGTTATTTAAGTCCAACCACGGTTCGATCTCTACCCATATTCAAATCACATTGCCAAATATTACAAGTTGCTAAAGTGCAACCATTTTCATTTTGTGTTTTTATAATTCAAATTTCGTTGAGTTATAAGTTTTTAGAACAATATACCCTAAAATGATACATTTTTGTCGGCCTGCCACTTGTATCATAATATAAACATGGTGTCCCACCTTGTGCTTTGGGTCCACAAAAATGTCTCAAGACTAACTGTTATAAATTAAACAAGTAAAATGCAATGATAAAAACTAAACTGAAGTCACTTAATACTACGGTCTAGTAATATTTTTCTTCATTTGTAAGTAAGATGTTTTAAGTTTGAATCTTGTCAAATGCAAATTTGAAACATATTATTGCTAACTTATTATGAGGCTAAACTCACCCCTCTCTTATATTGTAAAAAATATGATTTAAAAAAAAAAAAAAAAAAAAAACAACAACTAAAACTAAAATAGTTAGTACAATTTATTGGCGTTTAATTTTATCCCAAAAGCGAAAACAAAAGGGTAAAATAGTATTTTAACACACTGAAGTCTGAACCGACCTGAAATGCAGGAACAAATTTGGGGCTCAGTCTCTCTGAGTCGCCACTCGCCGGAGTTAAGTGGCCCTCACCGCCGCACCTCTCTCCCGCACCCGAACCCAAACACAAACACTACCCCGGCCCCAGTTTAGCACAAATTGACTTCTCCACCATCGTCAACCTGCCAACCGACCCGCGCAGGTACGTTGCTGAGTGATTGTACTTGAATTATGTAATTTCTTTTTTTTTTTTTCAGTTTAGTTATGGAATTTACACGTTCAATTGGGCATTTGGAATTTTGAAATGGATTGAATTTGGAAGAGATTTGGTTCGAATTGCGATTTTACCATAAGTGTTGGCCCTGCACAATTTGAAACGGATTAAAAAAATGAAGTTTTAACTGGTACTTTTATTTGTCATTTTTCATTAAAATTAAAAGTTGTTTTTGAATTTTTCATTAGTTTTCCTTTAAAAAACAAACTTTCACATATTAATTAAAATGAAAATTAATGAAAATGGCTTGAAAACTTTGAGTTTTAATGATAAGAATAAAATAAAGCGTAAAATGAATAGTATCAAGATTTTTTAGTGTAAAAATATAATTTTTCGTTAAAATGAACAGTACCTAAAATTTTTCGTTAAAGTTCCCTTGTTTAAAACAAGGGGGTACCCTTGAGTGCTTGTATTCTGAAATTATATTCGTGTTTTTGGTATTGATATCAGGATATGTTCATTTGATTTAAATCCATATCTTTTTTTGGCGTGGTACATTTTGAGATGTATTCAATTGGAATTTTGATGGATTTCAATTCTTTTAATGAATTTAGGGGTATTCAATTAGGATTTTAAGTTATTCTCTGAAATTTAAATTGTATTCAATTAGAATTTTAAGATAGTTTATTAAAATCTTTAGAAATCCAGTGTATTCAATTAGGATTTTAAAGAAGTTTATAACATACTAAGCGTATTCAATTAGAAATTGATTTTAAAGAATTTGAGAAAGTTGAAGAATTATAGGGAATTGGAGAGATTTCGTAGTGTATTTTAATATTTTCCCATGAGATTGTAAGGGAATTGAATCAAAATTTTATATAGAATTTCTACAAATCAATTAAATTCTATAAAAATTCATGGATTTATAAGTCCATTAAAGTCGCTCAAATTCTCAATTGAATACACCCTATTTATGCAGGCATGCATGCACGAATCAGCAATTCGGGCTTTTTCAGTTTGCGAGCAATTTAGGAGGGTGGCTTTTTCAGCAATTCGGGCTCATGGTATACTGCTCAATGGATGGTTTCCGATCAAGGAAGCTCAAAGGCCAGGGCGGCTTCGGGTGGAAATGAGGGAGGGAGAGTGAAACCTAGCAACGTATGGTACACTTGTGGAAGGATATTGTCGGAGTCGGAGCGTCGCGCTGAAATTGCTACTGAGTTGAGCTGGTGAGCGAGATGAGGAGGGAGGGAGTTGAGCCCAATGCAATTGTGTACAATGATTATAATCCAATAATCGATGTGTTGGGGGAACCCTGACGGTGCAAGCAGGTGCTGGGGATGATGGAGCGCTTTTTGGTCCTGGAATTAGGCCCCACTATTTCAACATACAATTCTCTGGTAAAGGGCAGTTGCAAGGCTGGAGATCTTGTAGGGGCTAGTAAGATCCTTAAGACGATGAAAAGTCGGGGTACTAGTACCCCGTACTCCAACAACCTATAACTCTTTCTTTAGGTACTGTTCAAACTTCAAAGTATGGGAAAATTGAGGTTTATTGGACCTTTATACCAAAATGATTGAATCTGGATGATCCGCTTACTTTCAAGTGTGGAGGGGAGATTGAATTTTGCTTTTCAAGTTAGCAAGGAAATGAGATCAAGGGGATGGGAGCGACAAGCAACATGTTGCTTCATTTGCTTTACAATATGCATAAATTTAAAGAGGCTGCTGAAGAGTTTGAGGACATGATCTGGAGGGGTTGAATTCCTCAGTATTTTACTTTCCAAAGAATTAGTGATTTGTTAAGGAAACAAGGAATGAATGAAATGGCACACAAACTGTGCAAGATGATGTCTTGTGTTCCTCATTCAACAAACTTGCCGGATACATATGTCAGAGATGAAGATGCATTTCGTGCAAGGAGGAAGTCTATAGTTCACTGAAGGCCGAAGCGATGTCTGATTTGTTGAAAAACTTGTTCAGATCCAAGGAACCTGTCAAGTTTAGGAGATCGCCTGAAAATCTTGTATCAAGAGCATACCAGTTGATGGAGGATATTAAGAGAAAAGCTACAATCCAATGATATCCAGTTTTCTTTTCTTTGGTACTATACATTAATTCTGGCATTCTCTGCGAGGAAGGTACACTTGAGTTGACTGCAGGTGCAATAGAAAGGCAGTTGAGAGCTATTTCCGGTAGAAGAAACAAAGCAATGTTTAAATTCATGTGCCTTTTGGTAAGACCTTGATAATTATATGGGAAAGCCTACGGGCCAACTACTTTTGGAGGATCCTTCTTATGAATTGAGATTATTTGTAATGTTACAACTTCTTATGATACTCTAGACGTGCAGCATTCTGAAGCCTGATGGGCATCCATCGTGAAGTCAAGTGGTTTGAATACAAGTTCAGTACACGTACAAACTGAATTGTATGGGATACAAAAATGAAGCTTTGGTGGGATACAGTTTTCAGACGTATGTTAATGCGAAGTGGACTAGGAGAGAGGGGGCAATCAGCAATGTTTCTTTCGTTGAAGATATTGCGGAAACTGGATTTTGGAGTGTTTTGGGTTCCTGCATAACCAGAAAGGATGAAGAGGTTGGTGTTCCTAGCAAATATGCGGCAGTCAACCACTGAAACACACGCGATATGCAGGTAAATGTCCAACTGTTGACCTTTTAATCAAGTTTTGACGAATTCAAGTCAAATTGCTTTGGTTGATTATGTTAAACCTTTCTCTGAGAATACATTATATTTTTGACACATCGGTAAACATGTTGCTTTTGGTGAATTCAATGGTGAAATACTAGAGGAGGATTGTCGACAGCATGAAAAGCTTTGATGGATAACCAAGCTGATGCAAATCACCTTGGAATTAAGGATTGCAAAGTTATGAATATTATATTCAGAAAATTATTTAACATAAATGATTTTCATATCCTTGACCAAATTAACGATCAAACCGGGCGTTGATGGTTATTCATCATAGCTTTCTATGTTGTCGGCAATCCTCTTCTGGTATTTCGCCATTGAAATTGTTGTGAGCTACATCTATAATATGAAGCGTTGGCCATTGGTATCCATGGACATCCAATGCCAACGGAGAGTCAGATTGGAGGACAAGGACTCGCAAGAGGGAAGCGTTGTTCGAATAGCAGGGAAACGTGTCCCTTGTTTGATTGTATCCAAGATTTACAACTAGTAATATTGTGCAGCTCCGGCCTTTGATTTGATTTCCACCGAGGAATCATACCACTGTGTGAGTGAATTATTGGACGGATGAGAAACATCAAGAGATGGCGAATTACAGGGCGATCCTGGAGTGATGTCGTGGAGGTTATTGCTTGAAAGTGAGAAGAGTTTGGCGTTCGTCAAGATGATTGTCCTATCAGTGTTCGATTTTCGGGTTGCCTTTGTATACAGTTAGGATTGTTGATGAATTGGCATCCTTCTTGTACTTTATGCCCCGTGGATCGTGATAGTTGAGTCCTTTTTGAAGATGATAGTTTCATGGACGAAAAGTAATGATACAATTTATATATGTGTGTGAATATGACTTTCATGGACGAAAATATTTGAAATCTTATTTCTTCACCCAATATCCTCAGGGACATTGGCGAATATATATAGTCACAAAATATTCACGGATATCTTCTCCTTGGCTTCTCTTCTTCCCATGGAAAGAAGAATGAAGTTTAAAAGCTGTGTATATTCATATGAACCTTAAGCAATGTCTGTCAAAATCCCCTTCACACTCAATACAATCTCAAAAGCTGAAACAAAAAAATTTCTTTTCCAAACAACCCAACACTCAGCTTTCCCTGTATAATATGGCTGACTGATATCGGTGACAATGAACTGATGGGGATCAACAGTCTGCCTCCAAGAAAATGAACAATACGTATAAAAGTAGATGAAGCTGTGTACATTCACATGAAGCTTATGAATCTTGCAATGTTTGTCAAAATCCATTTCACACTCAATACAATCCCAAAAGCAGAAACAAAATAGAAAAATTCAAGTTTGTTTTCCAAAACAACACAAGTTACACAACCAAGCTGCTGTTCAAGTCTATCGTTCAAAACCAACAACTGACTAGCTAACTAATAGTCTAATACCATGGCTACCTAATATAAGTGAATCTATTGTATTGACTTCACTGCAGCTCTCACTCCTCTACTTTTCACATCCTTTTCAGCTTGTAAGTTTTTTGGTACTTCTCCTTTTTCCCATTCCAGGTGGGACACTCTGCAGATTTGGTGCTTTAAGTTGCAACTACACCACAAGAGAAAAACCCACAAACAGGACTCAGTCAGTAAACATGTTGTATAATACCATCTCACTCACCATTATATACCAAAGAGGCAAAATATGATCACATCTAGACAGAACACTAAAATTGCAGAAAACTAGCTGCATAAAAGAAGTACCTTACTTCAAGAGTTTCCCAAATCACTGTACTTTGCTGTATATCTCCTCCAAGTGCTAGTAAAATTAACTTTTTATTTCTACTGAGATTGCAGATGCTCTCAAAGAGCACGCCCAAAAACGACTTGCTCAATATCATATCCACCTGTGATACCCAACTACAGAGAAAAACAAGGTCAAACTATTAGATTTATGTCTCACAAAAACTAAGCAACTAGAATCAGAATATAAAAAAATTTCTTACCCTGTGTTTAGCATCCATGGTGATATGCCGGCTAAGTTTCAGGAAATCGAGCATATTGGACGCTTTATAGTTGGTGTGGTAATCTCTCACAAGATGTCTCAACCTTGACCCGTAATCTTGTAGCTCAAACAATGTCTTCCAGTCCAAGGTTAAAAGATCTCCACCGTGAGATGCATACATGTTCTCCAGCTTAATAGTCACCAACCTCAAGATATAACCTTGGGTGCAATTGACGAAATTATGGGTTTGAAAAAATTTCGCTTAAACTCTAAATTTATAAGCCAATCCGTTTTTTGGGCCTCAGAAGTGAAAGATGGCCGAGTAGATCTTTAAGGCATCTATAATAGAAAAAACAAAACATAACAATTAAATTATTTGTTGTAATTCTAATTAAATGATGAATAAGAAAAGAAAAACATGAAAATTAAAATCGACTTGCATAGGAAGTAGCGTCAACTTATGTAGCGTTTCAAGCTCAACTATTGTGCCCTTGTGACTCAGTTTGTCAATTTCCTCTCGAATAACACTCCTAAAACTCACTACCGGGTCAATCCGTTTTAGAATGACACATCTAACTTTACTGGCCACCAAATACAGTGAGAGATGTAGCTTGGATAAGGCTTTTGTTTGAGATCACCCACTATCTCCATTGTATTTCTACCAAAGAATGAACAAAGGCTAAAAAACAACAACTAGTACAATTTATACAAATGAAAACACATAATAAAAAAATATCACTCACCTCAATATCAACTTGAACTTCGATGTGAGTATTTCACTATCAATTTGTTTCAACTCAAGTGGACTATTCTTCACCAACTGAAATAGGGTGGAGTCCATCTATGTAGAGATGATCAAGACTTTGCCATCCACAAATTTGATCATATAACTTGGATATATATACGACTTCTTCCAATCAAATTTGTGAAATAAGTTCAAATTATCCAAGTTATATGATCAAATTTGTGGATGGCAAAGTCTTGATCATTTCTACAGAGATGGACTCCACCCTATTTCAGTTGGTGAAGAATAGTCCATTTAAGTTAAAACAAATTGATAGTGAAATGCTCACATCGAAGTTCAAGTTGATATTGAGGTGAGTGATATTTTTCTTTTGTGTTTTCATTTGTATACATCGTACTAGTTGTTTTTTACCTTTTTTTTTCTTTCTTTCTTTTCTTTATTGATAGAAATACAGTGGAGATAGTGGATAATCTCAAAAAAAAGCCTTATCCAGCTACATCCTTTGGTTGTCACTCACTGTATTTGGTGGCCAGTAGAGTTAGATGTGCCATTCCAAAACGGACTGACCCAGTTATTAATTTGTTAGTGAGTTTTAGGAGCGTTATCCGAGAGTTAATTGACAAACTGGATCATAAGGACATAATGGTTGAACTTGAAACACTACATAACTTGACGCTACTTCCTATGTAATTTGATTTTAATTTTAATGTTTTTATTTTCTTATTTAACACTTAGAATTACAACAAATAATTCAATTGTTATGTTTTGTTTTTTCTATTATAGGTGCCTTGAAGATTTACTCAGCCATCCTTCACTTCTGTAACCCAAAAAACGGCATGGCCTACAAATTTAGAGTTACACAAAAAAATTTTAAAATCCATAATTTCGTCAATTGCATCCAAGGTTATTATATCTTGAGGTTGGTGACTATTGAGCTGGAGAACGTGTATGCATCTCATGGTGGACATCCTTTAATATTGGACTAGAAGACATCGTTTGAGCTACAAGATTACAGGGTCAAGATTGAGACATATTGTGAGAGATTAACACACCAACTGCAAAGGGTCAAATATGCTCGATTTCCTGAAACTTAGCTAGCATATCGTCATGGATGCTAAGCACAGGGTAAGACAATTTTCTTATATTCTGGTTCTAGTTGCTAGTTTTTTTAGACATAAATCTAATAGTTTGACCTTGTTTTTCTTTGTAGTTGGGTATCACAAATGCAAAGATAGATATGATATTGAGCAAGTCATTTCCAAGGTTTTTGGGAGTGCTCTTTGAGAGCTTCTGCAATCTCAGGAGAAGGAATCACATAGTTAATTTTACTAGCACTTGAAGATATACAGCAAAATAGGGTGATTTGGGAAACTCTTGAAGTAAGGTAATTTTTTTTATGTAGCTAGTTTTTTGCAATTTTAGTGTTTTGTCTAGATGTGATCATAATTTGGCTCTTTGGTATATAATGGTGGATGAGATGGTATTATACAACATGTTTACTGACTAAGCCCTATTTGTGGGTATTTCTAATGTGGTGTAGTTGCAACTTAAAGCACCCATTTGTGGGCATTTCTAATGTGTTGTAGGTGCAACTTAAAGCACCCAATCTGCAGAGTATCCATCTGAAATGGGAAAAAGAAGAAATACCAAACTTACAAGCTGAAAAGGATGGGAAAAATAAAGGAGGAGTGAGCTGCAGTGAAGTCAATACAGTACATTCACTTATATTAGTTAGCCATTATATTAGACTATTAGTTAGCTAGCCAGTTGTTGGTTATGAATGATAGACTTGAACAACAACTTGATTGTGTAACTTGTATTGTTTGGAAAAGAAACTTATATTAGTTAGCCAGTTGTTGAATTTTTCAACTTGATTGTGTAACCCTAAGACCAAAACACAGCCCAAGACTTTGATGGATAAAAGTAAACTTACAAGCCTTGCAGCTGGATGAAGTGATGCAGAAAATTGCTGACTTATGTTCACCTATCCCAACGAATCAAAAAGAAAAAATTATTAAAGAAAGTGTCTCGGTTCAAATCAAACAATGAAAGAAACATACAAGTAAATAACAAACTTACTGCGAACAGAACAAAGTTCGTCCATCAAGGCCACGGGTGCCTGAAGGATAGTGTTTGAGGGCCCTGAAAGTCGAGAAATTGTGAAATTTGGTAGAATGTGAAAAGCATCAGAATGTTGCAGAGAAAGAAACAGCAAAAGAAAGTTACCGGTGGAGGACCCTTGCGACGATGATGAAGAAGATCTACGCCGGGATCTTAGAGAGTTGTGTGAGAGAGAGGGGAATGGATGCTTTAAAAGAGATGGAGTGTTTGAGGATTCTTAGAGAGATTGAGTGAGCGTTAGAGATGAGGGAAAACAGAGAGATGGCAGAGTCACGGGGACGATAAATGAGGGAAAGGAGAGAGATGATAGGGAATAGAGAGATGGCAGAGTCACGGGGAAGATAAATGAGGGAAATGAGAGAGATGATAGGGAATAGAGAGATGGCAGAGTCAAAGGAGAGATGGCAGAGTCACGGGGAAGATAAATGAGGGAAACGAGAGAGATGATAGGGAATAGAGAGATGGCAGAGTCAAAGGAGAAATGGCAGAGTCACGGGGAAGACAAATGGGGGAAAGGAGAGATGGCAGAGTCACGGGAACGGTGGAGGAGATACGAGGGAAAAGAGAGATCACAGACAATGACTACACAGGGAAAAGACAGACAATGACTACACAATCAAGAAACATTTTACCGGAAAAAATGCATATGTATGAAGCAAATAACATAATTTCATACTGCTGGGAGTTCCTTTCGCATACTAGAATTCATTTCCACTTGGGATTTAGCTCCACTGCCACTGTCGGTGTGTTCAGCTGGATTTAACATAGATTGAGATGATTTTTCAGCAGGAATACTGAAAGATCTTTGTATGCTTGGTTCCAGTGACAAATTCCTTAACTGCATATGTATATACATTAAGCAACAAGGTAAGCAAGTCGTGTAGCAGATAAGAAAATTAAAAATTATCATTCGACTTCATGAATTGAGAGTAATTAATTAAGGAGAAAGCGATTCTCATCTTACCTCACCATTTGAAGCTCCAACTCCATAATTGACATGAAGTGAAGTAGAACCACTATCCGCAGCGAAGGATATAGAGGACTGATCTTGCTGTGTACTTAGTACTAACTGCTTCTCATCAGTTGCTTTTACAGTGGTGTCACCACCAAAAATAGCAAGATCTTGCACAGGACCTGCATCAGTAGGTTGTGCGGCCACAGTGGTACTAGTCGATGTAGATGTAGATGCATTACTTGTATTAAGCAATGTTGGCATCTGCTCTGCAGTTGCAGCTGGGGAAGCACCACCGGGGGGCATGGTGTTTATGCCCGCAGTTGAGGGAGCACCAACATTGCGTGGTGTCTCAGATGCATTATTCACAGGAACAGATGAGGGACTTGCCAATTCAAATAGCAAAGATTCCAGAGGGTCTGCATTTGGAACCGTAGTTGGAACCTGAGGTGCCTTCTCCGTTGAAGATGATTCAAATGAGGCCCAGTTGTTATCATTATTGGGTACAGGTGTTTGTTCCAATTGCGATTCTGCAGCATGTGGGGGCTCAGAATCAGTATTGAAATCAATCAAGCTTAACACTTTTTGTTCCGTCGCATTCCCAACATGGCCACCAGTAGATTTAGTTTTCTACAAAGAAAACCACAAACTATAAGTGCATATTTTTCTTGAAAACCGTCTACAAAAAGAGTAGTAGGAAGCTTGATAAACTTTTTGGTAAGGTTGGCCTTTCTACGCCATTTAAGTGTCCAGGTGCACGGATCTCACAAAAATAAATTGATAGACAGCATTGTAAGAATTTAGATTCAGGATCTCCTGTACATAGAACCCTCCCCTAGCCACCCGAAAGAGGAACCACTACGTGCATGACCACTTATGTCCATGTGAGGGAATGCTAAAGCAGTACATATAGAGTAGGGACATAGAGAATAGGGAAAAGTACCCATTGTTCTACGCCAACAGAAACCAAAACATGCTTAAAAAAATACTACGGAAATAAGAATGTGCATAACAAATAATGGGTCTCATGAAGGAGAAGTGCATTACAACCGCATAAAAAAAATAAATTAAAAAAAAATAAAAATAAAAAAAAATAAAAAATAAAAAATAAAACCTATACTTCAAAGAACTAACCATCATAACGTAAGCAGCTACCCACCTGATTATGAGCAGAACCATCAGTATCCTTCTGATTTGCTGTGGACCTTTCACCAACCTGCGGAGGAGGCACATTTTCCCCTATTTTATCTTTAACAGGGGGCGCAACAGGAGAACGGGAGCTTTCTGCGGTCTTCTTATTGTCTGGTGTCCTGCTTTGGACCTTGTATTCTCCACTTGAGGATCCTCGTTTTTCTGCCCGAATCCTATTATCAACTATCTCGAAACGTAGAGGAGCTTTCTTAAAACCACCACTTCTTGAATTTTCTGGAGAATATTGAGGACTTCTTCTTTCATCATAGTAATATCTTAAATTTCTTCCACTTGGACTATAACTATAACTCCGTTCCAACCTGCTATCATCATGGAAGCTCCTGGATCCAGTATGATTTCCACCAACCCTCCGATTATCATCAGACCCCTCAATGCTCTGTATTAAATAAATAAGAATCTTTAACTGGAAGCAACCAACAAGAATCGCATCACTACAGAATTAAAATGAGGTCTATATTTGTAGTGCTTGCTGCTGTTGATATTGTATGCAAATCAGGAATGACCAAGTTCTCCACAAGACAAAAGTAGTATCATACGAAATAGAAATGTATTGAATAGGCAATCTTAAAATAAATGGCTCACCAATTGCAGCCTTGGGAGCTTGTTGCCACTCCTCTCACTAGTGTTGATACTCCTCGCGCCGACACTCCTCTCGCCAGTGTATTTTCTATCAATGTATACATGCTTGATAAAACTCCTGAGTCCATGAAGATTACTGCAAAGTAGTATGTGAATTAGAAAACATCCGATATGAAGTATTCCATACTACAAAGAGATACATGCTTAATCACCTGGCATCAGGGTAAGAATGGTACTGAGGATCCCAATCTTTAAAATAAATTTGTCTAACTCTCTGTAAATGAACGCTTTAGTAAGAATGTTAGTGGATGAGAAAGAATGATAGTGAGACAAATGAATGTACATCCTCACCTCGTTTCCCCCTGCTTGAAGTGCACTAACTTCTTCTGCATTAAATTTGGCCATTGACACTGATTTTACTCGGTGAGTGAACTCCCGACTGGACGATTTGAAAATCTTAATTGGTCAGCACTGAGAAGATGCAAAATCAAAACAATCCCACGCAGAACTTATGATCAAAACCAGACATGACTACTTACTGTACTCCACTACAATTTGTACAGACGAATGTCATGAAGGTATGCCCAAGCAATTCTAAGAAAAATCATTAACATTAGTATGCTCAATATATTTAATTACATTAATTTTAGAAGTAATTTTTATAAAATATGAAGAATACCTCAAACCAACTCCATTTAGGATCTGGGTAGGCATTAGGAATGGGTTCTGGCACTTTCAAAAGTGTACCTTGTAGCCTTAACACTCCATGTAGAATGGAATTGAAATACCTACTTATGGTCTCCCCCGATCGACAAAACCTACTCCCAATTGTACGATTCTTGACATGATGTGCAAGTATATGCAAAAACATGCAAACTTGTTCTTCCATTGTCACTACACCATCCAATTTCACTCTACCGTGGTCACGAAGCATTTGACATAAATAGTGGAACGTTCTTCTATCCATTCTAATTTGGTTCACACACTGAACATCATCATATCCTATTATGCTATCTAAATAGGCTGACCCTACCATTCTCCTAACAAATGTGCGATTTCTAAGTGCAAGTTGCCGATTCCGCCTTCTAGCTGAATTATGATTCTTGATGAACCACATCATCAACCAAGTCACAATATTCAAGTACCACACGTTAACAATGAAGCGTGCCACAATCTTTCTTCGATCCATGTCTAGTGATAATATAAAATAACATTATTAGATAGTGGCAAAAAATTAAGTAACTGGAGCATGAATGCATAATAACACTGAAAACGGAAGGAAGCATGTTAACACACATACACGCACAATCTGCACACACACACACGCACAATCTGCACACACACACACACTGCACACACATACACACACACACACGCTGCACACACACACACAATCTGCACACACACACACACACACAATCTGCACACACACACACACGCTGCACCCACACACACACAATCTGCACGCGCGCGCGCACACACGCTGCACACACACACACAATCTGCACACACACACACACACACACAAACACGCTGCACCCACACACACACAATCTGCACGGGCACACACACACACACGCTGCACACACACACACAATCTGCACACACACACACACGCTGCACACACATGCACACACACAATCTGCGCACATTGCAAGCACAGACACACACACACACGCTGTCCTTGGTTTTCTCTTGCATTGCAAGCACACACACGCTGCACACAGACACACACACACACACACACACACAATCTGCGCACATTGCAAGCGCAGACACACACACACACACTGCCCTTGGTTTTCTCTTGCATTGCAAGCGAGCACACACACCCACACACACACACAATCTGCGCACATTGCAAGCACAGACACACACACACGCTGCCCTTGGTTTTCTCTTGCATTGCAAGCGCGCACACACACACACGCTGCACACACACACATAATATGCGCACATTGCAAGCACAGACACACACACACGCTGCACACACACACACACACACACACACACACACACACACATAATATGCGCACATTGCAAGCACAGACACACACACACGCTGCACACACACACACACACACACACACACACACACACACACACACACACACACCCTGCACACACACACACGCACACACACTGCACAAACACACACACTGCACAAACACACACGCTACACACACACACACTGCACACACTATCTGCGCACATCGCTGCACACACACACACCCTGCACACAGACACACGTTGCACAAACACACACGCTGCACACACTATCTGCGCACATTGCAAGCACAGACAGACACACACACACAGAGTTAAAATTGTAAGTTCAACACCAACAGCAAACCCTAAATTCGACCCCAATAGAAAACCCTAAAATTCAAAAATTCTAATTAAAACACAAAATTACATAATCAATTGCATAATTAGAGAGAAAATGATTACTAGATTCAATCAATTGAAAGAAAATTGCAAGAAAAATAGGAGGAGGGGGAAGAATAGAGGGAGGGGCGGAATCCTAGAAGAAGAAATCTGAAAAGTACTGTGATTCAAACGAAGAAGAAGAAGTTGAGAAGACGAACCTGGGATGAGAGGAAGAGAGAGTGCCTGGAGAGGAAGAAAGAGCACCTGGAAAGCACTGGAGAGCGCCTGTAGAGGAAGAGATGGTGAGGAAGACTGCTCTTTCCAAAGCCCGACTAATTTGTACCGTGCATTTGCACGGTATTACTAAGAAGGTAAGCATCGGGTAAAAAAGGTGGGCCCGGATTATTTAATCCGGTGCTTATTTAATCCAAACGATCACCAAACACAGTACACCGTATTATTAGTCCTATCCGGTGCCTTATACGGTGTACCAAACAGGGCCTAACAGTATGCAAATGTAAAGTGAACATAAAACTCATTTCTTCATTTCGTATAGTTGTGTAATGAGTAGAATTACTAGCTAGCTAACAGTGAGATATAAGTCATATGAATATATATTTGAATAGAATCACTTAAAACAAAATTTGTTTTTAAAAATAATTGTTTATTGCATAAACTGATATTATATGACACTTTCTGCCTTTATAACCACATAGCAATCTTCATCTAGCTACTGTCATGCTTGCACTCTAAAGAAAGAAACTGAACAAGTACAAACTCCCATATTAAAACATACAGTCGACTAATCATTGTGGAATCAGTTACTCTACAATATTGAAATCTAAACAACTTAAGGGGTAGAAAATGTGAATTATAGCAAAACAACAATAACGTTATGGTTACCTCAATTGTTTGTGGTGTCTGGCTACTAGGTGTCCCATCCGTACAAAAGTTAGTAAGTGTTCCCTGCAGCACAAAAGAATCCAACATGTTAAGAAACAAAAGAATCCATCATGTTACCAAGGTAGGGAGTTAGGTAGGTGAGGTGGTGGGGCGAAGTTATACAGTTAACAAAAAAATTTCAAACGATATCATTGGTTGTATGTCAGTGTGTTTCTTATCTTATAAAATAAAGTTCAAAATATCCTCCTTAAGTTGGAGTGCTCTGGAATACTCATTGTAAAAGAAAAAAGTTCAATACATGTTATCATCAAATTGTAAAAGATTGGACATGAGCGAGTATATAGGAAAATGAGATAAACACACCCAGCAGACAACACACACTCACACGCCCTATTTTAACTTTGTCCGTTGTCTCCGTTTAACTCATTTAATTTTATGGTGAGAGATAAAGAAGAGCACATGAAATGCTAAAAATGGTGTAAAGAAAGATCACCGTCGTAACTTCAATCAAAGTGATCAAACACGGCTACACGCACATAAGTTGTATGTAATTACACATATCTACCATTTACCTTTAAAAGTTGTATCAAAATCACGCATGTGAGTTGTCCTTATGGTAATTTAATTATTGTTTACAGTGATTAAGATGCATTTACGATTTGTTTGGTTGTTTTCTACCATTCGGATGAAGAGAGTTGATGAATATTAGGTTTGGTTTTAGCTCTTGGAAAACACGGAGTTAAACTTAAAACATTTGATACACAGCAATTGCAGGCATAAAAAAGTTAGCTTGTTATTCATATGTTAACACCCAGTTGGTGCATTGTATGTATCACACATAAAATGAAAATGAAATAATTAAATCACACTTCGATATGTGCGTGCTAAGAAATAAGATTACTAATTAAGAAGAAAAGATACTTAGATTTAAATTTGGGAGCACCTTCTTGTTCATGCATTTGTAATCGAATAACTAATGAATTGTACACATGTAACAATCATAACCCATGATTTTTTTATCTAATCACTATTCGAAGAATATGCTTACAAAAAGATTAAAAAAATTCAATTAAATTGGAGATTGTTTGACTTTCTATATGTATCAACCAAAATGGACAATCATCATGGTAATCTTAATTATTACCTAAAATCATTGACTTAATTACTCAATACATGAGGAGATGACTAAATAATATCCAATTAATTTTTTTTTTTTTGGGGCAATTTAGTAAATGAATGATGCCGATTTTAACTAAAATGTATAACTTGAAAATTGGTAAGTCACAAATGGGTTAATATTCTAATAGTGAGCTAGTAAGGTGCATTTCAGTGTTGTTCCTTTAGAAAACAATAGTATTATGAATCGTATGCTATGGAACTACACTATAACTCTCTTAAGGTCTCCTAATTATCTACTCATAACTACTCCCAGCTTCAGTTAATGCCAAGGCAGCTGATTGACATTAATATTATCCATCACACCATAATTAGATTTCGCAAACAAGTTGTGTTTGTCGTGTTATAACATCATATACCCGATTCGTTAACGAATTAACCTAAAAACTTGTGTTGATTAACGAATCGTGCAAAAATTTATCATACCCAACTTAAAATTCATGCCAAGTTAACAAACCGTGCAATAAGTTGTCATGCCCACACAAGATGGAGACCAAATCATGGTACAAAGTTTTGTCATACATTTAATCAGATTGAACTTGAATTTTATAAGGAAACAAAAGCAACCACACAATTTTTAGGTGTATGTGTGTGTACATATATGAGCTATATAGCTTACCAGTGTCAGTGGCTTGGAGACCCCACTGGATAGCCGCAGCCTTCTAAACCATCGTCCAACACAATACATGGTGAGGGAGGCGACAACGAAGAGGGTTTAGAAAATGGAAAAAATGTTGTCCGCTCTGTCGCTTTCTTGGTCTCGGTGGGGTAGGTCGAAGAAAACGGTGTGAAAGGTATGGTCAGACACAAGACCTAATCTTAACCCTTGAGAATCTGCCGAGGGATGTCAGGTCGGATAACAACGTCGAGCTCTCGCCACGTATGTAAGTGTCCTGACGCTTCGCTTTGCATACTGCGCACTGTAGTTGTTTCTTACCGTAGTTTCTACCGTGCGCTTTCGTTAGAGTTCTCATTTGAAGTCCGTACTTTTTAAATGTCGTTAATTGAATTATTAAGCAAACTGCAAGACCTCAATTACCAAAACTGAAACTACAAGTTCTTAAGTGAAAGATCCGCAAAACTACGCGCGAATTGTGAATGGAGTTTGAATCTCGCGCTATTGTAATCCTACTGGTTATTCACAACTTGTATGATCCTCATTGAGAAGGAAGGTGTGTAAGGAGTTTGGTCACGTCCTACATTTCCAATTGGTTTTGGAATTTCTTTTACGTGTAGCACTTTTTCCTTTTCATGTTGCTGGTGTAGAAGAAACCAACATTCTTATATTGCATGTGACTTTGAGTTTTAATCTTCCGTAAAATAATAATGCTTTGTCTGACATCATGTAGTTTTGATGCATCAAGTTTAACTCCCAAACAAGCTGGGAAATGTGATGCCCTTAACTTACGGATTTAGAATGTTACTGCTTGTGTCCTGGATTCAGAAATTAGGTCATATAGACACCCAAGTTTAGGAGTGGTTTGGTATAAGATTTCAAATCAAAAATGGAATCCCGAATTTCAAACCGAAAATTTTCGGGATAGGAATTTGAAGACAAATCCCAAACCGAAATTTAGGTATTCCTAATTTTTGGGATTCTCAAAATATTTTCGATATTTCGGTATGGTTCTGTATTTCCAAATTTCATACCAATTCAAATTAACATGCAACCAAAATAAAATAAGTAACAAAGTCAAAAGCAAAAATATAAGTTACAAAACTAATATGTTCGAAACCTAACAATACAATTTTTTGATTTCATGTTGAAGAAATATACACTTTTAGTTGAGAAGCAGCAGTGCAGGATGAGTGTGTGCGGGAGGTTCATATCGTCAAATGTGACGATAAAGGGTCATGGTTACTACCTGTAGACCAAATGGCAAAGTTGGATGACATCATTGAACAAATAAGGCAAAGGGCTATGGTTACTAGTAGTGAGCATCAATTCAAATGTATAATAATAATAATATATATATATATATATATAATATTGATTTTCGGTTTGGTATGTTATCTCGAAATTTCAAGAATTTTGGTTTGTGATTTTTTTGGCTTAGGATCAGAATTTTTTTAGTTCGATTCAGAATTTTCGAGAATTTTTTCCAGCTCTACCCAAGTTAAGTTGCATCGACTTAGACTAGGATGGCACGGCGATTATGCACTCAAACACTCTTTTTGTAGCAGATAACTTTCGGATTTTGGATTGCTGCAGGTTGTTGTTCAGAGGATTCCCCAGTGGAAAAAGTAATCAATCGACCAATGGCGCTATGTTACATTGATGAATATAACAAATCGAGAGTTACGATGACGTATCCTCCCCAAACCCACGTTAATCACATGGAAACGCTATAGAGCAGATGGTTAAACAGAACATAAGAGTTAATCTTGTCTTCACATTTCCGAGAAGTTATCCAAAACGACCAGATTGTTCTTTGTTCTACTGACTTTTACTTCGTCCGTTGCAACACGATACAACAAGCCAATAACTAGGGTGAGTCATATGAGGAGAAAAACTTGCTTACTTCGGGGTGATGGATATACATATTTTTTCTCCCTGTATCTCAATCGCCTTGTGACTTATGGTGAGAGATGAGAGATAGAGAAAATTGGAGAATGCACCCCGTTACATGCCATGTGACTCCTATTACATCTCATGTTTTTTTTCTACACTTCAATGTTTTGCCTTGTCGTAACTCAACACTAATAAAGTTGCAAAAAACTAACAAAATTTGATCATCAAAATCTGTCACATGTTATCTTATAATTAAACTGCACTACCAACACTGTCTCATGAACGTGAACGTGATAACGTCACACAATTTTTCTAGGTGATAAGATAGGAGAGAGAGAAGCATAGTTTGTTTGGTTCGGGTAAAGTTGTAACATTTTGGTTTATTTTAAGGAAAACCAATGAAAATAGCTTGAAAATTTTGAGTTTTAACGATAAGAACAAAATAAAGGGTAAAGTGAATAGTACTATGATTGATTTTTTAGTGTAAAAATATGATTTTTTGAATGTCAAGCGTAGTGGCATTGCAAGATTTATACAACCGAACTCACTTAGTATAATAAGAATTTTTTGTTGTTGTTATCGAAAACACCATTAATTAACTCAGATGAAATTAATAATAAACTTTCTGGACAATGCCAATTTGTCTTAATTATGATCAACCATTTTGTGAAAACCTCACTTTTCCATTGCTTTTTAATAAAATTGACAATACAACTTTTTGTTTGGTTATATTTTACTGGCGACCTAGAGAGATCCTAATTTTAAAATGACTCTGGTAGTAATAAAAAAACTGTCAATCGTACTTATGCGGTGAAGCCCATATTATACATGTAGTTTCTGTAGACACACCTACTTTTAAAATACTAATTGGGTAAGTTGTGCGAACGGTTCTATTTTATAATATTACTCTCTTATGACATAAAAAATAAAAAAAACTAAAAAAAATTGGCGCAACAATATTTCGTTCATTATATGTTTAACTCGTTATGAAATTTATTTATTGCAAAATAAGATATTTCAATTTCTTTTGGTAACTATAATTTTGTATAATAAATCCTCGCGAGTCAAAATTCAAATTTGGCGTCATTTTATTTTTCAGAAGAAACTTTTTTTTTGGAGATATAAACATTTGAATGGTAACCATTGAATTCCAATCCAACAACTTATGGGTATCTGAGGTCCCCAAAAATACACTACGGTAGCTAGGGTTCCTTCAATTCAAAATCCCACTTGGAAGTTGGAGACGACAGGCTTTTGCCCCTTATCTTGGCACCTAGCACACTAACACACCTGGCTTCTCTGCCCTTCCATTTCTTATACACTCTCATCTCCTTTTATTTGTGCAGTCACGGTTAAGCTACGTCAACATTTTATATTACTATTGCTTTTTGTCTTATTATCTCTATAAAAAAATCAATATAAAATGTTAACGTGGCTTAACCGTGACAGCACAAAATAGAAGGGATGGGAGTATATGGAAAGTGGGAGGGCAGAGAAGCCGGGTCCCACTACCATACAGGTGATTGAGACCTTTCCAAGCCTTTTCATACATAAGAATCAAGATTCTAATCTCACAGTTCGGAGTTTTACAGTCTCCATAAGTCCATCACACTGAACCACTTCACATAAATTAAGGGTTTAAATCTCTTTTTCTTTCTCTTAAAAGTTTAAATCTCTCTTTCTTTCTTCACCCAATATCCTCGAGGATATTGGCGAAAAGAACAGTCACAAAATATTCACGAATATCTTCTCCTTGGCTTCTCTTCTACCCATTGGTCCTTCCCATGGAGAGAAGAATGAAGTGTAAAAGCTGATGAAGCTGTGTACATTATGTGAACCTTATGCAATGTCTGTCAAAATCCCCTTCACACTCAAGACTCAGTACAATCTCAAAAGCAGAAACAAAACAGGAAAATTCAAGTTTCTTTTCCAAACAACCCAACATAACACAATACTCAGCTTTTCCCGTATAATATGGACGAATGATACCGGTGACAATAAACTGATGGTGATCAACGGTCTGCCCCCAAGAAAATGAACAATATGTATAAAAGTAGATGAAGCTGTGTACATTCACATGAAGCTTATGAATCTTGCAATGTCTGTCAAAATCCATTTCACACTCAATACTCAGCACAATCCCAAAAGCAAAAACAAAACAGAAAAATTCAAGTTTCTTTTCCAAACAACACAAGTTACACAACCAAATCACTCTACTTTGCTGTATATCTCCAAGTGCTAGTAAAATTAACTCTGTGGTTCCTTCTCCTGCGATTGCAGATGCTCTCAAAGAGCACGCCCAAAAACCCCGGAAATGAGTTGCTAAATATCATATCTATCTCTGCATCTGTGATACCCAACTACAGAGAAAAACAAGGTCAAACTATTAGATTTATGTCTCACAAAAACTAAGCAACTAGAATCAAAATGTAAGAAAATTGTCTTACCCTGTGCTTAGCATCCATGGCGATATGCCGGCTAAGTTTCAGGAAATCGAGCATATTGGATCCGTTGTAGTTGGTGTGGTAATCTCTTAGTAGATGTCTCAACCTTGACCCGTAATCTTGTAGCTCAAACGATGTCTTCCAGTCCAAGGTTAAAAGATCTCCACCGTGAGATGCATACACGTTCTCCAACTCAATAGTCACCAACCTCAAGATATAACCTTGGGTGCAATTGACGAAATGATGGGTTTGAAAATTTTTTGCATAACTCCACATTCGTAGGCTATTCCCTTTTTTGGGCCTCAGAAGTGAAGGATGGCTTAGTAGACTTCAAGGCACCTATAATAGAGAAAAAAAAATACATAACAATTGAATTATTTGTTGTAATTCTAATTAAATGTTAAATGAGAAAAGAAAAACATCAAAATTAAAATTAACTTACATAGGAAGTAGCGTCAAGTTATGTAGCGTCTCAAGTTCAATCATTGTGCCCTTGTGATTCAGTTTGTCAATTACCTCTTGGATAACGCTCCTAAAACTCACTACCGGGTCAATAACTGGGTCAGTCTGTTTTGGAATGGCACATCTAACCCTACTGGCCACCAAATACAGTGAGTGCCAATCAAGGGATGTAGCTGAATAAGGCTTTGCTTTGAGATCACCCATTATCTTCACTATATTTCTATCAATAAAGAAAAAAAAGAATGAAAAAAAGGTCAAAAACAACAACTAGTACGATGTATACAAATGAAAACACAAAATCAAAAATATCACTCACCTTAATATCGACTTAAACTTCAATGTGAGTATTTCACTATCGATTTGTTTCAACTCAAGTGGACTTTTCTTCACCAACTGAAATAGGGTGGAGTCCATCTCTGTAGAGATGATCAAAACTTTGTCATCCACAAATTTGATCATATAACTTGGATATACATAGGACTTGTTCCTATCAGCAATGGCTCGTCCGTGCCAATTTGTACAAAATTCGTTGCCACTGTAGATGTGGTAGGCAACGGGAAAGCAATCTACCTTTCCATGTCGGATGGGTGTAAATGTACTTGTTGTCTCCCGGCTTGTACCGGTTTCCATCTCAAAACAACCGGTGAACTAAATACACATTAAGAAAAACAAAATTGTCAGCAATATATAAGAGCACCTTAGCCAAACACATTTCAAGGGATATCTCTCTCATATCAACGTCCCTTCTTGTCTCCCCATTTTCCTTTTCTCTTATGTTAACGTCTCTATTGTGCTCAGAAGCATGTCAGCATGTGTCCCGTGCGGTATGCATGTATATTATAATACAGACACCAGTCACCAACATGATGGTTTGTTTAGTATAGCTAGCTAGGAGATATAAATGTATATAGTGTGATGAGGTGAACACTTAACATGCAAATGTAACATAAAAATTATTTCTTGATTTCATCTTGTTGTCATGTATAATGACGAGATATAAGTTCATGTGAATATATGTTCGATCGAGATGGTGATAGTATTAAATGCATATAATATTGTCGACAAAAGCCTTCATCTTAAAAACAACCTTGTTTTTGGCTTTATAAACCACATAGCAATCTTCATCCTAGCTACGGTCATGCTTGCATTCTAAAGAAAGAAACTGAACAAGTACACATTCTCATATTAAAACATACAATCAACTAATCATTGTGCAATCAATTACTCTACAATATTGAAATCTAAACAACTCTGGGGTAGAAAATGTGAATCATAGAAAAACAACAACAACGTTATGGTTACCTCGATTGTTTGTGGTGTCTGGCTATTAGGTGTCCCATTGGTACAAAAATTTGTAAGTGTTCCCTGCAGCACAAAAGAATCCAACATGTTAACAAACAAAAGAATCCAACCGCACCCGCAGGAGCGGGGTGGCGGAGTTATGTAAATAAAAAATTTCAAACAATATTACTGGTTGTATGTCAATGACTTTCTATATGTATCAATTAAAATGGATAATCATCATGGTAATCTTAATTATTATCTAAAGTCATTGACTTAATTACTCGATACATGAGGAGATGACTAAATAATATCCAATTAATTCATTTTTTTTTTGTGGGCAATTTAGTAAATGAATGATGCCGATTTTAACTGAAATGTATGGCATGAAAATTGGTAGGTCACAAATGGGTTAATATTCTAATGTGAGCTTCACAGTAAGGTGCATTTAAGTATTGTGCCTTTAGAAAACAATAGTATTATGAAGAGTATGCACTGGAACCACACTATAACTCTCTTAAGGTCTCCTAATTATCTACTCATAACTACTCTCAGCTTCAGTTAATGCCAAGGCAGCTGGTTGACATTAATATTATCCATCACACGAGAATTAGATTTCGCAAACGGATTGTGTTTTTCGTGTTCTAGCATCATATACCCAATTTGTTAACGAATTGACCTAGAACTGATGTTGGTTAACGAATCGTGCAATAATTTATCATGCCCGACTTAGAATTCGTGTGGAGTTAACCAATTGTGCAATAAGTTGCCATGCCCACACAAGATCGAGACCATATCATGATAGAAAGTTTTGTCATGCATTTAATGAATTTGAACCAAGGAAACAAGACCAACCACCCAATTTATTGGAGATGGTGTGTATACACATATACATATATACATGAGTTTATATACATTACCAATGTTAGTGGCTTGGTGACCCCACTGGATAGCCGCAGCCCCGCAAAGCCTCGAACAACACGTTGCATTGCGATTTGTGTGGGAGTAGACACTAGACAAGGAAGAAGGATGAGAAAAAGGAAACAAAGGTTTCGGCTTTGTCTCTTTCTCGGTCGCGATCTCGGTGGAATGTGAAAAGAGTGATCTGCGTGGTCAGGTCCTGGTCCAGGTCCAAGCACAAGAGAAGAGAAAGCTACTGGGGAATAGCACTAGACCAAATAGTGCGCATTTCAGTCGCGCTGCTTCTTAACATTGCAACTTCTATACTGAGCTGAGCTCTGGGAAGAAGGAAGGGAGAGAATCCTAATTTTTCTTGTTGGGTCTTCCTAATCGTTGTCCAATAACAGTACACCAACCCGACCCAAACAAAAAGAAAAAACACCAAATGGTCGTTAAAGAAAGAATAACTTTAGCAAGAAATGATTTCTTTTTAACCTCGTTGCATTCTCTCCTTTTGTTTCGATACGTTGAAATGAAATTTGAATAAATTTGAGGAGAAATTTTTTAGGCTAAACATTTGTTCATTTTAAAATTTTGATTAAAACGCTTTAATTAATATACACATCAGCATTTATTTATTTAAACTAAATGTCATTTTTTAGTACCTTTACGCTCAAATGCTACTATATATATTGATTTCCCAATTTGGCATTCTCGAGACATATTATCCAAATTAAACTTCCATAATTTCAGGGAAGATCAAAAGAAACTTTCAAGTTTAATTAACTCTTTGTTAATAATTAATCTGATGGACTTTAAGCATACTCATCTCTTGTTTTTGAACTTTTACTCTATGTTTTTTTTTTTTTTTAACATTTCATACTTTCTACATCTCAATTTAGAGACAGTTAGATGAGATGCCTCGTTTTTCTATTTATATTGGTATGTTTGAATTTAAATGTACCAATAAATTAAGATAGGTTTGTGATACATTTTTGGTACAATTTATTTATATTTGTAAGTTTGGATTCAAATGTACCATAAGTTTTAGGTACATTGTGGTACATTTATTTAAATGAACTAATAAATTTCGATGTAAACTATACGTTTGTTTTACATGTACATATGGATACCTTTTCTAAATTTTGTTGACATTTGTACATATATTTATATGGTAAGTTGTCAGAATAAAATTGGAAAAAAGAAAGGGGAGAAAATTGTATGAACAATATGTGGCAGCTATTAACATGTACATACAAAACCAAGCATGCCGAGTTTGGAAAAAATTTGTGACTTAAATTGTTAATTTTCAGAAATTAAGAAGTATCAATTGTGATTCATAGTGGGACTCTTGGTCCATTTCAATGCAATGGCATGTTATGTAATTTTTTAAAAGAGAAATGGGCTTCCTTATAATCTCCCGGAAAGTAATAATGCTTTGTCTGACATAATGTAATTTTGCTGCATCAAGATAGCTCCCAAACAAGCTGGGAAATGCGATGCCAATAACTTAAAGACTCCAAGTGCCTGCACTAGTTCTGACCCAGATTCAATGTTGCCGTCTTAACTGCCTCAACACCGCAATCCAATCTATTGTATTAATTTCACTGCACCTCTGAATCCCTTACTTTTCCCATCCTTCCCAGCTTGTGTGTTAAGTTGTTTGGTACTTCTATGTTTCCTCATTCCAGATGAACACTAGGCAGGTTGGGTGGTTTCAGTTGGGCCGGATTCTTCCAAATCGCCACTATCACAGGGTGCCTCACCAAAGCTTTACGTCGGAAGTACACCACATGAGAAAAACCCAAAAACAAGGTTAAAGTAAATATATGTTGTTGCATAATACCATATGACCATTTTATATATCAAAGAGGAAAAATTGAGGAATATATAGAATGATCACATTTGGAGAGAGCACCTAAAATTGCAGAAAAGTAGATACATGTACCCTATAAGAGAGTTGCACTACCTGAAGAGTTTTTCAAATGTTTTTTTCACGCCAATGACATCAATGCCAAAAACCTCAGCTGCCTTTTTCCCGTATTGATAGAAAGTAACATTTGGCTGCAGCAAAAGTGCAAACACCCACAAATTATTTTTCTATCTTGATATGAAAGTAGTTAGTAGGGCAAAAATATCCGTAAAATCAGCAGTCAAGTATAGTGTTTCAAAACTATAAGTTTATAACACAACCTAAACCTTTTTAACCATGTTGGTAAAGACCTGAGCTCTTAAAATGGAACAGTGGAGGCAAGTATGGACATTTATATTCAAAGAAAATAAAAGAACATCACTTACCAAAGTAGTGAGATTGAAAGGGCCCAAGTTCCTTCCAACATCACACTGCAGATAGAAATAACCATGTTAGGGTCTATTAATTTTGCGAAGTGCTTATATTCAAACTTCAAACCCAGCAAAGACATCTTAGACAAGCATGTCCTCTAGACCGACAGTTTCAAACCCAGCAAAGACCTTTTAGACAAGCGATGTCCTTTAGACTGACAGCCACACCACTCCAGCCTCACAGTCATCCGCCCTGGCCCAGACCCACGACTCACCTCCTTTAGACAACATTACCAACAAAAATAAGACATTTAGAGGAAACACACACCTCTCCACTCCCGCCCTCTACCACCATCAACAATGGTTTTGGTGGTACATTTACTACTTCCAGCACCTTGCCCGCCGTGGGTGTCACTTTTATGGTTGGCGTAAAATTGTTGGAAAAAAAATTATATGGTGCTGAACTTAGAACTTTGCTGGGTCAGGCAATAAACTCCTCAATTAAATTCATAACAAGAAGTTGCATAAGGGAAAAACCATACTGAGCAAGCAATGTCTCGTGCTACCATAATTTCTACTCTCACTCTTCCTTTAATCAATTAAAATACAAATTAAATTTACATCCAAGCCTGCAAGTCCAAGCAAGTTAGTTACTGCCACGTGCTAGGAACTAGGATGTAAAGCATTGCTAAACTTAAGACCCGTGGCTTGATTTCAAAATTTACCAGTGCCTGAGTTGTTCTGACCTTTTATCTAAAGATGGGATCCAAACAGTTCACAATGAAACTTAAATGACTGCCAAAAAAAAAATGCTAATCAAAGTTAAGAAAATACCACACCTCAGGAAGGACCAGCTTATAAACTCTTACGTGTAGGAATCGCCCACTGAGTTCTAAAATGACTGGAGATAGAAGTTTATGAGCTGCACAGGGGGTATAGCAAACATAAGTTCAAAAGCAGCTGTTTATTGCAGATTACTTGATCACATCAGTCATCGGGCTTAACTAACAAAACATATAAAATAAATTTTATATATACAGTCTTTCTTCATATAGGACGCCCCATCTCCCGGTAAAGATGGGATGCACGCATTGAGTTAACCTCAGTTCCACTCAATTTTCTTCAACTTTAATCCCTTTTATCAAAATAGGCGTAGAACAGAATCATCATTTACATCTTAGAGTTTAGGTTTCTAGGCTAGGGCTGGTTAACTGGGTTGGTTTTAGGTATAAGAATACGCTTCAGGGACTATTCTAGAGCCCTATGAATTAATGGGAACAAAGTTAAAAGAAAATTGAGCACAAATGAGATTTTCCCAACAAGTCATGAGGAATCAAAATTTGGCCAAAACTATTTGGATATTCTATTGTGAATGTCATGTTTAAGAATGGGAAAAACATAACAAACTTGAGAAATCGAAAAACAAAATAAAAAAATAAATCACACCAAGAATTAACGGGTTCAGCTACATCCACAAGTCAGCAACAACAATCTTTCACTATATCACTAATGAGTACAAAGGATAATCATGCCCAGTCACTAGAATTAAGACTTTATGAAAAATTTGAAAGAACAAGAATAAGAAATACACTCTTATCTCTCTTATTTTCTCCTTCACAAACTTTACCCATCTCTCACTCTGACTCCTATAGTGCTAAACAACTTATTGTTTTGCTCCAATTCAAAACCCAACAAAGGTCTTCTTCAATAAGGAATACTAATCCTCTGGAATCTAGTTATGTATCCTTCTCCAATTGAGAAACTAACTCCAATTGGGAAAACAACTTCAATTTCAAATGGAAAACAACTCCAATTGGATAAACAATTTAATCCTAGACTTGGGACAACTCATCATGGGTTGGAAAACCCCAACATATTCTTGGGTTTCAGATTGATTCTGAAGAAGAATTAAGCAACCCAGTAGATACAAAATTAAATGAAATTAATTGGTTTACAACTTACAAGCCTTGCAGCTGGATGAAGTGATGTAGAAAATTGCTGACGCATAAGCACCTATCCCAACGAATCAAAAACAAAAATTATTAAAGAAAGTGTATAGATCAAGCAATTCAAAAAAAATATAGATATACAAGTAAATAACAAACATTACAGCGAACATGTTGAAGTTCGTTCCACAAGTCAACAGGCGCCTTAAGGATGTAGTTTGAGGGCCCTGAAAGTTGAGAATTTTTAAAACTGGTTGAGTGTCAACCGCAACAGAAACAGCAATAGAAAGTTGCGGAGAAAGAAACAGCAACAGAAAGTTACCGGTGGGTTTATTGGGGCGTTGTTCCTCCCGACGACGATAGTCTGCGTGACTCCGCTCTGGGATGTGAAAGGAAGAAACTTTATTTGTGTTTGGGATTGAAGCAGTTAGGGTTAGGGTTTGGGTAGTTCGGAATTGGAATTGGAATTGAGATTGGGATTGGGATTGGACACAATTAAAAGGAAGCTTGTTGCGATTCCAAATCAACTGTCGTGCAAAAATCCCTAATTTTCTCGCCATTTTCAATTTCTGTCGTCCACCTTGGGCCTTCGAAATGCACAATAACTAACGCCTGGGTGAAATTTCCAAACCAAAGTGAGTTTGTTGCGCCGGACTATCTCGGACTGGATTAGCTTCAAGGACTAAGCTGGACTGGCTTAGACTAGACTAAACTGGACTAACTTAGTGAAGCGTTTGGTGCAGTATTGGACTAAGAAGCTGGATAATAACAAATTCTAATATTATTTTATTTAATATATAAATTATTAATATTTTATTATGATCTTATCTTTTTCTCCATCTTTTCTTCTCAGACCTCTCAATTCATGTTTCTTTCTCATTCCTGGTCAAACTCCTTATTGATTCCAGTTTCTATTTCTCTGTCCTCCCTCCCTCTCTAGCTATGCGTTGTTCGAATGGAACTTCACGGCTCCAATTTTCCCGATGAGTTACAGGTTTCCCGATGTGTTTTTTGGCCAACCCTCATTAAATTGGATGAAGTTAGCACGCCAAAAAATTCATCACCATCCCTGGACCGAGATCTTAGCTTTGCATGCTCGAATTTGTCATGGATTTGAAGAAGCCCAAACAGGCCGAGACTTCCAAGCCATTTTCCGACCACATTTTGGCCTCGATTCAAGTAAAATCGTAATCTTGTCACTCCCAGCTTCAATTTGGTATATTTTATATGAAAGTTGGTTGTGAAATGGATCTAAAAGAGAGTCGGGAAATTAATGATTGATCTAGGTGACCGGCGATGACGAGGAGTCTGTCGGGAGTGGTCGTTGAGCATGACAAGGACGAGAAATAGAGGATAGTCTTAGCTAGTCCCATGGTTATTGGGGGGTCTCACTAAGACCTCTTAGTGAAGGGTTTTGTCCATGCTAGTCCCCTTTAGTCTCATTAATGTTAGTCCCAGCATGGAACAAACACAGTATTGGACTAATAGCTAGTCTAGTCTAGTCCAGTCCAAGTTAGTGAGGGCAAACAAACGCCCCCTAAATAGCTAGCGGCCGACAACTACCGCCTGAGTGACCTCAAAAATGCAGAGCATGTTTCATGGGTGAGCTCCACGAAAAAGAACTGTTGTCTGGACGATTGAATTGGGCCCCGAATAATACCATTTGCATCAACCGGATTGGTTGGAGACCATTTGTTCTAGGGATGGGTTGGGCCCCAAACACCTCTATTTGCCAAAACCTTTTTGGTTGGAAACTATAGGCTCGTTTGGATGTGATTTTAAAATAACTGAAAACGTTTTTAGAGAAAATATTTTTGGATTGGATTCAGAAAACTGAAAGCGCTTTCAGTTATTTCAAAAACACATCCAAACGAACTCTATTTGTTTTAGGGTTGGATTCAGAAAACTGAAAGAAAAACAAAAAAAAGCTTGTTTACGTAACCGTAATCAAATTTGAAGATATGAGATTGAGAAGAAACTAAATTGAGGAGTTGGAATGGAGTGGTATCAGAATCAAATTGTTTACTAAACTTTTCAGAAGTTAGAGTAGGAATAGTATTGGACCATATAAGTCGTTTACTAATTCACATAAATCGGAATGAAATCAATGTGATTACTAAATTGCCCATATTCTAGTAATCTATTTTACATGCTATTTTTTATTTTGTAAAACTTTATTTTATTGTGACATCTCGTCCGTAATTTATCGTATTTCATTCTCTGGCGCTGAAGATTACAAAATGCCCATGATGGACTGGTGGAAATCTTATGTGGACATTTGAGTCCTTGTCCCTCTTTGTCCTTCTCTTGTGTTTCTAGATGGTACATCTTCTTATAAACATGTGAGCATTCAAGTCCGATTTACGCACTTGAGGGACAAAATGTACTCTCAGGAATCCACAACTTGTTTTTTCAAGACAACAGTGGGTGTCAGTATTGCAGGTTGCACACTCTAATATTGATGGCTTATTCCGTGAACTTTTTAATCAAGTGGGCAAGTAGGCCCGTTTACGTTAATATTTTATTTATTAGGCCTTGTGCTTAATTAGTTATTGTTTGAGCTTGATCCAACTACACATACATATTTTTGTAATGCTCATTACTGTAAATGCGTATGCGTGGAAGCATGCGTAATTGAAAATTGGAACTACAGTGAAAATTTACCATATATGCCACCGATCACAATGCCATAACAATTGCTGATAGAGGAGTGATCAGAAATAAAAGATGGAGAAAACGATAACTTCATTCCCTTTTTTTTTTTTTTTTTTTTAAATTTATGATTATGTACGTGCATATGTCCTCCATTGCCCCATATATTTCAACCCATTTGGATCTCAAAACCAAATTAGATTTCAATTAGGGACTGGGATTTGAATATCCAAGTACCAATTGCAAACATATTCAAGAACAAAATTACATTGATGTACTTACTAGGTTACCATATTGTGATGGAGGATAAAGTTTTTCAAAATGACCTCTATTTAAGCGGGTATTTCAAGTGCCATAAAATAAGTGAAGAGACATAGAAAAAATATCATTTCCTTCACTTATATTATAACATGCAGAATACCGTTTGAAAATTCGGTACTTGAAGATCTTTGGGCTTTCGGTCATAATAAATTCATAATTTGAGAAAATGGTCAGTAAAAATTATGTACTTGTGAGGAGTGTATGCCTAATTGAAACTAATGTAAGTTGGCAGATGTTCAAGAATAAGTTATGTGAGAATTCAGAGTAAGTTATAGGCATAGCTTTCTAGTTATTTTAAAATTGAGTTTGCAAATCAGGATCTTTTCATTACTTTTCTACACTCCTCTCCACAAAAAATACAAAACACGGGGGATCAAAACAGAGTATAGGCCAGACAAAGGAAGAGGTTGACATGGCACAAAGGAGGAAGAGATTGACTATATATGACCGGGCGTGCTCTCTTTCTCCTTTATGCCTCTTTGTCAACATCTGTCTTTGTTTGACCGACACTGTATTTTAATACTTTGTGTTTTGTCATTTTTTTTTCAGCCATGGTTTCTGTTGAGTTCATGTGTAGAGTTTCAGTGTTGTATCCGGCTCGGGTGTTTCCCAAACCACCACGTTCTACTTGTTGTCTGCCGTTCGCGGTGGTGTTGCTCAGTATTTTCCCAAAGCTTCTCTCGCCGACTATCTCTTGTTGATGGTTGTGTGCAGGTGGCGCCTGTTGAGGTGATGATCGGCGGTGGACGGAGGATTGGATGGCTGGTTGCTTCTTGGATTGGCGGTGAAGAGCATAGTGGATGTTTCTCGAATGTTCGTTTTTGTTTGGACTTCATTGTTGTTGGGCTCATTTTATGTGTTTTCTTTGTTTTTAGGCCCATCCTTTGTTTGTTTCTAGGAATAAATTGGGGCTTTTGTTTTGTTTGTAAGTGTGTGTTTGTTTTAATAAAAACTCCTCATTGGCCATCCTTTTAGATCCCACTTTTCCAATAAAAAAAAAATGTAATGATATAACCTGATTTGCAAACACAATTTTAAAATAACTAAAAAAATTATGTCTACAGCTTGCTTGAATTCTCACATTACTTCTTCCTGCACATCTGCCAACGCAGATTAGTTGCAATTAGGCCTACAATTCCTGACAAGTACATAATCTTCATTGTCCATTTTCTCAAATTATAAATTTACCATGATTGAACGCTTTCCATCACGAGAGAGATTTTCAAACGGCACTTTACATATTATAATACAAGTGAAGGAAATAATATATTTTTATAAGTCCATTCACTTATTTTATGATAGTTGAATACCCGCTTAAATGCAAACTAGTTTGAATGTTTTATCTTTTATCACAATGTGGTACCTTGTATTTGTAGATAAGTGTAAATTGGTACTCTTGAATATGTTTGGAAGGTGCTTGAATTTTGAAATCCCAGTCTAATTTGGTTTTGAGATTCAAATGCGCAAAATTATGTGGGGCAATGAGGGACCTAGACACGTACATAATCATAAAAAAAATTGAATGGAATGAACTATCTTTCTGATCACTTCTCTTTCAGCCATAACAATTATGCACAAACATCATAATCTTTTCTGCATTCTTGCATGATTTGCATAATAGTCTTATACTAGTAAAAGTGCCCGCGCGTTGCTGCGGGTGTTTAAAATATTTTGATAATATGTACATACGGAAAACAGAATTTATTGAAATTAGATTTATATACCTAAGATAGAGATTGGCAGTGTGCAATTCCTCACTGTTATAAAGATAGAGATGCTATGAAAGTTATATTCATGTACAGAAGTTCATAACATCAAAAACGTTTAAATACGAAAAATATTCATGTCCATATCAGAAGCTTGGCACCACACATCTGCTCAGTGTTTTTTTCCTGGTCAATCTTTTGGTCTTGCTTGTTTGGGAATGACCATCTTTTTCTTGGTCGTCATGTTATTTTTTGCTTTGTCCAGAATTTTTCTCTTGCTATATATTAAGAATTGGAATCAGTAAGAATTGAATATAAAAAAAACTAGATGTCTTCAATCTATTTAACCAATGAATTGATGGAAGAGCGAAAAAGAGAAACAAAAAAAGGCCATTATTCAATTATATGGAGAATTACTTGATACGTAGAAAAGGTTTGAAAATTAAACTAACATTAAAAAAAAAAAGAGATGAGATGGAGTGGAAATCACATACCAACATCAAGCTTAAAATTGTAGTGCTCATTTGTAGTGCTATCTGCAATTAGTCCTATCAGGAGCTTCTGCGCTTCTGAACAGGTTGATGTCTCGGTCTTTTCCTTAGCTGTATGTGTTGGAAATGTGCCCTAAAACCAATCATATGATGATACTTTATGGACATTTCACATGTTAAACTAATCTAGTTTAATATTAAGGGCAAACATTATTGTTTGAGACGTCTCATATAAATGTTATATGCTTAAACGATAAGTCCAAGGAATATGTGATTGGAAGAATGCGATCTAAAGAAGTTAGATTCATGAGACCATTCTTTCGTTGACACATCCTAAACGTTCCTGATCATAGGATTGTCAATTGGGCATTGACAGTCCGTTAAGATCAGTACGTGCTATGTCTTCTCTCAGGGAAAGTGACTAGTCTCGAGTCATTGGTGTGTGTGACATCAAGACAAGTACGTAGGTGCTCAATAGAGAATGAGTTCACTGAACACGATCAACGAAGAGTTCTCATATTCATGTCACATGAGAACTCATGGTTGGGATAATGCAAATTAGTCTTTTGACCTGAGGCATCACAGTTGTCTTGTGGTTAGGTCCTTAATCTTTGATTATGTCAAAGTCACTCCATCAGGAGGGTGTCCACGACATCGTTGGGGTTAAGCTACTTAGCCATGGAGGCAAGTGAATGCGCAACAAGGGATCTCTAACCTTCAAACTGTTTGAGGGAGAATACTCTATGATATGATTAAGAATCTTTGGCCAAAGTATAAATGAGATTTAGGAATATGTTCCAAATCACATTCAAGGTAATCATATAAGCACAAGACTCACATTGGATAGTAGACATGAATAAACTATCAAACCAAACAATGTGGTCAAGAGTATTGTATTAGAGAAAGACCGTATTGCATTTGTAATCCTAAAACTGAATAGGTTCTCAACCTCTTCTGATTAGCTTGGGTAACCATGACATGCTGCTAGGCGTCAACCATGGTTTGTGGAAGCCCTAAAAGTGTATTATCACTAACGGGAGAATTGAAAGTAAGTTTCAATTCACAATCGATTAGAAAAGAGTTTTAATCGCCCACTGCCTCGCTAAAAGGAACCTAATGGATCGTTCACCGAGTAAGGTAGAGTTTGAAGAAACAACGGAGATGAGTAAGAATAATTAAATGGTTTAATTATTTATCTAAGGTTAGGATTAATTAATATGTTAATTAATCAAACGAATAAGTTCGTTAAAGACCTCGGGTTAGTTTTGGGCCGCAAGGCCCAATGGGATTTGAATGTCAAGCCCATTAACTCAAGTTATATGACAACTTGAATAAACAAATGGCTTGAAAGCCCAATAAACCCTATAGGCCGGCCATGTTAGAAGAATAGGGCTTTTGGTCCATTAGGTCACTTATTTGAAGGGACTATATAAAGGACTTTATAGCCTAAAATTCATTAAGGGTTGTTTTTGGGGAAAGGATGAGAACACAAGCTCTCCTTTCTCTCTAAAATTTCGGCCACCTTGGAGGGATCATCTAGCAATCAAACTCCTCCAAGGTCACTCATTTCTTCTTCATTATGTCTTGGTGATGAATCATTAGAGGTTCTCAATTTTGGGAACTTTGGAGAAACCTTTTTCATCCATCCAAATCCATAGATCTAAGATGCAAGGAATGAATGCCCTCTCTTTGGGTGATTAGCCTTTGTTTAAATACAAAGAGGAATCTACAAAGGTATATATTTCAACTCACTTTGTTTTGAGTTGATTATTGGTTCACCATTTTACTAGGCTTTGAACATTCATGGGTAATGTTTTGTTTTTAAGTGCATGCTTGCATGATTCCGCCTTTAATTTGTTAATTGCGTGCTAATGATGTTGCCTAAATGAACATGTTATCTTCCAAAATAATCCTTCAGTATGTACATTGTAGACTTGGGTAGATGATAAGTAGAAGAAAATAAAAATATAAGTTAAGGTTACAACTTAACTATCTATGTTGATTCATGTCCAACACGTAATAAGAATAGCGAATCAGTTTTCATCTTGTGCACTGGTTTGTCATTGTCACTCGAATTCACAAATTCATTTACTCCAAATTTCTTAGTTATGGCCAGGGAAAGAATGTCTAAGCAAAAATATGTTTCTATGTTTTCCCACTAAACTACCTGTTAAACCAAAGCCAAACGTCAAAAATAAAAAATAAAAAATAAAAGATAAATACCTTCGTCAAACCTCTTGGGCTTCAAGTCCACTGACTCCACCCAAATACTCTGGCGCCTCAGAAATTTTTCCACCTTTAGTAGCCTAGATCATCCATGTATCAGTATAAATACGGAAAAAAAAAAGTACATGAAATTTATTAGAACAAAGAATTTGAGATCAACAAAGTTTGTCCAAACTTACAACCAGGCCAATAAACAACAACTAAGGATAATTTTTCGTTTTGCTACATTGAGAGGGGAACCCAAACCTGATATTAAAAAACAAAATATTCAGTAATAATGCAAACGATTCAAAATGTAGTATCAGTTGAGGATGCATAATTCAAGGCTCTAATGCATTGAGTACGACACCAAACCTGTTGGTATGGCACAACTAAGGATGCAAACTTTGTCCAACTGAGCAAGGAGCTTGATTTTGGAAAGACGGCTAGAATGAACAACAATGTATTCACTCGAAGTAAATGTGCCTGGAAAACTCTACTCATAGTTTACAAATATGCAATTCTCAAAGCTTAATCATATAAAATCATATATATATGTATATATATATATTATGTATATTATATGTATGTAGTAGATATTATTGCTGACCTTCGGCAGAAGTAGAGTTCAGTGTGATAAACTGAGGTATATTTGACCTTTATCCTCATTTCCATGGCCTTAGGTGGAGCAATTTTCACCCTCTCCATCACCAACAGCTTCCCTGCTTCCCATGCAACCGCTGTTGCAAAATCTACAACACAGAAATCCCAAATTGAAGATTATTAAATCTCTATAAAGACATGCGAAATGAAGAACAATGGACCTAGCAGGCAAAGAAGCTGATTAGTGTTCATAAGAAAGATATTTTAGTTTTAATTACCTTATATCATGAATAAAATAAGGATAGATTGTGTTTACCCATTTTTTTGTGCAGGAAAGAAAGCTGGTTTTGCATGATTTGGGAATGACCTTTTTTCTGGCAATTTTATAGGATTTGATCAAATTTTTGCACGTTTGTCTTTTTGGAATGTACATTAGATACAATTTTGATTGAACATATGAAAAAGATAATGTTTTAGTATGGTGTAAATACAAAATTACAGGTGTGTATTAGTTGGGATAGCAAAAGCTTTACAAATGAGATTATAATTGAGGGTTAAACTGCTCAGTCATCATATGCATTCACAGAATGTAGACTGATTGGTATGTTTAAGCAGTAACGACAACAATTTTGGTTTAGGATAGTTAGCAATATGTGTAGTACATGTATGACTCTAATTGTTTCTTAATAATTAACTATTATAAGACTAAAATCTCTTCTCAAGCTTGTAAAGAAGCTTGAGTTCAAATTGATTTTTCTAATTCGAACAAAACTCTACTCAGATACTTCAAATAATGGAAATCATACAAAAAGCAAGCATCCTGGTAGCTAGTTAGTACATGAAATCGTGTTATTGTTAATAAGTTAAACATATGAGAGATAATTTTATGAAAATAAACAAAAGATAGTGGAAGAATGGTGTACCTTCAAATGAATGATGATTGGAGGCCATGCTATACAGAAAAGCTGGTTATGCTGTAAAATAACAATAAGCAGGAATAAATTTGTATGCATCAAATTGTTTTCAGAACTGGAAAAGTCAGGAATATTGCTAACTACTTGCTGGGAGAATTTTTTAGGTGTTTTTGTTTAAAACTGGCTCTACAAACATGCATCAAATAAAGTATGTAATTCTACAAATAAAGAGCACCTATGTAATTTATCAATCTGCCCAGTTTTCATAGATTTCATAATTTATCAACCTACAAACATGCTCTTCACAAACCGATTGACTTTTCTGGTTCATTCGAAATACCCCCCCCCCCCCCCATTAACTGAAAAACAATTATCAATTACAAAATAAGCATGTAATCCGATCAAACCCAATATCCAAGCAAATAAAATCACACAAAATTAAACACTAAAAAGAAAAACACAAACTCCACTGATCCAAATAAGAAACGGAGAGACAATTGTGAAAAAATGGAGGCAGGGACGGCATACCCAAACCAACAGGAGCGTTCCAGCTCATGCGAATTCTCAGACTTGTCAGTAGAGGAAGCCAAACACAAAATATGCCTTAGCCGACAAATTCTCAACAAACCGCTACAACTCACTGCAAAAAGAAACTGTCAGGGTTTCATTCAAACGAACACAAATTTGAAAAAAAAAAAAAGAAAAAAAATTATTATGCAGCAGTTTTGGAAGATAGCAGAGTTCAATACAATTTGCCGCACGATAATTTAAAGGCACGCCGTGCTCAGTCCCAACTCCGGGATCGCCGACGAAAACAGAGACCAACGCTCTGAAATTCTTGCACCAACGGTCGCGAACGCTCGAAACCAATTTTATAAGCTTCGACAAAACGTTGTTGTCAGTTTCGACAAAACCTTGACTACCTTAAAATTTTGATCCCGACGATGGCAAGATGAGAACAAAACGCTGACCAACAAAGGGTTCGTCACCGGAGAAGACCGGAAACAAAACACCCAATAAAATCAAACAAAGGGTTGCACACCGGAGAAGACCCGAAACCAAATCCAAAATAAAATTAAAGTCAGGATCTCTTATAAAGACTATTCTGCGAAGAAAGAGCAAAGATTTGGCAGCAAAAGAGGGAACGATGAAGAGGGAGAAAATCGCACAGCCCCTACCATCATTCTAGTCATATGCTTTGGGTAGATTTGGATTTTGTCTGAACCTGATTAAACGAAAGAGTGATCCCTTTCTTCTTTTGCTACTGTACACCAATTCACAGGAAATTCAAATCTACCATCTTCTTGTGCAATCTCGAAGTGTTGATAAACGAAAGAGTGATCCCTTTCTTCTTTTGCTACATTACACCAATTCACAGGAATTTCATGGGCTTTGAGGACATGACAAGCGATAAGAAGCTTATCTTGCCTTCCATGAAATAAATTTTGGCCTCTCTATACCCTTGAGTTTGAATTTTAGACATGCATTAAAAAAACAAAAAGAAAGCAAAACATTTCAGCTACCAAAAATAAATAGAAATTATATGGGGGAGGTCAATGAGAGCCATTTTTTTTTTGATAACCTTGATTTGAGCTTTCATTTTGAGTTGAGTTGGGTACATGGAAATGAGGTTTAAACTGAGAGAGGGGTATGAAACTCTTTAAGCTGAGTGTGGAAATGAGGTTTAAACTCTGTGAAGAGAGTATGGTGGTGAGTTCTTTCTCGGTTTGGTCTTGTTTTATAATAAAATGAACGATTAAGCATGTACCACAAATATAGTATAAATAAAAAAAATAAATATCTTACGATATCACCACTTTATCATAATATATGATGTACTACATTGTATTCCAATCACGTTGAAAATTTTCCATCTGAATATATAGGATGAATGCGGTTTTGATATGTATGTCAAGTAAGTCATTTTATTTTTTGTGAATTGAGGGATGAAGACGCCTCATCATGTCAGTCATTTTTTTATAGCGTTGTGATAGGTCTTTCTAATATGACATATGCATGGGTGATAGGTCTTCTGATTTAATATCAACATTATGAAATTATGTTGGGACTCACTAAGTATTATAATACAATTAATTATATTTTTTTTTTCAACCTTCTTACTAATTGTATTATTATATATGGTGTATCAAGTCACTTAAAAATTCTCCAGAGAGAAGGCTGCTGTACTACCCTAAACAGTAAAATCAAAGACATTACTATTCAATTAGAAAATGAAATGAATCTAATTGATAAATGCATAGCATAGCTAGTTCGCGTAACTATAGGGATGACTTAGAAAGCTCTCTCGTATGTAACGAATTTTTAAGCCTAACACGTAGATGATACAAATACGGTGACATGGAGCACTTGGTTATTGGACTTCATACGTGAAACAACTTACTATGATACTATAAAAATAGTTAGATTTATACCACAATTAATTGGTAACATGAGAATTGTATATATACAAAAGCCCCTAGAGGTGGAATTCACTCTTAAAAATATAAAACCCCAAATCACACACATCTAGTGGTGAAGCTACGTGAGGGCGATGATTGGTGGCCGTCCCTCCCCTCGCCGGAAATCAAGCCTAGGAGGGATGGTTCCCCCCACCCCCCCCCCCCCCCGGATCAAGTAAGAAGTGATGAAATTCCGTCTAATTTTCTAGACTTTTGGGTTTCCCTCCTCTATCGCAGGCTGCATTTCCATTAGAAAACAAAAAACAATGGTTGCCTCACCAGTATTATGAAGCTTGTGCACTGGAAGTACGCCGAGAACTCTCTTAAGGTCTCCTCCTAATTATCTACTCATAACTAGTCCCAACGTCAATTAATGCCAAGGCAGCTGATTGACATTAACATTATCCATTATTCTAGCGTTAGATTTTACAAACGAGTTGTGTTTATCGTTATGGCATCATTATACCCGATTCATTAACCAATTGATTTAGAATTTAGGTCGGGTTAACAAATCGTGCAATGCCCTGTGGAGTTAACAAATTGTGTAATAAGTTGCCATGACCGCACAAGAGGGAGACCAAATCATGGCACAAAGTTTTGTCATGCATGCGTTTAATCAGATTGAACTTACTTGAATTTTACAAGGAAACAAGAGCAGCCACACAATTTATAGCTTACCGATGCATGCATTTATAATGTTTGTCCTTAATTTGCTGTAGTTGGTATGACAGATACAGAGGTGAATTTAATATTGAGAGAGGATATTCGTCAGATTTTTTTTTTATGAGGATCACGAAAATCCTCTAATCACATCCGTTCATTATATATTATGTGAACAATTTTTATCAGGTATTATTTATATTCAATTTTAAATAAAAAAATTTACAACGATTTATGACCGCATAATTTATGATGAACAGATGTGATTGAAGAATCGTCAAAATCCTCACAAAGAAAATCCAACAACTATCCTCCTAATTTAATATTCTCGATTTTTGGAAATTACAATGTACACGAAATTATTAAATTATCTGTTACTGATTGAAACAAACTTGTCAAAATTACCTTATTTCGGATTTTATACGTAATTTGTTGTTGACCAGGCAACATGTTTATGTCTCCCGCCATTGCCTTTCTTTCAGCCTCCATGTGAACCTGATTAAAATCTAAAGCAATTAGATTCAAACACCAAAAGTTTAAGGAAGCCACAGTAAATATCAGGGCTAGTTTGGTATTATTGTACTTTAATAAAAAAGTGATTTTACTGTGATGTGAAAATAAACTCATTTTTGTTACTTCATTTTTTTCAGTTTTTTTCATTCAAAACTGTGAAAATAAGTTGTTTTTAAGTGTTTACCAAACATATTTTTGAACTCAACTTTTTTTATATCCATTTTTTATAAAAACAGCTCAGTACTAAACCAGTACTATAAAGTATACTACTAGTCCATTTTTCCATTGTTCACCATCCAAATAAGTCTCTGCAACAAATTAAGAATATATTTCACTTCTTGCTCAAACCGAAGATAAATCAAAGTTTTCGCACAGTCTCTGCAACAATGAATAATGCAAAGCTGGATTCTACTGATTCCAACTACACTTGAAATGAAGCATTAAACATAACACTTTTTAAAATATACCTTGAGGAAGGCATTGTTCATCGATTTCATACAATCTTCTTGAAGAAGATATTGTAAAAACTTAAAGACTTAAAAACGATGAAGAAGGATTCTGAGCTAGTTTGAGTGTGGTGTATGAATTAGGATGGATATAGGGTTTATATGGACAAAAAACAAAAAGGATGAGATTGTAGATAATGCCACATGGCACTACGTGATTGATTGAAAATCTTATCGTAATCTTGGCTACATGATTATAAACCGATAGTGACACGTGGCTCGTCGGGATTGGTCCAAAATCTTATCGAAATCTATCCACACAATAGCACTATCGAAAAATAACACATGAAGTGACAAAATTGGTTAAAAATCATATCCGAAATTAAAACTAAATTTTTTATTATTTTATAATAAAAAAATTAATAATATTTTAATACAAATTAACTAGACTTTATGCCAGCGCATTTTTTAATGATGGAGATACATTTCGTCAATTACTGTTCATTAAGATCAATTACTATTTATTTGAATGAATTAAATGAGTTGGATGTGCGGCTAATAGTTAATTTAACCGTTAGTTAATACAGAGCCTTAGCGCGTCAATGGGAAGTCACTTAATTCAATAGTAGTATCCCTCTTACTTGCAATATACTGATGCTTTAACAATACAAAATAGTACATGTGAGAACATATGAACTAATTTCTGACAAGATATTTACAAAGATACACACGCGCGCGCGCGCGCACACACACGCGCACGTATTTACTCGTCACACTTGATCTTCGACTAGAAAGGATGCAGACTTCCTCCTGAAGATGCTTTACTGAAACAATTTTCGATCATCCAAATGGGTTTCCTCTTATTGAAGAAAATGTTTCTGAGATGCTGCTGGGTGCTGGGTATCTGACGCTTGGTTGCTGAAACGGTTGCTGAGTTGTGGTTAGGGATCCAAAAGCAGCTTCGTCCCTGCCAAAGCCGCCAACTCCTTGCGGTCTACAACGATGACATTGACAGAAAGTTAACAAATTAGACATAATCGCAGACGAAATTTGTGAATATCATGCACGTTGGTCCATTCATGCAAAACAAAAACGTAAGAGAAAGCAAGACATGGTGTTCTGATAGCATATGCTCTGCAAAATATAGGGAAGACGACAATGGCGGAGCTATCAAGGGCTGCCAATGTCGAGCAAACTTGCCTCCAGATAATATGGTACAAAGGAGATAGTTAAGAACGATAATTTACCTTAAAAATTGCACATTATTAGGTAATTGATGCCCCAAGTACGACCCTGAGATGATAGTATTAGACATAATACAAGACAAGAAGCCAAGAAAGAAAGTTGACATGAAACATAAGGTAACAAAGTGAATTTACTTGGAGAGAAAGCATTTGCGAAGGAAGGCGAGTGTGAAGGCATCATCATGGATTCATTAGTTGGAGACTGGGGTGTCTTAAACTGCGACATAGTAGGAAGGCTCGAAGCATGCATCAAGCCTGGTACTGGCACGTTATGCAGAGCTCCTTGCAATGAAGACATGGAAGGAAACTACACGACGACAATATGTGAAGGTTAAAAGGTGAATGCCAAAGATCTGAACTTTTATTTCGTGATAAGAAAACTAAGAGCATAAACTTTAAACTTTGCAAAAAAGAGAGAACACGATATACGAGATATCAATTGAATGTTGTGCGTACATGTGTGGAAGTTACTAGACTTTTTTCTTCATCAAGATCAAAAGGGTTTTTGGGTTTTGCTGGACCCGGAAATACTGGAGCAGGCTGTAAATGAAAATAACATGTCACTACCCTCCATATTGTAAGCAGAAATTAATACACAACATACTCAGATTTGTAATTTTTTACGCATTATATACCGTCGCAGTAGGGTAATACTGCATGCTGTACCCCATTCCATGAGCTGGAGCAGTATGCCAGCCTGAAGCTTGTCCAGGAGCTGATGAGTAACTTGCAGTAAAAAGGTCCTGCAGAGAATTTAACAAAAGACAATCAAGAAACATTTTACCGGAAAAAATGCATATGTATGAAGCAAATAACATAATTTCATACCGCTGGGAGTTCCTTTCGCATACTAGAATTCATTTCCACTTGGGATTTAGCTCCACTGCCACTGTCGGTGTGTTCAGCTGGATTTAACATAGATTGAGATGATTTTTCAGCAGGAATACTGAAAGATCTTTGTATGCTTGGTTCCAGTGACAAATTCCTTAACTGCATATGTATATACATTAAGCAACAAGGTAAGCAAGTCGTGTAGCAGATAAGAAAATTAAAAATTATCATTCGAATTCATGAATTGAGAGTAATTAATTAAGGAGAAAGCGATTCTCATCTTACCTCACCATTTGAAGCTCCAACTCCATAATTGACATGATGTGAAGTAGAACCACTATCCGCAGCGAAGGATATAGAGGACTGATCTTGCTGTGTACTTAGTACTAACTGCTTCTCATCAGTTGCTTTTACAGTGGTGTCGCCACCAAAAATAGCAAGATCTTGCACAGGACCTGCATCAGTAGGTTGTGCTGCCACAGTGGTACTAGTCGATGTAGATGTAGATGCATTACTTGTATTAAGTAATGTTGGCATCTGCTCTGCAGTTGCAGCTGGGGAAGCACCACCGGGGGGCATGGTGTTTATGCCCGCAGTTGAGGGAGCACCATCATTGCGTGGTGTCTCAGATGCATTACTCACAGGAACAGATGAGGGACTTGCCAATTCAAATAGCAAAGATTCCAGAGGGTCTGCATTTGGAACCGCAGTTGGAACCTGAGGTGCCTTCTCCGTTGAAGATGATTCAAATGAGGCCCAGTTGTTATCATTATTGGGTACAGGTGTTTGTTCCAATTGCGATTCTGCAGCATGTGGGGGCTCAGAATCAGTATTGAAATCAATCAAGCTTAATACTTTTTGTTCCACCGCATTCCCAACATGGCCACCAGTAGATTTAATTTTCTACAAAGAAAACCACAAACTATAAGTGCATATTTTTCTTGAAAACCGTCTACAAAAAGAGTAGTCGGAAGCTTGATAAACTTTTTGGTAAGGTTGGCCTTTCTACGCCTTTAAGTGTCCAGGTGCACGGATCTCACAAAAATAAATTGATAGACAGCATTGTAAGAATTTAGATTCAGGATCTCCTGTACATAGAACCCTCCCCTAGCCACCCAAAAGAGGAACCACTACGTGCATGACCACTTATGTCCATGTGAGGGAATGCTAAATCAGTACAAATAGAGTAGGGACATATAGAATAGGGAAAAGTACCCATTGTTCTACGCCAACAGAAACCAAAACATGCTTAAAAAAATACTACGGAAATAAGAATGTGCATAACAAATAATGGGTCTCATGAAGGAGAAGTGCATTACAACCGCATAAAAAAATAAAAAATTAAAAAAAAAAATTAAAAAAAAATTAAAAAAACCTATGCTTCAAAGAACTAACCATCATAACGTAAGCAGCTACCCACCTGATTATGAGCAGAACCATCAGTATCCTTCTGATTTGCTGTGGACCTTTCACCAACCTGCGGAGGAGGCACATTTTCCCCTAGTTTATCTTTAACAGGGGGCGCAACAGGAGAACGGGAGCTTTCTGCGGTCTTCTTATTGTCTGGTGTCCTGCTTTGGACCTTGTATTCTCCACTTGAGGATCCTCGTTTTTCTGCCCGAATCCTATTATCAACTATCTCGAAACGTAGAGGAGCTTTCTTAAAACCACCACTTCTTGAATTTTCTGGAGAATATTGAGGACTTCTTCTTTCATCATAGTAATATCTTAAATTTCTTCCACTTGGACTATAACTATAACTCCGTTCCAACCTGCTATCATCATGGAAGCTCCTGGATCCAGTATGATTTCCACCAACCCTCCGATTATCATCAGACCCCTCAATGCTCTGTATTAAATAAATAAGAATCTTTAACTGGAAGCAACCAACAAGAATCGCATCACTACAGAATTAAAATGAGGTCTATATTTGTAATGCTTGCTGCTGTTGATATTGTATGCAAATCAGGAATGACCAAGTTCTCCACAAGACAAAAGTAGTATCATACGAAATAGAAATGTATTGAATAGGCAATCTTAAAATAAATGGCTCACCAATTGCAGCCTTGGGAGCTTGTTGCCACTCCTCTCACTAGTGTTGATACTCCTCGCGCCGACACTCCTCTCGCCAGTGTATTTTCTATCAATGTATACATGCTTGATAAAACTCCTGAGTCCATGAAGATTACTGCAAAGTAGTATGTGAATTAGAAAACATCCGATATGAAGTATTCCATACTACAAAGAGATACATGCTTAATCACCTGGCATCAGGGTAAGAATGGTACTGAGGATCCCAATCTTTAAAATAAATTTGTCTAACTCTCTGTAAATGAACGCTTTAGTAAGAATGTTAGTGGATGAGAAAGAATGATAGTGAGACAAATGAATGTACATTCTCACCTCGTTTCCCCCTGCTTGAAGTGCACTAACTTCTTCTGCATTAAATTTGGCCATTGACACTGATTTTACTCGGTGAGTGAACTCCCGACTGGACGATTTGAAAATCTTAATTGGTCAGCACTGAGAAGATGCAAAATCAAAACAATCCCACGCAGAACTTATGATCAAAACCAGACATGACTACTTACTGTACTCCACTACAATTTGTACAGACGAATGTCATGAAGGTCGTGCAAACATATTGTGGTCCCTGCACAATGAATACATGTTTAAAGGAAAACTTCATATATTCACTCCGCAAGAATCTTCTCATATATCCTTCTAAGCACATGGGCGTGCATTTACGGATTTCAAATATTAATTGGCAGATATTAATAAATACAGTGTTTTGCTGCTTCCACTAGTACAATGCTGCAGATGAAGAACCATTAATGATGCCTGTAGTTTCACTTATTTGGGCACAATATAACAAGAAGACGCCATACCAAGCTATTGCAGTTGATGCATCTTTTATTCTCGGGAAGTTTCAAAAGACTGCGAATTGTTCTTTCGATTTTCTCATCTTCCTTCGACCCTTTTCCCATTTCTCAGAAAATTATGAAACCTGAACAGAAAAAAGAGAATGGAGAAATAATTATTGCAACAACCAACACAGCCACTGAGCTTAACTTTCTCTTCCTCAATTTTCTCACCAAACCGATAGAAACCCATAAGGAGAAAAAACAACCTGATTATATAACCAGTGTAGATTAAATCAATTTCCGCTTAAAGAAAATATGGCTCCTCCAATATCCAGAAAATACAGTGTCATCTTCCAAAAATAATTCAAATATCATCCATAAAAGTAAACTGAAATACCGTATCCTGTCTCTTTTAAAGAAAAGGGAATCCCTTTTCAACCAACCTACATGCCAATGCAATATATTACATCAACATCACTTTTTCAACCAACCTACATACCAATGCAATATATTACATCAACATCATTTTCCCTCCTTCTCCTACATTTTCACAGCAACCAAACAGAATCAAAATCCGATAAAATGAAGCAAAATAATTTAAACAGATGCAAATGTTATTGCATGAACATCAATTACCCTCCTTTACTTCTCCTACATTTTCTCAGCTACCAAACAGATGGAAACGCAGGTTTTGCCTCCAATTATTATCAAAATCTGATAACTGAAGTAGAAGAGTAAAAACAAATGCAAATGTTGTAACACGAACGGCAATTACCCTCCTCTACTTCTCCTACATTTCTCAGCAACCAAACAGATGAAAAATCAGTTTTTCACTCCGATTGTTATCAAAATCCGATAAATTGAAGAAAAAATGCAGAAATTTTACTTTCTTTTCCTAAATTTTCTGACCAACTAAACGGAAAATAAGAGGAGAAAATCAAAACCAACCTGATTATAAAACCAGTGTGGCAGCTCGAATCTATGTCTGCATCCACAAGCGAGCAGAGAAGAAACCCTATAAATTGGGAACCGAGAGAGAAATTGAAGATAATAAGCGTTGCGGAAGACGATCCGAGGAGGCTGAGAGTCGGACATTTTTGGTGGGAAGTCGGTTACAGAGGCAACGGAGGGAAAGAGACCAAAGGGAGAGAGTGAAATTTGCCGATTTTACCGCTTAGCAATTATAGCCGTTGAACCCTTGCTGTTTTTTGAACGGTGCTCAAGTTTCTCTGTAGTACCAAAAAAGACTTCCAAAGTCTTTCAAATTAAGGCCGGTTTGAATGTGCTTTTAAAATAATTGAAAACGTTTTTGGTGAAAATATTTTTGAAACCAATCTTTTGTAAAAATACAAGTAAATCCTGGAAAATCACTTAAAGTACTTCTTGGAAGAAGCACATAACTGGTGCTTCTTGCGGAAAGCATTTAAAATGCTTTTGGAACCCAAAAATATTTTCTCTAAAAGCGTTTTCAGCCATTTTAAAAACACATTCAAACCAGCCCTAAACCATTAAGCCTTTTTCTTAACAATAAGATACATGCTAAATTCATTTAAATTACGGAAACTGAAATTTAAAATTCTAGCTTTTGCTGTACGGGCAAATTTAAGAGTTTTTTCACCACACGAGATGAGTATCGTTAACATACAGCACAGCACACTAGCTCTTGGTTTTGAGAAATTTTCCAATGTGCTGGATACAAAAGTTATAATACAATTGATTGAAATTGCTTTTTTCAAGTTTCCTACCAGTTGTATTATTACCCTTTGTGTGCCAAATCGTGCTCCAGACACTAAAAACATTACTGTACTAGACCGTGTTCTCGACACTGAAAACTCTATTGTTGGTTCGCAATCGCATCAAGGTGTCACGCATTTTCACTAGTATGTCGAGTAAAAGCTACAGTGTTTAACAGCAAAAGGTCATATATTCCCTTTTCTTTTTTCTTTTTTTTTTTCAGTGGTTGTATTATTTGGGCAAACTGCTCCCTAAATACCGAACACTCTAAAAACTGTAGGTTAAGGGGAAAAAAAAACAGAGGGAAAAAAAACAAAAAAAAAAGAAAAGGATCTGTACAATGAGATTGGCAGCCAAAATTTCATAAACCCCTTCCCTTCCCTAACTTGCAGGATGATCATGATCGGTACAACAGTCGCAATGGCTGGAGTGAGCAGACAGACAGACTGAAAGCCGGTAAAAGAATCTCGCCCGTACAAGAATCAGAGGAAGTCGAAGCGTCAGGGCATCGGAGCAATGAGTTCCTCCCCATCCCTACTGTTCATGGCTCTCATGTTAGAATTGCTCTGTGGTATCCGCGAAAAAAAGACCAAACAAAAAATAGCCACCACCATTGACAAAGGAGAACCAGAACAAAGACCGATTCCACCAAAAACATTGTCGGCGTCTCATCTACTAGAGTCTCTTTGGGCTGCAGAACGGCAAGCTGAGAGGGATTTGGCATTTCCATTGTATCGTCTCACGCTTAACTGTGGTGTTCTACTCTTCATCGTCGCTGGAGTCCTCGGAAGAAGTTTTGATCGCTTCCGCGGTCATGAGAGAAACCACGGCCCTGTGGATTGCTTGATCTGCTCTGTAAAACAATCTCTGAGCTTTATCTCTCTTGAGCCTTGCCATTTTATGTGCATGCTGGGCGGCACCAGATGCATCACGCAATCTGAACTCATCGAGATCAGAATCGTCCAGCAGTCCCATGCCATGCCTCGGAGACACTTCTGGTTGATAATACCGCTGGCTTGACCAATCAGGGATACCTGCATTCCATTGATGAACTTCATTTCTGTTTCCTACAACTCTAGGACTGTATGAAGACACCATCTGGGGGCCAACAGAAGATACCATTCTCCCATATTTCTTTGACTTGCTCCTATGAATTCTGCGGAGACGATTTCTCCCAAACCCATCATTGCTCATCAACATGTTAGCTGCATCCCTTGGTGAAAATACCCCAGGCAACGTCTGAGACAAGGGGGAGTCTTCTAAAGAGTCATAGTTATGGCCTGGATATACCACCCTTTCATCACCGAAAGCAAATCCATTTGATCTCCTTCCTGAGAGAAGAAAGAAAACCCAATTAAGAAAAGATGCTTCCACAAGAAATTAGTCAAACAAAAAAAATGCATGTAGCGTAAAGATTTCAATTAAACATACTAAATAAGGCTAAACAAATACCAAAAGCATGGATACCATCGTGATCTCCTAACATGACACCATTATGTCCAGAAACTGAAAATTTCCTCTGTGACCGCTGTTTAGATCCCTTGTTGGGAACTTCTAGTCCCCGTGGTTTCAGACAAAAAGCAAACATTGGTGGCTTTTCAACTGATGAAGGTTTCCCATGGCATCCATTAGGGAGCGTGGTGTTGGTTTTGATCATAGCTTGCTCCCACTCTTTGACTTGTTGTTGATACCTTTCCCATGACGGTGGCTGCAAAGGAAAAAATGAATTTTAGGTGATGCATCAAGATGAATGAAAAGACAGCTGACCTTCATCAAGGAAAAGAAACAAGCATTTAAGCACGGCCAAGAAGTAATAGACATAAGCATCCAACCCCGTGCATTTACCACATGAAAGAAGCTCCAGAACCCACCCCCAAAAAGACCCATAATTTGGGTTTCAAATTACAAAAGAGTTACGGTATGAAAAGAGCGCTGGGGGGTGGTTTCCGATATTAACAGTAAAAAACAAAAAATACCTCTGTTAAGAAAGAATATGTACCTGAAGATGTCGGATTAAAGGCATTCCCTTCCTGAGCCTTTTCTGTTGCCAATGCTCATAAATGGATAAGATCACGTCCATGGGCCCAACTCCAGCACCATCCACGAGCTCTTCTATTTCTTCAGATGTGAACTCATGTTGATCAAATGCAGCCTTTTCAAACATGTCCATTGTTTTCTCAAACATCTCATCTTCGATCTCTGTTGAGCCACAATTGTGAACTTCTGAAGAATTTTGAAACTTCAAAATCCACTGCTCATCATCACTATCCATATCATACAAGACCCGAGATGGGTCCAAAGCCATTTCAACATCTGTTTCTATTTGCCGGAAATACTTTGCAGAGCTGCGAAGAAATGATATTTCAGTTAAATTATCATCACTTTCTTCAATTAAGCGGACACCAGGAATAGGAATGTTTTTTACTGAAGCAGAGCGGATATTCCGATTGTAACACTCTTCATGCATCTCCCTAAAAAGTGCCCACTGACTCCTATCTGGAAACTCTAAACCCCAATTCCAATCCCTTCCTCCTTTCCACATCATAGCATGAGTATAGCGGTTTGTTGTCCCAGGCTGCAAAAATTGATGTGCTTTGTATGAGTACTTTGTAGTCCCTGAAATTTTTACAGCAAGCTTCCACTCATTATGATCAAAAAGCTCTAATACAACATGGGCCCCACATTCCCTCCACCCTCTGTCACTGCCATTGACTAACACATTTGCCTCGCATGATAAGAGCTCCAAGTTTCTTTGGGAAACTCTGGAAGCATCTGATGACCTCTTCTCATTATTAGCCCTCCTGATTCGTTTATGAGGAAGCCCCTTCTGAAGGTTTCTTTGCTTCGAACTAAAATCAAAACCTCCATAAGGCAAAGTGTAGGACACCTGAGTTCGCGGCTTCTTTGGTCCACTGCCAAAACCATTATGGAAAAGATCAGTTCCATCAGACCAATTATGTGAGAGGTGTCCAAGTGATGAATTAATTCTATTTCGGTGCCCTGTACTTCTGGGAGCAGTGGGGTTAGGGCTGGGGATAATGCTACCATTCATATTCCAAGAAAATTCTGTAGGCTGTTGAGCACCTTGCACCTCCTTATCCACAGGCTTCTCATATCGGTCAAATGATGGAATTTCAACAGTGAGACCATTGGGAAAAGATTGGGAATCAGTGTCGGACTTGTCTCTACCAACCAAAGGCCTTGGGGATAAAGAACATTGATCTGACTCTGGATGATGGCTTTGCAATGCCTTTGACTGTACAACTTCATCTGTTCCAGTCTTTTCAAGGACACCAGTTCCACCAGAGGATACAGAAACATCAAGACCACCATTTTGGAAATGCTGAGATGAATTTGTCCGAGCTCCATGGCATACAGAAATAGCATTTTCAGCATCTGGTTTGGCACAGGACCCATCAGAGGTAGCATTACTTGGTGGAGCCTTCAAATTTTTCTGAGGAGTAATTTTCGAACCTCCGCTAATAAAGTCCTCGACGATAGACCAGTCAACTGCCAACATACTGCCAGAGTTTTCAACATGCTCCACTGAATCACGGTCACCAAAGCAGATATTAGCAACACAATTTTCCATGAGCAGTTTAAGATGCAAACTAATGAAGAAAGTAGGTGCTGCAGCAAAGGAGAGGGCAAGTGGAGGAAGTTTTCGGCATAGCTCATCATTACGAGAAGTACGATGACTAATATTTACAGATGTAGATTCCCTGGAACCACCCATGAAGTTAATACCCTGCCTGGACCTCCTCTGTGTACCCTGGTTGTTGAAAAAATTAGAGTGAATACCTTCATAATACAAATACATTGAAGAACAATATAATTATCTACACAACAAGACCGAAAAAATTCTGTTAGAACCAAAATTATATTCAGAAAATGTGGAGAACATAAGACAAATACCTTGACAAAGGAGGAATGCACACAAAGAGACATAAAAGGTGATTGATTTCTTCCATTTTGAAGTGCTTTAATACTATCATAAGTGCATTCAGACAGGGGCAGTGTCTTGGTAAGCAAACAATGGCTCATAAGTTGCGAGTCTAGGTACTTCCACTTTGAATTTTTTACTTCCAAAAAGTTGTAGAATGCAAACACAAGTTGCTTCCCAAGATGCTGAACACAGGAGAATTTGAACCTGATTGAAGTTGCTGGTAACCGGAAATCAATAGACTTCCCCTGGTCATTGGGTTGATGAAACAATGACAGGACAAGAAAAACAAAGGCCACAGCCTGCTTCAAGCAACCTTCAAACAACAGAAATCTCAGTCCAACTACATTGTCAACAAAAAGCATCTCCAAGTAAACCTTTGGCCATGAAATCACCACTGCACCATACCTACACAGCATTGCAGCACGAAACAACCGAAACTCTACTCCAAAAGAATCATTAGTAATTGAATGCACTGGAAGGCCTAACTCAAAAGTAACTCTTCCTGGTTCTATCCGTGGAGGAGTTAATTTCAGCAGTCCTGCATCATCAATAGACCACAATGGTCCATTGGCATCCAAGCTTCCCAAGAAATCATACAGTGACCCAGGCTTACCCGCAGAGGCCTGGTCATCCTCGGATGTATGAGACAATTCAGACTCATTCTTCCGAAGCCGCCTTCGAAAGTAAACAATAGGCATTTTGCTATCTTTGAGGCTAGTGCTGCCCTGAGAGGTAGACTTTTCTTGGCTCACATCATCACATGATCTGCCAAATTTTTTATTTTTATCCCTTCTAAAGGAGCCGTCACCCAAAGATTCATGCAAAGTGGCATCTTCATCTGACAATGGCGGCACAGACTTTAAAGATAGACCAGATGTTTTTTGCTTCTTCACAGCACAGGAGGATGACTTGACCCGACCCGTAGATCGCGCCAACCATGAAATAATGGGTTCAGTGTCCATATAGCTGCCTATGCGGCTACCGTCCTCTGAAGTCAAGTTTCTCTTTTTCTTTTCTTTTCTGCATTTTCTCTCATCAGGACTTCTATTCCTCACCTTTGATTTTTTCTGCTCTGTCTTACCGGGAACTTCACTAGGGAGTAACAAGAGCTTGAACCTCTCGTTTTGAAGGTCAATCCATTCTTCATCCCGATCATCGTACTTCACATGATGAAGTTTTTTTTCCTTGTCATAGTCATTCACAAGACCATAGTACCAACTTTGGTCTAGAGGCCAGAAGACTTTGATTCTCTGGTTCAATACCCAGTAAGCATCCAAGTTCCCAAAGAAAACTTCATAGAAATGGCGCCTCTTCCGTGAATGTCCCTTTTCATTGTGCTGTTTCCTCGGCCTCAATACTCTACCAGAATTATCAACCGAATTAGATTCTGACCCAGAAATAGACTTTGACCTATGACTACCAAAATCCTGTTCAGAAGATAACAAAAAAGACAACCCATTTACAGAAGCCTTGTTGTTTGAAGAAAACCCAGTGCAGCTAGGATCAAACCTTGATGAAAGCATCCTTGCAGCATTCTGTTCAAGATTCTCCTCATCATCTTCTTGTAAATCGTGGCCTTCTTCCGTAGAACCATCAACCAAAGGCTCAGCTTCCTTTTCAGAACTTTTACTGTGAGGTGCCAAATCCTTCCTCTTCCTACGATTCCTCCGAGACTTCTTCAAAGATGAATCCCCATTGCTTACAGCCGAATGACTTGTAGGAACGTCTTCTTTCTTAGCATGTGGTGCTGAATTCAACTCACTATTTATGTTTTCTTTAAAGTCATGAAGACCCTTTTTTCGCTTAACCTTCAAGGACTCTGCTTGAGCACCTAAATCATCACCATTTAACGTAGCTGTCTGATTTGTCTGATCAATGACACCCACTTTACCAGCAGACTCATCTGGCAGCTTGTGAGCGTGACCACCATCAAATTTCTTCCTCCCTACAAAACCCCGTTTACGCCTCGGGATTTGAATGACCTTATTATTCAAACTAAGTGACGAAACACCATTCAACCCACTACTGCTATCCAATCTCTCGCTCGACCCAGATTTCAATGCCTCCGGATCATGTGAACCAGAACTCAACCCGCTACGAAACACTTTATCTAAACTCTTCTTGCTACTGGTATTAACATTCTTCAAACTACTAAGAGAAGCCTCTTTCTTACTCTTCTTCGTCTTGCCCCCGTTCTCATCGCCATCCTCGGCACTAACTTTTCTCTTCAAGCTCTTGTTTTCGACACCTTTCCTACTTCTTGATTTATACAAAGTTTTAAGATCCAGAGATCTCGATTTTTCAGGAATTTCAGTGCCATGTGAGTTCTCTACTCTATTTTCCATCAACAATCCCTCAGTCCAACCGACCAAACCGACGAACCCCAATTTTCACATTCCATCATACATGTTTTCAGATCTGTTACACCAGAAACAACGCAAAAAATCACAAAAACCCCTCAACAGAAACCAAAATCAAACAATCAACCTTATTCCCCCACGCATTCAGATCATTTCCAGTAAAAACAACAAAAATTACATCCAATTTCAAATTAATCAACTCAATAGCACGCGTACCTTAACCGCCAGACGACGAATCATCGGTTCCTCGAACAAAACGCGAAGATTACGAGCCCAAATCATGAATTAGGGATCGAATCCGCACCTCCCGATTTGAAACCCTAATGTAATTCCCCAATTTTCGAATTTAACTTTCGATAATTGTTGAAATTTCCCCTTTTTCTTAACCGTAAGAGACGGGACAGAGAGCTAGGGTTTCTTAGGTACCGCGAGAGTAAGGTTTTTGATCGAAAAATAACCAAAAAATCGATAACTAAATGGAAAATAAACGAATCCTCTGGATAATGCCACGTGGCGAAATCAGGGATGTTCGATTGGCACGTCCGAGGTGGGCATTCACTTCCTGTGGACGGTCGGATTTCGTAACAAAGAAATGGACCGTTCAGATTCAGGGCTTTATTTTTACTGAAAAAGTGTTGTTTTACGGATTTAAAACTGGGCCTCGTTTTCCATGAAATATCGGACATACAAATACAATTGCGTTTGGGCGCCAGAAAGGAAGCACAAGATGTACTCGCTAGAGTGTCTTCTGTTTGATACTCGCCGTGTCCATGTAACACGTGGTGGGTTATGAGGAGCGCATGATCACAGGGCACTAGCAGGTGTTGGTAGCACCCAAAGAGTGGAAGTTGATAGCCGTAACGGTATGGTGACCTGTCCATTCGGACCCCATGTAATTAGCAAGAAATAAATGGGCCGTGAAGAAAGTGGATGGGACCAACCGGCCTAAAGTTTCTTAATCTATATATATAAAGTGAAAGCCCCAGTTTGGTGAAGCATTATAAAATACCAAGAATGCCCTCATTTAAAAAAAAAAAAGCACAAACCCATTCCTATATAGAAGGACTATAATTGTAATACACAAATAAAATAGGGTTAAAATCGTAAGTCAGGAGGCAAAAACGAAAGTAATATTTAAAATGAGGACAAGACAGTAAAATCAGTGGAACAAAACAAAACACGGAGAAGGCACACGGGTAATGGATCGGAAACTGCTATGCGTCTAACCGGGAACCGTTTTGCGGAAGGAGAGAACGTGCAGAGTGGGTTGAGGAGGAAAAGAAACGCCCTAATCGTGAAAAAAGGAGCAGTTTTGGTGGATGAGAGATATATAGAAGGCCACAAAATAAGAACCTGAAAAGAAAAATCTGAAAAATCTTGCAGGAAGAGAAGATGGTACTAAAGCCATTGCTCGCTCAGGTTTGCTCTTCTCTAATTTCATGCAATTGTTGGAACACTACACTCTTTTCATTCTTTTTGTTTTTTTCAATGGGTCACACAATTTGGTTCTAAGATGAGCACATAGTTATGTTTTCATATCTTGCAGCTTTATGAACAAGGATTGGGTGTTTATTTCTCTCTGGTGATTCTGTGGGTGAAGCCGGTTTCCTTTCTCCACTTTTTACTGATTTATCATCTATGCCATACAATTGTTTGGGAGCTTATTGGAATTTAATTCAATTCCTCTTTGTGTTTCAATATTTTTTTTTGTCTCTCTTTGGTACACTACCCACTTACAATTGAGATCAAATTGGTATCGTTAGATTTTGCGGGGAAAACCTTTTATCTTCGTCCCCTGCTCTATATTTTCATGTTTTAATGGTCTCCTTTTTTTTTTTCTTTTCTTTTTTAATTTTTTTTATATGTTTCCGATAGCAGCTGTGGGTCCTCTATACAAAAAGAAAGTTATCCAGATAAAAGCTATGAAGGTATCTGACTACTTGATTTCCATGGCAACTTGAAGCGGCAAGTCCAATATTTGGTTTGTTTGACATCTTATATTTTGTTTAATGTGTATAGTTTAATGAAATGCCTGAAAAAACCATCATGATCATGATGCTTGGTAAACAATTTCCATAAAAAAATGTTCGACAAGAGAAATTCTGAGCAAAAGATGTCTGTCATCGAGAAATCCTTCTCTTTGCATTCCTTTTTTTGTAGAGAACTTCTTTGCATGGTTGGCTGCCTTTTCTATCTCTTTTGGTTAGATGAATTATACTTGCTTTACTCTTTTGTAGATATAACATAAAATTAGTCATACGCTTTATGCATGTATAGGTAAAAATTAAAAAAGAAAAATTATCGTTTTTATATCTTAATGTGGTTGTTCCTACTTTTTTTAATTAGGTTCCTTCGTGGTTCTGATGGATTAAAGTTTTAGATCAAACACCAGCTAAAATTTATTATATAGCTTTTTGCCTATTAATTGGTGCTTCGGTTGAACCTGATGCAGGATTTCTTGCACTCTGTCATGATCAGAACCTCACCTTCAATTGAGTATGCCTACATGCATTTTGACAACACTCCAGTTGTTATTGGAGCATTTAATATGAGCATATTATGCAGCTGTAGGACAAGTTGCTTCTAATAGAGAAGGTTTTAACGGCTAATGGAGATACCGAGAAGATGTTGTCTTGCCTTGCTTTGTGATTGAACAAAGATAAAGTTCCCAACAATATTGTTGTCTTGCCTATTGTTTTGAAGAAAGCACAAGAGTGTCTTTCAAATATCGACAAACTAGACCCTCAAAACAGAATCATATGTTAGGACATGCTAATACATGTTTTTTAATCTATCAAGATAGAGAGTAATATTTTTCTTAGTTTTATTCTAGGCGTTTGTTAAACATGACCAATGTGTGAGACGCCCATTGTGCGCATGTTTAATAAAGCCTCTCACACGTAGTATATAGCCAATTAGCATACCTTCATAGCTTTTGTTTCACAGGTAGACAACACTTTGATAGAGAAACAAAGGAAAACCTCAAATTACACGAATTACGTATTTTTTCATAACAAGTTTTTAGAACGTGCATAATAAAGAAAAGATCTCTCCCTTGCACGATGCATTAAAAATATATCTTGACAATTACAATAAGAAACAACTAACACAATGAAAATTTGAAGCATCAATAAGGACAATTATATGTGGCATTTACCTTCCAGATCACGTCTTCAGTCATGGACAATTATATGTGGCTTTATCGAGAGGGGTCTCAAAGTCAACCACAACCGTGTTAGTAAAAAACGGCTCTATAGTAGGCCAACAAGGTGTATTTACATGGAATGTAGTATACAAAGAAGTCTTGCTTCATTCCAGCTAATTATGGTGACACCTAATAGGTAACAATTTTATTAACGATAACCTTTTAGTATGCATTCCTCGCTTATCAATTAACTCCTTCTATTTTATTTTTAATTTTCTCACTATCATTTGTAGATTGGCAATGAAAATTTGAAGCATCAATCAGGAACAAATGGGTGGAAATTGCAGAATTGATGTCAATATGTAAACTTTCTTTTCAAAAGAAACAGTGACGTATAGACTTTATGGGTATTGTGAATAATGTACATATTGTGATGTAGGTTTTAAATTTTGACATTTAAGTTGTTTCGTATTTTGCTACGAGTACTTAATGTTTTCATCTACTCTTTTTTTTTTAATTTACATATACTTGCTATTGTTCATGGGCTTTAGGTAGGAACTTGCATCTAAAATCGTATGTTGTTTGATAAGTGCATGAATAACATTTAAATCATTACTTTACACAAAGTAAAAACGAAAAACATGATAAATTTTTAGGACGTGCATGATAAAAAAAAAAAAAAGTTCCTCTTTGCACAATACATTAAAAGTATATCTTGACAATTACAATGGGAAAAACAAACACAATACACCTTTAGGAGCGTGTAGCGCCCGTGATGCAAAAATGCCTCTCGCACGCACGTTAGTGCGTGCAGAGAGGCTAGTTATGAAAGAAAAGAAAATAATATGGCATCAAATTACGCGTTTGTAAATCCGTAACATTATGTTTGGATTCGTAAAAATTGATATGCATTAATTTTATTGTTTGATTTATAAATATAGAAATTTAAAATTTTTAAGTGAAAAAAAAAAATTTAGAATTTGGAACCATCAATTTCTAAATTTAAATTTCATGTAAATAGTTTGTCATTTTCAACTTTTCGTGAATAAGAGTTTAAGAATAAAAAATACAAAAAACAAACTCTAAATTTCATGTAAATAGATTGTCATTTTCAAATTTTCATGAATAAGAGTTCAAAAAAAAAAAAAAAAAAAACCTCAACTATGAGTTGCCACTACCACGGCTGTCGCACGCCACCACATATTGATTGTTGTGTCCCCCACGGCTGTATCTGACACCACCGATCGTGATCACCGCCGCCAACACCACCCACCATCATCACTGCCGTCTCCGCCGCCACTACTAGCACATTTCCTAACTACTATATCCTCATTGTATTAATGACTATACAAACAATATTATATATATATATATGCTAGCAAAGAGCACACATTTTGTGTGTATGAACAATTTCTCTTCATAAGTGCATCTTTTTTAATATTACATAATTAATGTTTTGTCCTCCTTATGTAAATATTGTGTATCAAAAGTAAGGGTAAAATTGGAAAAATAAGTATATGATTGTCATTTTATGGAAATAACAAAAAAAAAGAGGGTGAAATATAAAAAAAGGGATATGATTGTTATTTTATCAAAAGGTACAAAATTACTATTTTGCCCTCCTTTTTGTCAATAATGTGTATCAAAAGTGAGGGCAAAATATAAAAAAAAAAGGGAAAAAAGTTGACAAGGAGGGTTCTCTTAATAGTATAGAAGTATAGATTATGTTATCAAGACAAGAAAATTTACAAATTCTAAAGCATAAGAAGGTGTATTCAATTGGGATTATGAGATATTTTAATTCTTTTAATAAATCTTGGGGTATTCAATTAGGATTTTAAATGATTCTCAAATTCAACGTGTATTCAATCATAATTTTAAAATAGTTTATTAAAATATTTATAAATCTGGTTGTATTCACTAAGAATTTTAAGTGATTCTCATATTCAATGCATATTCAACCAAAATTTTAAAACTTTTATTAAAATCCTTATAAATTTGAATGTATTCAATTAGGATTTTAAATAACCACCACAGGGTGGGTCAGTGGTTGGGATGAATTCTAAACTCGTATTCCACACGGCACACCCTGAGTTCGATTTTTATTGATGGTGAATTGTGCGATGGTGGTTAAGGAAATGATGAAATGTCTCTGTTAGTCTTCCTTGCCCCTAGATGGGTGGAATGTATGGCAAAGCCACCAGTTGGTCCCATTTTTCAAAAGAAAACAAAATTAGGATTTAAAAGAAATTTATAACATTTCGACTGTATTTAATTAATAATTGATTTTATAGATTTTTTAAAAAGTTGAGGAATTCGAGTGAATTTGATAGATTTCATAGTGTATTTTAAGCATTCACAAATTTTACATCTCGCCTTCAGATTTCAAGGGAATTGAAATTTTGCATGAAATATTTACAAATCAATTAAACTCCATCACGATTCATAGATTTATAAATCCATAAAAATCCTTCAAAATCTCGATTGAAATACACCCCTCTAAAATCATGTCATTCCAATTTCCGCTATATTAAAATTGCTTAATTTTTGTTAATTTTCCACATCCAAACGCAATGTAATTGAATAGAGAAATTAAATTAAAGATGGAAAACAATTGGGGAAAATTGTAATTTGGATTCTCGTTAACGTTGTTTATTATTATTTTTTAATCTCTACTAATTAATAAAACACTCATTGTCAACTAAAATCCTATGAAATTATCAGTTTAACCCTTTAATTAAAACAGAACATGAATAAGGAATATGGGGCAGAAATGTAATTTCACACAACCAAATTTTGCTGTTTTTTTTTTTCAAAGCATCACCTACATGTAATCCTAACATATTTCTAATTACAAAAATAAAAAATAAAAATAAAACCACTCCCACATTCTCTATCACTCTCTTCCTCTTTTCTTCTATTTCAAAAAAATAAAAATAAAAAAATTTCTCACACACTTTGTGTGTCCCCATATGCTAGTTTTAATTATGGTAGGCATTAATTTTATATAGTTTTTTTACTAATTCATTTTTTTTGTCACATCCCGCCCCGGGGGGAACCACTTCCCAGGCCCGCTCCACCACCGTAGCACGATATTGTCCGCTTTGGGCCCCGACCATGCCCTCACACGAGAACTTCCCTACCCCATTGGGAAGTTCTCGTGTGAGTTCCCAAAAACAAAATCGTGAAGGCGTGGTTGGGGCTCAAAGCGAACAATATCGAATATCGTGCTACGGTGAAGTCGGGCTCGGGAAGTGGTCCCACCCGGCCCGGGATGTGACAATTTGGTATCAGAACCTAACCCTGACCGCGTGTGTGCCGACGAGGACGTCAGGCCCCTAAGGGGGGTGGATTGTGATATCCCACATCGCCTAGGGAGTGATCCTTAAATGTATATTCCCATCTCTACCTAGCACGAGGCCGTTTGGGAGCTCACTGGCTTTGGGTTCCATGGGAACGCGCGCGAGAGCATTCCTAGGATGGGTGACCCATCAGGAAATTCTCGTGTGAGTTCCCAGAAAGGCCTTGTGCTAGGTAGAGATGGGAATATACATTTAAGGATCACTTCCCTGGGCGATATAGGATGTCACATTTTTACCTTACACACACTTCTTGGAATTTATGTTCTTTGATCTTCTTAATTTCATTCGATCAACAATCATAAATTGAGAGTGTGAAAGGTAAAAAGAAGTGTTTGGATAGCATCACCCTAAAAATTATTAGGAAAACTAACTAAAATTTCTCAAAAACTTTAGTTTTAATGAAAATGACAAAATAAATGTGTAAGTAAATAGTACTAGGAGTGACTTTTCAAGATAAAAATGTCTTTAACATTGAAAGTGAACAGTATTATGAGTGTTTTGTTAAGATTCCCAAAATTATTTTGATTGTTCATGGAAACTAGGCTTCTAAATTTTTTTATTATTCTAATAGTGCGAGAGAATAAAGGCTAGAAAGTGTTAGGTGTCTAGTTTGGTTGATTATTAGTTTTTTTTATACCTAAACATGCCCTTTTTTTTTTTTTTTTTTTTTGAACATCAAAAACCATATCATAAAAGGCCTACAGAGAGGCAAACATACATACAATAAACAGGCAGCGACAATGGGAAAACCACAAAGACCCCTCCACCAAGTAGAGGTGTCACCCCTGGCACCACCAATTCAAGTTAATGAGGACAAGGTAGTCCGTCATTATTCAATACAAAGACCAACGAAGATGGGGGCCTAACGACCCAAACGACATCACTCATCTCCGTAAAACCACTCGATGCAATCTTGTGAGCCACGCCATTTGCAGAACGGGGCACCCAAGACCATCGACAATCAAAGAACTTCCCCCCCAATTGTTTAACCCGAGCCAGCATCGGGAATGCCTCCCAACTACCCCTAGACAGCGAACTAGTTAAACAATTAATCGCTTCAAGGGAGTCCGACTCAAGAATTACATACCTTACTCCCAACTCGTCACCAAGTTGGCACCCGTACAGCAACGCATAAGCCTCCGCTGCAGCAGCAGAAGGAGCAGATATAGCATACCGCGCTGCAGCCACGAATTTTCTTTCCATGTCCCGCGCAATCAAACCCACAAATCCCATCTTTGAGACCTTGGACCAACTAGCATCCACATTAATCTTCACAAAAGGAGAGGCCGGAGCACACCACCGCGCCACCTGGGTACCCCTTCTCCCGTCACCCCTTCCCCTAACCCCAACCATTGCCTTAGCACCAAGAAACGAGCTCATAGCCGCAGAAACATCAGCCAATACTTTTAAAGGGTTAACAGACATCCCTTTGAAGACAAAATCACAACGAGCTTTCCAAATACACCAACAGGTACAAACAATATACGATTGTCTCCACGTTGTATCTCCAAAGTTGCATAAAGTCGAAGAGAATACCTTCTGAATCCATTCCAGCCAAGACGGGAGAGAAAGACGATCCAGTTTATACCCCAAAGCCCCACCAAACCAAATTGGCTCAACCCAAGAGCAAGCAAGGAAAATGTGCTCAATGGTTTCATCATGGCAGCAGCAAATAGGACACATAGAGTTCAGAGAGGACCGTCGTCGGTACAAGGCTTCCCGAGTAGGAAGACAATTATGCATCGTAAGCCACATGAAATGTCGCAACTTAGGGGGCACCTCCAGCTTCCAAATCCCCTTCCAAAACGCCTTGGGAACCCCACGAACAGAAGGCCGACGCTTGTCCCGCCTAGCCAGTGATCTACCTTGCAGCCATCTATAACCCGACTTGACCGAATAAGTACCGTTCTTACTCACATCCCAGATAAGCCTATCATTGCGACTTAGATCCCCCAAAGGTGTCTCCTCAATAGCCTTCAAAGCCTCCCCCGATATGAAAGGTTGTATAAAGCTAAGATTCCACCGCCCCAACTCCGGACAGATAAGCGCACTGACCCTTAAACTGGGAGTAACCGCAACCTGGCCAACCGGCACCGGATGACCAAGGGGCAATGAAGGAAGCCACCTATCCTGCCACACCCTCACCTCCTGACCGCCCAAAATCTGCCAATGGGAACCCTCCTTGATCACGTCCCTGCCACAGATGAGGCTGGTCCATGCCCAAGAAGCCCGACCACCTTTCTTCGCATCCCATATCGAGCAATGGGGAAAATACCGGGCTTTCATCACCCTAGCCCACAGCGAGTCCGGTTCCGTGATTAAACGCCAACATTGTTTAGCAAGCAGAGCATCATTAAATTCCATAAAGTTTCTGAAGCCTAAACCACCCAAGTCTTTTGGCAAACCCAAAACCTCTTTAGAGACCCAATGAATCTTTTGGGCTCCTTCCTTGCAACCCCACCAAAATCCAGCCACTAACGCATCCAATTCCTGACAAACGACGGCAGGGAATTTGAAAATGCACATTGGGTACGCCGGAATAGCTTGGATAACAGCCTTAATTAAAACCTCTTTACCGGCACGGGATAGAGTACTTTGTTTCCACCCTTGAAGTTTTTCCATTACTCTTCCTTTCACATAAGCAAGCCCACGCTTTTTCGACCGACCCCAAATAGCAGGGACCCCCAAATAAGTCCCCGGATTGCTAACCACCGTCATACCCAGGGCATTCCCCATCTGATCTGCATTCACTTTCGGAACATTTGCCCCAAAGAAAACACTGGATTTCTCCAAATTAACCTTCTGCCCAGACGCCACACAAAATTTGTCCAGCATATGTTTCAAATTCCTGCAGTTTTTCACATCTGCCCGTAGAAACAGAAGGGTATCATCCGCAAAGAAAAGGTGAGAAATTACGGGTCCGGATCCACCAATCTTAACACCCTCCAATCTACCTTGGTCCACCGCACCCTGAATCAGTTTTGAAAGAACTTCCCCCACCAAAATAAATAAATAAGGAGAAAGAGGATCCCCCTGACGGAGACCCCGCGAGGGAGCAAAAGACTCACCAGCCTGCCCATTTAGAAGAACAGCGAAACTCACCGACGAAATACATCCAATAATTAGCGATCTCCAACTACTACTGAACCCCATTCTTTCCATTACCGCATCCAAAAAGTCCCATTCAACCCTATCATACGCCTTCTGCATATCCAGTTTAATCCCCATTTCAAATCTGTTCCTGACTTTCCTTCCCTTCAGATAATGAAACATCTCATGGGCTATGCCAATGCAATCCTGAATTTGTCTACCCGCCACAAAAGCATTCTGAGATGGAGATATGATTTCAGGCAATAATACCTTCAACCGGTTAGCAAGAATCTTTGACAGTATTTTGTACGAATAGTTACAAAGGCTGATAGGCCTGAACTGCGACACAAATTCCGGATTAGGGACTTTGGGAATCAGAACTATGTTAGTCTGATTTATCAATCTCGAACCCTCGACGTCCTGAAGCAACTCTCTGACCAGAGCCGAAACATCTTCCTTCACAATCTCCCAGTATGTCTGATAGAAGATCCCCTGGAAACCATCGGGGCCGGGAGCCTTAAGACCTCCCATATTCCCAGCAGCCTCCTTTATCTCCTCCTCCGTAACCAGTGCAGTTAGCGCCTCATTCATTTCTGTCGAGACCGAGGGATTAATGCAATCTAGCAGTGACCCCCAATTACGATCCCCTGCCGAGCTAAAAACTGAAGAGAAATGATTATCCACTAAATGGCGTACCTGAGACGGATTTTCCACCCAGTTTCCATTTTCCGCCCTAAGCTTCACAATCTTATTTCTCCTACGCCTCTGAAGGGTTGAAGAGTGAAAAAACTGGGTGTTTGCATCCCCCTCCCTCAACCATTTTACCCTCGATCGCTGGCACCAATAACTCTCCTCTTGGAGTCTTAACTCATCAATCTGCCGAGATATCTCCCTTATCATTTCATAGTTTGGACCCCAGTCTCGCTGGAGTGAATCTAACTGTGAAAGAAGATCATGGATCCTGCTTCCCCTCCCCTTAAATTTGGTACGATTCCACCTGCTCAAACGATATCGACATTCGTTTAAAGATCTCACCCACCTATTCACAGGGCTACCATGATGCCGCCGGTCCCAGCACATTTCCACCGTTTTCTTGCACTCTTCCTCCGAGACCCAAAACGCCTCAAACCTGAACATCTTTCTTCCTTTCTGCCCATCAGATATAGAACTAAGAACAATTGGGCAGTGATCCGAGGCTAAAACCGTTTCATGCATAACATGGGAGTTCGGCCAGAGTTGCTGCCACTTTTCATTCGCCATGACCCTGTCTAATCGCTCCTCCACCCAATCCCCTTTTCTCAGCCCTCTCCACGTGAATGTTGGTCCATTGAACCCCAAGTCCATCAACTGAGAGGAAGACAAAAACTCTTCTAAGAATCTTGGTCTGTTGTACAAGACCTCAACTCCTCCAGACTTCTCATAATCCCACAGGAATTCATTGAAATCCCCGCCACAAATCCAAGGTATATCTGTGGGAGTAAAATGGTTAACCATCCATTCCCAAAACAGATTTTTCTCCACTCTATACGACGTTCCGTACACACCCGTAATCCGACTCCATTGCGTTTGCCCTTTAATTCTCATCACAGCATCAATAATATGCTTGGACGAAAAGATAATATTAACCTCCAGATTGTCCTCCCACCATAAACTCAATCCTCCAGCCATTCCAATTGGCGAAACATCAAAGCCATGTAAGTAACCCAATCGCCTCCTCACACCTAAAATTCTATGATCTTTCATTTTAGTCTCTGATAAAAAGATCATAGAGGGTCTTTTTTTGCAAATAAGCCCATGGAGAGCCCTGACTGTCGTTGCCGACCCTAGCCCACGACAGTTCCAGAATATATAACTCATGGCTGGCCTGCGGCTGTTGAAGGCCAGCCGCCACCGCCCCGAGCCAACTTGCCCGCCTTCTTTGTCACCAGCCTTCCTTTAATAATATCCGACTCCCCTTCCATTACTTCATGTCCTCTATGCTTCTCACTTTTTTCTTCCTTATCTTCACCCGTCGTATGGACTACTTGTTCCCCCAATAGATCTCCTTCCTTGCAATTTAACCTCCTCCCTGTTTCTACCACCCTTCCTTGGTAATTCTCTTCCGTATCCGGGCCCTTGAATTTCTTCTGTGGAGCTTGAGTTAGCATATTATCCTGTGCATCCCCACTTCTTTTACTACCCCATAATGGTTCATCATCCTGGGCGGACAGAAAGTTATTGCCCCCCTGGACCTCGCCCGACCTTCCTTCACCCACTGTTTTAATGCTCTCCATTTCTGAGCAGGAAGACGTATCCTCTGCCACCCCCCGCATTCTTCTACGCCATTTTTTTTTACCTGTGCCACGACTCTGTGATGCTCCCCCTGACTCCATGGTTTGATTGCACTCCATTCCTTGAGCCTGCAAATTCCGTAAACTACTTTGATTCTGTGCAGCCGTGATGCCTGGTCCGCGCACCGCCCCAGCCTGCCGGCGTTCCCCCCTGCCCACATACTCCACTTTCTTCGCTATCGCCACCTCCCTTACCGGCTGTGCCTTCATCCACTCTCCATACGCCACCTCCCCATCTCCAGACATCTCAACGGAACATTCTGTATTGATATGCCCGATCCGTCCACACCTGTAGCAAAAATCTTGAAGCCGTTCATACCGGAATTCCACCCAGGTTTCCTTATTTGAGTCCCTTCGAATCCAGCATCCCTTAAATAATGGCTTCTCCATATCAACTAAAATTCTGATTCGCACAAATCCACGAGCGTGTCCGGGATCCTCCATAGCTATAAATTTCCCAGCCTCTTTGGTTACACGCTGCACGTTCTCGACAGAGGCTAAGCCCAGCGGAATTCCCCTTATTTGAACCCAAAATGGAACAGCATCCAGCTCCAGCTCCTCCAAAGCGAGCTCCGGAGGCCATTTCACGACAGAGAACACCTTTTTCATTACTGCCCAGGGAACTTGCTCAAGGATTTTTGAGGCTACATTTTCATCTTTGACCGAAATAATAAAGACATTTTCCCTTACCCATTTTATTTCCACCTCACCCAATTCTTTCCACGCCGCTCTGAGAATATTCCTGACTCCCCACTTGTTCAATGGTTTTGGCGTTAGGACTTTCCCAACCAGCTTAACTCCCTGCTCCATGGTTGATAAATCCAGTGTTTGGTTCAATTGAATCACCAGTTCATCCACTCCATTTTTCGCCATCACAAAGGAACAGCACTGCCCCACACGGCCAGCCTGAGACGATGAAGAATGCTTGACTTGCTGGACACAAACTCAGAAACACACAGATAAGCACCCCGAATACTAACTGATTTCTTTCTTCTCCTCCCTGTCACCAAGACTTTCCATCCACTGATCCTGCCCCCTCAAACCCCGACTGACAGAATTAAAACCCCCCAACCCGATTCAAATTACCCACCCCATTACTTCTCGGAGAGAGACACACTAATTAGAGACAAACCACCCCACCCCATTCCCCCTCGAAGAGATATTCACCCTAGTTTGAGAAACCCCACCCCCTTCCCTTCACCCTAATCCCTTACCTCACCCATTCTACTACCTTCCAGTTGACGGAGTCCACCACCCCCCCTCAAAACGAACCATAATAGTAGAAACCCCCAAGCTCACAGATTGCACAAAACCAAATTGACAGAGATAACACCCCCAATCAGATCAACACCACAGCCACTGCAACCCTCGTGGAGAACAACACACCAATTTGAAAAGCCCCAAATCCTTTTCGTCACCCTAGGCCCTGTCACCCCACGCCATCCTGTAGCCACACGCCTAGATGCGGAACTCGCGAGAGTCAATCACTCTCACACCGGAGTGAAGAGATGCAGAAGTATCCCTCGGTCAGAACTTAGATGACGCTTTGCTCTTTTGCTCGACGCATCCGCCATCGTTCGCTGTGCTGGATGATCTGCAGAGGTGTTTGGAGAAGAGGATGTTTCCAGGTACGTGCACACCGGAGCTCAAAGGTGCGAGAGCTTCCCTGGATCTCAGCCGTCAGATCAACCTACGACGCCATGCCGATCGGCGTCCGCCAGAATCTCGAAGCCGTGTGGATCCTCTGCTCTTACGATTTATGATGGGTGTCGTGAGAGGAAAACAAGGTTGATGGCGTACAGAGAGGTTCAAGGGGAGTAAAGGCTCTGCAGATCACAGAAACGGGTTCAAAACCGTCAGATCTGAGGACTTAAGGATGGTCTGATCACCGGGAAACCGAATCACACCACGGAATCACTCCGGGGAGAAAGGACTCGCACTCAGGCGGACTCTCACAGAGGAGAGAAGTTTACGTTAATCAAAGAAATTATGCTCAATATCCTAAACATGCCCTTTGAAGTGCCTTGGGGATGGCTAAAGTCTCTTGAAGAGCCTTTTGGCTATTTAAGGCGAGGATAGATATGTCGCATTTAAAATTGATTTTTGTTATTTGACACTTTAATCTAGGCTGCTGAGCATGCATTCGATATGCTCTTATATCTTTTCTCTTTACTTGATGATCGAAACTGTTTATTTTGTAAATCACTTTATAAATATGAACAATACAAATAAAAAAAGCAACAAAATAAGAGATCATTTGACCATTTCGATTAAAGTTGTCATGATGTTGTTGTTTAATTGGCGAACAAATTAAGTTATTATTATATCGGCGTATACAAAATAAAAATATTTTTTTTATCTATGATGTGGATTTAGCTAATATTTTGATTGAGTATCTTTAAAGAGTAACTTAAAAAAAATAAACGATTTAGATCATCAAATAATATTGTAAAATATTTAAAAAAAAAGAGAAGTAAAAACTAGAACATAAAAAGGGAAAAATTAATATAGTAAACAAACATTTACCATGTCACATCCCGGTCCAGGATCCCATCACATTCCGGGCTCAACTCTACCTTAGCATAATATTGTCTGCTTTGGACCCCGACCATGACCTCACGATTTTGTTTCTGGGTATGCAATACTTAAAATTTTTTTTGGAAATGATATTATTGATATTAAAATAAGAGATGCACTTAATAATAATGTGATTTAAATTTATTTTTAACAATAATCAAATATAGCATCTTTCACTTTCAACGTAATACTAAATGACAACAATTTTTTAGAGTTAAAAGCTTTTTTTTAACATCTTCAGGCTTATAGCCAGATGGAAAATGTATATAAAACGACGGACCATTGTGCAAAAGTCCCCCGTATGTGTCGATACTCCAGTAAATATTTTATTTTCTTCTGCTTTTATATTTTAACAATATTTTCTTCGCTGTTACAACAAAAACTTTCCAAAATTTCCAATTAGATTCAGCCATTCGCGCGATCTCGATCTAGACGCAGCGTTTCACCATTCCCGCGACCTTCAATTCCGAATCAGTTACTCCTCACTTTGCTTACAAAAACCTCGATTCCACAGGTCTAGGGTTTCAGATCTCGCACTCGTGGAGGTAATTTTCCAATTCCGTCCTTTAATTTCACCTTTTTGCTGTTTGGATGCTCGGAAAGTTGGGGAAGGGAAAAGAAAATTGGGGTTTCGATGTGGGTTTTCAATTGAATTTCGCATCAATTAAGCAAATTGGCAATGGTGAATTTTATCTGATGTGGATTATCTAATGGAGTAGGCATTTGAGAATTGGAGTGATTTCTGCGGTTTCAGGTGGTTATGCTATTATAGAATTCGAATTTTGGGAATTTTAGGGTTTTGGAAGAATGCATGCGAAAGCGGCACAATCGTCGTTTCGTGATCGGACGTACGAGTTTCAGAGTGTAGCGGAGAGGCTAAAGAAGTCGTTCTCATCAGGGCCGGGGCAGAATGGGCCGAGTAGTGGATTGAAATCGAAATCCGAGGAGCAGCGTTCTGCGGTTGTGATTCAGTCGGAGTTCAATAAGAGGGCCTCCAAAATCGGGTATGGGATACATCAGACGTCGCAGAAGCTTGGAAAGCTGACAAAGTGTGAGTTATTGATGATTGGTAGTATAATTGTAACGTTATTGCTTTACTGGTTTCAGTTTGATATTGAAAACAATGCTAATTGATATCCATGGTGTGTACTTCTTGTTATTGACCTGGTGCAGCATTTCGCTCTCAAGATTTGTGTTGGTTTTAATGATAATATTGTTGTTTTAGATATTGAAGCGTTATAAGATAATCTTGTGTTACAATTGTAAGGAAGAACCAATAGCTTTTCCCATATGAACTCTGCACCTACATTATAGTGAAAATCCACATTCGAAGTTGCTAAACCCTACCTATTATCCCTCAGGGTGTCGGTACTAATTTCAATCGCCTGATGTACCATGCTTCATTCGCTCCATTGAACGTTGTGGATGATGATTAAATTAGATATAAAAATTATTATTGGATTTCTTTCTTCTTTAAAGTGTGAATGTCTGGAATGGCGTAGGGTTGTTTTAATTTTGGTGGCTTTTGTGTTTCTATGGCTATAAATATTCAGGTTTCAGAGACAATTATATATTTATTCTAATGCATCTGTCTTGTCATGTAGTGGCAAAGAGGACTTCCGTGTTTGATGACCCTACAAGGGAAATTCAGGAGCTGACAGCAGTTATCAAGCAAGATATTACTGCCCTTAATTCTGCAGTGGTGGACCTTCAGCATCTATCTAACTCCAGAAATCAAAGCGGGAATATTTCTAGTGACACAAGTAGTCATTCAACCACAGTTGTTGATGACCTGAAAAATCGGCTGATGAGCGCCACAAAAGAGTTTAAAGAAGTGCTCACCATGCGAACTGAAGTAAGACCTAATGTTGCTGAATAATTATTTCCTGCCAAGTTTGTTAGGCTGGTGCTTTTAGTATGAAACCGTTCTACTGTTGCTGCTCCTTAAGTTATTTTCAGAGACTAATGAATCTTTTGGTTGGTTTCATGAAGAATTTGAAGGTTCATGAGAATAGAAGACAATTGTTTTCTGCGACTGCAACTAAGGATGCTGCAAATCCCTTTGTTCGTCAACGTACACTGGCTGCCAGGTCAGCTGCTAGTTCTTCAAGTGCTTCTCCTCCTCCATGGGCTGGATCACCCTCTTCATCACAGGCGTTCCCCAAGTAAGATAGTATTTTTGTTGGTTCTTCTTGTTAATTATGGATAATTGGTACTGGATGATTGTATTGTAACCCATTAAGTGAGTAGCTATATTTTTCATATATAAATTGTCATGGGGACCTCTATGTATGTTTGATATTGGGGAGAGTCATCTTGCACTCCTCCCTAGTGAAAAAAATAATGGAGGGAGGAGTGCAAAATGTCATTCTGGATTGCTTAATTACAATTCCCTTGATAAATCCAGTTAAAATTTTGTGAATTTTGCACTATAAAAATTCTGGTTTATTTTCTCTAAAATTTGCAGTTAGTGTTGCTGCTGCTTGCACTGTTTTTCTTCTTGAACATCTTGAAAATAACTGGCCCCTTCCTTTGTCTTTCTCCCCATTCTTCGTTATGATGTTAAATAATCTAGAGGATCAGTTATCTCAGTTTACAGTATTGACTTCTAAACTTCTGTATTCTTTCGTAGTGAATCCTAGAACTGAAGATGCTCTTTTGAATAATTACATTTTCAAACTTTAGATTATGATCTGTTTCTGTTGTGTGGTCTTTAACTTAAAATGCAGGCAAAACAATTGAGACGTGTTGGTTCAGATATAAAATTTGAGCTTGTATCATAGTGAAATTTATTGATTTCTGATTCTACAGGAAGCAGATGGATGGGGAGAGTCAGCCATTGCTCCAGCAGCAACAACAACAGCAGCAACAGGAGCTGGTTCCAGTGCAAGATAGTTACATGCAAAGCAGGGCTGAAGCTTTGCAAAATGTTGAGTCCACTATTCATGAGTTGAGCAACATTTTCAACCAGCTTGCGACCTTGGTTTCCCAGCAAGGGGAGGTTGCCATCAGGTTTTACTCTAATCCAGTATCTTCCTTTGAATTCAGTTGGCACACGGTGCTAAATATTAATAATAGATCACTATTTTTTTTAGCGCCTAACATGCTTGGGGTTTTATTGTTACTGGTAAAGCATTGCACAAGCTGGGGAAAACTAAAAGCTGTGTTCAAACACAAGCTGGGCAAGAAGCTAATTATCTAATATTTAAGCTTCGTTTGACCCCTTGAAATAATTATATATATAATTGAACAAGCTTGAGTATAAAATTGTTTTTGACCATGGTGGTTCAAACATTTTTACGATAAGATGGGTAGCTAAGCTTATCAACCAAATTTCTGTGCTTTCTGTGTGATCCCGACATCTGCCTGTAGTTTTCGTTTGGTTCTAAGTTTTCTTGTCAGACAGCATATGCTTTGAAGTTTGTGGAAATTGTTAATCTTGAGGTTCTAAGGTCAAATCCCGTATCTCTGCGCTATGTGGTGTCTGTGCATCTGTGGGGTGTTTCGACTTGGATTTTCAAAAATTAAATCTGATGATGGTATTTCTTGTTGCAGAATTGATGAGAACATGGAAGACACATTAGCGAACGTAGAGGGCGCACAAGGGGCATTGCTCAAGTATCTGAATAGCATATCATCTAACAGGTGGCTGATGATCAAGATATTCTTTATACTAATATTTTTCCTCATGGTTTTCCTATTTTTTGTGGCATAGTCATTTGCACAGAGAGAGAGAGAGAGAGAGAGAGAGAGAGGGTTGAAAAGGAAGTAAATGACGATGATTTTTAGTAATTTTACTGTCGATAAAGCCCTTTGTATTCTATTCTTATCATCTTTTTTGCTTTTTCGAAAGTTCACGCGGACATAGACAAGATAAGTATCGGGGTTTTCCTATCGTCGTATATATGTTCGGGATACATGTAACTGTAAAATTTGTTGAGAACGGTGTGACTGGCAAAAACTATTCCTTTGTCTTCTCTGTGATTGTGTTATATATTGTGCTTTTTTAATTAAGTTCCCAGGAAGAATGCCTTCTCGTGATTAGGGAGAAACTTTAGTATGGCTGCCTAATTAAGGCGTCTCTTCGCATCTTTTCCTCCTAATCCATCAAATCAAGGAACTTGTGTTGTTGAAATTTGATCCAATGGTTGCAAATAGGGGCCTATTTTAAAAGTTATAATAACTTCAATCGCGCCCAAAGATAAATCCTAGTCATCCTAATATGATGTTTTCAATCGTTGCGGTTAACTATACTTATATTATGAAATTCCAACAAATAATTGTTAAATATTTTCACTTTTCAATAAAAAACAGCATTATATAGCTGTTTTTGTTTCTTTTGCCTGAATTGTTCACCGTATTTTTTTTTTTTTTAATGTTACAGAATTATACATGCACGCATTTTCTATAGATAGTTTTCTGCCTTTGTGATAACTAAAAGTTACCTTCCCATTGTCAGTTAAATCCAGGTACTTTGTAATTTGTATTGACAGTTAATCCAGGTACATTTTTGTTTCCTTCCCCAACAATTTACTAAAAATTCCAACAATAAAAAGCAATTTGCCAAATCCTAAATACACATGAAACAAATTACTAGCAAATAATAAATTAAAAAAACCACTGTGTAAAATATTTTTTCAATATAAATGACAACTAAATAGACAAATCCCCACTAGACAGAACAAACAACAGAGATAAGACTAAAGAGACGAAGATAGACTGACTGATACGAAGCAAGAACATATTAAATTCCTAAGCAATAACATATTAACTTTCTGAGCAATGGCTATGAGCTGCCCATGGTTTATAGGAAATTGACACCTCATTCTGGTCTTCCTAGATCTCATCATGAAGTCTTCTGTGGACTTATGTTCATACTGTTTGACTTCCACCAAGTCATTGATAGTTACTTCAGGCTCCACCTTGTAAAATTGCTTATGAAAAGTCATCTTCATTGGAATATGATCCTCTCCGGATCGTCTTTGTGGGGATCCGAGAGATCATTCAATCGTGTCTGTTCATCATACATCATGCGGTTAAAAATCATTTTAAATTAAATATAAATAGTACCTGACCGCACGATATACGATGAATAGACACGATTAATTGATCCTTGGATCCCCACAAAGAAGATCTGAAGAGGATCCTTGTCCATCTCCATTTGCATGGTTGTATAAAAAAATAAAACAAAAAGTCTCATCCATGATTCGTATTTAGCTAATGTTTTGAATGATGGTCTTTTTTTTTTTTTTTTTTTTTTAACAAATGATATTATCTACATTAAGGAAAGAGGGTGAGCTTAACCTCATAATGGGTGGGTTGACAATAATGTGGTTCAAATTTACCTTTGGATATAATCAAACTTAAGACTTCTCACTTACGAATGAATGATAGTCTATAAAAAGTAACATAGAAAACGAACGATTCAGATCATCAAACAATATTGTAGAATATTAGAAAAATAAGAAGGTAAAACGAGATCGTATAATAAACAAAATAGTTATAAAAAAAGTACTAGTTTATTTTACGAAACAAAATAGGTAAAACGAGACCGTCTAAAGTGGGAAAGGTCAAACGATACCGTTTGATTTTTCATCTTATTTAATAAAAAAGTGTTCTTTATATTTTTTAAGCTAATTAAAATCTTAAAATCATCTTCAATCCTTGGGTTAGTTTAAAATTTTTAACCCAGTAAATTTAGGTTTTAACTTAGAAACAGTTTTTCTTCTCCAATCATTATAGGTTAAATTTTTAATGCGAGATTATTAAATAATGAATTTAGGATAATTTTTTTCTTAAAGTAATTTAAAAAAAAATTATGTAAACTATCATAATTTAATTTATTGAATATTTAAACCTAAAAATATTTAGATTCCAATAAATATTGAAAAATCACTAAACCGACACCATGAAACTCGTGAAAAACTATGAAAGAATATGAAACACATAAATGATTTTTTTTTTTTAATTACTTTAGCCGTTGGATTTAAATTTGGTCCATTAGATCTTTTTTTTTTTTTCTTTTTTTACCATTAGATTTGATCATATTAGATCATAGCCGTTAGATTAAATGAATTTATAAATATAAAACTAAAAAAAAAATACACATATGGTGGACCAACCCCGCCAACCGAGGAGGAATTCTAGCATAAATTTGTCTTAGAAAGGAGTTTTGAGTTAAAACTTATAGAGAAATTTTATTTGAACCCATTAAACCTCTCTCTACACCCAAATTAAATTTTGAATGTGAATTGTCATTTTTACCCTATTGCATAATTACCACTAACTACAAGATAAAATTAATAATAAACTAAAATTTATAAATAAACCCACATCTAATAATCAAACCCTACCATCATGGAATCTTTATCCTACATTCATTCTAACTAAAACCTAAGACGCTTTCATAGAGAAAAACAAGATTTTTTGAACGATGGATGGTAATTTAGAAATTTTGAATCTTCCAACTAAAGTATAAATCGATTTTTGCAATATATATATATTTTTTTGTTTGATTTCAATTTTTATTAGAATTTAGGAACAAAATCAGCACATTTTCTAAAGCATAATTACTAGTAGAAACATATATATGGCACTGCATAGCAACTTGTGTGAATGTCACACTTTCTTCTCATTTCATTTGTGCGAATGGCACTGCATAGCAGCACTATAGCTACTGTTCTTGAATTTAAAGGTGTTGAGATCCTTCTATCCGGTGAAACAAATGTGTGTAGTCTCCAAAAGTTTCCCCTTCTTTCTCTTGTTCCAATCAATATTGTTTTTCATAATTTAATTCGGTTGTTTGGATGTCGAAAGTGTTTTGATTTCATTAAAATATAGGAATGTGAGGTTCAAGTAGGTTCACAGCATGAAAAAATATGCCTTCAATTTTATAGTTGATTTTTCTTTTCCTGATTATGATAATTAAAACATAATCTTGTTTTGATTACAAGATTATTAGGCACCCTTATCGTCATTTAATGGGAAGAAACTGTACCCCTACTTCTCTGCAAATTGGTGTCGACCTTGCAATTACCCCTTGGCATTGCAAGAACGTGACTTTATGAAATGCTTAGAGTGGAAGGCAAAGAGTTTAAGATAATCTTTGTCTCTTTCGGTTGTGATGAGGTAAAAAATAAACACTTCAAGTGCATGCCATGGTTGACATTGAACGCATGCTATTTTTCATAAAAGACTGAGTGACATCTATCGCATATAATGAGTTGTAGAATGCTGATTTTGGGTCTTTATTTTCTAAATGGGCGTAAAGATAAATTTATATATTGAGTTTGGTTTGTAAGAGTAGTTTAGGTAGTAAGTTGGGTTTAAAGAGATATTGAGAATTTAATTAAAAGTAATATGGGTGTAAAGAGTAAGTTGGATGTAGAAAGAGGGGTTATATGGGTTCAAGTAAAATGTCTCGAATCTTGCTTTAAGTATTGTAGCAAGTTGAGATAAATTTAGAATCTAAAATTGAGTTTTATTCCGGAGATTGGAATAGGTCTAATGATTTAAGGAAAGGATTAAGAACGTCTTGAAGCCAGGTGTAAAATATATAAAACGAAGGACCATAGTGCAAAAATCCCCCGTATGAAGTTACTGCTGTAAATTAATTTCTTCTGGTTTTTTTACTTTCAGTCAGAACTATAACAAAATTTTCTTTATTAGGTCCAACCATTCGCGCGATCTCGATCCAGACGCAGCGTTTCACCATTCCCGCGACCTTCAACTCCGAGTTAGTTATTCCTCACTCTGCTCACAAAAACCTCGATTCCGCAGGTTCAGGGTTTCAGATCTCACACTCGTGGAGGTAAGTTCCCAATTCCGTGCTTCAGTTTCTCTATTTGACTGTTTGGATGCTCGGAAAGCTGGGGAAGGGAAAAGATAATTGGGGGTTTGATGCGGGGTTTCAATTGAATTTCGCATCAATTAGGCAAATTGGCAATGGCGAAATTTGTGTGATGCGGATTATCTAATGGAGTAGGCATTTGAGAATTGGATTGGATTTCTGCGCTTTCAGGTGGTTATGCTATTCTAGAATTCGAATTTTTGGAATTTTAGGGTTTTGGAAGAATGCATGCGAAAGCGGCACAATCGTCGTTTCGGGACCGGACGCACGAGTTTCAGAGTGTAGCGGAGAAGCTAAAGAAGTCGTTCTCATCAGGGCCGGGGCAGAATGGGCCTAGTAGTGGATTGAAATCGAAATCCGAGGAGCAGCGTTCTGCGGTTGCTATTCAGTCGGAGTTCAATAAGAGGGCCTCCAAAATCGGGTATGGGATACATCAGACGTCGCAGAAGCTTGGAAAGCTGACAAAGTGTGAGTTATTGATGATTGATTGTATAATTATAATGTTATTGCTTTTCTTGTTTCAGTTTGATATTGAAAAACAATGCTAATTGATATACGATATACGTGGTGTGTAATTCTTGGTAATGTCCTGGTGCAGCATGTTGCTCTCGAGATTTGTGTTGGTTGTCATGATAATATTGTTGTTTCAGATATTGAAGCATCATAAGATAATCTTGTGTAACAATTGTAAAGAAGAACCAATAGCTTTTCCCATATCAACTCTGCACCTACATTATAGTGATAATCCGCACTCAAAGTTGCTAAACCCTACCTCTTATCCCTCATGGTGTCGCTACTATTTTCAATCGTCTGATGTACCATACTTCATTCGCTCCATTGCACGTTGTGGATGATGATTAAATTAGATATAACAATTATTATCGGATTTCTTTCTTCTTTAAAGTGTGAATGCTTGGAATGGCTTAGGATTGTTTTAATTTTGGTGGCTTTTGTTTCTATGGCTATAAATAATCAGGTTTTAGAGACAATCATGTATTTATTCTAATGTATCTGTCTTGTCATGTAGTGGCAAAGAGGACTTCCGTGTTTGACGATCCTACAAGGGAAATTCAGGAGCTGACAGCAGTTATCAAGCAAGATATTACTGCCCTTAACTCTGCAGTGGTGGACCTTCAGCATCTATCTAACTCCAGAAATCAAAGTGGGAATATTTCTAGTGACACGAGTAGTCATTCAACCACAGTTGTTGATGACCTGAAAAATCGGCTGATGAGCGCCACAAAAGAGTTTAAAGAAGTGCTCACCATGCGAACTGAGGTAAGACCTAATGTTGCTGAATAATTATTTCCTGTCAAGTTTGTTAGGCTGGTCCTCTTAGTATGAAAGTGTTCTACTGTTGCTGCTCCTTAAGTTATTTTCTAAGACTAATGAATCTTTTGGTTGGTTTCATGAAGAATTTGAAGGTTCATGAGAATAGAAGACAATTGTTTTCTGCAACTGCATCTAAGGATGCTGCAAATCCCTTTGTTCGTCAACGTCCACTGGCTGCCAGGTCAGCTGCTAGTTCTTCAAGTGCTTCTCCTCCTCCATGGGCTGGATCACCCTCTTCATCACAGGCGTTCCCCAAGTAAGGGAGTATTTTTTTGGTTCTTGTTGTTAATTATGGATGATTGGTACCGGATGATTATATTGCTACCCGTTAAGTGTATGAGTAGCTATATTTGTCATATATAAATTGTCATAGGGACGTCTATGTATCTTTGATACTGGGAGAGTCATCTTGCACTCCTCCCTAGTGAAAAAAATAACGGAAGGAAGAGTGCAAGATGTCATTCTGGAGTGCTTAATAACAGTTCCCTTGATAAATCCAGGTAAAATTTTGCACTAAAAATTCTGGTTTATTTTCTCTAAAATTAGCATTTAGTGTTGCTGCTGCTTGCACGATTTCTCTTCTTGAACATCTTGAAAATAACAGGCCCCTTTCCTTTGTCTCTCCCTTTCCTTCGTTATGATGTTAAATAATCTGAAGGATCAGTTATCTGAGTCAGTTTACAGTATTGACTTCTAAACTTCTGTATTCTTTCATAGTGAATCCTAGAATTGAAGATGCTCTTCTGAATATTTTAATCTTCAAACTTTTGATTGTGATATATTTCTGTCCTGTGGTCTTTAACTTAATATGGAGGCAAAATTTGAGCTTGTATCATAGTGAAACATTTATTGGTTTCTGATTCTACAGGAAGCAGATGGACGGGGAGAGTCAGCCGTTGCTCCAGCAGCAGCAGCAACAGCAGCAACAGGAGCTGGTTCCGGTGCAAGACAGTTACATGCAAAGCAGAGCTGAAGCTTTGCAAAATGTTGAATCCACTATTCATGAGTTGAGCAATATTTTCAACCAGCTTGCGACCTTGGTTTCCCAGCAAGGGGAGGTTGCGATAAGGTTTTACTCTAATTCCCGTATCTTCCTTTGAATTCAGTTGGTAGTGCTAAGCAGACAGTGCTAAATGCTAATAATAGATCACTATTTTTTAGCGCCTTACACACTTGCTTTTTTATTGTTACTGGCAAAGCATTGCACAAGCTGGGCAAAACTAAAAACCATGTTCAAACACAAGCTGGGCAAGAAGCTAATTATCCAATATTAAGCACCATTTAACCCCATGAAATAATTATATATATAATTGAACAAACTAGAGTAACAAATTGTTCTTGACCATGGGTAAAGCATTGCATGATAAAAGGGTTCGTCTCTGATGGTGGTTCAAACATTTTTACGATAAGATGGGTAGCTAAGCTCATCAACCAAATTTCTGTGCATTCTGTATGATCCCGACATCTGCCCGTAGTTTTCGTTTGGTTCTAAGTTTTCTGTCAGGCATTATGTGTTTTGAAATTTGTGGAAATTGTTAATCTTGAGGGTTGTAGGGTCAAATCCTATATCTCTGCGCTATGTGGTGTCTATGCATCTGTTCGGTGTTTGGTCTTGGATTTTCAAAATTTAATTTTGATGCTGGTATTTCTTCTGGCAGAATTGATGAAAATATGGAAGACACATTAGCGAACGTAGAGGGCGCACAAGGGGCATTGCTCAAGTATCTGAATAGCATATCATCAAACAGGTGGCTGATGATCAAGATATTCTTTATACTAATATTTTTCCTCATGGTTTTCCTATTTTTTGTAGCATAGTCATTTGCAGAGAGAGAGAGAGAGAGAGAGAGAGAGAGAGAGAGAGAGCTGAAAAGGAAGAAAATGACAATGATTTTTCGTAAGTTACTGTCGACAGAGCCCTTTGCATTCTATTCATGTCATCTTTTTGCTTCTTCGAATGTTCACGCGGGCATAGACAAGATAAGTACCGGGGTTTTCCTACTGTAGTATATGTGTTGGGGATACATGTAACTGTACATTTTGTTGAGAACATTGTGACTGGCAAAAACTATTCATTTATCTGCTCCGTGAGTCTGATTGTTTTTGTATTGTGCTTTCTTAATGAAGCAGTAATTAGGGATAAACTTTAGTAGGGCTGCCTGATTACCACATCTCTCTTGTCGCATGAAAGAGGCCCAAAAATTGTGTTTGACCACCGACGTGCACAAAGACAAATCCAAGTCATCCGAATATGATGTTTTCAGTCTCTCTTGTACGTTGCGATTAACTGCATTTATATTATGAAATTCAGATTTTTTATTTTAATTTTTAATTTTACAGAATTACACACGCGTACATTTTTTTATCGATAGTTTTCTGCCTTTTTGACAACTAAAAATTACCTTGCCATTCTAAGTTTAATCCAAGTAGTGTTTGTATTGAGGCGTGTCAAACTTAAAGTACGAAAATTACAACTCAATATCATAACATATTTTCTTACAACCTGACCACAAAAACACCTGTTAGTTGGTAAATGTCACATTTTTGCTATTTTCCCCAACAATTTACTAAATATTCCAACAACAAAAAACTACCAAATCCTATATACGCATGAAAAAAATTTACTAGCAAATAATAAATAAGAAAACTACTATGTAAACTTTTTCCAATCAATGACAACTAAACAAATAGATTCCACACACAAAACAAATAACTAAGACCAAATTGAAAAAATGATGATTTAATACGGAACAATAACATATAAAAAATTTAAGCATCAAACTTGTTCTGATACCAAGTTGAAAATACACATAAAAAAAGTAGCAAATGGACTAATAAATCGAACAACAAACCAACTATAAATAAATTCATTAACGATTATATAATTTTATGTAAACATGGCAATACCAAAAGACCCAAAATAAAAACTTTACGTTACTAAAATCACAAATACAATGAAGTAGGAGGACGAATCAGTAAAAACAAAAAACACGAGCCAGCTATATAAGCTCCTCATTGGGTACTCCATTACGTTATCCAGACCTTAATTTAGCCCTACTTTTGGAAACGTAACCAAACTCCCTCCTCCCTCTTCATCTTCCCAAATTTCCATACCTCCCTCTCCTCCTATATAATCCAAATCCCTAATTCCACCATTCCCAATCTCCTCTAGACCTTAATTCCCCTTTCACAATCCCCCCAAATCTCCGATCTCGATTTTTCCTGAGCTTCTGTGAATTTTTTTATCGTCGATTGAAAAACAACGAAATCTTCCTTCCCTGCGCGATTTCTCGAGAGAATGGTTGGCGGTGGAGGCAGGAGAGACGAGGGCTCGCTCGTCATCAACAACACGAACGTGTTCGCGGCGCTCGAGACGCTGAGGAAGAAGAAGAAGTCCGATAAGGATCGCAAGAGCAAAGGGTCGTCCAAGGCGGCGCAGCCCAAGGCGCCGGAGCCGCAGGTGTTCTGGGCGCCGGCTCCTTTGAACACGAAATCGTGGGCCGATGTTGACGACGAAGATGATGATGATTATTACGCCACCACGGCTCCACCTCAGGTTGCTTGGGGATCGTCGGAGCCGCAAAAAAGTAAGGAGAAGCCAAATGTAGAGGTCAGAACTGAAATTCGATTTTTTTATTCGTTTCGATTTTGATGTGTTATCTGAATTTTGTGTTTTTATTCGATTGTTTGTTTGATTTTTTTTTTTTTTTTTGATATAAGGAATTGGACTGATGAATATAGATAGTCTAGTTGGGTATTGATCTTACTCTAGGAGCTGCAGAGACGCTAACTTTGTGATGAGAAATCGAACATTGTTTGTTGGTTGAGGGAATGATCTGAGTTAGTTTGGCTTGTTGATTGTTCAAGGAGGAAGTTAGTGGAGGTGTATTGGAAAGATTTGTTATTTCAATGTAAGTGTTGGTTTCCGGTGGATAACAAAGTAGTGGCTGCGCCGAATGTAGAAGCGAAGGTACAATTCGGTGTCATGTGGAAAAGTCATTAGGTGTCATTGGAACATAGGAGATACGATGTGTCTTTGAAAAAGTGAGGGTCTGTAGATGTATATGTACTTGTACGATGTAGTTATGGTTGATTCAAAGTTGGGAAATGGGAAAAATAGTTGGAATGGAAGGCCGAAATTTAGCCAATTATGCTGCATAAAATATCTATTAGGACCGCCCCTCTGCATGTTCAGAGATTATTTGTACAACTTTCTTTGTCTGATGACCTTTTATGCGACTATGTAAATTTATATGGTTATGCATTTGTCAGAGCATTGCGGGCAATGACCAGAACAGAGTTATTGTAACGGCTTGTTGATTTGTGATTACAGGAAAGTGAGAGTGAAGAAGATATTCTTGATGAAGGTGATGATGATGCAGAGGAAGAGCATGATCATGAACTGGAGGTGCCTGTAAATCTGGAGCCAGTGGTGAAGAAGCCTGCTTATGTTCCTGCGCCACCTAAAGAGGCAGAAAAGCAACTTTCAAAAAAGGAAAGAAAGAAAAAAGAACTTGCAGAACTTGAGGCTCTTCTTGCTGATTTTGGAGTCGCCCCAAAGGAGAGTGATAGTCAAGATGAATCACAAGGTAATTGTGAACAATTATTTCAGATAAATTCTGTTATAGTGATTAGCGATCGCTGCTCTTCGTTTTTTTTCTCTTTTAGTGCCTTTTGCTCTATTTTACTTTTCTGCATCTGAAATTCTGTGTAAAGAAAGAATAAAAGCTGAATCTTATTCATTTCATCATGTTAATAATGAATTGAAATTTGGGATTGGACATAACATAGATGCGAAGGAGATGGTTAGAATTTTCCATGTACACTTTAAGCGTTCATATATGCACATAGTACTCCATTTAACCGAGTATTCTTGTTCAATGTATCAATCACCGCTCATATCGATTGCAAAATAAGCTTAGAATCAAATGACAAACTTATGTTTGAAAGTCAATTCCTTGTATTTGTTTATTTATATCTGTAATTATTGCAGAAGTTGAAGTCTTGGTTTTATTTATTTACTTATTGAGAGCCTCTATTGCAAGGTATCTGGATATGGTTTCTTTGGTGCCATCTCATATTCAATATCATCTAGCCAACAACCATCATTATGTTGCATTTGCAGGTGTTGCCCAAGAAAAGGATAATGCACCAGATGGAGATGGAGAAAAGAAGGAAAATCAATCTGCAGAGTCCAAGAGCGCCAAGAAGAAGAAAAAGAAAGATAAAGCTTCCAAGGAGGTGAAAGAATCGCAGGATCAGCCAAACAACTCAGGGGCTACTAATGGTCCGAGTGAAGTTACTGGAGCCGAACAGGTGGAGGAGGATACATCGAATATTGATGTGAAGGAGCGATTAAAGAAGGTTGTATCTGGGAAGAAGAAGAAATCTAGTAAAGAGTTGGATGCTGCAGCAAAAGCTGCTGCTCAAGAGGCTGCTGCTAGGAGAGCACGGCTTGCTGCAGCTAAGAAGAAAGAGAAGAATCATTACAACCAGCAGCCTGTCCGGTAAAAAGCCCAAATTTTGTTCAACATTGGTACATATGAACATGTAATTTCTCTTTGTTCATATGACGGAAGTTATGCGAAATAAAGAGTTGTGGCTCTGTGTTTAAATTTAATTGCGAGGTGGACTTATAGGAAGTTATCGTTTTTGGCTGTTGCCGATCATTTTTTGTTGCTCGGTTGTCGTGGGACGTATGGAATTTGCCAGTTTTGCTCATTGGATATTTGTTCCTTGGAGAGTGGGTTTTAAATTGATAGATGTCTGTAATGTAGTTGTTCCTCCATGTTGCTGTCACAAACTTCTTGTGAGTGAAATTCTATGAATGGACACCATGAGAAATTATTGCATTTCTTCTGGTGTGCGAGTTGCTTATTGAAGAGCTTAATAATCCCAGCCCCGGTCCAAAATTAAGGGATAAAAACTGGGGGCAAAGTGCATTAAGGACAAAACGGGAGTTTTGTCAATGTACTGTTGAAAAAGCTTACATAGAACGAGTTTATTGTTGTCGTGACATCATAATTCAATAATACATTTTTTACTCTGGACGTCATGTGACAGTGAACACTTTTTTTTGGTAAGTCGTTCTCTTATCAATGTGGTGCTACAGATCAATTAAAACTTTGTAATTTGAGTAGCTTTGTACTGATTTGTTGGGTGAACTTTCTTGTACTTGTATTAAAATGCTTTCACCAGAAGCGTTTTCAATTTTCAGTAATGGCAATGGTGTCTTGGAATTATCATAATTTATTTTCAAAGAGTGATATTTATTGGTAATTTGGTAATGTATGAGACTTGAGGGGGACTATTTCTTATTCAACCTGGTACACCATCGCTGGTTAAGGGCATTTCTGACATTTCGGGTGCTCCACCGTGGCATTTCTGACTGTTTTTTATTCCTTCCCTCCCTCCCCAGTTGTCTTCTCCATGAAGAAGAGAAGCAGAAAAACTAGACACAACAAACAAACCGGCAATTCAAGCAAGCATAAAAAAAAAAGCAAGCAAACCTTCTCCCTCCCCTCTCTCTCTCTCTCTCTCTCTCAAGCAACACTGAAAGTCTGAAACCAAAGGAAGCAAGCAATGCCTGTGAAATGTTCCATTTCGTCACTCCAGGTTCGATTGTCTTCGAACTATTGCGTTTCATTTCCGAAAACTGAAAACTTGAATATAAAATATTAAATTCTGCATTTTTCGGGTTCGAAACCAGCAGTGAAAGAACACGTTTGGCTTTAGAGTAGCTCTGTTAACTGTAGGCATTTGGTTCTCTGCTGCTCCTGAGTGAGAGTGACGACCAGTTTTAGGGCTGTTATTTTTTATCAATTAGTGAATTATTCAAATTAAAATTCTCAATTTTAAGGGCTTTTCGGGTGTTGGAGGAGGAAATTGGTATGTATGTTTGATTGATGAATGATTTATTATTCGAATTACTGGCCACTGTGATTGTTTACTTGGAAAATGTCTTAGTATTACTCTGCTAACAAGTAACTGAAATGTCCATTGGTAACGATTAGCTTTCGGTGTTTCCAAGTCCTTTATCATAACATTTACTCTCTATCGATTTGATGATTGTTTTGGTTTGGTGTGGATTTTTAATTGAAGATCAACATCTGTTTCCATTGGGTTAAACCGTCTTGGTGCTTCGTGATTTTCTGATTTGTTAGGGGACTAAGAGCTGCTTCTTGGCTCCTGGCCGATGACTTGCAATTGGATGCTGTTTCTTAAGGGAAGATAATGAGCGGAAAACTCCACTGCCCATTTCTTGGGGTTTCACTACACAGCTCTTTAAATGGTAGAAACAATGGAAATTTCATTTGTTGGGGCAGAGGGCGTACGGGAAAAAGGGCTGCTCGCAGGTGTGTATGTGAAAAGCAGAACTTTTGGATTACTCAAGCGATTAAGGTTTCACATTTTTGGGGAAAAAATGTGGAATTATTAAGGAGAACCTTCGAGCTAAAAAATGGGATGAAGGTGCAATGTGTTAAAGAGCCCTTTTCTCGAATCAAGGCTCTGACGTGGTCTTTGTCTCCTCTGTTGGAAGAGGGGTTGCTTTTAATTAGGTGCTCTGTATTTTTGGCCACCATATCCGGTGTATGCTTATTGGTATGGTATGGGCAATTAAAAGCCAAGGGTTTTATTGAAGCCAAGCTTTTGCCTTCTGTTTGTTCAGTACTCAGTGAATATATTCAGCGTGAAGTTGTTTTTAGTAAGGTTCGGAGGTTATCACCTTTGAGCGTCACACTGGAGTCTTGTTCAATTGGGCCTCATAATGAGGAATTTTCTTGTGGTGAGGTCCCATCTATGAAACTTCGGCTTCGTCCTTTTGCAAGTCTGAGGAGGGGAAGGATTGTGGTTGATGCAGTTTTGTTGCATCCAACGGTCTTGGTTGCACAGAAGAAGGATTATTCTTGGTTAGGGATACCCTCAAATGAAGGTGGTCTACAGAGGCACTTATCTAACGAAGAGGGAATTGATCATCGAACCAAAATCCGAAAGCTTGCTAGAGAAGCAGCAGCTGCTTGCTGGGAAAGAGAAAGAGATGAAGCGGCAAAAAAAGCTGCAGAGATGGGTTACATTGTTACTGACAAGGGTTCTAGTCCTGCAAATGTAAATGACTCGAAGGAAGGTGATAGCCATTCAGTAGATTTAACAAGTTCTGAGTCATTTCCGTGCATGGATGAAAAGATGCACTGGAGGGATCATTGCATGGACACAGGTGTTGATTATGAAATAAAGCATGCAGATTTGGACAAATCGTTGGGTGTCAAAATTCCTGGGTCAGGGCTTAAATTTTGGTCCAGAGTGATAAAGGGGCCTAAAAAGCACAAATTTAAAAGGAAGGGTTATGGGAGTGATATCTCTACATCCGGTATTACTGCCAAAAGAAGAATTCTCGGGTACAGTGCAGCAAGGGCACTTGCATATTTTCAGGATCTATTTCATCGGAAATCTGAGCCTTCACAGTCATCTGGGGGTTATGATGTGATGAACCTTGACACCTATTTGTTGAACAATGTGGCTGATACTAATGCTGACGCTTCTATCACAAGTACGGGTGAAAAAACTGTAAGTGACGACAACCACAATGGAAAACATTATGGAGATTCAGCAGACCATCCTCTTAAAGAAAATGAGAACGTCAACAGTCATTTAAGTAGTTCTAATTTCATAGAAGATCTACTTCCTATGACTTTAGATAGGTCTACTGGAGATGGGACATCCAGTAAAACTTTCCCATCCACTGAAAATGTTGCAGGAGCTAATACCAAAAGAGGTAACGTAAAAGAGGATTTTGGAGTTGATGATGTAAATAAGCATACTGATGATGAGATATCAGAGGGGCAAAGTGGTCAGATGTCGCAGAATTCAAATTTTGCCACATACGATAAAGTTCCTATCTGGCCCCTAAGCCTGAAATTAGGCTTGTCCTCCTTTTCTAGATATGCAGCAGAGCCATTAGCCTTTCTCTCTGGACCCATTCAAAAGCTGATGTCTATGGGCCCCAGAGTTGGAGATATTGTTGCAGAACTTGTTGACGGGGTAGGTGTTGTGCAGTCTGAAGGCTTTGAGAAGATGCTTCCAGTTACACTAGATTCTGTTCATTTCAAAGGAGGAACATTGATGCTACTTGCATATGGCGACAGGGAACCTCGGTAGAGCCACTTCTGTTATATATTTTCTCGTTTTACTCTTTATAATAAGTAAAAACATAATTCTTTTGCTGGCTCTTGTCATAAAAATGATTTACTTATGTGGCGGAGCTGGCTGCCCTTTTAACTGTTGTGCTCAGTTTTACATAGAAAAACTTCTTCTTGTTGTGATTTTGATGTACTGGATAGAGGTCTAACTATACTAATTAGGATCATTCATCTTTTAGGATATATTTTAAGATGTTTCCTTGTGGAAAATATATATTCTGTGTTTAATGATAATGCATCATCTTATGCAAGAAAAGTTTATGACAAGATAAATTTTGCATTAAGCTGAGCATTTACGATTTTTGTATACAATGTTTATAGAGAGATGGAGAATGTCGATGGACATGTGAAGTTTCAAAATCTCTATGGTCGGGCTCACGTTCAAGTTAGTGGAAACTGTAAGATGTGGAGATCTGATAACATATCTGAAGATGGTGGCTGGTTGTCTACAGATGTTTTTCTTGACATTGTTGAACAGAAATGGCATGCCAACTTAAAAGTTGCCAACTTTTTTGTTCCGGTAAGGGAGACACTACAAAATAAAATGACACTTAATTGAGATTATCAACACCTTTGTGTTTCCAATCTGAGGTTACAAAGTTGGTTCACGTGCCTTGTGTGCTGGTTGTCTTTTCTTCTGCAGCTTTTTGAAAGGATCTTAGAAATTCCAATAATTTGGTCCAAAGGAAGAGCCACTGGTGAGGTGCTTCTCGAACTCCAATGTATACTCTATATTTTTTCTATTATAAAAATTTATGGTGGTACATCTCCAGTTTGTGCCCTGAATGGGTTATACTGTTTCTGTTTCTGAAGTAATTACATGAATTCGTTCTTTGTGGCAATTTCTGCTTGTTGATTATTCCTATTTTTTAATGTTATATAAAATTGTGTGTATCTGAAATCTCAAGATGTCACATTTCAACTGTATTTTCTCTTTTGACATTACGTTGGAGAAAAAAAAAGTTCATTGTTATTATATTTTGTTTGTTTTAAGATATATATGTACTTTCACTTTTTCAGGTTCACTTGTGCATGTCAAATGGAGAAACATTTCCAAATCTTCATGGACAGCTTGATGCGACAGGGTTGGCTTTTCAAACAATTGATGCGCCATCATCATTTTCTGTATGTCTCGGTTATACGTTTTTGTTTTATTTTTTAAACCTTTATGGATACAGTATGCTTGTTTGCGTGGATGTTCCTTCCCCCTTCAAATAGACTTGGTAGGTTGCCTAGAAAAGGAACTACTTCCGGTTTCAATATATCATGACAAACTGAATCTGTCCAGACTCCAAATACTTTCGGCTTAATGGAGTGTGTTGTGATGCATTTTGCACGATCTGCCAGGGCATTGGTCTTTTATAATAATACTTGTCGTCTTGCATGTTACTGTTTCTAACAGCACATTATGCAAAACATGATAACTTTATGGTTCTCTGATCATGCAACAGGTTTATGGTTGAAACCATCCCTCATGTTTATTGTCTGTCATGTTGTCCTTGAAATCTGAAAAGTTGTTGTTCTGTGCCCTGCGTCTCTTTTATGCAGGATGTTTCAGCAAGCTTATGTTTCCGTGGCCAAAGAATATTCTTACACAATGCAAGTGGCTGGTTTGGTCATATTCCCTTGGAAGCTTCTGGAGATTTTGGCATTCATCCTGAGGAAGGAGAGTTTCATCTTATGTGTCAGGTATGTTCTTGGAGATGCTTCTGGAAAAGTTTAATAACAGGCAATTAATTTGAGCTTGAACTGGCAACACGAAATGTCTTATTGAGTTCCTTTTTGTTTTATTAACAATACTGCATCCAGGTAGTAATCTTTTCATACAAACTTTCTATCTCCAGGTTTCTTGCGTGGAAGTAAATTCCTTGATGAAAACTTTCAAAATGAAACCTCTCTTGTTTCCGGTATGTGTGTGTTCTGTATGTTGCATCTGATTGTCTGTTCGCATGTATCTGTCTTTTTATTCTTTCCTGTGTTATAAAATGGAAATACTAAGCTGCAGTGTAGATGCAAGCTTCTCCCTGGTCCCACCATGTGTAGACAGTAGAACCTATGATTTCTCCTTTAGAAGGGAAGGTCCAAACATAGACAGAAGTGCTACACTCTGGCAGGGATATAAAGCTGGCACTTTCCTTTGAACCTATATCAACACATTATCTATGTTAGAGTTCCTGCTCGCATATGATAATCATGGCTTGCAAAACATTTATTGAAAATAGCACAACAGCCTTAACAGAACTTCTGGCTGATTATAGTTAAATGAAATAGAATTCTTTTAAAAGCCTCGGTATGAGTCTCATACATTGGCCAATACAATGGCATCCTCAAACGTTTGAAGCGCTGATTTTTGGCTACTAACTTGATACAAATCATATTAACTACATCTTATAATCTTATATGCTTATATATATTTTTTTTCCTTCACTTTTAAGTTTGATTTTAATTTTTTATGAATTCTGTCGAATACTTTTATTAGCCATTTGTACATGTCATTCCCTACTATTATTTTTCCCAAAATCATGTAATAATGTTGAGTGCATTAGTTTCTTGCCTAGTTTCCACAAGAAAGAATGCAGTGATAATATGTAAGGTGATATACGTCATATTTACATATCTCTTTGACTTTACCCCCCATGTAGCTGGCTGGTTCAGTGACTGCTGTGTTTAACTGTCAAGGTCCACTGGATGCACCTATATTTGTGGGAAGTGGAATGGTCTCTAGAAGGATATCTCATCCAGTTACTGATTTTCCTCCGTCCTCTGCATCTGAAGCAGTTTTGAAAAGTAAGGAATCTGGTGCAGTAGCAGCATTTGATCGTGTACCATTTTCCTGCTTATCGGTCAATTTCACTTATAACACTGATAGCTGTGTAAGTTTTTGACGAGCAACTAAATGTGTATGTCCAATTGTGTGATGATTCTTCATCTCATGCCGCTGCATCTATGTTCTTGTAAGCTTATTCTGTATTTTGATTTCCTATAGGTTGCTGATTTGTATGGAATAAGAGCTAGCCTTGTAGATGGTGGTGAAATTCGAGGGGCAGGGAATGTTTGGATTTGCCCAGAGGTATACACTTATGTTTTTGTTTAAAATTGTGGCCAAGCTTTGTAGAATCATATTACTGAGTCGTTAAACTAGCAAGCTAGTTCCCCTCTTTTTCTCTCCACGGTGATTATTTGGTAACTTGAGCATACTCATTATGTGTCTATTTCTAGAAGATATTTTAAGCTATCTTCAACTTTATAGCTACTTTAGCTTTCATGTTGGGTATAAATCTTTGTGATGATGTGGCACTCTGACATTTCTATTTTGAAATTTAACTCTGTGATGTTATACTCAGGGTGAGGTTGATGATACATCAATGGATGTGAATTTCTCTGGAAGTTTGTGTTTTGATAAAATTCTGGATCGATATGTACCTGGGTACCTTCAACTAATGCCACTCAAGTTAGGGGCTTTAAATGGGGAGACAAAACTTTCTGGTTCGCTGTTGAGACCGTAAGATTTCTGTGTCTACCCTCTTAACTGTTGATCACGAACTATTGATGTTGCTTATTTGCTTCATCTGCCTTTTGTTATGGTTGTGCATCAGAATATACATGCTGTTGATGATAATCTGCATTTAGAGTCAATTTCTTCAGGTTCACTAAGATGTTTTCCATTTTTTTGCTTTGTTTTCTTAATGTAGGAGGTGTGACATTAAATGGACAGCTCCAAAAGCTGAAGGGTCCTTTAGTGATGCTCGAGGAGATATAATAATCTCACATGATTCCATTACTGTTAATTCTTCATCTGCTGCTTTTGATTTGTCTTCGAAAGTTCAAACATCTTACACTGACGAAGTATGCTTGCACAGAAGTGATGGTTATGCAGAGAGTGCAATGCCATTTGTTGTTGAGGGAATTGACTTGGATTTGCATATGCATAATTTTGAGTTTTTTAACTGGGTATCTCCTTATCCTTTCGATTCTCCAAAACCTATGCATTTGAAAGCAACAGGCAAGATCAAGTTTCAAGGCAAGGTGTTAAAGCCTTGTAGTGTTAATAATGGACAAGATTTTGGTCTAGAGAGAAATAATTTACCTGTGGAGATGACAGATAAAGAAAAGACAGGGAGCCTTGTTGGAGAGGTTTCGATTTCGGGTCTTAGATTGAATCAGTTGATGTTGGCGCCTCAGTTGGCTGGATCATTGAGTTTGTCACCTGAGTATGTCAAGGTAATGCAAAGAATCTTTATGCCTTGCACATTTGGTTTTTCTTGGAATCGAGCTGAAGATATTAAGCTGGTCTTGTCGTCAATGTTGCTAATATAACCTTTGAAATTAACATGTTGACTCGTATATTTTATGGTTTTGGATTCCTGACATTTTGCATTGTAGAGCTGGTACTAAGCTTTATAATTATATTCCATCTTATCATGGAAGTTCTTGGTAACTTGAGCAAAAAATACATGCGCGTATTTTTATTATTAAATTGCATGCTCAAGATTTAGAGAGCACATTTCTCAAGTTTGAAATTGATTATATTGCATTTGGCATTCCCATGCCTAAGTCGAGTATTTGGACACGTTTCTGCTGCATATTTTTGTGTTCGTATGCTCTGGGCAATGGAATTTTGATAAATGATTCAGCTAGGGATTTTTTTATTAATGCTGTTGTTAGTGAGACCTATCACCTATGTCATTAGATATGGCTAAAAGAAGAGTTTGACTTAATCAACTATATTGATGGCCTATTATATTTTATTCTTCTTTCTTATAATTCCTTCTGAAATATGAGATCTTTCTGGCAGTTGGATGCCACTGGTAGGCCAGATGAAAGTCTTGTAGTGGAGTTTGTTGGGCCCTTGAAGCCTAATAGTGAGGATAATTCTCAAAGCGGGAAGTTGGTATCTTTTTTACTTCAAAAGGGGCAACTAAAAGCAAACATCTGCTTCCAGCCATTTCATTCTGCTAACTTGGAGGTACCTGTATTTCTGCAGAATATTCTTTGTTTTTCCCATGTAAGTCCTTTTTAGTTGAGCTTATTAGCAACAAATTGTCAACTGACTCTTCTTTTTTATTGTCTTTGCATTTGTTATAGATACGCCAGTTGCCACTGGATGAGTTGGAGTTGGCATCACTCCGTGGAACAATACAGAAGGCAAGCTAGCAAGCATTCTAGATTTAAATGTTTTCGAATCCCCATTTCTTCTTCTTACTCATAATGAGTGCACATTCGATCATTATGAGATGGCTGTCAATCTAAAAAATAAAAGGAAAACAGACCTTACTTCTTTTGTTGCAAGGCCAATTTTTTTCTATAAGATATTTGGGACGTTCTAAGGTCAATTTAACCATCTAGTTTACCACAGTATCTTTAATCATCGGTTCAAGGAAATTCTCAGATGTAAAAGAGAAAAAGTAGGTAAAAAAAACCCTGAAATGACTTAAACCAATCCAGAGCTTTTCTCGTATCTATAATCTTTTTTTCTTAGGTATTCTGCATTATAATGCCAATTATTTTCTCTTTTTCTTTTTAATCCATTCTATCTACATGTTCATTTTAACTAGGTTGTGGTGTTGAATGAAATCATAATTTTTTTCAATTCTTAATGAAAAATCCTAATTTAGTTGAAGCTTCATAAATTGATTATTCTGTGGAAGTTGTTTCTACTCGGTTGCTTTTCAATTCTGAAATGTTTAGCTGGTTATTTGGTTTCAGGCAGAAATTCAACTTAATCTTCAGAAACGGAGAGGTCACGGGCTGCTATCTATACTTCGGCCGAAATTCAGTGGAGTGCTAGGTGAAGCCCTTGATGTCGCTGCTAGATGGAGTGGAGATGTTGTGAGTACTCCAGGATTTTGTACTTTTCATCTGTCATTGTGGATTCATTGCCATGAGATTTTTTTTTTGAGAAGATTGTCTTCCCTCCAATCACATGTTTTCTGTTGTAACCTTGACTTCTGCTATTCTTATGATTTGTCTTCTTTTTGTCACAATGTTTACTGGTTTTATGCCAGCCACACTGGTTGCTGATTTCATGCCACGGTCATGATGCATACTTTTCCACTTGATGGTTATCGTGTCTTCCTTTAGCTCAGTTGAGCTGTTCTTGATTCTCTTGCAGCCTTTGCTTTAGTAAATATCCCAGAAATAATCCACATATCAACTAACACCAGGAGCTTCAAGCTTCTTGTTTTAATGATCTAGTTTAGATTTACAATAATGAAAGATGCACTACTATATGGAGCTTTTCCAAAGTCTTTTGAAGTGAATTGGTAAAATACCGTGACAAAACAATATAATTTCTCTTCACTTATTGTTAATAAATTATACAGATCACTATTGAGAAAACAGTCCTGGAGCAAAGCAATAGCCATTATGAGCTTCAGGGTGAATATGTGTTGCCAGGCTCGCGAGACTGCAACCCTGCTGGAAAGGAAAAGGGTGGCTTCTTGGAAAGGGCAATGGCTGGGCATCTAGGAAGTGTCATATCTTCTGTGGGGAGGTGGAGAATGAGAATGGAAGTTCCTAGAGCTGAGGTTGCTGAGATGCTTCCCCTAGCTGGACTCATTTCTCGAAGTACAGATCCTGCTGTTCATTCTAGGTCAAAGGTTGTATTCCATTAAAATAATTTGGAAATAAGTACATAGAGTAATTAACGTCCTTCCAATCTAGCCAAAAACATCAACTGAAAAGTAATTTAATGAAAAACTCATTTTCGATATGTTTGTGTGAAATTTGCATGCAGGATCTCTTTATTCAGAGTTTGCAGTCAGTGGGATTATATACTGAAAGTATTAAAGAGCTACTGGAGGTACTTTTTGGATGAAACACCATATGTTCATTTCTTTCTTGAAGCTGTAGTACTTGATGTTGAATAAGAAGAGTATCCAAGATAACTCTAATGATCCCAAGA